>NC_036447.1:24272395-25542290 GCF_002775205.1 Xiphophorus maculatus | reverse complement strand
TAATCGATTAATCGTGATTAATCGTTTCAACCCTACACAGAATATTGCACCTTTTCACTTTTTATAATGCAATGTAAACGAAACAGGTTGATATCAACTAATTAATCAGTGTGGCTACCTGCTCAGATAGTTTGTTTTTTTGTAAGTGAGGAGGAAACGTAGTGCCCTCTTTCATCCAGCTGACTTGCAGTGCTCACCTGTATTTTCAATTTTCTGACATCTTAATTAATACAAAATGTTTCTGGTTTTTAAATAACTTTCAAGTTTGAGTATGCTTCGTCACCAGTAAGGACAGCACTGTATGTGTTCGGGACGTGTGTAAATCTATCATAAAACTATGTACCGACACAAAACTACGCAAGGACAGCAGCTGAACCTGTAGAAAACAATATTTTATTTTTGCATCGTCTGAGTTTATGAAAAGCCTAATTTAGGAAGACATCCTCGTAACAAGAACATTTCTCCTCATCACTGAAGTCCCAACTATTTCTTAAACTAGCTGACCAGACCTTCAGAAGCCTAAGTAAGCATTCAGTGCATGTACACAGGGGATGTTCACTGAGTTTAGCGGGCAAAGTCGACGGTAACCAGATCTGCTCGAACGGCCCACCCTAGCTGTGAGGCATAATATTTTGATTGCACGTCCACGACCAGCACCACCCAACTCTGCCTCTACGCCTCCTGCGACATAGGGCCCTTTCATAGAGGTGATTGTCCAGGGTCTCACAGGGTTGGGATCGGGATGTGTTTATACATCGCAACACTGATTATCGAGATAATAGTGAGAAAAACTGCATTTCATAAAAGGGATTTTAAACAGAAGACCAGGTTCTCATTTTAAATGAAAGTCAAACTCATAGTCTGAGTTGAAGAGGGTTAAAAACGCAGTCTAGAATGACGCTAGAGTGTTTGAATAAGTAGGGAAAATAAATGTATGGGAAATGATTTGTATTTCTTCTTCTGACTTCATTCCCTAGTCCTTTGTCTACATTTCCTTTCTTTCATTTTTCTTGTTTCCTTCCTTTTGTTTTTTTGTCCTTCTTTCTTTTATTCCTTGTATCCTTCATTGCTTCCTTTTTCTTCCTTGTTTTCCTTCTTGTCTTGTCATTCTTTCCTTCCCTCGTTGTGTCCTATGCCACATTCTTCCTTGTGCTCTACATCACTTCCTTCCTCCCTCTCCTTTCATTTTCTTTTGTCTTCCATTCTGTCCTTCATTATGTTACTTGACATTGTTCTTCCTTCTGTCCTTGTTTACTGTCCTATTTTCTTCATTGTGTCCTTCCTCCTTTCACTCTCTTTGTCCTATGTCACTTCTGAGGTTTTGATTCTGCTCAAACTTCATAGAGTAAATGTTATTGTATGTTAGAATCAGTGTACAGGACTGGGGCCTCTGGAACTTAAATTGTTCAAATTAAAGTGTGTGCAGCTGTTTGTGCAGTGCACCACAATGACAAATCTCATATTTCAACTTTCACGTACTTGTCTTTTATGAATTGAAAGCATGAACATTTCTTAAGTAAAATGTGAAATACTTCCAGGTTGAACCGCATGACGTCCATGGAGCGTGAAGAGAAAGAGAAGGTGAAGAAGAGAGAAAAGAAGCTGGAGGATGAGGAGACAATGCAACAAGCAACCTGGGTCAAGTACACCTTTCCAATCAAGCACCAGGTAGTTAACATTGGGTTAATTTAAGGTGTACTGGTAGTTGTTTGAATCCTTAATAATCTTAATGCTTGTAAAGATTCTGTGCTCTCTATTTACTCTTTTATCAGCGATGAAATCAGACCAAAACTCGTACAATTAAATATTCCACCCATGTCATCTCATCTGTTGTCTGAGTCAAAATAATTTGAAGTCTTAATATGTTAAATGACTTCAGAATGAGTCAGTCTGGTAAGAAGTAATGTGGTTTATGTGACCATTAAGGGCTCTTTGATATAGAAGGTCAAACACTTCTGTGAGTCATTTCCCTGAGCAATTTGGACTAAATATACCACTAATCTCTGAACATTTAAGCTTTTTCTACGAAAGCTTGCTTTTCTCGCTTCACAATTTTCCTTACATTTCACTTGATCAGTTGAGCTTCTTGTTCTTCCTTTTTTTTGTTGATGTTTTTCTCATTTTACATCCCATATGTAGGTGTGGAAGCAGAAGGGAGAGGAGTATCGTGTTACAGGCTACGGAGGTTGGAGTTTTATCAGTAAGACCTACGTACCTCGGTTTTCCCCAAAGCTTCCTGGAAACACCAACGCCAACTACCGCAAAGAACTGGAAGGTCTGAAATAAGCCTTTCACCCTTGAGTCTTTGGTTTATGCACAAATGGTCAACACTTATTTTAGTTGAATATGTTGCTCGGATGTAAACTCTTACTCTTTCTCGGTGCCTATGTGCATCATTAGCAAAAGAGACATTAAAATGGTCCTCATCTATGTCTATTTTAAAAATTATTTCATGAGACCATTAGACTTCAAAGGAGTCTTGCTTTTCTAGTTTACAAAAGTATTCACACTTAGACTTGTCACTTTTTGTCATATTATAAACTTAATGTATTACATTGTGATTTTATGTGATGTTTCAAGCTTGGGACATTGTTCTATAACCAATTCCTGCTTTAAAGTAGTCCAGAACATTCCCCCTGCTGTCTTTTTTTTTTTATTGTTCTCTAATTTTTTAGATTTTTTTATTTCTGCATTTTTTTATTTTTATTTTTTTATTACTTTATTGTGTGACACAATACCAATAAAGCACCTTAAAGTTTGTGGTTGTTGTATGACAATATGTGGAAAGGCACAAGGGCTATCGATGCTTCTGCAGGGCAAAGTCTGGTTTTGTTACAACTCCTGCGACTTATTTTTGAAACGTTTTGTTTAAGTCGATTAACATATAGACTCTGCTGCTAAAAACATGATCTCTCATCTCATATTTTTCTATAGATGCTAAATTGGGCAAGAGATGTACCTTGTTGGACTTGAGCCGACGACCCAGTTTAGTTGCATTGAGAGCTCACGACGGTCCCGCGTCAAGCAGCGAAACCAAGGATCAAGAGTCCACGGGTCTCTCCAGAAAACCTGCTGAAGACGCAGAATCTACGGAAAGGATGGAGCAAGAAGAGAACGAAGAACCAGAAGAAAAGAAGCCAACAGGCTCACCTGTAAAGACGGAAGGGGATCCCACAGACTCCGCATCAACGGAACAAAGTATAGTGTAGTTCTCCAAAACTACCGCAATGACAAGTACTAAAACAGCTGCATGCTAGCAGCAGCAACGGTAGCATATGGAGTTTCTCATATGCATTAGAATATACTTATCTCCATCAGTTGAAACACTAGTTAATTAGAGAGATAAAAATGAAACAAAAACTTTATATTTCCCTTTTCTTTAAAAGATATTGTCTATTATTGTATATTCTCCACGCATAGCCAGGTCTTTCTAAGAATCAATAGTAATATTGTACACACCGAATGGGATTCAGAAAAGTTTTCATCCACATGAACCCATACAAATTTGCCCCCCAACATTGTTTTAAACATCTCAAACCGACGGGGGGCAGAGTAGCGCTAAGCTAAAACCAATCGCATTGCTTCAAAACAACGCCGACTTCCTCTTAGGGAATAAACATGGCGCCAGGAGGTTCATTTGTGTGGACAGATGGGTTGAACTAATTTAAATAGCTATTTAGAATATAAAGTTAATAAAACAGAAGGCAATGTCAATTGGGAATTGTGTCAAAGCAAGTATGTGGATATATTAGCGCGTTTATTTGTAGACTGTAATGTGCGGAACCTCAAATCTCCATTTTTTTTCATATACACACGCAAACACAGATAAAGAGTTTTTTTTTAAATTAAATTTCCACTTTGGTCTGAGGTTTAATAAATAATCGTTTTTCCATATTAAACAGAGTTTTGGTGTGGATGAAAGGCCAAAACGTATAAAAATGTATTTGTTTTAACAGATAACCAGCTACGTGTGGACCAAGTCTAAAACTTAAGCTGAAATGTGAATGCATTTGTCTCTTGCAGAATCCAGTATTCAGGAGCACAAAGCTGCCATAAAAGAGGAGCCTTCAGATCCTTCTCAGCGCCCCTTCAACTACGACGTCGTAGACGTCAGCAAGGGCTTCCTCACCCGCGTTGCTTACAAGAAGAAAGTGAAGACCTCCAAGCTGGACAGCCTGCTGGAGCGCAGAGTGAAGCAGCACACGATAGAAGAGAAGCAGAGACAGCAGGTTTCCGCATCCAGATCGCTGGCACCAGCGCCGGTTTCTCCCTGTTCAGCCCCCATCCCAAGCACTCCGATCCGGCCTCGGTCGCCGCTCAAGCCGCAGAATCTCGCACAGACACAACTTGTAAACAAGGAAGCTGTGAAAGTGGAAGAGAAACTTTCTACGGCACAAACGTTAGGGGCAACAAAAGCCGGAGGACAAGAGGAAGGAGAGCGTGCGACTGAACTCTTTAACCCTTCTCCTTCCTCTGTGTCAAACCGCAGCCCCAAAAACACTTGCAATACAGGTACAGGTGAAAGTTCACCACAAAGTCAAACTGCCTCCATGCTCCAGGAAAGCTTGGAGGAAAGGACTATGGGGCATAAAGAATACAGTTCTGAAGGTTCTGGACAAGAAGCTATTAAGCTGTCAGATGAGCAAGAGAAAAAAGTGAGGGGGTCTAATAGCTCTTTAGGGCAACAAACAGCCTGTGTTGCATCAGATGTAATCAAGGCGGAACATTCTTTATATGCAGAGTCCAACTCTGTGACAACACTTCCACGTGTCGACCAAAATACCAGCGAAAACGGATCTCCTGTTAAAACCTCAGACTCTCTTGATTCTGCGCACTCAGAGGAAAATGGCTTTGGGCCAGAGGAGAACCAAGGAAACTCGCAGGGCTTTGGACACAACGGAACCATAGGGGAAGACACTTCCAAGCCAGTTTCGCCTGTGCCTCAAGTGAACGGGAATGGCGGTTTGGTTAGCGAAAATGTACTGAGTAACTCTGTAACGAGCTTGAATAATGGTGTGCTCACCGACAGACCCCAGCCCAACATGAACAGCATCGGGAAGGCCGAGGATCAAAGGCTGGTGGTCTCGCCGAAGGATGGCGCACAGCAGAAGCCTTTAGTGAACGGAGACTTGACCTCGGTAAACGCTACGGTCATTTTGAAAGGAAAAGAGGCACATTCGGATTCTGAGGCAGAGGGAAAGATAACTACACTGGACCAGAATTACAGCCCTCCGCCAAAGATGGCAAAGCTTGAGAACAGTACAGACAAATTTGGAGGCAACGCCGGGAGCAATCTGGAGAATGACAGCACCTCAACTTTTTATCCCGAGGAGACCAAACGCGCTCCTGCCGTGAAGATCATCAGAATGGCTCCTTCTCCCATTCCTTCACCAGAGGAGTCCAGTCTGAGCGACGACTTTGCAGAGGAGAACAGCAACAGTGGGTCAGCGGATCCATTCAAGACCATCATCACTCAGGTAACCACAACCTCCACCACGACGACGGTAGTCTCCACGGAGACGAGAACGGCAAAAAGCCCGGGTGAATCCACGGCGTCTGTGGTGACGACGAAGAGCAGCGCAGTTTCGACCCTTTCCAGCATGACCAAAACGACAGTGACCAAAGTTTGCTGCTCTGGACTCGACGATCTGTCTGAAGACAGCCAGAGCAAAACACTGGTGCAGGAGCAGAGAACGACGCACTCGTCGTGCACCCGGGATTCTGGCGCAGGTGGTACATCTACCATGTTGTCTGTCTCCATGAGCCACGAAGAGTGTTTGACGACGAAAGGACGCGTGCGCCTTCTCAAATTCTCCCGCACGAAGAAAACGCGCTCCGACACAGCTCTTCCTTCTTACCGCAAGTTCATCACCAAGAGCAGCCGGAGGAGTATCTTTGTTCTGCCGCATGACGACTTGAAGGTGCTGGCGAGGCGAGGAGGATTCCGCGAAGTGCCGGTGTTCAGTTACAACGCCAAGCCAGCCCAGGATATCTGGCCGTACCCTTCACCCAGACCTACATTTGGAATCACTTGGAGGTAGACCTGCTACTCTTTGTTGATCAAGAATCACTTACTGTTCTCTAAGAACAAACACTAGGGCTAGCTTGTTTTCCTGTCGTCCAAGTCCATTTCATACTCTGAAGGCATTTTACAGTGAGGTTAAGGGACACATTGCACACACAATGCGTTTCTTGTGAAAATACATTTAAAACATACACTTCAGTAGTATATTTTTTTCATGCAGAACATTTTATTAATAATATGATTGTTTTACTGTTTTATAAGATTAAATCATGCAGATAATATCTTTGTAATTACATACAGTACTTTATAGAAGGATACCCCTTTATGTGTGTGTTGAAAAGCACATCACATGTGATGTAACGAGCACAAACGTTAATTTATTTCCTTAGGCTTTTTGACATTTTTATTTTCAGCCCCCTTTACTGTGACTCGCCTTACATAAAATCCAGCCCGACTCCAAATGAAGAGTAATTGAACCCCATTCAGTGTTACCTGAACTGAACTAAGAATCTGTGACAAGATTTGGAAAAATGTGCGTTTACAGATGCTCTCCGTTCAATCTCAGTGAGCTTGTGCTACTTTGCAAACTAGAATGGGCATTGAATGCGTTTTCCAAATCTGGTAATCATATCTGTAATTGCAGTGACAGGTGGTCCTGTAAAGTGTTCGTTTGGGGATATTGAATGATTTTGCACTCTGCAGTTGTCAAGTTTTTTGTATCATTTTCCTCACACTTTACACGTGTGCACTACTTTGTGTTGGTCACTTCCAAAAAAAAAAAGTCCTATAAAATACTTTGAAGTGTGTGGTTTCCTATGACAAAATAGGAAAAACCTAATGGTCAGAATAATTTAATGCAGAGCATTAAGAAAAAGGCTGTCATGTATAAATGGGAAACAGATGGATGTGGAACCACAGGACTAAAAACAGGTTAACCTCACTTAGAGCACACTTTCAGGTTCAATACAACTGAGTCCAGGCCAGGTTGTCTCTGAAAACCTTCAGCGTTTTGTATTTCAGCTCAACTTGATCTCCACCCTTGACAGTTGTAGTTAGATTGTCTGTACAGTTGTCCAACAATGTGAGAGTCCTACAGTGTAATGAATGTGATGTCGCAGTTTATATTACTTCTGTATCACAATTGTTGTATTTCGTAGACGCGGTAAGAAAGGTTAAGCTGGCTTCACATCACAGGGTGTGATGTAAAAACGACAGCTAGTTGGTTGCGGCATTTCAGAAAACATGTTTACCTCGACGTCTTTGACTATGTGATGCCGTTTTCATTTCTGAAAGCTCGGGTTGTCCTAAACATGGCCGGCTTCACTGGTAATAAATGGCTGAGTTTATACTGGACCGAACCGAGCCAGCGGTGTGACGTTAATAGTTCACACTATATAACAATGAACAGTCTTAGAGGGATTGTATCAATGCAAATGCAGGGGTACTTCCTCCAAATCGTCAAGTTAGAGTTAAAAGTAACGCGCGCGATTCGCTTTTAAAAGTTTGCGTTGAGCGCGCATGTACCGAGCAGGCGCAGTGACGTTTAACGGCGGTGCAATATTTTCTTGAAACGAGCCCTCAAGGAGGGATTATATAAAAACCGGTACGTGGGGGGGGGGACCTGCTCTGCAAGAACACCTTCCACGTTGCGTGAAAGGTGGCACGCGCGATTCGCGTCCAGATACAACAATCTTGAGGCGCGCGAAGGCAACGCGCGGGGTGTGGCATTTAAGCTTCGTTTATAGTGGGCGAGTTGAACCGAGCACATGGCTCCGCCCACAGGGGTCGGCTTCGCGAGCTGTCACTGGTGGGAGTCACCAGTGACGTAACGCAAACTGTACGATTTGAAAGGTGCTCTTGCAGACCAGGTACAGTTGTACTGATATTTATATAAACTCTCTTTGAAGGCTCATTTTATGGGAATATGGCTTCAACTAGCGCATTAATGATAAACGCAATACCCAGGCCCGGCAGCATGGGCGGGCATTGGGGGGCATCGCCCGCCCACAGATTCAGCTGTGCCCCCTCTGGACTGGAAGCTGTTTGTTGTTTTTACCTTAGAATGGCCAACTTTCTGTTATTCCTATATTAATTTTATACAGTAGGGGCTTCCGCACTTTCCATATCTGTGTCCTCTGTCACTGTTTTCAGCAGTTAAAACTGTTTAATTGTTGTTAACACGCCGTGACCTGTTTTTCCGAGCCGCCTTTAAACGCAACATGAGCGCTAAGACGCTCGCGCTGGGTTTACACCTGTGCGGCAGGGACGAAGACCTGCTGCTGCTGCGCAGAGCTAGTCAGGTGTGTGTTAGAATAACGCCGCAAACCAGCAAAACGCAAAGAACGTCGCAGCTTCCCCACAAACTAACCGACTGAGTTGAGTAACGCGGTTGGATGCAGGTAATGTTAGCTAAAAGATGACTAGCTAATACCAATACAACACGTTAAGTTTGCTAACAAGTAGCCTGTAGGCTACCGATGTTGTTGTCTACGTTTAGCTAGTAGTAGTACAGGTAGGCTACTACGACCACTATGACCCGGTGGTCGTAGTAGCCTAGTTAATTTAGCAATGATTAATCGCTAACTGGGATATACAAGCTAAAGAAACTATTTGAAAGGCCTAATACCTTACAATATATATATATGTATATTAAATATATGCATTTAAGATAACACCTTTGTCTGTAAATATTTTTTTCTCAAAACTCCTCAAGTGTCATAGTTTTTAGCTATTACCAGTTAAAATTCGCTAAAGGGACGCCCCTTTGCTGCAATTAAATGCATCAACTAAAAACTTAGCCAGCTGTACAAAAATCCAGAAGTGCACAACCAGACATCTCAACAGTGCGCAGGTGAGATCCCTATAGTTGCCCCTTTGCACCCAGTTCAATTCGTCAACTATAAACCTAGTTTGAGGCTTAACCTGAGGATCCAAAGAGACTCTACGTAGGTGTAGATCAGAAAAAGAAAAAGGGCTCCTCGTAATGTAAAAATAACAAACTTATGCACTCATTTAAAGGGCTCCCTCTTAAAATCACCTGCTATACATACAGTAAAAAAAGTGTCGTGTCAGAAAGGTGTATCCACTGTCGGTTTATCATTTGTGTCTCCTCCCTCCCATCTGCCGTTTGTGGTTTTGGCCCGTAGAGCCTACTGCGGCTCCCAGTCTCGTGTCACACAGGCTCCTCTGGTTGTTTTGACCAAGCTTCAGAGTCTCGGAGCAGACATGAATCACCCAGTGGTCAGAGAGGTGTCACCATGTTCACTTTCTGCACCGACCAAACCCTGCAGCCTGTGCATACTTTTCCACTGGCGGTCACACATGGGAATGTGCAGACCTACCAAACCCCATCTGCACTCAAAGCCCTGAGATAATCATGTTTTTGTAGATGTTCAAGATGTTTTTAATCACAGTGTCCAAGAGCCAAATTCATTGTAAGGACAGAATTCCCGGCCATAATGGCCCAAGCAAGATTAATGCCTTCTTCTGGACATCATCTGTGGATGAACGGCATCCTGTCGTAAATTTTCTGTGACTAAACGAACTGTGTGAAATAAGTGTTCTTTGATACGGTTTTTAGTGAGCAGCCATCCTAAACTTCAACTAGAGCTTGAAAGTATTTATTAAAAATGAAAGCCACTGCTGTTGGTTTGGCAGAAATATAAACGGCAGCGTTTATATTCCCAGAAGTCTTTTTTTTTTTTATCTGCATCTTCCAATTACGTACGTGATTGTACAGCAGCTTGTTTTCTGTCACTCCGAGGGGAGTCATTACGACACCGGCATATAATGGAAACTTTGTCGTTGGCCAATTGGGCAACTGGAAATGTTTTCTCGCATTTGTGGGTGACTAACACTTCCTCTGGCCACTGGATCCAGGTACCGGCTGCAGACGGTGAAGTCCCTGGCTGGAGTGAGCCTCATGCTGAGGCTCCTATGGGCCTGTTTGAGGTGGGACGACATGGCCGTGAAACCGTCTGCCGCCGTAGGCACGACGCGTACAGGTAGACCCTCGAATGTGTCCTCAGTTTTTTGAAAATAAAAAAGTAAACAAACTTGTAGAGAATTGTAAATTGTTGGAAATTACCTCTCATATATGTAATAAGTACCTGATTTCTCCAACTTATTCCTACTGCCGCCTAAAAACCAGTGAAGACATTCATTTGGCTGTTACTGTTTCTATGAGAGGATTTCCTCCAATTTTTTGTTTGTTTTTTTTGGGCGCGGGGGTCTCGTCCTCATCACCATACCAACCAAAGCCCTATCCCCACTCATTGCAACAGAGACCTCGGATACCGAAATCACCACCACCGAGATCATAAAGCGGCGTGATGTGGGACCCTACGGCATCCGCTCAGAGTATTGCATCCGCAAAATCATCTGCCCCCTCGGAGTTCCCGAGACGCCAAAGGGTAAATTGCGTTTTCTGTTTTAGTCATTTACACGATTCCTACACAGTCGTCTTGCAAGATCATGAGTTGATGAGATTGGTATTTTGATAAACAAGTTTGGGATTTTTTTCCCAGATAGCGGGGCAAATATTGTGCAGATGTAAGTGATTTGTGGCTAAAACCAGTGAAGGTTTTTTTTGTCTGAAAGAAAATTTCTGGTTGTGAATTAAAATCTGTACTCTGATCATTCAGTGACAGACCTGCCAGTCGCTGACTTCGCTCTGAAGTCATCTGACCAAAGATGACTTGAGACAAATATCAAACTGTCAGAAATTTTCTGGAATATGGTACAACTACTGTGACAAAGTTATAAAATATTGTCTTCTTTTGCCATGCTTCAGCCTCCCTTGCTTCAATTGAACTCCACTCCCATTTCCTAATAATAAGCAAATTACTGACATACATTTTGCCTTTAGTTAATAACCAGAAACCCATTAGTACACTCATAATTAACTTTAAGTTTATTATGGGAGGCATTTTTCAGTTACTACTACATTTTTGAGTCTTTTATTCTTTCTATACACTGATACGACAGGGTTTCCCCCAGTTTGTATTATAAGCCTGGTGGGCCACCAGACTTTACTTGCAACCCCACCAGGCTAAGCTTTGCTTGTTTTATTTTAGGGGTTTTTAAGACTTTATAGTTGATGCTTGGTTATTGTAGATAATGTCTCCCAATAGCACATAATTACCTAGTGATATTTTCAAATTTCCTCTAAACTTTGAACAGTTTTTAACTCAAAAACACGGAAAGTTGCTGGATGACCGCCCTAGCTTCCCTACCACCAGGCTTAGCTAGTTTTGTGACACGTCATACCAACTGTTAGTACTTGCTTGTTAAAAATGTTTGGAAAATCTAAATTCCCCAATGAAGAACTGATCTGTCACAATATATGTGTGAGAGAATGTTTAGATGGACTTTACGTCCACATATTTGACAAAGTTGCTTCCAATAATCTTTTTTTTTTTCTTCCTCCCTACCTGTCCACCATTCCAGAAACACACACTCCTCAGAGGAAAGGTCTGCGCTCCAGTGCTTTGCGTCCCAAGAAGCCCGAGCCCACGAAGCAGACCGGCCCAGTGGTGATCGAGACATGGGTGCCTGAGGAGGAGCTGGACCTCTGGGAGATAAGGGCTTTTTCAGAAAGGTCAGGGGGACAGGAAGGGGCAATTATCCTTTCAGCAAAACAAAAACCAGTGCTGTGTGAGCAGAGTAGCCCCCAGGTTGTGTTGCTGTGCTTTTAAATGAGGTTTAAAGGGTTTAATCGAAACCGTTTCTTCTCCTTTTGGAGATGCAGCTGTTGATAAAATTACATTTTTTGGAGCTATTCCAGGAAAATGAGTCATTTTGATTCCAAATGGAGGAGCAACCCTGCGTTTTTGCTATTATTTGAATCAGAAAATCAAATCACTCACTGCACTTAGCCAGCCATTGTAGGCCCTCATGTTTTTATTTAGACAGCCAGTGATTAAATATTAGAAAAAATCTCTCATTCTCTCTATACTGATTGTTTGTTCTAATGATTAATCGGATTTAAAAAGAAATCTGAGCATTCTGCACATTTTTCCACTTAAGCATTTACATGCAATAATGGAAAAAGATTTTTTAAAAATGCAAATAAATCAATATTCTTTTAAAATAAGAAAATAAACATTTTATTTCCTAAAATGCAATAGCAAAACATTCCTATACTAAATTTGAAAGATTCGATTTTGTCTTAAATGCAAAATTTGTATATGTATTTTGTACAGTTTTGGTTTAAATACGACCCTGAATGTGTTTTATTTTTCACCAAATAGTCTTTTTTAGAGTCCAAATGCTCCAGTTAGCAATTAACAGACTACTAAATTGGTTCACGATTATTTAAATAATCGATTACTCTGTTTAATAACAGAATCAGGGGCTCATGATGCCCATTATATGAGAAGATTGAGTGGAAATGTTCCTTTTTAGGTGTTTTGAATCTGAAATAACTTCTGTGAAGTGCTTATTGTTTGTGAACACATGTTTATTTTACAGGGTGGAGAAAGAAAAGGCCCAGGCAGCAGAGCAAGCCAAGGTCAGTTCGGTTTCCCCAGCTGGCATGTTGGTTGATTTTTATCAGTTAATTAAAGAAACCCATGAATTGAAGCACGGCTCATGTGGGTGGCATTTAAGGCTAAATATGTTTTCGGATGGGATCCAAACATAATTCTCCGATTAAAATCTCTGATTTGCGCGCTAGATATTCTTTTCTATACGTTCTTGTGTTTCTCCTGCTGAGCGTTTGGTCTCCCCGTCGCAGAAACGTCTCGAACAGAAGTCCGGCTCCGTCACAGCCACACCGGCCGGGACTCCCGCTGCGCCCGCCGCCACGCCCAAAGTCATCGTCGGCTCCATTTCCGGCCAGGGCACCCCCACTGCCAAGGTGGTGCTGTCCACCAAGATGGGCAGTCCTGTCACATTCCAGCAGAACAAAAACTTCCAGCAGTCCTTCGCCACCTGGGTCAAGCAGGGTCAAAGCACACAAGGTAACTCGGTGGAAAAAAACTCTCTGTTTATAAAGGTCTTGAATCGGTTTGAACACTTTGTGTGTTTTTAAATTCTCAGGATCAGGCGGCGAGACCCCTGTCGCCACTTCTAGTGGGCATACTTTACACATCACAGGGACCTCGGCCAGCGGAAAAGTCGTGACGGCGAAGCTGCCGCTCCCCGCAAACAGCAAAATCGTCACAGTCAACGTGCCAACGACGCAGGGAGGTACGGCTTCCTTCCGGACGCACGTGTGTTTGTTTTTCTTTGCTTCGCTACGGGCCCACACCTGAGACGTTTAGGACGTGTCGCAGACGGCTCGTTAGGTTCACCTTATTACCTGCCAGCTGCTTTAAACAGCTCAGTGTGCCAGAAAAGGCCACAGATCTATAAAAATGCCAACCTGGTCTTCTTTTTTTTTAAATGATGATGTTGCCACCAACCTCGAAGTCTAGATTTTTTGGTGCAACTTAAAATTTTTTTAGCTTGTTGCCACTTTCAGTGAGAGAGTACATAGTATTTAAAAAAAAAAAAAAAGTTTTAACCCCAAATGACTGGTATATTTTGAGACTCAAATTAGGCTGGGACTGCTGGAGAGACATGTTCAGCATTAGTCGCACAGTTTTCAAAGTTTGGTTTTAAAGTAACAGCGCTTTATATACAGCGTCTTTTTATGTACCGTTTTTCCATGTTACAGCCACAAACTTCAGTGAATTAGAGCAGTGCGCAATAAAATTGCAACCCACGATTGCTTTTGTAATCAATTATTCTGTAGTCAGAATAATTGATTAATCGATTAGTCGGATATAAAATTTGGCACGTTCTACAGATTTTCCATTTATTCACTAAAGCCTTTTTATACAATACTAGAAATGCATTAAAAGATAGAAATAAACAATTATTCAGTTTTTTTTTAAAGTAAGAAAGGAAACATTTTATTGCTCAAATGCCATAATATAGCATTCCTTTAGTGAATTTGGACCAAGTGAAGCTAAAAAAATACGACATGACGAGTTTACAAACAACGGTGTTTTTAACTTAAATGCAAAAAAATTAATTACACACACGCATATATATACATACACATATATATGAACTAATAAAACTGCAAATTGTTTCAAACATTTTCTTAACTCCTCTTTGTAGCAGGTTATCGGTAGATCAGCCCTGGTTTTTATTTTTGTGTATCTGCTCTGTCTGACGGACAGACCCGCCCCCCAAATCACATTTGCATGTGTTCAGTAAACATTTGTCACCACTCTGTTGCCAACTCACCGACGTTGTCTCTATATTTAGCAACTTCTCAGACAAAAACATCAGTATCGGCCGAAATCAGAATCAGCAGGTCCGGCTTTTTAAAGATCAACTGTAAAACTGCAATTAGTGCACAGTGAATCATTTTTGCAATGACTCAGTCAAGACCGTACATTAATTTCCTTCCACTTTGCAGTTCTGCGCTGTAATGTAATTGTTTGTCACATCAAATCCAAAACATTTAAGCTTGTAGTTTTATTACAACAAAATGTGCCTAAATACTTTTGCAAGAAATCAGAAAACGCTTTGTTCAGAGAACTTTGGATCAAATTATGGGGCAATAAAAGAAAAATAATACTTTTGATTATTTGAATTGACTTAAAATCTGCTTTATTAAAACACAACTAACGTTTGAAGGGAATTCTGTTAAAAGAGTAATGCAGCGCACGCGATATTTCTTACTTTTGAAGTCGCTGTGAAAGGGAATGTCAGCTCAGGTGGAGTGTGGCCGTTTAATAGACGTGTGTATTTATTCAGCGTGACTGCTTGGTGCCCTGTTTGTTTTGGAACGGCTTAAGGAAGTAAGGCAGGGAAACAAGTTTACCCTGAGGTCTGCTTCCCAGACAGGTAGCCCTCTATAGTACATCTGTACTCCTCCCCTCCCCCTTCACACACACACTCGTCTTTCGTGTTTTTAAATAAGAGTTTACCTCTCCACTCACTGCAACCCAGACATCTCGAGCTTTCTTTTTTTATACACCCCTCCGCCCCCCCAACAGAAGCGTGTTTTGGATGTGCGGCCGGAGCGGCAGCTACCAGCATTACGGGGGAGGGTTTAAACATCTTTATTTGAAGAGGGAAGCCCTTGATGTATGGGCTTACCTCTCGGGTTAGAGTTGCAGAACCACAGAAAGAAGGCAGCAGAGAAGTCACACTCGTGGTTTCCAGTTCCTCCAGCAGTTTCACATCAGCTCAGGAAGGCCGAGAGCAAATATGAAACGCGCTCTTTGTCAGATTAAGCTAAGAAGTGGGTTTTTGCTGGTCCATACATAATTTATAAAGGAGCTCAGGTATGTTGGGGGAAACCCAACTAAGCTTTCAGTGAGCCTTTGATTTTATTTTTTTCTTTAACTCCTTGACTAATATTTATAAAGATTGTGATCAAAAGTTGGCTCTTAAGCAAAGCGAGACACCCACAAGTAACGGATTGAGTTGTGCTACAGCAGGGCGACTGTGCAACTGCTTACTTGTGGCGTTAGTGATTAAATCATGGGCTTCTGAATATTTTGAAGCTGCTACCTGCCAGGAGAATGTGAACATAATTGATGATTTCTACAAAAGCGAACTTCTTTTTGACTACTTATCGTAGCGCATCTTTGAAAGTCTTCATTACTCACACTTTCTCTACTGCTTTACTGTCTTACACCAGTTGAAAACGACGTTTTCGAGGCATTAGGAGCTTTTGTAATCCGTCTTGGCTTTCTGTGCAGGTGTGGTTCAGCAGAAAGTACTGGGGATCATCCCGTCCAGCACAGCAGGCGGCGCCCAAACCTTCACCCCGTTCCAGCCCCGCACGACCACCCTCAACATCAAGCCCAGTACCCCCGGCTCCCACCAGCAGGTACAACTCTGGCTCTTATCGCTCCCAAACGCAACTTGGACTGTCGTTTCTTGTTGTGTTTATTTTCGTTTGTATTTTTATCCAGACGCCATTTTAAATTTAAACGTTTAACGGACATTCACATTGCTGGTTTTCGTCCCCACCGTCCATTAAAACACTTGAAAATGTTTTGAATTTGCTGTATTTACATTATTTATAGCAAATTATTGATATTGATAGAATCTTACAGGAAAGATTCTGCCAGCAGATTTGACCACAGAATTACATGCATAGGAAACTACTTTTTTTTGTTTATTTGTTTAAATCCTTTTTCACAAACATCAAAATTCCACTGAAGAAAATGTATCAGTGTTGTTTCTATGACTGTTTTTTTTTTTTCAGTTTTAAAACCTAAAAACCAGAAATGAAATGGTGACTTTTTAAAAGTGTCTGCAAATTTCCTATTGTAGATATTTATTATCCATTTTTATGCTGTCTTTTCATAAAAGCAGTTTATGTAACATTGAGTTATATTTAGCTGTACTGATAGATTCTGTATTTCAGGCATAACCTGGGTTTTTATACCTTAAGAGTGAAAAGCTCTCTTATAGCTCTGCCAATTTTTATCTGGAACAATGTGGAGAAAAGTGGGTGCTATATTAAAAATATTTAATCGAATAAACACCCCTCAGGTTCTAGGTGGTGGCGGTCAGATCCGTCCAGGGATGACAATGATCCGAACCCCAATCCAGCAGTCTGGAGCTGTTGGAAAGACGATTCTCCGCACACCGCTTGTGCTCCAGCAAGGTAATGTCATTCTGAACCCCTTGTTTGAACTCCAAGAATAAATGTGCATATTTTTGTATTATTAAGCTAAACCACAGATGGAACAGCGACTCGCTCTGTGTACTCACAGCGGCCTCCCGGTTTCTAATTGTGTCTCGTTGTTTTTCCTCCAGGTCAGGGCGGACAGCAGGTAGTGACACAGATCATCCGTGGCCAGCCGGTTTCCACAGCAATATCGGCTGCCGGCGCTGTCACTGCGGTAACAGGTCAGGGAGTGACCGGCCCCAGCGCCGCGGGACAGGCAGCTGGCCAAACACCGCCCGGCACCCCGCGGGCGCCAGGCCAGGGCCAGGTTAAACTCACCATGGCCCAGCTCACGCAGCTCACACAGGTTAGCATCCTGTGTTGTCTGCTGATCTCAAATTGACATTGGAAGTGTGTGTGTGTGCGTGTCCATCTGTTAGTCAGCTAGAAATGAAAACATACAGTAGTGGGCAATACTATTTCTACAGTATTTCTATTTTTCTACCAAGGAAGGTGACTTCTTTTTATCTTTTACACATCTTAATCAGTAACCCATTGACTTTTTCTCTTTTTATCAGTTTGTTTTGTTTTTATATTTAAGCCATTGTCTGAAAATGCCAACCAAAATAGCAAAAATCATTTCTAATTTGGACTTTTTTTGGACGTATTTTTAGCTGCATATCGCTAAGACACATATTGCTTTCATTTCTTCAATTTATTCTGTAAAAACACCAAAGTTTATACAATTTAACACATTAAATATTACTTTAGCAGTAAGATGATTGCCTACAGGCTAGTAGCTAAGAAATTACATAACGTTTCTTATAGCTGGTCAGTAAACTAGATGTGTTGCAATACATCTTTTTCGCTTACGATACCGAAATTGCATGTTTGAGTATTGGCCGATGCAAATAATGAACTGATATGACATCATCACAAATCATACATACTTTTATTACCGTATTTTCCGGACTATAGAGCGCACCTCACTATAAGCTGCACCCACAAAGGTTTTTTAAAACTGGAAACGTACATATATAAACCGCTGGTATCTCCGCTGCACTCGGATTTCCACAAGAACCGCAGATTAATAAATCTGCAATTAAGGACGCAGCCCTGCGTCTCCAACACCGAACCATGGCATAAGTGCAGCGGCTCTATTTCCCTCCTGTTCTGGCAGATCGATAGCCTTCAACTTAAAAGCGTCATCATATGAACTTCGTCGTGTGGTTTCCATGACAAGGGGGTATGAGTTTGAATAAATTTCTCCATTGGGTCCTCTGCTAGCATGTGCTTGTTCTATATGAAAATCGGCGCTTTCTTCTTTGATTTCAAATTTTGACTTTCAATGATTCACTTCCGGCTAAAGCGCCCCCTGGTGGTTGAAGAAATATCCACAGAAAAGCTGCACCGGGCTAAAAGCCGCATGGTTCAAACCGTGGGGGAAAAGTAGCGGCTTATAGTCCGAAAAATACAATAATTACGTTATAGAGTGGTATGTTAGAATAGGCTTGACCAAGTGATATTATTCATTCAGTCAAAAATAGAAACATTTAAATTTACCAATGGCTCTGTTTGCAGGATTCAAGCACTGCTGTATAGAAATTCTGGAGCGATCTGGTTCTGTTGGAGTGATTATACCTCAGATTTTAGATGCAGGCCGACATAATCTGATAATAGCTTTTTGGGTTGATATTTTACAGATTTCTGACATCAATATGGGATAAGGAAAACCTTACAGTAAATTGGTATCATTTGCCAGCAGCTGAAATCAGTAGTTGGGCTAATGTCACTTAGCAACCCAAACTGATGTGTATCTGAATTTTATGCATTCATACACTCAAAGGCAACTTGCTACCAAACACAGGCTGTATGTCTTTTTGTTATTCAGAAACGATAACATTGAAATCGCCAGAAGTTCATATAAATTGTGTACTATTGCACGTCACTGAACTGAAAACATTGATTTTTTAAATTAAAAAAAATTATTATTTTTTTTTTAATTTTTGTCAGTTAAACACAATATTGATGAATTAGGTAGACAAGTTGGAACCAATCTTAGTTCTATTCAATCAAGCTGTTAATCTTGATTGAATAGTTTTGTAATGCACAATTGTTTGATCTTTGCTAACCGCAGAAGCAACAAGCTGGGTCTGGTTTGGAGCGACCAGCTGGCGTTGCTGGTTCACAGGCCCTGACTGTGATGGTTCAGGGCCAGGGTCAGACCACCGGCCAGCTGCAGGTCATACCCCAGGGGGTCACGGTCATTCCAGGACCCGGCCAGCAACTCATGCAAGCAGCCCTGCCGAACGGCCAGGTGCAGCGCTTCCTCTTCACCCCGCTACCCTCCGCCGCCACGCCCACGTCAAGCACAGGTTTGACAGCAGCACAACTCAAAAAGTGTAAGATTACTCAGTTTATCCCGGCGTCTTGTATTCTCGCGCTCTGTTTTTTTGCTTTCCAGCCACTTCATCTCCCAGCCAGCCCAACTCCACGTCGAGCAAAACTGCAACCCAAGCCGCGCAGCAGGCTGCCGCTCCGATCCAAGTCGGGGCAACCCCGCTCTCCACCACCGCTGGCGGCGCTTCGTCCACAACCCATCAGGGCCAGTTACCCCCACAGACCCAGGCCCACATGCCTGTCCAGTCCCCAACTTCACTGCAGGTCAAAGGTCAGGGGGGAACCGCACAGCTCCAGCTGCAGCAGACGCCCCAGCTCATCAGTGTGTCCGGACTCCCACAGCAGGTATAGGCATGTGGGGTTTTTGTGTGTCTGTGTTTCTTTTATTAAATTTTTTGCTTTTCTTATTTTTTAGTAAAACACAGAACAGCTGACATTCACATTTTTTCACATCTCGTCATAAAAGTCATCAATGAGCTTTTTGGGTGAATTTGTTATGGAGCATAACCAGAAAGTGGAACAAAATGTTTTAAACATTAAAAAAAGAAATCTGAAAAAATTAAGTGTACAAGATTATTTTTTTATTTTATTTATTTATTACTCTATCCGTTATTCTGACGATAAATCAGATAGAAAAACAATGTAGATTTTGTTGCTTTTTTTTTTATTCAAGCCTTTTAATGCAATATTAGAAATACATTAAAAGATTCAAATGAATAGCAAAATTATATGTTTACATGAGAAAATAAAAATGTTATCGCCTAAAATAATAAAAGCAACATTAAAGTAGTGAGTGCTTGATTATTTGTGGCAAAGATGGCATCTGCAGCAAAAAACAACATTTGAAAAGCTCAGTCTTATCTGCTTGAGTTACCATCAGTACAGTAATACAGTTTTGGACAATAATTGGATAGCCGTCAGTGCTTTAGAGATTTCATTTTTGAAGAATTTGAACTGGGTGATAAATTGCTTAGTCTAGCTTTTAACCCAGAAACACTGCAACAGGATACTGAAAGTTGTGAAAGATGGGTTATGAAAGCATCGACTCAGTGGTACAAATACACACCTAATATTTTTATTTGTAAATAATTTTGAAAAAATATTTTTCCTTCCACCTTCCAATAAATGTACTACTAATTATTAAATAAATAAAAAACCCAATAAAATGCCACATTTGGTGGTTTTAATGTGACAAACTGGGCAAGTTCCAGGGACAGGAATAGTTCACCCCTTTTAGAGGATGTTACATTGATCATGTGAATATTTGTCATCTTTAGGTTCTGGCACAGCTCCAGGCCCAGCAGGGCGGAGGCTCTCTGCCTCAACACATCAAGCTGCAGCTTCCCATCCAGATACAGCAGAGCGGGACCACCTCAGCCCAGGGAGGACAGGTACCGTACCCAACCACACCACGCTATTATTTACCTGTCGGCATGGAAACTAAACTGATTTGAAATGACTCAGTTCAAACACAAACTGATTTCTGCCCAGATTGGAAATGTCGTTACCATCCAGACGGCCTCGGTCCAAGAGCAGCTGCAGAGAATCCAGCAGCTCAGAGAGCAGCAGCAGCAGAAGAAGAGGCAGGCGGCAGACGCCAAGAGGGAGCTCGCCCTCAATGCGGCCAACCAGAGCGACATTATACAGAAGCAGGTGCGTTTGTGGAGGGAAACCACTGAAGCCAAGTCTTCACCCAGTCAGTGTCCTTAAAAACCAGTCACGACCCACAACTCCTCTGAGATGGTGTTTACTTTACTGCCTCTGTTTAGAGAGCCTTGCTGTCCCAAAACTACCAGTAACGCTGCGACCAAACTGAACGCGTTTCACACGTTAGGGAATCAAGTTGGACGCTTGATATCGAGCATCAGAATCGCTTTAGACGCACGTTGGAAGGAGCCTCTTGCCTTTATTTTTTCTCTCCCTGTCTCTTTGTACAATGGCAGATGAAATATTGAGAGAGCTTGACTTTATTTACTGAAAGCATCATCTTCGAATTCACCAGATAACTCAGAGGTGTTGTGATTTTGGTGAGTTTCACAGACTAGCTGAGGAGGATTGCTACCAGTGCTATTTTCGTCTTAAACAGGCAAAGTTTGACGATTTGATAACTATAATCGGTGCCTGCATGTGCTGGCAGGACATCCACTACAGGCCACACCGTCTCAGAGCGGAGTTTCTGAGTGGTTGACGCTCTGAGTCCAGCAACAAAGGTTCAGATTTTCCTACTGTAGCGTCGGCTGCATTGGAAGCGCCTCACGCTTCAAAACGAGATGAGCCACAAGACTTCTTGACGCGCCATAGACGCCCGTCCACATAAACTTTGCATGTAAACCAGATGCTCAAATCATGTTCAGTCTGAACACAGCAACCAGGTGTCGGAGCATCCTTAAAAAGGTTTTCAATTCATGTAATTCGTGGGGCTTTTCTGTTCTAATCTTGCTACGTAGCTAGCTAGATTTTTGCCTCTATTATCATTGCAAATCTGTTGCCGGTTAGCTGGACAACGTTGGTCTTTGACACTTGCATCGTATGGTATGCCAACCCATACAATTCTGCAGCCTGGCATTAGAGAGCCAGATGTGTGAGAAGCGCAATGCTGCTGCTAAAGAGTCAAAGATCCCAGAAACATAAATGGTCAGTGCTACTAAGAACAGCATTTGGTGCGACACAAACGTTGCACTAAACTATCTTCACAAACTCTGAAGTTGAAGGTTTAGTCCATTTTAAACATGGTAGTCAAGCACCAGTCTAGTGAACATTTTCTTCCCCACAAAGTTGTTATTGTGGAGGGAAATTGAGCTAAGAAGAAGGGAGAAAAGGAACATGGAGCATGGAACCAAAAGAGAATAGAGAGCCACAGATGCAGCTATGACAAATAGGGTTAAAAAAAAGTGAATGGACAGTAATTCATGTCTTCAAATGTTGCAATACAGATCTTAAATTTCGTCCATAATGGTCTTAAAAAATGACTTTTAAGTTGGTGGAACCTGCAGAAACCCTGTACACAATATATAAATGTGTGTATTTTACATTCAGTGCAGCCTGTTTATGTTTAATATTGCTACGTAGCTCCTTTTCAGTGGCGACTCATTGTGCACGATACTTCTCATGCAGATGGTTTGTGCTGACATCATTCAACATGTTTTTCAGGTGGTTATGAAACAAAACGCTGTGATCGAGCACCTTAAGCAGAAGAAGACCATGACACCTGCAGAAAGAGAAGAAAATCAGAGGTGTGTGTGTGTCCAGTGTTCTTTTTGTGTTTTCATCTGTGAAGATTTTGGGGAGTTTTATTTAGTAAGTAAAGTTTCGTCTGGGGAGGTTAGAGGTTTATGTTGCGGCCCATTGGGAATGTGAGTCAGCTCTTTGGTTGGTAGCAGCAGGTTTTGGATTCAATTCTTATAGCAACACAGAAATTATGTGTCAACCATCTGGGGGGAAGAAAAAAATCTGTTTTTGTTTGAAATTTCATCCATGTTTGTGTTTTAAGCTATTCTGGTATTGTCATGGGTTTTCTGTGCTAGTTTCTCCTCTGAGACTTCATAACATTAAATTATAATAACAGTATGTTCTTCCAGTGATCCTAAACCAAAGAACAAAATGCAACTTCAGTTATTAATAAGAATCACACGCAAAAAAAAATTAATCTGGCAGCACAATTCCAACCCCTTCAGAGATCTGCCCCGAAAAACAACTCTTTGTTGCTTTTTTCTGATTTCATCCTGCCTAGAGATTGAACTCTGACCAATATTTCACCTTGACAACCATACGTTTATGTCTGCAGACATTGTGTCAACACTGCCCATTCACATACACCTGAAACACCTGAATCCAGACTACCTCTCAATCTCAAACACTTCTGTCTAGCTTCTTCTACATGCCTGCCCGCATTTGTTCGTTCGCCTCCGCGTGCTCACCATAGCAACGCTGGCCTACCGCTGACCTCGGCAGCCATGTTTGCGTTGGTGTGTTTTTCACACAGATGCCACTCAGAACGAGGCACAGACTTTCGATCTCGGTTGTGAACACTAGCAAACACGAGTGAACACACTGAGGGCCATGGATAACATGGATTTACAGTCATGAAGACACATTTTGCTTTTAGAATCGCTCACAGTGCAGACTTTATCTGTGGATCTTTATTTCTGACTTATTCATCACTAATATTTGTTTGAATAATTTAATTAGAAGCATCAATCACCATGAACCTTGTAGCCCTGCACGTAACCTTTCTTTCTTTAAAATTTATTGAATGTTATATTTTTAAACTTGCGGCTCTTTGAAGATAAGAAAAACTTAAACCGCCTGTTTTGTTTTGTTTTTTTTCTGCTTCACTGTTACCCTTTAGGCAGGCCTACACTCTCTTGTTGTTGAAGCTTTTCGACTCTCATTTAAACATGTTAACATGTTTAGAAAGAACCTAACCCTGAAACAGAACTCACAAAAAAGTCACAGTTGTTACCAGCACGGTTTCCCCCAGCAAATTTGTAGCTCGCTGTATTTTTGTGTTAAAAATCATTGAAGGGCCAGAATTTGAGCTTTACATCATGTTGTAATGTTATTCTCTCATCAAAAACAGTTTTGCTTTGATTCTTTCATGCATGTTTGAGAAGCCCTCTCATCATGGCAACCATTCAGTTGTCCCTGGTTTTAAATTTCCATTCTGTTGATTTTTATGGACATTCTGAATTTTACCGTCACATTTGTCACAAGTCATTTCTCTTTCTTTCTCTGTCTGTTATTTTCCTTCCATCTCTATTCAGGATGATTGTTTGCAACCAGGTGATGAAGTTCATTCTGGACCGGATAGACAAAGATGAAAGACAGGCAGCTAAGAGGAAAAAGAAGGAAGAGGTCGTGGAGGCCAAGAGGAGGATGGCTAATGCTAGTAAGCTTTCCGCGCTCCTTTACCGACACAAGGAGAGCCTCAAGATGGAGATCCTGAAAAAACGAGCGCTTCTCGACAAGGAGCTGCAGCTGGAGGCTCAGGTAAGCGTCGACGTTCCGGAGAACTCCGTTGACAAAAACCATTTCGAATTCGACAGAAATAGGCCTGATTTTTAAACTCCATATTTCCCTACGTTGGAATTGTCAGGAGGAGCTAAAGAGGGATCTGCTGCGGATTCGGCGAGAGAAGGAAAAGGCTCAGGCTGCGGCCCAACAGGCGGCCCAGGCCGCCGCAGCCGCCGCCGCCCACAGTCAGAAGCAGCAAGCTGCGGTTCACAAACACGGCGTCTCCTCCCAGCACCACCTCACCACCGCCGTCGCCTCGACGCACAAGAGGAAACGGGAGGAGGAGAGGGAGATGGTGTCGGCGGCAAAGTCCAAGAAGAAGAAAATGATCTCGACTACAAGCACAAAGGAGAGCAAGAAGGATACAAAGCTCTACTGCATCTGCAAGACGCCCTACGACGAGACCAAGTATGCAAGGGTTTATCAAATACTGGGGCTGGGTGGTTAATTGATTTGATCAGTTATTGAGATTTGGGGTTTTGAAGATGAAAATCTGGATTTTATTTCACCAGTTCACACCTTGGGTTTCCATAGCTGAGAGTGATGACAGGACGCCCATTTTGTTTGACAAGCATGTTTTACAGCTTCTGTTCATTTGGGCTTTGAATTCAGGTCAACTCTACGACAGAATATTAGCGGCCACACTGAGATTTTTTTTTTTTTACTGCAAGAATAATGTCATCTTTTAACACATTGGCATCCTATTATTATCAGTAGCAGGACTTTAAAATTATTGAACAAATGACTGAGTCCTTTTCGAAGTAAGAACGATACGAACTGAGCTGGTCATGTCAGATTTTGATTATTCTAGAAGCTCTTTTCTCAAAGTGACTTTTTTCTCTTAAATTTTAAGACTTTCTTTTGTTAAAATTTATCTTTATCTTGTTAATATTTGGATTGTTGTCTTAAACAAAAGGTTTTGTACTGTAGCCCTAGTGCTCCGTGGTACATTCACTTAAGGGATCATTGAAATAAAAGCCAATGTTTCATAAAATTATTTGTCATTTTTAATTTCCTTTTTAGAAAAAATTTGATTAAAATCGGAAATCAGATCTGGTTTGAAAAAGTTTACTTTTAAGCCATGTCAGCCCTATTGAATATTTAGTGACAATACTGAGTTGAAATGATAAAGTGCTGATGTGAGGATTAAAGTAATTTAATTTCAATGCATTATAAATATCTACGCGGCATTAGATCTATTTGCTACAAAATGCAACCTTACTTTACAATTTCAGCCTTGAGATTTAGTTGTAGTTAGCTTTTAAATCTGCAAATATTTTAGAGGAGTACTCTAAAATCATTGTTCTCCCCTCTCTCCACAGGTTTTATATCGGCTGCGACCTTTGTACCAACTGGTATCACGGTGACTGTGTGGGCATCACGGAGAAGGAGGCCAAAAAGATGGACGACTACATCTGCGTGGAGTGTAAGCGGGGCCAAGAGAGCAGCACGGAGGAGCTCTACTGCATCTGTCAGACGCCTTACGATGAGTCCCAGTAAGGAGGAGTGTGTGCATACATACACGTGTGTGTGTGTGTGTGTGTATCAACATGAGCCATCTGTTGACACAGGTTTTGGTATTTGAAAATAACCAACCAGAAGAAATATACATGTTTAAGGGCCTATTATCCTGACGATTAATCAATCATTCTGGCGATTAGTCGACCACTCTGGCGAATAATTGATAACTGCTGATTAATCATTTTAATCTGATCTTTTGTTTTTATTGCTGTTTTCTGACGATTTTTCATTCAGCCACTTAGACCTTTTTACACAATTGTAGAAATACATTAATTGATGCAAATACACAAACAAATACCCTTTTTTGAATCAAACAATAAACAGTTTAGTACTTAAAATGCTATATCAATAACAGTAATCTTTTAGTGAAGTTGATCCAAGTGAAGCTAAAATTATGTCACTTGGACTTATTTCCAGACAAGAATAGATTATTTTTATTTTGTACAGTTTTGATATAATTACAGCTTTGAATATTTTTTTTTTCAGCAAATGACAATTTTTTTTTAGTTTGTTTACTTGAGTTAACGATTAATCGATAACTAAATCAGTTGATTTAGTCAATTAATCACAATCAATCAATCAATCGTTTCAGCCCTACATGCATGTCATTTAGGAAAGAGTTTAAACATTAACTTTAAGTTTACACTCTGAAACATTCTCAAGAATAACGTCATAATAGACAGTAGCTCACAAAAGTATTCGCACCTTTTGAACTTTTCCATGTCTTCTTGTGTTACAACCACAAATTTCAACG
Source organism: Xiphophorus maculatus (assembly GCF_002775205.1). Taxonomy (NCBI): domain Eukaryota; kingdom Metazoa; phylum Chordata; class Actinopteri; order Cyprinodontiformes; family Poeciliidae; genus Xiphophorus; species Xiphophorus maculatus. Next base: position 25,515,950 of record NC_036447.1, on the reverse strand, counting down.
TGAATATGTATACACACATATATATAAATTCACACAAAGTGATGCATAATTGTGAAGGAAGACATGTCTTAAGTACCAAGTTTTTTTTTTTTAACCTTCCCAGGTTTTACATCGGCTGCGACCGATGTCAGAACTGGTACCACGGTCGCTGTGTGGGCATCCTGCAGAGCGAGGCGAACCACATCGATGAGTACGTGTGTCCGCAGTGTCAATCCACCGAGGACGCCATGACGGTCTTCACCCCGCTGACCGACAAGGACTATGAAGGCCTGCGACGGATACTGCGCTCCTTACAGGTGAACAGAGTTGCTGCCCGGTGTTGGTGATTGGTCTGGATGTAGTCTAGCTGGGTAAAGTAGATTTACTCCACATTACCGACGCACAAACACATCAGCTGCAGTTTAACGATCAGCTGACCTACACTGACAGCTCCTCGAAGCCCCAGAGCAGAAAACAAAAGTCCTTGGTGTCCATCTTATCTGAAGGGTCGGCCTCTCCTATTTGGACATGTGCCGAGCCTCTGTGTTTTCGTTTCTTCTTGTCCCTTTTTCCCCCGCCTGCTCTCCTTTTTGTCTCTCTGTGAAGGAGAAATGGGGAAAGAAAGAAAGAAAGAGAGGCTGGAGTAGAACATCTGTGTTGACCCACCTGCTTTCAGTGCAATTTTCACGGAGCCGTTTGTTTTTCTTTGGTTTCAGTTTCTCAAGCATCTTCCCCTCTTCGTTTTTTTTGTCTCTCGTTCCTCTGCAGGCACATAAAATGGCTTGGCCCTTCCTGGAACCAGTAGATACCAATGACGCCCCTGACTACTACAAAGTCATCAAGGAACCAATGGGTGAGTGTTGAAAATTTGGTCCAGATTAAGATTGTTTTGTGCTACTTAATTGAAATTACTCAACATTTCTTTTTTGGTTTAAGCCCAAATTGGCATCAGCCAAAATCAGAATTGGCAAGTTAGGCTTTTTAAAGATCGTTGTCAACTAAAAACTGTAATTGGTGCACTGCCAAGTGAACATAGATGTACATCAAACTCCTCAGAAAACGTGTTTTTCACTGAAAACCATGTATAATTTTCCTTCTGCTTCACATTTACCAATAAAATGGACAATACAGGTAGTTTGTTGTTGTAGCGAAAAGAAATTCAGGCAATTCAAATACTTCTGCAAAGTACTGCAGTGGCTTTAATCAAGAAATGTGAGGCGACACAATAAAAACCATTTGTTATTAACAATTGTAATGAATCCTTCAATTAAACTTCAATGAATATGTTTGTAAGTAAAGTCATTAAAGCTATGGTGGCAGTTTCCCGCTGCAAAATAAATCTTACAAATGAGTCAGTATTGAATTTCTCCAAAAAATTAAAAAATAAATCCCTCCCCTTTTTAGAATAGATGAAATTCTTGTATTTTATGACGTGAATATGGGAGCAGACGTTCATCACGCCTAAGATTCTCGAGCTGCTTCCACGTTTTGTCTTTGCATGACTCTGCGATCTGGTTTTTTGTACTTGCAAGCGCGTCGTGCATTTGTGTTGCAGAAAGAAAAAAGCGGCCGCCACCGAATTTCGACTACATGTTTATGAGAGCGGGTTGCTTGATGCGGCGGTTTCTGCTGTTTTTATTCCATAATTACTGTAATCTCTGGAAGCAACACCCACGCTCTGTATCTGTAGCTTTCAGAGCGCCAGCCGTCTGAAGGAAGCCCTCCAACTCAGATCAAACCGACCATGTAAACGGTGACTTGCGTCAACGGCATAGGGTTTAGGGGGGAGGAAGAGGGCTTTTTTTTTTTGAACCTCCATCCAAACAAACTGTTAATGAGCGTCTCTCCGGGCCCCGCCGCGGCCTCCCCGCGGAACCGCACTCTGCTATGTGTCGGCCCGGTCCTGGAAAACTCCTGTCCGTCCGCTGCTTTCAAAACAAATGCAACATAAAAGCGATCTTGTAGCCGCCGCGGCTGAAGCTGTTGGTAATTTATGGATGGGGTTCAGCATGAAATCAGACGACGGAGGGGGGAAAAAGAAGTAAAAGGAGGTCTTTGAAACGTTGCCAGTGGTCAGCTGAATGGAAGGGGGAGTTAGGGAAAAAGTTAGATGTGTTTGTTTGGACCCTTCTCTAGCAGATTACCTGAAGCCTCTTCTGTTTTCTATTCTCCTTCCTTATCGCTCTATAAATTGATTAAACAAGCTTCCCAACACTGACAGCTTCTTTTCGGTGGAAGCTCTGGTAACTTCCTGCGTTTTCAAACATTCCTGCGGTTTGGTTTTGACGTTGTCTGCTGCAGAAACGACGCTCCCCTCAGGAATGATAAATAGGTAATATGTCAGCGACTCATCTGGACGCCCCGGAGACGCTCGAGGTCAGCTCTGGCAGAGGTTTAGCATTCTTCATCCACCGCCTAATCGGAGGATTCGAATCATAGCACGACTTACTGCGAAACCTGACTATCAATCTGCTGCGTCCAATTACAACGTGACAGCTCTTCCCTGTCGTGAGCAGTTCAGTGTCTCAACTGTCCCGTCAAACCTTTCCCCTCAGACCTGTCCACCATGGAGGAGAGGTTACACAAGCGGGAGTACGTCAAGCTGACCGAGTTCGTAGCAGACATGACCAAAATCTTCGACAACTGCCGGTACTACAACCCCAGCGACTCGCCGTTTTACCAGTGTGCCGAGGTTCTGGAGAACTTCTTCGTCCAGAAGCTCAAAGGCTTCAAAGCCAGCAGGTGAGAAAAGCCGGGCTGTGAAGAGGCAGCAAGAAGGTCTGATGAGGGCAGTGGAGTTATGTCAGATAGAAGGATGACTTTGTTTCTGAAACGATTTTAGCTCGTACCTCTTCTCCTTGATATCTTCAAACCATCTCTTTTGTTGTTTTTCTTTTCCTTTAAAATTGTTCATTTCCCCCTGGTTTATGACGTCACTGGAGGCGCATGCTCACTCAGAACATTCCTGTGTGTCAGTTCTCCAAAACGCACCTCAGTTTTTAGGAATAATAAGTTTGTGCTGCTCAATCCATCTGCTTTGTCTCTTACCCAGAACAGGTTTCACTCAATTAGCTTTTTTTTTTTTAAGGCTTCAGTGAGATTTTTGTTACTTACTCCTAACAACCTTCAACTTTTACTATCTAATGATGCTGCATTTTCTTCTTCTATATGTTGTTTTGTGGAACTCAAAGCAAGTGAACACTCAGTTTTCACCTTTCAAAACTCGCTGCCGGCTTCTTTGACTAAAGAAAAACGGGTCAGTGGAGATGTGCGATATTTGGTATCGATACAATACCAAGGAAATACATGGCCAGTATCGCCGATACCAATATGATACTTAAGTTTGATATTTTATCAAATATGTGACCTTTAGGGGTTTTGTGTTGTTTTTTTATCTCCTCAATTATTTTCTTAACACCCAGGACAGAATTTGGACGTTTTATAAGTATGTACAAAAGAGTTTTCCTCTCGCACTGTGCACTAACACATTTGAGGGTCCATTTAACTCCTGTCCACTCAAAGCAGCAGATACTACCATCATTTCATTCACATCACTTGGGTTTTGTCTCTTTATTTTTTTATTTTTTTTTCAAGCCAGTTTTCATTCAGCTTCTCTGTGCTCTGAATGCTGACGTACTTCACCCGCATGTATTGACTCCCATCCATTCTTTCTCTCTCTTTTTTGCAGATTGTGATGTCAGACTCCTGGGTGCCGGGGTCACTCTTAAACAAAAATATTTTCATTTTCTATCCTGGATTTTGCTGTTTTTACGTGTTTAAAACGGCATTAAAACGTTGTTTTGTTGTTTTTGTTTGTTTTTTTTTTTAAAAAAGTGCTTATAATAAACCACACATTAGGTGTGTGGGGTTTTTTTTTTTCTTATTTTCAAAGTAAATAAAAGCGAAAGTAAGAATTTTTCTAAGGTTTAATAGCTGCAGCCATGTTGGTAGCACAGAGCCTCCAAAGGAAAATGTATTTTTTTACACACTCACTTTTTAAAAAAAATTATGTTTAGCTGGAAACGAGGCAAAAATGTAAAAGCTCACTTTCGTTTTCTTTCCTCTTACTTTATGCTTGGAAGAATAAAATTCAGGTTTCGGTTGTGAAATCAGACGTATAATTTATATTTTTAATTTGACGTCAGCAGAACATGTTTACCTCATTTAACAACAAGAAAACAAAAGCATGCACCCTTAGTTTCTTTTTATTGGCTGTTCTCATGTATTATTTTATGTTTATAATGTATCGTTTTGTGAAGGACTATTTTTATGTTCTAATGAAAATAATGATAGAAAGTGTAAAAAAAAAAAAAAAAATAGGACAGAGAAAAGTCTAGGTTAGCGTTCCTATTCTGAATAAGCTCAGCTTGGTGTTCTCGGCGAGGGGGTTAGATAAGTTGTACATAAATAAGCTGGGCAGACATCTTGTCGTACATTTCAGTGACTTTTAACCAACATGGCTGCTTGGTCTGTCAAAATGTCTGACCCACTGGCATCCGATACTTTGTTGTTTGTTTTTTTTTTTTGTATCCTACTCTAGTCATATTTTGTCATATATTGTAAAGCTTTTAATAAAAAAAAAAAACAAAAAGAAGGAAGTTTTCCAACCGTTTTCTTCCTCCTGTTTCTTCAGGTCACATAACAACAAGCTACAGTCAGCCGCATCTTAGCTTCTGCTTAAAATCCCAGTGTCAAAAGTCGCATCTCTGATTGGTTAGGACGTGTTGTCAGCGGACCCCTCCCCCGCCTATCGGTGTCGCTCCGGCCCCGCCGTCCGCCACCTGACGGCGCTTTACACATCCACATTCCCTCCAGCGTACAAGAAGGAAGATGGGAATGAAGGAGACAAGATGATGGCTGAAATTAAGATGATTGGATGCGGAATGGCCGCCTAACCTCACAGATTCCTTCTGGGTGACTCAGTCGGTCGGATGGGTTCACGGTGTCGGATCACGATTCTTTTAACTCGAGTTCATTTAACAGAGCCTACCAAAAGTATTTCTACCCCCGTTTTTGAGAGTTTGGTCACGTCTGCAGATTCTGTTGGGATTTTACGCAACAGACCAACATAATGAAGCACATCGTCGTGACCGGAAACCAAACCGTTGAAAAAGTTATTCACACGCCTTGTAGGTTTGGGTTTAAAGGGTGTGCTGTGGTGGCGCAGGGGTTAAGCACAACCCATATATGGGAGGCCTTAGTCCTTGACGTGGTCGTCGCAGGTTCGATTCCCGGCCTGGCGACCTTTGCCACATGTCTTTTCGTTCTCTCATTACCAACTTTCCTGTCAATTAACTATCAAATAAAGGCCACTAGAGCCAATAAAACCTTTAAAAAATAAAAGTTTTGGGTTTAAAGCAGTTTTCGTCACCAAAGACCTTCAGACGTACAAAAACCTGGTCAGCAATTATAATATGTGTCTTCATTTTTAATTCCATTAAAATGAGCTCCACTGATAACTGGGAAGATTATTATTTTTTTTTTTGCAAATAAAAAGTGAACAAAAACAAAAATGTTATATATTTTTTCCATTTATTTACATTTTCATGCTGGTTGCATTTCCTCTCCAAAATAAACTTCTGGGTTTAATAAATAATAATCTGAAAAGCCATCTGTATGAATAACTTGAAGTTTTGTTTTACCAGTTTGTCCTGGCAAAGCAGATCCAGCTTTGTTATATTGGATGAAAATTGTCTGAAAAGGTTTTCATGTTTTCCCACAGATTTTCTGTTGGCTTTAGGTCTGGACTTTGACTAGGCTGCAATCACACTTAGCTGTATGTTAAGAGTTCTTGTTCTACCTCAAGGTGAACCTCAACACCCTAAAGTTTTCTGCAGTTCTTTTTTAACTTGGCTGTCCCTGCTAAAGAAAGCCATAAAGACCACAGCATAATGGTGCCATCACTGTGTGTCGTCATATGGATGGTAGGACAGGACGATGGATTTTATCAGTAAACTGAAAGTTTCCGTTTTTGAAGATTTAATCTTTTTATTTTTGTTTGATTTTTAATTCCAACTATGCACTCCTTGAGTTTCCAGAGTGATGTAAGCCCACCCAAGAACTGCAATCTCTTTTTACAAGCCTGCTTTACAGATTCTATTTACTTGGACTTTGAATTCAGGTCATTTAACAGATTGAATGATAGAAAATATCTTAATGAAAACTGTTTTATTTCTGTCATTTGTAAAAGAAAATGTTAACCCACCTCCAGCTTTAAGATGTGGGGTCATTTACTCTGTCCAGCGGGGTCACACTCACCCCATGTAGGCCTTTACAAGGTTTTCTTTGTGTGTGTGTGAAAACCGTCAGTGTGGTTTTGGGAACTGACGGTCTGACGGGACAACCCGCCCAGCTCCACGCTGTCCGACCGTGACATTTGCTGCCATCATCCTGAGCGCCGCGTCAAGATCACGAGAGGGAACAAATTTGATCAAAATTGAATTTGGTATTAAAAAGAAAAAGTTTATTTCATTTTTAAGCCACATTGCAGAGCCCTAGGTCAGAGTATCTGCAGAGTTTAGTTCTTTTTCTCCACACGTAGCGTTTTCATGAACCATTAGCAGTTGAGAGAGGCCCAAAGTAAATTGGGTAAAAAAAAAAAAAAAGGGGCATGACAATTATCAAGTTGATCTGTTCAAAGAAATCCAGATAAAACGCACTGAGGTTTGGTTTTGTAATGTGACAAAAGCTGAAAAAAGGGGGTATAAATACTGTTGCAAGGCATTGTGTAGTTTGACAACTACACAGGATTATACTGTTATTTCTTCAAGTGTTTTAGTTTGACGTTGGCACAGGTTTGCATCAAGCATGAACCCGATGCAAATGTTTGACAGCACAGCCCCTATCAGAGCAGTCTGATAGACGGAGTGTGTGTTTTTGTCAGAAGGCTGAAATGCTTTCATGTTACTGTCCAGAGGGAAACGACAGCGGACAGATCATCCCACCCACCGCATCCGGCCTGTTTTTTCTTCTTCTTCTTTTTTTGACCTTTTTTCCATGCGATGCTCTGAAATGCAAGTCAAAAACTGTCTGTGTTTGAAAGGAGGAGGCCATTTAGAGAAAATGAATTGTGTGAAAGGCTGAAAGTACTGTAGCTCCCTCCATTACAGAGTCTCATCAACGCTGTGTGTCTGAAGCTGACAGGTTGGCTCACATGCATCTCTCAACTCTCTCTCTCTCTGTGTGTGTGTGTGTGTCTGGTTAAAGTAATTGGATAATGAACTTCCCCACTCAGCATCAGCTCAGTTATGTCGCGGTCTGCGGCAGCGCGACTGGGAGTCAAACCTCAAACGACGACCGACTGTGGAGTCTTTGTATGAACATTTTATAGCTGCGTTTTTTCAGGCGTATCTGGGAACTTTTTTTGTGTGTGAGATTCGTCCGTTTTTTTGTTTGTTTGTTTTTTAAGAGAAGAAAGTTGGGGAGCAGTGATGTCTTTCGATTTAGATGTGTTAAAGAATGACGGAAACTTTTTTTTTTTCCTCTGTTTTGAACCCTGAGGTTTCTCTCAACATTTTTTGAAGCAGAGTTGAGAGATGATGTAGCTTCTGCCTCCTTCTCTTTGTCTTTCAACCGAATGTTTGTTACTTTGTTATAAGATGATGATGTGCTTTATTTTCTGTTTGTAATCTCTATTGTATATTATTGCTGTCTAAATATGTAGAGAGAAAAGATTTTTAGAGCAGTAGAACTTTTATTTTTGACTATTTGAACCAGCAACCAAGATCTCCTGTAAATTAAACTGTATTTTTTTTCCTCTTTTATTTGAAGTGGACTCGGTTCTTAAGGTGAAATTGCCCTTTGTATAAGAAGTGCTGCACATTGTGAGCATATCGGTTCTGATCCAGTCGAGTGGCACGATAAACTTGTACAGATTTTTTTTTTTTCTTCTTTTTTGTAAAACAAAAAGTCGGCATAACTTCTATATTGACGTTGCATTTCTTGTTTTATTTATTCAGACTGACGGAAAAGTTATCCATTTTTTTAAAAAAAAAAAGAAAAAAGTAGTATCTCGAGGAAACGTAACTGCAGATAAAAAAGCACTCTATGTTTTTAACCGACGGGCCACTCTGAAGAGACTCTCTTTTGTACTTGATAGGACATTTCATCCTGGATAATAATAAAGTAAACTTTTTTCGAGATATTTCTGTCTTTTTGTGTGAAACATGCTTTGATCTTTCTTTGTAGAAAAGAAAAAAGTTCAAGTGAAACTCGGGTTGATTGCTCACAGAGCCGGATACCATTTATTGCTGGTCTTTGGGGTAGTTATAACTTAAGGCTAACGAAAATCCAAAATTTAGTTCGTCAAGGGAATTGAAATATCACGTGAAACCAAGACGTTGATGATTTCTGGTGGGTTTTTTTTAAATATATATATTTATTTTACTACAATCAAATTTCACTGCAGAAATAAACGTCCTGATTGAGTAAAAGTCAATTCCACAACTTCAGTTACCGCAGCCAGAAACTAGTGATAAGGCCCGAAATCTGGGTGCGGTAATGGACTCAGACCTGAACCTTCAGAGGCACATAAAGGTCATTACAAAGTCAGGCTTTTATCACCAAACATGTAGAAGTAGCAATCAATTTTTGTGCCACAGATGTCTGGAAGAAACTTCCAGAAAACTGCAAAACAGCCAAAACGACGACTTCCTTTAAATCAAGGCTAAGTATCTGTACAGAGCTTCCTATACAGTTACTTAACTGGCACATTGATCCGTATAACTGATGTGCATTCTGGCCGATGGGTTTGATGATAGCATTTGACAAAATGTAGTGTTTGCTTGTTTCATGATTGGTAACTGTTACATTGCTGTGATGTAAAGCGCTTTGTACTGCCTTGTTGATGAAATGCGCAGTACAAATAAGTTTGACTTGACTAAAAAAAAAAAATCTTTAAATTTGCCAGGGTTTTGGAATAGTTTTGGGACTTATCAGTATATAGCATCAGTCAACAACAAATGCCATCTTAAGACGTTGCGATTTATAAACAGAAATATATATATGAAATAGGAAAAAATCGGTTCAGTACAACAAATATATTCAATGCTAATGATTCCAAGTCAATCCTATGAAACACTACGGTCTAGCTCAGTTTATAATCCAAGTCAGTCTCCTGTTTAAGGAACCATAGCCCATTTTCTGACTTAACTTTTTAGGAAGTCTCAACAGCTTGCCCCAGCTGAAGGATGTTATCCCCACAGGACCATGCAGCCACTGCCATGTATCAGAGTGTGGAGGGTGTTTTCAAGGATTTGTGAGCTGCTAGTTTCCCCATAAGACTACAATAATTTACTAATCTGGTAGAGGAAGTTAGGAGTTTCATAGTAAGACACGTTAAATGAAAGATCTTTTCAGACTTTTATTTGTAAAAGGTTTGCAAAAACCATGTTATTATATTCCCGCAACTTCACAATTCTATACTAGTATATTGCATAAAATCCTGAACAACAACAAAACGCTCAGTAAAGTCATATAAAGTTGTAACATGACAAAATGGAGAAAAGGTTCAAGCGGTGTGAGTACTTTAGTCGGCCGCTGTACCAGAAGGTCCGAGGCCTGTGTGTGTGTGTGTGTGTGTGTGTGTATGTCTGACTCAGCCTCTTCTTAACTCATCCGTGGTGCCAAACGGAGAAGTGGGCCCCCGGGGACGATGAGGTCACGACCTGTTTACAACCATTCCTGTGATCAAGTTATCCTGAATGACACATCCAGCCATCACCGACTCCCATAGCTCCCTCTCCTCTCCCTGACCTCCACCTCTTTATCTCCTCCACTCAAACCACTAAATGGATCCAGAGGCTCTCATGGACGCCGGGAGCGCCACAGATGACCACAAGCCCACAGTTTTTTTTTTGTTTTTTTGTTTTGTTTGTTTTTTTTGCGCAGTCTTCACACAGGAAGCATCTACCAGATATTCCCACCTACCCGCCCCACACCCCTCCTTCACATGCTCTGTGATGAGGAATGTCCTCCCGCTGCGATAGTGGCCACAGTGTTTTATCAGGCTCCCGTTTCCTGCCCGCCACATGCGCCTGTTCCCTCCAGCACTGATCGCTGATAGAGGCTGCGTGGAGCCTGGGAACTGACCAGAGATGACGGACATGCGGAGTGTGGAGGGGGGCGCGAGGAGGAGGAGTAGGAGGAGGAGAAGGAGGAGGAAGAGGAGGAAGAGGAGGAGGAGGAGGAGGAGGAGGGGTTCAGCACAGCAGAATTTGGCTGTTAAACTTTAATTTCTGCGCCCTGTTTTGAGGGACGGCACTTCTGGGAATAACAAAGTTGCATGTAATCATGCGAAAAATAATATATATATATTTAAAGGGGTGGGGAGGGTTCTAATTGCCTTTATTTGACAGCAGCCAAACAGGAAAGTGGGCTGTGGGAGTGGGCCGGGACTCGAACCCGTGACCTCTGTGTGAGTCGTGCGCTTTCCTCCGGCGCCGTCCCCGTGCTTAATAACATGCATTTCTCACCTAGAAAGCACATGGTTTTCATTCAGGCTAAGTTTAGAAAGACAGAGCAAGAGTTTAAGTGACATTTTTTTCTCAAGCTAATTCGACAATCCCGACGCCGCTCGGGCTCTCTTGGTTAAATATATTTTAGGTCGCTCATCCACCCGCTCTCACTGTGCTGCTCCCTCCACATTTCTCAAATATCCCCCCTCTGAGCATTGGCCTCCTGAGCAGACGCAGCATCTCGGAAAATAAGCCGCGATGAACGTGCTTCTTTGAGCGCCCAGGTGTGTGGAGGATCAGATTCCCGCGATTTGATTCACGGCCCGGTCCCAGCGAAACCCACGACCCCCACCGCCTCCACCTTTTTGATGTTGGGCCTATTTATCACCGTGGACACATAATTAAAGTTAAAGAAAGCAGAACCTCTCTCAGAGCCAGCTGAAGTTCCTCATTTCTCGCCATCTGAATACTCCTCTTCGCTCTCCGCTATGATTTGCTGCCTCTTATTTGTCTGGACCTTAGCTTCCTCCCATCCAACAATCTATTGACCCGGGTTTTTTTTAAGTCGCAGTACATTTCTTTGAAGTCATGGGTTATGGGTTTCATGTTTGAAAAGAGTAATGACAGAAAATATTAGGATATTCCAAAAAATTTGCAGCAATTTTTAAACCTCGCTGCCTGGATTTAATGTCTAGGAAATTGAAGCATTACTAAACCGTAAACCATCCCAACATCCCATGCTGTGTTGATTATTGTGGAAAACAGACGGAATCTTTTCCCAATGCCAAATTTTGAAGCAGATTCAACAAACAAGCCATTTGTCCCACGCTTCGGAGCAGCTTCGTGTCTCTTCAGAAAAGTGATACCAATTCAGCTCTGGTACTTCATGTACCAGCCACGAATGCGTGAAGAGTTTAATTCGAGTTGAGCTCAGGAGATAGCGTGAGAGAGGAGCACTTGAGTCCCAAGCCAGCACGAGGAGGAGTCCAGTTAGTCAAAGTTGCTTGTATCCATTGGCGCAAAAAGTGGGTGTGCACTAAAATGCGACGCCCAGGGGGCGCCGCGCTAGATTGGGCGCCAAAAACAATGGCAGAATAATTATTTCTAGTCGGTATTTTCTGTATTTGACAGCTGTTTGTGCATTGAAAACCCCCTAGTGGGTGCCTATAATATGTCTGCGTACACCTCAGAAAGTACTTCGCTGCGTCCCGCTTGCATCAAAGAGGCCCCAGCTCAGTTCAGTTCTTTGGGAACTTCATAGATAAAGCCGATATGATGATACATGGTAGCGGTCCATATGAGAGCACATCCACTTCCTCTGGACATCCTCCCCTCTTGCACAGTGCCATAGGGTCGGGTAAGATCGGCTGCGAAGTCTCTTCCCCCGCAGCAGGGGGCGATGTTCTCGTCGGTGGTTCACCTACACCTGGAGCGGACGGCCTCCAGAGCTTTCTGGTGTCTCCGTTTGTTGAACCTTTTGACGTAGTTGCTGCTGCGCAGGAGGCCATCCCCGGGCTTCAGTTTGCCAGCCAGCAGGGTCAGGAGGTCACTGGGAAGGTGGCGCCTCCGGTGGTAGATCTGACCCATTACAATGTATCTGGCCCCTGTGGGACAAAGCAGGTGGCAGGTTGAGTTAGTCTACATTAAATATTTTTAATGAAGAATGGCCAAAATCTAGTAGAAACACACCCCGAAATTCATAATCACAGCAAAAAAAAAAAAACGATTCCGTGTTCTGCTTCGAATACAAATGTCAGACATATTTGTTTCTGCTCAGCTCAAAAGCAAATTTCTTAAACTCACCAAGCTTGATATCAGGACAGGGCTTGCTGCACTTGAAGGTGTCCAAGACCAGGAGGCGAACCTTGAAGAAGAAGCTGTCCGGGGTCACGTAGAGACGACTCATCTTGTAGAAGCCGTCAGCGCTCACCATCAACGTGATCAGTCTGACTCCTTTCCTCAAAACATCGATGTCATGGACAATCCCATTGACAGCTGTCCAGAAGACGAGAGGCGTTTGGTTAGACGATTTGAAAACGGCATTACGGTGTCCAGGGTAATGTAAGATGCATGATTGGAAAAGCCGTCATGCACCAGGAAGAAACCTCACATTTTTAACGTCTGTGAAGCTGGTTAGTTTATATTACTGTAATGACATGAGTCAAGGCGAAACAAACTGGCAAAAGAAAAAAAAACAACAATTCTTTGATTTTCAAGTTTTATTTATTTGGGTACATTGGATTTAGGATTTAAGTAGTGTCCCGTCAAGAAAATAATCTTTAGTTAACTCCCTTCGTCTTTTCATTTGAGACCACTAAAAGCAGTCTGAAATCCTATTTTATTTATTAATTGTAAAAAAAAACAAAAAAACATCCAAAGCAACAAGGTGCTAAGTGAAAATGGTCTCTGGAATGCCAAGTTTAATTTTACAACTCACACCTCAGTAAATCATTTTAAGAGAAACTCCCTGTCAGAATGATGTACCGTGGTTGACCAACCAAAACGTATCCAAGAGAGTGTCTAAGACTCTTCCATGAGGTAAAGAACAAGGAAAGCACTACAGGCTGCACTTGCTTTAGTTAGGATCAGAGTTCATAATTCAACAATAGGAAAAAGATTCAGACTGAGCAAAAAAATGGCTTCAGTTGAAGAGTTCTAATGTGAAAATCACTGCTAACAAAAAGCAACCTGTCTGTGTCTCATGCCCCCTCCAAACAAAACAAAACAAAAGTGATTGCTAAGGCATCTGGTGTAAACCTACCAGCGTTAATGAAAAAGAACATTATGCCATCATGGAGATGGTAGTGTTCTCCAGGACCTTGATAACTTGCAGGAATTGATAGAACCATGAATTCTCTCTCTTTCTACACTCCAACCCTCTCCGGGTCAGACAGCAGGACAGTAGTCGGCCGTCTAATACCCTGCCGCACGTCAGCAGGTCCAGCTCTCAAGGGCTCAGAAAGACTAAGATTTAGAAGTGGCCTAGTCAAAGTGTAGTTTTATATCAGATCGAAATGCTGTGAAACGATCTTAAACGGGCTCTTTCATGTGTAAATACGACTGAATAAAAACGATTCTGCAAGAAACGTTGACCCTGTTTCCTGCACATCGGGGTAAGAACCTTATGACTCGTTCACTCGGAAATGTATGATTGCTGCTAAGACTTTTGGGGGAAATTACTTTTTCCCACAGAACCAAACTGTTTCCCCCCCCCCCAATTACTAAATTAAGCATCGCTTGAAAAACTCAATTTTGTGTATTTACTCAGGCTATCTTTGATTTTAAAATTGCTTTGATGATCTGAAACAACGAAGCTTGACAAAAACGCAAAATCAGAAGAAACCAGTAAGAGGGTGAATACTTCTTTGTATTGGGTTGAAGGTAATTCAAGCAAACAAGTACAGCATTAAAATCTGTTTTAAGTTGCTGAGAAACATCAAGGACATAACAACACAGACCAAAACGCATTCTAAATGTGGTTACATTTCTTCTACGTGTCTTTGTATTACATACCAAACTCACTGTAGCAGTAATATTCCCTCTCATCCTTCTCCTTCCTGCACTCGCTCATGCAGAAGGCATCGTGTGTGTAGTCAGACTCTGCGGAGAAGAGAAAGGTAGCTTGAGAGGACAGTTTGAGAAGAGTCTGTGCTGCTTTCTGAAGATGGCAGGGAAGACTCATGACTGCTGTAACTATTAATACACATTCACTCACTAACGCATTAGACTTTTTAAGAGAGGAAGAGTCTTTGACTTTGAACTTCCAACTCCATTTTGTCATTTTCAAATGTTGCCTCTAAAACGTCTCATTTGTCTGTTTTTTCTTATGTTTAGGGCAGGAAACTTCTAATATGTATTGGAATATTCAACTATAAATGCTCTAAGAGTGGAATTGTTTTGATTAAGGTATTCCCATGTGGGAGATTTAGTTCAGGGACCCTGTTAGAAGATATGTGGAGCACCCTGTCACAACACACAGGTCAGATTTCAAGATCAGGGAAACGGCACCGGCCTCTCCTACCTCGCCTCAGGACATCAAACTGGTAGAGCAGGCTGGAGGACCGCCGGGTGAAAAACGCCGGCGGGCGGCTGTTGTTCCAGGCCGCGGAGCTGATTCCAGACTGGTAGAGGCCGGACCTCCCAGGCCGGTTCTCCTCTGGGTCCTGGCGTCGGTTGGGGGAGTCTCTGCGAGGTGAAGAAGCTGTTTGATGCGGCTGGATGGGTGTTTGTGTCTGCACTGGGGTCTTGGGTTTGGAGTTGGGCTGTCCCTCCGGCTCACTCTGCTGAGGAGGGCTGATGTGGGCCTGGGTGTCCTGACTGATTTTCTGTGTTGTACGATTGGAGCCAGCACTTGTGGCTCCTGTCAGCTGGGTTTTGGGAAGCAAACCAGCAACGTCCCCCCTGTTTTTCTCACTGTTGTGCTCTGTTAAACGATCACTCTTGTGCCCCTTTTTGCTCTTATTGTTGGGGCCGTGGTGACGGAGGACCGGGGCCAGGTTGCTGTGCTTTGGCCACACAGCGGATGGCATCGGGTGGAAGTTTAGCTTAGACTCACTAGACTTGCTGCTTTTCTCCAAGAGCTCATTGATGGGCAGAGTGGGCTCTTTGACCACTAGTCTGGTTTGGTTGCTTGGTGCAGGATCCTGTGGACCCTTCTCTATAAGGGTGTACAACTCTGGAAAAGAAGCAAACAGCACTTCAGCTACAAAATGACACAATTCAAACTGACACTATGACTGATATCTGGAAAACAGTTTTCCCTTTGCTAAAAGAGTGATCCCACTCTATTAACACTGTGGGCCTTTGTTTGTCTTGACCTTTCTTCCTGTTTCCTAAATGTCACATAAGGTGTCCCTCTGGGATTTGTATTAGGAACGTCACTTCTTGCAATGTCTAATAATAATGTGTGCCAGAATATTATTGATGCCTTTCTCCGTCTATCATTCTACAGTATATGCTGATGACACAGTTGTTTGTTGACCTGCAAACAGCATTGGCCTTGTGTTTGATCTTCTGCAAGAAGACTTATCATTTGTTTCACCTCAAAATAGTTCGAAACATCAAAAAAACTGAAGAAAAAGCAAATATCCAAAACATCCTGTGACTGTATTGAGTCATCTGTCTGAAGAATGCGACAGGACTTTGGTGGATACTATGGCTGCTTTAGTTAACGTAGCACTACTGACTCATCCGTTAGCCAATGCTCCCATTTCAATCTACTCTGACGGTTCTGAGTATGACATGGAAGCAGTGTGTTAGTAATGGGTGGATAACACCTGGAAACTGCTAGCTATCTTTAGTTGCCAACTGCCGCGTGGCAAAAGAAAGTACATTGGAGACAATTCTCCTGTATTTCAGAGTTCAGACATTTTACATGTTGCTAGCAAGGCTAATTCAGTGGCAGACTGTCTCAGGCCAGGGTAAGGGTTGTTCATCTGGGACCAGACTATGCCCTTATGACTGTTGTTCACAGAACAGATCAGTGTGTACAGGAGCTCAAATGACCCATATGGGGCTAATGCTGACAAATGTGGTTTCTGGTGAAAGCAGCGTGACTCTGCTGTATGATACCTCCACAAGCCAACCCCATTCCATAGTTCACGCCAATTTAAGAAGTGGGATTTTCAACACTATTCATGGCCTTCCCCATCCAGACACTAATGCAGCCCTGTGACTGATAGCTGGCAAGTTTGTTTGACAGGATTAAGAAACGTGTGAGGACCTGACATGGCACCTGCATGGGAGTCCAATATGATGCATTGCATTACAAACCAGGTGGCTTGAAGGTGTCCCAATGTCATCAACATTGACAGCAGAGGTGGTGTGTGTGCCTTAATTGGTATGTGAACAATACATTTTGGCATACCACCAGGCCTCTCTTTGAAACACAGTCACAGTTCACTTCTGAATGGTGGAATGCCATCACAGAGAGTCCAGTGGTTAGGTTTCATAGGACCATTGCTTATCAACCTCAAGGTAATGGACTGAGAGAGGTTTCTCAGCTTCACTAAAGCAGCTAGTCTGAATGACAATAGTTGAGTCAACAAATTTCCACATTTAATGCTTGGACTGCAAACTCCAGCTATGCCAGGTCTACAGTTATTGTCATTAGAGATGGTTTATGGCCAACCGCTGCAGAGACTTTGCGTCCCGTCACTACATTCTGATGGTCACCTGTTGCATAGCAGGCAACTTTCTTTGATAAAGCTAAAGTTTTCTCACCAGTCCCCATGTCATTCAACATCTCTTCTCTGTGAGCTGAAGAGTACTTTTACATTCCTGTCATCCTCAGTGCATTGGATTTTGTGCACCATGGACCTCTTTGGAATGGCTGATGACACATATTTGATTGTGGACACAGGTTCACAATCAAACAGATAGGAGAGGTTTTCTGTAGAACGCCTCAATACAGCATGCCTAAATTTGAACCAATCAGTTTGTTTGGCATGGCTCCCACATTGACTTAGATACCCTTACACCCACAGAGCCACGTGGCTTCACTGATGGTCCTAAATCAATGTCTGAAGTCGCTCAGGACAACATCCTGCCTAAGTGCACTAGGTTTGGCTGTGTTGTTCAACTAGGGACTAGAGAATTCTGGGGAAATGACTGGAGGGTATTGTGAGGATTTGAGTTTTTCTGTGTGTTTATTTAGGTTTCTGTGTTTTGTGGAGTCTCTGTTGTCCCGTCTACCCCTTGATTAGTTACACCTGTTCCTGGTTTCCCCTGATTGTCTCCCTGTGTATTTAAACCCACCTGTGTCCCTTGTTTCCTTGTCTGGTTTTCGTCTATGCTACTGTCTTGTCACGTCAAGTCTGTTGTCAGTTGATTAAACCAGTTGCTAACAGTGTTGAGCCATTAACCTTCCACTCATCTGTGCTGCCTGGATTATTGTTTGTTTATCATTAAATCATAATTTCCTTCGCTTCGACCTGGGTCCACTGCGTCTGCCTTACCACAAAACATGACAGGTACTCTCAATGTATATGGCATAAGTCACTCCTTAGAGAATTTACACCTTGTGTTCCTATACACATTGAGTCATTATGTGTTTTACAATAGAAGGTTACTGTCTGAGCCCAGAATAGTTCCTTCCACATCCACCCAGTATTTTATTTAAAATAAAATAACACTAATTGGAGCCTCCTATGTGCCTCACACTGACCATGGTGTCATTATTTAAGTGAATACTGCTAACTTAAAAAAAATGTTGACTATTCAAGCTTTTTCTAGATGTTGGGCGCTGAGATTCCTCACAGGATCTCACCCACCATAATAATGTGCACATGTACATTAGATTTCCACATGCATGCTGCTGTAACAGTTTATGTAATTTATAAATCAATACCGGATTTACTATCAGTGGTAGTAAACTTTCTATACCACTTAAATAGAGCATCCAGAGCTTCCACTCACAGGCTTTTATCATAAAGTATTTAGTGTTCATTTAGTAGAACAGGTATACAGGTCTACTTCGAAACAAGCAACAACTGGATCAGAAGCAGCGCGGCGTAATTGACCGTGAGGATTTCAAACAAATGTCAAAAGCACTGGAAAAAGCTGTTTGTTATTTTATTAGCAATGCTATCCAGAATATGGTCCACTTGTTTTATTTTGTATCTTCATTTAATTAGTTGTATGCACTAGATTGACTACACTGACTGCCAGGTATATTTATATTAATATACCTGGCATGTTAAGGCAGGTTTGAAAATGAGACGCCGTGTGCCAATAGGATTTACTTGTATATACGATGGTAAAATAATAGCAATAACAACAAAATGTAAACAAAAACCTCAAATTTCCCGGGATCACTGTTTGTAGTTTTTTTTTTTTAAACAATTTTTAAAATAATTGTTTGAAGTCAGGCTTTTTCTGTATTAAATATCTTATACATAAAAAAAAATAAACTTACTTATATGGCATACAGTATTTAAATAAACCTTACCCAATTACAGACACAAATAATGCCAGGCGGTGACTAGTATTGGTCATACCTAAAGCTGTAAAATCGACACTAGAGTCAGTAGAAAAAACAAACAAACATAAATCAACTCACCGTTGACAACCTGCTCCTCTGTGTCATAAAGAGGAAACGCCAGAAACAAAAGAACCAGAGTAATTCCTGTCATCTTGGATGGGCCCGCTTTGGACTCACTGCACTGTTTGTCCTCAAGTTGGGATTCCTGGGATTTTTATAGGAGCGCTCAGGGAGCGGATGGGATGAGGTAGAGAGGGAGGGTGTGGGCTGGCCCAAAACAGGGACACAAACACTTTCACACGACACTCCTACCATCTGAGCATAATTCAAAATACACCAACAGAGCCCACCGTGTGAAAGAAATATACACACACACACACAAATATTTGATTAAAAATAAGCTTTCTTTATTATCTGGTGTCAGATTAAATATTCCATTCTTGGCTTCTTCATTTTTATACACATAAAACTTTTAACCTTTACATCCAGTAGGAGGCTATTTAGCATAAAATTCACAATTTAACCCGCTTGAAGATGATTACTTTAAAAAGATGAGTATTCACCGCCCTCTAGTGTTGAAGAAAAGAATATCAGCATAAATGTTGTGGTAATTTGGATAGTTATTACAGTTTTCTTATACGCATTCGAAAAGTCGTTTATTTTATAAATTAAGGCCTAGAGACCCCTAAATGGAATAATGAAAATATAATAAAATGTTCTGGTTCTGTCAATTCTTTGCACTAAGCGCAGATCTGTTTATGTTCAGTAAGTAAATATCTAAAATGAAAATAAATGTTGGGATATTTGTCCTAAATTATAGGCAGTTTTGTTTCTAAAAAATGTTGGCATTCAGTGAGTTTCAATAAAAACATATTTGGTCCAATGCACACAGTTTTGTGATTCATTAATATGTTTTTGTAATTTTTTTAAAAAAAAAAAACACAAGTATTTGTGTTAGAATACTTTATATGATGAAATAAAATTGTTTTAGCCTGTTAAAACTTGCTGTTTATTCCCCACACAATGTCTTTGTTGTCCATATTTCGGTCTACTAAAAAACGTTTAGCCTGAAAGAAAGTAAGAATTAATGTGAAGCAAAAGTTTGACAATTACAGATTTATCGAAGTTTAACATGTTTTCAGTAAAATAACGCAAGAATTTATGGCAAATTCACAGTTTCTACCCCTTTATCTCTCGAAATGCTAAATGTACATTGAATGATAGAATCCCCCATACGTAATAAAATGTTACGAATTACATTTTGACTATCTTTCTTTCTTTCATTTCAAAAACTAAAATAAATGAATTCAGCAATAAAATTCTGACATGAACAAATGCTACGGTTAGTATTTCTTGGATTGTCATTAAAATGTAGTTTCGACATAATACTGATCCATAAAGTGCAGCAACAGGACAAATGCGTTACAGCATTCATCGCTGGTTTATCTCTTAATAAACAATGGCATTGCGTGCTTTCACAACTAAAAGGAAACTAAATGCGACCCAGATGGGACTCGAACCCACAATCCCCAGCTCCGGAGGCTGATGCCTTATCCATTAGGCCACTGGGTCATTACGTGGAAAATCTTAGAAGCGTCATTTTGTGTCGTTGCCATGTCAGTTTCATGGCGTGTTCTATGTCGTTTTTCGTTTGTACATTTTGCCCGGTGGCGGTCATCTTTGATAATACCGAGGCTTTGTTCTCAAAATGTTACTACGCAGCAAACTATTGCATTTATAAACGCCTTTTAATGCGCCAAACCGCTGAAGTTAGCATCTGGAACGAAGCTTCTGATTTAAAGGGCTCTATAAAGTGCAGTTTATGGATAATGAAATCTTTGTGCAACTAGTACCCTAGCTTAGACAAAATCTGTCAATGTTTGACGTGTCCATGCTGTAGTTTTTTTTTTTTAAATTTTTTACATGGATCTCTTCAATAAACCTTAAATGTACATTTTTAGAGTTTTCACAAATTGCATAAAGATTTGACAAATCACAAACTGTATTTTATAGACTTTATCATCAGTATAAAATAATTCTGTTCGAGTCTGGCCATTGTCAAACGCTGTTAAACCGGCAGCGTAAAGCCAAAGGGAAAAAAAATCCTTTATTTGAAATAGTCTGAAATTAAATAAGGGTCATGTTGAATTCGAAACTGCTTTATATATGAGATGCGTTAAGTAAAACATCAAAAGTAAAGCAAGTGTATTAAATACGTTGAAATATTTCTTTAAACGTCATAGTTAAAAAAAAAAAACAACGAATCGGATACTAACTTCTTTCCCCCCCCTCCTCCCGCCCGGGTAATAGGGCGGAGCGTTCTGCAAATCTGACCAATCGTATTTTAGAACACCAGGGGTATATATGACGTCATTTCAGGAGTGTTTTCTTTCCCTTCAAGGTAAGCACTTTGCACATGTCAAGTTACTAAGCGAATTTCCAGAAGTTTATTTATCCGTTTTCTGTTACTTTGCTTAGTATTTGAGTTTACAGTTTTTCTCCAAGCCGTTTGTGTGTACAGTGGGAACACATGGAGTCAAATACGTTCACTTGACTTAAAGAGACAGGCGCCGTTAACTAGCTTACCGTCCGCTAGCGAGCTAGCCTGAAATAATCGGGTTGATTAAAAAATACAACAACAAACGGTTAGCGCGACCGTTTTCAGTTAGTCGTCAGTTTTGCGTAACATTAGCGAGTCGGCTTGCGTTGCTCAACGGCCAGCAGCAATGTCAGCTGACACGGACAACGGGGCTCGGCTCTTCCAGTTCAAAAACAAAGGGAAAGACGTGAATGTAAGTTCTGCCTATATCAGCGTTATTACAAAGTTAACGGCTGAACTTTTTGCTGTGAACTTTTTATTTCTCTGTTCTTCTTTTTTTTTCTTTTTTAGGAATTGAGGCGCAGGAGGTCAGAATTCAACGTTGAGCTCCGGAAAGCGAAGAGAGACGTTCAGATATTGAAGAGGAGAAACGCGCAAGGCTCCGCGGAGGATCCGACCTCCCCGCTGCACCTGAAGGCCCTCAACGCCCAGGTGAGTCACTCTGCCGCCCGGTTCACCGGCCTCACGCGCTCCGTGGCTGCTGAGATACTTACCTTTACGCAAAAAGTTGCAGTAAAGTGAGCACTAGAGTAATAATAATAATTTAAAATGCATTTACATTTTTCTTGTATTGCTGATATACCAACAAAAAATTACCATGTGCTTAGTTGTTTTGTTTTTTTCGCTTGCGTTTTCTTGAATGCAGAATACTATTTAGTATGTAGAGAGGTAACTAAATATATTTTCTTTTGCCTTTTTAAAAAAGGTTGTCAAACTACGATTTGTTTGTCTTAATCACTTCTGATCTCTTTTTGTGCTTTCTAAGTAAAAAGCTTAGTCTTTAAAGTTATGTTCATGTTTCGGCTCCCCAGTAAAGTGTAAGATAAAAAAAGAAACATACATTTATTGCTTAGTTGATTTAAATTCACGCAAATTGGCAATCTCCATTATCTAGCAAGTGAAGACCAAGGAATATTGTTTGAGAAATATATAAATAAAAATAAAAAAAGAATCTTCTGAAACGTACGTCCATGTAGATCGTTCTTCCGCTAAATATTCTGGTCCCAGCATGAAGTAAATTCATCATATTTGTTGTGACATTAAGTTTTAGAACTTTAGAGAGGATCAGAATGTGGTGCCTGTGGTGATGTTTGCACCTTTCATACCTTTCAGAAAGCAAAGTCGGATGTGACAGAACGCATTCTGATGATTCCTCTGAATAGAATGACGTTTGTTCACGAAAATTTCAAAGTTGTCCAAAAAGTTATGCACGTGCTCATTTGATCATTTTTTGTTTTGTTTTTTTCCTTTCTATGTGCAACACAGCTAATTGAAACAAAAACATTCGGTCCTGCTTTCACTGTTCTGTAACAATCTACATACCAGCATCTCTGAACTCAAGAGAGAGACCAGCGACTCCAAACAAGGATGTGACTTTTCTGCACAACTTGACCAAAGTTCATTTTTAATCTTGGTGCAAACTTTAGTATCAACATTCAAATGACAGCTGCTTGATCGTTGTTGTTCATTTCGCAGCGCAGCTTCCGAGGCTGTTTTTAAGAGAAGTCCAGTGCAGTTCCTCTCCAATCTGGCTACAGGGGAATGTTATTTTTAACTTCTCTTCCGTGGACACTAATCCCTTTTGGTTTCTGTTTCCAAAGCCGACTCAGGATTGGTCTTTGGAGGACATAATCGGAGGAGTAAGCAGTGTGAATACAGAGCATCAACTTCTGGCTACACAGGCAGTCAGGTAAAATCATCTTTTCATGTTTTATTTTTTTTGTGCAAATACTAAAAGCTCTTTCTAAAATAGTCATTTTTTTGTGTAAATATAGCATAGGGATTGCTATGTTTGGAAACCAATCTAATACTTAACTTTTTTTTTTTTTTTTACATGTATTTGAGAAAGAAAATCTTTTTTTTCACACTTATTTATTTAATTTTTTACATTTTTTCTTCTCATTGTTATTTGTAGTTATTACCTAGTTTTAACTGCAGTGTCTATGAATTCAATTTGAAAACACTTTTTTGATCCTAAAGGAAAATTAAATAATATTTTTACCTACAGAAATGCACAGAAAGACAAAAAAAAAGCAACTCAAGAAATGTAACATATGTGCAACAATACCAGTGACACTTACTCGTATATAACGAATTGTTTCACAAAGGTTTCAATTTAAATAACCAATAATGTTAGGATGTGTCTCAACTTTTGTTCCAAACGAAATAGGAAGACGATCAAATTATATTTCGATCCAGTTTTTTTGTTGTGTTTTTTTTTCTTTTTCATTCTTTGAACAAAAAATATTTACAAAGAAAGAATGTTTTAGTCGAGTTAAAGTCTCTCCTCTTTGTTTCCACTCCCAGATTCTTTAGATACTCATTCCTTCCAGCTACTTTCTAACTTTTGCGAAACCAAACAGAGCGGCGGGTATTTTTTTCTCCTTCTTTCTTTTTTAGCTCCCAGCTACTTTTCTCTCTCACCGTCTCCTGCTGCGTTTCAGAAAACTCCTCTCCAAAGAAAAGCAGCCGCCTGTCGACAGCGTCATCGCCGCGGGCCTCATCCCGCGACTCGTAGGCTTCCTGGCTCAGTTCGACTTCCCCCACATCCAGTTCGAGGCGGCCTGGGCTCTGACTAACGTCGCCTCGGGGACGTCGGAGCAGACGGCCGCCGTGGTGGAGGCGGGGGCCATCCCGGCCTTCGTCAGGCTGGTCGCGTCACCTCACAAGCACCTCAGCGAGCAGGCCGTCTGGGCCCTGGGCAACATCGCAGGTACGCTGGACTGGAAAAGGCTGGAGGAGGGGCCGTTAAACTCATTTTCATCTGGGGCCACATCAGGTTCATGAATGCTCTCAAAGGGCTGGTTGCTCCAGAATGCATTGATAAAACATAAAAAATAGCTGTCTCTGCATTCTATAAGTTCTTCTTACATTTAAATAATATTGAACATCTTGTAACAGTGATCAGTCCCGTTGAAATTTTGTCATTTTTTATTGGGATTTTTTTTTCTTTTTGTTTTTTGCATCAAAATCACAGACTTTTGTGGGGGCTAATACTGAAAAATCTGCAAGGAATTTTGAGCTGTTGTTTCTTTAAAAGTGAGACATACTGCCACCTGCAGGTGGGAAAACTCATTGATGTAAAATATCAGTAAATGAAACGTGTACATTTACAATTACAAACAGACTTGTTTTTAAGCCTTTATGTCCGTTAATGATTATAATTTTTTGCTGACAGGTAATGAAAAGGTGACTTTTAAAATTAGAATATTACATCAGATTAATAAAAAAAACAAATCCATAAACAATTGCTGCACAGGATTTCATTTAGTAGTATGACACTAAAGGGAATTGAACATCTGTATTTGTCATTTTCCTCTCACTTAAAGCTTATGCGCTATTTTTGTCATTCCGATGCATAAAGTACCAGTGAAAAATATTAGACTTAGACTTAGACTTAGACTTAGACTGACTTTATTGTCATTTTGCATGCACAGGGTGTATACAGAACGAAATTTCGTTGCATACGGCTCAGGACAATGTTTTGAGCTTTCAATGTTGTGAGGTTACTCCAGAATAAAATAAAATACAGTATAAAATATGAATATAAATATAAATATAAAATATAAAGTGCAGGAATGACAGTAAAAGTGAAGTTACAAATAAAAGTTCAAGACACGTGCATACTTTTGCAAGACATTATGTATTGTTGTTTCACTTAAAGTGTGTTGCTGAAACCCTCAACACACGTACCCTAACTTACTGCTTTCTAATCAAGTTGTTTGTGCTCCGTAACTCTCCTGATTTAACGTGACCTTTGCTGAATTTAGGCGACGGACCCAATGGCAGAGACTTGGTCATCAAACATGGCGTCCTTCACCCTCTCCTCGCCTTGGTGACGACCTCTGACCTGTCCGTGTTGCCCGTATGTCGCTCTCATTTGTTTGCATTCGATTGCAGTTTCCTGGCAGATCACCTAAAATGAACAAAATCGACCAGCTGTTGTAATTGTTCCTGTTACACTGCAAACACACAAAATCTTACCAAGTATTTTTGGCCTAGTTTCTATTGCAAATATTTTAGTAGACTTAAAATAAGACAAAACTAACTGACAAGTAACTTTTCAGAAAGATATAGGAGCTTGTTTTAAGTCATTTCTTTAATATTGATAAAAACTTACTTGTTCCAATGGCAAATTATTTCACTTATAAAATGGAAATTTGTTTGCTAAATATGAAAAAATCTGCCAATTAATTAAGTACTGTTTCACAAATATTAAGGAATTATTGAGTTAAAGCAAGCTCATGTTTCTTGGTGAAAAGTTACTTGTAAGTTAGTTCTGTCTTATTTTAAGTGGACTAAGATATTTACACTAGAAACTCGACCAAATACTGGGTAAGATGTTGTGTTTTTGCAGAGCACTCTGTCATTGTTTTACAGTCTGTCCTGTATACGACATGAATATATTATAATAATAAAAACAACTACGCCGTTCTTAACCCCCTGCATCAGCCTGCCTACCTGCTCAACGTGGCCTGGACGCTCTCCAACCTGTGTCGACACAAGAACCCGGCCCCTCCCCTGGCGGCCGTGCAGCAGATGCTCCCCGCTCTGGTGAAGCTCCTCCACCACGACAACAGCGAGGTGCTGGCCGACACCTGCTGGGCTCTGTCCTATCTGACCAACGACTCCAACGAGAGGATAGAGGTGGTGGTGAAGGCCGGGCCCGTCCCTCGTCTCGTGCAGCTTCTCGCCTGCGGGGAGCTCTCCATTGTGGTGCGTGGCGTCGAGCTTGACTTCCATTTACGGGTTTAGACGAGACCCGAATGAGATTAGCTTGTGGCGCAGAAGGTTCTGTATGCTAACTGTACGAAGGAAAGTCCAGGATTTAAGGACCCAAAATGGTTCTTGCTCCGATGCAGGATCCACGCATCTGTAAAAATTCTTAAATTCGTGCATCTAAAATTAAGGCCTTTAAATGTCTTAAATTTGTTAGAAAAATATGTTATGTGGTCTAAAATTTTGTGGTAGCAGGACTACTTAATCCCATAAGTTCAATGTAGTTTATTTTTCTTGTTGGACTTTCCTGCCAGCCAAATGTTTGCAGACATCTTCATTGCGTACTGTGACTCAAGACGGTTGAGGCTACCGCTAACTAGCCTTGCTGACTAGCTTGTTTTTGTGTCCATCGTTGGTAAAAATAAATTTATCTGCAGTTTGCTGGACAATGTTTGTCTTCTCCACTGGCTCCAGTCTATTGCCAACTCATACAATGGTACATTGCGCAACAAAACCTTGCACTATTGAATTAAATTTACTATTTTGGTTTGCACATCTCTGTCATGAAACAGGTTGTAAATTTAAGTCATAATGGTCTTTAAAAGTCTTAAATTTGAAGACTTAAACGAAGGGGTTTCCTGTACACTCTAGAATTTCTTAAAGTTGGAAAATTCTTGCAATTTAAACTCTGTTATCAAAAAGATCCATCCATCCATCCATTCCTTGACATGAACACGTGTAGGAACCCTGAAAAAAAAAGCACGTTTGGTTCCAGCACGTCCATTAATGTTCTTACAAATAGATTTGTCTCTCTGAAGACAGTAACTATATATCCAGTAGTGGTGACTTTTTGCCCTTTCACTCTCTTGTCCTCTTTCTGAACACAAATGAATCCTCAGAAACTTCCTCAGTCGACTCGTGGTCGTTGGCCAAGTTTCAGCTCCTGAAATAATTGCCTCACTCTTTCCCCTCTCCTCCCCCCTGCTAAGACTCCAGCTCTGAGAACCATCGGCAACATTGTGACCGGAACCGATGAGCAGACCCAGTGTGTGCTGAACGCAGGTGCCCTGACAATGTTCCCGGCCCTGCTGAGACACCACAAGCCCAGCGTCCAGAAGGAGGCGGCCTGGACCGTGTCCAACATCACCGCCGGCAAGAGCAGCCAGATCCAGGAGGTCATTAATGCCGGACTGATACCCATACTGGTGGAGGTCCTACAGCAGGTCAGGGCGCAGGAGTTTAGCGCAACATCTCATGTTGCGTTGATATTTTAATTGTATTTTATTGTAAACTACAATGTGAAAAACACAGTCTCTTGTTGTAAATGTCACAGCTCTTCTGCTTCACTTTCAGCCCACTTGCGTAGACTGAAAATGTACACTGAAAGAGAATATATTTTATGAGATTTGTTTGATTTTTCTCGATGAAATAAAGTTTTTACCAGCGGTGGAGTGATTTACGGGCAAGATTTATTGGCACCGATTTCCCTAACTTCAGTACATCGGTGATCTGTCGACACTTGACATGTGAAGCCGATCTTTTCTACCTCAGAAAAAATCAACCACTGTCCTCTTCTGCTCTGCCGTGAGAGAGGTTTCTCTGACTGACCAGTCCACCAGGTCATGTCTGCACGTTTGCACTCACCTGACTGTTGTTGACTCAGCGACTTTCTTGCTGTATTTAGCAACATTTCAAACAAACAAAAAAATTGGTATTGGCCAAAATTGGAATGGGCAGGTCAGGCTTTTCGAAAATGCAATCGGTGCATCCCTATGTTTTTCTCTCTTGTGTCCAGCATCTCATTTGCATTTTTCTGCAAATGTTTTCAGGGAGATTACAAGACCCAGAATGAGGCGGTGTGGGCCGTCACCAATTACACCAGCGGTGGAACTGTGGACCAAGTGGCCTACCTGGTCCACTGCAACATTCTGGAGCCTCTGCTCAACCTGCTGACCGTGAAGGACAGCAAGGCCATCCTGGTGATCCTGGAGGCCGTCTCCAACATTCTACAGGTGACAAGTCTCAGCCGTCTGGATATAAAGAACGTATTTATGAAGCAGGTTTATTCATTTTAGTGAGAAGCTCTGAACTTTTGAATTTTTAGTTGTTGTTTTGAACCGTTTCTGTCCAGATGGCCCAGAGCACCGGCGAGGTGGAGAAGCTCTGCCTGATGATCGAGGAGTTGGGCGGGCTGGACAAGATCGAGACCCTGCAGACTCACGACAACGAAGCCATCTACAAGTCGGCCCTGAAAATTATTGAAAAGTTCTTATCAGAAGAGGTAGTTTTATTCAGACTCTCTGTTAGGTTTGAAAATGTCTGTTTCTTTTTTTTTTTTTTTAAGAATTACATTAAAACTGAAAAAAAAAGTCTGGTGGATAAACAGTCAATAACTACTTTAGGAATTGTATCAATAAGAATCTGGATTTTTAGTCTTTAGTCCAAAGGGGTGTTCTGAAAATATTCTATCACTTTATAAAAAGATGATTGGAAGTGAAAACGATTAAAGCTCAGTTGGAGTTTGTTGAGAACTTCAAAGTGTTTCACAAAAGTAAAGGATGAGCTGAAATGAATCGGACGACTCATTCCAGCTAATGAATGATGTGCTGATGTGCTAATCAGCCAGGCAAAAAATGAAATTATGAAATTCATAACAGATTAGAGCCATCCAGTACTGAAAAATATCCTTTTTAAAAGCATTTTTTCTGATCCAAACAGTGCATCTTAGCTGAGAATTTCAGCTGATTTCAGTCTATAAATGCATTAACCAACAGGATCCATGATATAATCTGACATCAAATAAAGATTAAAGATATCAACTTTGATGCATAAATCACATGTTGTTCATCTGAGGTAATGGATCCACAGATGTATTTTTGTTTTTTTTTATGGTTGACTTAAAATTACTTCTTTTCAGTAAATTACAATGTTATTGAAAAGTTCATTCAACTCAGTAAAACAGTATATAAATGAAGTACACACAGTTTTCAAACATTACTTCCTGTTAATTACAGTTATTTTTTTGCTTACAGCTACTGAAAACAGTTTTATTGACCATAAATTTAGTAATATGGGCTTCAGGGTTTCACTCAGAAAACTTGCTAAACGCGGTGGTTGGGCTCTAGGGCAGTCAGTCAATCATCCAGCAGCCCGTTGTGTTTTTGAGTTAAAAACTATTTAAAGTTGACATGACATTTGAAAATATCACTTGATAATCATGTGTTATTGAAAGATTATAAATACCCGAACAGCAACTATAAAGTCTTAAAAAAATGCAACCATTTTAAAAAGACTTCAATAAATAAGCAATGCCCAGCCTGGTGGGGGGGCATTATAAGCCTGGTGGCCCGCCAGGCTTATAATACACTGGGGGAAACCCTGGGTCTTCTATAAAGGTTCCACAATACTAAAATCTATTGTTTGTGTGTTTAGTTTATTAATACCGTTTGGCTCTTGTTCTTTTTGTCTTTCAGAATGCAGACGAGCCTCCGGCTCCAGATGCTGCTCAGGACTCCTATGCCTTCGTCATTCCTGACGACAAAAACACTTTCCAGTTTTAACTTGTTCACTTTGATTTCTGACATTTAAAAAAGAAAAAGGGGTGGAGGAAATCCTTAGCTCGACATTTTAGACTAATATCTTTTGAAAAATATTTGTAAATAAATTTTTAAGTATTTTAATGGAATTATTGTTTCTTGTTTCTCCTTGCAACCCTACGCAGAGAAGCAAGTGTGCATGGATGGATTGTTTCTGACATGAACAGGTTGGAAAGTCATTTTTTTGGGTGAAAATAGTGTGCTCATCTCACCACCAGGTGACACTGTGCTCGTTCCTAATGGTTACGGTCGCATTTTCAAACGGATTTGAAAAATGAATGTTTTTGGTGCATTTAATGGTTTATGAAAATGATTGAGTTGGTTAGTTAGAAGAAAGCAGGAGCAGAACTACTTCCACAATACAATTAAATACATTTTTATACCATGTTCAACTTTTGAAATATTCAGCTTGGTGTTTGTCAAATACTCAATGAGGTAAATTAATAAATATTAATTTAGATGAATTGCTCAGCTTCTTAGGTGTAGAAATAACTTCAGAATCTATAACCATTGTAATGCAGTCTCAGACCAATTAATAGTTGCATTTTAGTCCATATAATTAAATTGGCAGTTTAATCTTAGATGTTAAAATAATGGCCACACTTGACAATGACAATCAGAAGGCTTCATAGCGTAAAATGTTTTAGTTCCAACAGCTGAGTTAACTTTTAGCAATTGTCTAGTCGTGAACTGAAAGTTCAAGTAAATTCATCTGTCACATTATGTTTGAGAAACTTTCAAAATAAAGCAACGACGTACAAAATGTCATAGGTCACTAAGTTAGGTTTTGCTTTGACTGTATGAACAATACACTGGGTTGAATTGTTATACGTATCTACATTTTTTTTTGAACGCCGTTGGCAGTTTCTGTCAAGTAAAGTTTCGGTATCGAGACGCGGTTCCTGCTCTGCCGTCGAGGTTTTGCGCTTCTAAACAGTGTTTTACAGTAAGAGTGCCTATTGTGCATTCAAAGACATCCTGAGCATCGGATAATCTATATTTTACTAATAATTCATTTTCCCTTTACTTAACCAAGACATAAAGCATAGGTTAAGATAGTACAAATTACACATTTTCTGTATGAATATGTGCACTGTTTTCTCACTGATATTAAATCAAATTAAACTTTTTCTCTTTTCTCAGGATCGTCAATTAAATGCCAAAATATTAAAAGTTTACTTTACCTAGTTTGCATATGAGGATTATGACTCCTTTTAAAAGGTCTTGGGAAAAGCCCAGATGATGATGCCTTTTGTAAGTTTCTGGCTTGTTAATTCACAACAACTGCGTTAATTAGAGACACCCATCAACTGAAAGAAGTTAGACAAAAATAGGACGGTACTTGGTCTATCATTGTCTGCATTGCGGTTTTTAATTTTTAGAATAGGAAACTAAAACATACAAACCTACATTTACATACATATCGATTTGTATTTCAGAATATTACCTTAATTTTATTTTTTGTTTATCTTTTATCACTGATTTTGCATTATCAGTGATGATCAGTAATAAAAAATTTTTAAAAAGCAGACAGCAGCACCTCATGTTTTCGTCATGAAGTGCTAAATAAAGTCTTACTGACGTTTGGACATATTATTTCAGCACTGATAATCCTCAGTTGACTTGAACGCACCATTGGCCAGAAGCGCCGTAATACACCGTGTAAAAATGCATTTGGTGGAGCGAACAAGTCTCTTTGGAAGGGAGCCGCCTCGACTCCACACCGGATGTACGTCTGCTTGCCTGCAGCAGCGCAGTCTTTACAACTATTTCCCCCAACTTGAGTTCTAGCAGCTCGGGCAGTGGAGACGCCTGTCCGGATGGGGGACAAACCGCTCACCTAATCCGTGTCGCTCCTCTTGACACGACCCGCAGTCGGGCATGTAGCTACGCGTATTTCCTCTACGTCTGTGTTTTTCTGTTAAAAAATGGGCTCCGGTGGAAGGGAGTGTATTGGAAGGGATCTAATTGTGAGAGCGTTTCGTTGCATGCACAGTCAGCGTGATCTGCTATGGTGATACTACAAGAAGCTAACCCCGAGCTAGCCCAGGGATCGTTTTTGGGAGATACATTTTATTGGACAAAGCTACATGCTAACGTGTGAATTAGACACTTCTTGTTAATATTCATTAAAGTGGAATATCAAAAGGGAATGTCGAACCAAGGAGTAAGGAGAAATGGCCCAGTAAAGCTGCGGTTGACAGGTAAGCAAAATTTAAACCCCCCTTCTTACGCCACTTAGTTATGCTAGCACACTGTTAGCCTGCATGCTAGCGGTTTTTACTAGGTCTGCTGGGTGTAATAACTCATGTATTGTGGGAAATTGTTGTGTCAAACACATACATGGTATTCTGACTAGTTGGAGAGAATTAGTAACGTCACATTTAAGCGAATAACACTTAAAAATGTACTGAAAGATATACAAGTGCAGCTTATAAGCCTACCTTGTTAGCAAACATTAGCTGACTTCACTGTTTATGTTTGGTTAGCTTCGCTGCTAAACGTTGCATCTATGTCTTTCCTTGAACTACCTGCAGTAGTTTGGGGGATAACGATACATAAATTAATAACACATCTCAGTTTACTTTCAGTAACCTTGACTTTTCACAGAAGTTGCTTTTAAATTATGCACCGACCACTGTGCTGTGTAATGCGGTTATGGATAATATTTCTAGGCATATTTTTTCAATTTGCAGAATATTTCAAAACACTGTACTTTATCAGTGTTTGCATTGAGGCTTAAAGTATATGAAAATAGCTTTCTTTCAAGACGCTTTTAAAATGTTGCAATGAAACGTCCTGGAAATGATCTTTTATTGTATTTAACCGATATATTATCTTGTTTTGGCATGGAATCATGGTCAAGACGAGGGACAAAATGTCCTACATACCCTGAATGGAAAACACAAGCCTTAAAAAATGCAATAATCACATATAAAATACTGAAGACGTCGTATAATTATATATTATAATCAATGTATAATTAAGAACCTAATTAAAAACAGTTAAACTTCTGCTAAAACAGCTTTCATTTGAATCAAGTTGAATGTGTTCTCAAGATCTTTCCACACAAAAGGATCATATTTTTATAGATTCTCAGGACACGATCAAACTGAGAAATGATATCCATCTTGAAATAAAGAGACATTCTGTTTAGACTCTTTTTAAAAGTGAACGTCACAGTAAATTTATATTGCTGTAAGTTATTTCTGGTTTTGATGGAATCTGATCCTTGCTTAGGCCAGAAAAAGTGCTCACATACCAAATTAGTAGATTTATGTTTATGTAAATGGTGAAAACAATTACAGACAGGTTCTTCTTTTTTTAAGTCTTCACCTTCTGGTAAATTAACCATGGCTTTGTCATAGCAAAACATGAATGACTAAGTTGTATAACGAAGTATTTGGAGCAAAAATGGCAGCCTCAGATCCTCTAATCGTAATATGCCGTTTCTTCAGCCTCCGTGGTTTAAACTTCATTTCCAACATTAAAATCTTCATGTCTAAGTTCAGTGCAGTAGTGCTTATGTTAAAAAGTTGTAACCAGTAGTAGAGTACCTTAAATTTTCCTGCTTAAGTTTCTGAGCTTCATTTCTATGCTGCAGCTAGCCATACCGGTTCTAACTCCAGTAGACTGAACTGTGGCTTATTGAGGACTAAGTAGTGTCGTGAAGAGAAATTGTTACTCAAACACATCCAGTTCTGGTCCGGTCCGGTCCGCCTGGGGTCTCTCTCTCTTCCTCTCCATATGGACGATAGTTTTAAATGTGCCGCAGTGGTCTTCAACGGAATGCCAAGAATGTGAAACCTCAGAGAGCCTTTCCTGGTCAGAAACCCATTCAAAGTGCTACTCGCATCATTTAGAATGATGACCCAATTTCCAGTGACTTGAGTTCTTCATTGGGCTTGTTGTTTGCGTCTCAGACGTTGCGTTTGGATTCAGTTGTGGCCGAATGCGATTTCAGATTGGAATGCAGTGTTGGTTCTAAATGCACAGCCGATGCGGTGGTGGTCCTTTAATTGCAATGTGTTGTTTCCCCTCATCCTCCTACGTCTGAAAGAATGGTTTGTCTGGACAAAAGAAAATGAAAAGATTATGGTTTATGTTGCGTGGTAAGTATTCTTCCAGCTGTTTTAAGTTTTGGTCATTATGTTGAATAAACTTTGGGTTTTAGTGATGAACCTTTAAAAATAATTTCTCAGATGTGTCTGTTGTGAAAGCTTCAGCCAATCAGTTTGCAATAAAGTGGTGGCTTTCTATCAGATATAGATGAGAAGAAGTTAATAGACAATGAATGTCATACGAACTTTGGACCTTCAAAGACATAATCTTTTAATAATTGTACAACAAACAACTTGATTGATTTCTAAAAACAAAAAATTTGCCGCAAACCTTGGAATCTGTTTGCATGCACACATCCCTTAATTTTTGAATAAACGTCCGACAGCAAGTTACAACAGAGGAACCGCGTGCCGTTCCAGAACCTAAATGGCGATTCTCTTTTTTCCATTTCAAAAGACGTTTTGATGAGTTTCTCGTGAAAACACCGTGTCGACCGTGTCCAGTTATCAACCAGCTGACCAAAACTGTGTCGCCCTCGGAGGAAAGAAAATTTGTTGAAATGACCAGAAACCAGTAACCAATTATTTAACAATCAATGAACAGTGCATTTTATCAAGCAGATATAAATTCAATATATTGACCAATGTTCCAGTAACTAGAAGTCAAAGGCAACTCTATGCAGTCTTTAGTCTTTATTAAAAAAACACTAAGTGTTTCAGCGTCTTTGCAGTTTTCTGGAAGTTTGCTCCAGATTTGTGGTGCATAGAAGCTGAAAGCCAGAAGTTCAGTCTTCTGGCTCTAGGTAGAAAAATGAATATAGGAAAGGCGAAGTAAGTACGAAGCAATTCAGTTGCCTTTTTAAAAAAAAAAAAAAAATTTATTTCTTCAAAATTTAATACGATTCAAAAATCATGTTTAGTCTCAAGTTTGAAGTATGACAAAAACGTATTTCTAAATTAGATGCGTCTAATCTATTCCAAATGTAGCCAAATGAATCAAGGGGAAGCTTTAAAATGAAACAAAAAAAAGTGTGTGTTTAATTAGCAGTACAACAGTCAATGTAAAATAGATAGTAAAGAAACTGAAACTGACGAAAACAATACTTTGACTACTTTGGTCAAACATGCAAACATAAACTACAATAGACCTTCTGTCAAATGGGTCCGAAAGTGCAATTAGGACTTTTAAATATAATGTAAAATAAAAAATAATGCTCAGAGCACAAAGCACAGAATTAGACTGAATAGACCTGCCCTTATGGATTGGGCACATTGTCACTGATACCCAGTCTAGATTTTTATTTCCAATTTCTGGAACGATAAATATTATTGAATCTCCACTGAAATCAAGACCTAGAGAGTAAAGATGTCTTTTAAAGGGCCTAAATTAATGATAATAACGTCATAATAATTCCTATTCTTTCCCCCAGACAATTAACATTTTTTATGCTCAAATTATATTAGTCATTTAAAAAAGAAAGGAAAATGAAGAACAGCATTCCTTGTGTGATGTTAGTGGTGGACTTTATGTGCTGAATTAAAAAAAAAAAAAGAGAAATCCGTGGCTTCATGAGTGCTGTCTATTTTCTATTTAACTTCCCTTTGGGATCAATAAAGTACTTTAGAATTGAATTGAATTTAATTATCCTTGCACTGCATCATGTTTTCCCTCCACTCCCTCCTCGTCTGCTGCGTAAGTTGGCACGATTCGCACAGAAACTGGGGTTTCTTCAAATGAGGAAGATTTCTTTTTTTTCTTTTTTAAAGTTGAAATACGTGAGAAGAATATTTAGATGAATTGTATCTTCCATTTTGTCTGCTCGGCAACACAAAGCTATGAGGATAAACGTGCGATCCATTCTCCCCATCAGACCCCTGTTGGCGTGATGCGACTGAAAGAGTCATGCCGCCGTTCTTCCTGCTCTCTGTGCGTGTTGCACTCTCGCAGGCAAGGAAATTCACGTGCATTTTTCATCCACTGTCACTCCGTGTCATTGTGTGTCTTGTGTTTTTCCTTCTACTGTTACACGTGGACTTGCTGATTCATGAGAGTTTCTGCGTTAAAGGAGAAAAGGCAGGAAGTTGATGACTGAGATGAAAGTCCTTCCTTAGTTTCGGGGCAGAAACGCATCAGAAACGACCACATCGACCGCTTGTGGAACTCAATGGTTTGCGTCAAGTTTTTCTCGTCAATAAATGGACGGCAAAGGCAGAGTGTTGCACTCAAATTCAAAGTAAATCTTACACGCAGTAGCTGAAATGTTTGCCATATTGGTTTACAAGCATCGAATTAATCTCCATCCAACTTTTGACATTTTTTTGTCATAATTCACTGATTTTCAGCGGTTAAGGTCAAAACTTTGGCAAAGGAGTTCCAGGAGCTACTAGGGCTCGTCCACCGGGATGTTTTCATTCACACGGAAATGCGGAGAATGAAAAAAAAAATGTTTTAACTCCTCCAGGCCTGCAAGTGGCGCTCAACGTGGCGTGAGGGACATGTAGATAAAGCCTCCTCCCGAGGTTAGCGGTTAGCGCAACAAGAGAACATGAGTGGAGGATTTTGCAGAAACTTTAATGAGGTGGCACCACCATCAACATGTAATCCGCCATTCTTGTTGTTTTTTTATAACACGTTTTGGGTTATAGGTCATGCTGGAGGTGGGGCTAATGTTTCTATCTTCACAAAAGATGCTTCATAGCTAGCTGTGCTCTGAAGTAAACCTGAAACCTGGCAGCCTTGACAACAACACACCGAGTCCAAGTTTTTACGATGAGCGATTTTGTTTCCAGCAGCCAAAAATTAAAGAGCCTCTCTTCAGTCAATATGCCATCTTTTATGAAGTTTTAATCCTTTGTTGCTGATTGTTTGGAAGATGTTTGTTTTGCTTTTCAGCCTGTAAAAATATCTGGTTTAATCGCACATTAAGTACGATGGAGTATTAGGGCCGGACGAAGAGATTATTATTATTTTTTTTAATTACGAGGATAAAGTAATAAGAAGAATACAGTCATAGTAGCAGAATAAAGACAATATTGCCAAAGGAAAACCTTAAAATGATTCAAAACGTCGATAACCAAAGCTGCGATGGTTATCGAGATCTGATGTGACGTAGGCCTCTGGTCTGCCATCGTTTCTTCGAAACACAATTGATTCAGAGTTCTGCTTCCGATAATAATTTGATTCTAATGTTTTAAAATATCAAGTAGATCCTATTTGTAAAACTGTTGCCAAAATATAACTTCACAAGATGCTCAACATTCCTCATTTTATTTATTTTTATTATAACAAATAAATGAGGGTTATCATACAATTACTACTTCATTATACTAACATTATGACTTTATTCTGGTAACGAGTTTTATTCTCATATCATTACAAGCTTTTTCTCTTCTGGTTACAAATTCTTATAATAATTTTTTGCCACATTTATTCAGGTACTATTTATGATTTTTATTCATGATTGCATTATTACAGCTTTTTGTTGTATTATTTCAACTTACTGTCGTATTACCTTATTCTCGTAATGTTATGACTTTATTTTGATAATATGGCTTTGTTCTTGTATTATTCCAAGATTACTACTTTACTCTCATAATGACTTTATTCTCGTATTATTTAGACTTGATGTCTTATAACCTTATTCTCATAATGAGTTTATTCTCAGAACACTATGACTTTCTTCTCACAGTGTCATGAGTCTATTATCATATGATTCTTTTCTTCCAAATAGTTTGACTTTACTCATTTTTGTTTTTCTTACTCCGTCGTATCAGGACACTAAAAGTTGCAGTAGTTTCCACGCGACCTTTACCCTCTTTAAAAATACTTTACCAGGTTAGCCTTTGACTAGATTTGGTTCCTCTGACTCATCGGTGCACTATTAATGACTCATTCATTGACCTATTATATATATTTCTGGAGCATGCAGTGCTCTAGCAGAAAAGTCCGCTTTATCCCAGTAATTAGGCGAATAATGGCCACCGATTAACTTCGCTGATTCTTGAGCAAATTGCCTTTAAGACACCGATGTGTTTATCAACTTTATTGCTGTCTGGTCTGACCAGAATCCATCAAATGAAAGATCCCATTTTGCGGACTCAGGGAACCTCGCCTTTTTTTCTTCTTCTCTTTTTTGAGCATTAGGAACGTGTGAGAGTCTGTGTTTGTTTGTATGTTTACCTTCCTGATTTTTCTGTAACTTTTCCCCTGAGCTTTAAAGACAGGAGAGCAGGAGAGACAGGGGCCACTGTGTAATTTCTGCTGATATTGTCCGTCAATCCCACAGGTAATCCATTAACTCCTTTGATGGTTCTTAGATGGATATATGCATTTTTAATCTCGCTGTTCATTAAACAATGAGTCTGATCAGGGAAACATTCGGTCGAAGCAGGATTTATTAAAGCTTTTCATATTTCTTTTCTCTTCAGTGCAGTGGAAATGAGCTAAACTTGGGTTTTAGGAAAGAATAACCGATTTAGTCTCGTTTTCAGCTAATGTCTCGGTTGAGCCATCTGTTTATGTTCAGGAGTGCTATAAGTAATTTAATTAGCGCTATAGATTGGGCTCCATGCGCTGCCGGTTCCCAGAAACAAAATTCAGAGCTTTTATGTGTTCAGCCGTGCTCTCTTGATCTTGCCTGCAGCGTTTGGGGTCATTGTGTTGTGGTTAAATTTTTGTAGCGCACTACCAAGGTCTGTACCCAAACTTCCTCCAGCTCTGTTTAGTCTGCATCACTACAGTATACTTGAATTGACCACACGTGCCCCGCAGGTTTTCTTATACCCGTTTAGCGCTCACATGGCTTTTGTATTGGTGTGGAAAACGTTTGCATGCAGTTTAGGGCGCAAATATTCTTGCCGGAGTTGATCTTTATTTCACGTTCGTTCTTATCTGTGTTCTTTTATCGGTCACTCT
The DNA here is from genome assembly GCF_002775205.1 of Xiphophorus maculatus. Classification (NCBI taxonomy): domain Eukaryota; kingdom Metazoa; phylum Chordata; class Actinopteri; order Cyprinodontiformes; family Poeciliidae; genus Xiphophorus; species Xiphophorus maculatus. Next base: position 25,477,646 of record NC_036447.1, on the reverse strand, counting down.
GGAAGAAACTTAAAAAAAAATAACACAGACAGGAAGCCTCTTCAAATCTCAAATGGCACCTTACTCATCTGCTTCCATGATAAACTACCAAAAAGTAAAAAAAAAAAAAAACATAACCCAACTTATTATTCTTTCTCATGACATTTTCCACATTTTTCAAAAGTAATTTCTTTTTTCTGTCAATGCAAGTTCTTAAAAGTATGGAGGAAAAAAAGAGTTCACACGTATCCAGAGGTTTTTCCACTCTGTGATCACAGATAACATTATTGTCTAATCTCATCTCGTCTGCTTCACGTTAAACAACATTTCACACAGTTATTTATGTCTGGCAGTCTTTGTAACAAACATATCTTTGCTTATGGTCTTTTACAGTGAACTAATGCTTTGTTCTCCATATCCACTGAACCTCTGCAGTTTATTTTACTCAGTTTTTCTTTGTTGGCTGCTTGGCTTTCCAGAGAAAAGGTAGTCAGATTATAATGTAACCCTAAAATCAAAATGCAAATACTAGCTCAGATGCCACTGCTGTGATAACAGTTATGATGTGACAGACGTGCAATATTCATCTCTGCGTTACCCAACGAGGAACTGGCAGAATTGTTGCAAAGTTGTTGCAAAGTTGGACCGCATACAAACTAGAAGCGCTGCTTCTAGAGCGTAGAAAGAAACCATGTCTCACATTTGAGTGAGCATTTGGCGCCGTCATGGACGACATTTTAACAACTGATCTTCTTAACGAGGTGTAAAAGTCTCTTCCATCGCAGTTTTAAAGATGTTATAATCCATGTAAAATGGTCTTAATGCTGAAAAATGAGCACCGGAAAATGTGTTTCTTCTTTTGGAGAAAGATTTGCTAAACTTCAATTGTTTAACAGAATATCTATTCAGTAGCGGTGCAAAGGTATCTACAACCTACAAGACGGGACACGATATTTTCACACAAACTCATGTCTTTCTGATTTAAATTTATTTATTTTTTATCTCTTTAAGTGTTCGGACAGTTCTCCCACTAGCATGGTCTGCAGTAAAACATTTCCCAGTTGCTAATGACTGAGATGAAGCTGAACGTAACCCTAGACGTCCAGACGCTGGTTGTCATAGCAGTTCTGTCAACGTCCGAACAACTTGGAGTTGCTTGCATATTGATCAAGTCTTGTCTGATGCTACTTTCATTGTTTATAGTTCCTAAATGCTGCCAAACATGTGATTTCATCTGCTATGACAGCTTCATCAGGCGGAGCCATGCTGACCGTAGCGAGATAGCCCAGTGAGAAATATTGGGATGTTATCATATCGTTGTTACAGCCTTACTGGTCAATGATGAATTTCCAAACTAAAGAAAAATCAATCCATTTAATTTTAACTTATTGAAGCGCTTCAATCAGTTTGTAGTATGTCATCTGTCTTGTACAACTCTGCTTCAAAAAAAAAAGCAAATTCAGGCGCGCCGTGGTGGCGTAGCGGTTAGCGCGACCCGTATTTGGAGGCCTTGAGTCCTCGACGCGGCCGTCGCGGGTTCGACTCCCGGACCCGACGACATTTGCCGCATGTCTTCCTCCTCTCCTTCCCCGTTTCCTGTCAGCCTACTATCACATAAGGGACACTAGAGCCCACAAAAAGACCCCCTGGAGGGGTAAAAAAAAAAAAAAGCAAATTGGCCATTTTCAAATCAATATTGCCTTTACAGACAGTGGGTTTTAAAAACTAGAGTGAGCTATTCAATTGAATGCGGTTGAAAATTTGGACGTACTTAACTTCCATTCACCTAAGATGAAAAGTTATGTGCAGAATGTTAGTCTAAATCTCAGAGACGAATCAAATAAAAATCCACACTTGTTAAAGAAAGTAGATGAGCTCCAACTTTGGGGTCAGCGGTGGCTCGCAGTTAGACACACTGTTCTCACAGTGCTTATAAAACGTGTCCTGTTTGTCCCACAGATGTTTTAACGCTGATGGCAGGGCTTCTATAGTCTTTTTTTATTTTAATCTGGATATTTTTGGGCTGGCCATAAACTTTTTATTAGTCAACTCTGTCAACAAAACAAGGCAACATTTTTTATGGCTCGTTGACATTGATTGGCGCATGACACCTCGTGGCCGCCGGCGCTGCCTACTGTGCTTTTTTGGAAGCTCACAGCTGTGTGCAATAATTTTTGTGTTTTTTTGTTTTTCTCTTATGCAGCAGTGAATCAAACTCGTGCTAAATGTTATGATGAATTACATCATAATTTCATGTTATTTACATTTTCCCAGTGTGTGGAATCACATTTTTCCTTGTTCTCGACAAAATTGTTTTCATTAAATTGAGTCTTCTTTGTGGCACGCCCGATAGCGGCAGAAAAACGTGCTAATCTCTCCTTCGTCTGTCACACTTTCACCAATTTGTCACTGATCTCGCTCTCTGAAGGATCCAACATAAACCCTCTGCTGCTGCGTCTCAGATCCAATTTTTTTTCCAGCTACTTTTGAACTCTGTGGCATCATTGTACTTCTGAACAGAGAAGTGGAAAGACTGAACACCTTGGACTTGCATAACAGCCTCAGACCCGAGAGGGGGGGTGGCTTTAAATATGCAGAATACATTAAACTTTCCAAGTGCTTCAGGAGGATTTTCCGGCACATCATGAATGGCGCGTGGTATTTCCAAGAGTCTTTACAAATTTCTATTTGGAGCATGTGAAAAAGCTGGTCTTCACTAATATTTAAGCCTAAACTTGACAAGTTTCATACTTCTGTGATATTTTTCTAGATTTTTTTTTCTGATGATAACGAGACGATCACTTATTTAGCTGGATTTGACCCAAAATATTTAGTTTTTAGTACGACTTTCTGGAATATTACAGTTAACTGACTGATGGTCTGTTTACTGTCTTAACACATCAGCTGTAAATCTTGTAAAATGAATCAACATATCCCAACTTCGTGATGACAACATCCTCTTATTAGCTCGATAATTTATAGAGACCTGGTATGAAATGTAGGTGAGGAAAAAAGTAGACAAATTATTATATTTTTATGATTCATAGGGCTGAAACAGTCATGATAAATTGGATTTATCATGATTAATCGATTATTGAAACAGTCGTCAACTACTTTAGTTATTGATTAATTGTTAGCTGGAGTATACAGACTTTTCTTTCAGCTGTTTGCTGAAAGAAACACCTTATTCAGAGCCGTTTTTAAGCAAATTAAATATACATTTTTCATCTATGTCTGAAAATGCGTTTTACCCAAAGCTCCTCTAGTAGCGTAGTTTTAGCTTTACCTCGTTAAAATTCACTAAATGAATGCTATATTTGTTGCATTTTAAGTACTAAAATGTCTCCTTTTCAAATGTTTTATTGGCTCTAGTGGCCTTTATTTGATTGCTAATTGGTTATGAGAGAGAGGGAAAGACATGCAGCAAAGGTCGCCAGGCCGGGGATCGAACCTGCGACGGCCACGTCGAGGCCTCTATACATGGGTTGAGCTTAACCCCTGCGCCACCACAGCACACCCCGTAAAATGTTTTCTTATTAATGTATTTCTGATGTGTTAAATGGAAAATCTGTTAAATGTGCCAATTGAAAAAAAAATAAAAAATCAGATTAATCATCAGAATAATCGAAATAAAATAATCATTAGTTGCAGCCCTATTGATTTAAAACTTAAGAGTCTGTGAAAAATATGCAGGCACTTAATGTCACCTGAAAATGCGCAACTATTCCCCATTTTTGTTTAATCAAAAGCAAATTCAAGTTTTTGCCATTTAAGTGGAATGAAGCTACTTCACATTTAGTTTTGAAACTGTTATTTGTTTTATTTTCATTTAACCACTGCGGTGGCACTGGGGGCCGTTGAATCGTTACTCTGGATGCTGACTTTTCTTCTCTCTCTCTCTCTCTTGAGTTGTTTCACTCTGTTTTTTTTTTCTTCATCTAACAGGATGTCCCTCATCTCTCTGTCATTTCTCTCTCTTCCTTCCTCTCCCCCGCTCACCCCCCGGATCTAGTCCAGACAGCTGTCAGACGACTCTGCCGGTGCGGCTCCAGTGTGCCGATCTTTTTTTCTTTTTTTTCTCTCTCTCTCTCTTTTTTTTCAATCTTTATCTGTTTTCAACTGGTGATATGTGCGCCACACATACTTGCACACATTTCCTGTTGCGATCCTTCACCGCCGCTCTTCCAGTTTGTTTACCTTCGCGTCGTCTCTCTGAGAGGATTTCAGGAACGTGATAAATCCCCGCTTTTAAGTAGTAAAACCGGTGCACACATCCATGGAAGTTGTGAAATTTGTTGTTTAACTCTTATATTGTCATTTGCATGGATGTATTTCAAAGCCAACAAGCCAGCCCTGCTTTGCTAAGTGAACAAAAGGCGCTTGTGTGTGTTTTCATTGTAACTGGAGTAAGACAGAAGATTAGACGTTATGGATTCAACTTTCCTCCCCCTCACTGTCTTCTGCTACTGTTTCTGAGGTCAGACTGCCCACCTTCTTGTGTGTGTGTGTGTGTGTGTCTGGTAGACCACTCAGCATGTTCACTCTATGAAGGCACATATGCACACACTCGCATTTACTGCTTCTCTTATTGCATCCTCCTCACGATCTGTGATTTCAGTTAAGCTGGAAAAACAGAGAAGGTGCAGTCACTTATTTTTCCCCCTTCGCCATCGACATGGTTAACTTATTCGACTAATAACGACAGTGTGGTCACTGAATACGATGATCGTAAAGGAAAGAAATGGTCCCTTCCCGCCAACGGTACTTTTTGCATCCATTAAAGAACGTCAAAAGTTAATTATGACTTTTTACCATGCGGGAACCAAAAACAGCTCTGATTGAACACAATTAATCAGTACATCTCTTTGGTACTAAGCTATTTTTCATAATAACGGAGCAGCATCCCAAACATCTTAATTTGTCGATGTTTTTTTTTGTCTTCTTTCAAGTTAAGCATGCAGTTCGACAACAACACTGTTATCTGTACTGCGGTCTGCAACAACCACAACTCCATGTCTGACCCAGCAGAAAATCCCTTAAAGTCTCCAGAATATGGTCTGATTTCTGTTTTTGTCTGTGTGTTTCTGTCCCCCCAAAATATGCCTAGCAACAACTTTTAACAACTTCATGTAAAAGCCACCGGACCAGGTCCGTGAAACATGGGGACCTGCCTCTTTTTTTTTTTCTCCTTTTAACCAAGAATTCAGCATCATGATTCATCAGACTAAGTCACTCTTTCCATTGCTATGGGGTCTGGTTTTTATCCTCTTGTGTCCCATTGTAGGTGCCTTTTGTTGCCTTGCAAGGGTCAGCCTGGGTACGTTGGTAATCTGTGGCTATGCTCTCTCAGAAGCAGCATAGCTTATGTTCACACCTTTTGGTTAGAGGTAGCATTAATCTACAGTGCTTGCCAAAAGTATGCATTCTTGTATGGTGTGTAATGTGAAGTGGATGGGAAATGATACATGATTTTCACGTTTCTCCTCCCCCCCATAAACCTAAAAAGCATGGTTCACATTTGAATTTAAACCCACAAGGCAAAGCTTTGTAGGGCTACCACTGCAGTTTTTTGGGGCGTATCTCCAGAGGTCACAGGTCAAGAGGTGGGGTGCACCCTGGACAGGTCGCCACGGGGCAATACAGACCAACGAGGGGTGCACCAATAAATCAGCTCTGATTTCTAAGCTTGTCGCAATTAATTGCTTGATAAATTGAAACGAGCTTGATATTTACATTTGAGTGATTGTTTTTTTTCTTGTATCTCTCTTTCCACCAAAGATTGGATGACAAAGGGCTTCAGTCTGGAGTATTGGGAGTATTGGTATCAACTAGCTCATTATTTTACAGACTTCAATATCAATTTGATTTGTTGTTTCTGGTGTTTTGTTTATTTATTTTGGTTATTTAAAATGTCTTCCAGTGTTAAATGTTTGTTAGAAGCCTTATATTACTTAAACTGGTCTTCACTCCAACACTCTTGTTGATTATCGCAATAACTGGTGGAGTTGTCCTTAATTTTTTTTAGATTGAACAATATTTACATGAGAAACTGTTCTTATTTACATCACAAAGGTCTGACAATTAGCCACCGTCTCCTTTTGTATTAAAACTTTTAATACAGCAGTTAAAAGCAGATTTGATGTATGTTAGAGTATGAGTCGAGGAATAGATGTGGTCCTATTTACCATGACAAGAGAAGGAAACCCAGAAATCCTGTGAAAGATTATCACTTTGTGTTGCGCCTAGCATTTATTGCAAGTAGATTTTAATTTAAAAGTTGTAACTTTGTTCTAATTTATTGAATTTGTTCTTGAATTGAGGTCATCACTGCCACACAAAATCAGTCCGGAGGCTGCAAACGGCCCTCGGGCCGCGCTTTGAACAACCTTGATGTAGTGTTATTTTTTGTATAACATCCATCAGTTTGAACCAGGGCAACTAAGGATTATTTCTGAAAATTAATTGGATAAAAAGATGTGTTTATCAGTTCCAGTGTTAAGTGTTCTTTTGAAAATAATGTGTATCTATTTTTGGCAAGAAATCACATGCATTATTACGTCATTTCCATTAAATAAGTGTACAAAGGTCTTCAAACAATATTGTCGTTTATCGCAATAATTTTTGAGACAATTAATCGCTCAGCAAAATTTGTTATCATGACAGGCCTACTTAAGTGTAATGTATTTACATTTTTTGTATTGTTTTGGCTTAATTACTGCTGTGACTTTGATGTTCTTTCACCAAATATGCTTTTTTTTTTGTCTGTATAACAATTAATCAATCACTAAACTGTTATTTCAATAATCGATTAATCACAATTAGGCAGATTAATCGCTATTAAGCCGATTAATCACGACTAGACTGATTCATCGTTTCAGCCCTAGTTTGAACAAAAATGTAAGGTTACCTCTTTCTAAACTGGGTGTTAAAATAAAAAAAATAAAAAACATGACTCGTTTAACGCTCCCTGTCCTGAATAATCTTACTTGGGATTTTTCGGGGTGTCTCTTGGCCATTTCTTCGTGGAACTCCAGTCAAGCAGACTACACACATTACCGGCCAGCATTTATTTGTTTGCAAATGGCTCAATGACAAGACGCCCATTTATTTTGTCCAGTTCTACTTTTAACACTTAAAAATAGGTTTAAGCGCATAAAAATAAACCACAGATATTTAATATACCTCCTGCATATACACCTACTTTAACCTTCCAAAAACTATTCTTTTTGGCCATTTTTTTGGTCTTTAAAGTGTCAAAATGTCATATGGTGCGACTGTCCGAACTCCATTACTGTTTCAAAAATGTCTTAAAAAAACATTAAATCTGTTCAAATATATTTTCTTTCCTATTTGGCATGATTTTCAAAGTGTTTTCTTCATCCTATACAAATTTTCAGAGCATTTTTAGTTATAATTCAATTATAACATTTAAACAAACTTTGTCCGAAAATCTCCATTTAGCAAAATGTCATGTGGTGCGACCGTCAAGAAATTCCAATTTTTGGACTTATATTTTGAATTCCAGCCACAAACAGGAAGTTGCATCAGCCAACATTCTGCCAAGAACCCCCTGAGCCAGCAAAGAGGTTTGTTACTTTTTTCAAATTTGATAAAAAGTATCAGTTTTAGCAGTAGGTATGTAGTGTCCATATTTGGATATCATGTAGTGTAACCTCAAAAATACTATTAATAAGTAAATATTCCTACAAATATCTATTTTAAATATTAATTTCATATTAGCCTTGTGTTGGAAGCTAGCTTGTTTTTTAAGGAGGCTAATTATTTGCTTGTTAATGTTGACTGAACATGAAAATATCATTTGGTGCGACCAAGTAGTGTCATGTGGTGCGACCGTTGTATTGTGTTTGTAATGACACTTTTATGCTTTTGTAGGGTAGTTTTTGTGCTTTTATTTTTTTAATATTATTTCCAGAATAGGTTTTAATCATTTTGAACAATATCATGAAAATACAATGGAACATATAACTTGACAGGGGTACTTACAGCATGTATTTTGTCATTTGTTTTCATCTATTTTACTAGATGCCACTCTCAAGTCAAGCAAAAACTGCTCGTCATAGGCAGCGTGTTAATGCTGACCCTGTGGCAAGGGAGGAATACCTAGCTAGGAGAAGAGAGAGTTATCAAAGAAGAAAGCAACAAGGAAAGATCATATATGTAAAGTCAGATGATATGCATCAAACAGAGAGAAAGAAACAAAGAGAGAAATGGAGGGCTGCATCCCAGACGTACAGAAAAAGAAAGAAAATGGCAAATGCTGTTTTAGATATAACCCTGCCATCCATGGAGGATATTCCACCTGTCTTAGGTGATTTTGAGAGAACACAAGAGCTCAAAAATGCCAACCAAGCTGTGACAGACCCCATCCTTACTAAGCAAGGTTTTAATCCACCAACGTCCTCCACTCCAAAAAAGAGAAAGAAAGCACAAAAAAAAATATTGTGCAACACTGCAGAAACAGAAACATGAACTGAAAAAACAGCTCACCCATCTAAAGAAACAAATGATTAAGATGAAACAACTAAATGATAAATTTAGAAAAAATGTAAAGAGAATTATGGCAAAACAAAAAGCAAATGTAAGTGAAAAATTCAAGCCAAGGGGATCCAAAAAACTGTCAACACAGAGAAAGCAAGCAGTTGTCAACTTTCTGACCAGAGATGAAAATAGTCGTCTTCTATCAGGGAAGAGAGACACCATCACCAAAAATAAACAAAAAATGCAGAGAAGAGTTTTAACAAAACCACTCATTGAACTCCATGCACAGTATCAAACAGAGGTGGAGCCACATCTTTCCCTGTCATACAGGCAATTTTTAAGAAAACGTCCATTCTTTATCACTGAACCAAAGACCAGGGATAGAGATACCTGCGCTTGTATGGAACATGAAAATATTAATCTTTTAGTAAGCAAACTATTTAAAAGAGGACTGCTGAAGACCAGCAGTGTTTCAGAGTTATTGAAAATGATCGTATGTGACCCCAAAAGCAAAGCATGCATGGATCGTGTATGTGTAAAGTGCTGCTTTGATGAAATTGAATTCCCTGACACAGACTGCACTGAGATTTCTTGGGAACAGTGGGAGAGGGTTACGTCAACAACTGGTGAGAAAACCTTTGCAAATGTTTTAAAAAAAACCTATACAGGAACAATCCAGGACTTAAAAGAACTATTTCAGAAAAAGCTTGAAGCACTTGCCATTCATCAGTTTAACTGGGTCCACCAAACGGAGCAGTTCCGTGACCTAAAACAAAATCTGACTGAATCAGAAGCTGTTCTACATATTGACTTTTCTGAAAATTACTCATGCAAGATGAGCACAGAAATACAGTCTTATCATTTTGGAGGCAGCCGAAAACAGGCCACAATTCACACCGCTGTCCTCTACAAAGCCCACAGCACCAGATCTTATGCTACAGTGTCAAACAGCCTCCGTCATGATGAGCGAGCAGTGTGGGCACATTTGGAGCCCATACTGAAAGAGCTTCGCGAAACCAGTCCACAAATTACAGTTCTTCATATTATCAGTGATGGACCTGTTACACAGTATAGAAACAAATCAAACTTTTACCTCCTTAGTACTGTGCCTTTCCTGACTGGGTTCAAGCACGTGACATGGAACTACTCAGAAAAGTGTCATGGAAAGGGTGCCCCAGATGGCATTGGTGGCGCTGTAAAGAGGGATGCTGATCTCTACGTTAGACGTGGTGGTGAGCTGCAGACACCCCTGGACTTGTATGGGATGCTAGCCAAAAAATCTGGGTCAAATATTACTTACCACTGGATTAACGATGAAAGCATACAGAAGTATGATGAGCTGATCCCAGAAAATTTAACTGCTGTGAAAGGAACCTTGAAGATACACCAGGTTTTGTCTTCATGCGCAGCCCAGATCAGTCACAGAGAAGTGTCATGCTTCTGCAAGCATGCAGTAATGAAAACATGCCTCTGTTACCAGCCAGTAAAAGTCAACCTGAGAGAAACTATGTGTTTCATTGAACCTGCACCAAGCAGTCCTGAACCATCAAAGGAACAAGCCAGTCTTCAAGACTTAAGTGGCAAGTTTGTGATTGTGAGCTATGATGAGGTACCATATGTGGGCCAGGTACTTCAAGATGTAGGAGAAGAGGTCCAAGTGAGCACCATGCAGCAGTCTGATGGCAAGAACATGTTCACCTGGCCACGAACTCCAGATGTAATCTTTTACTACAAGAAAGATGTACACGCTGTCATTTCAGAACCTGAGCCAGCAACATCACGGAGTTCCAGGTTGAACATCCAAGACTGGGAAAGGTTTACAAATGCTTGAAAATAAGCATTTCTCTTTGTTCAAATAGACTTTATAGTCTCCAGCAGTAACATGATAGTCTGAAGTTCATTGAAATCTTTTAGATTTGAAAGAAGCATGTTTGCAATGTTTGAAATGTTACAAAGTTGTTTATTACTGCCTGTATTTTTATGTAAATTAAATTGGTGTGTTTAATTTAGACACCAATTTTAGACACAAAAGAACACAAAAAACTTGTTTTTGTAACTGTTACTGGATGTTATTATATTTGTATGCAATAAAAAGATTTTGACCTGTTTATTGGTCTACATTTATTATATGAGTCATTTGGTGCGACCATACATCATGTGGTGCGACCACTTAACGAAGCAACTCTATTAAATTTAAAAAATAATATCTAGTTTCTGGAGCAGAAATATGAATCACTAAGACAGTATTCTCAAGTGAATGGTATATATATATATATATATATTTTATCACAGTTTGATGAAATGGTGAAGAAAAATAGTGGTCAAGTCTGTTATAAATGGAATTTTACAGTTTTTTGGGGGGAAAAAATGTCATAATTTCCAGAAAAAAGTAAAGAAATTTATAAACTTTATTTCTAAACACCTTAAATAAATGGAAACTTATAAAACAAATGTTTAATACAGCATGGAATATATCTTATTTTAAGATAAATCACGGTCGCACCACATGACACTTTTAAGACCAAAGCCAAATCATATTGATAAAAAACCTCTGAAAAGGCATAATTTTAAAGTGAAATTATGATTTATATGTGCTCAACATTTCAAATGTTCTAGCAATTGCAATGGGTATACATATTTTTAAAATTTTTATTTTAGCCTGGTGGAAATCCTTATACGTCATTGAGCCAAATGCGATATTTCATTTCTTGAATTCTCCCTGCCAGAGATCCTCGGCCTCATCCTCCCATTGTAAATTCCTCTCTCCAGATAAACATTTGGTCTTTTACCTCCCTCACCCCGCTCTCTCCCCGTAGACTCTGTGCTCACTCCAGATTCCTATCCTTAGATTATTGGCTTCTCCTCGGGGAGCAGAGAGGGCGGGGGAGAGTCAGCTGTGGAGTTTGGCCTCTCAGCTGAATGACATAATTGGCATCCTGAACATTCACTTGACTGGCGAGAGAGAGAGAGACTCAGACTGGGAAGTTGAGTAATTGCTTTACAGAGGAAATATAATGTAGATCAGACTCCTTTATTTTTTTTCTCATTTCTTTGATAAAAAAAAAAACAACTGCTTCTTGCTGCGCCGTTATTTTGTTGTAATGAACGGTTGCTACAGAAACCTAAAATTAGTCACGCACATAAAAGAGAAGTTGTTTGCAATATTTCCCCACACAGAGTGTGAACAGCGTTGCAGAGGGGGAAGTCGTCTGCTGAGCTGCTGGAGTGACACCGAGCGACGTTAGAGGAAGTTGTGGGTCCCTCTTTATAATCCGAATGTCTTTAACAAATCTTTTGGGACGCAGTTTGTCTCTTTTTTTTTTTTCTTCTTCGAACCTGATAAAAAGTTTTGACCTTTAATGCCCACTATGAAACACAACAGAGGTTGCGTGCGTCAAGTTGAGTTTTGTGGCCGATCTGCATCAACAAGTGGTTTTCCCACTTGTTGATGCAGATGTAAAAATCGCACCTGATATAAACAATTCTTGCAAATTGTTTATATTTAGGACCACAGCGAACATCAAAACTTGTGTGAGCAAACTTCTACCAATACGTTCTGGTTTGTTCACTGATAAAGATAAAAAAAAAGAAAAATAGGGCGTAGTGACATGTCTCTGAAGTTTTTTCATACCAGATCCAATTTTAATCACTTTTTTTTTGGCTTTCTTTTCTAAAAAAAATTAAATGAAATAAAATAAGGTTTTCAATCAACCCTTATTTGAGTTGTACAATGGAGTATCAAGGCCAGGCTAAGACAATTTTTGTTTAATTATCAGAATATAGTTATATCAGTAGGATAAAGATGAAATTTTACCAGGTGAAAGTCTCAAAATTACGAGAAAAATAAAATTTAAGAGAATAAAGCTGGATAATTTATATTTATTTGTTTTTTACATTTTTGGATTGGAGTTATAAAATTACTACTTCGTCCTCCTAATGTTACGACTTACGTTTTGAATAATTTCAATATTTTCTGTCACTCATTTCAGAAAATTAAAACATATATTCTTTACACATAGTGAAACATTTCAACTATTTGGTTCTTACAATTTAGATGGTGTATACAGCTAACCCAGAAATTAGTGTAACAGAAAATTAGACGATTGTGACATTTTCTAAGAAAAGTGAGTGGAAGGCAAAAGTGTGGTAGGAAAAGTTGCATTAGCAACAGAGTGAATCGTCAAGCGTCCTTTTAACATTTAATATTCTTCTACTGTGGCTTTCTGGTTGGCCCTGTAGAATTGAATTCATCCTGCTTCTTTAATATATGAGGCAATAAATGCAAATGTTAACCCGGAGGAGTCTCCCTAGAGAAAACAAGTGTGAATGCCCCGTCAAGTCCCTCGGCCAGGATCGGTTCATGACCTTTCACCCATTGACCAGAACAAATACCAACCTTATGCCAGATCTGTGTTCAGACAGATGGAGACACCGAAAGGTCCAACTGTTGTAACGGCCCCTCTTTGTTATCAGAAACACGCGCCGTCTCGGCTTTGTAATGAATAAAAATGGATTCCACAGGATTTATCCACACAATAATCCTATTTCTTCAAGATTTTGTTTCCTGTGTTAGACTTTTTGTTTTGGATGTTTCTCCACATCCATGAAATGGTTTCATTCCCCCTGAGAGACTGGCGAATTTTATAATTTTTTAATGTTTATTTTCACTGCTAATTATATTTCCAAATAACTTTATAAGTGCACAGAAATTTCAAATGTGTGCTTCAGTAATTATTATTGATTTCTTTAGAAATAGACTTTCTCTGTTGTAGAGGAGAAACTCTCTGGCCTCAAGAGTGTCGGCCTGTGATTGGATTAGCAAACCAGTAATTATTGGTGGAATAATATACATTTTCTTTCAGCTAAATTGAGATTAAAGGTTTAAAGGTTATCTTCATCTGATATAACATTGCTTGACATGAAACATTTACTGTAAGTGTGACAAAAAAAACAACAACTTATAAATAGGCAAACACTGACTCTGTATATCATGTTATTGCAATATCAGAAAAAGTGTTTTAAGTTGAATGCACTGTCATTAAACATTAGGATAGTCATGGTGACGAATTTAAATCTTAAGGTTTAGCAAATGTTCTGTTTACTTTTGGTCTTTGTGGAGTATTTTTTTGACAAGCTGTTAAATTTTTGTCTTTATTTTGTATTAATAAATAACTTTGTAGACTGCTTTCAATAATCGTAGAGCGAGGTAAATACCAGATTGTTAATACATTAATCCCTGGACAGTGGGTGTACTTTCTTTTGACCTTGACCCCAATTGCCTGAAAAAAATGTCTGATTGGTATTGAAGTAATAGTCGGCAGCCAGCTTTTTTCACTAATTGGGACCTTTATAGTAAAATCTAAAAACAGATGGACACTAAAAGCCTAAATGAAAACATACAACACACTGTCGTCACAAGTCTACCTTCAGACTTCACATGTGCAGCTGCTCCCTTCTTGTCTTTGTACGCCTTTATTTCCCCATTGTACTCTGCTGTGTTGTTTTTTCTCTCCACAAAGTGGTGAAACCAGTTTGTTTGGCATGCGCCTTTTCCTCAATACTGTGCTTTGTTGGCAGTCTGTCCTCCAGTAGGTGTTGCTGGATTCTAGCTAGGAGTATCTGCAGTGTGGGTAATATTTGACAAGCTGTTCCCATTAAGGAGCAAACGTTGCTTTCGCTTAATGTCCTGGTATGCGAGTTAATGTGTAAATGGTAAGATGACGTTGTTGGGGTTAATCTGAGTTTTAATGGTGGCTGGAAAATGGAAAAATAAAGGTCACTGAGCTGTGGACCGGAGTTGTGTTCATGCTAGGTTTGACCTACTTGTGTTGTGATACCATCATGTTGATGTTGTGATGTGGCACTTTATCACGTTGTTTTTATGGGCAATATGTCATAGCCCCACGCTAATTACTAAACGCCCCAGAGAATGAATGACTCAATCTTAACCATTTTTCCTTCCATTTATTGACTTGAATAGTAATGCACATCTACTAGAGCTGCCAACCGTTACACATGTGATTAATGTAAAATCACATTACCGTATTTTTTGGACTATAAGCCGGTACTTTTTCTCCACGGTTTGAACCATGCGGCTTAGAGCCCGGTGCAGCTTTTCTGTGGATTTTTCTTCAACCACCAGGGGGCGCTTTAGCAGGAAGTGAGTCATTGGAAGTCAAAATTGGAAATCAAAGAAGAAAGCGCTAATTTTTATTTAAAACAAGCACATGCTAACAGCAGGCACGACGGAGAAATTTCTTCAAACTCATATCCCTCATCATGGAAACGAGGAAAGAGATGCAGCTTTTAAGTTGAAGGCTATCGATCTGGCAGTACAGGAGGGAAATGGAGGTGCTGCATGTAAGCCATGGTTTGGTGTCGGAGACGCAGGGCTGCGAAAAACCGAGAGCGACAGAGATACCAGCGGCTTGTAGCCCGATGTAGCTCATGTATGTACGTTTCCAGTATTTAAAAAAAAAAAACGTTGTAGATGCGGCTTATAGTGAGGTGCGCTCTATAGTCTGGAAAATACGGTAATCACATTTCCCATTTTGACCTAAAAGCCTCCCTCCCACGTAGGGACACCTAGTCCATAGCAGCGCGATAACACGGTCTTGTACTCCGGTCAGCAATGCAGAGACGCAAATGTGAGTGAAAAGACGAACGAGGATTGTCAAACTGGTGTGTTAATCAGCAAATTTCACTTTAAAAAACACAAAGTTTGGATTAAATCAAGGTTGTCTGTACATACTGCAATGATGAATTATCCTTCCAGCAAAGCATAACCGGTTCGTAGTTGAAATCATAAAGTTAATGTTTGAAACAAAATTATTTCTTTTTAACCTTCCTGAAATGAAACCCTGAAAAACTGAGAATCTTCAGGGATGCTTTGCTTGAGACAATAAGACATTTTCTTCAACATTTTTTGAGAACACACATATTTACATTTCAAGCTTATAAAGTTAAGTACAGCGATGAATCAGGATTGATCACAGGTATAGAGTGTGCTTGATCTGATTACAGTTTTCTAATTGATTGACAGAACAAATATCTATTAAAACAGCTCTCATTGAGTTGAGTAAGTCTAATCCCTGTATTGTTGGTCCAGAGCGAGTTGACGGTGGGAACAGTGACCCAGACCACCCGGGGCTCTCCGGTGGGGAACTGTCAGTTGACCCAGCTTTCCTCACTAGAATCCCAGTGCATCTGGTTTTCTGCCAGCCCCGGATCACAGCGGCTCGCCTGCTCACGTGGCATCCAGTCAATAGGCTGCTGCAAGATGTTTTTTCTTTTTTTCTTTTACACGACAGCGATATCAGATTTGTTCTAGAGGCCGCAGCGGTACTCTGAAGAAGCTCAGACAAGATTAGTCATTTCCTGGGGTTTAATTATCCCAGCCCAGGTGCCACTGCGGTGAAATTCTGCTAAAATATGGAGGAAGGGATGAAAGCGTCACTTGTTTACAAATGATGAAAGAATGGCTCTAAATTTTATGCTTATCCTAGAAAAAGAAAAGCAGAATGAATTGGATCTATCTGCATTTATGCTTTGGCTGTTTAAGTGGAAATATTGATTGTACACTTACTGCTTGGCAATTGCATCGACTTTCACTCTACTCTTGGTGCAAATGCTATATTTAAAACTTACTTACTAACTTAAAAAAATAAAAAAATTAAACCAAACAGAGTATTAGATTACCTTTCTTCATTTCCACAGATTTTGTTTGTATCTCCAAAAGCCATTTTAAGCCTTCGGCTGTGCTCCGTTATTGCCTAATTGTTTGATTATGCTTCAAGAAGTTATTTATCATTATCAGTAACAGTAGCTTGCCGCTCCTGGCGGGCTCAGTTGGCGAAAGTCCATTGTTAACAATGAAGGAGGGTTTTCTTTCTGTGGTATCTGTGGCCGAGACAGAGGAGCAGTGTGGAAGTTAATCCCTTAATCTTCTTCTTAGCACAGTTTGGTAACTAGAGAGCCAAGTACAACCAGTGCAACCCGGTCGCTGCCAAACTGAGCTTGATTCTTGCAAAGATGCGCCGCAAATCAATATTCTGTCAAAAATAGAGAAATATATCAGGGCTGTACTTTTTCTCAAGCCTTCATTGGGTTCCTTTTTAATATTTTATGATGAATTAATCCTCCAAGCCAACATTACTTTGGTAATTAATAACAGTGTTAGTTTATTGTTTTGGCTCAGATTATTGGAAAAAAAATAATGTGACAATAATTTATTTTTTACATGGCTTCAGTGAGCTGATATTTAAATATTCTTGTTTTGAAATTAAACGTATTCTTTGGCACACTCATTCCTTGCTAAAATATTCAAAGCTTTTTCCCAATCACATTATTTTGTCCTAAACATAATTTTATTCAATGAATATTGACTGAATTTACTTGGAAAACTTTAAATATTTCAACTAGCACACACGATGCAGTTATGTTAAAAAGAAAGTACATCATATATAGATCAGAATTCTAACCAATAATAATAATAAATTAGGTCTTTACCAGATTTATGTTGATTTGGATTGTATGTTATTTAGGGATGCACAATATGTTGGCATCAACATCGGTTTTGGTCATCGGTCCGACAACTAAAACTGGGCCGATATTAATGTTCATTTCCATTTTGTTGAGGTTTATGTTTCTGTAGACGGTTAATCATGTAGTATTTGTTTGGTCATGTGATATTAATGCAGCATAATAATGTCGGTAAATATCAGTTTTTGACCATAACGGCAATATTAATATTGGAAATATCAAACCATAGTTTCATTTTGGTGTATATTATATTATATTATATTATATTATATTATATTATATTATATTATATTATATTATATTATATTATGCTTTCTTTCACTTCTCTGTATGAAAGATTTGATGCTGACCCAGTTAAAAACTTGGCTCATTAACTTGTCTGAATTTTTCTCCACAAATAATCTGCTAAGATTTCAGTCCACACAGCATAATAATCTCATGTAAGCAGATATTGTCTCCAAAATAACTGAGTCTTATCAGACTTGCACTGCACAGTCTTGCTGTGAACAAAGATTTAATAGCGCCCAGTTTCTGATCCGTGATGCCTTCGCTCTGTTTCTGAACACACAGTGCTCTTTCTTTTGGCATCAGCGCCACCTTGGATGGAGTCCCTGCTCGAAAACCGCAGTACTTGAGAAAGTCGGACCTGGACTGGATTCTTTTAATCACCATGCTTGTCCTAATTTGTCTTCCTTTAAGTTTGAGTTTTGTAGCAAGCATCCATCAAAGCACCAGTGTTGCCAAGTCCTTATAACACACCGGAGGGCATTTAAAGGAGGAAATAAAATAAAAAAAGACTGCAATAGTCTGAAGGAGACGTGAGAAAACAGGCTCTTGCTCTCAGCTTTGCTCTCCATTTGTCCCTCTTAGTTAAAAGCTATTGTATGTTGTCGGTGTTGTAAACCCCTGTGGACTTGCTTCATACAGGAAAGAGTACTTGTCCAATCAATAATTTAAAACAAAGAAACTCTTATCTGGTTTCCAAACCTTACAACTAGGAGGCCACAGCAGGAACTATTCAGCGAAATCCATTTTGTGTTTCCCAGTGAGGAAAAAAAAAAACAAGCAAAACATGGCAGATAACTGAACTTCCTTTTTATTTCTCATCTATCAAAATGCTGTCTGAAAGAAAAAAATGTAGGAATGCACCGATAAATCTGCACCGATTTCCTTAATCTGGATAGATTGGTGATTGGCCGATGCTTGCTTGAGAAACCGATCTTATCCATCGATCTGATCTACTGTGAGAGAACGCTGAGCCACAGGCAAGTCCAACAGGTCACGTCTCCACGTGCGCAGTTAACAATAGTCACTCCTCTGTTGCCGGCTTGGTGTCTTTGTTGCTATGTTTAGCAACTTTTCAGGGAAAAAAAAATTGCATTGGCCATTTGTATTGGAATCAGCAGATTTGTCAGAAAACTGCAATCGGTGCATCCCTTCAAAATGTACTTATTTTGAGGTGATTTCAGAAAATGTGACATTAACAGCTGGTGGACACTAAACTTTTCTGTATAAAAAGAGAATAATTAAAGTGTCACAATATTTCCAGAAGTATTAACTGATCCCCCAAATCAGAGAGTCTAGGTGTTAGATGGCAAACAGATGGCAAAATGCTTTTAGGCAACAAGTTTCACCTGAAACTCTGATGTCAATCATTGTAAAACAAAAAAAAAGGAAAAGAACTCTAACATGATACCCGGGAATGTATAAAGAAATGAATTTTTTCAATTAAAGCTTTGCTTTGAGGTTTTATTTTATTACCTCTAACATTTACATTGCTTTGTTTTTCTGTTTTCTTTTTCTAGTCCTCTGTGCAAAAAACCTGGCAAAGAAAGACTTCTTTCGTAAGTAAAGACTTTGTGTTGCTTTTTAAAAAAAAATCCCATTCTTTTGCTCATTCTTCAGAGGAGACTTGTTAAAGACTTTAATGAGGTGGAAAAACTAAAGATGGAGGCAAATATGAATGAAGATTTGAACTCTGATCGAAGGAGCGCATCAAAATAAGATGTAAGAAAAATACATAGTCTCCTGGGTATTGTCAACAATTGCATTTTGATTATTGGAAATGTTCAGAAATACATTTTGTATAAATGATTGTTGTATTCACTATGATTAATGTGGATTAAAGGGTTTTTTCATTGCTGAACCAATTTTTATTTTATTAAGAGTCACCCAGATCAGGAATTTGCCTGAAAACTAAAACCATACACATAGAACCGAATATGTACATATTTTTTAGTATCTAAAATGCAAAACGTACTTGTGCACAAAGGCGCATCGAGCCTTTCTTCCCCCCCCTAAGCTACTTAAGCACTCATGGATCATCAAACAATCCAAGAGACTGTCCTATCATATTTCAAGCTAAACAGGTTATTCGTTTCCACACATGGTAGTATTTTCAGTACCCGTGTTTGCTGTGGAAATGTTTTACACATCCAAAAAAAGAAAAAAAAAATGCATGTGAGAACACGCTCTTCTAAAACCAGAGTGTTTGAATCATCTTCTTGAATATTTCAGTTCTCTGGCTTGGTCAAAACTGAAACTAGAAACCTTTTACGGCAAAAATACTGCAGGTGTGTGTTGGTCTTTATAGGAAAGGAAAGAACACCAAGAAAATAAACATGCCTTAAACATGCCCATATCTACCATCAGATCAATGACATTTAAAACAATTGGAGCAATTAGAAACTAGGCCGTACAAGCATACAACTTCTTTTACCACCAAAAACTAAACAGATAATGAACCATATCAATGTTTATCCTTTAGATGTTTATTGTTTTTATGTATGAACCAGACAGACTCAGTGATATATCTGAGTGTTTTACTACAGATCATGTTTGTTTCCTTCTTCAAAGGTGATCCAACCAGGGTTTTTCGCTTGCTAATCAAAACAATTTCATTCTGCTTTGTTGACCTTTGCAGGGTTGCCGGATCCTTTTGCTAAAGTGGTAGTGGACGGTTCTGGACAATGCCACTCAACAGATACTGTGAGAAATACTCTTGATCCAAAGTGGAATCAACATTATGATCTGTAAGTACCATGAGGCGTTACAGTTTGGCTACTATGGATACAAATTTTCTGAATTTATCTCATTCTTTGTTTTTTTGTTGTTGATTTTTTTCGTTCACTTCGTTGCTCATCAGCATGGCCGTAATATTAAGCATTGTCAGAGTTTAAAAACCTAATGCTGCACCCGGCACACATTTGTTCTGACTGAAAAATGTTTAGAGAAAAATGGCTGCAGTTGGGATTTTTCACACTGCAACACAAAAAACAGTGAATACAGTGAAACGGTCCAGGTTATGAAGCAGTGTTTTCTCTGTAAATAGAGTCCAATTAAGTTGTTAATATCTTTATAAAGCAGACTGTATATGGATATATATGTACTAAACAATAGTTTTTTTTTGTTTTATAGATCTGACTTAGAGCTGTGTTTTTATAAATTAGGAAATCATTCATTCATTCTAACTAAGCAAGAAGAAGAAGAGAGAGCAACAGCAGTCTCCGTTACACCGCTGGGAAATGAAATAGTTCACTTTAATTTCAAAACAAAGTCAAAATTATCAGGGGAAGGATGTTTTAAACTGTCTTCAGCATCTTATATTGGTGATTATTGCAGCTAGCATTAATAAACAGGAATTTCTGCATGCATTGCCTTGAAGGAAAGTATTTGAGTGTAAGATTTCTAAAAGCCAATGTATCAAAGAAATAAAAACGGTTATGTTGCTGCAGTACGTTCAGTCTTCCTGTAATTTGCTAAAGACTTTACCCCCCTGACTAAAAGAAGCTGCTCGGATGAACATCGGTTTTTATAAAGTAGTGTTGTGCAGGCATTTGGATGATAGGAAATATTTAATCCAAAACTTAAAATACTTTCATACCGTATAAGAGGTCATGTGTCGGCCAACAAACAAGTGGTATCAGATGGTTTGTCTCCGAATAAATTTGGTTCACTGGTTTATCCTCGTTGTTTTCCCCTTCCTGTGACCAACGTCCTAAGAATGAAGAGTCAGATGCCTTCTCTCTCTGTTAAAGAAACACCCTTCTATAAACGGTTTTACGTGACAAAAGAACATCTTGGAGAGGAACATTTCAGACATTCCACACCTCTGATCTGGCATATTGTATTCTCAAAGGAGAAACTAACTTGAACATGTATGTATGGTTTTTAAAAAAAATCAAAAACAGATTCCACCCGCTTTTGATGGAGATTAGATTGAGAAATTATTTGGCTGTAGACATTTTCATTGTGCTATTGGTCTTACAAACGGCAACTTTTCTGTTGATAGGACATTACAAATGAAAGACCACCAAACGGTGTTCCTGTGCAATCTTGAAAAGTTTGTAAAAGTAAGAATTTGCTTTTATCATATTCCAGTATTGATAAATATGGAAACCCATGGGAGTGGAACATGGACTCATAGTCTCACAAGGTCAAAAGCCTCATAATACTTAATAAATGTAGAAATATTCACATTTGTTTATGTTAAACCAGCATTATTTTACTTAAATCTGCTGGTTTAAAGTTTTGCAAAAGAAATACAGGCATCACAGTTCACAAACTAGCATAGAAAATGTAGTTTAGTCTAGTGTACTCTATTTCTTATTCTTTTTTAACGTTGAAATTGACCCTTTCCACACTGCTAAAGTTAAAAATCTATATTAGCAATGTGTTTTTTCATTACTGTGGAACCCAAAGATAAGACCCATTGACTATGTAAGCCTGTTTAAGGTTAATATTTTGTACTTAAATGACAAGAATGTTGTAAAAACTGCAGAAAGAAATGTAGACATCTGAAGTATTGAATGTAATGCTAAAAATATGCGTGAAATTACACCTTGAAAAAAAAAAAAAAAGAGAATATGATGAGATAGTACTGTTGCTGTGCCGGAGAAAATGTTATGTGTGAATATGCAAAATAGCCACATGCTAATGACCTTACATTAATTTGTTGAAGATGTTGCTCGCTTGTTTTAAAAGTTTTTTTTTCTTCTTTAAAGCACACACTTTAATTTAAAGATTCTTCAGTCAGCCTCTGATCTCCACCCTCTTTACATAATTACCCCCCCCCCCCCACTCCCTTGCCGACCCCCAGTCCACCCCTCTTGGCTCCTCACCCTCTCGTTTTCCCCACACAGCGACCCTTGGCCTCTTCCTCTGGTTCAGGAAATGGCTAACATGCCACAGAAAGCAGATGGAAGTGTGGGCTTGGCAGATTGCCTTCTCGCCACACCCCCATCAGCAACCTCCAACTTTTGGGGGTGGAATCTTTTTCAGCATTCGACGGATACTGGAGGTCTATCGAATGTTATCGAATGGAGGTCTTTGCTGTATTATAAATACTCTGCAAAAAAAAAAAAAAAGTATTTACAGTATCTCTTGTTTTCTTTAGTGCCTTTTAAAAAGTAACAAACAAAAAAACCCACTGAAGCTCTGTGAAGTAATATCATGAGTAAAACATTATTCAAAGTCAGGTGAAGTTTATTTGTATAGCACGTTTCAGTATTAAGGCAGTTCAAAGTGCTTTACAACATGAAAACATAATACAGTGACCAATTATGAAACAAACATTACATTTTATCAAATGCCATGATCAAGCAAATACACATCAAATATATTGATCAATGTTGCAGTTATTATTAGTCAAAGGCAACTCTAAACGGGTTGGGTTTAGCCTTGATTGAAAAGAAGTCAGTGTTTCCACATTTTTGCAGTTTTCTTGAAGTTTGTTTCAGATTTATGATGCATAGAAACTAATTATTCCTCTCTTTTTACTTAATGTTTAGCCAAAAAGGAATTTAATAAGATAAGTTTCACAAGTCTGTGACATTTGGAGGACAGTTTAGTCTATGTTCATATAGTGGGTGTTGATGTTCAGCTCCAGTGTTTTAACTTATTTTTTGATTAAATAATTTTTTTTTTCCTCATCCACTCATACTACAAATTAAATGCGACCTCAGTCAGACTTTGCACAACAGCTCACTGTTTACAGAAGTAGCAGTGGACGGCACTTCCTCTGGATCGACCTCCAAGTGTTACTTGGAATTGACAAACCTGTTTGCTACTTGTCATGCAGTTTGACATGAGGGAGAATGTCAACACAAAGCAAACAGTGAGCTCAATGTTTGGAATAGGGAATAGTTTTGGCTGTGTGATCTGGAATTGTTATGCCTACAGGAATTTTTGTTGCTTAACGTGTGTGTGTATGAGTGTGTGTGTGTGTGAGTGTGTGTGTGTGTAATGTCAGATCGTCGGTTCCTGAAACCACACAGAGACTCGTAGAGGCACTCGTGGGGTCAGTGCGACCCCGCCGTACCGTGCACAGAGTTAAAAACTTGTGGGGTCCAAGTGACCCAATCTCTCAAGACCAGGGGAGGAATAATAAATCTAAGAGAAACATGCTGGCTCTTCATGTAGGCTTCAGTTTAAGTTATTTTTTTTACAAATAGGCTGACACATTTCTGCAGAAAATGTCACGTTATGTTATAAAAGTATATAGAACAAAAATTGTTAGTTGTTGAATGTGTGGAGTATTTTATGACTTTGTGTTTTTGTGTTGTTGTGATATAAAGCACTTTAAACTGCCTTGTTGCTGAAATGTGGGATACAAATAGACTTGATTGATTGAAAAATGTTTCCTAGCATACTCCCAATTTTGAAAGATAATTTCAACTTAGATCCAATCATGCATACACATACATATACAGTACATGTATTTTAATGTGCATGTTTTTCTGTGTTACGTGGAAAGCCCCTCTCCCTCAGACTGACTTTCAGGGTAATCTAGAGTTCGCATCCTGCTAGACTGTAATTACATCCATGTCAGCAAGAGTGTGAATGTGCATCTGACTGTAGTGTGAAGTGTGTGTTTACTGCGAGAGCTGTCTAGGCCTCAGACAGTGGTAGAGCACATCGCAGGGACTTCCTCTGTTCTTCAACCGCGACGAGACAGACAGGCCTCGGCTTTGCAAGCTCCGCGCGCAAATTAGTAAAATCTTTAAACGAAGCAGGAAGAGGTACAAGACGGATTTAAGGCTTTGTTTTCGTCAGTGGTTTATAAAACAAAAAAATCCAAATGCATGGTTTAAATTTGACGTGAACTGCACAAATTTGTCTTGGTTTGTATTCAGATAAGTATAAATACCGCTTTTGT
This sequence comes from Xiphophorus maculatus, assembly GCF_002775205.1. Lineage (NCBI taxonomy): Eukaryota > Metazoa > Chordata > Actinopteri > Cyprinodontiformes > Poeciliidae > Xiphophorus > Xiphophorus maculatus. The sequence goes on along the minus strand of NC_036447.1, from coordinate 25,453,471 downwards.
AGTTTCTATATGCAAAGTAGGAATCAAATCTAAGTTTTTTTGTTTTGTTTTAACGCCTTTTCTGTCTCATAGCTACATCGGAAAGTCGGACTCCATTACGATCAGTGTCTGGAACCACAAGAAGATCCACAAAAAGCAGGGCGCGGGATTCCTCGGCTGCGTCCGGCTCCTGTCCAATGCCATCAACAGACTCAAAGACACGGGCTGTAAGTACCTGTTTGTATTTCGGTCTGCGTTTTGTGTCACTGAGCATTCGCTGAAATAAGGTCAATGGTGTCTGCTCTCTTTGTATCCTTTCTGCATGCTTGGCATGGCCTCTATTCTAAAAGACTTGTCAGACCTGTTGGAAAGTTGGTTGGAGGCTCCTTGGAGTAAAAGCAAATAAATGATTAAGCAGCAATCATGTGGTTAGGTGAGCTATTTTAAACATTGTTCCTAAATCCCACCTTTTACTCATCGCAAGAAGGCGGACCTGTTGGTCAGACCAAGTGTCTCCAACAAAACAGACAACGTTATTTAGTGATTTTTAGCTACAATAATAAACTCACAGAACTTCTTCAAGCTGCGTTTTCTGCATCAGATGTTCCATACAAGTAATTTCAAAGCAATGCGCTGTGATTAAATCAACCAGCCAGTCAAATAGAGTGCTGGTTATTTCACACTTTTGCAGTTTTGTTTTGTTTGTGAGAAGTGGCGCCCCCAATGGGTGGCCCAGGGGGGCCAATGCCCTACCCAGCAAAAAGTGTTGAGGTCATAGATAGGAATTCAGAGTCTTCAGTCAAGACATAAATGTAAAAATAAATAAATTTATATAAAATTTTAAATTTATTTAAAAATAATATGAATTGCTTTTTAAACTGTGACACCCTAAAATTTTTACTGGCCTGGTTTGGCCACTCCTAGTAAAATCTTCCCAGTGTGCATCTGTTTGAGAGTACAAAAAGGAGCCTTTTTTGTAACAGCTAACTGCTTTTCTTGTTCACTCTATCTTTTAAACAATTCTTCATTTAAACTATGAACTTAAATGACAAATTTTCCTTAATCAAGTGCTTTTCATTTATTTGTTTATTTTAAAATGTGTGTTTTTTGCATGGCAGAAAATGTAAACAAATTGTATAATAGCTTATTTGCTAAATAAGCTATTATAACATCCAAAAACAAATAGTTTAACTATAATTGTGTAAGTATTTACCAATAAAGCTTCAATGTTCAAAATAATGTATATTATTTTCTCTTTCTTCCAAAAGAGAGAAAATAATATACATATCCTATGGCAGTTTTGAGTACTTTTGTGATTATTTTTCTCCAGTATCCATCAAAACACATCAACAATAAGAGCACTAAACAGTAATGAAATGGTGCAATACAATACATGTGCAATTTATGGCTTGTTTAGGGGTACAAAATGGAAGTAGGAATTGTCAGAGGGGGCAACTGGCCTGGAGGAGTTGCTATTAAATGCTGAAGCAAACATTTATGCTTGTTAATGGTGTAAAGTTACTATCTCTTCTATGAAATGTAATGTTTTTATGTAAACCATGATCCTGATTTATCATAAGCCAGCCCTAAGATGAGTGAGACAATGTCATGTCGCATGTTTTACTCATTTTAATAACTTAAACTGAAATAATAATAATAATAATAATAATAAAGGCTGATTAAGTGTAATTACATCTAATTATGAATTAAAATGATTATAATTATTGTCCTTTTAATCTGAACTCCCACCTGGATTGTTCCACTGAAGACGGTGTTGACAGTTAAAGTTTTTCTGATCCTGTTCAAGTTTAGTTTTCAGCTTATTAATTGTACCATCCCTTATAACAGAAAAGAAAGGAAACTCAGCAGCAAAGCTGTTGCCCAAGGTTTTTCCTCTCAGACAGTTCAGGCTCCAGACAAGCCATCATAGCAGAAGTTATACTTTATCTCAACCACAGGAAGTGGACAAGGAGACGTGCTCGATGATGGGACTCGGCCCGCGCATTTATCCCTTTGTCCTTGTCCTGTGTGCTGCAGACAGATGAATCTGTGGCCTCAACACACACAAAAAAACATATAATAAGACATTACTGGAATTGCTTTGGTTGTCAAAACCCATTATTCACACGTTATGCATTGTCATCTGATGCAAACTCACACAATACCTCCCCTTTTTCTTTTTTTTCTTACCAAAGTGTAAGAACTTTGCACAGTTGGTAAAAAATTAGTTCAGCTCCTTTTTTTTTTTTTTTTTGCTTTCTCAGTTATAAGCCTGCAAATTCACCAACTTACAAATGTTGTTCTGTACCAAAACGTTCATCTTGTGAGGTGATGTACATATGCTAAATAAAGCTACTGTCAAAAAAAAAAAAAAAAAAAATAAGGCACATGGCTCATTTGGCTCATCTACACAGGGGTCCACATTTCCAGTTGCTCAGTTTAGTCTGCAGCGGCAGAAAGTTTTCGGAGCAACGGCGAATCGGTTCAGGGAATGCTTGTGGTTAAAGGTCTGTACATTTTCTCTATTTTCCCTCCTCTCTAATTTCAGAAAAAAATCTCATTACCGCTCCTGCCATGTAGGGCTCAGACCATCCCTGTTTAGTCTAGACACATATCCGGAGCAGATGTATTTGTGCACACATAAACACACTAACATACACCCCAACACAAATACACACACACACACAGAAACTATAGGAATGTTTGGGATTTCGATATAGATAAAAACAGCCTTTTCCAAGCATATTACATTTTTGTGGCGAACCGACTACATAATAAGTCCGATCACTTTCGTTTTACTATTGGATTTTATAGAACATTTTATTTTTCTTTCCCTCACTCTTACTTTCCACACTGACCCCACTCACACGCCGTCTTGTGTCCACTTTTGTCCTTCTCATTTGGTGACAGTAAGGAAACCCATTATATTTTAAGTGGGCTCTTGTGATATTATGGCTCGTGGTTTTATGCACTTTTGGATTTTGACATTACAACCTTTCTAAAGGAGAAGGGTTCACTATATAAGCATATACTCAAAGTAAAATGTTGGTACTTAAAGCAGTTTGAACGCAGAGTAAGAATAACTTTTATACTCAGAGAGGAGGTTATGTTTCATGAAATTATACGTTTCAAATAATATAAAATCAGTGAGTGGAAATAATCTTATTTTATCATCAATTCAAGTTTTGCTGTCAAAAATCTTGGATAAATGGACTTTTGGTCTTGGAGATTTCTTCATGACAATAAAACTAAATGTTTTAGTTCCAGATTGCTTTCATGTGCTGCAGGGACAAATGTCAGCCAGCTGCAGGAGCAACCCCGTTTTATTACAGTCAATAAACACAAAAATGCCGTTCAAAGTGCCTCACACCAAGAAAAAATAATACATTAACCAATTATGAAACAAGCAATAAACATTCAATTTTGTCAAATGCCATCATCAAAGCAAACTAAAGAAACAACCATCAAATATTCTGGTCAATGTTCCAGTTAGGAATCGAACTTTAAACAGGCGGGTTTTTAGCCTCGATTTAAAGAAGTTCAAAACGGTTTTGCAGTTCTCTGGAAGTTTGTTCAAAATGTCGCACACAAATAAAATCGATATTTGTTGTTTTTTCAGTGTCCGTTGAAAACTCTTTGTAAAAAGCAATAAACATAAAATTTATAAATAGAGGGTCTGAGTTAGTGTCCGTCTGGTTTCTGCAGATCAGAGACTGGACCTGAATAGGCTGGGCCCCAACGATAACGACACCGTAAGAGGACAGATAGTAGGTAAGAACCGCACCGATTCAGTGGCATGTGCTTGAAGTCGCCTCATATCTCAAGGTCAGTTTGTGTGTCTTAGAGCAAATCTGCAGTGATGACAGTCCTTTGTGGTTGAACAGCATGGCTGTCTGGTAGAGATTCACCAGCCAGACTTTCATTTTCTTATTCTGATTTTTGCTTTTATTTGTTGATTTTATTTTAGTAACTATCATCAGTTAAAAAGGTATTATAGGGCCTTAATGGATCCAACAGAACTCTTATACATAACCTTTTCAGAAATTCCATCTGACTTCTGGAAAAACTTGTTTTTGCACATAAGAGCTGTTGTAGATCATTATAGATCACTTTTATAACTAAAATTTTATTCATTGGCTTCTAGTTCAAGTTGAGGAGAACGCTTTCTTTTTTGTGCAAAGTTATGTCTAATTTTGTTATTTAAAATTATTTTATGTTATGTGTTTTTGTTTTGTTGCTCATATTTAGCTGATTCGATATTTTTCGTTCTTTGTGCAGCACTTTTTTCCTCCTATTTTCTTTTTAACTTTGTATAAAGAAACATTTTAAATTGATGTTGGAAAATCATAAATTATAAACGTATCCTTATTTCTGCACATCTCTAACTTTTTTTCAGACTTTTATGAAATTCAAAATAAAGTGCATGAATGAACTTGTTTTGTTTGGTGACTAAAATTAAAGATTTTAAAAACTTTTTTTAGTTTTGATGCATGTAATAAAAGGTAGGGCAGTCAGACTGCTTTTCTACCTAAATTCACCATTTATTTTTCTGAAACAAATTCAGTTACAGCTTAAATGACAAAAATAAAAGAAATTTTTAAATTTGTAGAACTAAGGATGTATTCAGTTTTTTCCAATATTTCACCAGCTGATAACTGCTCAGTCGCAGATCATCATGCTAAGAAGAGTTCACACATAATGGTATTAATATCGTTGCTTCAGCCTTGTGGTCTGTAAATATCACTAATTAACTGTCCTCTTATATTTTGTACAAAAAAAATAAAAAAACAACAACAAAACAGTGAGTCTTCAGTCCAGAGATCGCATCGGATCCGGGGGACCAGTGGTAGACTGCAGCCGCCTGTTTGACAACGATTTGCCCGACGGGTCAGCATTTCATTTTTTTAAAATGAGCATTTAACTATAGTCTGAGTTTTTAAATGTCAGTACCTTTGTGTGTTGGTAAAAATAAAACTTTTAAGTTGAAATCTGAGCATTTATGCAGTCAGAATTGTGAGTTTGTGTTGTGCGACGCCAATAAATTTACCGGTTTCTTTTAATTCAACAGCTGGGAAGAGAGGAGGACAGCATCGGGGAGGATACAGTACCTGAACCACATCACCCGCACCACACAATGGGAGAGACCCACCAGGTACCAGTACGCCGAGCGGGACAGCACAAAACAGAAACGACCAAAATGATGCAGTGCATAGTATAATAACGGCTTAGTTAATGTGGTACAGAGATGCTAGTTGTACTTTCTCCCACTTCCCTTCTTAGAAAGGTGGTGGGTGGGGGGAACACAACACTTCCACTTAAACTCACAACAATAACAGTCTGTTGGTAATGAGTGCTGTCAGTTTCCTCCAGCAGGGTTTCATGCACGCACACACTCACACAAAGACAAAGCAGCCGTGTATGTGCACAGCTAAATAAACTTAGCCAGTCAGTCCGGCAGCCTGGCTTCACTTGCTGCGAGAACGACTGTCGCCTTCCTCCTTGGCGCATATCAGCGGAGCCATTAGGGGAGTAAACAAATAAAGCTCTGCACCTTCTCACCCAGTTTTACCACACATCTGTAGTCGGCTCTGAGCGGCAACGCGAGTTCTGAGAGAAAGAGAGGAAATGGTGAGAAATGGGGTCAAAGGGTGAAGTGAGGGAAATTACAGGTGGTGAGCAGGCGGGGGGTGAAAAAAACGTTCGTTATTGGAACTTTAAAATATTTGATGGAGAGATTTGCTAAGATACTGCAACAATCAGGCGAATGAAGATGGGATAAAGAAAAGTGGAGGCAAAGGTGGGGAGAAACGAGAACCGTGAAGGGAGGAAATGGGTGGGAGAAAAGTGTGTGTGAAAGACTTCTGGGTCCGAGGCTTTAGATAGCCAAGGCGTCAGCAACTCTGGCCAGACGGTGGTTAGACACTGCTACACACACACACACCCACACACACAGACGCATAAAAAAACTGTCAGCAAGTCGGACTGTGTTTGTGTCTGCTTATCATATATCTTTTCTTAAGTAACACACATGTTGGCGCAGGCTGTTGGATCACAAAGGCTTTTTGTTGTTGATTTTTTTCCCCTAACATCTATCATCTTTGACAACAATAAGACCACAAATGATACCAGAAAGACACACCCATCATATTTTTGGGGATTTTATCTAGTTTATATAGATCAAATAGAATAAAATCCACAATTAAAACAACTATTTTCACAAAAGCCAAAAACATCAACAAAAAAGAGCAAAATACTGACTTATTTTTAACCTTCTCAACTATAAACCAAGTTGCAATACTTTAATTTAACGAGTAAAATATTTTTTTTTTTTGTTATTGTTGAAAAGATTGTGTAAATTGTCGACCAAGAACTTTAAAAGAAAGGGGTTCCACTTTGAGAGTTTTTAAAGGTCTCAACTGAACATAAAATTTCCTTTTTGTTAATTATGAGCAATAAAAATCAAATATAAGTGACTTTTATTGAAAAGTAAAAAGCCAAGTTGTTTAATAAATTCACTATGATTTATGTGTATTTTAAAAATATAAAAGAAATCAGTCTGCCACTTATGACTGTAATTTATGGAAGGATCATTTGTTTGTAAACACGATGGATGGCTCACACAACCTGTCTGCAGAAAGTGCCAACCTGCCTTTAAACTGTCACCGGTTGCCATGGTTACCCACCATTGTATTGCTGTGGTAACATTAGTTTTTAACATTAGTTAGTATTCAGTCAACAACCATTTATCACAGCGTCATAAAAATAAATTATGCTACCAAATTGGCGTTATTTAATGGGATTTGTCTTAGTGACTCATAAGTTTCATGCAGGTGAGTGGATCAATGATGAGCAAAAATCCTCCGTGGAAACCATGTAGCACATTGAAAATAGGCATGTAGCAACAGTGTGAGTTGTAAATTATTTTATTAGACTAATTATAAATAGTTTAAATAGTTGGGCTAATCCTGCTTTCTGTCTGCAGACGACATGCGCAGAACAGTGGTTGCTGACGCAGCGTGACGTCCGCTGATAATCCCTCCATACTTTTAAAACCTTTGTGTTGTCTGCATTTGCTAAAATGGCTTCACAAGTTTCAGGAAGTATGTTAAGCACGCGCTTGTTTCCCCCTGTCCAGAAACACTCACGCTCTCTGCTCGTTTTCCAGGCCGGCGTCGGAGTACTCCAGCCCATCCGGGCGTCCGCTGAGCTGCGTGGTAGACGAAAACACGCCGGTGATGACTCCTGTTAACGGGGCCGTGGCCAGCGGACCTCCGGGCGAACAGCGTGTCCAGGAGCGACGGGTTCGATCGCAGCGGCATCGGAACTACATGAGTCGAACACACCTGCATACGCCGCCCGATCTGCCTGAGGGCTACGGTGAGAAGCAGACTCGTTCCACTGAACACCTGTCCGCTGTTCGCCACTGGGTTAGGTTTCAGCCGAATCAGAATTACTGGTAGATTTGCTGAAGTACGTCCACATTCCTAATTAGAATTGGAAGGCTTTGGATCAGTTTGAAATCCTTTTTTGTTTTGATAAGTTAGTAAAGCTGCAGGTATAGGACTTGAAGATTAACACACGATATTGAAGAAATACAATAAACATATAAAAGTCATACGTAAGTATTCTGTTTCGTGAACATTGGCATATTTCACAGCTCCTACTCCTTTGGTGGAGTAGGAGCTGAATAGAGACAATTACCTGGGTCTGCTAATTATTGTCCTTTGTGCAAGTTGGTGTGGACTGCTTCATATGGTCTCTTATTCTATCCTGTGTCTGACCTACTTTCTATGACAAACAAGTAAAGTCTGCATTGTGATGGTTTAGGATTAAATACTAAATCCAACTATATTTAATCATTGCGACATTGCTCCTAACTTGTTACAAAACTCATTTAGGACTTATCCAAACACCTCCCTTACCGCTACAAGGCTTCCTGCTATTGCACTGTACACTGAGATTAAGTGGAATATTTGCTTTTTCTTAAGATCAAGATTTGTTACTTTGCTTACCAGCATTACGCTGGGCTTAAATTAAATCTTCACAAACCTTGTTTTGTGATGACATTCATGGCAGACGGGTGCGTGGGTTGACAGAGGACAACAGACCTTAACTTAATCTTTAAACCAGAGTTCAGGAACATTTATTTTGGAGATCATAAATTCTTGCTTCCTTTTTTTAGGTTTTTATTTTGTGTAGTCTTTCATCAGAGATATCTGATGATATATCCATTCTTAATCTGACCAGGTACCAGCTCAGATTTCACCGGCTCCTAAAATAAATATAAATGCAAGGAAGTTCTTCATTTGACACAAAGTCACCAAACGCCCACTCAAGTTCAAGAAGACTCATTAGCCTTTTTAGACAGCTGTTCTAGGAAGATACAGACTGAAATGCCATGAAAGGTCTGATATTTCAACGATACTGTAAAAGAAAGTAGTTTGACGTTTTCACCAACGTTTAAACTTGGGCTGTTTCTCCTTTCTCTGCGGAAAAATTCAAAGCTTCCCATTGTTTAGCAATACGTTTCTGATAGAGTGCAAGTACATTGGAAAAATTACCATACTGTGAAGTGTACTTAGTTGGCAACATTGAAAGTTTTTTTTTGTTTTTTGTCGTCAGAAAAAGAGTAAATTTAGGATTCATCCACAGTCCAAACCACAAAGCCCTCAGAGACTGTTTAAAAAGCCCCTGCGTTCTACATGTCAGTGACTCAGAATGACACTGTTGGGCACTGTGTCTCCTTTGAAAGGTCCCCGTGTGTCCAGCGAGGCTGGTCGAGGTTGGGCAAAGTGAGTCACTGATGCCCGGCAGCTTCAGAGCGGTTCTTCCTCGGCTGAACTCTCTGAACCGCTCGCTGGGAGTGGCGAGACAGAAACAGAGGCGTTGAAGGGGAAAAGGAGAGAGGCAGCAAGAAAAGGAGAAGTGCCAGCAGGAAGCTGGGCTGGGGGTTTGTTGTGATGGATTAGCTTTTGAGTATGGGTACAGCGGTGGTAGCAGGTACCATTTCTGCCAAAACTCCTTCGCTTTGTCCAGTGAACAGAAGGAGGAATCTGTCTGGAGTTTTGACCTGTTTAATGCTGATTTCCTGTTAATCATTTCTAAGTTTTTAGATGTTTTATGCAAATTATTCGCACAAACATATTGACAACCAATTCCTAGTAAGTTTAAATTTAAGTTAAATTGATTGCTCTCTTTAATCACAGACTGTCAAAATGCTTTAAAATATGTTGAGTGAAAATCTGAACATTTAAGATTCTATCTTAAATTGCGAAAGGAGAAGAAATAAAAATGGTCTGAGCTGCATAATAAACTGAGTCGCAGTTATCATTTCAAGATTGTCTGCAATGCCATATTTAGTTGCAAGACATACTCAAAGTGCCATTTATATTCTGTGTGCTGTTAAAACTCAGAGAAAAGGTTGTAAAACTTTAATGACAGAAAATATGACGGAGCATTATGGCCAAGGAAATGAAAAATAATAGTGAAATTGAGATAATAAAGTCATAATATTACGAGTACATAATCATATGTGAATGAAGTCTAAATAATAGGAGAATAAAGTCATAATATTAGTTAGTAGTCAAATTTCCTTTTCCATGTTTGGCCATTAGAACCTTGGCCAAATAGTAGCTGCTTGAAGCTCTGCTTATTGTTTGGGTTTCTTGGCTTTTTTTTTTAAGATTCTAATCAAATTGATTTCTGTTTCAGAACAAAGAACCACCCAGCAGGGCCAGGTGTATTTCCTCCACACACAGACCGGAGTCAGCACCTGGCACGACCCCCGAGTACCCAGGTACCTCCTTCAGCCTCGTTTATTTCTGTTTGTGTAATTTAGAGCATTTTGTTTGTGTTGCACCAACACCAGGGACCGTCTGACGACACAAAACAAACAGAGCCAATACATCTCCACCTGAATGAAACCCAGTCTAGTAGAAATTCAAACTTAATTCAGATCATTCCAATTGAGTCCAATCATACAGTCAAATTCAGCCAAACTTGTGATACTTTGAAAAACATGTTTGACTAAAGAGCCGACCTCTGTGGCTTTAAAATGTAAGACTCTTTGGCTTGAGCAGGTGTACTTTTGCCTCTTCTTGCTGTTTTGCTTTCAGAAACAGACTTTTAGTCAAACTTTAGGCTCAAATCCCGGTCAGCCAGGCCAATTGTTTAAAGTTGGATCAGCGTGTTGGTTTTTTTTTGGATCGGTGTGGAACTCGACGGCGGATTCTGTCATGCTGTTTCGCTAACACTTTAGAGTTCGTTACCCAATTCCCTAAACATTACACGCCGGGCTGTTTCTCTGCATTTTTGGCCGCTTCTGAGCAGGCGGACGACGTCCAATCCACAGCAACAACATCTGGGTTCAGTCATTTTAGACGGAGCTGCTGAAAAGATTTGGTATTTGTGATGAGGGAAAGAAAACCTGTGTTTCATTCCTGACTAATGTGTCCTCACTTCACACACAAAGGCAACATCTACATTATTATCCCAGATTGGCGTTTCAGGGATGAATAGCAGAACGAGAGTGGGAAGAATTAGGAAGAAAGACTTAAGACAATTGCACCTTATTTATATGTCTTACGAAGTTTATACTTTTTACATTTGCCTTGCGGTTTCAAGAAGTCAGCCTGTATGCTTTCTTTCTGTTTTTTTCTGTTAGGGACTTAAGCAATGTGAACTGTGAGGAGCTGGGACCACTGCCTCCAGGCTGGGAGATCAGGAACACCGCCACCGGCCGCGTCTACTTTGTTGACCACAACAATCGAACAACACAGTTCACAGATCCACGATTGTCTGCCAACCTGCATCTAGTGCTCAAGTGAGTGCGGCCATAGCTTTGTCAGGCTCAGATGACAGAACATTTGAGGTTGGTGCAAGAGTCCCAGCTCAGAGTTTGAGACCTGCCTATATCAAGGTGTCTCCACATCCTTAAAAAGTCTTTAATTCATGCATGTAGAAATAAAGCCTTAAAATATTTTACATTTATTGGAAAATATGGAAGTTGGCATTAAATGCGTTAATCACAGGTTCTAAACTTTTGTCATGGTGGGACTATTTAATCTTGTATACTCTATGTAGTTTAAACCTTGAGTCGCGCGCAGACATCTTTGGGGCGTTCCGTGACTCTAGGCGGTTGAGGCTACTGCTAACTAGCCCCTTCAAAGCCCTTTCCAGCTAGCTTGCTTTTTGGCATCCATCATTGGACGGCATTTGACTTTGAAACTGGGTCACTTCTTTCCCCAACCTGTATGATACTATATTTATTCTAAAAAAAAACATGGCATTACTATATAGAATATTAAATTTTCTTTAGTACATTTCTGTTGTTATACAAATCTTAAATTTCATTCATAATGATCTTAAAAAGTCTTAAATTTGAGGTGGTGAAACATGCAGAAACCCTGCATATTGCATTTACCCTAGACAATTGTTAAAATCTGTACATCTATAGCACTAAAGAACAACTTATCAATGATTCTTTACTGCCTTTGCAGAAATAGTTGGACGTAATTAGTTTTGCTATTTCCCCCTTTTCAGAGTTAGGAGAAGCCTTTAGCATTGCCAGCTTGTAAGTAATGCTAGTTGTTAGCATTACTAACAAGCTAGTTAGCGCTACTAGCTAACTAGCATTACTAGTTGTTAATATTACTAGCTGCTCACAACTTGCAGTGATAGTTGTTAGCATTATTAACAACTAGCTTGTTAGTAATACTTAACAAGCCAGTAATGCTAAAGCTTGTTAGCTTAGGCTTCTGGTTTTGGCAGCAGGAAAGGCAAGCGGTTTTACTTTGGCCGAAACCTCCAATATAGTTCCTCTTGTTTGTTGTTTTAAAAGATTTCCTCTCAGTGTCACCCATCTTCCAAATGGCCTGGGTTTTAGACCAGTGGTTTTGCTTTTTCAGCAATAATCAGAATGAGGTCGTAAATTAGCATTACTACTATAGAGTTGTGACAAATGTTAATCTAGTCAAAATCATTGATGTCTGCGTCTCGATGCATTTGAAAACAGATTTTTCTCAAACTACTTTCAGTTCTTCATTTATTATTTGAACCGACTGTTTTTGATTCGAGTCTTTCTGAGTCTATTCAGCAATCTGGTCTGTTTTTGCATTCACAGTAAACAACTGTTGACACCAATGATTTCCCTTTCTTAGGGAAGTCTTATTGCCACTTTAAGAGACCTGGTTACATTTTATATAATCCGATTGTAAAGTTTTTTTAAACAATAATTTCCAGTTTGAATCATGTGGCGTACCAAGCGGCCATAAATAATGTGATTTTAGCACTGATTGCTCCCTCGCTCTTATCTAATTTCATTGTTTTTGTTTTCCTCCAACTTTAAATCTCCCTGCTGATTGTCTTTCCATCTTTTTATCCATGTCATCGTGTCCATGTTTTCTTCTGACCCGCTTTCATCTTCCCATTTGTCTCTTTTCTTCCTTGTATATTTTTTCTGGTTTATTTTTTTTAAACCTGCCCTCCTTATTCATTTTCCTCTTTGCCACATCTGTTTTTCTGTTTGTTCTTTTTAAACCCATCCTTATTCTTCACTCGTGTCGTTCGCCTGCGTGTGTTTTGGTGCCTTTTAACTTTCTCTCCTCCTTCGTTTTTCTTCTTTTTTTCCCCCCCTTTCTGTCCTCCTGTTTTCTTCAGCAGCCCGAGTTCAAATGGTTCCCGCGTGGCCCCGGACAGCCAAAACACTAACCTCAGGTAACCTGCATACACTCATTTTACATCTTTCTATCTTTACAAAGGCTTTGCATTGACTTCCATTCATTTTTTAGTAATATCTTTAGTCTTAGCCCTAATGCAGCACTTCTTCTTATGGGGTTTTGGGTCTCATGAGGAGCAGCCGGTCCTCACATTGTAGTGTTTTTTTTGTCCCTTAAACGGTGAGAAATACTAAAGCACACATGGGCACATATTTGTACTCTGAAAAATGTGACTTCTTGCTACTTAAAGTAGATAATAAATTATATACCTGTACAAAGGTCAACATGGCCTCGAAGGCTACATGATTGTTTTCCAGAACTGTCAGTTTATATCTTCAGCAAGTATCCACTCAGACCAATGCAATACGCTCGTCAGCACAACAGCTTCCAGTGGAGTTAAATGTGAAAAAGGATATTTGGTTTCCATGTCTGATAAACTAAATTAGAGGAAGTGTTTTGGCTGTCTGAGAGGCCCTTGTGCCTTTTGTGACTCAGAGGTTTTTCCAGTTTTGCTCTTTTGGTGCAGAATCTCTGTTGGAGCTTTGTGTCTGGCAGGATAAACATGTTTGGGAAATCAGCATCTGGTCATTTGGTCAAATCACATCCATATGTGTCTGAAAAGACTCTAGTTGTGAGCTGGAGCTCGGCCTCGCTGCCTGTCGCCACAATTAGTTGCTTGTCTGACTCCTTACTGGTAGAGGACAGATTCAGTCCAGATGAAACTTTTAAAAGTTTGGACAGGTCAGGATTAATCGATGTGGATTTGTAATGTCACTTTTTGCTAGGCCTGCGACTAACGATAATTTAGGAATCGATTATTCTGTTGTTTATTTTGATGATTAAACGATTAATCGAACAAAAAAAAACTGGCACATTCTGCAGATTTTTCATTTAACCTTTTTTATACAATATTGAAAATACATTAAAAGATGTTAGTAAACAAATCAATTCATTTTTTAAATAAAATAATAAACATTTTATCGCCTGCAATAACATGTCATTCCTTTAGGTGAAGCTGGACACACTAGGTGTTCTGGATAGAACATATTTACAAATGTTTTTAATGCAAAACATTGTACAGTTTTTACTTAATTCCTGCTCTGAGGGTGGTACTCGTCTAGCAAATGGTCTTTCTTTAGTCTGTGTACTCTAGATAACAATTTATTAACTAGTCGATGATTATTTCAGTAATTGATTCATAACGATTAATCGTTTAAGCCCTACTTTTAAATGGGCTTTTTTCAAAAACATTTGCATAAAAAATCACTGACATTGTAAAAGTCAATTTTTCTTTTGGTTTTGCTTATTTTTGCTATTCCTTTAGCTGGGAGTGTATGCAAAATATATTGCACACACATCCATATACCCATACACAAGTTACGTGAAAGTTTTAAAGTACTACATTATTGACAGGTATTAGTTATTGGTCGTTACTACATCATTGGTTTCTGCTTCACAGCTTTCAGTCGACATTCATTCAACTTCACCTTTCAGAGGCTGTGATCAAATGATTAAACTGTGAATGAGGGTTTGTTTCCTCTGAATGGACAGAATCTGATCCCAATCACTCAAACATTCAGTATTTCTCTTTTTTTTCTCCTTTTCCAAAATGCATTACACCTGGACTTTCTGTTCACCATGCAGTTAAATTATTTACAGATTAAGAGACAAAGGCCATGGCACTAAACACAGGACCCACACAAACAGAAGAGATGTGTTTGAGTTTTGCATCAAATGCTACTTTTGAGTGTTTTTATTTTATAGACAAACTCTTTTCTTAAAGCTTTTTTGTTTTGTTTTCATGCACAATTTACTAAATAGTTTTGGAGAAATATACTTGAATTTTAACAGGGTTATATAAAAATGTCATCCTGTGGTAGTTTGAAAAGGAAACTTAGATTCTTTTAACATTGTACTATAACAGGAATATGGGTTGCTTTGGCTAAACAAACAAAAAAAAATTAAATCCTATTTAAATACCTAAACACCGTTGCTGTTGTCTATTCTCAAGCTCTCATTTTGAAAAATGTTTTTTGTGTGTGTGTGAAGACATGTAATATTTTCCTGTTTAGAATAATAAAACTTTTCAATTTTCTCATAACTTCACTTTCCATAATTTTTGGATTCTCTCACGACCATTTATTTAATCTAGACTCATAAAATGGCAGCTGAGAAAATAACTTTATTGTGTTTTTCAAATATTTTTTATTCCACTTTGACATAAAAACTGCGCAGAAGTTCAGTCTATCAAATGTCCTTCCATTGCTGAAATACCACACATTTTTGCTTGGCTTTTGTTTTGTAACAGTTTCCTTTATTTTTTTTTTAATACACCCCTCCAAACAGAAAGCTTTTGTTTTGTCTGCAAGATGAACAGATTGTGCATTTACGAACTGATCTGACGTTTTGCACATTTTGCACCTCGGCTCTCCGCTGCTCTAGATCTGACTACGACTGTTGCCTTTTACCTGGGATGATGAAGGCCTTGAATTGTCAGACAGTCAGACACATCTGCATGGCTGTGGTGTACCACACTGTCTCTCACATACTCTGCTTCCTTCTTTTGCACCGGCAGAAAAAGTCTGCTTGGGAGATTACATCAGTGTTTGGAGAGGGTATTTTTAGATGGGCATCAGTGGCTCGGTGTTTTCCCAACCAAGCTGTAAATCTTCGTGACATGTACATCAATATTTGCACTGATGTTTTAAGAAGTGTTGAGTATGTTTCAGTATATATATTATAAAATGTGTGTGTGTGGTGGATTTAACCTGTGGAGGACGAGTGCAAACACCAACTGTTGGGTTGACAAAACTAAGACTTGTGACTGAAAACACCAGGAAATTAGCTCTACAAAGTCGGATAAATTCAGGTTTTTTGTTGCTGTGACAAAGGGATTCTACTTTTACAGTGCCCCTCTACACATCTTTACATTTCTCACATTTTGTCACATTGTATTTAGCCTCCTTTGTTATCTCAATCTTTGTACATGTCACAAACCCTCATTTATCCAAAAATGGACAGAATATGCTAAAAACGGCAGAACCCACAAAGGTCCGCGCGTGCTTGAGGCTCATGGCGGACGTCTGCTGGAAACGCCCGCTCTTAAGTACGTTTTTACGACCGCGTACTCGTAGTACTCACTTAAAGTGCTCGACGGGAGACGGTGTTTACATAAAACTGCTTTGTAAATGACACCAAGCTGGGACACCAAGCACCAAGCTTTACAACCAATCGTAAAGACGCACAGCGGCGAACAGGTGTGCGGTGGCTGCCCTGGTGGAGAACAAACGAGGCTAGTTGCCAACAAGCTCACCAAACTTGCTAGCGTCCATTTGGATTGTGGGAAATTAAGGACTTTGTCACAAGAAATGTTGATGACTATGAAATCTCATCCGTCTGCAGACAGTGTGTGTGGAGTTCTCGAGGCTCACAGAAACATACAGACAAAGCCTGCGCTACTATGGGTTGGTTTTGATTAGGGATATGAAACATTGGTACTGGCCGATATTGATTATTTTTTAACAAATCAACATAGGTCTGATAAATAAAACTAGGCCGATTTTGACGACCGATATTTATTTCCACCTTGTTGCCATTGGTTTCTGGAGGAGATTGGTGATGTCACAGTGACAATCATGCAGCGCAGGATTGTGGGGAGTTTAACTGAAGCAGAGAACAGGAAGTCAGCGGTGTGGTCGTTTTTGTCAAAAGTGAAATATATACACAATATCAGTAAATATCATTTATTGGCCATAACAACAATATTATTGGATATCGATATCAGCCCAAATTTGTGAATCGTTGCAGCTCTAGTTTTGATCAAGTCATGTTTTAGAGCAACCCAGTCAAAGTCCAGACAATAAATCGGCTTTAGCTGTTTTCCACAAAAGAATGGGCAAAAGTTTCACTCTATAGATGAGTGAAGCTGGTAAAGAAAAGACGATTGAATCAGGAAGAGTGAATATAGATGCACACCACCCTTTGTATCTAAAAATAAATTCACAAACCATGTAGAGAAAAAAAAAATCAGCCTCACAGTCATACCTTTTACATAAAAATCCAATAAAATAACTGAAACAAAGTGCAAAGTGCTGCATATGTGAAGTTATAGCACTTGGACGTTGAATGTTTCCTCATGCTCTTGTTGCTTAAAGTATGATATCCACTGGATTTCTGTTGACCTACAGCAGGTGCTGTCGTATCTATGACTGACTGATTTGCAAGCCTTTTTTCATTTCTCACTGTTCTCACAGCAGACCTGTTGAACTCAGTAGACACTTTGTTCATCACCGTAAGTCTGCTTCTCCTGTCCTGCAGTTTCTCTTGTTTTTATTTCTGACGCCAGAAAAAATTTGCTGTTTGGAAAGAATGTTAGAGGTCAGTCTTTCATTGGCATGTTTTAGGCATTTCCTGGGTATTTTCTGTTGTACGATAGAAAAGTGAGAGTCTGAAGGTTCTCCTAAAGGCTCCCGTTGACTCTCTGGTCTCTAGAGTGCAGCTGCTGTGGCTTTCACACCGCTATAGTTAGTCAGTCATCATGGCACTTTTCAACGAATGTGTGAAAGGAGCCACATGCAGATGAGCGCTCGTTATCATGCAGTAAAGACGCAGTGCAGATAAATTAAGAGGATCAAGGCATATCACGACTCTGCAGGTTCAGCTGCAGGCCATTCAGTTCAGGCGAATCTTCACAATGTTTTCCTTCTTTTCCTGTTCCATCTGTCTCAACCAGCAGTTGCTGAAAACTGTCAATCAGGAACATTTTGAATTCAAAACAGTGTTCTTATGTTTCAGGTAGGACATTGTTAATTAATTGTTGAAATTATCATCAGCTAATTCAGTATTTGATTAATCGCTAATTGGAGTATACAGATTCTAAAATGTACCATTTGATGAAAGAACAACACGGTCAGAACAGTAATTAAGCCAAAACTTTACAAAAAATGTATTTATTTGCATTTAAGATCAAATAAAAAAGCTTGTCAATAAATATGCCTTACCCAGAACTCCTCAAGTTGTAATTTTAGTTTCATCTGATTCAAATTCTGTTTAAAAATAAAAAATAATGAAATCTATATTTAGGCATCTTTTGCTATCCAATGAATTATTCCTCCTATTTTTTTTGCTTATTTTCTAATTTAAACAAGATATTGAAATACTTATTTACATCTTTTAATGTATATCTAATATTGTACAAATAAGTGGCTAAATAAAAATCAGCAGAATGTGCCAATTTTTAACCGATTAATCATCAGAATAACTGATTAATCGTCACAATAACCAGTTAATCATCAGAATAACTGACAGAATAATTGATTACTAAAATAATCATTAGTTGCAGTCCCAGTTTCAAGTAACTTTTGCAGCATGACTTGGCTTTTTGGGTTTGTGTTTTCTGCATTTACCATCATATTTGGAAAGTAACACAGGATGAACTTTGATGCTATTCCCTCAAAATAAGCTATTCATTAAAGTTTTGTTTTATTACACGGTTCCCGAGTCTTATAATCAACACAAGGTCCTTTTACTTTGTTTTAAGGCATCTTTCCTTGCTTTGCTAAAGTGGTTTTCAAGACTGCTGCGCTGAAGTCTTACCCTTTCTTTAACATGCGAGAAGCCCCGGCGCCTGCCAAAGAAATAAATAGCAGTGGACTTGATTATACAGGGGATACACTAGTGAAAACACTGCAGCCATATAGCCCAGGGAGCCCAAATAGATACATAGGCTACTTTTAAACTCACTGAGCTGGAGACCCAAAGTGCACCAGTGCTGGCGATGGTGGAGGACTGTCTTCTCCCGCCTCACCGGGCCTCTCCTCCATCATCGATCTAACTTAGTTCACTGGCTGTTGTCTGGCCGACTGCAGCTCTGATTCTCCCCTCCCGGCGGAGGACAGTAGCCTTTTCTGAAGAGGTCCTCTGCTGGCTCAGCGTCTTCTCAAAGGAGAAGGAGGGCTGCTGTCCTGCTGGAGGAAAGAATATGTTTTTCTGAAGCCCACCCAGGCGTTTCACCACAGACACCACAGTGTGGGCTGGAGCAGGCCAACACTAGAGAGCTCACCTTTGTCCAGACTTGATCTGATTCTCTCTCAACAGAAGAAGAAGAAATTGAACCCGTTGAGTTTTGTAAATCCCCAAACTGGATTATGATTTATTTTTGTCCAACATGCTTTTGTCCTTTTCTCTCCCTCCTCAGAACAGCTAAGGGTTTAGTTGAAAATAGTATAGTTGCTGGACGATGCGGCCCAAAATCAATAACACATTGATCAGTTTGCCTGGATATCGATAAATGGATGATATCACTAACTAAGGAATGTCAGCATAAATACTTTACAGCCAGTTATATTGATGGTATGATTCCCTGGACCGGTTTCTCGCAATTATTTTTATTGCCATTTTAATGGACTTTAAAACTGCACCGTCTGCAAGTAAATGAGCAAAACGGGTACTTTTAGTTGTTAAGAGTTACTGAACAAATAAACACAACTGAACAAGTTTGAAGTATAAAATTAGTTTAACTTCCAGCTGGTCTGCAACCTTTACAGTCCAAAGAGCCATTTTTACCTTCGGTCCAGCTAAGAAAAACTCCTTCAGAGCCACAAATTACCTTTTGGGGAAAGAAAAGACAACTTATTATTTTTGAATTTGTTATTTTTAAAGGAACCCCATTTTATTTATATATTTTGGGTTTTTAAATAAAGAAAAAACACTTTGGCATTGTCTTTTACAGGACGTTAACATTTCTGAAAAATTATGTTCAAGAAAGTACCCACCTAATGAAAAGAAGACTAGTTTTAGAAAGTATTGCTGCTAATTTTTAGTATCATTCTGTAGCGGAAAGTCAGTGCAATTATTTCTGGAAAATACTGCTAAAACCTGCCTTATTATTACAGGTATATTTAAAAACATTAGTTGGTTCTTTACTCTGTTAAAGAATTTGCAGATTCATACTTTTTATGACATTAACATTTTTCAAATTTGTCTTTTTGTTAAGATTTATGAAGGTCATACAGACTGTGGGGAGACTTTATATAGGCCCATTGTACTTTTACTTCGTCCTGCACTGTTATTATTTTTTCTTAATATGTTTATTTTAATTGTGCAAAGGTCCAAAGAGCCATTTGTGACTCTGAATTGACAAATTCATGAAAAAGGAACACCAACCAATTGAAGAATCCAAAATATTTTGTTGAAACCACTTTTTTCTGTTACTTAAAGCAAAACAAAGACATTGAAATCACCTTCAAGGATTCGGCTGTGACCAAAACCCTTTTTTTTTTTTCTTCCTTAAAGTTTCTAGTAGACGGGAAATATTTGACATAGAGTTGAGACAGAAACAGCTGGAAGAATGATTTAAAGGGCTTTTTTATACATAAGAAGGAAAACAGTTGCTGAATTTGAAGAAAAATACGGGATCCTGATGAGCTGAGAAAACACAACCCTATAAGTAGCGTTGGCGAGGAGCGCCAGGCCGCTGTGAGGGAGCTTGTGTGTTTCTGCTTATTCGGTTTATTTCCCTTTCTGCGTCTTTTCTGGTGGCTCTATTTACCGAACGTCTGGTAGCGCGCCTCGCCTGCTCACACAGACCCGGGATCAGATTCTCTGCAGGGCTTAAAGGGCTGTTGTTTTAACACCGGCGATGAGTTTGAGGGTAGAGAGGGAATTTTTGACAAAACTCCACCGGTCTGTGGTTGGAAGCACACATGAGAGGAAGAGGTCTGGGAATTCCCTGCACTACACATCCCTCCTCTCTTCATGTCCACGCAAATCCATCACATCCACCGGATTTAGAGCGATAAACAGGAAAAAAACGGGGCCCTCCTAATTACATTCACCTTTTGATGTCACAACTGGAAGAAATGGCTTTGGTTTCAACTTTTTATTTTTTTTTTCTTGTAGAGTAAAAACAATCTTATCTTTCCTCATTTGTCTTCATTTCCTCCTGCAGTCATCCACCACAGCTAAAGGACCAGGGTGGTCCCGGAGTCCCTCCGCAGGCTCTGTCTCCCGCTCAGCTGCCGGAAGAGGCGGAGTGTCTGACGGTGCCCAAGTACAAGAGAGACCTGGTGCAGAAGCTGAAGATTCTCCGGCAGGAGCTCTCGCAGCAGCAGCCGCAAGCCGGCCACTGCCGCATCGAGGTCAGCCGGGAGGAGATCTTCGAGGTAAAAAGAAGAACAACAAAAAGAAGACTAAACGGACGTCTTTTAAACACTAAGCACCTAGGAATGCTGATTTTCAGCTACAGCCTTTGTCTGACCTTTAATAGTGGTCTTTAAAACTAAATTTGTTTAATAAACACATAAATATATCCAGGGAGAAGTGATTCAACCTGCATTTTTACATTATGCATCACCGTACGGGTGCTTGAAATTCTTGAAAATGGTTCCATGTCCCCCTAGGTGCGTAGAGGAGCCAAAAGTTGTGCTCAAGTGAGAGCAGCACTACTTCAACATATCTTTACTTGAGTAAAAGTGAAAAGTAGCCATCCAAGAAATTACTTTTTACTTTGGAGTAAAATGTTAAAAAGGCTACTCAAGTAGCAAAATATCAGTCATTTAACTGAGGAAGAGTGCAGCAAATGTCACGGTCAGACAGCGGGAAAGTGGGGAAGTCCTGTCAGACCGTCAGTTCCCGAAACCACCCACAACAAAACGCATAAAAGCGGACGTGGGGTCAGTTTTTACAGAGTAAAAAAACTGAAGAAGGCCAAATGACCCTGTATCTTAAGACCACAGGAGAGTTAATATTCAAAGATTACATAATCAGACCGACCAAAATAATTATGTGGAAAGACCAAAATGAAAATTATTCATATAAATAACATAATTCCACAATCACAAGATCCGACCTAAAAGACATTTTTACAAATAAGTACATTATTTCTCTTACTGTTTGAAGTTAAATCAGATCAAACTGTATTTGTTTTAAGTCGGTTAGAATTACTAAAATTATTTCTATTTACTTAATGTCAGAAAACTTAACGGGAATAATTTTTGTAACTTTTCCAGACCAGTTGAAGAGGCTGTCTGAGAGAGACACTTCAAAGCATAAAATGTTGCTACATTTTAGTTTATCTTGTCCGCGCTGCAGAGTGTAGAATACTATCACAATATCTTATTAATAACAGTAATAAATTATATATAGTAGTGAATTTAAACTGTCCTCTTTAGTTCATTTGTATTGTTTTTATCTCCAAGGTAAACTTGCTTTGAAAACGTAAAATTTTACCGTGGGAAAATCGCACAAACTCCCGTGTTGTGCATTTTTAAGATTTTCTTTTTGTGAGGACCTGCCTCTTGATTTCCAAAACCGAGCAGAAAACTCTCGATTCTCACAACACTGCGCAGCCATAACTCTGCTTTCTTTCTTGC
This sequence comes from Xiphophorus maculatus, assembly GCF_002775205.1. NCBI lineage: Eukaryota > Metazoa > Chordata > Actinopteri > Cyprinodontiformes > Poeciliidae > Xiphophorus > Xiphophorus maculatus. The sequence goes on along the minus strand of NC_036447.1, from coordinate 25,431,405 downwards.
TCTTCCAATCATTTGTTCAGCTGAGGCAAAGGCATTCCTTCTGCGTGATTTCAGCAGCTAAAGTAACGGGGGCGAGGCGGAGGGGAGGGGGCGCCGGGCGAGCGGCGGAGTGAAGACAGCAGTGGCGAGCGTTCATGGCCAAACATAAGTTCTTAACTACAAGCTGATCTCTGAAAACGATGACTTCATCCCGTTTTGACGTGGAAGGAGGAAGTTCCTGAACCTGCTCTGCGGATTCTTCTGATGTTTCCAAGCGGGAACCAGTGGTGCAGGTTTCCACCAGCATGGATGAAATGCTGGTGTCATAAGCACTATTGATGCTTCTTACAGCCTTTGTGACTTTCTATTAATGAGGGTCTGGAAATTAGGTGTTTTCTTTCTCTTTTTTTTTTTAAATAAGAATGATGAAAAATATTTGCATTTCCAGACTTTCTCTGTCTGAAGGTTTGTTCATTGCACGTGTACTGGTCCATCTGGTTTTCTATCCACATGTCTATTCATCTCTCGGTATGTTTGTCCATCTTTCCTTTATCATTCTTGGTACTTCAGTCCATACATGTAGTCATTCAAATTTGTATTTTTTCTTAAAAAGGCCCCGCCGCTGCCTTTTTAATTTCTAAAACCAAAATTATTCCAAGAAAAAGCAACAACATGGAGTTTTTGTTAAACACACTTCCGACTTGATTGTTTAAAAAATGTTTCTAGCACAATTCAGACAAAATAATAACTAATAATGTCTTAAGACGTAGACGTAAATGAAAGTTAACTTAATCTATTCCTACAAGTTCAAAACCCTCCTGTCGTCACATCGGACATTTGAAAAACAAAACAAAAAGCGTCTCCACCACGCCACCCGGTGTCATCTTTATTTCTTAATCAATGGGACGGTCTAAAAGTTACCAAAGTGATCACAACATTTTCAACTGTGATAATTAAGATTTAGCTTTACAAACTAGCTTAAGTTTATTCCAAATGCGTGAAGAAAAAAAATAAACTGAAAGAACTTATTATCATTAAGAATTCAACATAATTGGCCACAAAGGGCTAAAAAAAGGAGCTGAAAGCTTTGGGACTGTGAAAGATTTATGTCCTCTAAAGTTTTTACATATGCATTTAATGCTTATACAATGTGAGCCAAATTGCTTGATGATGCACACAAACTTAGCCAATGAAGTTTGTAAAAGTACAAAAATACGTAGCGACCTTAAATAGGCCAAGAGTTACTTTTGCCCTATTTTTTAATTTTTTTAATTTGTGCCAATCTTTTCCATAACAATCTTTCATTTAGCCTTTTATTTAACCAGGTCAGACGATGGCGCGATTTTACAACGTCAGCCTGTGTCTCACTCAGCTTGTTCGATTGTAACACAAGTTTTGCTAAGTCGACTGTACAGTTCTGCTGTCTGTCTTGACCCTCAGGAGTCGTATCGACAAGTGATGAAGATGCGTCCGAAGGATCTCTGGAAAAGACTGATGATAAAATTCAGAGGAGAAGAGGGACTGGACTATGGAGGAGTTGCTCGGTAAGTCGTCTTTGAGACCACGCATGTTGACGATTAACAGATTTGACGTAAAGACTTTGAGCTGACTCAAACGGTGTTTCAGGGAATGGTTGTACCTGCTGTCGCACGAGATGTTGAACCCATATTACGGCTTGTTCCAGTACTCCAGAGACGACATCTACACTCTACAGATTAACCCAGACTCTGCTGTCAACCCAGTAAGGATAATCTCGACGTATTGGCTTATTTGAATATACAAAACTGCAAGACTTTTGAGTTCGATTTCGTCATCGTTTGTGATATTATTTGAGCAAATGCGATCAGAATCCAGGTAAACGCTGTTCGTAACCTGCAGGAACACCTGTCGTACTTCCACTTTGTGGGCCGCATCATGGGCATGGCGGTGTTTCACGGCCACTACATCGACGGAGGCTTCACGTTGCCGTTTTACAAACAGCTGCTTGGGAAACCAATCACGCTGGACGACATGGAGTCTGTCGACCCCGACCTCCACAACAGCCTCGTTTGGATCTTGTAAGTAGAGACGTATTTCTTAATCCGTCAATAGTCAAAACGTAACTGCTAGACATGTGGACGTTTGAAGCTTTTCAATTCTTATGTTTAAGTCTCATTACTCAGCTTTCATGAAGAGAAGTAGAAGAAGAAAAGTCTTTATGAAGTACTTGGACACAAGAGTGTGGTCACTTCTACCCTAATGTTGTTGCCAGGATCAGACATTACTTTTAAAAGCATTTGTTTTGTTTTGTTTTATTTTAATTCTATTAATTTAGATTTCCTGCTGCTTTAGTTTGTCAATGTCCACATCCTCTAACATTGTTGTTAAAAAAAAAATCTAAATGAAAAAAATAGAAATGGTTAACAAAAAAAACACATCAACAGTGTTTTTTGTTACAGTTAAGAAACTGTAGCGCCCTCTGGTGCCGAGTCAGTGAAACCTCTCCACTGAGAAAGGCAGCAGTGGAAAAAAAGGCAAAGCTTTTTGACACATTAGTCACATTTTGACACGAGATGAATATTTATTTTATTATGTAAATACTGATGTATTTGGTGCCATTATTCAAACTGGTGATCTCGATGTCAGCAGATTGTTTTCAATTAAACAAATAGGCTGACAAACAGGTGGGAAAATTGCTGTTAATGTAACGCAACAATTATCCACTCAGATCTAATCTGGATCAAATAAAAAGCCATTTTAAATACAAATTGAATTAAGCTAAGGATTCCAATTCACTTAAACGTTACTTTTTTAGACTGAAAAAGCCAATTAAAACCTGCTTAGTGCAGCCAAGTTAAATGTTTCTGTCGTTTCCCATCATCCCGGATCTAGTTGAGGTTGAGGGACAGCAGAGAGATTATGGTGTAATTAGCATCTCTAAACATGGACATTTAGAGAGTAAATATGATGAGCAAAGCATTTAATATCGCCCGTCAGTTTAAACATGCAGCAGCTTAACTCTTACAATAACTCAGACTAGTTTAAGCTAAGGATGGATGCTCTATGTCAGGATTCGACACTTTGTTCATCTAGACTCATCTACACAAAATGTTAACAACACGGCACCAAAAGTATCTAGTTGAAGAAAACATTGTTTAAACAATATTTGTAATGATTGTATCAAGTTACCTGAAGATATGAAATAAAAGTAGTAGATAATAAAAACAAAATATTACAAATGGGAATAAGATCTTGTTTGATCTTGTAAGATCTGTTTTCTTTTCTTTAACCTCTTGAGACCCGGGCTTTTGTTTGATGTGCATTTTTTATGTCTCCTTACTATTTGGGATTAGTATGACCTAATTTTAGTTTAAATTAAATTTTAGCTTTCTATGTGCTCTTGAACTATGTCAAAACCAATGCCCTCATATGAGGACAATGCGTCTGTTTTTGCATATACATTTTCTCCTTGTCATTTGGGATCATAAGGACCCAATTAGCCTAAAAATGAAATTTTAGCTTTCTACAATAAGTGGTTATCTCAAAACTCAATGTCCTCAGACGAGGACATTGGGTCTATCTGTGTGACGATAAGACCATTCAATCAATGTTATTATTTACATCTGTGTTTACAAAAATGTAATGTCCTCATATGAGGATGCAGGGTCTCAGGAGGTTAAAATAAATAAAACCATTTTTAGACCTATTAAATATGTGTTTTAATGGGTTTAAGATATTTTATTATTTTACTATTATTTTATTATTATAGTAAAATAATGAAATATCTTATTTTATGTTCTGGGTACTGCTGTAGAACAACTGGAGACGATGGTGCAAAGAATGACTCTTCATAAAATCAACAACCTGGCATACAACTGTACAGTGTCTTCAGTCAGAGGCTTCTTCAGATTCACTGTAATACAGACTGCTACTGGAGATAATTCCTTCCCTCTGCTTTCAGTATCTACAGCAACTCTGAAGAAACATGAATAATTGAGTTACATTTAATTTCCCTTTGGGATCAACAAAGTGTTTGTCGGTCGAATTGATGACTCACCAATTTAATGGGATTATAATTTCATTGGTTTTTCTCTGCTCCTCAGGGACAATGACATCACAGGGGTCCTGGACCACACCTTCTGCGTGGAGCACAACGCTTACGGAGAAATCATCCCACACGAGCTGAAGCCCAACGGGAAGAGCATCCCGGTGACGGAGGACACCAAGAAGGAGTATGTCAGGTACAGAACAACTGGCGGAGAGAACAGCCACGCAAAGCTCCACATCTTCAGTTTCCCCGTGTCAGTGTGAGAAATGTGGTGAACGCTGTTTTCCTCCGGACCCGTCTGCAGGCTCTACGTGAACTGGCGTTTCCTCCATGGCATCGAGGCTCAGTTTCTGGCTCTCCAGAAAGGTTTCAACGAGGTCATCCCGCAGCACCTGCTCAAGTCCTTCGACGAGAAGGAATTAGAGGTACACCAGCATCCACAAGAGCATCTCATTCCTTATTTATCGTTTTAGTTTGTCTAAACGTGCTCCGTTTCACGGTGACCAAAACGTCTGTGCTTTCAGCTGATCGTGTGCGGCCTGGGGAAGATCGACATCGCCGACTGGAAGTCCAACACTCGGCTGAAGCACTGCACCCCAGACAGCAACATCGTCAAGTGGTTCTGGAAAGCCGTGGAGTCGTTCGACGAGGAGAGGAGGGCCCGGCTGCTGCAGTTCGTTACTGGCTCGTCCAGAGTCCCGCTGCAGGGCTTCAAGGCTTTACAGGGTGCGTAACGTCACTCACCGCTCTTCAGCAGATCGCTTCAGAAAGCCAGGAGCCGCACGTAGCGCCTGGCTAGCTTTTGTTCCGCTTCTCCTTAAGAGATTTCTACATTAATTCAGTAAATGTTTTAATAACTTACTGAAAAGGTAAATGAGAAAAACTGAAAGGCGTTGAGAAAAACGCAAGCTCTTACTGGCCAGACACAGCCATTGTAGGGTTTGTTGTACTATCGGCCAAATTGCAAGAAATTCCATCTGGAGGAACTTTACAAACATGTGCAATGAATCCAAATTAAATTCAGATCAGTCCAGGCATAACGTCACATTCAGGTCTGATTACACACAGAGCAATTTTAATATGGTTGAGCCAAAACTGTAACTGAAAGCTGGTTAGATGTAAGTATCTCAAGATGCCCATCTGATCGATGTAGAGCACTGATTTGTGCAGCAATCCCTTGTGTAGACAGAAATTTATTTAAAAAAATTTTTTTTAACAATATGTGCAGAACATAGTGCATGTTGCAGTCTGCACTGCAACTCATCGATCCTACTGTATGTTTCCGTTGCAGGTGCAGCAGGACCCAGACTCTTCACCATTCATCAGATTGATGCCAACGCCAATAACCTGCCCAAAGCGCACACCTGGTGAGGCGCAGGGGTTATGTTTCATGATTCCAAAATATATCTCTGTTAGTTTTCTTACAGTTGGTCATGACTGAACATGTACAATCAGTAGCGACTTTGTTTCTTCAAACGTGAGAGGCATCAAAAATGATTACAGAGGAGACTTGTTCAAATGATTGAAGTAAAAATGTTCTAGTCGGGTTTAGTCGCTCAGGTATTTATGCCAATTAGTGGAGCAGATAATCGAATATTTTAACAAAATCTTTCACATGCGGATACAAGAACCTAATGTGGCACAGATGTTCCCAGAGGCCTGCTGTTTTGAAAACAATATGCTAGCCACTGAGAGGTTCAAGATGGCCGCCATGGTCATCAAGGAAAATTTATTTTATGTGCAAAATTTCCTCATTTAAATTTTTTTTTAATAACGGATCACTTTTGTGTACAATCATGCATAATTTGAAATCATATTTACTGATAATTTTTTGATTTTGTTCAAGATGGCCACCGTGATTAAAATTAAGACTGGCAATTAAATGAATGTGTTTGGCGTGAAAACACAGCCTACATAATTTGAACTATAGAAATCTTTTATGTTTTCTTTCTTTTTTTCTGGTGGACATTTTTCAAAATGGCCACCATGGTGGTAATGGAGAATATGTTTGGTTAAGTTCACTGACCACTAATTTACTGACCAAGAATATTAACCATTAAACAAATAAAAAGTAATGGCATAAGCTAACGCTATGCTACTAAGCACATAAAAAACTTTAAGTATCTAACGGTACACTGCCAAAACCATTTTAAAAATTAGCAGATGCTAACACTAAACCACTCAACACATTGTAAAATGTTTCCAGATGCTAACACTAATTGAGCACACTAAAAAAAAAAACCCAGTGGAAGCTAATCCTAAACTGCTAATCACAAAGAATTAGTGGACGCTAATGCTAGCCTGCTTAAAATATTGAAAAAAATAGCATAAGGTAACACTAAACCACTAAACATCCAAAGAATTAGTAGAAGCTAATGCTAAGCACCAATTCTTGAAAGCTAACACTCGCCTATCTCAACCTACGTCTCACATCTTCTTGACGACTGGTTTGAGTTTTGCAAAGTCCTCAGTTTCAGTTTTGGCATCTGACTTTGGAACATATTAATACTTTAACGTTGTATGAAGAGAATGACCAAAGTCAAAAAGTCATGAAGTGACATAAAGGCCGCCCACCACCACATGAACGTGGGTAACATTTTGCGGCAACAATTGATCCAAAAGACTCAAAAAACGGTGGCCGTCTTGAAAAATATCCGTCATCCTGAAACTGAACTCGCTAACAGGAAACATGGAAAACTCTCGACCTCGAAGAGTTTGACAGCAACATGCCGCACTGACTGCCTTCTCCCCTCCGTTCTTCTCCAGCTTCAACCGGATCGACATTCCTCCCTACGAGAGCTACGACAAACTGTACGACAAGCTACTGACGGCGATCGAGGAGACGTGCGGCTTCGCGGTGGAGTGAGCGCCCGCGTCGGTTCGCACCTACAGGACTCTGATGAAGCGTCATCGGCGCTGCAACGTGCCGGCTGGGTCGCCCCTCTCTGAGGATCCAGCCTACAGTCTTCCTCTTCTCTCTTCCATCATCATCATCATCATCTGTTCAGGCAGCACAGTCGTTGTTGCCGTGGTTGGACTTCTTGTTTTTGCATTCAGACAAAAAAAAAAAAAAAGAACATAGATCAAATTCAATTAGGAAACTTTGTTACCGGGAAATTGCTTTAATTATTTTTTTTTCCCTTAAACACACAAGAACAAAGATCAAGTATTTCCGAGTGGTTCCTCCTAACCCTCCCCTTCCTCATGGCTGCAGAGATGGTGCTGGAGCACCGTCCATTCATCCTACCTCAGTGGAAAGTGTTCATATTTGAAGTTACTGAAATGCCATCTTTAAATTCAAGACAGCGATTCGTTTCTTCACACCAGCAGTCGCTTTGTAAATTAAAACAGATTTAATTCTGAGACGTTCCGGCGGCCGCATTTTTTCGTAAAGCATAGACGTTGCGTTGCTAAAGCCCTTAGGTTTTCTCCAGTTTTGTTGATTTACAGACATAAACATGTAAAGTCAAACATGATTCCTATCTTATTCTAGATAAAACTCGGTAAAATGTGGTGTGCATTTACATTCACTCCTCGTCCGTCTCTAAAACCTTACCGATCCCCCATTTCACATCAAGTTACACCTGCATGTGTTTTTGGGTCACACAGCTTAAATTCCTGCCTGTTCATAATTTCAAATAATCTCATTCATCAAAAATTCTTCTGCCCAAGACTCCCCGCAGCATGAGGCTGCCACCACCATGTCTCACCATGTAGCTGAGAGGGGTTCTGGGTTTTGCCTGTAGCCCGAAACGTTCAGTTCGTCTAGCTCAGAAATACAGGTTGCCCCGGCGACGGATTGTTCCACCCGACCTGCTGGTCTCTGCATCTCCTCCAGAGTCACCACAGGCCTCCCGGCTGTCGGTCAAAGTGGCAGCCGTGTTTAGAGAGGCTTGCAGTGAACACACATGCATGCCAGATTTTTGTCTTCGCAAAGCCATTTTGCTTTCACTTTCCAATTTAGTACCATTTTATTTATTCTGGTTGATCACAAAATTCCCAATAAAACGTGAAGAAGTGCATAAAGTGCTGGGTGATGATCCATTTCTTTTTTTAAAAATTAATTTTAAGACATTCTTCTGGTAAAATTGCCTCTTTATCCTTCTAATATAGTGACTGCAGTCTTCAAATTAAACAAACATTCCCGTATCGCCTTGACGCGCCGCCGTACGACTTTCAGAAGGCATGACTGAAATAAAAGCCACTTTTTGAAAATATTCCATCCCCTTTTTTTTTTTTTAAGGAAAAAAAAAAACGCAGGAAAAAAATTGATCAGTTATGACAAAGAAAAAAGAAAAGTGGGATTTTATTTTGAAGAAATATCACCCAGCCCTAGTTAAACCAAGCCAAGATGTGGGAAAAGTTCAAAGGTTACGACATTATGGCATCTTTTGCAAGGCCCTGCATGCATGTGTGTGTGTGTGTGTGTGTGTGTGTGTGTGTGTGTGTGTGTGTGTGTGTGTGTGTGTCGGTGTGTCGGTGTGCAGGCAGATGTGTTAAGTTTGTTGAATCTCACCACAGAGCTGATGAAACAACCCGCCCCGTCTCTCTGCAGCAGTGTGCATGCCGGGGACACGAGTTAAAAACGATCCTTTTTTTTTTTTGTTGTTTCTCCATGACATAACTGTGGATTCTCTCTCTCTCTTTACACTTCAGAGCACTTTACAAAATGCGCAGCGATGGCCGGAGTGCCACTTTCATGTCTGGATTAAAGTATATCATGTTTCCTTTTATGTGTGTGTGTGTGTGTGTGTGTGTGTGTGTGTGTGTGTGTGCAGCCACGTTAGCTAAAAGGCAGATTTAGAAAGTATCTAGAGACCTGTAATTTTTAAGTATAAATGTACAAAGATATAGCTATTTTGTATATTGTTGCTTGTTTTCTTTTTCGGTTTTAATTGCACGCATGTTAATGTCTTTCACAGACCTCTTTGCATTCTCAGGTGAAGTTAGCTTTTTTAAAATTGTTATTATTATTATTATTATTACATTAGACTAATATGTGAAGAACCTAAAATTGAGGAGCCCCTTCTCTCCCTCGTCGGCGGCCATGATCCAAATATTAACCTGTAGGTCACAAACTAAAGATCTGAACAGCGTAGGTCGTTTTCTTTTTCTTATGCGTCAAGCTTGGTTCAAGTCTTGAGTTGTTAACCGGATGGACGTCTGAGTTAATGTTTTACAGATTACTGATTTTTACATACTCTCATCCAATTTGGATTTCATATGCAGACATTTATTTGCAGCCATGAAACGGTTTCATATCAGATGAGTTCAGAACGTTCTTGTGCAGTTTGAGAGAATTTCTTTTTTTCTTCTTGTTTGTTTGTATCCATATGCAGGCTCAAATGTAATATCTAAAACTTCTTTCTATTTACCGAATAGTTACTGGACTGTTTTTTTGTTTTTAATGGATTCTAATCATATTTGCACACACACAGTTGTATGTTTGTCTACTTCTGCCCTTTTAATATTGTTTTGTCTGTTTTTTTTCCCCCCTCGGTGCAGAATTTTGCAGCATTTAAAGCAACAAACCCGTACATCCTGATACAAGAACTCAACTAAAACGCAGCCTTTGTTTTAAGACTTTTTCAATTTTTTTATTGATAGTTTACCTGTTCCAGACCACAGCAAGTCGTTGAATGTTTAGGACACACATCGCCCCGTGGTTGGAAACGAATAAAACCTGGATGCAACATAGTGTACCTGCATGTCTGTGTGGGCCCAGTAGGGCTGGATTGATTAATCAAAGTGTATGTGTAAATTTTTATTTTTTATTTCTTGGTGTGAGTTTTAGGAATTTTGATTTATTTCAGCAAAAAAAAAAAAAAAAAAGAAAGAAAACAAAACTGTTTTTTAAGACATTTTTACGGCTTATTTCCTTTGATTTTTATATTTATTTTAACGGTATACATGTGTGCATAGTTTCCACATTAGCTGCTCTGTGAGTTTGTAACTTACACTTGTACATAAGGACAATAAAGACGCAAAGTAAGAAACTTCTTATACCCTTGCAGAACACTGAGCAATAAAAAAAATATGCTGTTTGAACCCGACAGCAGTATGTTTTATAGAACAATGTGCATTATTGTCTTTTTTTGTGCTGAAGCTAAAAAAATAGATGATTTCGTTCACTGTTTTGAATCTAAAGTTAGAAATCAAGTCGAGCATTCCACTCTGAAACATAAGCGATTCGTTTGAATTATCTAGGTATTATATCATGAAATTCTAGTTAAGATATGAAAGGTGAATCGTTCTAAAGTATAGAATATAGGTTAAAGCTCTGACACCTTAAGTTAATAACCAATCTGATGGTGCAGATAAATATAAACCAACCTTTTATTTGACTCAAAATAATCCTTTTCTTATGTGTGTAGCACAGCTGGATGTTTATATTTCATAGGAAACAAAAACGTTATGAATTTACATAATTCGCCAATACAGTGCATTTCATTTACCTTCAGATGTTGGAATTTGAAATGTCATGTTAGCTAGCAAAAAATGCTCAAGTTTAATTTTTACTTGTCGAGATTTTCAATTTCCTTTTCCCTGTTAAAAAAAAAAAGGTACAACAGAGAAAACTCAACGGTTCCCAATTTTTGTAACTATTTAATAACAGTTTATTCTGAAAGATATAGAATAATTTCCAACCCCCTTTTAAATGTCACGTTTCAGTTCACTCTCCGTTCAGTAGATGGCGGTGTTGCTCCAGCGTTTGTTTTGACATACATAGGAAGGAGGAGGTAAGTAAACAGTTGTTTTTAACGTAATGGTAAAAAAATAAAGCTCCACAGATTCAGAAAGTTAAGAAAAAGAAGCCTTAGCCAAGCACAGAGTATTCTTTAAAACAGTAGAAAAAAAGAGAAGTAACCCTTTACTACATGGAGCCGGAAGTGAGGAACAAGAACCTAGCGTCTGCTGCGTTTCATCTTCCGGTAGCTAATAACTGAGGGATTCTGTTTCATTGCCGAGTAGGAGCGTTTCAGGTAAATAAAACTTAAAAAAAAAAGTTTTATGAGGCTGTAGGTTCGCTGGATGCGGAGCAACACAGCAGTGTTGATAGAAACCCCGCCATCTTTGTTGTTATTGTCGACACGTGCGCCAGCTAAAGACGCGGCTTTATGACGTCCATGTTTTTATATCATTTTAAAACACCAACCCCCCTCAGTCAGTGTGCTTAAGGTGTTGAATCATCAGGACCGTCGACCGAAACAACATGTGTCCTGTTTTAGAGCAGCAGCGCATCTAAAAGTTGCAGATAGTCGTTGAACCTCGGGATTCCGCCATTAGCTGGTCTGAGGCTCATCCTGTTGCTATGGAGACTGCAGAAAGTTGTTGATATTCCTCTATTTTACCCATTAGCTCACAAATGTTTGTAGAGCCCTAGTTTTTTTTTTTGTTTGTTTGTTTTTACACACATGTGGTCATGAATGTTACTGGAATACCTAAAATGAATGATTTGGACGGATGAGCAAATACTTTTAGTAACACAAATGTTGATAATTTGTGGAATTAATGAGAATCTGTTCATTTAATAAAGCCACTCCTCTAGTTGTGACACTTTTGAATTTAAACCTGTTAAGATGGATTCCACTGATGTCTTAAGTCTCTTACCTCATGTGTATCCTCAGGCCAAAGCAGAAATGACTTCTTCAACTTAAGTCTCGGTGGGAGAACAGTACTGGTTAGTAATAAATTCACTAATCATGCCAAATTTAAGAAAGCGAGCAGAATTAGACTGACTCATTCTTTTTTTGTTTGTTTTCCAGGGAGTTCTGGAGAAGAATCCATGATGAGTTCTTCAAATGAGGCCAAGCAGGACATCAGTGCATCTTCTTCAAAACATGAACAGGTAAATCTGATCATTACTTCTGAAACATCACTCTGTTGTCTGAACCCTCCTATACATACACGGTGATATTCTGTTCAGTTTATGCATCCCATAATTTAATTATCTGTTCCTTGTATCTGTGATCAGCGAGTTTCTCTCACGTGGGACAGATTTTAATATATTATTTCTGATTTACCCTGTATGGTAACACTTTATATGACGGGGTTTGCATAAGACTGACATGACACTCATAAAGTGACATAACACTGTCATGAACATGAAGGAGTTTTTATGAATGTCTATGACTGTCGTGTCATTTGGTAAATAATGACACTTCAATGCGATGAGTTGCTCTAAAAGTTGCATTGAAAGCCATTTAAAAGTGCCAACTTTGCATTAAAAGTGTCATTATTTACCAAATGACACGACAGTCATAGACATTCATAAAAAGTCCTTCATGTTCATGACAGGTGTTATGTCGCTTTATGAGTGTCATGTCAGTCTTATGAACACCCTTCAAATAAAGAGTTACCAAATGGTTTTTTTTTAACAGTTTTTATAATTTTGCAACTTTAAGTATATTTAGTATAATGGCTGTTTTCTTTCTTTTTTTTTATTACATCAAATTAGACCTAAAAACATATTTAGAATTTGCTTTATTTCCAAAATCCGCTCCTTTTTTCTCTTAAACCTTCTGTTATGTCAAGGAGCCGAAAGCAGAGGCAGCATCTTGTCAAGATGAGTCAGAAAATAATGGTGAGTTAACGTTAATCTGTTTTTTTAGTTAAGTAATGACGTTGATGTATGCTGGGAAGTTGCAATTATTACAAATATGTTCATGTACAGCTGAAGACGACGAGGAAGTTTCCACCTCGCTGAGTGTGGGTGACGGACACTACCTGGTGGATCTGGGAAGGTTTGCTGCTGTAGATGTTGATTCAGACTGAAAGCTTTCAGCGTCCTTCTACTTAGTATTTATTTACTCGCGTCTTTATTTCACCTGTGTGTGTTTTCTGAAACCCCGCAGCTCGTCTGAGTTCGTGGTGGACGAGTGGTCCTTGCTGGAGCTCTTCAGGTGCTGCCGGCGGTGCAGCCGCAACTGTACGGTCACGAAACGCGTTTACGGACTGAAGGTCGTGGTCGACCAGAGATGCAGCAACTGCAAGAACAGATTCGACTGGACCAACCTGCCGGATAACTTCTGTGACGAGGATGACAAAGACTTCACCAATGGAAGGACGGCAGCCAGCTGATTGAGGAGGCAGGCTGTAGCTCCCTTGATGCCCCTAGTGCCCTTTTGGAGTTTTTTCTTTTTTCCAAAAATTCTTTTTTCAATTTTTTATTTTTAATCTGTATGTCAGAAGGCCTGCTTTTGCCCCTCAGCAATAATATTTAGCTAAATCTAATAATTTAGCAGAATAAACTAGTCTGGCTGCCCTCAGTCTAATAATGACTCTCAGAGCCTCCATGTTGTTCAGACTCCGGGTCCATGGTGAGGAGGAGGCGGATCTGTGTCCTTTAACTATCAAATTATGGGCAAGAATATTTTTTCACACACTGGTTTGTGAATAAAAACGTAGGTCTGAGGTTGAAGTTAGAAAAACTGTTTCTATTTATATTTTCATAATTGTTCTGGGCTGTAAATAGAAGTTATTGCAGAACCTCAAGTGTTAAAGGAAGATTCGGCCCAATTAGAGTCACAAAATAAACATCAGAGAAAATATTGCAGCAATAATTAGAACCGCAGCAAAAAGCCAAACATGCCACAATGAAATGAATCAAAATGTCTCCAAAGCATCGGGGGACTGATGGGGACCACCGGGGGATTCCAGGTAGATTCCAGGTGAATCCAGGTAGATTCTAGAGATGCGCATCGCAGCAGCTGTTCCTCCAGGGCCGGCCCAAGGTAATATGGGGCCTTAGACAGAACCCCCCTCCCTCTGGAACCCGTCCTACTAAGAACCTCAGCATTAATAACATGTTTAAATATAGATCAGGTGAATCTGTGAGAAGGAGACCAGGTTTATTGGCCGAGTTTAAAATCAATCACTGATTATTGGTTATTTGCTGTGATGTATTTGTGAACAAACCCAATTCAAACACAAAGATTACACCATATTGTAGCCATGGTAACACAACAATCAAACTATCAAGATGATTCTTTAAACTTTTACAAAGTAAACGTCCTAATTAAATCCTAAATGTACTATTTATTTTTCTCAGCTGAATGCATTAAATAAAGTGTAATAACATTGTTATTCTCTATAAATGATGCTACAGGTTTAGATCTATGGTCTGTGTTACAATTAAACCATTTCTAGGGGTCCCTGAGTGGCCCCTACCAGCAGCTACTGAGTTTTCTTTGCCTTGATATCCCAGTCTTATTATTCTAGATCTCAGAGGTGCTAAAATCAAACTATTATATAGATTTAACCCCTTTGTGCTGTTCAATGTGCCCATTTTTAACTTTGAGCCCTTACCCCCCCAAAGGTCTTTGCACGGCCCTGCAGGTCAGCATCGTCCAGTACAGTTAGAAAGGCTGGGAGCTTATTTTTGACTGGTCAAGCCGGTCCATCTTTCCCCCCTATTGTTGACTCAAAACAAAGACTGTATCTAGCAGTGGTAGCTTTACAAAGTCTGCAGTGGGCTTCTTAAGTAAAACAAAATTCTATACGACTGTTTTTATAAAGGCACATTTTGAGCCACCATTTACAGCAGGGGTGTCGAACTCCAGTCCTCAAGGGCCGCTGTCCTGCAGTTTTTAGATGTGCCACAGGTACGAAACGCTGGAAGGAAATGGCTTAATTACCTCCTCCTTGTGTAGATCAGTTCTCCCAGTCTTGCTAATGACCTAATTATTCTATTCAGGTGGTGCAGCAGAGGCACATCTAAACGTTGCAGGACAGCGGCCCTCCAGGACTGGAGTTTGACACGTGATTTACAGGAACTCCTTATACACACAAAAAAAGCAAGTTAAACATTTGTATATTTGAGTATTCAAATAAAATATACAACAGTTGTTTTATTTCTGTCAAATGTCATTTTCTGTAATATTAAATGTTTAGTGAAAAGTTTAATTTACGTACTTTTAGCTAGCAGCTATATTCATAAGTTAGCCACCAGAGGTAACGCTATACGCTAACACGTGATTGGTTTACAGATAAAATGCTCTGCGGTTGGACCAATCAGAAGTCAGGATCTATAAACCATTGCACCGGTTGAAATTACTGACCTGGAGCACCGGAAATGAACAAATAAAATACTTACATTTCTATTGATTTACAAATTTGGGAAAGTTATTCATATTTAATATCACATATTTAATACAGTTTTACAATTTTTAATGACTGGCTGTGGACCAAACTTTGTCCCAATGACGTGGTTAAACGGTGGAGGAAAAGCTACAGAAAGCTGTGACAAATTTTCCCCGTTCACTTTGTCTCTAATGACGGAAACGTCTTTATCCTCCGCAACCATCGGATTCACAGTTCTGTGTATTTTCTCTCCCGCTGTCCCCTCGTCGCCGGCGCTGTGCTGCCCCATGCAGGCGTGGCGGGGTTTTTTTTTTTTTTTTTTTTTTTTTTGCTCTTTGGCACTTATTTCCACCTTTTGCAAATAATTTTTGACACATTTTTCCACCAGTGATTCCACACATTTAATGGATGTTAGGGTGGGGGACACATGTTTGCTCCAGGATTACAAAAACACAATCCGTGTGGCACAATCATTGATTCATCACGTTTCAGGATTTGGTTAAAAGTAGAAAAGAGTCACAATCAAGCAGAGGTTAAAGTGAAGTCACAAACAGACCGATTATCCTTGCCCCTGGCGATTAAGACATCAGTCCAGGTTAATTAAAAATCAAACATTAAAGTTAAATAAATAATCCACTTGCATGGTTAAAGTATTAAAAGGAAGACATTTCATGTAAAAGGAGGAAAACCTTAAGACTCATCAGTGTGACAATATTATCAACTTTGTGTCTGTGGTCCTTATTTGGCAACAGGAGGAACAAGTCACTATTTCACAATAAAAGCACACGACGACCGCAGTGGGGAAGGTAAAACGTTCGCATTCAACACCATGTTAAACCCGAGGAGGAGGACTTGGTCCAAAGTGTCTGAAGTTCAGGTGTAGCAGCAGAGGTGAGAGGAACAGTGAGCTACATGAGCTGGAGCTACATTTTGTCAGCGTGTGTAAAATTCCTCAACAAAACTCACATTTCGCTCTCGCAACGGTCACGGTCTGTTCTGTGCAAATCTAGAAAAACAAAAGATGCCTGAGACGGTTTGTGCATTAGATTCTTGTACCGTTAAGTTGCGAGCAGCAGGAATCCGACGCAGCTCTTTTCCTTCGACGCAAACGCCAATTTGGACCTGAGTCGGTCTCGTTCTTCCCGCTCAGTGGAGATAGCTGGTGTTGTACTGGAAGGAGGCCATGTGGACCTGGTTGCGCAGCCTCTGGACCTCCAGGTTCTGGAAGTGGTCGTCCTCGTCGTTCTGGATGATGATTTTCTGCAGGTCTCTTATTTCGCGCTCCATCCGGGAGCGCAGCTCTCGCTTCATTTTAAGCAGAGCCTGGAAGGACACAGGGGAAAAGATGAAAGCAGGAAAAGTATCTAAGTTTTCCCTGAAACAAGGAAAGATGGATTCATACGGTTTCCTGGTTTATTCACAAGTTTAAATAAGTTAGACTGATTGCGAAGTGACTAAAAGGCCCCCTGCTGGACGTCAGGTGAAAGTGCTTACAATTTAGGAGTGTTTCTACACACAAAGTGTGAAACTCTTCCAGAATTACATTTTCAGACTTTTGAGTTGTTTTTTGGCAGACTTTTAAATACAAAAATGAAACTTTACTGTAAATTTATTGCAGATATTTCTGTAGCAGTCAGGTTTTAAATATGGAACCTGCTAATTTAGAGGCTGGAAGGAGAGAAGAAGAAGCAGAAGAGCAAGAAAAAAAAAATCTGTGGATAATAACAACAAAAAAAACAAAACAGGATAAAATATTTTTTAAATGGAACACTGAATAAAAGATAAAATATTGGGGGATGTTTAGGGCAGGAAGTCCAACTAACTGGTCAAAAACAGTCAATATGTAACAAAAGAGCATGAAAAAGTTGCAATACATTTATTTTAAAAAGTTTGTTAAAGTTGTCACTATGTTGTGTCGGCATAATGTGAGATAGATCGTCTGTGGGGGGAAAAAATAAGATCAAGCTCCTCTGCCTTTTCCCAGGTGTAGCTGCACAAGCATGATTGACAGCACTAAGTCCCTCCTCCTGGCTCTGATTGGTTGTTTCTGACCAAGCGGTGCATTTCTGCAAATGTCAGTAGCAGCACAGGGAGGAGGAGCTTGATTTTTTTCAGTTTATCTGCCTCACACCGTCACAATGGAGTGACAGTTTTAAAGTATAAATAAAATATTTTGATACAGTTACATACTACGGCATCAAGGCATGACCGTTTAAATCCAACATATCCTCCCCAACATCCAGCCAGTTGTCTTTTTCCATGTGTGATATTAGATATAAGAGATATTTCAATTACAATTATGATTCAGTATAATGTGCCTCTCTAAGAAGGACTCTGATTTAGGCAGTTCTGCCATATATTAATTTCAAAGAAATGTTGACATATATACATATTTTTTACTCCCTAATAAGTTTACCTTTTCTTGAGCTTTTTTCCGAACCTGGATCTCCTCCCGCTCATGTGCGAGTTTCTCAGCGAGTAATGAAAACTGAAAGAGACAAAACGCGTCACACATGTAAGAAAATGACCAGTAACTTTAGCCGCTGACGGGTTACCTGGTGAGTTTGTGTCGTACCTGGTCCTTGTAGTAGTTCTCCAAGGACTCGATCTGGTCCTGCTGTCGTCTCTGGTGCTCCAGTTGCTGCTCCTTGGCATAAGCTCTCTGCTCCCTCAGCCGGAGCTTCTGTAACTCCAGACCTTCCTCGAATAGCTGCCGAAACATCTACACACACACACACACACACACACACACACACACACACACACACACACACACGCTTTGAGTCATTTTCTCTGCCATCATCACAAAACGTTTGGGCTATAAAAAAGAAAAATACACCAACAATTTGTTTGTAGTGTTATAATTTTCATCTAATGCAACAATATTAAACAAGTTGTTGTTCAGTGGATTTTCATAAGTTAGTTATAATTTAAATAAAAAGTGGGATTTAAAAAAATTTGCAAATTTTACTCAGAATTGTTATAATGATGGGTTGTAATTTGTCAGTGAATAATAATATTTTCCATTTGCCACACACTAACGGTGGGCGACATGAACATAAAGTTTAGTCACGATATTTTGTGGGATTATTGAAGTAGCGACAAAACGGACAATAAGAATGATTTATTATAATTTTTTTTAGGTAACTGCAGGTTTGGCTGTACAAACACAAACGCTGCTCTTAAAGAAAATGTGTACAGAAATAAAGAATTGCATTTTGTGTCACTAGACTGAACACAGTGACGACGTTTGATCATATTTTGATATTTATTGACGCTCTCATTAAACAAACAGTGGAGAATTTGTCTTTTTGAAACATTGTTATTTGGATGTTACCGTCACAACAAGAAATCCAAATGGTCATGTTGAAAAATGTATCAGGATGAACGATAAACGCCCACCTTCTCCTCCCTGGTGCGCGCCCTCATCAGGCGGGCGCGGTGCTGGACATGGTAGTCGTTGTGGTACTTCTTGGCCCGGGCGACCTGCTGCCGCTGCTCCCGTAGTTTGCTCTGCACCGACTTCTGCTGCTGGATCCGGTCCTTAAACTCCCTCTGGAAGAAAAGGAGGTTAAAGGATTCCCTGCGTGTCGATGGTGGAGAGGGAAGCCAAAAACGTCTCGGTTGGGCGTTTGGACGCGTTTGCTGCAGTGAAGCTCACCAGCCGCCTGTTGTGGTCCTGGTCTCTATTCACCAGATCCACCAGCAGGTCATGTTTCCTCTGAGCTTCCTCCAGCTGAAAGACAAGGAGGAGTTTATGCCCAACGCAAATCTGAGGGATTATGTTGATGGTTTTGTGCTCTGGAATAACCCCGATAACAAGGTTTACGCAGCTGACAGAAACCAGCAACAGTTAGAGGGAGACGGTCACTCTGTCTGTTATGTTGGAAACTCTTTAAATTGTACTGGGTTCCTGGAAAAGTATGGAATTTGACTAGGCCTGTCACGATAAAGTTCCCTTAACGAAAAATTGAGCCACTAATTATTGCGACAAATGATAATATTGATGTTTTGAGACCATTTTCAAGGAACATTTTGATAATGCCATAATAATGTCAGTTCACGGGGGCGTGCCGTGGTGGCGTAGGAGATAACGCAACCTATGCATTGAGTCCTCGACGCGGCCGTCGCGGGTTCGACTCCCGGACCCGATGATATTTGCCGCATGTCTTCCCCCCTCTCCTGTCAGCCTACTCTCATATAAGGGACACTAGAGCCCACAAAAGACAATGACAATCTGTATTTCCTGATTTTTATTTCCCATTTTACAGTTTCAATGTGCCTATAATTCCTTTTTCTTCCCTTTATCAAGCAAGACTCCCACGGTATTTGAGGTAAAAAAAAAAAAAAAATCATACTTGTTGGACTCGTTCTGACCTGCTTGAAGAGTTTGCGGTGATGTGGACTCCGTGAGGACGAGGCGGCGTGCAGCTTGTCCACCTGCTGCATCTGCTGCTCCCACATTCGACCCAAAGCGTGAGGAGAGACGTGAAGGTGAGGCAGCTCCTCCCGCAGCAAAGGGAGCAGCTCGTTCTCCCTTATTCTCACTGGGTGGAGGGAGACGGGAAGAAAAGGTTCTGCTTTGTAATATCTACATTATACTTGTGGAATAAACACCCTTTAATAGGCCTTGAATCACAAAAATCGCATAGAAGCATCACGCTGTCCACACACTAATTAAGTCACTCGTAGAAATAATTGGACCTAGACCAGAGCCTTGTGGGACACCCGCTGATACACACATGTAGAAATAGAAATAAACATTTCAGAGCTGGGCATTTTCCAAAACACCAGCCTGACGCTAACATGACATCAGTGGTGACGGGGTTGCGACTTACGTGACGGAGTTTTCCTGGGGACCTCGAAGCGTCTCTGTGCTGCCGTTTGTGTTTTCCGTTGTGTTTTTGTTTTGCTAGGAGATGGTCTGGGCGATGGAGAAACATCTCGCAGAATGGCCTCTCTGTACTCTCGCTCCTACACACACACACACACACACACGACACGTCAAAATGTGATAACCCTGTTTCTGTCCAGACCAATGTTACTGCTGTTAAGCTGTTTTATCAATATATACCTGGGTATCCCATGGCAACGGTTTTAGTATAGTTAGTAGTTTTAATAACAAAAAATTATTCTTAGATATTTGATAACAGGATTATCATCATATGAAAATGAAGAAATCTCACTTCTAAGACGGGGAAAAAATTATTTCTCTACATATTTCTCAAAAGCTCTTTACTTTAAATATTATAGTTGAAAATAAAAATATTATTGAAACCGTATGCGTTTCTATTCTGGACTTACAGCCTTCTGAGCTCCTCGGCGTGCTATTTGGAGTTTCGTCCGTTCCCTCTCTTCGCACTTTCTCAACTCCTCTTCGTAAACTTCGCTTTCCAGATGCTGAGAAGGTTTGGTTTTACCGACACAGGAAATGATTAAAAAGTCAATAAGGCATTGCTTCACATCAAGCCATTCTCGTTTTAACCGTTTCTTTGCTTGTTATTTTTTGTTGCTGTTTTTATGCTGTACAAAAAAAAAAGTAGGAAAAGAACAAAAACACACCTTCCTCTGAGACGACCTGTGGTGCGACTCGCCTCGTTTCGAACGATGAGGAACTTGCAGGTTAGCCTGTTTCCCGTCGTCCAGGCTCAGCGCCTCCGCCATGGCTTCCTCCAGCCGGCTGTGTACGGAGCGACATTCCCGAGGAGGAGAGGGGGATGCCTTCTGCTTGTCAGGATCAGGTTTTCCTGGAATAAACGTCCCAGTTCAATGCGTGGCTGTGTACGAGGTCGTTCTACGGGTTGATAAAAAGATTGTCTTGCGGATGAAATTGTAACCTCTGCGCTTTCGACGGGTCCTCTTGACGCCGTCGCTGCTGATGGACTGCCCGTCCTCCTCCCTCATTCCACTGGACCCGTCGCTTTCTCCCAGAACTCGTTTCAGCATCTACATAGTTTATTGTTTGAATTGAAGCACATCACAGGAACATATATTTTAAAAAAAAAGAAAAACATTCTGTTCCTGAAACCATACATTTGTTTGACTTTTGGTCGTCTTATTTCACGTTTCTTAAAGATTCCAGTTTTTCCATTACAGTTAATTCTGGTGTTCCTCAGGGTTTGTCACTTGGTCCTGCTTTGTTTTCTTGTTATGTGCTGGCAGTATGACAGTGGTGAGCAGTCGGGGGGGCGGGAGACTGAATCACCTGTCAAGACCAGCGAAATACTAAGAGTGATGAGAGAAATTGAATTTTGTTCCCACTTACATGTTTTCTGTACGATTTCAACTTTTTTACGGCTAAAATGGTCGCTGAAATGTACAAACACACTTAAGAATGGCGAGGACTGCTCTCCTAGAAAATCATTTCTGTTCAAGGAGCCACACTTTTAGAAATGACGGCAAACAAAGGATGCTTCCTCACAACAGAGTGACGGGTGTATTTGTGGAGGAGGAAAGATGCATAGACTTTATATACAGTACAAATAACAGACGTGATACAGTATTTTCAATTTTAATTTAAAAAAATAAACAAAAAAAGATTACATTTTAAAAACATCTAATTTGACCTAAAATTTGAAAAGAATTAATTCTTCTCAATTTTAACTAATTTTTTTTTAAAAAACTAACAAACAAAAAGATCCTATAATTTCAAACATCTAATTTGACCTAAAATGAAATCTTTTATTTGTCTTGCTGTTAGATTATTGAAGAGTGTGGAATTGATTAAAACATAAGTAAAAGCTTTTAAAACAACCAAATGTTTCAATTAAAGTCAAAACTGAAATATGAAACTCAGTTTTATAAGTCAGGTCAGTCGGCCGGTGCCTCACCGCATGTCACTAAAATACGACATCCACTGATGACACTCTGCTGTATTTATCAATGAAACCTGATGAATGAAATCATGTACAGAAGCCACTACTCAGCATGATGAGACGAACGTCCTGTAGTTTTCTCCAACTGTCATCAAATAAAACTGAAGTCGTTGTTTCAGACTTATAAAAGTATGAGCTGCTTTATCTTTGTATCTCAATTTTTCTCTCATAACTTCTAAAAGAAACAAGCTAATTATCAGTACTTTTTAATCTCTTTTGTCGTTTCTCTAATTTCCTTATTTGGCCTTGAATAAAGCTGGAGACACATTTAGATACATTTCGCACGGTCTATGCTGGTGTGCTTGATGGCTCTCTACGAAAACAAAGAGTGCAGCCCAGAGTTAATAGAGCTAACATATGTTAGCTCTATTAACTCCAGCAGCAACTGCTGGTTGTTCTACTGATGCAAATCAAATTCAAGTTTAGATGACGTGTGCACACACCAGATCCAGCTCCTCCAGGCGATGAGAGAGGTTCTCAGATATGTGATGCAGCTCCTCTTCCGCCTCCTTGTTCCTTTGTCTCCGATAAGCCAGAGACTCTTCTGAACTCTCCGGTACCGTTCTGCTTATTTCAGGAGACGAGACAGACGGTAACGTTGGGTTTATTTACACGGTTTCTGCACGTTTTTCATGTTCAACAGTCTTCCAGACTCTGATTCGTGACAAACTCTTTGAGATATTTTAACTTTAAAAACAGAAACATGCAAACAAATGGCTGGATAGATGAATTTATGGTCGAGTGCATGGATAAATGATCGACAATGTTTGGAGAGTGAATCTATACCCTGCAAAACAACCAAAGTCTTACCGAATTTTTTAAAACATCTAGATTCTAGTGCAAATATTGCACTAGAATTAAGAGAAAGTAACTTACAAGTAAATTTTCAGCAAGATATTAGGAGCTTGTTTTAAAGAAATAATTCCTAATGCTGATTAAAATAAGAACTGGTTCCACTGGCAGATTATTTCACTTCAAACAAGACATTTTTCCCATGTCATTGGCTTAACAGCATAATTGTCAAAGTGGCGGCAATTATGCCGTTAGGCTAACGATGTTACAAGTGAAATAATCTGCCAGTGGAACTAGTGGTTTTTCACCAACATTAAGGAATTATAGACTTAAAACAAGCTCCTACGTCTTGCTGAAAAGTTACTTGTAAGTTAATTTTGTCTTATTTCATGCGTGCTAAGATATTTCCACTAGAAACTGGGCCAAACATCCTTGGTAAGATTTTGGATTTTTGCCGTGTGAATCCAACACTACGTTGTCCAGGAACCCTGTAATTAATGTGATGGGTCATTTTTCCCCTACAGCAAAATTCTCACCCAATGTCTGTGCTTGTTCTGAGACTTGTTCCTCTGTCCTTAAATCTTTGCGTACAACTCAGAACTTCCTCGTCCTCATCAGTGTCTGGCGGCGAAGGCGTGATGGCCGACACCTCATCCTGCAGGGTGAGGAAAAGCACATCGGGCTGGGTGCGGAATAACACCCTCCTCGGACCCCCGTTGGTCGGCTAGAAAACGACAGAATTTGGTGTGATTTGGTTTAATACAACGATCATTTTTTGGGGGGGGGTTGGAAATCTTGAGCAGAGATTTAAACCTTATTTCCTACCTCCAGTGTCTCTCCCTCCATCTCCTCCGCAATCCGCCGCTCACTGGAGGCAGAGTCGTCGCTTCCACCTGGAGATTAAACCAGGAAGTGATCACCGACCAACTAAACTTGACTTTTTGTTCTCCAAAACAGTCTGGGTGTTTCTGCTCACCAGGAGACAGGCAGTGTGCCGGGGACATGATCCCGTTGGCCAGAGTCTCAGTTGTCCCTTTAGAGTCCTGTGACGGAGAAAGAGAAATTCAGATTAAGATTAAAAACGAAAAACACTGACGGTTTATTGCTGAACACATTTTTAAGTCTTTTTTGCAGGAATTTCAGGAAAAAAACAACAAACAACGAACGCATTAGATTTGACGAGTCGAAGAACAAAAACACTTCAGACTCAGAAGTTTTTATAGACTCTTTGGCTTGGATTTATTTGCCCTGTTGCAGCGTCAGGCTTTACACTAAGCTTTGCAAACAAACATTCACAGACAAAAGGTCAGATGTGTCACAGGACTCATCCCTTTTACGGTGGAAGTGCGGCGCTTTCTCTCTCCTATGGCAAAACAACTTAAAAATACTGGTGAAAAAACATAAACTTATTGTATAAGATAAACAAGTAAAAAAAGCTACTTTTAAGAGTAATACCAAAATAGTAACTTCTATAAAGGTTTTAATGAAAGTCAACGTTGGTTTTAAACCAGCTTCTTTCTAAGAATCGCTTAGGTTGCGTCAGCATTTTCACATCCTTCCTCTAATGTGCTGCGCCGCAGAAACAGGAAGTGTGATTGTGGGAAAACGGAATGAGCCCCCGATCATTTTTGAACCTGCAGCCTAAATCTCGCCGTATATTTATTGCGATCACATTCTACCTCAACCCGTGTTATGTCAGGATTGGTCTCCTCAGTGGATCCCTGACTGAGGGAAGCGGCTCTGAGGGGGCGGCCGGGAGAGAGGAGCGTGTCCCGCTGGCTGGGCGGCTGTAGCGGGATGGCGGAGAATATCTGGTCCTGTTGTGGCGCTCCCTCAACGTCGACGGCGCCTGATGTTAGAGGAGGGGCGGCCGATTCTGCCATGCAGACACAAAAACCATGACTTTACATCAATTTGTCTGTTATTTATTGCATTTGCTTTGGGAAAAACCAGCATATTAGGGAAATACTGTAACAATTCAAACATGGCTAAAAATGCAAAGAAAGAAAACAATTTTTTAAAATCACAATTAGCATGGACTAACCCTGTTGTTTGGCTGCAAGCGCCTGATCCGATCCTTTGAGCTCACTAGACGATCCAGTCTCCTCTGAGTTTCTGCAAATGAGACATTTTGTTGCTATTTTTTGTCCCCAAGCCAAAACATCTATTATCTCAGCTTCCATGAGCTTAAATGACTCATAACTGTTTAATAAAAAAACATGCAGGCTGCTTCGTAATATAGAACTGACTCATTAGGTTTTATCAAGAAGTTAAAACCTCGTGCTGGAAAACAGGTTTGGTTGTTTTTCTAGCTAATCGCATCACAAAGAAAACTTTATTTGAGAAAGCTGCACCACGCTTGACCAATTTTAGCATAACCAGAGTCAGTCATGAGGTGAGTTTCACAATGCAGTTACAAAACTCGAAAATAACAAAAGAAGTTTAGCATTAGATGCGCTTTAAATTTTAGATCATTTATTCTTCAACGTGAACAAGATGCGAGTGTGTGAACATTTTCTCATTGCGAGGCTTGAGCCTTCAGTATTGACTCTGCTGCAGGCGGCTTGTTGTGCCAACAGCAGAGCGGCGCTCCGAGTCATGAGCTGCAAACCCCACGGTCAGCCAGAGGCTCAGAGAAAACTAACTAAAAATATCCTTTTCTACAAATTCAACTAAAATCTGTACAGTCAAGTCAACATGTAAAACCTTGATGATGTCATAAGTTTCCTTATAACAGGGGTGTTCAAAGTGTGGCTCGAGGGCCATTTGTGGCCCTTAAAATATTTTTTTTCGGCTCCTGACCACAAGTCAAGAGTGGAAAAATTTGGCCAGCAAAACAGAAAACAATTAATGACTCAAAAAATGTGGCAATCGTCTGTATTTATTTTAGTAACAGTCTGAAGCCCCTTTTATGTTTTGGATCTTTAATGACACAGATTTTATTTAAAAAAAAAAAGATTTACTGTTGAGCAGGTAAAACAAACAAAATCACAATACATTAATTTTTAATTTAATACATATTGTGACCTGCCAGAAGTTTAACTTAGCCTCCGGGGCCAAAAGTGGCCTTATAAAAATGAGTCATAATTATCTAAGATGAGAAAAACCAGTTTCCTTTAGGACTGAAACCATCAATCGGATTAATCGATTACTGAAATAATGGTCAACTAATTTAGCAATTATTAATCGTTCACCGGATATACAGACGGCGAGATAGTTTTAGCTTCTCCTGATTGAGATTTAGTAAAGGAATTTAGGCAATAAAATGTCTTTTAAATGTATTTTAAAAAGGAAATGGATTGTTTGCATCTTTTAATGTATTTCTAGTACTGTATTTAAAAAGACTTAAGTGGTTAATTGAAAAATCTGTAGACTGTGCCATTTTTAAAATCTGATTACTCGATCGTCAGAATAGTCGATAGATAAACTGATTACTAAATTAGTCGTCAGTTGCAGCTCTTGTTTGGTTAGAGCGCTGAGGAGCTCTTACTCTATACTGGGTAAAACAGATCTCCTCTCCTGTTGCGTCTCCAGGTTGGCCGGCGTCTTGCTTTCATCCTCGTTTTGGGGGTCATTAGGTTCATCTGAAGACGAGAACAGGATGGATTACTTAGAGAACAAAAAAAAGACAAAATAAGAAAAGCAAAATGCAAACGAGTTTAAAACCAAACGATAATACCGATTTAAATCCTCAAAATTACACTAGAAGACAGAATCATCAACAAAAATTGTTTTATTAAAAGGGTGAACCTGCAGATCATTAACAAATCTGATGAGAAAAAACATAAACATATGTGTGCCACCGTTCTGCCTCTCCTCGTTTATCTCCTCGTTGAGGTATTCCAGGAGGCCATCGAAGATTTCCAGGAGGTTCTTGATCGACTCTTTATCTCCTCTGACAACATTTTCTCCTGCAGACAGAAACTCAGCGAGTTAGAGCCTTCAGATGTTCCAATAAGTCAGGAGTTCACAACTTTCCAGCCCGTGATCCTCAAACTGACCTCGTCAGAGACGGGGGACCAAGCAAAAATAAATATATAATTATTTCATTTTAGTTAGTCACAAATAAGCCAAGAGAAATAATTCTTTTATAACATTTGTGATTTAAAAAAAATAAAAATTAGATTTAATTTCATCATTTAAAAAGTGTATTACATTGTTTAATGAGACATTTAAAGGTTCATTTATTTACTTCACGATGTATCTATGTAATTTTGTCTTTTTTGGCTCTCCGTACATCTAAAGGGTCACAACCCTATTATTCTGAAAATCCTTTGGTAACTCCCGCTGTGTCAACCCCTGCTGTAAGTGATTTAATGCACCGAATAAGCAAATAACCCAACCCTCAGCTGAAGAGACACGATTAAGGAAACAAATCTAGAAATATGGAATGTGTGTGTTGTTTTGTTTCTGTACCTGTGATGTGTGAGAGGCTGATCTGAAGGTAATCCAGAGACAGAGAGTCGATCACAGACTGAACGTTGTGGACATCGTCCTCTTGGCTGTTCGCTGACGCAATATAATCTAAAATGCAGACATGGAAGAAAAAAAAAAAAAGTAATTCGGTAAAATTCAAAACCAGCGATCCGGAGATCTGTGCATCAGGACAGATAACAGATTTTTAATTGTAAAGCATCACTTTGGACTTTCACTTTATCTCTTTCCTCAGCCGCCGGTTACAGTACAGCTGAAACGATCAATCCGCTGGATCCTGATGAATCGATTACAGACGTATAGTAATCGATTATTCATTAACTGGAGTGTACAGAATCAATAAAAGGAATCAGAATCAATAAAACAGATTGAGAGGAGTAATTAAGCCGAAACTGTAGAAAAAATATATACACTTTGGATTTAAGAAGAAAACACTTTTGTCTGTAAATATGTTCTACCCAGAACTCCTCAAGTGGCATTTTTAGCTTTACCTGGTTAATATTCTGTAAAAAAGAAAATCTTCTACACACCTTTTGCTATCCAATTAGTAATCAGTCATTCAAAAAAAATAAACAGATCAAAACTTCACTATGTAGATGTTAAGCCAAGCAGAAAGGTGTGAGTTTCTTACATTATAGAAAGTTTTTTTTTTTAGCTGCAAATTCGTCCTTTGTAAAAAATGATCAAGTGTTCACTAATTGAATGTTATGTTTGTGCATTTTAGGCACTAAAATGTTTATTTTTCCTATTTACAAAATGAATTAACTTATTTCTTTATTTTTATTTTTGCACACATTTCTAATATTGTATAAAATATGATTAAATGGTTACATGAAAGAATGAAAAATGTGAACAATGTGCCAATTTTTTCTTAATTAATTTTAATTTTCTTATTTTAATTTCTTTTCTTAATTTTCGATTAATCGTCAAAAAAAAAATCAACTGAATAATCAATAACTAAACTAATCACAAGCTGCAGCCCTTGTTTACTGGAAACAGCTGTGTATGCTGGCATGTTTGAGTCTGTGTTCGGATGACACTTTGCAGCAGGTTGCAACATGTTTAGAACATAAATATGTTGCATAAGGCAAGAGTTAAGGGGCATCCGCTTCAGGAAATATTATTCTCTAACCTTTCTTGCCAATAGCAACCATCTTAACAACACAAGGTCTCGAGAAAGCGTGGCCACCGACTCGCCGATGAACAGCAAATCATCGGAGCATCTCCAGAAATATTTCATCTACCCAGGAGTTTGATTTTACCTGGAACCGTCTCCCCGAGGATCGTCTCGTACAACGTGACGAAAACATCTGGACCGCACTCCGACAGTGCGCTCAACGTCAGGTTTACGTTACACCTGCTGAGTAGATTGTTTGCCACATCAACCCAGTCTGCAGAGAAAAAGGAAAAATAATGTGTCAGGAGGGTTTGCTGGTAGAAAAGAAGATCAGAACGTCTGGCCAAACAATAACCAAATCCAGAACAGCAATCCTGTTTAAGCACGTGTTCTTTTTTTTTTTTTTTTGACCGGATTTTAAGGTTTACATAACTCATTTATGTAACTCTCAGACAGAGGATTACTTTTGTTCAATAATACAGGGAAGGCTTAGTTTTAGCATCGGGAACATCACTTCTTTTCGATTCAGTTCCATTTTATCCAGTCTGTGAACCTTTTCCATGGTTTTCCTTCTATCTATTCGCTTCACACTGCTCAAAATTCTCCAAACCTCTGCACCAGATTACCCCTCTAATATGCTCTTTGCTACTTCTGTTTGGGTCATATACATCACCAGGTCTGGCTAACAGTTTCAAACCGTTCAATCTGCTTCCAACCTAAGGTACATCTACTAAATACTGACTTGAAGGGGGTGAATATTTACACAATCACTTATTTTATGCTACATACTTTTATTTAACTGTCATTATTTAGTAGGAATCAGTTTTCACTTTCATAAAGTTGCTTTTGTGTAATTTCTTTTGTCAAAAAAAAAAAGCTAAATTATGACTGATTTGTGAAAGCAATAAAAAGGTGAAACATCCAAAGAGGGTGAAATCTTTTCATTCTGTTCTGTATATTTCAGAACATTTGGATCTACCCGCAGGTTCTTTAATCTTGTGACTGGCGCCGAAAACAGAAGCTGCCAGAGATTTCACAACAACAGCCCCAGGAACTCTTTTCCCACCGAGCTTCAGATCTGTGGACTCAGTTGTATTTTCTAAAAACCAACTAACGGGTCAAATCTTTTACATTTTCTTGATTATTTATTTATGTCTACTGATTTAAAATACTGATTTTTTTTTTTACTCAGTAAGATAAACTGGCTGTTCAGTAATATCAGTATAGAATATGAATAAAACTTTGGATTAATTAAAAAAAAAGTGTATTTATGGTAGTTTAAATATTTCTATAATGTATGTAGTGCATAAATAAAGAGTTAAAAGCAGAGGCTGTAAGCATTTATTTTACTCTTTGAGTAAATCGAGCTTTTCTGTGAAAGAACAGGAACCACAGCAGAGAGGGAAGGAGGAAAGTACGTAACTTTTATTTTAAAAAATGTGTTGTTTTTTTACATATTTGTTAAAACTATCATTATGTTGTGACAGTACGTCATTAGATAATTTCTGAATAAATAAATAAAAAAATCTAGCCCCTCCACTTCGTCACAGAAATGCATCACATTGTCAATCATGCTCATGTATGCTCTTCTCAAAGTGCTAATGGTGGAGAAACAACCGTTACAGGAAAACAACTTACTCGCCGTCACTAGTGGCCATGCTAACTAGCCTGAGCACTCACAGAAACACTAGCATGATTGACAGTGCTAAGACCCTCCTCCTGACTCTCATTGGTTGTTTTTGTCCAGAGCAGTGCATTTGTGCACTTTCGTTTCTCTCTTACACATTCTCTGTTTCATCCCATACTGACACGACAAAGTGATCGTTTTAGCAAATATGTAGAAAGCAAATGTTTTAGCAATGTTACACATTGCAGCTTTAAATCAGTGTTAGAGCATAAAGTCTTTGCAAAACTTTGAACATCTCAGCGTTACGACAAAAGCTGATCCTACTATGTATCATTTTTCCCTCCATTTCCCAAATATAGTGAAGTGCGACTTGGTTTATCGTCTAAAATCCTGACTATAATATTACAAAATGTGGGGGAAAACTTCAAGGCTTTCAATGTGTGTGGATACTTTTGCAAACTATAATTTTTTGCATAGTTCATCAGCACTTCCAGACATTACATTTGTTGTCATCTTACTTTGAATGAAACTAAACAGCAGCTCACTAATCGCCACAAATAAAGTCAAATATAAATAAAGGTATCTTCTAGAACTAGATTCAATAACTATTCCCTCACATCCTGGTGGTATGACTGGATCTTTTCTTAGTTACTCTACAGATCACAACCTCACGAAGACCAGCAGTTCGCTTCTTTATTGTTTCCCTCCCTGAAATTATGTTGCTGAAAAATCTGTAGGACCTACATTCTCTCCGACAGACTTTCCATGTAGCTTCCTGTTCACTTCCTGTTGCCAATCCGCACATTCGCTAAGTTTCTTCCTCATTCATCAGCTCCTTAAACTGCCCTTAACAAATCGGTCTAACACAGTTATTAACTGCACAACCTCACTAGCTTGCTTTTTTACTCTAATTTCTTCACACTAACTACTGTTTCGGGCTAAAAGTTTAATTGACATGTCTTGTTCTAAAAGACACCAGTATTTATTGTAAGTGTAACACCAACACACATCTTCCTGCAACATTAGTGCCTCCTCTAACGCTGTTTTCCTCAAACTTTGCCGGTTGAGTAAACCGAAAAGTACAAAGCTAACGTTGCTAAATGGTTGCTAACAGTAACTTTATGGGATAAGGCTAAACGGCGACCTGTTATCATTGTAATAAATATATATATATATCTACAGTAAACGTTTGTCCAGCTGTAAGAAGCGACAACATTAGCCATCCAGAAACCAAACTTTAGCCGCAAGCGTTACGTGTCGCTAGCTTTCAGCCAGAAAGAAAATCGTGGTAGCCTTACTTCTCTCTCCCTCCTGGGTTCCCATGAAACAACTGTCGAAAAAAAAGATGGCTGGGGCTTGAAAACGGATGATGAGGCAAAAAAAGGGGGCGAAGTCCCAAATAGCAAACCTGACCCGAAAAACTGGTATCGGTGTTGTAGGGTTTTTTTCGGTATCAGCTCACATTCAAAACTGAGGTCTTGTTTGATTGGACGTTAGCTATGGAAGTAAATATGTGCCATCAGAATTTGAATAAAAAATGCCTCTGAAATTTGAATGTTGTATATTAGTGCTTACGTTTTCAGTGTTAAAATAAATTCAGAATATATTTTTAACCTAAAAAAAATTCTGTGTCATTATTTGTACATGATTGCAATTTTCATTTATTAAAAAGATTCACATTCCTATTTCAAAGTGATCAAATTTTCAATAAACATATTTTTCACAGTTTAAATTTTCAGTGTTAAAAAATTCAGCATATAAAAAATTTCAACTTTTCAAAATTCGAATGCAATATTTTCAGTGTCCTCCAATTCAACTTGCTCAAATTCGCTGTCTCAAATTCAGCGTCTAAAAATTCGCTGTAAAAGTGGCGAGGTTACTTCAGGTCACAGACATTAGCAATGGATGTCAGATTCCAGCTCCCAGCTAATCACGTGACGCAACCGTCATATTGAAGAAATACCAGCGTCACCGAGGCTGGCGACCATGGAGGCGACCGCAAATCCAACGGTGAGTTTAATGCTTTCATATTTATGTATTATATTTTATTTTGCGCATGAAGTTTGATACATTACCTTAAATCTTGATTTAAAACACGGGTTGGGCCGTTGTTAATCTTACACCATGTAGTGCTAGCATATTACTTCTCGCTACCTACTAGCCCCCCCAGCCCCTCCCCGCTGCCCCACACCCAATTTACCCCGTTTTATTTCTAGAAGAAATACCACTTGCGCCAAGTCTAGAATCTTGAAAGAGAACTGATGGGTGGCGACTTTCTGGGTTGTTTGATGTTGTCTTAGGTGAGACGGAGACAGGCAGTCTTAGTAAAGTGTAATTTTTCAGGAGATGCTACCGCTAACGTACTAAGCTAATATGGCTGCCTTGTATGCTTCAAGGAGGGGCTGTGAACACTTCCGACATTAATTATAACCACAACCGCATTCTGTTCAGCTACTGTATTGTTCAGATGACTTCATTTATGAATTAATTAAGAAATTTATTGTCAGTATAACATCATCCAAAACACTGCTTCTCTTGATATACAATATTAATTTACATTATTTTCTTTCTTGCTTTTTTCCCCTCTGAGTCATTTGTGATGTCTTTTGCAGCTCGAAGGAGAATCCAGGCTCTCTGATACTCAAATGGAAAGAGTACAGAGCTTGGCATATTCATGGGACCTTCTTTGCCCCACAGAGAACAATAGGAAGTGGCTTTTTGAGAAGCTGTTACTTCATGCAGTGAGTCAGCATTCATTTCTACTGCATGTATTTTTTTCTTTAACTTATGTTTTAAATGACATTTTATTTAAAATCCAATTTTGATACACAGAAGGATAAAGAATTGTGCAGGTTTACCATTGTTTTAACATTTTTGAAATAGTCTGGCACCAATTTATCTTAAGTGTTTTCTATAAACAATCAAAGGTAAGAGGTAGAATCTTTCAAACAAATTGTTTTATTTCAATTTCTTTAGATTGCCTCACAGACAAATGACAGCTTTTTAAGCTTACGCTCCTATCCTGAGGAACAGTCTCATACTTTCTCTGAGGTCTTGCAAAACTCAAGTGATTCACTTTTAAAGATTAATCTTTTTACATTAGTTGTTAATTGTAAAGATTGTCATATCTTCAGTGTCACATGAATTACATTTTTTTATACACATTGTGTTTTACTGTATACTGCTTTGATCCCTGTTATTAGTTTCGATTACCAGAGCAGCACAATGACTGTAATGAAATGAGTTGTTTAGAAATAAACTATTACCATTTTATAAAATAGGTTCTTGGACGCGTCGCAAGACAAATAAAGCAGCTTAGACGAGGCTTGAAAGAAACCCCAATATGGTCACTGGAAACTCGGCGGCCTGTTGCTGTACCGCTGCTTTTTCCAAGGGAGGAAGCCTCCCTGTGTCCAGAGGTATATTTAAATAACTGGAATTATGGTGTTGCATCTGTTATTGTTTTAATGAAATGCCTTTTATATAAAACATTTTCTTTGCAAACTTCTGTTAAACACAACGCAATTAGTTTTTTCTACTAAACTTAGGTGGTACTTCAGCATATCACTTGGCCAGAAACAGATGACTGAAGTGATGAAGATGACGACTGCTCAAAGGAAACCAGATGCCACATTTCAGGATATCTGAAACAGTTAATTGCAAATGGTAATGTTACCAGTGTCTGATTGGAGATTTTCAGATAACTTTTCAATGAAACATCCCTGTAGGACAGGGGTCACAAACTCCAGTCCTCGAGGGCTGCAGTCCTGCAACTTTTAGATGTGCCTCTGCTGCACTACACCTGAACAGAATAATTAGGTCATTAAGGCTCTGGAAAACTGATCTACACAAGGAGGAGGTTATTCAGCCATTTCATTCCAGTGTTTTGTACCTGTGGCACATCTAAAAACTGCAGGACTGCGACCCTCGAGGCCTGGAGTTTGACACCCCTGCTGTAGGAGAATTCTTTTCTTAGTTGCTTGCAGTGGTACCTCACAATTCAGTTTTAATCTTAGCTCAAAATTCAAACAGTTGAATTGCATGCATGTTTGTGTGTTCTCTCTGTGCAGTCTAGCTCTATCTCAACATGTGGTTCCAGAACTGATGTGGATTTTAATAAAAAGTAAAACTGTCTTGAATATTTCCAGTTACTTTAGTCTTACAAACATACTAAGTTATCCATATGTTGCGGATGTATGATAAATTAGAATTGAAAATGTGATTGTGGCTTTGTTCTCTTCCAAAGCCACACCACCTGAACTGAAAGACATGATCAAATTCTGGACCGGATAGGAAAATCTGCCGTCAAGTCTGTCTGTGGAGATTGTTCATGGAAAATACCCAACAGCTGCCACTTGCTACGAAACGCTAAGAATTCCTTGTCACTACAGGAGTTACAAATCTTTCAGTGATGAGTTGTTAGCATGTATTTGCTCTACGCAAACTGGCTTTGGCTTGCTTTGAATGATCGACCTATTAAAAAAAAAAAACTCTACATTTAAGCTGTAGCAGTTCTTTGTTTGTGAAGCAGCTTTGTTAAAATGAAAGTTTTGTTGAAATGTAGAATCAATTCAATTTTCTGATTTTGTCAGATGATTACATATAATCATATGTATTGAACATGTGATTCAATACATATGAATGTATTGAATTCATATTCATATGTATTGAATATGAATTCGATACATATGAATGTATTCATTCATATGAATACATTCATATGTATTCATATGAATGAATGATTACTATGTAATACATATGATACATAGTAATCATATGTATTACTCATTAGAGTACCGTGTTACTCTAGTTCCTCTAGTTTTGTCACATTCAAAACTAGAGGAACTAGAGTGACAATGTTCAGAGTAGGTATTTCATTTCTCTGAGTCAGTACTGTTTGTACATGCAGTTTTAAATATGAAACTGAAATTGTTTTTTATGCAAAATTTTATTGAATGTACTTAGATGAGTTCATATATGCTTGAAGTATTAGAAAATAAATTACATAAGACAAACAAAACTTTTTTCTGATTCTTGTAATGCAAGAAATTTAAAGTCCTAGAACAATGTACAAATGTACCTACTAGGTTCCTTTTGAGTAAAGAAAAAACAATCAAATTACAAATTTAGAACATTTTAGTTCTTAAACATGTCTACCATAAAGACACTAAAATTCACCTTTGTGGTAACATGATCAGCATTTTGCTTTACATTTCATAAATGGTGAATTTTGAAACTGGTACGGAAGCTTATTGCTATAATCCAGGGGGAAAAAATCAAGCGCTATCACGTTATAACGTCATACGTATCTTATTGAAACGTGATAGTTATCCTGTTAAAACATGATATGCATCTTGTATAAACATGATAATTTTATGTCCAGGAAGTGGCGGTATTATGCTAGGCTAGTACAGTGGCTAACAGGACTTGGTCGAGTTTCCCTTCATGTTTAGCCTAAAACACGGAGATACGGATGCTGCTTTGCACTGTGGTTGAAACCAATAATAGCATGCACACTCTGAGCAGGATCCTAAACAGAACGGGACTGCACAGAAGGAAACGTCAGTCCGATCCTCTAGCTGTGGTGGTGATCCTAACTGATTCTGGATTTGAAAAAACTAGTTCTTGAGTGCAGATAAAGTCCAGGAGATCCAGATCCAGGGGCATACGTTCAAGAACATACTCCAAATGATCACGGAGTCTATCAAAAATATGATCCAGCAAAAGTTCCTTGAAAAGAGAAAAAACAAAAAAACATGTCAAAAAAATTGTCAGTAAATTAAAAAAGTACTTTCAAATCAGTAGGTCAGTATTGAGAAATCACAGTAATATAAATTAAATTATGATATTTAATCTAAAATAAGTTAACAAATGTACTTACAAGCATATATTTTTCTTGAAAATGAGGTAAAATCAATTGAAAAAACAAAGGGAGTTGTTTATAGTGTTGCTAGGTAACAGAACGAGGTTTTATACCACAAAGTAAAAAGAATGTAAATTAATATTGTATATCAACACTTGTCAGATAAGAAAAGCAGTATTTTGGATGATGTTATACTGACAATAAATTTCTTAATTAATTCATAAATGAAGTCATCTGAACAATACAGTAGCTGAACAGAATGCGGTTGTGGTTATAATTAATGTCGGAAGTGTTCACAGCCCCTCCTTGAAGCATACAAGGCAGCCATATTAGCTTAGTACATTAGCAGTAGCATCTCCTGAAAAATTACACTTTACTAAGACTGCCTGTCTCCGTCTCACCTAAGACAACATCAAACAACCCAGAAAGTCGCCACCCATCAGTTCTCTTTCAAGATTCTAGACTTGGCGCAAGTGGTATTTCTTCTAGAAATAAAACGGGGTAAATTGGGTGTGGGGCAGCGGGGAGGGGCTGGGGGGGCTAGTAGGTAGCGAGAAGTAATATGCTAGCACTACATGGTGTAAGATTAACAACGGCCCAACCCGTGTTTTAAATCAAGATTTAAGGTAATGTATCAAACTTCATATGCAAAATAAAATATACTACATAAATATGAAAGCATTAAACTCACCGTTGGGTTTGCGGTCGCCTCCATGGTCGCCAGCCTCGGTGACGCTGGTATTTCTTCAATATGACGGTTGCGTCACGTGATTAGCTGGGTCCTGGAATCTGACATCCATTGCTAATGTCTGTGACCTGAAGTAACCTCGCCATTTTTACAGCGAATTTTTAGACGCTGAATTTGAGACAGCGAATTTGAGCAAGTTGAATTGGAGGACACTGAAAATATTGCATTCGAATTTTGAAAAGTTGAAAGTTTTTATATGCTGAATTTTTTAACACTGAAAATTTAAACTGTGAAAAATATGTTTATTGAAAATTTGATCACTTTGAAATAGGAATGTGAATCTTTTTAATAAATGAAAATTGCAATCATGTACAAATAATGACACTGAATTTTTTTTTAGGTTAAAAATATATTCTGAATTTATTTTAACACTGAAAAAGTAAGCACTAATATTCAACATTCAAATTTCAGAGGCATTTTTTATTCAAATTCTGATGGCACATATTTACTTCCATATTATCTCATTCTTTGTTTGAGGAAGTAAAACCTGATGTGCTGTCTATCGCCCCCTACTGGTTTCTATGGATATTGACCCTTTGCAACTACGTCACTTCATCGCGCGAGGCGCTAGTGCGCTGCACATTCATTTGGAACGTCAGCGATCTCGCCATATTGCAGAGGGAGATTTAGAGGACGTGTCTATATACATACTGTACATAAAAAATGGTCATTCCCAGTGGAATCTTGGAGCTGCAAAACTTTTGTATCGTGATACGTATTTAGTTGTAGACCCGGATATTTTTTTGCTTTTGTTATAATGTATTTTAAACAGTAAAAGAATATGCGTTTTTCATATTTTTTTTATTTTGCTTGCTTATAATTGAAAATTATTTTTTTTAAAACACACACACAATCTATTGGCTGTTGTAATCAGCCATTAGATTGGCTGATTACCAACCAGCATTAAAATGCAACTCAACTTTTAGTTTTTTAAAATGCTAACTCACAACAATAAACAGTAACTCTAAACATGTCATCAAAATGGCCACCGTGCCATTAAAATAGGTTAGTCAAAAAATAAACTTGGTCAATTTTATTACAATTGTCTTTGGTTAACTAAAGTTTCACATAGACATTTATAAGATGCAGAGATGAACTTCCTTAAATGACTTTAACTATTGAGAAAGAACAAGTCAGACTAATAAGATACATAACTGATGAGCCAGAATGACAAAAAGCACACAATGACTGCTAATTTGAGCTAACTGGGTATCGATGACCAAAGCAATAAAAAGTCAACCGTCAAATTCTTGAATTGTTCTAATTACATCAATTTAGAACTCAAAGAATAACTAAAGCAGGTACTTTGTGGTTCCATTGGAAAGCACAGAATTATATTTTTGTCTTATAAACTATTTTAAAAAATAGGCTACAAACAGAAAACTCTTGTTTATGTTAAATATCAAAGTTCTTTTCACAGATCCAGTAGTTATCGTTTGCACATTGAGCATCATTCCAGTTGCGTTCGGAGTCAAAGTTCTGTATCTCTACACAGTCCTCATTTCTGCCTTTAAAATGGTTAGGCTCTCCAAAGCGCCAGTAGCTAAAATAAAAAAGAGATTAATAAGTTTTAGGTAAAGAACAACTGTGAAGAGTCTGTCTGTTTATGGTTGAATTAGACTGAACATTAATGTGTGAACCTTTGTGTTAGCGCAGTCCCATCCACCCATTTCCAGGACCCCTCTTGTATTCTGTCAGTAAGACCAATCCAGGCCCTCTTTTGAAACTTTCTTGTGAATTGCTGGATCACACAAACAGGAATATAAATAATTAAAGATTGCACAGCTGAAGCAGCATCCAGAACATCAGTGTTGCTTTGTTTGAATTCCTTAATCTAGTCCAACAGAATGTCCCACAAGTTTGCAGATCAACTTTATTGATTCTCTAAACAAATTGAGTTATGTCTTGGTGCAAAAACTGAACAGAACTGCTTGGAGAAACCCTCGTTTCAATAAATTCAATAACTATTTCTGCTCTGAAGCAAAAAGCACGCTTAGCAAGAATTCTAATAAATTTGTCTTTGATTGTTTACTGTTACAAAACATCCTGGCAATAAATATTGTACAGTTGGATCTCTCAGCACAATCTCTTTGTAAATGCAGACACATTACGATACCAATGTAAGACAGAGGATCTAAAACATCTTATTGGAGATTCAGCCATGTTGAATGAAAATCTCTCAAGAAAGCTGCTTGACAGAAATGAACTTTTCTTCAGCGCTAAGGTTGTTCACTAAGTTTGGCCAAACAGAAATGATGTAAAGTAGAGATAGACATGGTTAGACGTGACATAGACTCTCCACAGGTTTCACTATGACCAATGGAGCCTTTCCTCTGAGCATAGAACGTCAAATTGTAGAACTTTCTGATTGGGAAACGATGTCATCTTAGAAACTGATACTAATACTGTACTTATATGCTCCATAGAAACAAATATTAGCATACAAACCTCTTCTTCTCTGCTGTTTATGATCACCAGGTCGGCTCCTTGATACTGGCAGAAATATTGACTGCTTTGCCAGGACCTCTGGGTTGCAGAAATATAGTAGAAGCTACCACCGAAATACACCCATTGTGCCTGCGCAAATTTAGCTATTTAAAAAAAAAAGAAGAAAATGTCAGTGCATGAAGACAAAACATGAAGATGTTCATTAAGAGCACACATTGAAATGTTCTATAGCTATGTTGCTTATTATTCACAATATTGGACTGTGTGTACCCGATGTTAATGATGGTCTGCCTCTGGAGGTTCTGTTCTGACCCGGCACCAGTTTGTACCCGCTTTAACAACAGATCATTTGTTGTGACGATTTCCAAAATGTCTTTTCAGTCTCCAGCAAACTTACCTTTACCAAATTAAGAGTCAAACTCACCAAAATCACTCAGCTTCTTCGTCAGATTATTTTTCTCAGTAGTCAGGCCTAACTTCTCCGATCCTGCCACAACAGGCCAAACATTAACACATGTCCACATGGAGAAATGTAAGCTTTTTAAATCTGATTTGAAGAATTCAGGGGGTTAAATGAATCACTACAACATTGTTTTTCTATAACTTTATAGTCTGTAGGTTTCCTACTTACTGCAGGTAGTAAGCTCAATGCTGAGTTGACTGTTTTCCAGCGATAGTCTTTGAGACTTGGCTTCAATACCTGAAACAGAATATTCTGTTGGATGGATGATGGTAACACATGCAGCGACTGTTAACTATGTTGACAACACACACACTCTCACACAGTTTCACCACAGGATTATGGAGAAATTTTAAGGCCATAAATCAAGAGCATAGATTTTCGGCTTTAAAGCAGGATTTCATGTCTTTGCTCTAAAACGTGTCATACTTGAGCTTACACTTTCAGTTTGTGAGCAGGAATTCAGTACGATTCTCAAACACACGATTCTTCTTTTGATTACAGTAAAGTCATCTGAGACCTGATGGCTATTGGACCAATGCAATCGTCACACTTACCAGAGTTTGTCCTCTTCAGTCCGTCCCTCTCATTAGTAAGTGAAATTTGCTGTGAAGCTAAAAGCAATAAATCGGATTATTTGCAATGGCATTATTATATTCACATCCATAAATAGATTCAAATTAAGATGAAACTTTAATTACTTGAAGTGTTGTGAAGATAAATTAGTATTTTTGTGTTGTTGTGTTTGACATTTTTAGGTTTTTCTAACAACTGAAAAAGTAAAATCAAAAATCATTAATTTAGCAATATGTTCCCTTATGATTTTTGTTTCTGCTTAGATTCAGTTCTTTCCTTTGACCATTTTCTATCAATACAAGTCAATTAGTACATCTTCCTGTCTTAGTTTCAGACAGAACAAAACATGTTTTGTTAGGACACAGGATGTTCCTGAACAAACAAGTGAGCATTTGTTATCGATCTTGTGACTGCACAGAGAATTCAGCATAATTTCATCGGTTTATCATATCTTAATATCATTTTCACATGCACATCGCCCTGTGGAAGCAAGGAAATCAAGCAAACATGACGCCTCAGTGCAATCAGCTGACCAATGTGTATTTCTGCTCTTTCAAGAGGAGAGATTGATGCAACATCAGTGACTTGATGCAACTGCTGTAATAAACTCAACTCAACTGGACGATGTTAAAATTACGATCAAATTGGTAGGCAGGTCATTGACTTTGAGTTTCTCCATGTGATTAAAATGAACTGACTGCATATTGCTGTATATAAACTGGATCTATTTGTTTTTTACAGTTCATTGGGAGATCCTCTATTGTGAAATGATTCTATTGAAAAAAAACTCACTTAATTTCATCTGTAGCTCGTCTCTCTCTTCAGTCAGGTTTCTCTTACTGGACTCAAGGTCTAAAAACACATTTTTAACTTTTTTAGTTTTTTGTATACAACATAAATGTTTCAGGATACTCTTAAAAACAAAACAAAAACAAAAAAAGTCATCCATGCAGTTTGTACCAAGACATAAAAATGACTCCTCATAGATTGCTGTGCTCAGTTTCTCTCTCCTAACAAACACCAAGTTACCAATAAACTCACCAACATTGATCTTCTTCAACGCGTCTCTCTCTGCAGTCAACGTGTTGCGCTGTAAAACTGACATTTTGGGTGGGCATGTTGATTTAGTCGTTTCTTCACAATCAAATACTTTAATGCAAATGTCCATTTATGTTGGTCTTCACATGATAAGTGCTGATTTCAATTTATATGAAGTTTTTCCACAATTATGGAAAGAATGTAGACATTGTCTAACAATC
Source organism: Xiphophorus maculatus (assembly GCF_002775205.1). NCBI lineage: Eukaryota > Metazoa > Chordata > Actinopteri > Cyprinodontiformes > Poeciliidae > Xiphophorus > Xiphophorus maculatus. The sequence continues at coordinate 25,390,118 of NC_036447.1, read as the reverse complement.
ACTGAAGTTGATTGTTTTTAATTGGTCTCGCTCTTCTGCCAGGGAATTAAACTGTAAAGCTGACATTTTCAGTCGACGCTTTATTTAAAGTCTGTTTTTTATGATAATGCATTATGATGCTTAGCTCATAAAAAAAGTTTCCATTTAGCTTTTGTCTTTTATATTATGAATAATTGTGACTCCTACATACCAAAGTCACCTAGCTGCTTCTTTAATGCATCTCTCTCTTCAGTCAGGTTTTTACAGCGTGTCTCCACATCTGTAACAGAACCACCCAAAGAGGACAAATAAAAGCATCGTTACCCTTTAGAAGACAAATAATACTTCACACATGCTCAGTTTCTTAATTTTTAAATGGATGCCACTTGTTTTTGTTCTGTGGTGGAACTTTTGCGTGTACATTACAATTTTATTTTGAAAAGATCTTGAATTGGAACCATGAAAATTGTATAAACCATTTACAGACTACAGATTAGAATAAGTAAAGATATTATATGACTTCATTAAAAAACTATTTATGCTTCAAATTTCCATACAGTTTCAGTTCAAGAGGAAAAAGGTTACTTACAGGCAACAAGACTAACATGGCTTACCATAGGTCGCTCTGAGTTCGTCTCCCTCTTCAGTCAGAATTCCCAATCTGGGACCCAAACCTGTTTGGCAGATGATCATGACTTTCATAACTAACTACATTAAAATGTGAATAGTTACTGTGCATTGATATAGGTTTACATGCCAAAATGCAATTCTTTTGTGCTAAAACAACAAACAGGATTTGTCAAATCGTTTCCCACGGGTTCTTGTCCTTTGTTTCTAATCTTTCTGTTTCACGTTCTGGGATTTCAAAGTTAGGTTTCAGTACCTCTGTTTGTCAAATTTGCTGAATCTGCAGTCAGTTGGAAGTCAGTTTTGCGCTCTGCTCTCCTCTCATATGTCACCTTCAGGATCACTTAGAAACATAACTTTTTTTGCAAATGGTTTCACATTCCCTTCAAAAGTTGCTTCTCATTTTCTTTCTACTGTCAGCTCAATAGTTATTTTACTCTTTTGAGTATTTTGTTCTTCTTCTTGAAGCTTGTTTTAGTGTCCTACTTTTACCTTATTTGTCTTGTTTTAACCTATCTGTTGTAAATTCTCACTTCTTTGCTCTTCAGTGTAGGCGTGTCCGTTCTATTACAACGTTCAACCGATGTCATTATTCTTTGGCAACCTTCAACTATGTCTGTATCGCTTTAAGTGATTTATTTATTCTTTTAAATATACTTTGTTTATGATATGTTGAGGGTCTTTTTAAAAAAAACAACAACTTTTTTTCTTCCACCAATTTTTGTCCTGTGTTTAATGAACAACATCATAAATACCGAGGCCCGTCCACAGTTCGTCTACTTCTTCACTCAGGGTTTTGTTTCCAGCTTTCAGGTCTAAAAAAGAACATCCATTGCTTATTTTGGGGCTTTCTTTACAATTTAGAGCAAATACATGAACTTAATGTCTTTCATTTTGCCATTCTGTAGTTTTTGTGTTTTTGCTTGCAGTGCGTTTGTAAAAATGAGCTTGACACCAGAGACTTGGAAAGGAGGTTACTTACAGAGAGCAAGAGAAAGAGAGACGTTGAGAGCAGCCTGTAGTGCACGTATGAGTCCAAGGACAGCAGCGACCAGTCTGTACAGACTCACTGCTGCATGGAGAAAAAACAGAAAAACACTTGGAAACATAAACATTTCTCAGCTTGAAGGAAGAAAATTACATAAACTCACACATCTTGAAAGTTTACTAATCAACCAAAATCACTTTTGACTGAACCTAAACTTTATACCCAGGCAACGAAGGGTGATATATGGATTTGTGTGTATTGTGACTGAATTAAATTAAATTTGTTTTTTCGAAAACACTGCCTCTATGTCTTCTACAAAAGTCGTATTTATTGTTTCCACGCAAAAGTACAGAAATAGAGAAATGAACATATTTTATGACTTCGTTAAAAGGCTTTCTAATGAAAGTCATTAAAAAGTCTTTCATTTACCATTTGGTTCCACTGGTAAATGCCAGTGGCTGGTAGAGTGATGAACATTTATTCTCAATGTTGAGGATGGACGCTCTACTTGCTTTAACCAATGGCTTGAGCTTGGCTAAATATCATTTTCAAAATAAGAGTGAGCAAAAGCCTGTTCTTAATGAGGCGGACAGATGAAATTTGTTTCTATTGTATCTTTCTTTTTATATTGAGCCCAAAATAATTTACTAATCAGACACCTTTCTTTCAATAAACCAAGTGTGCAAAACCTTTTTAAGCTCTGCTGATCTACACGTGCCTTTCCTGAAAGGAAGAAAGAGAGAAAAAATAACGTGTATAATTTATCTTTTACATTAAAGTATTGCCTGCCTAGTTTGTCGTCGAACTGGTGAAAAAAGCTTCGCAATTTTATTTGCATGCTTTAGTAAAAAAAAAACAAGATTTTATGAGAACTTTTGTCCAATTTTGGTCACTCTTGTTATGAAGGAAGCATTAGCCTGTGTTAGAATAAAGCTACGTATCAGAATTAAACATCAAGAAAAGAAAAGACAACCACTGCAGCAAGATTTTAAACAGATTAGTATAAAATATATGTTATACACCAAATATATATAAATAAATGACCTGGAAAAATGAGAAAAATTATAATCACCATGTGTATGAGTGGCTTTGTCTTTACTGGAGCTGCTCTTGAACGCACCATTCCTGGCTGAAACAGAGCTGCTGCTCTCATGTAGCGAAGACATTTCATGTTCTTCATCGCTTAAAAACGACTCCATGTTTTAGGAGCCGGGCTCTGATAAAACCACAGCAAGGTGTTGACCTCAAATGGTTCTGGTCTGTGGCAGCATTGTCCCTTTTATTGTTCACTTTTCATCAACGTTGCTTAAACTCATCAATGCTGATCAAGCTGGAAGATCTTCTTCATTTTTCTCCTCCGTTATCTACACACCCTGTAATATCAAAACTAAAATATTCTCTCTGTTTAACCCCAAAAGAATGAAGCACAGCTTTAAAAAAAATTATTTCACATCCACTGACATTTAGTAATAAATGAAACGTACAGTAGAACTATTTTACTTCACATCCTGTGGTTTATTTGTGTCTGAACTCCTGACGACCTGCTGAGGCAGAAACTTGTTGCTGAACTTATTTAATCTTAATGTAACAGCTGATAAAAGGTCACATGACCAGAATAATGCTTTACTCAGAATTAAAACCTGCTGATGTCCATTGTTCCTATCATGGAACCGTAATTAAGAAAACAATAAAATAAACAGAAAAATTAACAATACAAACCATGTCAGTTTTGGGGTTTACAAAAATCATCTGTTAGAATAAATTGATTATCACAATGAACTTTTATTCTTGGAAAACAATGATTTTTACACCTCTGCAGTTGCCTCTACTCGTAATATTAACAATTAAAGACAACTCACTGCAGGGAGTGTGGAAACAAACATTGAATGTTTTTATAAGAGAAATTTAAAATCAGACTCAGCAGGTCAAACTTTGATCAAAAACCAAAGATTTGAAATCGCTCACAAAATGTGGATCGGTGCATCTCCAGTATCACCTTCAGAGCATCACATCCAAACAAAGCAGACAAATGTGCAAATATTATCAACATGAGGGAGTTTTAATAAGTGTGTTTTTTTTAATGTTTGTCTTTTTTGTTTATGTGATATGAATCACAGTTACTAGATTAGCTTTAATTCACAGATCCAGTTGAGGGAATGGGAGCAGAGTTCATCGTTCCAGCTATTCTCCGTAGTGTAAGTCTTTATGTTCCCACAGTTCTCCAGTGTTTTACCATTTGGCTCGCCAACTGTCCAGTAGCTAAAAAAAAGAAGAAAACTTCACTCAGTACAATTTCTGAAACTGGGTGGGCTGGACAAAATCACAAAAAAAACAACAACTTTGTGACACATAATAAGGTCAAGGAAGTCACCTAAATATGAACCAAAGTAAAAAAAAACAAAAAACATTTGCTATCCAGAAATGATTCATTTTGTCCTTTGAAATATGAAATAAAGACAACGCAGTGCATCAGAAAATGTATTTCTTTGTTTACTTGATTTCTTACAATAAGATATAGAATAATATAGATCTTAGCAGAACTGTGAAAAATGGATGTTTATGTAGTAATGAAACAAATTTACCTCGTGGTAACTAGACTCCCATCTACCCATTTCCATGTTCCGTCTGTTTCTCCATCAGTCAGTCCAATCCACATGTACTTCTGAAACTTGTTTCCATAAACCTTGGAAACAAATTTTATTCACAATATTAAAAAAGCAGGCGGCTTTGCTTGGTAGAGTGAAGAACTAAATTATTCACACTCCTGGCAGAGTCTTGTATTTCAATTCTTAGTGAGCAATCAGTGGTGATAAAAGCAAAGCTTCGAGGTAGGAAAGTTTGCTTTCCATCAGCGTAATCTTTTGCTCCGCCTCCAGTTTCCAGTGGTGACTCCAGAACATTAATAATAATTCAAGTCAGAAGAAACATGCTAATCAATCTGAAATATTACTTTCAACCTAAATCTGCCAGGTGTAAGGATGAAGGTCATAAAGAGAAGTAAACACACACCCAGGGCCGTGCAGAGACCTTTGGAGGGTCTCTACGTTTTTATTCACAAACCAGTGTATGAAAAAATATATTCTTGCCCATAATTTGATAGTTAGAGGACACAGATCCGCCTCCTCCTCACTATGAACCCGTTAGTCTGAACAACATGGAGGCTCTGAGAGTCATTATTAGACTGAGGGCAGCCAGACTAGTTTATTTTTGCTAAATTATTACATTTAGCTAAATATTATTGCTGAGGGGCAAAAGCAGGTCTTCTGACATACAGATAAAAAAATAAATAAAATAAAATATAGAATTTTTTTTTGTTGAAAAAGCCAAAAAACAACTCCTTGATGCACTAGGGGCATCAAGGATAAAAGGGGGCCGGGGCTCAAGCCCCCTTCGCCCCTCTGCAGGTGCCTGAACACACCTGTTTGCTTCTGCTGTTGATGATCATCAAGTCTGCACCTTTTGACTGACAGTAATTTCTGCTCTCTTGCCAGGTCTTTTTCCCAGAAGAAACGTAGTACGCACTGCCTTCAAAAAGCACCCATCCTGGTTGATCTGGAAGGATAAACAGACAATCTTAAATGACTGAAAATTAAGGGGTCAAAGTACAAAGGAGAGAACCAAGATGTTTAAATAAGCCAAAGATAGGAAGAAATATGAATATGAAGCAGACCAAACATCTAAAGACTATGTTCATATTAAAGCATGGGCATCCGGGGCTCATTCACATAGAATAGCACATTCTATGTGAATGAGCTGTAATTAACATGTAATTACAGTTAATTAACAGCAGTTACATGATGACTATGATAAAGTGTGGAAAAAATTAACAGTACCACCGCTCAAAATGTGTTATTTGCACATTGCAACTCGTTATATTTGTGTTTATTAATTCCTGTGCAAATTGTACACGCTGTGATGAAATCTTTATACCCACTTAAAGTGTTGATCTTTGCCTTCAGCTCATCTCTTTCCTGACTGATTGTTCTGGACATGGCCTCAATGTCTGAAACACAATGTGCGTTACTCGTTACATTACATTACATTACATTAAACACCTGAAATGAGGAGATTGATTCTGATACTTACACGACTTTGTTGTCCTCAAAGTGTCTCTTTCTTCAGTCAAGGCATTCTGTTTGGATTCTGTAATTTTCAAGAAAAGGTTATCCCATGTTAATGTGAGTTATTGCCATTGTTTGGATGGACATTTCAGAGTTACATGTTATAAAACCTCTGACTTTAAATGCCACAAACAGTGACAATCTGGTGCATTTCAGGTTTTTTCTTGATGTCTTTAAACTTTTTGTTTCTCAGGCCGAGTTGAACTTTAACACAATTTTAAAACAAGAGCTGGGTGAACAAGATTGACTTTATCGTGTTTTATTCGCACAGGGTAAAAAAAATGAAAGATATGATACTTTTGGATAAATGTCCTAAGGACAGAACCTGAATCTCTTATTGTTGATTCAAGACATTTTTCCAGGCCATAAATATAAAAATCTGCCAGTGGAATTAGTATGTTTGTTTATCATTATTAAGGAGAAATTAACTTAAAAGCCAACCCTTACGTCGTTGTGAAACGTTGCTTGTAAGTTAGTCTTACTTCAATTATACTGAGATATTTACATTAGAAACTGTCATGAAGCGGGGTGTAGAGGTGGTGAGGCAGACGCAGCGGACCCAGGTAAGAAGAAAATGATGATTTTTTAATAAAGAAAACCAGGCAAAACTACGAACAGCAGGAACAAGGACACACTGACGACACTGAAGCTAACATTGACGAACATTGACGAGGACCCGACGAGGAACAAGGAACACAGGTGGAGTTAAATACACGGGAGGGTAATCACAGAACGAGACACACCTGGGAACAATCAAGGGGAGGACAGGACAACGAAGAGACTAAGGACACAGAAAACTCTAAATAAACACAGAAAAACACAGATCCTGACAGTACCCCTCCCTCAAGGGCGGCTACCAGACGCCCAAAAAAAAAACCACAACAAGGGTGGGCGGAGGGGCGCCGGATGGGGGGCCAGAGTCCAGAAAAAACAAAAACACAACAAGGGTGGGCGGAGGGGCGCTGGACGGGGGGCCAGAGTCCAGAAAAACAAAAAACTACCCACCATCGTGGGCGGAAACACAGGGAGGGCCAAGAGTCCAAAAACAACAAAAAACTACCCACAGGGTGGGCGGAGGCAAAGGAGGCGGGAACCACGGAGGCGGTCCGGCGGCCGTCCGCGGCGCTGGAGGCGGGAACCACGGAGGCGGTCCGGCGGCCGTCCGCGGCGCTGGAGGCGGGAACCACGGAGGCGGTCCGGCGGCCGTCCGCGGCGCTGGAGGCGGGAACCACGGAGGCGGTCCGGCGGCCGTCCGCGGCGCTGGAGGCGGGAACCACGGAGGCGGGAACCACGGAGGCGGTCCGGCGGCCGTCCGCGGCGCTGGAGGCGGGAACCACGGAGGCGGTAACCACGGAGGCGGTCCGGCGGCCGTCCGCGGCGCTGGAGGCGGGAACCACGGAGGCGGTCCGGCGGCCGTCCGCGGCGCTGGAGGCGGGAACCACGGAGGCGGTCCGGCGGCCGTCCGCGGCGCTGGAGGCGGGAACCACGGAGGCCGTCCGCGGCGCTGGAGGTGGCGATGAGTCCCGGGGGCCGCCCACAGCCGGCGACGACGAGCCCCCCGAGGCAGGGTCTCTGGTGGAGCACAGGGGGTCTCGGTCGGAACGCAGGGAGTCTCGGTCTCGGGTGGAACGCAGGGAGTCTCGGTCTCGGGTGGAACGCAGGGAGTCTCGGTCTCGGGTGGAACGCAGGGAGTCTCGGTCTCGGGTGGAACGCAGGAGGTCAGGGTCTCGGGTGGAACGCAGGAGGTCAGGGTCTCGGGTGGAACGCAGAGGGTCTCGGGAGTCGGGGTCTCGGAGGGAACGTAGAGGGTCTGGGTCTCGGTAGGAACACAGGGAGTCTCTGGAGGAACACAGGGAGTCTGAGTCGGAGCGCTGGGGGTCTGGGTCTCGGAAGGAACACTGGGAGTCTCGGAAGGAACACTGGGAGTCTCGGAAGGAACGCCGGCTGGAACGCCGGCTGATTCGGCCTCGGGTGCGCCGGCTGGAACGCCGGCTGATTCGGCCTCGGGTGCGCCGGCTGGAACGCCGGCTGATTCGGCCTCGGGTGCGCCGGCTGGAACGCCGGCTGATTCGGCCTCGGGTGCGCCGGCTGGAACGCCGGCTGACTCGGCCTCGGGTGCGCCGGCTGGAACGCCGGCTGACTCGGCCTCGGGTGCGCCGGCTGGAACGCCGGCTGACTCGGCCTCGGGTGCGCCGGCTGGAACGCCGGCTGACTCGGCCTCGGGTGCGCCAGAGCGAAGCCTTGGAACCGGCCGCGGAGGCGAGCCGCAGCGAAGCCTTGGAACCGGCCGCGGAGGCGAGCCGCAGCGAAGCCTTGGAACCGGCCGCGGAGGCGAGCCGCAGCGAAGCCTTGGAACCGGCCGCGGAGGCGAGCCGCAGCGAAGCCTTGGAACCGGCCGCGGAGGCGAGCCGCAGCGAAGCCTTGGAACCGGCCGCGGAGGCGAGCCGCAGCGAAGCCTTGGAACCGGCCGCGGAGGCGAGCCGCAGCGAAGCCTTGGAACCGGCCGCGGAGGCGAGCCGCAGCGAAGCCTTGGAACCGGCCGCGGGGGGGAGCCGCAGCGAAGCCTTGGAACCGGCCGCGGGGGGGAGCCGCAGCGAAGCCTTGGAACCGGCCGCGGGGGGGAGCCGCAGCGAAGCCTTGGAACCGGCCGCGGGGGCGAGCCGCAGCGAAGCCTTGGAACCGGCCGCGGGGGCGAGCCGCAGCGAAGCCTTGGAACCGGCCGCGGGGGTGACAGCTCCGGAAGGCGACGAGGGGCCGGGTCCACCGGCGGCTCACGTCGCTGTCTCCGGGCTGACCGTGGAGGTGGCGGCTCCGGAAAGCGACGAGGGGCCGGGTCTGCCGGCGGCTCACGTCGCCGTCTCCGGGCTGACAGCGGAGGTGACGGATCCGGAAGGCGACGAGGGGCCGGGTTCACCGGCGGCTCACGTCGCTGTCTCCGGGCAGACAGCTGAGGTGACAACTCCGGAAGGCGACGAGGGGCCGGGTCTGCCGGCGGCTCACGTCGCTGTCTCCGGGCTGACCGTGGAGGTGGCGGCTCCGGAAAGCGACGAGGGGCCGGCTCCACCGGCGGCTCACGTCGCTGACCTTCCGGATGGAGGTATCGACGGGGGCCGAATCCGGGGGGTGCCAACACCAGCCTCGTTCCCCGGAAAAGCTCCCGCTGCAGGTCAGAGAGAGCTTCAGCCAGTGTCCTCTCCTCCCTGCCGGATCTCCGCCTCGATCCGCTCTGCCCTTTTGGAGGGAACCTCCTTAATGCTGCTGGGTCCATCATGAAGCGAGCCTCACCGTTCAGTCTGGTCGGGTCCTACTGTCATGAAGCGGGGTGTAGAGGTGGTGAGGCAGACGCAGCGGACCCAGGTAAGAAGAAAATGATGATTTTTTAATAAAGAAAACCAGGCAAAACTACGAACAGCAGGAACAAGGACACACTGACGACACTGAAGCTAACATTGACGAACATTGACGAGGACCCGACGAGGAACAAGGAACACAGGTGGAGTTAAATACACGGGAGGGTAATCACAGAACGAGACACACCTGGGAACAATCAAGGGGAGGACAGGACAACGAAGAGACTAAGGACACAGAAAACTCTAAATAAACACAGAAAAACACAGATCCTGACAGAAACGAGACAAAAATACTTGAAACGGTTTTGTGTTTTTGCAGTGTACCAGCGATGGACGTAAAAGAACGACACGCTTTACGTTACTTTACTTTCTGACCATCGTAAGGACTTCTGATAGTTAGAACTTTATTTTTATACCAACCCAAATCATTCAGCTTCCTGTTGAGTTCATCCTTGTCTTCTCTCAACGTGTTGCTATTGGCTTCAATATCTGAAACACAGTTATTACTCACAAAAGCAGGCAGGTGTCACTAGAACAACATCATTTAAGTTATACAGACATTTTGCTACAAGAAGAAATTCCCTCAGGAACAAAAGAATGAGCAGCATGCATGTATTTTTTGATAGAGAGGGAAAGAAATAATATAATCACACACAAAAATATATATATATTTTAATGATTACACTTACCAGAGTTAATCTTCTTGAGATCATCTCTCTCCTTAGTCATGGAGGCAAGCTGTGAAGCTGTGATTTTAAGGGGAAAGATAATCCACAAAAAAAAAGAAAAGAAAAGAAAACACATTTCTGAAATGACGTTAGATCAGTTTGTTTTGTGACTTTACAGTTCATTGTTTTATTTCTTGACTCAAAATTGAAAAATCCTCCAATACTTACTAAACACATTCAGCTCCCTCACCAGGTCGTCTCTCTCTCCGGTCACGTTTTTGTGATCGGACTCAATGTCTGAAAGAGGATACAGATAACTGGAGTTTGACACGTGGAGGAAATTATTCATCGCACAAACTAATGCTTTATTGCAGTAAGTTGTTCTCTGACTGGTGATAAAAACTTGTATTTTCCTCTCTGAATCGCAGTGAGTGGAGTGAATTTCATACTTACTTTGGATGGTTTGGATCAGTTTTTCACTCTCTTCACTCAGATTTTTCAGACTGGCCTCAATGTCTGCAAGACATATCCACAATATTAAAAACTATTCCCTCTGCCATACTGCCTTTAAGCTAAGTACTTCATTAACATAGTTTAATAAACATAAAAACATGAAATCATTTCTTGTGAATTTATTTTTTTCATCTTGAGCTCTGAATTTGAAATACATAAATAAATGCAGAAAAGCTAAAAGAAAACAGATTCCCACCTGAAATCATATAGTTTGTCATAAATATAGGATTAATGAATTAATGTTTTAGCTCAGACAGTGAAACATTAATTGTTCCTCTTACCGCTGCATATGAAAACATTATCAGATGGACTGATAATTCATATTTTTGCTGTTCCTGTCAGACTTTTTACATGTTATTGTATCTTTGCTGAATAAATATTTTGTGATAAGATAAATGACTCAATTACGGTCAACAACGTGTCAACGAACTTACCAGAGTTTAACTTCTTCAACTCGTTTCTCTCATTAGTCAGGGAACTAAGATGTGAAGCTGTTATTTGATAGAAACAATTGCAACACATTATTGCCATTGTGTGACACACAAACACACACGAAACGTGCAGAAAGATGTCAGATCAGTTGAGTTTCTTATGCTGAAATATGCACGGCTGAAGGCATTAAGGAACCATATTACCACTTGTTTGATCGCTTCTCATTTTGTTTTCTTATAATTACCTACCAAGGTTGTTGAGATCTTTCCTCAGCTCGTCTCTCTCTTCAGTCAAATTTTTATTGATGGCGTCGGTGACTGAAAATGGAACCGTTGTAATTATTTTTGAACATTTGGTATGGATAAACCGGACACAGGATTGCCAGTGTGACTCCTAGTTGTTACATTCGGCTTAAAGCAGAACGTTTTTATTTTTAGTTTTGAGAATTTGTGATTAAAAAAAAAAAGAAGAACTACTCACCATTGATGGTTCTGATCAGCGTTTCTCCCACGTCGGTCAGGTTTTTCAGATTTGCCTCGATACCTGCATTGAAGTTTAACAGGTTTACCGACTTTAGCCAAATTTTATCATGAAACTTATAGAAACATTTAACGATAAACCGTCGTTTTAGGTTAATTGTTTTGAACCCAACTAGTTTTAAGAAAACTAATAAGTAAACACAGTAAGCATGGATGAAAATGGATTATTTTGGGAATTGCTTTGTTGATCACTTTCTGCTAAACGGCAAAGCTTCAGCTGCAAAGTTAAAAAGCAGCATCCAACGTGTTTAATTTTTGAAAAGTATTACTGACTGTTTTCCAAATGAAACAAGGTCTAATGAATTTACCCAATCCAGCCACAATCAAACTGCCATGAAGGGACTAGAGGCTGTAATGCAGCCTTGATCACATGTGTAGGGAGTATTAATCAATACACAGTCATCAGCACACTTACCAAGATTAATCTCCTTCAACTCGTCTCTCTCCTCAGTCAGGAAACTGAACTCCAAGGCTGTTGTCGTGAGAGGAAAGGTTAGTCACACTACTGCCAGTGATTGCAGCACATCTACAGCTCATAGCAGAAATGTTTAAGAATCCTACACATTCAGATACAAATATTATTTCTTGAGCTGTACAGTGTTTATTTTGTGTTAAAATTGTAACCTGCAATGTATGCGCTAACAGAGAGGCCCCAGGACGTTTTCTGTGTTTTAATTACTTACTGAGGTTTTTAAGTTCTTTCCTCAGCTCATCCCTCTGTTCAGTCACATATTTGTTATCAGCCTCAGTGCCTGGAAAATAAAAACTCCTCGTAATAGTAATAATAATAGTGACAATGGATATCAAAGTCATCTTAAATGTTTCCTCTTTGTGTAAGTTTAATATGTATGTAAGCAGCACTGACGAGCTTACCTTTGATAGTTCTGAGCAGCATTTCCCTCTCTGCAGTCAGATTTTTTAGATTGGACAAGAAACCTAAATGACAATTTCACAACAATTTCACTCTTTTTTGCACTCTTAAAAGTGAATGCAACCCTGATAAGACGCTTCTTAAAAAAAGAAAATTTGTAGAATAATGTCAGTCTGACTGCTACATGTAATTTGACATAAACTGTACATTTCAAGTAACACAACTTCAACTGAGGTATTAATTAAAAACTTGTATGGATGTGCACACTGTTGAGCTTGTGTGTTTCTGAACTTCCTTTCCTTTTGATTTCAGTCTCCTTGAGTCTTCAGTCTCACTTTTATTTTTACCCGACAAAAAACAGTCATACTAGCATATACAGTGTACCACAAAAGTGAGTACACCCCTCACATTTCTGCAGATATTTAAGTACATCTTCTCATGGGACTTTGACACAATGAAAAGCAGTCTCTTTGCAGCTCATATAACAGTGTAAATTTATTCTTCTCTCAAAATAACTCTATATGCAACCGTTAATGTCTAAACTACTGGCAACAAAAGTGAGTACACCCCTTAGTGAAAGTTCCTGAAGTGTCAATATGTTGTATGGCCAGCATTATTTACCAAATCTGCCTTAACTGTGCTGGGCTTGGAGTTTACCACAGCTTCACAGGTTGCCACTGGAATGCTTCTCCACTCCTCCATGATGACATCACGCAGCTGGCGACTGTTCAAGACTTGCCGCTCCTCTACCTTCCGCTTGGATGGTGGAGGAACGTTCCAAAGATGTTCTGTTGGGTTTAGGTCTGGACATGCTTGGTCAGTCCATCACCTTTACCTGCAGCCTTTTCAATAAAGCTGTGGTCGTCTTAGAGGTGTGCTTGGGGTCATTATCGTGCCCTGTGATCCAGTTTCCAGAAGGAGGGGATCAGGCTCTGCTTCAGTATTTCACAGTACAGATTGGAGTTCAGGAAATGTAACTCCCCAACACCTGCTACACTCATGCAACCCCAGATCATGGTATTCCCACCACCATGCTTGACTGTAGGCATCACACACTTCTCTTTGTACTCTTCACCTGATTGCAGCCACACATGCTGGAGACCATCTGAACCAAACAAATTAATCTTGGTCTCCTCAGACCACAGGACCTGGTTCCAGTAATCCATGTCCTTTGTTGACATGTCTTCAGCAAACTGTTTGAGGGCTTTCTTGTGTACAGACTTCAGAAGAGGCTTCCTTCTAGGGTGACAGCCATGCAGACCAATCAGATGTAGTGTGTGGCATGATCTGAGCACTGACAGGCTGACCCCTGACCTCTTCAATCTCTGCAGCAATGCTGACAGAACTCCTGAACCTATCTTGCAAAGACAACATTTGGATGTGACGCTGAGCACGTGCACTGAGCTTCTGGGATGACCAACACGACGTTTACATTTTAACAATTATATTAAATATAATATAATTGTTCGCTATCACACAGTCTTGCCCAATAGTCATACTTACCAAGGTTGGTCTTCTTTAGCTCATCTCTCTCCTTAGTCAGATAATTATGTTGTGAAACTATAAAAACAATGACACATGTGTGGTAAATTGTTTTGTTTTTCTCTAACGTTTGTGAATAACATCTAATATTTTATGTAGAACATTATTAATCGCATGAGATCTTTACTTTTTCACTTTTCAGAAAGTCTACAGCTTCACATCTGGGACTTTCACAAGCCTCACTCTGAGACTATTAGAAAACGTCAACATTTTCTTTTTATATTTTATGTTTTCTACATCAAGATTTGTTATTTTTATGCAGCCAGAATGAGGTAATTAAGTGAGTTAATTTCTTCAGCGTTCGTGTTCGCTCTAGATATGAGACATTTTTGTATTTTTACGTCAGTTGGAATTCTGTAGTTGACCCTTTTGCTAGGACAGCTTTAGCTATATAACTTAATATGGCCCTGTTTTCTCTTTATATGTATGATTAAATCTGCTGTAATAGTGTAATTTATTATTAATGTTTAATGTTGTTGGGTCGTTATGGTTTGTGGTTGGTGTAGTTTCATAATCATGCTTACCAAAGTCACTTAGATTCCTCCTTAGCTGCTCTCTTTCTGTTGTCAGGTTTTTATTCCTGGCATTGAGGCCTAAGACAAAAAGAACAACAGCTCCAATTACACAGATTACTCTGTTTTTTGTTTCTCCATACCAATCAGACATTGTTTCCTATTTTAAAAAATTGTTTGCCGACATTTTCTATAAAACTGGCAAACTCAAACAAACTAAAAGTAACCTTTGGACAAAGATTTACTGTACTCCTCCCTAAAACATAAATTCACTTTAAAAGCAGCAAACAGACAACTTAGAGAAAACTTCATATTAGGGATGCACAATATTATTGGCATGGTATGGGTATCGGGCGATATTAGCTGTAAAAGTTAATATCGGACATCGGCCACTTAGTCTAAATAATTCACAAATATAAAAGGCGTTTTTATATGACAAACCAGTGACAATGATACCTGCAGCACAATAAGAAACTGTTAAGAAGCATTAAGTCACGACTGATGAGCTTCGCACTTAAAGAGAGCAAATTAATAAATGTTATGAATAATTTTGACATTAAACATAATGCAAGTTGAAAGTGTTAAATCATTTTCATCATTTCAGCCTCCTTTTTAGCATTTGCATTTGGTATCAAGCTAAATTGACAAAAATATTGCAGTATTTTAATTGCACAGAAGGAAAAAAACGTATTGGTATTGGTATTGGTTATCGGCCAAATGAGTTTTATCGGATATTGACCAAAAATCCAACGTGGTGCGTCTCTACTTCATATTGCCTGGATCCCTGCATTCAGGCTGTCGGCATCATGCGTTCATTATGCTCACCAGAGTTGAGTGTCTTCAGTTCATTTTTCTCCCCCTCAATCAGACTCTTATTGCTGGAAGCTGCTGCTAGGCAAAGAAGAGTAGTTTTATGTTTTTCTCACCACCAGAATGCATGCATTTGATATCGTGTAATGTCTGAAAAGTCATCTTCACAGAAAACTTCAGGAGTTTTCAACACTCAAAAAGTGAATAACCTTTTACACGTTAATACTATTGAGTAACTCTTGTGGTTGTCATAGTCTGTTTCGCAAATGTAAATGTCACAGGAGCCACTTCCCTGTAACAGAACTGAGTGAGACATAAGGCTTCATGGGATGACCGTTTTATTTTCTCCCTCAGGCTGAAATACATCCTCGGTGTTCTTCAGAATTGAATAGGTGTTCTTTAATGAATGAAATACAAACAAATGTTTTGTGCTGACGTCAATTGTGTTTTGCATGAGGCATCCCAAAAGAAAACAAAAAAACAAACACTTTCCGCACGTCGTGTGCTGCAATTTACCAGCACACGACATGCAGAAACAGAATTTCCAAATCAGAAAGTGAATCGTCAAGGTTTACTTACAAAGAGCAAGAGAAATGATAAGACTTAGCTGCAGCAGACACAAAAGTCCAAGGGTGGCTGCGGCCAACTTGTACCGCTGAAGTTCTGTGAAAACACGGGTGGACGATTTAAAACGCCAAGAGGACATCAGAGGTAAACATAGCAAATTCATCCACTGTGAAGGATTTCACAAACAAGTCTCAGCTAAAAATGTAAAAAAAAAAAAAAAGAACAAAAAGCAAAGCAGGTATTCATTTAGGATAAAAACGCAAAGTATTAATAGATGAATTCAAGGCTCTTGGTAATTACCACTCAAAAGATTTGACTTAAGATTTTTTACAATTAGGGTTTTTGTGACACAAGTTTTGTGCCCAACAAATGAAAATTGACAGACTTTTTTTTTTAACTTTTATGATTTTAATATTTTTTCTATCTAAAACCGACACAATATATGTCTTAAAGACATGCTTCCTTAGTTTCACATTACTTGCCATTATTGTTCAATTTAAAATAAGAGCAGAGTAAGCACTGCCGTAAATAAGTCATGTTTTAAACCGACCTGGCAAATTATTATTGAAGAAACTTTTTTTTTTTCTCTTACCCGAAGTGGCTTTGCTGTGATTATCTGAGCAGCTCTCCGGTCCATCGTTGCTGGCATAAAGCGTATCGCTGAATTTCTCGTACGCCACAGAACGTCCATAGTGCTCTCTGTGGAAAACCATCTCTGTTTTGTTTTATATAGCAAGGTCTCGATCTATAAGTCTCTGCCGAAGGCCACACTTGGTCCTTGATGACGAGCAGAGATGCTGAAGCGATCTTTGTGTGAAAATTTCTTCCTCATTCATTGGAAGTACCACTTTCCCATCATCACAGCTTTACAAAAATTGTGAAAGAAGAAACAAAAGCAAAAAAAAAAAAAATTCTTTAAAATTCAGGATCTTGCAAATTTTTTTGCTGGACTTGCAATATGCATATGGTCTGTGTGTTAACTGAAAACCACACAGACCAAGTATTCATAGTAGTAGTAAGTCATTTTAAGCTAAGAGAGACTGTATTGGTCTCTCAGACTGCAGCTTTTATTTAATTTAAAGACCCACAACCCAATTTTACCCCAGTTTAATTGTGTAATTGGCTCTAAACCCAATAACTGCTCATGCCAGCCTTGGTTTCGATAGATGCAGTCAAGCATTTGCGTTAAGCCGCAATAAAACTTCTGTATTCTTGTTAAGGAATTTCATCCTCCCCCGATTTGCAGTTTTAACTTGGCCACGTTGCTCTAAGGTCGGGTCAAAGCTTCTCGGTTGGATTTATATCCAGACTTTGCTTAGACCACTATGGTACCTTGAATTTCTTTCCATCCAGAGGTTGATTTAGTTGCTTGTTTTGAGTCATAACTCTGGTGTGCTTGAGCTCAGAGTCATAAACTGATGATGTTCTCCTTCAGCATGTTCAGCAGGAGAACAGAATTCATGCTTTTTTGGCAAATGTGAGTTAATGTTTTCTGTTCTTGTTTTCCTTTCCTTTTTGTTCAGGCTCTTATCGTTGAAAAGAATTGACTTTGTTTCATACCAATTCCTGAGTTTCACTAGATCCGCACACGGTATGTTTTTGAGATCTTTTAGCCCATGTCATATTGTCAGACAGGCTGTATTTAGATCAAACGCAAGAACCACAAAACTCGCGACTAAACAAAAACTCTGAGACGGCTTTGCAAGACGCAGCAGAATCACTTGCTCTTCCTCTTTTAACTACTGCAAATTCGGTTGAATAATTCAAAACTGTTGACACGCATTCCCTGGAGTTGCAGTTACTGTTAATTATCAGGTTTCTTTTTAGTACAGAAACAAATACATGCAAAACTTTACTGTATATGGGGAAGCAGGTTGTTTGATTGTAAATAAACTCATCTGACGCTTGTAGCAGAGTAACCTTGTCTCCTTTACAGACTCAGGACTGATAGTGACTAGCTTGTCAGTATTATTGACGTATTTAAAATGTGGAATCATTATGTATTGGATAAGCTTTAATTACTGCACAGTTGAATTGATGACCTGCTCTAAGTTTTGATAGTACTCTGACTTAAAGCAACAGTGTGCAATGTTTACAAAATGTAAATATATATTTTTGCAAATTTGTTAAAAACTGTCACCTTGTCCCGACAGTGTAATATTTGACAAGTAATCTGTGACAAGACTGAGTTCCTCCACCTCCTCCCTGAGCTACTATTGCTGTCTGCAGAAATGCATTGCTTTCAGTCAAACCCAACCAATCAGAGCCAGGAGGCGGGTCTTTGCAAACAAATATGTATAAAGAGAAAAAACTATTTTAAATAAAACTTACCGACATGCTCTAAAGCCATTTTAGATCCTCAGCCATAATGTAATTACAATGGCAATTTTAATGGCTGGATGCTCTATTGTTTTGATGGATCATAAACCATAGATGATTTTCATCTTATCCAATAGAGAAAAAAAAACCCAAAACAAAAACACAGCAGTCTTCCATTTGATAAAGACAGGTAAGGTGGGTTAATATTTAATCCACCTTACCCGTGCATTAAAATGTTGAAATGTTTTTAAAAGACAATAATATAACTGAGAAATTTCAATCTGTGTTTAAAGCTGCTCACAGCACTGAAACAGCTTTGCGTCGAGTGTATAATGATCTTCTTTTAACAGTTGATTCAGGCAATGTAGCAGTTTTATTACTTCTAGATCTGAGCTCTGCATTTGACACTGTAGATCATCAGATTCTCTTATATAGATTAAAACATTGTGTTGGCCTGAGACGCCCGGTATTTGAATGGTTTAAATGTTATTTAGAAAACAGAACTTTCTCAGTTCATCTTGACCCATGCTGTTCTGGGGCCAAACCTTTAAAGAATGGCGTCCCCCAAGGCTCAATTTTAGGTCCCATTTTGTTTATCGTATATTTATTGCCTCTTGGTCAGATTTTCCATAAGTTTAAAATTTCTTTTCATTGCTTTGCCGCTGACGCCCAGATTTATATGCCCCTTAAACTACAAAATGGTAAAAATGAATCTCTTCAGCTATTGATAAGATTGTTTAGCTGAAGTCAAATCTTGGATGGAACAAACCTTTCTTCACCTCAATCAAAGTCAAATTCAAGTTATATTATTTGGTCAAAGTCTTCACACTACAAATCCAGATCTGACTCTTGGTTCTTTAGCTCGGTTTTGTCAGACCTCTGCTAGTGTAACCGGTGTATACTATTAGTGTTCTTTACTGATCACTTAGTCTTATACAGTCGGTTAACCTTGATGTGTTCTGCATTGTGTTCAGATGAAGAAGGGAGTCAGACCACAGGAATTGCTGGTTGTTCTTTAATGCAGGTTGCTGGCAGAGGCCTGCACAAATAGAAATAAAAATGACCTTTAACATGCAGCTCTTCCATTTACAGGAGTCGGAATTTCCCTAGCAGACAAGCACATGGAGAAGCTAATAACAATATCTGCTCTAACATTTAAGAAAAATGTTCTTAACTTGTCAAAAAGAATACACCTCTGTGTGTATTAAAACAAATTAACATTCACAGCTGCATGTACTTACAATTATTTTATATATTTCATAAAACGTGAGCGTAACCAAAAGCAAAGAAAATTTCCTACCTCTTCTCAGGCAGCCTAGCACCAACTGAAGGTAGTACAGTGCTGATGTCATAAGACGCTCTCTTAGTGACAGTCCACGTATTAGTGCTTATCAAATAAGTAAAATAATAAAATTCTTAAATTATAAGAAAGAAATAGGATTCTTCAGTGTTAATCAGGATTTGGTGAAATTTCAAACATTATAATAATAAAAAATAAAAGCAAATTTTCTAAAGTTGTTACACTAGGAATCTTGGTTTTACTTTTGATAGCAGTTTAAAGCTAGATAAACAAGTTAGCTCTGTTGTTAAATCAAGTTTTTATCACCTGCGGATTTTAGCAAAAGTTAAATCTTATTTTTGTTTTAAGGACTTTGAAGGACTTATCAGTGCCTTCATTACATCTCATTTGAATTATTGCAATTCATTACATAGAGGCCTGGATAAATCACAGATGCAGCGACTTCAAATGATCCAGAACGCAGCAGCACGGCTTCTTACAGGAATCAGAAAGCGTGACCATATAAGGCCCATACTGGCCTCTTTACACTGGCTGCCCGTCTTTTATCGAATAGATTTTAAGATTCTTTTATTAACTTTTATGAACTAAATATTAGAACTTTGACAAGGCGGACATTGATTAAAAACACATAATGTAATGAGAATTAGTTTAACAGAATGAGGGAATCTAAAACATGCCACAGCCGCGTAATGGAAAGCTGACCTTTTGTCATAATAAAAGCAACAGCAAGCACTACTGTTATTATTGGGGCCTGCCATGCAAAGCAATGGCAGGAACCTATTGCTATTCTCCCAAGAAAAGTTTCTTTATTATTATAATTCTTTATTTTTCATCCGTAACCGTTAATGCGGCTCATACCGCTGCGTGCACACCTACAAAAGAGGTATCAAAACCTGCAGAAAATTCACGCCATTCCAGCTATTACTTTTGGTGGGATTCGGGATGAACATGGCGACATAATTCGCAAAAAACTACGAAAAAAACCCCATTATAAGTCAATGGGGAAAATCCATTGAAAACCCTAATACCCTACTGGCTAAAACAGAGAATTGTCTCCCCCAGCTGGCTCAAATGAAGTATTGTAAGTCTGAAAAGCGAAAAGAGCAAGTATGAAAAAAAAAAAGATTGTGCCTTGGATATACTGGATTAAACAAAACTTTAAATTTGATTGGTAAACATCCAACAGGTAGATGTGAGTGTGGTATGGATATGGAAACAGTAGAACATGTAATAATTAATTGTGGAAAATATAAAGCAAGTACAATAAATTAGGAAATATGATATAGAGACATTTAAACTTAATAAGATATTAATTAAACACAAAATAAATAAAGCGGTTATTACATGTTTGAAGGTAACAGGATTATATGTAAGACTTTAGATTGGGGAGCGGTTAACTGAAACGTGGGGCGTGCTAACCCCCTGCGCCACCACAGCACGCCCCATGAATATTTATGTTATTTCATAAAATTTCTTAAGAAAACTAAACTGATAGAAAGGATTTAGTGTTTTTTTTTTAAGTTGCGCCCTGATCCACACTCCATACCAGTAGGTGGCGGTAATGCACACCATTAAGTTGCTTGCCAACCGCCATTAAAAACAAAAAGAAGAAGAAGAGCTTTCTGCTTCCGACTGCTTGGTTAAGGTAAGAAGTGTTTGTGTTCTGTCCATAAAATATACTATTTAATTTCATTACTATATTATTAGAACTGCTTACAGTTGTTAAATGTAATGTGTTCTTTAAGAAATGTGATCGATTTTAAAAGTTTGACTGCTGTGGGATATTTTGTTGTGGCTCTGATAGCGTAGCTGCTAGCTTGATGGAACCACAATTTGTTCACATGTTAGCACTTTGCTAACTGGCTTTCGTGAAACCTGTTAGGCTACAAAATCTCTGTTAACATCAATCTGATCAGCTGAAATAAGGCAATTTTGTTTTACCTCAACCTAGAGCTATTGTGACTTGCAGAAATTGCCACAAATAACCGGAACTAGCATATTAAGCTACTTCACTGAATCAGTTGCTTCGGATACAGATACTCTCAGCTGCCGTCTTGTGCCGACAGTGAAAAACAGCAGAACTACATAATATTAGCTTGGTATGATGTAAATTATAATTTTTGTTTGAATTACATAAAATAACTTCATGATCTGAGTTTTTTTTCGTTATGCTTGGCCTATCAATAATTTCAAATAATAAAACATAAAATATCTGGGTTTATTTTGTTCATCCGAACCAGAACCTCCAGGTTCTCCGTTGTAGAGTTTTACTGAAAATCAGCGGAGAAATATCTGTAGCGCAGCAGCTGCGGTACAGTCTGCCCACTAGAGTAGAACTGAACCGAACCAAACATGAACGTATTTCATCGCCTAACGAAAGACAAGGAAGCAAAGAGATTTCGGCTAAAGAAATCTGAACTTGATTACATTGCAGCATCCTTTAGCGTCGATGCCAATTTGTAGCGTGACGACGCCGGGCACAAACCAGACGGGCGCGCCTTGGCAGGCCCCGGCTAAATTTCTTCAGAAATTTTGTTTTTCTAGTTCCTATTAGCACTACTATTAGGAAAGCTTCATTTCACAAATCCATTTAAGTGAGTGAGAACATGTTCCATCATTCCAGCTTCTCTCTGCGGTGAAAGTCTTTATTTCACCACAGTTTTCTCCTGCGTTACCATTCGGCTCACCGTCTGTCCAGTAGCTAAAAAATCAGAAAGAATCAAGATTAACATTTTTGTGTGAATGTTGTGACAAAAATATTTTCACATTGTGATTAAAAAAAGCAGAGGTAAAAAAAAGAAAAGAAAAAAGATTTGATTAAAGTGCAAACAAATTAACCTTGTGGTCAGTGGACTCCCATCCACCCATTTCCATCTTCCCTCCGTCTCTGAGTCAGTTAAGCCGATCCACATGTACGTCTGGAAACTGTTTGCAAAGTTCTAAGATACAAAGAGCGAAACTAACACGAGTCAACAACAAGTCGAATCTGATGTTGTACTATCACCTCAATGACGTCTGCTTTTATTTGCTGTTGTACTTTTAAATTTAATTAAGCTTGTCAAATATCTATCAAGCATGCAAATGTACATTTGCCCACATGCCTGTTCTTCTTTGCTGTTGATAATCATCAGGTCCGCACCTACGGACTGACAGTAGGTTCTACTTTCCTGCCAAGTCTTTTCTGTAGAAGACGTGTAGTACGCACTGCCTCTGAAAATCCTCCATCCTAGTTGAAATTTTTTGGGGAAAATGAGAAATTTAACTTGCTGCTAAATATTTCAACTTGTGGCAAAAAACACCAAATAGAAAAAAAAAAAAATAGTCAAACATTCAAGTACTGACTGACTATATACACTGTCAAGTAAATGTAACTCTGGAAATATGAAAGTTCAGACTGGGATTAGCAAGTTTGTGAGTTTACAAAATATCCAAAGCACAGAACTACCAGCTTCATTTAATTTGTAAAAAAAAAATTGTCCGACTTTTATTTCTTGGTTCAAGGCCGAGGATCAGACTTTTTTTTCATGCCCCCTCCACCCTTTTCACAGTGACGTCAGACAATGGCCGCCATAACTCAAAACTGGGTATCTTTACTTCCGGTGTGATTTTGCCTTGGGAACCAAGCTGAAAACTTCCCGCATTCTCATAATCTTAAGGATATAATAAAAGGTAAGTTTAATAATAACAGCATTTAAGTGTTAGATAGCTGTTACTAATCATTGTAAATTCACCATTCTCTATCTGTGTATAAAATAAACAGCCTCCGATCGGAGAGTAAACCACCTAGCAGCAGCTTTAGCCACATTTAGGAAAAATATACTCTCTGTCAGCGCTGTAACGTTTAGAGGTTCACTTTCTGTGTTTTATAAAACGGTGTTTACGTGTTAGATAACCGTTATAAGTCATTGTCAATTTACCATTCTCCAACTGTATTCAAAGGAACCAGCTTCCGATCATGAGTAAACCAGCTAGCAGCAGCTTTAGCCACAGTTAGGAAACATATACACCGCCGCCTGTCAGTGATGTAACGTTTAGAGGTTCATTTTCTGTATTAATGGAAAATAAAAACAAGACAAAAGCCACAAATAACAGTTGGGCTTGACGATATTTCTGTTTTTCCAGCAACAAAATGCGCATCTCCATGCACTGTTCATGTTTCTGTCACTGCTAACTGTCACAGAGTCTCTCCCAAAGACGCAAAGAAGGAATAAAAATAAATACACAAGAAAATATTAATGTGCAATGATTTGGATAAATAACTTTAATCTGATTACTGGATTTGAAATACGAACTCGTTAGATTATTCGTTACCGAAAAAGTGGTCCGATTAAAGACATTACAAAGCAGCGGCGGCACCGGACATCTCTGCTTATAACAAACAAATCCCTATTTTATGGGATGAGTGGCAACTCCAGTCTATAATTTAATAATCTGATCAAGATTAGAGCCTAAAACGTTATAGTTCAAAAACAGTAAAAAGTTCTGGTTAAGGAACAGTTATGTCACGTAGTTAGCTAGCTAACAAAATTCACTAATGCTAAGCTAACGGTTACGCAAAACAAAAATACCTACCTTCATAGTCAAACAGGTATTGTTCGGTGAAGAATTTGTAGCCTTTGTCTAATTTAGATTTTTTTGTCAGAGAGAACTGGTTTGCAAATCGTGATATATCTTCAAATCTTATTTTAGGCAAATGTTTTAGAGACTGTGTAAACTCCATGCTCCGGTGATCTGTCTGATCAACATATGCTGTCAGATTTATACATCTCTCTCTCTCTCTCTCTCTCTCTCTCTCTCTCTCTCTCTCTCTCTCTCTCTCTCTCTCTCTCTCTCTCTCTATATATATATATATATATATATATATATATATATATATATATATATATATATATATATATATGACATATATATATATATGAAATAGACAACTTTATCATTACTTACTATGTACACCGGAACTAAGGATACACAGCTTCGAGTCAAAACGGAAGTTGTGTGACGTCATGTGAAAAGGGTCTAGAGAATATGATATTTAATCATTTATCTGCAAAAACCGCTGGGACCAGCATTCTCTGACCTGATAATCAAAAAAGATTAATAAAATATTGCAGCTCATTTTAATATTTTAAGGCTCAAGACAATGTCCAAGATCATTTTATTAACTCAATAATTTAATCGACACTGCTGGGGATATTCGGTTCACATGCTGGTTGATGAAGGGCAACGACTGGTGATCAGAAGATCAGAGAAAAGCGACGTGAACTTTTTCACCATAGATAAAATTTAAAAAGTTTATTTGTTTGCTTGTTTTGAACAATTGAGAATAAAGAATAAAGTCTAAATTTTATGGCAACTCTACACCAAACTGCATCAAAATGAGGTCTACTGAGGATCTTGTGAAATTATAGTTGGCACTGGTTTTACAATTAAGGAAACACTTAACCTTTTAACACAGCATAAAATTAAAAGTCTCATAATATGACTTTGTTTCTCTAATATTGTGACGTAATTATTGTACTTTAAAAAATGATTGCCTTAAAACTACTTCCGTTACTAACCTTTGCTGCCATTTTTGTTTTCATTCTCACAAACATCTCCATCTCTGTAGTTACTTTTCAAAACATCCGCGCTTATATCGGTCTCTCTCAGCTCGGTTACACCAAACGCGTCTCTGTCGGCTACTTCTTCTACTGGCTTGAACCCTATTGATTAACTTGAACACTGCTGCCACCTAGCGACCAGAGGCTTGTTTATCAGTCAAGCATAGAGAACAACGTACAGACCTAAAATCTCTACATCCTCCATATTTTGTGTTTGTATTCATTTACATGTATTATGATATTTGCTTATAAAAGTACTGCTCACCAATTTTCACCTTCAACCTGTCTCTCTCTTCAGTCACTGAGCGGAGCTGGGAATCTGTATCCCAGAGAAAAAGGTCTTTATTCAATGTTCAAATGTTGCGTTATTGCTGACATTTTGATTCTGCTGTAGTACAAGCTGATGATGTCAATGCAGTTCATTTGTTGGGTCTTGAAAAACAAAAATACATTTTTGCTGACAGCAAAAAAAAAAAAAAACACAAAATAAATACACACAGACAATTTGATGATAATAAAATACCTTACAACACAGATGTAATTTATTTTTAACCCCAAAATGGAAAAATTAAAGTCCGTGAGGTCATTTCCTCCCCTCAGATAATCTGACAGATTTGGAAAAGAATAAACGTTAAAATCACAATATTTTGATGCCTATATATTACAGATGTGGCATGATTTTATAACAAAGCTACAAGAATTTTAGAATTAGTGAATATGTATACACATATTTTCTGCAATGCATTCCCACCTGTAATGTTGAGGCTCTTCTTCAGCTCATCTCTTTCCAGCGAGATTGCTGTTAATCTGGCCTCAGTATCTGAAAAATGATGAGAAGTGTTCATTAGAAAAAATATATAGTTATATATTTGTCTTTTCTCCATCTTACTGAATTGTCTGGACTTTGAAAAGAGTTTAATTGTGATACTTACCAGAGTTTATCCTCGTCAAATTGTCTCTCTCTTCAGTCAAGGAATTTTGCTTCGAAACTGTGATTTTCAAGAAAATGTTGAGGTAGAATTGTATTGGTAGAATATCTATTTAGATAATAATTTAGGATGACACTTTGCACATCATCTTTACACTTCTTGGTTTATGATCATTCAGGTAGTATTAGTGATAGTTTCACTTTTATACCAACCTAAGTCATTCAGTGTCTTCTTGAGCTCACTTCTCTCTTCTGTTAAGGTTCTACTTCTCACTTCCATATCTGAAAAAGCATTTCGATAATCTTCACTAAAAATATATCAGTTATCAGTTCTGAAGCAGAAACATGAGTTGAACGAAAACAGACCAAAATAACTCTGAATTATATAACAAGACCAAAAATTTTTTTATCCCATCTAGAAGTTATCAAGCACCAGCAGGAAAGCTCCATCGGGAGCCAAATTTATGTGCAGTAAACTAAACCTTTGTTGTCAGAAGCATTCACTCGTCTGCCTTCAGATGCTTGCAGAATTTAGTGACATCCCAGTCTGAATCCACAAGATGCCATCTGCGAAGAATGTGTGATTCTTCTGGCGATACATTTGTGAGGTCAGATACTGAAAGCCTGGCTTCTACAGGCCAACAGAAAACACAGACTTTATTTATTAAGTTGGGGTCAAGCCTTTGTACAGACCAGTGCTGTGTTGGATTTTAAACACCCTTGACCCTGGAAGTGGTTGAGAAACCTGAATTCAACAACATGGAAAGGTGAGTGAACACTTGTGACACTATAGTGTATTCTATGTTGCAAACACTCTCCAGAATTTGTTGTGCGTCAAAATTACTGAGTGACTATCTGCATTAAAAGGCATTGTTCAGAGACGTGTGATCTCTGAGCCGAATTGTAATGTACTGGTAAAATGTTTGGGCCTGTGTTGTCAAGGTTACTTACGGCAAGCAACGTAAATGATAAGACCGAGCAGAAGAAGAGATAGAAGTCCAAAGGCAACTGTGCCAACTTTGTACAGTTGAAGTCCTGTGTATAAACATATGTGATATAAACGTCAAATATAATCCATAAAGAAATCCATAGAAAATATAGAAAGACAATAAAGCTAAATATGTTCTTCTAAGGAAATACAAAAGATAAAATGTACAAAAATTAGAAGAACCTGCTGATTATTTAAAATTGTAGTTACTGAGATGCAAAATAGCCACGTTTAAATTTTGCTTTATTATTCATTTTTCAAGTCTTTTTTGCTTTATGGTGTTAATGCTTCACGGAAATAGAAGAGAATAATTAGATGAAATATGGGTTAAAAGCATATTTCAAACAAAATATTTGATACAAAAATTTTCAGCAGCTGGTTTGACGTGACCAAGAGTTTGCATTACAGCACCAAAACGTTTCAGTCATTTTTTCATTGGAAAAACATGTAATATATAATCTGCTTAACAAACATCCCCCACGTTTCTCTCCTTCTGAATCAACTAAAAGGTTCCTGAATGGTTCTCCGTCTCTTTTGTCCAAAACGACTCTCCAGTTGGCTTCAGAAGGAGCTGTTTGACGTCAGCAATTACAAGGAAAGAGGAGAAAGCATGACTTTAAAGCTTCATGCACTGCTGCGAAACAAGTGAAAATGTATTTATACAGCACCTCAAAAACATAAAAACAGACATAAAAGGCGGCAGTCAAGTTACACCTTGTTATGAATGTATTTTTCAGGCGTTCCTAAAGACTATTTGACCATTTCTGAGCTGTAAATGTACCATGTACCAAACTGGCATCAAAATTATTGCTGAAGTAAATTTTTTTCTTACCAGATGCGGCAGAAGAGGCTTTGCTGTCTTCACCCGAGTGGCTCTTTGGAATATTGTTGCAGGAACCAGGATTGCTGATGTTATATATAGCAGACATTTCATGTCGATCTTTATGCAAAGCCATCTTGGATTAACTGAACAGCCTCAAATAATTTGTTACAGGAATTTCTTCTCCAACTGGTCGGTGTTTAAATGAAATGTTTAATTTAATATTGCTCAATGCTGAAGACTAAGTACAGCAAGCGGTGATATTGCAGTATATTCTCCTTTTATTGAAATCGTCTTCCTCATTCTCAAAGTTATTGAATATGCAAAAAGAAAAAAAGGAAGAAAGAAACTGAAGAATTCAGCAAATATTTTTGCCTCGTTTGAAAAGTTCATGTCAAGGTTATTGACATGAACGGCCGTGACCTTAGAGAAACAGAGGTCACGGCGAATTTATAGGTTTACCGGAAGAAAGCAGACTTCTTGTTTCAACTTAACTTATTGGCAACTGAGAGAGTTTGACTTCATTTACGGAAAGACTAATTTAATCATTCCTGTTTTCGAATTCTGTTTGTAGAAAATATTTTAAAATAATGTTGTTTTGAATCATTTTACAGTGACACACTTTGACGTTTTGTAGTTGCATCATGGAAAAATATGAAAAAAAAATGTCAGGAGTGCAAATAGTTTTGCAAGAGACTAGTGTTTTTGTTGAGTAAACACTTAAAAAAAAGACAATTTACATCTAAACATCATTATTTAAAGTCAGTAACATTGTTTACTGCAAAATTTGACTGCCAATTTGCAGGAATTTAAGCTGCTAATTTAAGCGGCTAATTCATCACCTGTCATCAGAAAAATAATACATAATGATAAAATAGTTCTCTTGCCTCATGGCAGGGGGCGCTCATGATCCCAGACATTGTGACTCCACAACTGCAGAGTAAGAGACAGTAACAGCGAGCTAGCCATGGAGCTAGCCATACAGTCAAGTGCAGCGATATATTTATGGTTTTCTCCTCTTACCACAGCAATCACTTATTAATAATCTCAAAATAAACATTAATACACACGACTGCAACAGACTGAATGTTCTGCTCTTTGTGTGGGAAATATGAGGTTTTTTTTTTTTTGTGGCATTGTTGTCAGTTGCTATGGCAACGAGTCTGCGCGAGAAAGAAGTGGTTTTGAGTTGTACTTTAACGGTATTTCCTTTTGCTGTGGAGCACAGCACGAAATTAATAATATCTACATGTATAAGTTTGATTGAGTTAACAGAATTATTCTACGGCGGCAGCGCGGCTATGCATGACATGTAGAGGAATAGGGCTGCACTTGGTCTGGTTCCTCACCTAGGACCTGTCTGCATTTGGTCACCGTACCAGGGGCATGAAGCCCCAGCCAGCATAGCTCCTAGGATCACTGGAAAACTCAAACACCTCCACCACAATAAGGTGGCAGCCCTTGGAAGGGATGTATATATGTGCATGTTCATATATATGTGTATATTTGTATCCATTTATATGTGTGTAAGTATGTAACATATGAAGTATATATGAAGTAACTTACTAATTATTTAAGAAACAGAGCGAATGAGAGATAAAGGAAGAAAGTGCTGCATTTTTGATTGTTTTTGAACATGAGGAAACGAGCACAATGTAGTGGTAAACATATTCTGACTTTTTTTGGTCAGTTGAGCAGGAAATTAGAAGGAGGCAGAAGAGAATGACATGCAGCAGATTGCCCAGGACATGGAATTGAACCCAGGGAAACTGTGTTGAGGTCTACAGCCTCTGCAGATGTTAAACAAAACATAACTTGCAGTCTTATTGTAAAGTTGATTAACGCCATGTCAAAAATAACTGAATCAGGCGTTCCTTAGCCCCTTGTTCTTCTCTTTTATACCAGCAGACAACACATAAGCTCAACAAAGCAACATAACAACATAAGCTTTATATTTATAGCAAGGAATTAATTTAATAGTCGACTTTCTTCCTGTAGTAGTAATGATTTCTGGTTACGTTTTAGTACTTTCATGGATTGTATTTTTTTGCCTTTTCTACTCAGATTTTCATGTTAAGTTGCACTTTATTTTGTTAAGTTTGTTATACTATCTTGAATCTGTTATTTTAAATAAAGACTAACAGAAAGATCACACAGTTCCTTTCATTCTTGATAAAACCTGCTTTTTCTTCTTATAACAAACAAACCAGACATAACAAGTTTGGGCTTCTTCAGGGAACAAAGTATTAAATTATGATTACAATTATCATCTAATATTATGTACAGATGTAATTCTAATATTAATTTAACGCCTGGGACCCTGGAGAAGTCCAAACTTGTTAAATCAGCTTTTTTATGTTTGGTATAAAAAACAACACAGAATTTATCAAAAAAAAGAAAAGATAAATGGACTGAACTTGTGTAGTGCCTTGTTAATCCTTTAGACCACTCAAAGCGCTTCACACTACAGTCACATTCACCCACACACACATTTACACCGACATGCAGATTGGTGGGTAACTTGGGGTTGAGTGCCTTGCCCAGGGGCACCTCAACATGTGGCAGGAGGAAGCTGAAATCAAACTTACAACCTTCTGATCACAAGACGATCACTCTACCCTCAGAACCACAGCAAAAAATAAAAAAATCCACTTCATGATCCTTTTGTTCATCTTTTTTGAGAACAATATAACGAGCCACATTTCACTACAAAAAAGTGTAATTTAACATTAAAAGTGAAACATTTTTATTATTATAAGAATTTTAATTCTTAAATTAATATGTTGCTATGAAACACCACACCAGTCTCTTCTAACACTACACTGCCCTCTTGTGTGCTAGTAATCTAACTACCAACTGCAATCGAAAATGAATTGTCCTGTGCAACATAAAAATCTGACAAGGTATTTCTAAACATAATGAAAGGATGAAAACAAACATTAGTGGATTACTAACAATATAAAGTCCTGGAGGAATTGCATGAACAAAACTACAGTATTTATGAAAATATATGAAAATATTTATATTCAGACATGTCAGTCCTTTAAATTTATCTCCAACTAAGCCATTTTGTTCTATGCAATAATAGAACATAACAGCATATAAAAATATAAAAGCATTTTTACTTCCATCATTACTGGTTGTATTTGACAGTAAAATATTTGAGCTTCTCTGCCTTTCGCTATTGCTTCTTTTTTTTTTATCTCCATGTGACGTAGTGGTGTTTTTGATCGTGTTATATAGTTAAACATTTCAAGAACAAGTGGCACAAAGCTGCCATTGTAGTTCCCCAGCCTTTAGATCTTCATAAGACGCCTTTAAATGGCAAAAGTCGGTGTCGGTCTGCGCTAGTTGCGATCAGTCAGCAGGGAGAGTTGGCCTAAAAATCTCAGTGTTGGACAAAAAAAAAAAATACAGTATATATATATATATATATATATATATATATATATATATATATATATATATATATATATATATATATATATATATATATATATATATATAAAAATCAAGCATACACATTTAAATCCCCTAGCATCATTGCCTGTATTCAAGTATACCTGATAGCAATAACAAAACTAAATGCAATCAAAAACAACCATTAATCATCATGAATGATGCCTGTGAGAATGTGGCTATTCTTATTTATTAGGTTTTTTTTGGGTTTTTTTTTTTTTTACCAGTTATTTGTTATTCCTTACATTGTGTGTGAATTGTGAGACAGTTATTTTTTGTTTTTAAGCATATGCACTGACTGATGGCACTTTTTAAATTTCGTTGTTCTTGTGACAATGCCAATAAAGATTTATCTTATCTATCTTATCTTATCAATGAATACTTTCCTGTATTCATTGCCTTAAATCTCAAGTACATTTCACCAACAAAAGTACATTTTACGTAGCCCTTGTGGTGAAATGGCAGAAGCAAGGGAAACCAACCCAACCGGCCCTCAGTAGCAGTTAAAACATTTGAACGTTTGGGTCCAAATTGGGTGCAGTGTGTTAGTGTGAACTCACAATCTGTGAAGACTGTGGGTCTTCAGATTAAAGCTCAAATAAAATGCCTTTGGAAAGCACTCGCTATCACTTTGTCCACATTTTATATCAGCCTTACTCCAAATTGTATGAAATTATTAGTTTTCCTCAAAATTCTACACACTAATACCCGGTTCTGACAATGTGGCGAAAAAGTTAGTTATTTGTAGAAATGCGAGAAATGTATGTAAACTTCTGATTTTGAAGACATTAGAAAAAAGTCTTATATATTTTCTCTCTCATAACTGTAGTATTTAGCAAAAATAAATAATTTAGGTAATTCTCACTGACATAAATGAATCTCCTCTTTGAAAAAATGTCTCCTTTTTACTTGGTGCACATATAAGCTAGCTAGTTTCTGCTGTAGTTCTGCTATCGAGCAGCAGAAAACCTTCTACACTAAAAGTATTAAAGATTTTATCCTTACTCTTGTATGGGCTAGTTGAACTCCAGAATTCACATTTGTGTTTTCATTTTTTTTTTTTTACTTTCCCGTATTCATTGCCTTAAATCTCAAGTACATTTCACCAACAAAGGTACATTTTACGTAGCCCTTCTGGTGAAATGGCAGAAGAAAAAAAACTCGTTCCCATGAGTTAAGTCGTCGCCACATTTTCTTCCTCCCGTGTCTACAGACTGCGTAACATTTCTGAACAAGAGTATAAAAAATACACTAATTTACTAACCTGTTGCCTCCCCACGCAATTCCACTCTCTCCTAATCTACTTACATGCTCAATTTCTCCCGTTGACTTGGATTTCTCCTGTTGAATTTCAACAGCTTAGCCAACAGAAAAAACATTGTTACATGGATTTTTTTTAAAATAGTGGTTTTAAAAACGGCGGCAGAAGAAGTGAACAAAACTGTTCTGTCCATGTTGGCCATTCTTTCAAATACTACATTAATATTAACACCTGCCTGGTTTGGCTCTACACTTCTCTCTTTGCAGTGGAGAATGGTCATTTACAATGCAGGCAACTTCCGGTGAGCTTCACAGTGTAGGACCCGTGCTTTACATTAAATTTGGAAGAATTTAAAACTTAAGTATGTCTCCAGCTAACTATCGTTTCTCAAAAGTCACGGATCCAGACCCTCTGTGAAGCATAGTGAAGAACAATGGGGCAGGCTTTTACAAGGTTAGCTAACCTGTTATAGTTCCACAAAGGACAAAATGACACAAATAGATACATTTTTTTCATAGATATTTAGAATCAAGGTTTTCTTTTTAATGTGTAAAATACAAAAACAATTAATAGATTTACAAAAAAAATGTTAGCTGTATTATGACACTCGAAGAAAACAAAAATACTGAATTCCGTGGGCATTATTAAAGTTCTACTAATATATATAAGATAAAAACTTTACCATAATGTTCCATGGAGAGACTTTACCTCCACTTGTCTATAAAAGCATCAGATGTACGACTTTGAATTAAACATGCAAATCCAGAATAGTCACAATCCCACCATCTAAAATAAATGTATTAAAGAATTTTTCAGACACATGCAACTAAGGAAATAACTATGCCAGACGTACATTTTCTTTTCTTTCACAGTAAAACCTAAATGACAGGAAGCAGCTGAGGCAAAAAAATAAAAAAATTTAAAGACAAAGTAGGTGTTTTATAAAGCCACATCCTCTAGTAGAGCTCAATGACTTCAATAGAGTATTGCCCCACGTCTTTCTTCATCTTCATCTTAGTGAGCTCCTGCAGGCTGCCCTCGATCTTCCCGAGCTCAGAAAACAGTCTTACCTAAAAGACAAAAAAAGAAAATTAATAAAAAAAAAAAAAGCTGCATGTTGTTCCAATAAACTTCCCAGAAACAATCGGCCGGTTATTGTAGCAAAAAACTGATGTTTACCTGAGATCTAACAAAAGACTGAAGGTTCAACAGCAAGCCTTTGGCCACTGGAGACATTACCAACACAGTGAAATGGGCGTCCAACAGCATGCATACCCAATCCATGACCTGCATTCAACAGGAAAGTAAAAAAAAAAAGCTATAACATCTGATTTGCTTACACCTTTATTTTGGTTTGCTCAAGAGGATCTTAAATACCTGATTCAAGCTGGGTGATCTGTAGCCGTGCATTTGTGAGAAACCATCTGTGGAATATCGCAGGTAAAGAAACTCCAGGTACCGGAGGAAAAGCTGATTGGAAATAAAATTAAAAAAAAAATAAAAACGGGGAGAAAAAAAACAGCTGATTTAGGACACAGATTTAGTCGCAATCTACAGGTAGTTCTCAAAATATTAGAATGTAATTGAAAAAAATGACATTTTTAGTAACTGAAATAAAAAGTGAAACTCAGATTCATTGTACACAGAGATGTTATCCTCCAAAAAAAAAAAAAAAAAAAAAAAAGATAACTTGAATGCCAAAATGGGATTTTCTGCCTATTAAAACATGCGAAATACGCTGACTTAAAACCCTCAATAAGAAATCTACAATAGTTCAGGGCTAATGAAACTTCCTGCTTACAGAGTGATATGTTTATAAACATACTATTGGAAAGTTCGGTGAGAGGAAAAAGTGTGGCGCAAAACGGTGCACAAGCAACGATGATAAAAGCTTCAAGGAGACTCTGTTACGACTTTTTTTCAAAATTCAATTTCCAATTTTGCTTTTTTTCCTTAAAAACAAAAATACAAATGAAAGACAATATCTTTAAAAAAATGGTTGTCATTTCAATCATTCCTTCTGCAAGTTGACCTGAATTCAAAGTTGAAATAAATAGAAACTGTAAAACGCGCCCGTCAAGGGGGAAAAAATCCCCCAGGTAGTTATGGAAATAACTAACTGAATAAACATGGAAAACCAGGAAGTGCATTGGTGAAAAAAAAATCATATTTTCCAACAATTTAATCTTCAAAAACAGAAAATTTGATTGATAAAATCGATTTGTTGCCCAGCCCTGTGGTATACCAGCAGTATAATACATCAGTAGCAATATACATCAATGGTAACGAATCTATAGAACATGAGTTTCGCTCTTTGAGCTGAATTACTGAAATAAACCCACTATTTTGATGATATTCTAACTTGCTGAGATGGACCTGTATATTGGAGATTGAAAAGTGACAAGATGTTACTCACGACAACTTGATCAGAGGAAAAATCCTTCAGATGTGGGAGGAGCAGAGCTTCACTGTACGCCGTCTGCAGGACCTCGTTTCTGCACCGCTTGAGTTAAGATCCAGTTCTTTATACGACATAAGCAAAAAATAATCACAAAAGCATAAAACAAAGTGATAAAAGGGGGAAAAAAACCCCAATAAAGTCTTAAAGTGACAATCGGCTGTAAGGATACATCAGAGCAGCTTTGTGTTTTCCCACTGGACACGTCTGTTGTGGCGACGCTTTCTGTTTTTCTTTTGCTTTGGCCTTGGGGTCGTCGACGGCGTCTGTGCGGTCCTCCTCGCAGAGAGCGGGGCTGAAGCCGTTCTGCAGGCCGGTCTGAGCGCGCTCGTTTGAGATCAGCATTTCCACGAAAGAGACGCTGTCGGGCTCCAGGCTCAACCTCTCCGCGTCGGCGTCTGATAAACTGGAGGAAAACACCTTCGGTTTGTACACGTCTTAACGGTACAAGGTCTGGCTGTGGCTAATTATCCCTAATACTAGGTAAACTGGATGAAACAGGCTCGACTCAACCAAAACGTGGAGACTTTTTTGTTCTTTTTGACAGCGTCTCTTCTGAAAAAAATATCGAATTGTGCAAGTTGATTTGCTCACTGAAAAGAGATCCGTTCTACCTGATGAATGTCTTGAGGCAGGCGCAGGTCACGGCTTCTGGGATGTCATGGAAGAACAGTAAGCAGAGCTGGCAGAGAAAATAATCCCTCTTCTCAAGGGCCAGAGGCAGGAGGTCAGGACAGACACTGTGGAGAGAGAAGGCAGCGTCCCGTTAAGAAACGTTTCAGTTTGTTCCTGATGGGATGTACTTGAAAGAGATCCGAAAGATAAAAGCGCAAATTTCACATACAATTACAGCTGCAGCTAACGATTATTTTAGATATCGATTATTCTGACGATTAATCGGATAAAAAAAATTGGCAAAAATTTGCGGATTTTTCATTGAACCACTTAAGCCTTTTCTATGCAATAGTAGAAATACAACAAAAGATGAAAGCAAATAATTAAATTCCCCTATTAAATATTAAAATAAACTTTGTATTGCTTAAAATGCAATAACATATCAAGCCTTTAGCGAATTTGAACCAAGTGAAGCTAAAACTAAAACTAGGCTACTTGGGGAGTTTTGGGTAACACATTTAACATCAAAGGTGTTTTTATCTTAAAAGCAAAATGTGTTTATATTTTGTATAGTTTTAGTGTAAATGCTGGTCTGAATTTGTTGATTTTTCAGCAAATGGCCTTTATTTGAGAGCGTACGCCAGTTAACGATTAATCAATTTCTAAATTAGTTGACAGGTATTTCGATAATCGATTCTTTGCGATTAATCGTTTCAATTTAACGTCATTTTACTTTGGCAATCCCCTCATATTACAATGAGTGATCATGACCCCTGATCGGTCCAAAATATCTCAAAGAGACAGAATTCAGTCACAGATTTTTTTTCCCAAACAACAGATTAAAAAAAAACAACAACGAAAAAATACAAATCAATACAAACTCAACAGACAAACAACAGAGTTTCGTACAAAACTCAGTCTGTACAAAACATCTGGTGTCAGACCACTCGCACTTCTGATCCCGTCATGCCTCAACTGACCTGTGAGAGAGGCACCGGATGGGCACAAGTTGTGTCAGAGCTCTGGAAGAGTAAAACTTCGGATCAGCCAGGCTCCGGGACACAAGTGCCAACGCCAGCTGTCCCAACGAAGGCTGCGGGTCCTTGGGGTCCTGCCTGGACAGGAGTTCCTGGACCTCTTTTTCCACCTCTTCTACCGGTGCTGTCTGCATTTGGCAATGGATACAATTGGAGAAACTTTGACTAATGTCATATATATATATATATATATATATATATACTGAGTTAAATTTAAGAATTTCAATTGGAAAAGAGAGAAGTGTTACCTTAATTAGGTCTTGGACTTGATCAATTGTTAAACTGAGGCTTGACTGCATCTTACGAGTTGTTCTCTGCGTGATGAAAAGGAGAGAAATTGAGTTGAGGTGGCGTTACTGTCACATGCATACAACATGGACAACAAAACTTTTAAAAAAAAAATTGCAAAACTGAGCGCAAAACATTTAGAATTAGTTCAGACTTATAAACGGCTCAGCTGTAATAAAAAATATCGACTCATCAGTGTGTAAAAAAAGCAACAACTCACTACCTTAACAATAAATTTATTTAAAGGGGGAAAAAAGACTTTATACCTTTAAAGTTTACGCTAGGTAAAACAGTAGGTTATTTGCAGACGTACGGCAATAAAAAAAAATCAATAAAATAAACCCACTGAATTCAACTGAATTAGTCTAAACATTTTTCTAGCTAAAAGCTAATATTAAAGATGATGATTAAATATAATTATATTTGTAGTAATAAGATGTGGAGGAGTTAAAGATGTCTCAAAATCCCTTATTTATGATGGAAATTTTTTTTTTATTATTGTAATGGGTCAAAAAAAAGTCCATAGACAACATCAAAAAAGCCACAACAAAACAGCAAAAAAACCAGCAACAACAAAAAGCCACAACAAAAGTTATGCTAAATTTGGTAGCATAATTTGCATTTTAGCATAACTTTCATTGTAGCTTTTGCATTTTCTTGACCCTTCGGGGCCACTGTAGTAAAGAATTAACTCATGAATGGCTGGTTTGAAGATCTTCTCTTGCTATTAATGTTAAAACAGCTTGCCGTAGAGACACGCATCGACACAGTTCCACAGAGTTGGAGGCATTTGCTAGCATTTAGCTACTAAGGAAACTATATTCTGTAACTTACCGTCTTCCTGGCCTCCGCTGTTTTAGGAGGAGCAGCTTCTTCTCCATGTAAGATGGTATTCCAGGACGGTACCACAGTTGAAGTCTTGGACTCTGTGATAGTTGGAGAAAAACACTGTGGTGAGTGAATTCTGAAACATGAAAAGGTTTTATTGTTATCATCATTGTTATTAATGGTGTGTACACACAAAAAGACAAAACTTTATTTTTGCGCACAGACAAATCTACAGGAAGTTGTTAGAGTAAGCGGCGTTGCTTTCTGTCTCTCACCCTCGGTCTTGACCTGCTTTAGTTTCCCCAGAGCCAAGGCCAGGGAGGATCTGGGACAGGCAAACGGTATGACAGAGAGGGCTTTGCCATGGGGAATAAACAGCTTGCTTGAAAAACTCCAAAGCTGCATCAGAGAGAAGAAAAAAAAAGAATAATCAACATATTAAATTGATGTCCAAAAACAGGAAGTATGCATAAGCAGCAGGTCTGGGGTTGTAAACTGCTGTGTAGTTGTGAGAAGGGACAGTGAGCCCCCTCACAGTGGAGAGCAGACACAATGATCTACCAAAGACATACAGTCCTCCATCAGCACCCAGCAGCTGGAAGGACAGGGAACCTTGGCAAAAAAACAAAACAAACAAAAAAAAAAAAACAGTCTGTGTTGGTATTTTTGAATACACCACCCAGGCGCCTACCTGTCCGTAGAGTTTACCCGCCATCTCTTTCGCAGCCTGAAGAGTCTGAAAATTTGTGTTCCAGATGCAGAGAAAGTCTGAAAGTTCAGAGACGGCAAATTCAGGAACAGGACACGAGAGAGCAGCTGCGTGGTTCTGAAAACCGGATCCGTTTCAAGGTCAAATAATTTCAGACAAGCATTTCGTCACGTAGGGTACATTTCGAGGAGAGCCGCTGAAAAACCAATACTGGAATCATGTACTATGCAGTTTTTAAGATCACCCACATTCTTTATTTTTTTCTTCTTTCGCATTCTATTCTTTATTTCCGTCGTAATGTTTTTTCTGGGAAGTGTAGTTGCAGGTTGTACGTTTTAAAAAGTTCTGCATTTAAAACCGAGATGTTTCCACAACACTGTTTCTGAGTTAAAGTCCTAATGATACACTGGAGAGTATTGGAATGACTGGAGCCTTTTCCAGCTGTACGGTCAAATGTCAGTCTTAATTCTAGACTAACTTGATGTAAAAAGTAATGATAAACCTTATAGACATTACTATTAAAACGGTAATCACAATATTATATTACCAGCCAAATTAAAATTAATTAGATCATATTATGCCTTCTAGTCTTAAATGTTTGTGTAAATTCCATGATACTGTAAAATCTTCCTACTTTTACTTAAGGTTATTCCCTGATAATCTTATCTTGACTGATGCTCAACTGCAAATGCCAAAATTATCAATGACTATGGAAATTTTACCTGCCAATAGTCCCAAGCCCTTCAGTTAACCTCTTATAGTTTCATCATACACATTTCCTCCCTTTTCTGTTGTTTTTATTTTCTATTACTGCTCTAGTTTTCAGGAATGAATACGCTCTTCCTTTCGCGATATCTCTAAAAATGGACAATATTCAACAATCTAAAAAAATGAAATAAACAAATAAAAACATGTTGACAATTTTAAAAGGTAACATCTTCGTAACTTTCCCGGGAATTTTAAAGCTTTCCTTGCCTTTTCCGGGCCCAGCAGAAGGGTGTGGAACCCCGACCACAGCTACGTGGGCGTCGTCCAGGAAGATGGCCGACGCGGCTTCCAGCAGTTCCTCCCCCACAGGGAGACTCAGCAGCTGATCACGAGGCAGCGGAACGGCCTGAGCTCCATCATCAGGCGCTGGGCCCCGAACAGACACCAAACTCTGGTACACACGGCCATTAGGATCTGAAAGCGAGGAAAATGTGAAAGCAGAACAAGTTGTCTTAATGCTTAGCGTTAGCATCTGCTAATTCTTTTATGTTGTAGGTGGTTCAGCATTAACTTCTACAAAAATTTTTTACATTTTAGTGGTTTAGCATTAGCTTCTGCAAAAATTTGCATGTGTTTAGCAAATAATTTTATGTGTTTAGTAGTTTAAAGTACGATTCTGCCAAATTCTTTACCTGTTTAGCGGTTTAGTGTTAGCGTAGCTAGGATTCTTGCTTAGCAAACTAGTGGTTAGTGAACTTAACTTTTTGGTTATCTGTGCCCGACACTGGCAATAACTACAGCCAATTTTAATGCAAACATATATTCTCTATTGCAACCGTGGCAGCCATTTTAAAAATGTCCAACAGAATGATTTCTATTGTTCGAAATATGTTGGCTATGTTTTGACACCAAACATATTAATCTAATTGGCCAATTTTAGTGCAACCATGGTGTCCATCTAGGAAAAAAATATCAAAATATTATCAGTAAACATGATGTCTATGAGTCTAATTATGTATAATCTGACACAAAAAGTATTCATCTGTAATGAGTAATTGAGCAAAAATGTAATTCCCGTGAATGGCCGCCATTTTGAATTTTTCGGTGGATAAAGTTTTTTTTTTTTTTTTTTTCAAAACAAGTAAGCCTTGGGGAACATCAGTTCTATGACAGGTTGTTGTATCCGCAGGTGAAAGATTTTGCTGAAATATTCAGTTATCTGCTGCCTTACATTGTTGATATTCTTGTTTAATAAATAATACGCATTTGGCTGCATTTCAATCTCGTTTCCAAAAGCAGATAAAAAAAAACTAGACAGTGACACCAAAATGTGTCATAATAAAAACAACAGTATATTTAGTTGTGTCTCCAAACTTTCCAACATGACTGTGCATATAACCAGTAACCAACGTTGAGGGCTATGCATGTCAACAGTTTTATCGAGGAGCTAACAAAGCTAATGTGTCCTGTAATACAAGCGGCTTGTTACAGGAAGTGAAGACTTACAGAGATAAAGCAGGCAGATGTTTTTATCCCTGTAGGAGGCCCAGAAGCTGAGCGGGGAGAGGCCAGGCTCCTCTGGCTCCAGCCGGTACTTCTGAACAGAGTTGGGCTTCAGCCTCTGCAGGTAGAGGAAATGATCTCCTTTCTGTGGGCACACATTGAAAATCCTACAATGAAAAATAATAAGCATCAAAAAGCACAAAAAGTATTCACATCCCTTGAAAATCCCTATTTTTGTCACATTACAAGCATACCCAAAGCATTTCTATCTGGATTTTGCGTGACTATTTTCGCGAGGCACTATATAGGAGTGCAATGTGAATGTTTACAGAGAAGTCGGGGGAAAAATCACTGTGTAGGACGACAGTCCTTAAACAATCTTTACCAGTTCAGTCGTGAAGATGACCATCTGTTGTGTTTCTGTCACTATGTTGGTGCTCCACCTACCAACAAAAAGAGAGATTGCTTTTAGAAAGACAAACTTTCACAGGTAGATGTGCCTGTTTTGCTTTGGTTTTGTTCATTTGTTTGTTTTTTTTCTAGATCTGATCCAGATGATCTGCATATAAAAACCCCCAAAATATAT
Organism: Xiphophorus maculatus; assembly: GCF_002775205.1. Taxonomy (NCBI): domain Eukaryota; kingdom Metazoa; phylum Chordata; class Actinopteri; order Cyprinodontiformes; family Poeciliidae; genus Xiphophorus; species Xiphophorus maculatus. Next base: position 25,349,192 of record NC_036447.1, on the reverse strand, counting down.
AACAATTCAGAAAAGAAAATCTGGCAAAAATAATTGGAGATGTAGCAGCAGGACAAATTGTCAGACTGTAACAGCTAGAGTTCACATTGTTAAAAAAATAAATACATAATAAAAAATCATGCTAATTTTGAATTTAAACCCTGAAAATGTAAAAAAGAAATAAAAATAAAACACAGGACAGACTGAAAGATTTGCTAAGCAGCTGTTTCATAAATAAAAAGTGTTCTTCAAAGCAATCTCTTCTTTTGTGCATCACTTGTGACATCGACAGGAGTTCTGGACCTGATGGCTTCATCCTGAACCAGGACTTCCTCTACGGGCTGCTGGGGAGCAGAAAGCAGGGAGTCCAGAAGCCTCACAGCTCCTCTCTGAAACAAGACGGCAGGCTCGGCTCCGTGTGCACAGTGCACCGACCGGACATCTGCTGACACCTGAGAGAAGTCGGAAAAGAAAAGTGGCAGAGGTTAGGATGTGTTTAGATTAGTCCACACTAAATATACATAAAGACTTTCTGACACGGTAACTCTGTGAACAAAATCGTTTTGTGGTCAGGGGTATGGAAAATGGCAAGCAATGTCAAATTTTTGTATAAGTATTGCGCTTCATTTGGATGCCATATTCTTATAATAGAGAAAATAGTTTCCCTTAGCGACCCTTGCAAACACGCCATTATTGTGGAGTCTACATCTAAACATATTGCGACAAACTGTCATATTTAACCTGCTTTATAAGGCACGTAAAAAAAAAAAAAACAGTCTTTTTTTGTAGTTTTGCATGGTCTGATTTTGGAGTGCATAATGATAATAAAGTTTTTCTGGGTTTTTTTGTTGTTTTTTTTACTATATAATTACTCCAAACTGACTAGAAATGGCTGTACAGGTCCCGTGAAAGCAGTACATTAATTTGACGGTAAATGTGAACTTCTCGGGTATAAACAAAATGACACGCTGGTCAAATTGAGTGTTTCCAATGTAGAACACACTTAAAACAAAACCTCCCCTTATAATTCGTATGATTATGACCTCGAAAAGAGGTCATAATCAAGAACTGAAAGTCACGCTTACTGTTGCTTTGAATGCCTTGTCTAAAATGATGTCGTCTTCTTTCCAGATTCTTATCACCTGAAAACAAAACAAAAAAAAAGAAAAATAATTTAATCCTGATTGGCTAAGGTTGTGTGATGCATCACTTATGCAGCAAAAATGGGCAGATAACAAAAACAGTGAACTGTGTGTGCATTGTCGTGGACCAGGTTACCTTGTTGTCTGAGACTGCCACATACTCGTTGGTCAGCCTGTTGAAGACCGCTGCACAGGTCAGAACTTGACCCTGTTTCACTGTCCAGCTGCCCAACGGCTTCTGGTCCGACACCTGCAGCAACATGTGTGACCAATGCAGAAAGAAAACACACGCTTTACCAAATGCAGCACAATCTGAAAGATCATATTCAACTTTGAAACACAACTGCAGCAGGAGAAACCAGCTTTTATGTTGAGAGCAGCTAACATTAGCCAACATCCATCTCCTTGTCATTAGTGAGACTTTCTAAGAACTTGATGTTGAGAGGGGATTAGCTTGTTTTCACGTTAACATCCCCGTGTAAAAGCAGTAGCGATCGACCCAGCCCGGAGATAATAAAACCGAACGGTTCTGGCTCTGTTATTGAAACCACCACAGGATGCTAACACGAGTCGGCACCGATCAGCTGGCCCCCCAGCTCCTGCAAAGTCCAAACCTCACCTTGTAAAGAGTCACAGATCTGCTGGAGTCGGTGACGATCACATGGTCGCTGTCCCGCTCCTCTTCGATGCCCTTAATCTCAGAGCTTCGCCGATTTACAGCTGGAACAAGCCCGCACAACGTGTATCCCTCACACAGCGCTGCCATGCTGGACCACAAGAAAAGTGGAGCTCGCGGAATCTCGCGAGAGTACGCGAAGGAGCCAGGGGCAAACTGGCCGTGCTGCGTTCCAGTTGCCTGGGAAGTGAGAACATGATAATGAAGATAAAAATCTTTATAATTGCCTATGGAAACCCGAGCTAACAGCGTTCTGGTTAAGAAGTTGGAATTTCAACGTGGCGTCGCCCGTAAACGTTGTTTGTAATAGGTTTTATAATCACAATTTTAAGCTTTGCTTTCCATAAGCAAACAACACTTTTAATTTTTCAGTTTAACGTTGATTTCAGACGCACTTTTACATACGTGCCTTGTGAAAGAAACGTGTTTCCACCACATCTTACTTACATCCTCGTTGATACGTAAAATTCAGTGAAAGAGATGTTCGGAGCCTGGTGCCAGAAGCCCATTAAAATGCTGTCTGCATCGTTTTAAACTGTGACTGTGATTGTGAGTGGGAATAAAAATAGCAACAGGTATTTTGTTCCATATAACACAGTAGGAGTGTAACAGGTAAACCTTCTATGGATGCAAACTCGACCAAAAACCCACCTGTTTAGAATTGTATTTGAAACGTAATCAATTACAAACTTATTGATGGAACTTGACTTAATGTCGCGTTTTGATTATTGATTCTATCCTGCATTGTGTTTCTGTGTTTGATATGATGTAAAGCACTTTGAAATGCCTTGCTGCTGAAATGTGCTACACAAATAAAATTTGATTGATTGATTGATTGATACGAGGAGCGCCCATATTGAAACGCGAAATTACGCCTTACAAGCCGTAACTGGGGGTAATTGGAGATGTTCCCAGGTTTCCAGTGGGAAATTATCCGACTTCCACTTGATCATTCCGACTAGGAAGTCGGAATTTCCCAGCTCCTTCTACAACTGGAACGCAGCATTTAAACCACAAGAGGGGAATGGGGGGGGGGGGGTGCTTTAACTTTGGGAAAAGCTGAGCGCAATGTAAACAATGTCACCAGTGAAAGTATAGTTCATCTTGATGGACACAACATAAGCAAGTGATGATGTTGTAAGAAAATGAGAGTCTGCTAGATATGGATAAATGAGGTTGACCAAGCAGAATTAATTCAGATAAATGAGACGAGATGTGTATTGAATGATAAAAATATTCCAGTTTTTTAATTAATCTTTTTTTTCTGTGCCACCATAAAAATAACACTTGTCGCCGTCCCTCGCCCCCCCACCCTGGTGCATTTTGTCTCACACTGTGTGTGAGATTGCAGATCATACTTTTATTAAGCAATAAAGTATTTATTGGATATTTTCATGCCCTCAAACCAGACCACAAATCTCAAAGGCGTGTGGCCAGAATGTCACCTTGGTGACGCACCATTCAAATGAAATGAAGTTCTGTATATTACATTTGAAGTTATATGACATAAATTAATAATAATATATTAAAAAAAAAAATCTCAAACAGATTTAAATCATCTTCTTTGCTTTGAAAGGTAGTGGAAATTTATGACAGCCTCAGGATAGAAAATATCGGCCACTTCAGCACTGGTCGATCTCTGATGGAAGTGAATTTGGCTTCAAGGTATACTCCAGCGCACTGGGTTCTGAAACAGCACACACAACAAATACACAGAGGAAGTTTGCCAATATCATGTAATATGCATGCAATATTACATCAAATAGACAGGTAGATACTGATTTAGGTTTTCACTTTAGGCACTGCAGAGTGTTGTCATGATAACATGCTATAAATTCAGACTGATTCTTCATATCTCTGCAGAAATAAAATGCTGCGTTTTATTGATTCATACTAACAGTAGCGTTCTATGTAACATCTGCTAAACCTCTGACTGTGTTACTGAGAAAACATTTTGGAGCCAAGTGTTCTCGTCAGTTTGAGTCAAAACATTATGACTCGACTACAGCTTTTTGTTCAATTCATTTTTTTTTTTATCTTTCATATTTTTAATTTTGGTAATAAAATGGCTCGTACCTTCAAAGCATTCGGGGATGTTTAGCGTTCCATCGATGCACTGGGTCGGCACGGCATAACCACATTTCATGGCTTGGTTCATGCAGTAGACAGAGACAATGTCTAGGTGTAAGACACGGTTCGGCTCGAAGTTTTCCATCCAGATTTTCTTCCCGTTGTGCAAAATTCTTGCTCTTTGTATGTTAACAGAACACGGAGCTGGAGGGGGGGGAAGAGTACAGCATTTAAAAAAAAAAAACATTTGGTAAAAATAAAGATTGATCATCTTTGTGTTATTAATTGATCAGCACAGAATATTTATGTTATGTAAAAAATAAAAAAATAAAGTGCTAAGCCAATGGCTAAAGTTTATGATTGCAGTAAAGATGCAAACTCAAACAAAACCTGAAAAAGAAAACAGCTATTTTTATTCTGCACATTTTGGATTTTAATGGTTTATATTTTGTGATTCCCTACAGAATTACCTTTGCAAGATGGCTTTTCAGACCACCTTCCATTATTCTGGCAGACCACCTCCATATTTCCTTCCAGCACATATGGACTCTCGCAGCCATGCTTGACTTTTTCCTCGTAGAAAAACTCCCTCTTCTCATTGTTTGACAGGTAGCCTCTTTCAATGCTCTCTGGCGGAGGGCAGGTCACCACTGTGAAGAAACACAGTCGTTTACTCTATTTTTTTTTTCTTTTATTTGCCAGGAAAATGTAAATAAACTTTCATAAACTTTTAATGTAATTGGGTTGTACTAAAACCCAAATAGTACATATTTGGGTACTAATATGTACTATTTTTACCACCATATTTTACCACCTTCTCCTACCTTGACACTCTGGTGTCTTGGTCCAGGTACCGCTGGCGGTGCACTCTGCAACCGGGTTGCCGACAACTGCGTACGGGGCATTGCAGAGATACGTCGCCGTGAGGCCGTAATTGGCCGTGTTTCCTCTGACCACCTTGTCGTAAATGACCATTCCATACAGTGGGACAGGAGCGAGACCGCAGGGTACAGCTACCAAGACAAAAACAACAAAACCCCATCAGTTTCAATTTTTCTTCCCATCTTTTGAATAAAACATTTCAAATATTTTTATATGGATATACAGTTGAAATCTACGTAAAAAAAAAAATAGTGAATCACATTGGGGGGTTGTGGGAGCATTAGTATTAGTGGCCCTTTAGGCTCTAAACTTGTCCTTGTAGCAAATTTGTAGGGTAATTTGCAAAGATAATGACGGCCATTTTGAAAATATCATAGGGGGCTTTTTTGTTGCGAGATACTTATTCACCTTGCTCTCAGCTGTATTCGTTTGCTGTCATTGAAGGTACTGGGACTGAGTCTGTGTAATATCACAATAATTGTTTTTATGAATGAGATAAAAGCAATTAAATTCCTTTGACATGCTGCACCTTGTCTCTTCCTTTAACTACAGTCCTAAAGCTTACATTGATGTCTGTTGTGTGACTGAAAGATAGGGGAACAATAGTGCATTTGCTTTGGGAAAACATCTTCGGAGAACATTTACAAATGTGTTTCACATATTCCTAAACTTTACTCTGTTCTGGAGAAACGTCTGTTTGAGACACACTGATTATTACACAAAACTCTTGTGTTTTTTTCTTTTAGATGAACCTTTTCAGTATTCAATCAATGTTCTTTCCAGATTCGTTCAAAAATCTTCAGTCATACGCAAAATTCTACTGATTTAATGCTATAAAACATGCATATGTTGCTTTTTGTCATTTAAAAATGCCTCAAAAAAGACCTACAGTAAAATATTGTGGTTTATTTTCTGTATTCAAATCCTCACCACATCCCTAAATGCATTAGATGAAGTGAAATGACTTTAAATAATTACATACGGATGCACTCTGGTGCAGGGGAACTCCACGTCCCGCTGGATTGGCACACTGCTGAACTCTCTCCAGTCATCATATACCTGTTCAACATGGTATTTAATCAACAGGGTAAAAGTATATATATATTTTTAACCCACCCCCAGCTTTTTATGTACAGTTTATGATATACAATATAGATTATTTGCACACACACAACATAAAACATGTTTTCTTTTTGTTTACCCTTCATGGCAGGTGTAGTTGATTGTACTCTGGTACACTGTGTCCTCATAAAACACTTCGCCATTAGTGACTAGTTCAGGATGTGGACATTGTTTTGCTGCGGGAGAAAAGATGAAAGGAAGTTATGTTCTACTTAGCTGTCAGACATTATTGATGATTATTAAAACAGTTAAATGTAAGTTTACTCGTGTGAGGCATGAAATTATGCAATTCATAATAAAGTTACAAGCAGTGACTTACAATCCTGTTTGTATGATGAACCCATTCTAATATTTAAACTGTCCCACCTTTTGTCACTTTACAAGCACAGACTGCTATGATTTTATTGAGATTTTATGTGAGCTAAAATAAAACAAATATTTCAGTGGTTCAGATCAAAGCATGCTGATTTCTTAGAGTGGTCTAGTCAAAGTCCAGAGCTAAATCTTATTGATAATCTATGGAAAGACTTGATGAAATGATGACCACATAGACTAATCATTGAATCTGTCTTAAATTGAGTAAAAAAAAGAAAAGAAGGGTAAAATTGTTAGATTATATCTTGGTCCAAAACACTAAAGTTCTGGGTTTTGACACAACAACATGAGAAAAAGGAGTTTTTAAATGTTTCTTCAAAGTACTACAAGTAAATATTTCATATTTTCCTTGACATTTGCAAACTTGCAGTTCTTAATTTGCATATGTCCAAGTGAAAACTCTTGAGTCTACTAAAACTATGGAATATTTCATCTGTTTACTTCAAAATCTCTGTGAATTTTGTTTCACTGGTAATTACAAGAACTATTACTAGACATTTCTGCCATATTTAATAGAAAGAAAATAAGACACGCACGTATGCACTTTAGCTTGGTGCTTGTCCACACGCCGTTCATGGTGCAAACAATCTTGCGTGGGCCCGACACAGGAGTATATCCCTCTTTACAGGACAGGGCTAACTCCTCACCGGGACTGGAGAACCTCTGGATCCCAGACATCTCAATGTTCCCGCTCAGTTCAGGCCGGGAACAAACTGGAATTAGTCAGTTATTTCAACGAAAGTTGTGTATCGGCCTAGACTTAGTAAGCTTAGGTAAAAAACAACCCGATATATTTACATTTTCCAACTATGTAAGTAGAACTTAACAGATGTCCAAAACTCTTTAAATACGAAGTAATATAAAATGTCACTTTTCTTCCCCCCTCAAATTACTATTGACAGAACAAAACAACTGTTGGACTACGAAATGTTTTCACTGACTTTAACTCAGAGCAGTGTTGAGAAAAATAGTCATCGATCAACACAAGCGATAAAATGTTTCTCCAAAAGTCCATAACAAAAGTTGAAATCCTTAAAACAAACTCGGGTGACTTTTCATTCTAGGATGTGCGAAATGAAAAGAAGTCATACCATTAGGTTGGGATGTCACTGTCGTCACAAGCAGACCAGAGCACAGCAGAAACAAACGCTCCATCTTCTGAAGAGACGGACGGACAATCTCCTTCTCCCCTGCTGTCTGCCTTCGGCTTCGGGTGCGGACTCTTTGCCCCACTTTCGGCTGTTTGTGTTTCTCTCAGGGCAAACAGACAAGAGCAGCGTGAAGCAACTCCTTCAATAAGAGTTTGGAATCCTTTCAAATGTTTCCAGGAAGTCACACACACACACACACAAAAAACCAGATGTTGAAATTCCAACACAAAAACTCAAGTTCCCCCCCCCTCTATGTCTTCCATCCATCCATTTTCTGTTCACCCTTTGCCCCTAATGGGGTCGGGACCTCTATGTCTTTGTGGTCTTTTTTTTTTTTTTGGGAATTTTTCCCTCCTTTTAACTTTTTCATGTCAGATGGATGTAAAATTGTGGATTGAATTTAAAGTCGCATGATAATATGATAAAATGATAATTCAATTCCAGTCAAATGCTTTTGTTGTCATGCAACACAGACTATCCTGCTGTTTCCAAGAGTTTACCCCCGGCGCCATCTTTAAAGGCCACAGCATAAACATGAATACGTAGATGACTACGGCAGGCAGTTTTACCATAAATCCAATTTTGTCTGTCTATTTGTAGTAACAGGTATCTAAAAATGCATTTTTCACTTGACAAAACTACATATTTATAGCAAGGAATTAATTTAAAAGTCGATTTTCTCCTTGTATTAGTAGTGATTTCTGGTTACATTTTAGTACTTTCATGGATTGAACTTTTTTGCCTTTTCTACTCAGATTTTCATGTTAAGTTGCACTTTATTTTGTTAAGTTTGTTATACTATCTTGAATCTGTTATTTTAAATAAAGACTAACAGAAAGATCACACAGTTCCTTTCATTCTTGATAAAACCTGCTTTTTCTTCTTATAACAAACAAACCAGACATAACAAGTTTGGGCTTCTTCAGGGAACAAAGTATTAAATTATGATTACAATTATCATCTAATATTATGTACAGATGTAATTCTAATATTAATTTAACACATGGAACCCTGGAGAAGTCCAAACTTGTTAAATCAGCTTTTTTATGTTTGGTATAAAAAACAACACAGAATTTATCAAAAAAAGAAAAGATAAATGGACTGAACTTGTGTAGTGCCTTGTTAATCCTTTAGACCACTCAAAGCGCTTCACACTACAGTCACATTCACCCACACACACATTTACACCGACATGCAGATTGGTGGGTAACTTGGGGTTGAGTGCCTTGCCCAGGGGCACCTCAACATGTGGCAGGAGGAAGCTGAAATCAAACTTACAACCTTCTGATCACAAGACGATCACTCTACCCTCAGAACCACAGCAAAAAAATAAATAAAAAATCCACTTTATGATCCTTTTGTTCATCTTTTTTTAAAACAATATAATGAGCCACATTTCACTACAAAAAAGTGTAATTTAACATAAAAAGTGAGAAATTGTTACTATTATAAGAAGAATTTAAATTCTTAAATTAATATGCTGCTATGAATATTGAGCTGTGTGTTGTTGCGCCATCTACCATTCAAAAGGCAAAGGGCTGTTTTTAATTTTTTAAGCAATTCCTGCAGTTTCTTGAACCCTTTTGGGGGTAATTTACATCGACCAATTGACCTAACCCACATGTTTTAGGAGATGTGAGGGATAACCGGAGCACCCTGAGAAAACCCACACAAGCACTGGGAGAACACGCAAACTGCACACAGCAAAGATCTGACACATCCTCTCTGTGAGCTGCAGCGCTAACCACTGCATCACCGCGCTGCCCACTTTTTTTTTCCATTTCAAATTCATCTTAACATTTGAATGTTTTATTGAATTGGGTCAGGAAGGGATCTGTTTCTAGTTGGTTAATGGGGGCTGGAGGGAGATGAGGGGAAACTTGCCTTTCTAAAATTTCTCGATGGTGAAAGCGAGCTTCCCGTATACAGAGTCTACTGACCGCTGTGTGACCAACACAAGTGTGGTTCCTCTGTTGCAGGTCTTCCACCTTCTCCAAACACTTTTTGCTTAGTTTTCCCTTCTTTGTTCTTTTCCGTCGTTCTTTTTCAGAGAACATTTTTCCAATTGGCTGAATTAGACACATTCTTGACTTTCCTTCACTTTTTGTTTTTCGGTTTCTTCAAACGCAGAGCCCTTCGTATCTTTTTCCAGCCATTCGAGGCTGCTTCCAGCTTTAATTTAGGTATGAATTTGTTTTGTTGCACGCTAATGAAAAAAATAAATGAACTGATTATTTGGAAATAACCCTGTATTTGTGCATTAAACTGAAATGTACTTTGCAACCATTTCGCATTAGATGTCCACAGCTTCCATTTCTTTCAACATTTGATTAACGCACATTTTCTAGGTTTGTTTTAATCAGCTTGCATTTATTTATTTATTGCCAGTCTAAGTGAACAGCAAACAAAAGCAGGGAACATCAAGAAGGCATCCCATGTCTTCCTCAGTTCGTGGCGCCGTAAGTTGCTCACGCAGGGTTTGGGGGGCTTGTTGGGTTTGCGGCGGGTGGTGCCACGCACGCTCTGATTTCTGACGGAAGGTTTTTAGACCTTAGGTTGTACTCGATTTTGCCCGGTTCTATAAGTCAAAGGGAAGAAAAGCAAGACAAACACAGAAGCATTCTGCTGTTATCTAGGGGATGAAACATCTCTAGGACATTCGAAGAAGCTTTTTCCGCTGGTTCCATTGCCAGTCGACTGGACCAGTTTTAAGTAGAGCTCATCCAGCTGGCATCGACTCACGTTCGTAGCAGTCCGGGATGGGGAGGTTTCCGTCGTTACAGGTGCTGGCCACGGGGTAGCCACACTTTTCAGCTTTGTCCTTACAATAGAAGGCGACATGCTCGCCATGGAGCACTCTGTTTGGCCTCAGGTCCTCAATCCAGATCTTTCTGGCATTGTAGAAGATGCGCCCTCTTTTGATTCCAACTTCGCAGGGAGCTGGGTTAAAAACAAAAAAAATAAAAAGCTAAATATTTTCACCTGACAGAGAAAACTCTCATTTTTAGGAAATATATATATATATAAAAAACAGCATTAGTTTTGCAGGTGAATGTTTTTGCTACGCCCGAAAGAATCAGAGACATTCTAGCGTAGGAATTTCTTTAGAGCAGAGTTCGATAAATATAGAGCAGAGGCCTGAAGTGAGATCTAATTTTCTCATGACTCACCCCTGCAGACTGGCTTTGATGACCAGTTTCCAGTGTTTTGGCACTGGATCTCAGCCTCACCCTCCAGGGTATAATGCTCATTGCAGGAATACTTAACCTTCTCCTTGTATCCGTGTTGCCTCATCACGGCGAACGTGATGACGCCATTTGGTATGCTTGGAGGAATGGGGCAGCTCACATCTGTAACGACAACAAGAAGGATGGTTTCATTAGAAGGGTGGTATTTTGTATTTTCCAGGCCTATTGGGACATTTTATAGCACAATCAAGTGCTATTTTAAGTCAAGTTAAAAGAAATTTGAATTTATAATTTAATGCCTTGAAATTGGGCCTCTGTCTACTTAAGAACTCCTGCTCTTTGTGAAGCTCCGCCTTCAGGAAGCCATCACAACATCACTCCTCTTATGAATCCTCGAACAACTCGTTTTTCAAGCATTGCACTGAGAAGTGGCTCGTATAATGAGCCCAGCAGATGCGCAGCTCCACCAGGTGTTTGCTAATTGCGGTTGGCTAGTTTGAAGGAGCTCTGTGAAGCGGAAAATCGGAAACTTGTAAACTGCAGCTCGGAGAAGGAGCTTCATCCTCAAAGGCGGGGCTAGGTCCACCCAGGCGCTTTGCGCATCTGAACCGTTGCCATGGGTGATTAAAGGATTTCTCAAACACGTATGAAAGAATCAAAGCAACACTCCAGGTATGTTTTGGATGAGGGAATAACATTAGGACATGATGTAAAGCTCAAAAGAAGTTGATGTTACATAATACTGCCGCCTTTAAACAACACAACTCTGACACGTAAGTAAAGAAGATGAAGAAGAAAATAAATCTTGCATGCAATACCACACAATTCAGACGATATTCATACATCACAAGTCTGGATTTACCTCGACAGACCGGAGGTTCGGTTGCGGTGCCATCAGCCATGCAGGAGCCTCTCTCGTAACTCGGTGCTTTGGGTGGGTTGCACTCGTACGACCAGCCTTGTCCATAAATTGTTGACGTTCCTGTAGCGGCCTTGTCGTGGACAATCCTTCCCTCTCTTGGCGGCTTGGGCAGAGGACAGTTCACGCCTGCGGGATCACAATCAGAACTTGGTATGGCGATATCCATGTCATGAGTGAAAAACATAAAAATAAGTTCTAAATATTTGAAATCTGCTTGGCCTTTTGTTGCTGTGGTGCTCCTCAGGGCTCAGTCATTGGGGCTGCTCTTTTCTTTCTTGACCAATTTTGAAATATATTCATATTGGCATCGATTTTCAAGCAGGGGATTCTCAAATGTACAGGCCCTTTGCTATGAGTCGGAGAAAATCAGCAGATAAAGAGTGGGCTATCACAAGAAGCCAAATAGTTGTCGTCCATGTCTTCGAAAACGTCTGTGGGTGTTCTGGGTTTAGAAACATTGCCAGCATAACTTTCACACCTTTGTAAATATCCTTTAAACGGTTAAATGGGGATTAAAAAAAAAAAAGTATTATTTGATTAATTTGTCGTTAGTCAAGTCAAGTTTATTTGTGTAACACATTTCAGCCACAGGGTGCAAAGTGCTTTACACCATAAAAACATGATACAGTATCCAATTATGAAACGAGCAATAAGCGCTGCATTTTGTCAAACGTCAACATCGAAATCATCATCAAAAATGTTGCTCAGTTTTCCACTTACTTGGAATCAAAGTAAGGTAGGGGTTTTTAGCCTTGATTTAAAAGAACTCAGTTTTTCAGCAGTTTTCCGGAAGTTGGTTCCAGATTTGTGGTGGATTTAAAAACTGAACCCTGCTTCTCCGTTACACTCGATATCGTTTTATAGGAACGCGTTAAACCGTAGTGTTCAGTCTGGGCCTTTTTAAATGCCGAAACAAAGTCGGCAGGGTCTGGATAACTTGTGTTACCTTTGCAGAGAGGAGGTGGATGACTCCAGGTGCCATCGTGTAAGCACCTGCTTTCATTAGCCCCTAACATCACGTACCTGAATAACGACAAGTATGCATTTCCGTAATAGTCTGCAATCATAATGTGGGAGAATTTATATGTATTTTTTTGTTCTTACCCGTCATCACATGAGAAGTTGAGCACGCTCTTAAAAGGAGCCTCTGTCCTCCCTTTTGCAAATGGCTGCAAAGGCCTGGGTATCTGGCACATCTTGGCTGCGGAAAAGAAAACCACCACCTCTATTAGACGTCTTCACGACTTAACAATACGTCATCTTGAAAGATCACCATCAAGTTTCTTTTATTCTATCATGATTGCTTTTGTTGTTTGGTACACAAAACGGCATTCGGACTTCATCAATTCGCTTCCCGCTCGCTGTTTTCAAGCTCTGCAAGACGCCAGCCACAGGATTTAAAAAAAGCAGAAGCCTCGACTCACGGGAACACGCCAGGTTTGCCGGCGTCCATTCCCCCGTCGCCGTGCAGGTTATCCTGGGAGGCGTCGCCGTTGACGGCGAGTAGCCCTGCTCGCACGAGAGGCTCACGTCTTCTCCGATCTCAAACACGCGCTTCATGGAGGAAACATCAACGCCGTCAGAGACGCGAGGCCGGCCACAAACTGGTGGGAGAAAAAGGGAAGAACGTGACGCCAAGCAGGAGAAATTTAACTTGGGCCGAGTTACAAATTTTGCAAATGTACCTTTTGCAGGTGTTACGGTTGTAAATATGGCTGCCAGGCTGAGAAGCAGCAAAGTGGGATCCATCTTCTTTGGAGGTGAAATCCGCTCTGTGTTCCCCCCCTGCAGCCACTGGATGAGCGCCTTTTGGATTCTGGCTGCAGAGACGGCCTCCTCCAATCAGATGCAACCTCAGACCGCTATTGATTGAGCACAAAGTTCACATGCGGCGTGCATACAGCCGTATTTGACCAAATGTTGATAGATAATCTCGATCTGGTGGGAGAGCAAACGGCAGGCATCTTATCAAGTGCAAATGAAGAATAACTGCATCGCAGAAATGGCAAACAAAAAAGGAGTTGGTTTTTTTTTTGCTGTGAAAACTACGAGTTAAACAGAGAAATCATCCAACGTATACGTTTCATGAGCTTGTTTGTTATCGGTTACAGCCCGTGTAGTTTCAGACCTGCAACTTAGAGAAGAAAAAAAACCTAGAATCTGGTGCTATTTTATTTGACTTCTTTCCCTATAAGTTCTTAAAGGTTGTTGGATTGTCCCCCGTGTCGCTCTGTGTGTCATTTCTAAATATTTGTCTTCAGTGAAACAAGGGAGAGGACCCTCCATGTCAGTGAACTTTGTGGGAATCCGAGTCAGTAAATGAAACACAAACACAAACTGAGTTTATTGGTGCGGCACGTTGGAAAAAAAAAAAAAAAAAATCTATAAAGCTTAGAAAAAAAAGCTGTGCAAAAATGATTTGAATTTAGGTTAAAACTCAGTTAACAGGATGGTACGAAAATCCCCCTTTCTGCTGTTATGAAACTCACTCCACGGCTTGTGTATAAAATATTGATCGACTTATCAATCTGTCAGATAATGCACTTCTTCTCTTGCTTCTGCTTTGGTTCATTTGGGAAATGCAAATTTCACCTTGTTAGCAAAAAGGAGAAAGAGAGGAAAAAAAAAATCTAAAGGTATTTATATTTATTTCAAAATCCCAAATTATTTAGAGCAGCATTAATAAACTTGGGTTATGTATACCAAGATGCAGATTTAACCAGTGAAGCAAAAAGAAAAGAAAATTGGGTGTGGACGATAAGAAACGCCTATAGGGGCGCTTTGCTAGAGGGGGCGCCAAATCGATAGTGTAAAAATTCTTTCTAGTCTGCATTTTCTGTACTTAACAGCTATTTGTGCAAATGATGTGATCTATAAGAGAAGCACCTTCATTTAACATATTTGTACCATCTTTTGAGAGATTTTCTGATCTAATTTCCAATCAGAAACATTAGTTGAATGTTTTTTTGTTTGTTTGTTTTTGCAAAGGCCCAGATTTAAGGGAAACAAACGTTCAGGCTCGCTCTTTACCATCGAAGCCTGAACCATGAACTCCACTTATGTAAAGTACGTTGGACCTGTTTTACTTTACAACAAAGTCAAAGCTCACGGTTCCGTTCCTTTCATTTGGCATCATCTCATATCTTAAATTAGCCTTCGGCATTCAAAGCCGTGCTGACATATAGTTGTGGTAATATTGCATCGTGCTCAGGGCTTCAGCATATTTCCATAAAACAAAAGAAGCAGTGAGAAATATTCCAAACACTTTTTCACACGGTAATAAAAAAAAAAGAAAAAAGAAGAGGTGGGTTCTATTTCCTGTTGCGGTGGGGAAAAGCAAAATGAGTTCTTATCCACAGGACAGGTAATAACTTCGATATTTTCTCACTGATGTCACGTGTATCAGAAAGAGTGTGCAACGCCATGTTTTCCCACACGGTGACGCCTCCAGCCTCGGTTCGTCCAGCGGGACCCGAGGCCTCCTCCCTCCCACGGCGGATCCTGTTGCGTGACATCAGCCGGAGCGAGAAAGGAGGAAGAGCCGCCGTGGGAGAGTCAACTGACGCAAAAGCACACAGGTCCACGAGCGGAAATTGTTTTTTTTTTTTTTTCAAAATAAATCGCAAAGAAAAGAAAAAAAAAAACAAAAACAAAACAGACATTTGTGAAAATTGAGGGAGGGCGAGAAAATAGCTGCAGTTGTTCCGTTCATATGTGAATAGGTGGATTTTCAGAAGGTTTATTTAGATTAGAGTTCAGAGGTTGCTTTGTTGGGCTTTCATGTTTTGTATTTCAGAGGATTTTATTTATTTATTTAAAAAAAAAAAAATCAAAGCAGGGAGATTAAAAGCTGCAGAGATGAAGGCTAACGCACAAACATGGACCTCAAAGGTGCTTAAATATGGATTCATTGAAACACATTATGCTGCATTAGATTTTAACACCTGATTAAATTTTCACAGGATCAAATTTAACAGTTGAACATAAAGAAAACATGTTGTAGTCTTCATATATATATATATATATATATATATATATATATATATATATATATATATATATATATATATATATATATATATATATATATATATATATATATATATATGGTCTTCTATTAACATTTTCTGTGTTTAGCAGTTGTTTGTGTAAATGATGTGAGCCATAACAGACACAGTCCTATAATGTTTCCCCCTGGCGGCAGGAAATGTAAAGGGTTACATTTATTGGAGCTGCCAATAATTTTAGGGAAGCCAATTTGTTTCTTGTAACTTCAAAAAAAAAGAGAAGTGCTGCACATTTGATTTGAAAGGACTCAGAGGAAGCAGGGAGTCTCACTGCTGCCACCTTGACGGATCCGCGCTGTCAGTGCCAGTGGAGCAGCGACAGGCAGGGAAATCCCTCAGACCCAGTAGGTCCAGTGTCTCCAGTCAGGACCGCCGCTTCGCTTTCTGGCTCGGCACTGACAAGCGCAGACCCGTTCACTTCGCACTGAGGAAAGAGCCCGAACACAGCAGGAAGCTTTTGCATTGATTTGTGTTATATATATATATATATATATAGAGAGAGAGAGAGAGAGAGGAGGAACGCGATGGCAGATGCAAGTTTTAACGAGTCGTCCACGGCGGACGTAGCGAACAGGTTTGCTCGAAAAGGCGCTCTGAGGCAAAAGAACGTCCACGAAGTCAAGGACCACAAATTCATCGCCAGGTTCTTCAAGCAGCCGACTTTCTGCAGCCACTGCACCGACTTCATCTGGTAAGCTCCTCCGCTCCGTCTCCCACCTCCATCCCGCCTGTTGCACATAAATCGAGTAACTTCAGTCGAGTCCTTCCCTTTGCTCGGTGTGATGTAACTTCTGGGGGGTCGCGACACCTTTCCAAAGCCGCAATCCCCGCACGCCTTAAAAACACTTTCCAACGCGCCAGGGGATTGCTTGTGACTTTTTCTTTCTTTCTTTTTTTTCCTTTTTTTTTTTGCACTACTATTGAATGGGAGGAGTTGTTGCTTCTGGCTCGTTGAAAGCAATATTAATAGTAAACTGGAGGGAAAATATTCACTGAAGAATAGTTAGAATTCATGTCGGATTAGATCCTGTGTCAGATGAAATCAGCATTTCTCTCTCTCTCTCTTTCTCTGTCATGCAACAAAAATGACTTCACGAGAGTCTCCTGTGCATTAGACTCCCCTCCTTATCTTCATTCTTGAACAAACGCAGCTCCTGTGATTTTGGCCTCGGCCAAGCATTTAGGATGACTTACTTGCAACCATTCCATGCGTGCATTGCACACAGTGCAACCACTGAAGCCGCTGGTATTGAATGGCGATTTATTATTATCATTTTGTTTACCTTGTAGAAGCAGGCCCATGTGGAAAGCTCCATGTGTTCGTGTTGCACATTCTGGAAGAGGGCAGGACATTTAAAAAATTCCTGCCTTTTTAGTGGAACACTTTGGGTTCTCAGTTAAGCACTTTAAATTTTTATATATTTTTTAAATTGTATGTTGCTGAAGGCCCGCTCACATTTAAAGTACTATGTTCTTTAAGGTGTGTGTGTGTGTGTGTGTGTGTGCGTGTGCGTGATCTCATGCCTTTAATGCAGTGTGTCGTTGGCAGGCATACATGTGCCACTCCTTTTGAGTTCAGCATGCCGGCGATATGATTCAAAATGTGAAATCAAACAACTTTATTTTGAAAGGGAAAGCTCCCATAGTCACACACACACACACACACACACCCACACGCCCGCACACACACACACAAACGGAGGGAAGTAGGGGCTAGGAAGCCTGTGCAGACATGCACCTACAAGTCTTTATGTGGTTGTAGGACAACTAATTACAAGCCATGTGCATTTATTTGTTGTTTTAACAGTGTGATTATTAACTATGGTCATAAAAATAAAAATTAAAAAAATCCCAGAAAGCTTTTGGGTTTGGGGTTATGACGTAACCTTTAGAGAAGCGATGCCAATCTAGGCTTGACTTTTCCTTCTGCTGTATTGTTGATTATTAACTCAATGAGGGAGACAGCTAATGCTTTTAATACAACATAATGGTGCATCGAAGTAAATCAGAAAAGTTAATATGCTGATTTATTTCTGTAATTTAGTTCAAAAAGTCACATTTCTAGAAGTTAATAAACACAGTGGTGATTTTCAGTGTTTTATTTCTCTTCATTTTCACAATTGTACCTCATAGACAACGAGAATCCAAAATTGTGATTTAACAGAACATCGTAATTTTACATAAGCGTGAAATAATAAAAATAAAATATTTTTTTAAATGCAGAAATGTTCTGTGATGACCTGCCTCATAATATGGAAGGCTGCTGATGTGACATTTGTCCAGCTGATAGTCTCCATGTCCCTGCCTATTAGAGCTTCAAGAAGTCATTGTTAATGAAGATGGCTATTTAGAGTGCTTTCATGTATTTTAATGTAAAGTTGAGTGGAAGAAAAAAAGTGTGGTTTAAAAAATAAGTCAGATTCAATGAAAAGATTGTGAAGCAAAGATCACTCCAGTGTTTAGGGGAGATTCATGAGATCAGTAAAAAAAAAAGGCCTCTTAATATAGAAATTTCAGCCATGAATTACTGCATTAGTGCGGCGCGGCGTGGAGCGAATCGGTCTATGACTCTGCTAAGGTGTTAAAGTTGCTTTTGTATCGGCCTCCGACTCACTTGCATTGTTGAGTCTTTGTCTCTGAACGACTTATTCACACGGCCCAAATGTTTTTTTAAATACATTTTAGGTCAGGCCAGTTCACTGGTCAGTCAAAGACAGTGATACAATAATCATTAAACCAGGTAGACGTACTTTTATCAGTGTGGGCATGTTCCAAATACCGTTGGAAAAAAAAAAAAAGAAGAATGATTTTGGGTCACTGTGCACCAGTCCAGTTCTTTATCGTTGCTTCTCAGTCCTCTGAATGGCGTGCTTTTTTTCTTCCGCGTAACTTTCCGTTTGTACGCTTATGTGTGCGGTGTGAACATCCATCTTCTTTAGCAACAACCTTTTTTAAACTTGCCCTCCATGTAAATGGAATCAGCCGCTCTTTGCTAGACAACCGTCAAATGAGCAGTTTTCCACACGTTGGTCATGGAATAAAACTTTTGCTTAAAAATGAAAAAGTTTGTTCATTTGAATCCCCATTAGCTTTTGCTGTGACAATGGCTGCCCTTCCTGGGGTTTGCATAATAATAATAATAATAATAATAAAAACCCCATTTACTACAAAAAACAAGTACACACACTTAGTATAACATTAGCAACATAGCGTATTGATTCATAAATGTACAATTATAACGTCAAAATAGTTAACATATAAAATGGCCTTATGTAATATTTTAATTCTCTGAGAAGCTGAATTAGTTATAAGCCACAATCATCAAAATGAACAGAAATATACAGTATATATGTAAAACATAAAACACTGTTCAAATTGAATTACTCAAATCAGATTTTTATTCACTTTTCCAAATTTCTCAAGATGAAACTGTAAAAAATGGTCAAATTTCTGCAAAGCTCATGATTTAACAGCTGCGTCCTTGGAATGAATGCGGTGTGAATGGGTCCACGTGTGAATGAATACGTTATTCAGTGTTTTAAACAGTAAGAGCCATTCAAATCAGTCTCCTCTCTTTTTCACAGGGGATTTGGAAAGCAAGGATTCCAGTGCCAAGGTAAAAACTAATTGTTTGTATCTCTGTGTGTGTGTGTGTGTGCGTGTGTGTGTGTGTGTGCGTGTGCGTGTGTGTGTGTGTGTGTGAGAGAGACATTTAAGCTTTAAACGTGTTGCTATCTGTTTTGAAATTAGGCTCCTTATATGACTATGTCCATACATTTGGACTTGTTCTTTTTGATGCTTTTCCACTTTATTTCAAGCTATTTTGGCAAAGGGACGTGTGAATATCTGGTGGTAATGGGAGTGTGAGTTTGTTTTTCTTTGTTGTTACCTTGTTAAAAAAAAAAAAGAAGAATAGGGTCAAAGCTGAATTGGGCCTGTTAGTCAGATTTTCCAGCACCGCACTAAGATCCAGATGCTGATTGTTTTCATTCAGATATTAGTCATGTGACCTTTGAGAACTCGTGTATTTGGCTTGTATTTTGTTGAGCTGTGTTCAGTTAATCATAAGAGGAATTGGAATTGAATTAGTTTTTAAATAGTCATGAGTGTCGTATAGAAGGGAACCTTCGTCAGAACATTTATTCATCATTTATTTCTGAAGAAATCTTTATCAAAGGAAAGAAATGGGTGTTTTGGTTTGGCAAAACCAAAAGATGAGACGGTTTCATTAAAACAGTGGGATGGAAAAAAGTGAAATGGAAGAAAGAAATACTGTAAAGCTGGAAAGTTTCCTCGCCACCACTCGGGTCTTTAAAGCTGGGTTTTATATCAGCTTAAGTACGCTAAACCTCAGAAGTATTTATCTAATGTGGAAATCCTTAGGCTTGCCAAAATCAGAGTCTGCCTGGAAGTGTCCCCAGATGAATCACTTACTGTACTTATAAATAAATTCAGTTGAGAGGAATGATTTAATACAATATTACATCTGTAATTTTTCTCATCCATAAAGATTACTATTCAATATTTTATCCTTAAAAAACCCCAACAACACTATAGTGAGAGTATAGTTACGTTTTCAGTTTTTCTATTCTATTAAAAAGTTCTCATAATTTTTATTTACATTCGTGCTTCCTTTTTTGTTGCCTGGGTGGTGTACCGTATGTTGCTCTCGCGTTGTTTTTCATTTCGCCACACATCTTACCATATCTGAAAACACATTTTACATGGGTCAAAATACAAAGATACACAACAAATTTTGCTAAAACTTTGAGCGCTTCCCCATATGCGTAGCAGGACAGCCTTAACCCATTTTGTATAGTTTCTGTTTATTGGGATCAAAGGTGACGTATTTAATGCTGTCCTACTGCGTCAGGACAGAGTATGTTTCTGTTGCAGTATGTTTTCCGTACTTGATGATTGTCATCTGGGGACAAATGTTTGTTGCTGTACACACAGTGGCCAAATAATTGGTCAAATTAGTATTTGCTTAATTAATGATAAATTAGGTCGGGCTGATATTAGTTGAAGTCGCTTTAAGCATTCGGCATGCCGAGTTAAGTTAATTTTCATTGGTGCAGACAGAGCATGTGCATAGCATAGCATGACTTTAGATAATGTTTTTATTGGGATTCTCTGCAGAAATTCAGCAGCATGTGTAATTTCTAAAATAATATCAATATTTTGGTGGACATATCAATTAGTCAAGATGTTCAAATAATCTGTGGAAGCCTGGCTTAGTTTGAGGTTGCATTCTTATTTGGCACAGTATCAGAAGCATAGAAAGTAGAAGCACAATAATGTCAATTATTGACATTAGTATTAATAATAACTGTGAGCAATGGTGTATTTACCTGAAAGTTTATGTGGAATTAAATCTTAAAAGTTGCAACGTATTTTAGGCTTGGGCTGGAGTGAGAATGATGTGATGTTGAGGATTTCGATGTTCAATGCTAGGATAAACAGAAATTTTTATCCTTTAGTTGCGCTGTTTGCTCACGTAGACCTTGCAGTCGACTTTTTATGGCTTGTGTCTCGCTGAATGTGTTAAAACAGTGTTACTTTTATGACAATCTGTTATGGCAACAGATCCAACATCTGTCATTTGATGGGCAACAACATGTGCAAAACCATAAATTTAACAAAAAATCTTTAACTAGGAAAAATGCAAATGCAAAAACTGGCAATCAAAATCACATTACATTCTCTATTATTTCGTTCCAAAAAAATACACGGCATGCAGTCATGAATTCAGCTTCCAAAAAGCTGAACTTATGAAAGAAAAGAAGGCCAAAATAGTCTCAAATCATCCAGCTGACCAGCAGTGTGGAGCAACTACCTCTCTATGGAATGATTCGTGGATGCTTTCATTAAAAACATTTTCTCTTGAAGACAAAGCAAAATTGAAAACTTTAGACGTCAACGATTCGCAATCAGCTTTCTTCGGAACGAAAGCGAGCGAGACGTCCAATCATCCACTCATCACGCAGTCAGACGTGGACGGTTCATTGCACCATGCGTGTGTCCTCTGAGGCACGCATCATGGAAATGAAATTGTAAATTATCATGCCTATTAGCCCGTGCGAACATTTAAATGTGACTATTCCCCCCCCCCCCCCCCCCGAGGCCTGACTGCTAACAACTCGACGCCCACGCCTTCGTGTGATCCGCTCTCACAGAAACGGAGAAGCAACCTTCCACTTGAAACCAGTCATGAATCAGTCTGAGGTGTTTAGAGTGTTGATAAACCAGCATGTTTTTTTTTCTTTTTTCTTCCTCCCTCCCCACAACCTGACATTATCGTCAGCGCGTCCCTGAGCCCACTCCTCTGCCTTCACAGTTAGCTCTCGTCGTCACAGCCACAGCTTTCGCTACCACAAACAGAGATTCTGGAAGGACGGCGTTTTTAAAGAAGCGGACACAGAAGACGATTTTCCTTTTACCTTCGACACTAATGCACCAGCAAAGGCCGTCTCTCTCCTTTTTTCTTCTCTCTCCTCTCTCTTACCCCCTCGTATCATAAATCAATGCCCTGACCTGTTGCATAAATAATAATCCTGCCTTATCGAGATGAAGGTGATTAGTTACACTGAAGCTATTCGAAGAGAGAAAGGTCCCTGTTTTATAACGTGTGCTAAGCTATCAAATATTAAACTTACGATCCCATAAAACGAGGGTCAGGTTCTCCAGCAGAGTCGGCCTCTTAGTCACCGCTTGAATGACAAAGTGATACCGGAGAAATGGAGAGTGGCATTTCTATAACTACAGTGACATTTAATTTGTCAGCCTTGCAAATGTCTCTTTTCCGAGAATAGGCCGAGGTGAGCAGTAATACACTATCGAGTGAGTTTTACATTGCAGTTAAATGAATGTCGTACTTCTGAAAGAAATGCTGAAGCGATGAATTCATCTCTCGGTTTAACAGCAGGAAATGAGGACTGAGCGATAAATCGATTTGATCAATTTATCAATATTTCTTTTTTTAGTCTCTGAAGATTTAATTAAAGGAAAATCATGGGTTTTTTTCACCAGTGAACTCTTTGGGTCACCATAGGTTCTGGGCGGCCATCTTGCTTCACGAGCGTGTTTTACAGCCACTTATTTGGACTTTGAATTCAGGTCAGCTCTACGACAAATGTTAGGGCCAGGTTTTTTTTTTTTTGTTTTTTTTTTTTAAATTATGAGATTAAAGTTGCACTATTACACGAATAAAGTTATAATCAAAGGAGAATAAGGTCGTGTGAACTCACACATGAAAAAAAAAATAATAATAGTAATCCTCAATCTTTTAGCAAATAAATAACTAAACCACTTTATCAAATTATTATCAGTTTAAGCGATTGTGCAAGCAACTGCCTATTTCAAAGAAAGAATCACGTGAATTGATCGAGTCATGTCGGATTTTTTTTTTTTTTACAATAAATTAACTTCTTTCTCGTAATTTAAAGACTTTTTTTTCTAGTAAGATTGCGTCTTCTTTCCTGCTAATATTATGACTATGTCTTCATAATTAAATAAAAACGGTCAAAGTCTGACCCTTACACTCCGCCGTACTTCTCATAGAAAGGAGGATTGAAATAAAAGTCACTTTTTGAAAATATTTTTTAGAAAAGAAAGCGAGCAAATAAAAGAAATCGAAGTCTTGGTATGAAAAAAATCTAGAGTTATCAATTCTAGTATATGCCGAGGTTTGAAATGCAATCCACAGAAGCACTTTAAATATGTTATTTTGGGCATTTTTTAAGTTCATGTGATCACGTTGAACCTAACTGTAACATTTCATGCAAACTGTAACGAATTGATCCGTAAACTAACTGGCAGAAC
Organism: Xiphophorus maculatus; assembly: GCF_002775205.1. Taxonomy (NCBI): domain Eukaryota; kingdom Metazoa; phylum Chordata; class Actinopteri; order Cyprinodontiformes; family Poeciliidae; genus Xiphophorus; species Xiphophorus maculatus. The sequence goes on along the minus strand of NC_036447.1, from coordinate 25,325,797 downwards.
GGACTGATTACGGAAGTAAACAGTCTTAATGAGGCGTTAGTAAAGTGGTTATAGATTAAGCTGCTGCTGGCTGTCATGATGCTGTTATAAAGAAAAACAAAAGGGCCTTGGTTCAGCTACAACATCACAAAAAGCGAAGAAACGGCAGCATAATAAACAACAACCTCTAAAATGTGTGAAAAGCCAACCTGGCACATTTTTGCCAACCTGGCAAAAATGTGTGAAAAGCCGTAAAATAAACACAAAGTTTTACAATAATCAACACATAATACTTTGCACAAACCACTTTGTCAAGAAATGACCACTTAGTCTTCTCCGTATGACACAGCACAAGGTGTGAGCAAGCAGACAGAGAGGAACGGTAGAAGATTCCTCTTTGAATGATCTCTCTAGATCCCTCAGGGAAATGAGAAATCCATAAACCAAGACGTGTCTAGAGAACCGTACACGTCCTGATTTTATCATGTATTTTGCTTCATTGTGTTGAAAGTGTTGATTTACAGAGGCCCAAAGATTTTTATCGAAAATGTGCAGATATTTCCAAGAGTCAGTAATGCTGTGTTCCCAGAGGCTTTGGGGGGCCCGCATCACCACACATCCTTTATCGTACTCACCAGTAAAGTGCTTTTCTATAATTGAACCTGCAGGACTACATGGACTATTTACTCTCAATAAGCTCAGGTTTAGGCTCTTTTAATCAAAGCCCAGATTTTGAGCAAAAGTCACAGGCAATACTTAGTGAATAGTCTTTGAGCTTTAGGATATTTTCTCGTCCTCGTGATTTGTGATGGCATGATAAACATCTTCTGTCGAGCTGTTTTCCTGTCGTCTTTTCCTGTGTTATAAAATTGCTTGAAAGACATGTTCACTTGTGTTACCCCTTTTTGGAGAATGATTAAGAGAACCAGGCTTTTGTTTCATGTGATTTGCACCACCAGGAGAAAGAGAAAGTCATGGATTGCTAATTTAGAAGCTCAGGCTAATAAAGAAAATGCTTTAGTTACATTTTCTTTAGAGAAATTAAGGGTGCCTTTAAGTTATGGGATTATGTCTGTGCGATTCGGTTTTAAGGCTTTTTTTTTTTACCGATCTTTGCCAGAAATGCAAACAAGTGCAGATGACTCCATCACTCTTCGACATGACTCTTAAAATAAAACGTCGCTGTCAATTTATTGTTGTGGAAACAAACAAACGGCGTTTGGAGATCGTATCTGTGCCCTGAGCGTCCGCCGTAACATTTGCGGCGGAGTCTTGTTTCAAGCGCCCGGCCTGTTGTGCTTGTGCGGCAGGATGTCTCCAATCACCATTTGGACAATGATGTAATACAGCCCGGCAATTTGTCCTCATGTCACTCAGCTGGTTTACCATCCAAATCTTGTTAAGATCACACTACGTCTGTGGAGACTTTGGCAGTTGGGGCTCTTTGGGGACCCAGACAAGGGGGTGGAGGGGATTTCCATTTAGTTTTTATTACTTGGTTTTATCAGAGTTTAATCCACTGGAGTTAATCCTGTTCTGTGACCTGAATCATATTCAGTCAGCTAAATGTATTCATAAGCAAGCTGCAGCGTTCAGCTGGGCCTCAGGCAGCCCAAGTTTTCGCAGGGTCAAGTGCTCTCCTTGTGGGCGTCCGTAGTCTATACTTACTGAGATAATATGTGAGAGCATTCACTTCCTGAGCAAGTTTTTTTTCTTCTTCTCCTCATACAGTCCTTTGCTGAGTTATGTTTTAAAGGACGGTGTAGATTGTGTTATTTTGTCATCACCGACCAATTTAAGAGGTAAATTTATGAACTCGTGTTTCAGTTGCAACGTAAAACAGTTGTGACCCTTGGATTTGATGTGTTTCTGATCAGCCCTTCCTGGTCCGGTACTATTTCAGAACAAAAATTGCGACATAAGAAACATATTTTGATGATATTGTTAAAGTAATAGAATTTTATTAGGAATCTGTGTATTGAATCAGCAGAAAAATAGGGTGTCACTCAAGGATGAAAGATACATCGGCCAGTACTGATGCTTGATATTGGCATTAAGATAGGTATCGACTGATTTTTTTATTTTTATTTTTTTCAACTCATTGGTATTGGCCATGTGCTATTTGTTTGGTCATGACATAATGAAAGTGATGCAACGTTTTATTGTTGGGGTGTCCAACTGAAGCAGGGAAGTTAATGTCAGCAGCGTGCTCGTTGTTCCACGGTTTGGAAACAGTAGGGAAATATAATATGTAATATCTATAAAAGGACTTGAAAATGTGTCTGTAGGCACTTGTATTTTGCTATCAGTGAAAATCCTTCTGTTGATAATGCATTGTAATCATTTTTAAAAGGATATCATCTTTATTTGCTGTTATGTATGTAACAGGTGTCTCTTGTAAATGAGACAATGAGTCTCAAGAGACTTTCTTGTACAAATAAAGAAATGATAATAGAAACAACAATAAAGTAAATGTCAATTATTTGCCATAGCAACTATATTAATATGGGTAGTTGTTATCGGGGCGTTCTTTCTTTCTTTTTTTTTTAGGTGTGTTTTATTTTTTAAAAAATATACAAGAAAAAAACGCTTTTGTGCTTTTTTTTATTTTTAGAAAAAAATACCCCAAATTATTTTGTAATTAAAAAAAATTATAGGTTTTTTTGGAGGAATGTAAAAACATACAATATCATATATCAGAAGTGTATTTTCTTTAATTTACTGCCACATTAGGCTTACATCCTAAAGATGGCTTAATTTGCTTAGCACACACTGCAGCCATTTTGTCCAGTGCTCTTCTCAGTAGATGTTTTTTTTTTGGTCCCATCTGTAATGTGAGGTGTTTCGTTTTGTCTGCTGATAACAGCCCCCTGGGAATGAACCACAAAAATAAAGAGGTCCAATTCTAATTTCCATGTGGGTCTGGAGATGTCAGGCTAATTGACTGCAGCCACTTAGAGCTTAAAATAAAACGAAAACATTTGTAGAACTCTCCGCCAGTGCATCGATCTTCCCTGCAGTTGTGTTTTGAATTATCTTTTTTTTTTTTTTCTCTCTCTCTATTTAATTCTTGCAACAGTCCGTTCCTGCTGGCTTCAGTCTGAAATGGCAATAATTGCAAACATCGATGTAGTTGTGGTTCTATAAGATGCCTCTTTTGAAAGCAAGCAACATATGTGGAGCCACTGAGCTGCTTGTGGGGTCAGAAAAATGATTTGTTTCTTCTTTTTGGTCTCTGAAGCCTCGTTTTCACCTCTGCAAACTACTGTTAATACAGATAATTTGCCTTGATAGAGCTGCAGTCATATGATTTCAGGAATAAGACCTTTGCTCTCCTCTGTGGTTTGTTGGCAAATTATTCTTGACCAAATTCACTGGAGACGTTCTCACTTTCTCTGATGCTAGTGGAGGCTAATGAGCTTTCCTGTTTTGAAGGAACCCAACCTCCTCTGGGTTTGACTTTGATGACCTTGCTGTAGCACACACCAGCTGAATATCTAATAAGATGAATTTTAAAGGCTCCAAATGAAACAAAACTGGCAAATAACATTACCATAACAACTGGTGTTTTTAATCAGTTCAAGCTCTTTGTTTCTCTTCTGCTTTGATAGTGAGGCAAACTCAACTACAATTGCGGTTTTTCTTTTAACCCGGCATGAACGGTGGTCTGATGAAACTCCCTTTTTTTTCTCTCATGTACATGTTGAGCAAAGTAGTCATCTTTCTGTAGCTACAGACATTTAGCCACAGGTTTGTCTTTCAATCACATCATATAATGCTTTAAAGCTTTCCTACATCTGTAGAAGCCCTTAGAGCTGAATGCCAGACGTGTCGATAAAAATCAATCAAGCTCACTTTAGATATACTGTAGTTTATCATCTGCAGAACAATGTGCCAAGGTCAGGTTTTCTCTTGGTTTTGCTATTTTATTGTAAACTATTCTTTAATAAAGATAAATCTATCATCCCAAAAAGGAGCTTCCGCACCTACTATTGGTGACATCACACGAGGCAACACATCTGAGTTGCCTATTTGCATTATTCTTGTTTTTTTGGGGCTTTTTTTTAAACAAATACCTCTTCCAAAGATGTTTATTTTAGTGTGGATATATCGTGGATCCTTAGTTCAAATATTTTACTGCAGCCACAGAGACCCAAACATCGTTATCGGCCGACATTGGGGATTTAAACCCCCCCTCAAAAACATCGTTATCGTTTTAAATAATAAAACCGGTCCGATATCAACAACCAATACTAATTTCTGTTTCGTTCTGGACGGGGAGGAGGTTTTGTCATGCAGTATTTGTTTGGTCATGTGACAGGGATAGTGCACAGGATTGTGGGTAGTTCAACTGAAGCAGCGGTGGAATCAGCGGTGTGGTGGGTTTTTCTCAAGGTATCGAAAATGTTGAAAACTATATAATATCGGTAAATATTTTTTATCGGTCACAACGTTTCGAACCATATCTCAGAGCATTGCGTGGATTTTTTGAAAACCTGATTTCTATAAAATCATTTTCATTTTTTATGAGTAAGCATTCACATGCTGGGTTTTCTAAATTTATTCAAGCATGAGGACAAAGCTGCATTGCTTTCCTAGGTGTGTTTTTCTCAACACAATGGGTCCGTAATTGCAGAGAAGTAAGTTTAAGGCTGAAGGACCTTATTTATTTATCTGGAGATTTTGGGAGCAAATTGGGTTTTTCTTTATATAATTGCTTATATGTTCCACGGCTAAAAACCAGGAAAAAAAAGAAAGAAAGTGGTTTATGGTGGAGATAGAAAATCCCTTTCGTTCTGGGATTGTCGTAAGCCCTGGGCTTCGGCCGGGGTTATGAATCCATGCCCGCACCGCAACATCTGTTGCTTTATCTCTGCTACCTTCTTGACCCCGCTTTTGTTCATGCTTTCATTCCCGCTCTCTGTTTTTTCTTTTTTATTTATTTTTTCCCATCTGTTTCAAATCTCCGGTATTCTTGCAACAGAGGTAGCGGTTCATTTCAAAGAGCTTCGATCGGACGCAGCTCGTAACGTTTACGTAACTTTCTTTTCCTCTCAACTCAGCGTTTGTGTTTCTTGAGCTCTTTATTGACAGGAAGTCACCCTCTGACCTTTGCCGTGCACTATCGGGATGAAAGATGATGTCTGTGTGTTTTACAACGGCACAAACATATGTAGCCGTTCCATCCCCTGATGGTAAACAAAGGAAATGGCTCATCAAGTATTTGTTCTTTTGCAGGAAGCTCTATTATGAAAAAGGCTCATGGTGCCATCTGGACTCTGAAACGTCTCCCTGCTACACTGTTAATACCTTTTAAGCCTACAGTCAGACAGCCCTGCATACAGTAGATGAATATTTGGGTGACGAGACCTTTTGTCACTCAAGTGTATGTTTGAGTGGACGTTTATGAGACGGAGAATGACTGGCGCAGAGTTCACCGAGGGGGACGGCTATATTTAGAGGAGATCCTTGGTTCTCTGAAGATAGCTCCTGCTATGCATGGCATACATTCTGTTTATTGGAGGACATTTGCTCGAGCTCCGGAGACGGGCATATTTGGATTACATAAGAGCATTATCTGGGGACGCACATGTCCTGCAGATGCTATCAAATCAGCGACTTCACCGAGGACGCTATGTTGAGTGCAAACCGCAGTGTTTGTTTCTGTGTTTGGATTTCCCGTGGAATGACTTTAATTGTCTATTTTTTCTTAAATGCCTTGCTAATTCACCTAAAAAAACCAAAAAACATTCTAATTGTAACCTGTAGAATTGTATTTCTTGATAAATGCCTTTATCTAACAGAGATTTGAAGGGCCAGTAAGTCTGTTAAGAAGTTGAAAATAAAATGAGGCGCTGGGTTTGAGTCCCAGCTTGGAGTTTTCTGAGTTTGAATGTTCACCCCATGCATTCACTCTCAGTGCACTTTTAAAGAAATATGCTTATTTTAGTAGGCCTAGGCGATAAACCAAAAATGAACTGAAATTTTTGACAATGACCGATGGCATTTTGTTCATGTCGGTATTTTCTGTTTTAAGAAAATGAAAAGTGTTTTTTGTCTCATTTGGCCATGCTCATATCCCCTTATCTGTCCTGCGGTCTTAAGAAACAGGTTTTTTTTACTGTGCACAATCCGACAGGGTCGCATTGACCCAGCGTGCACTTTAAAAAGTTTTTTTGTGGGTGTGGTTTCGGGAACTGACGGTCTGACGGGACAAACCTCCCACTTCTGCTTCCCTACTTCCCTGCTTCCCTGCAGTCCAACCGTGACATTTGCTGCACTCCGCCTGAGCGTTGCGCTATGACTGCGGGAGGGTTAAGATGCTCTGTTATGTGTGGTCTGTAGTCTTGTGACTCCACCCCTTCCACTTTGTAATAAGAAGTGAAAGAGACGGTGATATTGAGAAAATGGAGGATATTTCAACTTCGGTGGAGCTGGTCAGAGCAGGATAGAAAGTTCATGTTAGTTGTGTCTCTTTACCTATGTTTCCATTATGAAATGACATCACTTTACCGTAAAGAAAGGTTATGAATAAAATTAAGTCAAATAATCAATCATAAGTATCAGACATTTCTGTTTAAACACATTTTACCAAGGCTCTCAAACTCTAACTGGTTTCCAGTTAGCATTTTTTCCCGACCAGTTAAGGCATTGTAGAAGTGAGATCTCTGAGCATTTTGAATTTTTCTGAAAGCCTCTTGCCTCTCTTCCTGTTTCACAACAATCAATCAGAGCAGCTGCATTAAGATTAGACTAATCCATTATGACGGCATGCATTATTTATCACCTTAATTCCCTCTATGCATTTGGGCTAAATGCTGCACTGGGTTCAAAATGGTCCTCAGAGTACTTGGTGCTGTATGTAAGATGATATTACCGTTGACGAATTGTGATGCTAGTACCAGTTGTTGGCCTCAAAGAAACTAAGAAGAAGTCAAATATTTTTTAACTCAGCATTCATGTTCCGCAAAATATATCCGTGTTGTTATTTATGTCTCTTTGACGCTACACTGCATCTTTCCTGGCTTTCAAACCTAGATTAGATTGGCTTTCTGCTGAGAGCCGGACCACTACCTGGTTAAAATCTGTCCGTCTCCCGCTTTCTGCTCAAGAGGAACTGCATCCTCTGCGACCTGCATTTTGTGATACACCAAAGCCGAGTTCCCTTCCTGATTGCATACCGGCATACCGTGGCACAAATCTGCCTGGTGGATTGATAAGGGGATTTCAGAAGCAGGAAAAGGACCAGCTGAGCAGCCACGGGTGGGATGACGTCTGCGCTCCCGCCGAAGGGCTTATCCCACACCCCGTCTGAGCGATCCCAATTTTCGGATCTGCTTGTCATGATCGAAGAGAAAGATAAACATCACAGGATGGTCTTTTTTTCTTTTTGTCACTACATGTCTACTCGGATGCTGGATGATTTCGTAGTCGTTCGCCAAAACTTCCATCGTCGCCGATTCACATTCACAGAAGTAAACTGGGAAACAAAATCTATTTTTAAACAGACGGTGTGCAGGGAGTGTGAAGAAAGAGGAAAGGATCTAGCGGCAGCTTTATGTTGCAGAGGCTGCTCTGTGTTTATGCAGATTTTGAGCTCCTGCAGGAGGATGTTTCTGGCAGCGGGGTCATTATGGGTTGAAGTTGAGAATCTCCAGATACATCACGGCGAGCCAAAGAGTTAGAGTCTCACTCTGCACTTTGGGCCCTCGAGGATGGTTGTATTTTATTTTTATTGTGGCGGGTTAGCTTTATGAGACTTGACAGCAAAAATAGCTGTTATATTATCGTTACTTGTGACAGCAAACGGAGATGAAACGTGCATCAGGTATTATTTTTTTTAATCATGATTAGCTGAATTGATTTTGTCCCAACCTGAGAGACCTGATTGTTTTGATTCATTTTTGATGTTTCAGTAGGAACGGGGAGGACTTGCGGTAAGGCAAAAATGGATTTTAGTTAAAATTTATGTTCCTGAGCCTGGTCTGACGTCGGAGCCGAAATTATTTGCTTGATGGTTGGGTCGGTTTAGGGCTTATGTGGTGTGTTTAATAAGCCTACAATACATACACAGAGAAAGCCAAACGAGAATGTGTGACATCAAGTTGTGATAATCTACTTATTATAGTCTAAATAGAGGATTTACCAGCTTATTCTGTTGAGAAAAGAAGGAAAGTAAGGCGTCAGTCTACATTAAATTGTAACAAGCACCGCGCACTGCACAATAAATCAATCACGTATCCCAGACACACGTTGCTGTTACAACAACCGACAAAGTGGAGCTGGAAGACATTCAACAAAAGCTAAAAACCGGAGAAGGCACACTGCTTGCTTAAATGATGGCTTAAAAAAAAAAAAAAAGCTTTACTTTGGGCATCTTAATGTTAATCAGACACAGCGCCTATTGGTTTGCGTCTGGTTGGAGTTTTTCATTCCCACCTAAACTCTGAATTGCATTCACAGAGTCCTTACTGTGACACACACTGGCTTGCAAAAGAGTTTTTACCAACCTTTTCACATTTTTCCACGTCTGATTGTGTTAGAGCACACCTTTTTATTTGTTTTTTTATTGGACTGTATGTGACCGACCAATATGACATTTATTGGAAAAAAAAACAAAACACTGATTAGTGTAGGGTGCATTCCTTATCAGCAGTTTTTAAATTTAATTCAAAGTCACAGCTGTAAGTCCTTTAGTTTGTTTCTCCATCAGTTTTGAATAATTTTACTGACATTTTTGTTTCTGTTTAGAAAAAATATCTCAAACTCGATTGCTTTAAATAGCACTTTATAAATCTGTTCATTTAGGTCTGAACTTTGATTGGGCCATTCTGACACATGAATATTCTGATTTGATCACATGTTTAGGGTCCAGTATCATACTCTATTTTTTTCTATCCGTCTTCCCTTTAACTCTTAGCAGCTTCCCTGTCCTTGCTGAATCACAGCATCCCCACAGCATGATGCTGCCACCGCCTTCTTTTACGAATGAATTGGTGTGTTTCGGGTGATGCGCAGTGTTAGCGTCCCTCTACGTTTAGCATTTTGCATCATGTGCTCCATAATGTTAACTTTTCATGCCATCTGACCAGAACACCTGCGTGCTTTGCTTTTTCTACGTCGTTTGTGGCAGACAGGATTTGTTACGGACCCGTTCAACATAGCAAATCCTGTTTTCACATTAGGAGGCGGCTGTGGAAAGAATAGTCACTGATACTGTGCGTAAATGATGTCAGTGGTGTCAGAATGTGACTAGTTCAGTAACGTTCAAAATATGAAAAAACAAAACTAAAAACAAACTAAAATTCCTCTGAAGTTCAGGGCACTACACCAATTTTGCATCCATTATTTTTCTCACTTACCGCTGACAGTGCCGCAGGCGATTTTAGGTCTTTTTATGCAACGTTCTTTTTTTAAAACAGCACGAGAACAAGTGAAAAGGACAAACTGTATGACATACTGCGATAATCGCTTTGCCATTATCTGCACAAACGCCATCTTGTAATAGACTGCATGTTTTCTTCTGTTGTTGGATTATAATCTTTGCTTTTAGACCGACAGGTTGCGGCTGTTTCTCTGCTATACCTTTAGGTTATGAAAGCCTTTTGCTTTTGTTTTATGACATCTGTGGTATAGAACTGAGAAAATGGGGTTCATTAAGCTTCTACAGAGATTTGTCATTTTATGTATTAATAACATAAAGGTTTTGCATAAGCTTAAGGTTGGTCGGTTTTGTGCTGGATGAGGAGGAAAACGGCAGTCTATATTATATAAGTCTATATTTACATTCTAGGTGTTTTCCTTCAAACTTTAAACTTTGCTTTTGTTCAAATAAATCTGACTTTTTCAGAAAAAAAAAACAATCTTCAGATTTGACCAGATTAGTAATTGTGCTCTATGTTTAAAGGTGTTCATAATTAGACTTACATGTACGTCTTTAAATTATCCTTACTTCTCTATATGTCATTTAAGGGATTTATATAGATTTTTCTTTTACTTGCTAAAATTTTATTACTCTTAACATCACATAGTGCAACTTGTCTTACTTCACTGAAGATCATTGCCTTTTTTGCCTGCTGATTTGAGTGGTGGACATTAACGACAGTCAGCAGTGCATTCTGGGATTAGTAGTTTGTAATACCAGCCTCTTTGTTCAGTGTTTGTAGTTCGGTCCTTCGTGGCACTTATCATATGCCGTACCTCGTTCTGATGTTATTAAAACATGCAGATTTAATGTGTTGCTTTCAACTGATGGCTACTGGCTCACGGGAATGCCCACAGGTCAACATCTCAGCACCAATTACTCTTATCGTTTATTGATCAGATCTGGTCTTTAATATTATGATGGATCTGCAGCTGCACAAAAGGTTGACGTACTATTAATTAACAACAGTCGTCCCCTCAGCTTTGAAAGGCAGAAGAAGGAACAACCCTACAGTAGTTTGAGATTTTGGGATGTTTTCACTTAATATGTAATATATTGTCCAACCCAGATAGGCGGAGGATTTTGAAGTTGTTTTTTAATTTAGTATGTGAGCAGTGAAAAAGGAATTAAAACCTAAATCCAGGAGAAACACTGAAACAATACCAATATCCCTTCGTGTAAAAATGTAAATTTTATGTAGTTATTATTGCAGATTAAATCTAAATCTAAACTGAAGCGGCAAAATTGTCATATCGCTGCAATTGGCTGCAGCAGCAGTGGATTACTGACGGCTGAATAATCCTACTGATGATGATGATGATAACTTTCCCTGAGCTCCATCATCTCTGGCTTCAACAGTAGTTACAACCGCATGCGAGTCTGTAAGCCTGACATGACAAAATGTGCATTTGACACCATACAAACACGCACACACACACACGTCCACACACACACCCACACATGCCCGCACACACACTATGTTGTCCATTTTGCTGGTGTAGTTTGTTGCAGTTTAAGGGAACACATATAGAATTGTAAAATTAATCATAACTCCTGTATTGCCTTATGTGATGTTATTGAAGGGAATCTTAACTTTATACTGGAAACTGCTTAAACTGTAATTACCTTTTTTTTTTTTTTTGATCAGTTTCTAGTTGATTTAGTTTCAGTCTTGGCTTCAAAATCTTTTTCGATGCCTCCCTTATCCTGTGGGTTGGTGGTGGGAGGAAGGAGGAAGGAAGGAGTCAGAAGTCTTCCTCAGTTGCCATGGAAATAACCCCAAAATCATCACATGGCTCACACCAACACTGACATTCACACCTCTGATCAGTCCAAGTAGGATTCTTTTGTGAAATGAGAATTTCCGACGGGTTTTTGTCTTTTGTTTTGACTATTTATAAAGTTCCTGAATGCGACTCTGTAACTCCATCTTGACATAAGGTGAAGGATCGCTCAGCTTTTTCTAAAGCTTATCGATGTCTAACCATTGTCTGCAAGGACAGGTATCATAAATTAGAGTACAATTGATGCAGGCTTTGGAGGCCTTAGTACTTATGGTTGGAACATGCACCAGGAGTTCAAAAGGTCAAAGTTGGAGAACTGTTTATAGATTTATATGAGATTGTTGGGGAATCTCTGGACAAACAATCTTTGACATCTCATCCCTCGTGCAGCTCTGAGTGTGCCAGATGGGGATTTGTTCCAGTGATGATGTATTTTCTCTTTACAGGCAGAGTCACCCAGAATTTAGGTTTTTTTTCTTGTGTTTAGAGCGTTCATATTCATGGTGCTATGTACTTAGGCAACATTCCCAGGACATTTGGAAGAGACCACTCCGCTTCAAATGTTTACATTTGCGATAGTGGGACAGAAACGACTACAGTCATTGAAAGCGTCATCATTTACATTGATCAATTTCGATTGATGACAATTCTCTTTATTTCTCACAAGTACCTATTTGTTCTAGTAGAGGTCTTATATAGCAGAGGAAAGTAAATGTACAACCTTTGCATTTTTAGGTCCCACTTACTTTATTACACATTCATATCAGGTAAGCTATAATACACTATAACTCAACCAAGGAGCTGCAGAAGCTTTCATTTTATGATAAACCCAACTTGGATCAAGACCAAATGCCAAGTTAGTCCTGGTTAGCTTTAGAGAAACACACAATACAACAAAAGGAAAATAATAATTCTCTTTACGTTTGGCAGCAGTAAAGAGTTGATGTCACATCAAGTATTTCAAATATAATTTTCAGGGTCATAAGGCCAAAATGCTTTTAGATTAAATTTAATGCAATGTTGAAATGTTTGAGCATTAGAGACTCCGCTGCTCATTGATCTATAAGATGAGGATACATCTTATAGATCAATATCGACTTTTCCCCATGCAGTATTTTTGCCTTTTTAAATCAAATTTGTAACAAATCAATAGTATTTCATACAATGGCTAAAAAATAAGCAGGAATGAGGTGCCCCACAACAAGGGCACGTTGGATTCCAGCAGATTTACTAAGAAACAGCCATTTGCTGATTGGTTTCTGTCCTGAATCCCAAACTTCGAAAACCCGATATTAGTTGCCCTTCTTCCTGAACACAGGATACACTCGGTGACGGTTATGTTCATTATTTCTAAGGATGACCAGATTGGTAAAAATGACAGACGTCTATCTTTATCTTTCAAATCATGATTGGTGCTGTTGTTTCAATCAGAATGGATCCAATCAAGGATTACAAACGACTATGGAAGAAACAAAGAACCCTGGTGGGCCTGACCACTCAACTTCCCATGACAAAAATGCATTTAGGAATTTTTTTTTGTTTTTTTTTCTAAGCAAAGTGGAATAAAAGATTTACCTTCTAGAGGTGCTCGGATACTTTGGTGCGGGATCAGAATGCTTTTAAAGTGGAGAGGGTTTGGTTAATCCGTGGGGAGGTGCCCCACTGAACATTACTAGAGATTAGAGAAAGATATTACTATCTGAATGCATTAGAGGTATATTAGATGGCTCTGTGATGGAACACGGACTAATGCACAGCCTCTGAATTCTGGCGTAATCGGCGTTTAATTGCCATGAGTTTTGTTGTGATAATGGCATTATCTAATGGAAGAGCCGCGGAAAGTTTTGTATCAAGAAGAAAAGTCGAGACAAATGGGAAAGGCAGAGCAGACAGACTCCCACTTTCTGATGATTATCCAGGCTGGTTGGATGATTTTTTTTGTTTTTTGTTTTTTCCCAGTCTGATGACACAAAAAGCCCTTGTTTGATGCTTTCAGCTGTAAAATGCCCTGATTTAATGTAAAACTTTTGTGTTTTTCAGTTGTTGCCTACAGGTTCTTTTTGATGCCTTGCATACTTTGCACATGCAAGTTGTAGCTTGCACGTTCAATGCAAGCATTTCACTTCTTCTGTTCAACTCTGTTTTCAAGTAGGAGGGAACCCAGGCGAACAATGACTTCCATTTACCGCGACATAATCAGACTTTTGTTTGCCGAAAAATGTTTCATTGGATCAAATGAATCTCGTCTCAGCATTTGAACACCAATGTGAAAAACTAATGCATGTAGATGTGCAGGTCACTTGTGTTCTACTCTCAGCTGCAGTCAAAAATCAGAGAAATCTGGTCGTTCAACTCTTCTCTCTCTCGCGTCGACATTTCCTGCCGCTCAAATGTCGAATATTTTCTTTCCCCACTAAATTGTTGCTGTGGTTTTGTGAATGTCAACAGGACAGTGATAAAGACTTCAATGCGGTCAGTGCAACTGAAAAAGGCAGATCATTACCAAAAGTCCTGAGATGGACCTCTTTTATTCTTTTTTTTTAACCCAATTGGATCTTTACTGGTCAGATAATCAAGGCAAACGTTTTTAGCACTTAGAGTTTCCAAAAGTTTGCTCCGGTTCCTAGCGAGGGGGAATGGATCACTGTGTCTGGGGATTTGAGTCGAGTTTGTTTGCACAGAACATTTCAGCAACAGTGTGCCGCAGTTCAAAGTGCTTTGAATCATAAAAATGTAATACACTCATCAATTATGAAATGAGCAATAGACGCCACGTTTTGTCAAACGCCATCATCAAAATCTTCAAGCAAATACACATCAAATATATTGATCAATGTTCCACTTCCTACTAATCAGAGGCAACTCTAAACAGGTGGAGGTTTAGCCTTGATTTGAAGGAACTCAGTGTTTCTGCTGTTTTGTACTGTTCTGGAAGAGAAGCTGAATGCTGTTTCTCCGTGTTTGGTTCTGGTTCTGGGGATGCAGAGCGGAACCAGAACCAGAAGACCTGAGAGATCTGGAAGGTTGACAACATTTTTTTATTTTTGTTTATGTATTTTGGTGCTAAGCCATTGAGTGATTTATAAACCAACAAAAGTATTTTACCGTCTTGGTATTCTCTGAAGTTACACATAGAAATCAAAGCAAATAATAATAAAATAAATGTAAGGGCATATGTAAGCTAGAAATATTTCATAGTTGACAAGTGATTAGCTTTAAATGACACTTTGTTTAATTATTAAAGCAAAAGCTAAAGTCCACTGTAGCCCAATAACATTTGATTAATGTGTACCATTGCTTTATACCAGAAGTATTGATTTTTTTGTGTGTGTGTGCTTTTTCCTTTGATTATAGATTACTCCCTTTAAGGTTTACTTCAAAGGAACAGCATGCCTTTCTGATAACACCGGGAGCAAACTTCAGCTACCAGAATCCTAATTATCCTTTGATAAATAGCCTTTTGTTTCCAAAAACATCTCGGTTTTGCTGCCAGCAGAATGAGTGCAAACAAAGCGAAGATAACATTACAGGAATTATTGACAGTAAATGATGCCTGGCTGCAGCCTGATTCAGCACAATTTGACAAACTCTGTTGAAATATTAAATTAAGACGTAATATTATAATTAATTAATTAGCAAATTAATTAATTATAATTAGACAAGCGTTAAAATGTCATTGAATAATCTTGCTAAATCTGCACTAGAATATTCTGATATTTGAAAATGCTGCTTATAGTTTGTGAAAACAAATAGAGATATGACACCATTTCACAAAAGTGTCTCTAAAAATCTGTGTCCTGTCTCGCTGTGAACCCAGTACGGTGTGTTGTCTCACCTCATGAGCCGGACGAATTGCTACTCCCTTTTTGACGAGCGCATGTTGTTCATTAATATTTCACGACTCTTATAGATTACTGTAATTAGTGTAGGTGTTAAGTAAACGCTGGGACCTGCTGCCTGTCAGACTGAGGTAGTAGTAGTTTCAGAAGACGTTGCTACTTCAGACCCATTTACACAAACCTTCCTTCACTGTTCTGCTGGTCATTGGCCCATTTAGCCGGACATGCCCCGTCTTTATGACGCTCAGCAGGATTGCGGAACCGTATAATTTGCCAGCCTTTCTGTGAATCCATGTCCATGACCCGGTTCAGGGTCTGTTGCCACCTCGTCTGCTGGATCGGAGGTGGGACAACAACTGGTATGAAGGCTTGTGTAACGCATACCGAAGTCTGAACATCTTTAGATCCAGGCAGTGTTTTGTTAAAGGGGCTTTTGACTGAAGTTTAAAGATGTCAAATATTGTCACTAAACAGTCTTTTTCAAGGAGATCCACAACCTGTAAAACACTTTAAAGTTGAGTTCATGCAGGAAAGAAAGAAAATAATACCAAAGATATAAACAGGTAGTCTACAGACAAGGTATAATGAACCTATAAAAGTTTTACGAGGCACTTATCAGTGAATTGAAGTATTTTACAATATCCTGTTGTTTATTAAACTGATCTTTAACAATCACTTTACACAGTCTCTGTGTCTAGTGTACAGTGCACCTACCATTTCAAATGTTGCTTTAATCTGTTATCTCTTTCAAAGCCGTCCAAACCAAATAAACCATTAATCGTATTAAGTATTAATTACGATTAGTCATGATTAATCGTATTAATCATGATTAATTGTGATTTGCTCGATTAGTTGGTGATTATTTCAGCAATTTATCAATCGATTAACCGTTTACAGACTCAAAAAAAGGCCATTTGCTGAAAGAACAACACTCCCAGAGAAGTAATTAAGCCAAAACTGTACAAATAATTTACAAAACGTGTTCACATTTTGCATTTAAGATAAACAAACTTCTTCTTTATCTGTAAATATGTTCTGCTCAGAAGTCATTGCATCGCAAGCAATAAAATGTTTTTTTTTCTTATTTAAAAAATAATTTGCTTTAATCTTTTAATGTATTTCTAATATTTTATAAAATAAGCGTAAGTGGCTAAATAAAAAAATCTGCAGAATCTGCCGTTTTTATTCGATTAATCGGAATAACCAAAAGAATAATCGATTACTAAAAGAAAACATAAAAAATCGTTTACCTGCAGCCCTAAAATAAAATGAAAGGTGTTGAAAACCAACCTCAGCTTCATCACTGCTAAAGGTATTCAGCTTTGAATGAATAGGTGGCTGTTTCCCATCAATTGCCTATCAGACGACTCTCAATCTGCAGGCTGTTTAGTTTTGTTTGCAGGATCAGTGGAAAGGAAACGGGCTCCTAAAGTGCGATGATGGCCCTTGTTGTCCACACTGTGACTCAGCGTTTGGTAGCTAGCCTTTGGGAATGAGTCGTAACGGACATACAGTATGTGGGGGAAAAAAACAACAAAAAAAAAGGTGTCGGAGCCGGTTGTTCAACTCGGAGACAGCTCCCGTCATAACTGAGGTAGTAATACAGCCGACGTGTGTCGGAGTGTGTTTCACTCCTCGGGTTCCAGCACAGCATGGACGGCCATGTGTGTCTGTTTGCTAAGCACACAGCCTCCCGTCATCTCTTTTGTTTACTGTCTGCTTGGCTGTATAATCCCTGTGTTTAATCCCCCACTTTTGAGGATTAGGCTAATGGAGTACAATGTCGTTTGGGCCTGGGTAAAAATCTTTTGCCAGAGAAAAGCCATTTGCCAAACAGACATTATTCTGCGACTGGTTGAGGGCGCAAGCCGCACAGATACTGTTGATAATGAGCCGTTTCCCAGAACACGTCGGACACGGCTTGATATTTGTCATGAGCTCTTTGGTCCAGAGAGAGGTAGATTACCACTTGGTCCATATTGCTCACCCCTAATTGGTAAGGAGTTCTACTAATTGTGATTTAGTTACACACAGTATTGTTTTTGTTAGATATTTTCTATGTTAAATGCATACACTCATTATAGATATTTATATATTTTCTATATAAGAAATATAAAATAGCAATATTTGTTTTACAATGTGACAATATGCTATTCCAGCAACAGGTGAATTTCTGAAAGCTTTTATACAATTCTACACAAAAGTACCAATAAGTGTGGATGTACGTTTGAAAATATGAAAAGCCTGAGGTGCTTTTACCTCAGATCTGTTATTTTTCACCTGAAGTCACGGGAAATGAATAATAAGAAGAATAAACTGAAGTTGTTATTTTTGGACCTACTGTATGTACATTAAAGATCTGCTGTTGTTGTATCAACCTTCCAGACCTCTCAGGTCTTCTGGTTCTGGGGATGCAGAACAGAACCAGAACCAGAACCAGAACCAAATGAGGAGAAGCAGCTTTCAGCATCTATGCACCACAAATTTGGAACAAACTTCCAGAAAACTGTAAAACAGCTGAAACACTGACTTCCTTTAAATCTCGACTAAAAACTCACCTGTTTAGGATTGTATTTGAAACGTAATCAATTACAAATTTATTGATGGAACCTGACTCTATGTTGCATGACTTTGTGTTTTTGTGTTTATGATGTAAAGCACTTTGAAATGCCTTGCTGCTGAAATGTGCTATACAAATAAAATTTGATTGATTAATTGATTGATTGATTTGAAGAATATCTCTGACTAACCTATACGAGGGGTTGCTGGGTTTGAAGGGACTTTGGATGAGCATTTTTGCCAAGCCAAAGAAAACATTCCAAGTTATATTCGCTGGAAGCCGACCATGCTCCGGTGTTTTTATTAAAGGAACAGCACACATCAGATTTCTCAGATTTCTGTGCAGCTTTTTGAACTTTATTGCTGGATTTATGTGTGAATAGGAAGGAATGGACTGTTGTTGCTATGATTGCTGATCCGCCGTTCTTCAGACTTGCTTACGTAATCAGTCACCCTTTTACAACCCCTGGCAAAAAGTATGGAATCACCAGTCTTGGATGAGCACTCATTCAGACATTTCATGCTGTAAAACAAACTCAGATCAAAAACATGATACAATATTAAGGTCGTTCCAAAGTGCAACTCGTTGGCCTTCAGGAACACTCAAAGAAATGAAGAGAAAACATTGTGGAAGTCAGTGAATGATACTTTAATTGACCAAACACAGGGAAATAAATATGGAATCACTCAATTCTGAGGAAAAAAGTATGGAATCATGAAAAACGCATAAACAAAAGACCATTCAAAATACATCACTAGTATTTAGTTGCACCACCTTTGGCTTTTATAACAGCTTTCAGTCTGTGAGGCATGGACTTGATGAGTGACAAACAGTATTCTGCATCAATTTGGTGCCAACTCTCTTTGATAGCAGTTGCCAGATCAGCTTTGCTGGTTGGACCCTTCTTGTGGACCATTTTTTTCAATCTCCACCACAGGTTTTCAATTGGGTTGAGATCTGGACTATTTGCAGGCCATGACATCGACTGAATGTGTCTTTCTTCAAGGAATGCCTTCACTGTTTTTGCCCGATGGCACGATGCATTGTCATCTTGGAAAATTATTTCATCATCACCAAACATCTGTTCAATTGAAGGGATGAGAAAACTGTCCAAAATGTCAATGTAAACTTGTGCATTGATAGAAGAATTAACCACAGTCATCTCCCCAGTGCCTTTGCCTGACATGCAGCCCCATATCATCAAGGACTGTGGAAATTTGGTTGTTTTCTTCAGGCAGGCCTCTTCATAAATCTCACTGGAACGGCACCAAACAAAAGTTCCAGCATCATCACCTTGTCCAATGCAGATTCTTGACTCATCACTGAAGACAACTTTCATCCAGTCATCCACAGTCCATGATTGCCTCTCCTTAGCCCATTGGAGTCTCGTTCTTTTATGTTTAGGTGTCAATGCTGGTTTTCGTTTAGCTTTCCTGTATTGAAATCCCATCTCCTTTAGGCGATTTCTTACGGTTCGGTCACATACATTGACTCCAACTTCCTCCCATTTATGCTTCATCTGTTTAGTTGTACTTTTTCGGTTTTCAAGACAAATGGCCTTAAGTTGTTTGTCTTGACGCTTTGATGTCTTTCTTGGTCTACCAGTACGCTTGGCTTTAACAACCATTCCATGCTGTTTGTATTTGGTCCATATCTTGGATACAGCTGACTGTGAACAGCCCACATCTTTAGCAACCATGCGTGAAGGGTTACCTTCCTCAAGAAGTTTCACAATCCTCTCTTTTGTTTCAAGGGACATTTCTCTTGTTGGAGCCATGGTTCTCACCACTCCACTTCGTCCAGCAGCCCTCCAAGGTGTCATGACTGCAGGTGTTTTGAACTGCACACTAACGGGCACATCTAATCTGGGGCAGGTGTCCATTTAGGGAAAGGAAATAGACTGGGTGTGTCCTTTTTTTTCTACCTCCAATTTGAGTGATTCCACACTTTTTTCCTCAGAATTGAGTGATTCCATATTTATTTCCCTGTGCTTGGTCAATAAAAGTATCATTCACTGACTCCCACAATAGTTTCTCTTCATTTCTTTGAGTGTTCCTGAAAGCCAACAAGTTGCACTTTGGAACGACCTTAATATTGTATCATGTTTTTGATCTGAGTTTGTTTTACAGCATGAAATGTCTGAATGAGTGCTCATCCAAGACTGGTGATTCCATACTTTTTGCCAGGGGTTGTAAATCAAATTACCATCAGTCTTTTCTCCTAGCGACGTGCAGTCAATCAAATGTATCATTCAAATTCATTTCAGGCTCCACGTTATCACAAAAACAATGCACTTGTAAAAAATGATTATTACATTTTTACTTTATTACTTCGGCATATTCTGCTTGGCAGGCAAATTTTGTGATATCTCTTGGCTGATACGTGAGTCCAGACCTTTTGGATGCAGAATCCACGTTCGTTCTGCAGTCTTGTTTTGAAAATCAGTGCAGGATGACAGATAAAACACAGAGCAGCAGCATGAACTGACTTATTGTTCGTATGAAATAGCCTATGGAAGACGGGGCCATTTCCCCAAACTGCAAAGGTATGAAATGGCACAGGCCTAAAAAGACCAACAGCAAAAAGAGATGGCAACCCAACTTTTCTCTTCACATTTTTGGATAAAAAATGTTTAGCATTCTGGGAGCTCAGTTGGACATCTTTTGTTGCACTGCTTGAAATGTACTTTTATTTAACCTAAAGGTTAAATTGACCTGTTTCAGCTTTTCATCATGTCATAATGTTATTTCCTCATAAAAAAAACATACCTGGAGAGATGCTTTGATTCTTTCATGAATGTTTGAGCAATCCTCTAATCTCCCGTGGCAACCATTTAAGGTAAGAGTAGGGGCTTCTTAAAGAGACACAGGTCAATTTCAATTCACCAGATTGTAAACCCAAATGTCTTTTGAGTTATATTTGACATATACAAAATTTTTATAACTGAAGGTAACAAAGTTACTTCTCTCTGCTATAAAATGGCACTATGTGACTGGTAAATACATAACTTTAAGATAAGTACAAAAATTATACAGTGCCCTCTGAAGCACAATCAGCAGTTCGGTTGCCTTTGCTTCTCATTAGATTGGTTGTAAATGTGATTTTTGTAAGTCATTTTAATTTCTAATTGCCAAAGTAAATTCAAAGGACTAGATCTGAACCCCTTAGATTAGAAATCAGACGTCTTTCATGTGATTGTTTCATGATTTTACTGCTTGGTTTAACCCCTTCTTCAGTCCTGTGGTGGTGTGTGCTTTCATTGGACATCAGATATAGCAACAGATTGAAAGAATCATTTTTCAAACTTGATATATTGCGTTATATATCACATGACCGTCTCATTACGTGATTTGCTTTCAAAACAATATAAGTAGATTAGCTTGTGGTCCAGATTCTTTTCGCTGTTTATGAATACAAAATCATTTTCTTACTGATTGCTTTTTCCTTTTTAAACCCTGCAGCCGGCTGGGCTTGCACACCATATGTCACCACTTCATCGCTGCCCTGTGCAGCAAAGCCCACTCTGCAGGATACATACTGACTGTTTAGGCTCTGTGACAACCTCCTTTAGCTAGTCAAATGAAAATGTGTAGTGTTTGCTTGGGATAAAAAGATTCTTAAGAATGTCTCTTTGAACTTACATACTTAAAGGATACATTGACAAGTTATGATGTTAATCCTGTCCTGTTGTTAGTTTCCATATGTGGCTATTTTAAAATCTCCTCATTCGTCGTATTTGCATGTTCTCCTGCTAACTTGGCCCAGTTTTCTCCCTCGTAATGAAAGCATAAACGTTCGCTTCTTGACTAACTTGGGGATCTATTAAAGAGATTCGGCTGCGGGTTTAGTCTGGCAGTATCCTCACCAAAGACCGGCGTCGCTGCTGCTGATAAAAGTTGGCGATAAGAATCCCAAAGACAAAAAGGACGGGAACGCTGTTGGTAATTGCAAAACCCAAAATTAGCAGTGAAAGGTGATGAATCTTGCAATCACTATTAATTCCTAGTCAGCCCCCAGGCTTCATTTAGTGCATCAAATGAATGTGTGCTTAGTGTTCAGGGTCCACCTCTGAGCTCATTTCAAAGGGCCATTGCACAATATTAGTCACAGCATTTTCTCTGTTAGTGAGCTGGAGGCATCGTCTTGAGCTGGAGCGCTAATATTATCGAGTTAAAGCACTCTGAAGCACTGGGGAAAGCTTTGATTATGAGCAGAGCATTTGCAGTGGGATGTGCTGTGTGCTTCATTTTTGCATGGTATGACCAGAGTACCTTCCTCCACATATTTACTATGTTCCCTACACATTTAGCTGTGGAATGCAAAGAGTGTTTTTTTTTTTTTCCACATATTTGTTAAAATGGTCTAATCTGTAAAAAAGAAAAAAAAAAGCCTTCTCATTGTAGTCCTACAGGTATCTGCAGAATACATCGCTCTTAGTCAGAAATAACTAATGAGAACCACAGGGAGGGTTCAGTGCTATCGATTATGCACATGAACATGCCGCTCTTACCCTCCCAGTTGCTGTAGCTTCTTTTTAATCAGTGGAACCTGCTGTGAATGCACAAGCTAGTTAGCATAGCCACCACTGACGACAGATAAGCGGTTTTCCTGTAACGTTATGTTGTTGTACATGAGTGCGATTGACGGCGCGTCCTGGCTCTGGTTGGTTGTTTCTGACAGGTAGCGCTGTATTTCTGCTCTGCAGATGGCAGTAGCACCACAGCTCAATTTTTCACATTTCATCTGTCTCATATTAAACTTTCACAACATAGTGACAGTTTTAACAAATATGTTTAAAAAAAAATCCATATTTTTCAAAATAAAAGTTACCTGCTGCTTCAAAGTTTTAGTTGTAGTGTGGAAATGTGTGA
Organism: Xiphophorus maculatus; assembly: GCF_002775205.1. NCBI lineage: Eukaryota > Metazoa > Chordata > Actinopteri > Cyprinodontiformes > Poeciliidae > Xiphophorus > Xiphophorus maculatus. Next base: position 25,303,340 of record NC_036447.1, on the reverse strand, counting down.
GAATGGGTGTGAATATATTTAGCTAAGCACTGCATCCACCACCCTAGGTAGGACCTAATGAAAGGTCTTCTCCATTAAGAAGGGCACCTTTCACTCCTATTTACTTTACACACTCCGTCAGCCTCAGTCAGGCCGCCCGCGCCCGCTCCCACACCTTACGTAAACACGGACCACACATGCTTCAGCTGTGCTGCCGTTGCAGATAACGAGCTCCGGCGTCACCGTCACACACCGACGGCTCCCTGTCATTTACCTTGCAACCGCTCGCACGGCCGTTCCGACGCCGCCTGTCTGCTTTCTCTGCGTGTCCCTCGGATTTCTACAACCCGGTAATTGAGCTTATTTTGCCTCAAGGGACACGACTGTGTGGCATTTGATACAGGAAAGGGGCACTGGAACGGCCTAAGAAACTGCCTGCTACATTTGTCACCTCTCTCTCTCTCTCCCCCCTGTGAAATGAACTTTGTTCAGGGAAGTGTCAGGGAGATAATGATGCGTTGTCCACCAGTGTGTTTATGTGTGCGAGCTGCGCTGGAAAGAGGAAAAAGGTCAGCATGCAGAGTCTTATTCAGGAGGTTTGTTTAGGGATGTGGCTCTTTTCTACGTTGTCAGAAAAGGGAGGGCTTGTGTCATCCTTGGGGGGGGGGGGGGGGGGAATAGAAAAGCAAAGATAGGCTGTGAGTCTCCAAACAGACTTGGAACTTTGATAAATGTGCAAGCGTTGAGTCGCCTAACCTCAACGCTGTTATTAGCCTCTATTTCTCTGTCTTTTCGTGACAAACGCTGTTTTTCTTTTTTTTTCAGTGGATAGTCCTCGAAGCAAAGCAGTTGTCCACTTTGCAGTCCAGAAGAGGTGGGGAATATATCGGAAAATGTTTTCCATCGCGACTTCTGGAAGCCGCAAAATAAAACTAAATATTTAATGAGGGCAGGAAGAAGGCCAGACGAGCACAGAGAGGGATAGGGGGACTTTGCCAGACGACCAGATTTCTGTGTCAAGGCGAGTTGAAAACCAGCATGAGGTCATCTGTCACTTTCTCACAGGGTGCTAATTTTAGCATCATCGCCCTCATCTTTCTCCCCTCTGCCTCCCGCCCTTCCTCCCTCCCTACATCGCACCATTTAACACTGGCTGCTGCGGCTCGCCTCCCTCTGTGTCAGCTCTCTGGTGGTTAAAGGGTGACACCTTCAAAAAAGAAAGGAAAAAAAAATAGCGATGGGGTGTGTTTTCAGTCGGCGTGCGACATCGCTAGACGACAATGCACAACTAAGTGGGTGTGAACCCGTGCCTGGTGGTTGACGCGGCTCAAACAGCAGTGAAGAGGGTTGTGTTGTTAAATGAATATGGGTGTCTTATTCATAGCATTTCTGAAAGAAATTGGCATGAATCAAGTCACTCGTAGATGTTCTGAATAATTTGTGTGTGTCCGTGCAAACTGCATGACTGTAATATTGTCCATGTCACACACAAAGTGATGTGTATGATGTGCTGTCTGAAGGAGAGCCTTATGTTATGCAAAATTCACATGTTCAAGCTTTTCTTGCGTGCACTTGGTTTCCTACTGCTTCTAAAAGCAGCCCAAGCACTTAAAAAAAACCCCACCCAGCCGCTTTTTGGCAATAAGCTGACGTCTTTTTGGTGTCTGGAAAACGAGATGTTTCAAAAACCTCCCACTTGTTCAGTCACAGTTGACGGGCACTGTTCTGTTACCTAGCAACCCCAGCAGAGCTCCAGGATGTTGGACAAGCTGGTTTTACCGCTGTATGCGCTGTACAATGGCTGCTGGACAGCAGAAATATTTTGTTGTTCGCGTTCCATCCAGACACTACTTGTTGCGTTCTCGTTGGTTGTGTGGGAGGCTCCACTTCTGCTTTTCAAAGATGTACGGCTGTAAAATTGCACATCTGTTTGCAGCCATTTTCACGTGCGAGTGTAAACGCTGAGTTGGAGGGGCTTGGCCCGCAGCTGCCTATTTGGATTTCAAGTGACAAGACACCCTAAAACGGCTCATTCTGAAAGGAGCTTAAAATGGGCAGAAATGAGCAAACTAAATTCTCATCATCTAAGTGATTTTGTGCAAAAAAAAAAAGTTCTTTATACCCCATATACCCATCCGAACCTGTTCAAGGAAACATTGGAGGCCACCTTTAATGTGTTCTGCCTTGTGCCGGTGGCATTTAATAATAGACAGAATTGCAAAGGCATTTACAGGTCGCAATTTACATATCCTGTAGCAGGGTGTTGCATGCGACATCAGTGCTGAAGGCATATCAGAACATGCTACATGTATTTTATACATGAGGATTAGCTGACCTTCTGCTTTTTTAATGTGTCCCATTTTATAGCGCTCTGCTATGACTGCTGCCTTCTGGGATTTCTAGTGAATAGACAAGGGAATTCTCGATGTGTGGTGTTTGGGGGAAAAAAGGAGATAGAGTCCCACTCGCATGCATTGCATTTGCACTTTAGTCTTTGCTGTAGCGATGATTGCGACACAAATTGATTTTTACGACTTTATTTAGCACATCTTTGCATGCGCATACGTTTCTGCTCCTAAATTGCTGACTGATAGTCTGACTTTAACACGTTTTTAGAGCCTGCAAACAAAAAAGTTCCTATGATTGTGGCAGTGAAATGTTCCTCCTTTCATGTTTCAAGTGGCTTAAAAGGAACAAATATTTTTACTGACTTATCGTTCTATCTTTCCATCACATAATCCTTCCTGTAAGTCTATGTTTGGTTCTGGTAGCAATCCGTTTCCAGCACATACAATTAGCAGTTCTATTAATTGGTCTTTCTGGTGTGTTTTTGAAGTGATTTGTAAGGTTGTGTTGCTGTACACCTCAGGGCCGTCTTGATTTTAATCGCTATTGTTTCCACACTCCTTCAAAAGTCTTTTCCCCTCCTGATCTTTAATTTGCATGATCGCTCGATTCTCGTCTCTCTTTCAGAAGCATCGAATTCGCCGTCCGATGAGCAGGCGTAAATCTTTTAATTCGTTTTTGTGTGTGTGTGGCGTCCACCTGAACTCAAAACACGGTCAATTACCATTTTTGTGTCGCACGTGAACGGCGGTCTGATACGTCTCGATTAATCTGCTTTTAATGTCAATCACTTAACGAGGCATTGTGGCGTCTGGCAGCTGGCTGTTACGGAGATGAACTGGAACACGCCCATTTCCTGACATGCAATCAGTCACTGCTTCCTGTGCACAAATACCCTCCTTCCTGCTCTCCCATTACTGGTTATTATTTTCTGCGACAGGAAGTCGGCGGCTGATATGGACGGACACTAACTGTCTTTTAGCGGCCTCAGTTTTGGTGGCAGAGAAATCACTTGATGAGCGCACCAAACATCTTCTCGTCTCTGGTGTCCAAATTATTCGATTTTAGTCTCATATTCCAGACTCATTTTTCAGCGTCTAATTCAGTGCATCAATGAAATGTTTTGGGGATTTGGTCTTGGTTGTTTTGGAACCAGTACCAACAGTTTTTTTGTTCTCATTTTTCATGGAAATATTAAGTGTTTTTTGTGATTTCATTGGGGGCTAATAACGCTGACCTTAGTCAGTCATATACCTTGGACTCAAAAGTAGCAATAGCCCGCTGTAGATGCAGTGATGACATTGCAGGATTTTAAAAGAATCAGTGTGCAAGATTCTTTTAGCATCTTGCACACTGCTCTCAGCGTGAACATGCTCTGACACCCAAAGCTCGGCATGGTAGCTCTTGACCTCCGATTGTACATGGTAATTTCGAGTGAACTCTTAAAATGTCACAAAGAAAAGAAAAGAAAATTCAAATTAGGCGTGTTTCCATCGACTACGCAAAACGCCTGGGTGGACGTAGCCCCGCCTCCTCTGAGCTGCAGTTTTCAAGTTTCTGCCTCACAGAGCAGCCCTCCTCCACTTCCCCTCTCAGCTCCTTCAGACTAGCCAGCAGCAATTAGCAAACACCTGGAGAAACTGCTCATCTGCTGAGCTCATTATACGAACTAAGTCTCATTTCAGCGCTGGTGAAAACCTTGTTAAAGGGTTAATGAAGGAGCGATACAGCGGTGACTTCCTGAAGGCGGAGTTTCAGAAAGAGGAGGAGTTTTTAAAGCGACAGAGGCCCGATTTCAAGGCGTTAAACTGTGTAGTTAAATTTCTTTTAAGTCATATTTGATATATGTAGCATTTTTTAATGAGCTTAGATTAACTTAGCGACTTGACTGTGCTATAAAATGGCACAATATGGCCAGGAAAACACGTAAAACTGCCCCTTTTTAAAAGATTGTCTAGTCCGTTTCAATTTTATCGAGGGGAACATCTGTGGGGCGTTATCAGCTGTTGTTTACTATTCTTCCTCCCAATAAAAGACAGATTGTGGCGGAGGAAACAATAACTCCAACGTGTCACTCAAAGCCATCGATTGTGCCAAGCAAACATTAGTCCTTGGCTGTGTGCACTGTAGGCGCCACAGTCATTTGACCTCCCTATTTGCATCGGTAAGCCTACTTTCTGTTTGCCTTGTTGACAAAGGATGTGGTTGATTTCAGCAGCATGCCTTGCGAGGCAAGCCTCCTCATAGCTCTGCTCCCTTTTGCCTCTCTGGGCTAAAGCTATTTCTCAAAACCACAGAGTAACTGTCAGAGCCTTTTTTTTCCCCCCCTGCTTTGGCATTCGTCGCGCTGCTGCTGCTGCGACAGTTAAGTACGAAGCCTTTGTTTGTTCGGCGTTAACAAGCATGATGGCGTGCTTGAGAAAAATCTGCCGCCGGACCGGCACAAAACGTGGAAGTAAGAAAAGAAAAAAAAAAGAAGGAAGGAAGAGAGTAAGAAAAGGGAAAAAAAATAGAGGAGTTGTTACATAAGTGGCAACAGTCCTGTAGGGACAACTTGGAGCGTCTCCAGCTCCGTGGTGCGCACCTCCCCTCGTATTTTCACACACCCACCCACACAGACCCACTCGCTGCACGGCTGAGGAGTGTAATGTCCTGTCTGACTGCAGGCTGGAAGAACCACAATAAGCAGTTTCTCTGGCCAGTTGACCACAGCCGTGGGAGCTGAAGGAGCAGGGGAAACACTCTGTGAAGTGGAGGGTTGTGAGCTGCAGCACAAGGCGGCGCTTGTGGCATCAGAGCGAGTTTTATCCTTCCCACCCAACCTGAGGAAACATCAAACCTTTATACCAATTGCTCTTACTCACGTCTGGCTAGGAATGATTTAAATTTCTGTCCCAATAGACAGAAATTTCTATTTCTTCTCATACAGTGTAACTTTCACTTCCTCTAATGATTTTCTTTGTGGGTTAGCTTTCCCTTATGCTTCCTTTACGTCTCTCAACGTCCTGAGTGCAAGAGTGCACAAATGTGCATCTCTGCTTTTTTTTTTTTTACTTCTGGCTGGCAGCTGTGCCTGCAGCTTTTAGCGTCCCTGCACGCCGGCACGGTTCAGAAAAATACATGGTTTTTTTTCTTTTCACATTTGTCGCCATATTTTGACACATTTTTACTCTTGGGTGTTAAGTCTGAATGGAATAACAAAAATTCAAGGTTATTATTGCACTGTATTTCAGCTTCCTACCGGCTTTTAAAAATTGCTTTTCAGCCTTTTTTTCCTCGCAGAGGTTCATTTTGTTTATATAGAATACAAAGGTTTTGCATCGTTGCCTGCTGAAAATGTGCTAACTTATTATTATAGTTTTTTTTTTGTTTATTTTTTTAAATATCGGTGCAGTCAGTGATTTTAACGACTTTGATCCACTCCAAACCATAAGTTGGTTTGGAGTGGCAGAAGCATAGCTAGCTAATTCTTTGCCCAAGTTCTTTAAGCCACAATAGTTCTTTACTTTAGACCTTATATATGAAGTTTTAAAAATCTCCTCTGCTGCATTACATTGACCTTTACAAAAGCAGTAGATGAATTGCTTGGCACCGTTTTAAATTAGGGCTGAAGTATATTAGCCCCATATGTAATTGCAACATTAATTTAGTCGATCTGCCTTTCTTAGACGTTGCATTGAACTGTGTACTTTCAGTGCCCTCAGGACAAACATTCCCAATCGCACCTGAAGAAGCACCTCCACCTTTCTGGTTTCCCTGCGTTGTTTATCCTGTCAGCTCAGTTTATGAGTAAAGATCATGTCAGCTTTCCTATGGATACCCTGGTGAATAACGACTGTTCACGGTATATAAACCTGTTTTTAGCAAGTAATCTAACAATTGCAGCTGTGAAAAAGTGAATACATATAATTACAATGATTATAATTTGATCTAGTTTGCCCCATGACCTACTTCATGTGCTAGCCTTTGCTTAAAGAAATGAATTGTTCTCAGGGTTTTTAAGGTAAGGGGAAGCAGTGAGATTCCAGTCTGCGGCCACTAAAACTATTTCTCACTGAAAGGTTGTCACCCCCGTTTTCCATTCGTCGTCCCGCTCCATCGTAGTTGTTTAATTTATGTTCCGGAGTAGCGCTGCGAAACGCAGAGATTGACGCCCCTTGCCTGGATCCAGAGTTAATCTGAGGAGGAGTCGCTGCGGACGAAGCGCGGATCTGACGGCAAAAATAGAAAGCAGTTCATTTTTGGCTCCCCTGCTCAAGTTTCCACCATTCATTAATTACCCGCCTTGCAGCGGTCGTGCTTTATTGGTCGGGGCACTGTTGAGGAAAGTAGAATTTATTTTCACATCATCCGCAAGCAAAACTGCATTTCCTGCGTCACACACAGCTCCGTGAATCGAACAGATATTGTCGGTGCAAAAGCTCACTCAGCTTTTTTTCCCTTTGAACCTCTTCCTGTCACATGTCATCGGGAAGCCGTGAGTGTTTTGTCTGCAGATCCATCATCGCGTGTCCTGCTCAGTTACAGTTTGCAGTTCCAGGTTCAAAGGCACTGAAAGCAGGATTAAATATATTAGAACATCTACATCAACGTTTGTTTGCTGGCACTAAAACTGAAATTGGTTGCCACTGTCTGTTCTGTTTATCAAATTCTTTTTTTTTTAAATCTCTTTTGGCCTTCCCCTCTCTCCAGCTGGGCTATTTGTCGATCCAAAAGGAGGCCGGTAGTTGGCTGAACAGCTCTTGAGCTATAATTGCACAAAAGCAGGCAGAAGCTGACTAATCAGATGGAGACGCACAAAAACGTGCTGTTATTTATACAGGTCCCGCTGCAGCACACGCCAACATAATAGGTGAATATTATACCGTAAACGAGGATAATTCTGTACCGAAAACGGGCAACGGGACACGTGGGAACAAAAGTACGTTTATACGGGTATTGAAAATGAATTTTAGCGTCATTACCCGTGTTTTCTGAACCATCGCCGCACCAGAGAGGGTTTAAAAAAAATAAAGACCTGCAGCTTAGTAAAATATTAATACAGGATCACAGTCGAAATATCCAATGAATATTGCATCCAATGAATGAATATCCAATGGGTGTAATTTGATAATATTGCATAAGAGCTGCAGAGACTTACTTTAATATGTTGGATCAGAAATATTACACACATACGCTCCCAAACATAATAAAAGCCTGAATGAAACAACCTCATCAAAACCAGAGGCGGCGCGATTTCTGCCTGCCAAGAAATTTCACATCAATTCTCCTAACACTGTTTATATCTGCCTCACAGTTTTCATACCCAAAGACGGAGATGTCTAAATTACTGATGGGGGGAAAAAAACTGATCGCTTCATAATCGAGACAAGGGAAAAGAGGAAAACTTTAGTCTTTATTTGACTTCATTTGATTGCTTTCATTGTGATGTATTGTTTTAGTCAAATCTTCTGTTTGGTATTTCTTTAACAAGCTTAATCTCAGTCATGTTGGCGAAATACGGTCAAAGCTTTTTCATAAATTCAGAGGTTTTTAATGCCAGTTGTAGGCATAAATATCTTTGTCACATTCTGTTGCGTACTCCCATATAAATCTGGCTATTTGTCACTGCATGTTTATGTGGAAACTACTTATAAATATTTCATGATCGTATGTTTTGCTCATGAGCATTTTGCGCTGAACAGATGCACCGGTTCTTGCCTCTGTGGGGTGTGTTTCCCTCGTCCTGCTGAGAGATTACAGGCTCTGCGGTGGATTAGCCCCGCCTTTCTAAAATCCAATTAAGACTCTCCCTTATCAGTGACTTCAAATCTCAGTCAGGTCAAGGTTGCTGGAGAGTTCACTGAGCCAATACACCCAAAGCACATCCAATTAATCAGTAATTACATTTGTGTGTAACTTAAATGATTTCTGTGTTTTGTCTTTTTTTAAATAACTTGAGATTGTAAGTACCACACAATTAATGGAGTACTTGTTTTAAATTGTCTTTAGGTTCAATAACAGGTAAATAATAATAATAATAATAATAATAATAATAATAATAATAATTTTAGTGCTAGTTCCAATGGGAGCTAGTGTGAGTTACTTTGTCGCTGTGAAGGGATGTCTTTTTTTATTTTATATATTTTTAGATTGGCATCAACATCGGTATCGACCGATGTTTGTTGATTGTAAAAATATCAGTTTTGGCCCCATAAGTAGAGCAATTCTGATATTAATAACCGATGTTTATTTCCATCTTGTTGTCACTTGTGTCTGAGTTTTGGGAAAGAAAGAAGAAAGGTTGACTATTTGGGATTTGTTTCTGCATGTGACAGTGATGCAGCAAAGAATTGTGGGATGTTTAACTGAAGCGAAGAAACGAGGGAGAAACAGAATATAGTAGTATCAGCCATAGCAGCAATGTTAATATCGATATCGATCAAAGTGTTGATATTGACGCATTCCTTTCCCCGTGAGACAAAAAGTATCAAGTTCAGAAACTAATTTAATAATTTAATAATTTGTTTAGTTTCTGTCATACTGTTCTTAAAAAAACACACCCATTTGTAAAATTCTTCTTTAAGATACCAGTCACAAAGAAATGTGAGTTGTATCACTAAACTTCACACAGTGACTACATGTAATTATATTTCTAAATTTACTAATATTTACGTATGCTCTCATTGAACAAAGAGTGGAGAAAATAGTAAAACTATCGATCCCGACAATAGTTTTGGTCAGTTTTTTAAATATCATTCTCATCACGTTAAGAAATTTGTCACGATAAATAATAAACGATACGATAAATGCCCACCTCACCTGAGACTTACTCTAAAAACAATAAGTGTTGACAACGATCATGACAAGTTCACTTAAACATTATTTCCTTTTTTCTTTCTTCAAAATAAGAGACTCGAGTAAAAATCCAGTAGGACGAAATGGTTTAAATCCTCGGCCTTTCATGAGCGTTATAGCTTAGACTTAGTTCTCCAAATGAGACTGATTGCTCAGAGCGACTGGAAAGTCCTTTGTGAAACGGATACCGCTTTCACAATAAATATAATAATGTGGCATTTTAATGTCCCCGATGTTTACAGTCAACTCTTGGCAAGGACTTCACGCGGCTTGTGTTGAGCTGTATTTTCCACCTTTTCTCGTGTTTACAAAGCGTGAATCTCCATCACTGGCATGTTTAGTGGAAGACCTTTTAAAACCAAAGAATGCAATCGCCTCTAACTGTTTTTAAATGCGTCGCAGCTTGAGTGCTAAACCAAAATATGCATGCTTGGTGTCGTGTTGTCTGGGGAGAAAAAAAAATCCAAACTAAAGCCAGCCGTGTCTGCTCTCTGGGCTTGGAGCAGGACGCCGGGCCCGGCCCTGAAAGCCTGCTGAGGGGGAAAAGCTACAGAGTTGTTTTACGGTCCTCCTCTGGTGGGAAAAGAGCAACACGTTCTTTCATCTGCATTGGGGCAGACGAACAAAGAATCGTTTATCTATGGTTGTTCTTCGTTTTAAAAGTTTACAAGGTTTCAAAAAAGGAATTTCTTACAAAAATAAAATCAAAAAAGTCCTGAAATGGACTTTTGCCTCTCTATTTTCATACAGAGGGGACTGATGGCTGTGGGGGTGGTTGTTTTAATAAACTGCTGTTGCTTTTCTGTGCAGTTGTGTTTGGCTTTGCGACGATATTTCTAAATGACATTTTAATGGGAGCTCATTGAAAAGCAGCAGCATCACTTCGAGATATGTAGTGATCGTGTTTCATTCTTGAATTGGGCGAGTAAGGACACAACGAAAAGATAAAGTTGCATCTTAAAACAGTGCTAAAATGATGTTGAACATATAACTTTTTTTTTTGTCTGAGTTTACCGCTAGCAGGAGAAATGACTTATGGTCTTTTACCAAAGACAAGAGAAATTCTACAACCACTAAAATCTGATGCCAATCCATTTTTTTTTCACTTTGTGAAGGAAGTTGCAATCATGTCTTCTCCCGAGGCTTTTTTGTGCTGTTTTCTTCAGCGGTTCTTGGTGCAGCGCCTCCACAGGCGCGTGGGGGAACGGGTTTATCAAATGGTTTGGATTGTTTGACCCAGTGTGGTGCACCAGCTGAAAATGTAACAAATGTTGCAAATTTTGGCCCCCCAATCAAACCGAGTCTACCAGGTGTGAAAACAACCTAAGACATGACCAAGCATTCGATCTAACCTCAGACTATGAGGTGTAAAAACAGCCTAAGACGCCACTAATCACTCTGTTTGACTCGTATCTCAATAAAATCCAATGAAATTCGAGGTTGTAAAAAAAGATGAGAGTACAACAAAAGCCTAGAGCCTGAATACTTTTTCTTGGCGCTGTACTGATTGGTTTGTGTGGCTGTACATGCTGGATACTTGTTGAGAATCAGGGTGAGAGAGTTCAGTCATTTCTCCTACATTCTCCCTCTCAGGCCCAGACGGGACCGCTTGTTAAATTCTCACTTCACCGAAAGTTCCCAGAGTTCATAGCTTCCAGCTTTTTAACTCACCCAGAGCAACGAAAGACACGAACTTTTTTTTTTATGCCGGCTCAATTCTCATCAGAACGAGCTACGCGAACCCACAATTTTGTGCGCACAAAATTGATTCGCCGCCTCTGCTCCGCCAGCGAGGGGAGAATAATTCTGTTTGCACTCTTTCACGTCCCTCCTGCGTGTGTATAAACGACTGGGCTATTTTGGAACCACTGGCTCATCTGTTCTCTCGAGTGCGTCCTGAACTTTGTCAAAGTTTACTCTGAGTTGTAGCAGCGTTCAGGAGGAAATGAGAGCCACGGCCACTTCCATTAAACGCTTGCAACTAGACACTCGGTGCTCCGCGGCTGCTGTACTCATTTGCGCCGTTCAGAATCATCTTTATTTTCCGCTGATTTCCCTCTTTCCGCAGCCATTAGCAGCAATTGAATGAACCGCTTTAAATCCCCAAAGCCCCATGGCGCTTCAAAACAAATCGGTCATGTGTGAAAAGACTTTCTTTACCTGAAAGGACTCAGTCAAGCATTTATCAAGGGCCAGTTAGCAGAGAGCAGCAGCATCTGGAGAAGTAAAAAAAAAAAAAAAAATCCTCAGAGTAATTTTCTCAAGCAATCTCCCTCCCTCTCACTCACCCCCACACACCAACACACACGCGCCTGCATGTTGTGAACAGTTTAGCAGGCAAAACCAGTTTTATGAAAAGACTACAAATCCCAGTGTATGAAAGCCCATCTGTGAGCCCCTCAGTAAGAGTCACTTAATTCAATAGCCAACAAAATGGGAGCTGAGTGAAGTAATCGGTGGCATAGTTACCTCCTTTCTCCGCACAAATTAAGCAATTCCATTAGAATCATAGCTCACGTTAGCAACGGCGAATTTCATAATATTAGTAATTGAGTAATTTCTGATCCATTATAACACTGGATGTAGATATGAGGTCTAAACATGTGAAGGTTTTCCTGAAGCAAAAACATTTGTTCAGTATCCGTATGTGTAATTTTTTCATATTTAGAGCAAGATTTTAATTGTCTCAAAGGCTTTTTTTTTTTAACTTGATCTTTTTTACAGTTGGTCTTAATACTCTTCCGGTTCCATAAGGCTTTCAGCAATTATAAAAGTGTGAAAACTTTTTCTTTCACACAAAAATATGAACCAAAATAGCTTCATTTTTTCCTTTTCCCTCAGTGTGACGGGCATTGGCTGTCATCCAGGCTGCATTCATACCGCTGCTTCCGTTACTGAAAATCGGAACTAATATCCAGTTGCTTCTGTTTTAAAAAAATAAATAAATGCGGTTTTAAAAAAGCTAAAGTGTAGCAGTTTCATTCGGAGTTAAGCTGATAATAGTGCTGCTGTTATGTTCTGTGTTTTTCTGTGTGTTTATTTCGAGTTTCTGTCTCTGAGTCTCCGTTGTCCTGTCTTACCCTTTGATTGCTCCCTGTGTATTTAACCCCACCTGTGTCCCTTGTTCCTCGTCGGGTCCTTGTCTGAGTTGGCGTCTTGTCGCTGTCGTCTGTGTGCCCAGTCCGTCTCTTCCTCCGTTCAACCGGTTGCTACCGGCGTCGAGCCCTGGTGTCCGCTCGGCCGTGCTGCCCGGCATTTTGGATTGTATTGGACTGTGTTTTTTCTGGAAATTCTTCATTAAATCTTCGTTTCATCCACTTACCTGGGTCTACGGCGTCTGCCTCACCACCACACCCCACTTTTCATGACAGCTGCTCTTCTCTATTTTGACAAGTAAGCTGGCATTCTGAAAAATTCACTCAAAAACCACCTCAAACCAGCATAAAAACATTTTTGCAAAAGTGAGGACGTTTTTTTTTTAAAAATAATTTTTGTTTCAATCAACCTTTTCTAGTACACTTCAAATGTGCATAAAAAAACGTTGATGAAAACCTGGCAAATAACTCTTTTCACTCTACTTGATAACTTTACCAAATTCATACGCTGAATTTGAACATATGGTATTATAACTTGGATAAAATTCAAATATATGCATTTGAAAATATGGAAGTTTATGCTTTGTATACTTTTTAAACTATTTTTTGTGAATTAGGGCTACATAAATGCACTGAACAGACTGCATATGCACACATGTTAACTTCAGGATGTGTATATTTCTTTATTTTCTTGCTTCATTGGGAGATACTGTATGTCTTATTGTCTGAGATTCCTTTACATACCACTTGCAATTTCAGGGAAAAACCATAGATGGATTGTATCGCTCTGGTATGGATTATCGAACGGATTTTTTACGGTGTTATAAAAAATACCACAGATGGTGCAGGTCTAAACCGGCCTTTCAAAATGCATGGGAACCGGGTTCTACCTCCACCTGAAATGATGATAATGAAAAGACGCCTAAAGCATAGCAGTGGTGTTCAGCTGCTCTTCCAGTGGTCGATGCCGAGTCAAAGAGAGTCTGTGGTGAAAACCTGCCGTGAATTTAAGACAGACTGCTGAGGGACGAGAAGAACCACGCCCTCCTACTTAAACCTCGACCTGCTGAACTGGATCAGCTGCTGGGACGCTGAGCAGCAGGTTCAATACATTTACCCAGCATATTGTAAGAGACGGGTTTTAATTGAAAACAAAAAAATCCTACCAAGTATATTTTGTCAAGTTTACAATGAAAATGTCTTACGTTTGTCTCGTTTCAAGTGTACTAACTTATAAGTACATTTTCAGAAAGATATAAACACTTATTTTAAGTCAATAATTCCCTAATATTGACAAAAATACTTGTTCTATTGACAGATTTTTTTCACTTGTAACATGGGAAACATGTCTTGTTATAAGTTAAATAATCTGCCAATGGTACCAACACTTTTTCATCAATATCAGGGAATCATTGACTTAAAACAAACGCCTATATCTTGCTGAAAAAGTTACTTGCAAGTTAGTTTCGTCTCATTTCACGCGTTCTAAGATGTTTTCACTATAAACTGGACAAAAAAAAAATACTTGGTAAGGTTTTGTGTGTTTGCAGGGGAGATGAGCAGCTTTTGATGTATTTCGACATCCTGAATCATTCTAGCTGCGTTTGAGCTGCGGAGTTGCAAAATGTTTGCGTCAGAGCCAGTTCACCCCTGGTTTCCTCCCGAGCCGCGACACCAGTGACGTAAATAACTAAGTGGAAGTGAACGGTAGCCGTGATGATAATCAGTCTTAAGATCTGGAACTGCAACAAATCAGTCGTGTTTTAGATATTTCCGTCTGATTTGTTTCTGTGAATATTTACCGACAATAATCTGCTGGAATCACCTTTCAATAGGTGCAGTTTTAAAACCTGAACCAGTGTGAACTCAGTTTTAAGCCGACTGAGTTCACACTGGTTTAGAATAGAAAGGTGCAGCTGCTTTAAATCACATTTCCATATGTATAAGCAAACAATTTAGATGATTACTTTCTTGTAATTTCCTGTCTGTGTGCTTGAGCAGAAGAAGAAAAAAAAAGGAGATTTGAACTTTTGAACTGGAAGAAATTAATTTTCTCAAGTGGATTGTAAAGTGAACTGCCTTTATTTCATCTTATATGAGATAAAATGATTGTAATAGGTAATGATTCGAGCAGCACTTGGATGCCATTTTTGTTAATGTTGTATTTCTGACACCTGATTTCTTACAGATACGAAAAATGTCTAAATTATGACATTTTTCATGGCTCATATGCTCCAGATGTATTGCTGCTACTTTTGTCATAGCTTATAATATTAATATTTTTAAAAATTAAAAAAAGTTGCCTCTGAAGATCTCAACATGTCATTTTTTTTAAAGTGTGTCTCGTATTAGTTGCACTTTAAAAAGTGAAACTTGGCTATTTGTGTTTATTTATTTTTATTTTTTTCATTTTCCCAATTTAGAAATTAAGTAGCAATCAATTTTCATAATAATCTCAGCATAATTCAGGTAAAATTAGCTACATTACTGTGTAATGTACAAACTTGCAGAGGTTGAAGGCGTCCCCCAACAGAAGAAAATAACACATAGAAAGAAACAAATGGTTAGGGCGAGGATCTGAAAAGGATCTCAGATTTTCAAACTTTAGCATCATTAGCATCTATGGCTAACCAAATACAACAGGTTGTTGAGCTTTAAGCTCTAACCTTCACGTCCATAACCTATAATAAATGTTAAGACTTACTTTACTAGATGAAGTATTGTGCTAACAGGAACTGGGCAGCACTTTGGTTGCAACTGCGTTTACATTTTAACCTCCTTTGGAAATAAAAGTTTCAGTATTCAAAAATTTGTGAAGTGAGAAATCCCCTCAAAATTAAAAAAAGACTTTAGTCTTTGCCTTCTCATGTTGAGTCTTCATAGTTTCTAAGATTGATTCTGCTATTGACCTTGCAAATGTTTTCTAATGGATATTAATAAATATTGGTAGAATTTAAGCACCAAGAGTCATCTCTAAATTTGAATAAACAGAAGATGGGCATCAATTCTTACTCATGTGTTGGACAGAGACTCGTAAATAAGAAGATTGCTACCTGCAGCTCTGACATTAACAATTTAAGGCCTTTTTTTGTCTTTAAATCAGAGAAGTGGGTTTGCCGCGTCCCATCGGCCTCCAGTTCGGGATGAGTTATGGAAGTTCTCTGCTCCTGAAATGTATTGCCTGTCTCGCTTATTGGCTGGCGGTGGTGTGAGTTATGTTTTCCTGGTTTCATGCTGGCTGTGGATTGGGCTGACTGATTGCTCCTCTGAGGCAAAGCGAGTCCAACGGGTCGGGGTTGGTGATGATGCGAAATGTCTGTGTTGGGGGGGTTGTATTGATTTGCCATTATTAAAGTATATGTCAATACAAATAGGTTTCCAGCCTGACTCCTGGCTCTCTAAAGCAGTTCTCGAACTGATTTGGAAATTTCTCTGTTTTATTTCGGTATTTTTTTAAAGTTTCGTTCCAGTTTTCCAAGCACTGCTAGTTATGCTGCCTGCTACCTAAAAACAAATCCAACCCGACCCAGCCCAAGCCGGTACGCATTGTGCCCGACTAATTAGCATCAACTCTAAGCCCGAACCTGACATAAACCTGACGATATATTATTTTAATTAAGCTTTCGCTGATTGGACCATAATTTGAGTTAGCTTGTGTTTAACGTGTTCCAGCTCCATCTTGTTGCTTGTTGTAACCGCAGGGTGAGTCAAGTGCAATTCATCTGGGATGTGTGACTGATAGGAGCGGAGCAGGGCATATTTATTGTGCAGTGTGCTGATATTGTTACAGTCTAAAGAACGTCTGCCCCTTGCTTTCTTTCTTTCTTTCTTTCTTTTCTCAATATGTTATGTTGTCAACTCCTTAAACTGTACGTAGATTAAAGCAGCTAATTTCGGTTCGGGTCGGTTTCAAGCCGTAAATCTAGACTCTGCTGTAGTTACTATGAGCAGTCAGCTATTAGTGGATTATTTCAGTAGTTATATGGTTGTGTTGTTCACTGAATGGCTCACTAAAACACGTTCAGTGATGTTGTCACCTGAGTTGGTCTTGAGGGAGTTCCCATATTTGCCTAGCGATTAGTTTTAATGTTTTATTGTGATAATAGGGCAGTTTATTGTGGTTGACGGGTCTCATGAGGCGGCGTATAACCAGCAGCACCTCCGGATATTCTTAACCGGCTCTAACTACTTTCCAAAAAATCTATTTTTGCCTTATTGAAAACTATAAACCCTTAACTTATTTAAAAATGTTTGTTGGAAAAGCAGAATGTTCTGCTTTTCCCTCATCACTATCACACTTTTATCTTTGTGCTCCAAAGTGAGAATCACACGTGAAGATACCATCTGCTCACCGTCTCTGCCTCCAATGAAGGACTCATTAAGTCTTGATATGGATTTCCACTGGTCTGGGTCCATTTGTGGTGTTTCTGGCCCAAGCAGCATTCTTGTTGCTACTCATTTCAATTCTCCTTTGTTTTATACCCCCTCCTTTTAAAAATAATTAGACCACAGTCATTTCTTGTGAAAAGCTAGACAGAAACACTGAAGCCACTTACATTATGAGCCATAGTTTCATTGGAGCTGAAGTGGTTAAAGCGATGAAGTCATCCTCTGCTGCAGGAGTAACCCTTGACCTTCCGCTTTTGTGGCATTCCTCATATGAGGCAATTTATGGTGCGCTTTACGACGATACAGATAAAGAGAGGTGAAACATTTTTCCTGGAATTTTTTTACATGGCAAAGGAAAATCCATGCGGCACATTTTTGCCTTATTTTGCTTCAAAATGAATTAAGGATTGCTGAAAAGGACGTTATTTTTAATTTCCCATCCCTGCCTGCTCAAATCCATTAGTTAATATTTGACCAGACATGCCTGTTAATGTGAAGTGTGGGGTGTAAAGCTTCTTTCCAAGGGAATTGGTGGCTACTGAAATTCAAAGAACAGGGTAAATATTGACAGGATCTTTGCCGCCCACATTTCAAACATCTACAATGACAGCACACCGTGCGATGAGGCGTGACAATGACTATGTAAAACGCTTGGAATGCGTTTCATTTTGGGGGGTTTTAACCACGTCACATCCAACAGATAACGTATATTAAAAAACATAGATCAAAGCCGCTGTATGATATCGGGATGTTGCTGTTAAGTGCCAAACAAAGCATGTTGTTGTGAATTATTCATGAGAAAAATGTAATATGTGGTCCGAACGCAGTGGAGATTATCACACTGAGAAGAAATGTTGATTTCATGAGGTTGGAGTTATGATTAATAATCTGCCAGCAACATCAGATTTATCTGGCATATTTTTAATAATAGTGGATGCAGATTTGTCACAGGACAGACCGCAGATAGGTTTAACTTTGATACCAAATTACAGCACATTTGTATGCTTCCTCTTTTTTTTTCTACAATATATATTTATGCAGCACCCTGTGATGGACTGGTGACTATGACAACACCACCACAGCAGTAATGAAATAGTTTGTCTCATTTGACTGTAAAAGGTTCGGACATTTTGCCTGCCCATTTGGGCAGCAGCAGCAAATTTCGTTTGAGCTTGAAGTTGTTTCGATTACAGGTCTTTTTATGCAGTTTGCTCCTTCCTCAGTGCATGATGATGTATATCTCTAATGAAAACAGTGACGGTTGAGTTTCAGTGTTTTTTGGGGGTTTTTTAAGGTTATTGCCTGTATGAGACTTTCTAGGTCAAGAGTTATGCCTAAACATGCTATCAATTTTCATTTTGTACGAAGACACAAACCTTGGCAAAGAAGTGACATTTACAAATAAATAGAGATTAAATGCAGATCTTAGAAATTAGAGTTGTTTAGAACTGACCTCAAGAAACGTAGGCAACTTAAGCGACCTTGTTTGTTTTTTTGTTATTTTGGATATTAAAATGTCTTCCAGTTCCAGCGTTAAATGTTCATTAGAATTTAAAGTTTATTCACCTTTGAGGATGTGTTCTTGTATTGTTATGCCATTACAATTACGTTGCTTTAAGAAGGTCTCAAAACGTGTGCAGTAGAGAACATCAACAATGTTTTTTATGTAATTTATAGACCAATCTCTTGCTTTTATACATCTTGCAAGTTGCATAATCTGGAAAAAGAACAGTTCAGAAAAATCAGCGAAAGCCCAGAAGTGTTTGATGTTGAAGCCGAGCAGAGTTAAATTTCTGAACTTATCTCTGAACCAATCTTGGTATTTTTAGAGGGAATGAAATGAAGCGACCAACCAAGGCCGGTGCATCTCGTCGCTGACGTAAATGAAGTCACTAAAAGACGTTTGTAGAGACTAGAAACGAAGACCATTGAAAACAGCAGAGCTCGACGCTTTTATCTCACGAGGTGAGCTCTGGCCTTGAGAACATTAGCTTGTCAAAGAAAAAAAAAAAAAAACAGAGTTCTCTTTCAAAAAGGTCCTTAAGCAGAACTAACAGTTAATTAGACACATTTTCTCTCAGATGGGAAAAATAGTTTTTATTATTCTCTCTCTCTCTGTTTATGATCCCCACTCAGCCCTCCGCTCCCTGTCTCGTCTTGGTGTGAGGCAGTTCGGTAACAGGCGCCTTCCTCCACATTCACTCAGCTGCTTCCATTGGCTGTGTGCTTTGGTGTACTCGGCGACCTAGCACTTAGACATACAGAACCATTCTAGTGCTCTGACAGCGTGTAGGCACAAGGATTCGAGTGTGAGGCCCCGGATGTGCATTCAGTAGATTCATGATAGCCAACTGTGCCTGTCTGTGTGTACTTAGAAATGTTGGACGGTGGAGAAGGGCGACGATATTAAAGAGAAATTCCAGTCAGCTTTCGGGGTGCGTTGCAGTAAGTGTGGCGTTTTGGTTTTGTTACGTCCCATTGGATGTTGTTGGGTATTCAGTGATCACTCCACATTTGTTTAGTTGGTCCTCCTCTGTTAAGTAGGAAAACTCTTTTTCCCAAGAACCCCCTGTTGCCATTGGAGTACCACAAGGTTTTGTCTTTGGGTCAGTTTTATTGACATTGTACATGATTCTCTTGAGCCTGCTTCTGCAAATGCATCAGTTCATTTCACCTCTATGCAGACGACACACAAATCAAGTCAGTCATGATGGTTTTGGTGGCAAGAACTGGGCCCCACAACCATCAAATTACCCACCACCCCAAACGTAAAGTGGTTTGGCAGCAGACACAACTTCTGACTTTGAGTTTAAGGCGCTCCAGCAAAGTATAAAATATTTGGTGCGCCACAGGCAGAGAAAGGACAATATTCAGCTTCAGTCTGTTCCTCTGCTCTGGGTCAGGCAGCCACTCCATTACTTTGATATAAAGAAACGGCATTCCTGGAGTCACCTAAGGACTATTTGTTGAAAATCAGACACCTGATGCGCCGTAAGGCGCAGGTACAATCCAGCAGATGGACCTCTCTCATTTGTGTCCTCGGCTCTAATGGCACCAACAGACACAGCAGTTCCGGTCAGACATACAGTACAGACCAAACGTTTGGACACACCTTTTAATTCAATGAGTTTCCTTTATTTTCATGACTATTGACATTGTAGATTCACACTGAAGGCATCAAAACTATGAATAACACATGTGGAAATATGCACTAAACAAAAAAGTGTAAAACAACTGAAAATACCCCTTATATTCTAGTTTCTTCAAAGTAGCAACCTTTTGCTGTGATTACTGCTTTGTACACACTCTGCATTTTCTTGATGAGCTTCAAGAGGTCGTCACCTGAAATGGTTTTCACTTCATAGGTGTGCCCTGTCAGGTTAATAAGTGGGATTTCTTGCCTTATAAATAGTCATGAAAGTAAAGAAAACCCATTGAATTAGAAAGATGTGTCCAAACCTTTGGTCTGTACTGTATGTTGTGCGTCTTTGCCAGTGGAACAGGGCTAATGGGTAACTTTGGGAAGCTTGTAAACTTTAATTGTTCTCTACTGTTTTCCGAGTGAGCATTCCCACCAGACGTCTTCTCACCGCTCCACACTGGATTTGTGGGCGGAGGTGAGCGGCTGCGAATGAAATTAAGACACTGCTGTTGAGCCTCAACTGCTAACAGAATGACACGTGACATTTGGAGCTCAAATTTAAACATCACACAAGCAGAAGACTAAAGTTTTAACAATTTGGACCTCGGCGTGTATGGAAAGCCAGAAGTGTCGCAATTTAATCATTTTTTTAAAAAATCCCCAAATTTATGTTTATACCTGTGAACGTTTCAGTCAAGATGGAGACACATGTCAAATAACTTGGCTTCACCTCAAATAAATAAAAATATACCTATTTTTATTTATTTTTATTTATAAATACAATTATTATTATTATTTTTTTACCTCATCCTCTTGTTCTGAATATCCATTATGAATGCATTTTGTCTTCTCCACAATCAGCTGAATTTCTAACGCAGGTTATCCAAGGGTTTTCTTTAGTGAGACAAAGGAATACTTTAAATGTCAACTTAACATCTTTTAATACAAAACCCCGGTGGACCGCCTCAGTGCCCCGACCACCTGGCTTAGCAAGTTTTCTGGGGGAAACCCTGAAGCTGCAGATTGTAAGTGTCCTGCTTTTGGCATCAGTCGGTCTGCTTGGTCAGCTCTACAGCTGCTCCAGAGTTTTTCCATCACACTCTTTCTTGGTAGCCAGAAAAAACGCTGGTTTCATTCCTCTGTTAGCATCACCTCTCTGGTATCCTTATAAAAGTTTTCTGTTTGTTTCTAAAGTTTTCTTGAGATAGCATACATTTCCAGATTGTCTTTGTTCTACTTCTAGATCTTTTGGATGTTCCTACTTCTAGATTGGTCAGTATGGAAGATTGTACCTTCGCTGTAGTGACCTTAAAACATTCAGCTCTCAACACTTTTCGTCTGTAGTGTTCATACCTGTTTTTTAAGTGGGGCTAGGACTTTAATGTTTGAGTTTGGACTTTAATTTTTGAGCAAATTGGAGGCATTGTCAAAAGCCCACTGGACATTTTGACAAGATGAGAAGTGGCCATTTTTTAGGTCCTTACTCTGTTTTGCAAAACGCTTTGGTGTATCTTAATGTATCATTCATAAAACACTAGAAGTTAGGGCCTTTTACATCTTTTTGTCATGTCTTTCTCCAATGTTTGCTGCTCTGAATCTCTTTCCTGACTTCGTCTTGTTTTCTTGCCCTGCAGTTTGCTGTTTTGTGGTCCACAAGAGGTGCCATGAATTGGTCACGTTCTCCTGCCCGGGGGCAGATAAGGGGCCCGACACAGACGTAAGTACCTGAGTACCAGCTGTTCCCTCCTATTTTTTTTTTGCTGCTGTTTATGTCATTAGACTTCAGCACATATGAAATGGTGCCAGAATGCATTTTTAACATTCAGCCCTCTGTTGCTCTTTACCAGCCACTCTTGTTCATCCTCGTATAAAAATGTCGCAGTCTGTTGAGGTACGAAGGAAAGATGAATCTTACTTAACTAATTGGCATTATTTCCCTCGCAATTAGAGCTGCAAAGTGTCTAGAAGGTTTGAGGATAATTTAATCACAAACAAATTTGTGGAAATGGAAATTGGGGTAGTTTGTCATTTTGGGCTCTCTCAGGAGAGAAGCCTTTTTCCTTGTTCACGCCTTTCCGAAGAAAGAGTTCTAGGGTAAGACTAACAAAAGTCACGGCGCAATCAGAAGAGCTGCGGGTGGCTAATAAGGTTCATTCAGTGTCAGTGTTCCTGTCCCGTCATGGAAGGCACCGCCTGTAACAAGCGGTGCTGAAATATCTCATCGAGCCACTTTACAAAAACCAGAAAAGCCAAACTTTCAACTATTCTGTTGATGCCTTTTGTGGTCAGTGCCACTATAGACCCTGAAGACATTTTTGATCTGAACATTTTGTGCCTTCTTTCCACGTCTTTGGCATCTTGTCTAAAAGTGGAGATGCTTTGCTATTAATATAAATGTGCTTTTACACTTCCGGTCACTCATGCGCTCCCTTCCTGGTGAGCAGATTGGAGGCATTGTCAAATGCCCACTGGACATTTTGACATTTAGTGAAGGAAGCTGAATTCAGACCTTGACTGCTCTTCATCCCAGTGAAACCAGGTTCATGGTTTTCGGGGGACATTGTTCAGTAACTTGTCCGATCCCGAACCGCAGTCCATCTTGTGACTTCATGTGACGTCAACAGATTTTTAGAAAAGAGCTCCTTAGGGAAAAAAGGAGTTATAACCCCAGTGGTCCTGTACTCTAAGTTGTGCATAGATGTGCATCTTGCAAACCAGTTCCCCTTATTACTTAATAAAACACAATTGCACTGGAATGCCTAACTAACAAAATGTACACATTTACTGATCTGAAAACCAGTTTTGCTCTATAATTATATCATTTTCACCAAAAGGGATGCTGCCGTCTTTAAGTATTAATGACACTTCTCATAAATTCTGAAAAGTTTCAATGGGTGACTAGTACAAAGAAAATTTTTTACAGCCACGACAATAAGTTAAGATGGGTTAGGATAGATAGCTATATGCTATCAGTCGTTTGCTTGTCAGCTCTTTACGTGTGAAACTCCATGGACATTCCTGGTGCCAGGCTCTGGGCACTCGGAGCCTGGCCTCTGTAACTGGAGATATGTCAGTGTGTCAGTCGGGATCGTCAACCCAGACTCTCTAAATAGAGCGCCCCACAGATTGCATGGAGTCTCCAGAAGCATAAGGTAGCTTGAGCAAGGTGCTCCGTGACCCACTAAGAAACCAGGTTCAAGTTGTTCAATAACTTGTCTGGCCCTAATGCCCATTTTCAGACAAACTCAATTCTGTTTTAGTCCGTTTTCTTTCACAACTGCTACAAATCAAATCTGTCCCCTTTTAAAAGTACAACCCTTTCACTACTAAACTGTCTGATTGTTGTTTTTATGTTTTGTTTTGTTGTTTTTTGGGGGTTTTTGCGCAGTTCCAGCTGAGTCGCCTTTGCCAAAGGCAGCCACACACATATTACCAGGCTTAAAGCAGAGCAGAAAACCAATAACTCCTTCAGCCAGATAATATCTTCTGAATCTGCTGTATCTCAGCTATGTGCATCTTATGACTCATTTTTGTGTTTTATAACTCCCTCTAGTATAAGAAATGGAGTGTGTCGAGCGGTCGCAGGTCTCTTCAGCAGAAGCTAACTCTGGCTTGACGAGGCAGAAATGCATTTTTCCTCACAGCCATAGCTGCTGGGACAACAGGCATCCTGTCTTTGAGCTGATGAACCAAACCCATCAGTTTAATTGGGTTCAAACCAACATCGGTTGATCTGCTGATTTGCTTATCTACAATACCACTTCTGCTGTTACATACCTAGAGGTTGGTGGGTAGTGGTAGCCTTGCTGGTTGGAGATTATCACAGTTTGGCTAAATGTTTTGTTTGGCTGCTAGGTATAACGTTAGCCTGCAGCTCATGTAAGTTTAGTGCTTTACGGAAGAGCGCCATCAATAATTCAAGAGCTCTTGGTTTCATCGCAGGGGCACGGCAGATGAACCTGAGAGGTACGATGTGCCTGCGTTTGTGTGGGTGTGTGGCTATTGCATCATTAATGTCCACTTAACCAGTACAGCACATTTGACCCGAGGAAATCTGCTAGTCTGTTTGCACTGATTTCCTTTCTTCTTGCGCACACACGCGCGCACACGCACACCCCTACACACGAGTATACACCCGTATGCTCAAACAATCACCTCTTAGCCCCTCGGGCCTGTTCAGTGCACAGATAGTTGTGACAGAGTAATACAGTTAAGCAGCAGCACATTTCCTTGGAAACGGACAGAGCTGACCCGAGGGTGACACATCATCCAAAACAAACCTATAACAAATGGACAGAAAATGGAGGCTGAACAGTAGAGACACCTTCATGGTTTTTCTGTTTGTCAAAATTTATTTAAGTTACATTCTGCATTGTTTTGTTTTATTGTATTCTATTAATCGCGTACCTCAAAAGTTGGTTTGTGTCGTGCAACCCTTTGGCTTTCAATTTGACGCTACAAAACGGCAGCGGTTAGAGCTCTGTAATATTCATTCAAGAAGCTGATATGTCATCAATAGTCAGATGGAACATCAGTGCAACCGCTGATGTAACGTTAAGATAGCTTTCAGCAGACTTTAGCATGAATGGGTTATGTTTAGAAAGATTGACCTCAAAACCAAATATAACGCATCAGAATACACCAAATTAGAGATGCCGGCGTTTGTGTGACAGTAACAAAATAATGTCAGAGAAACAGATCTACTTTCACTGCTTTCAGGCCTGCTGTGGGTAATTATTCACGGTGTTAAGATTCACATCATCCCTTTAGTCCCCATCAAAAAAAAAGGAAAACTACTAAAAGATGGTCAAAATGTGCAGGTGGGGATTGAAAATACTGGAAAAAGTGAGCCACTCTGCTTAGTTATTTTTTCAGTGCACAATTAGGAGAACATGTTTCAGTGCGGAAACCAAGTCAAAAGTCTCCAAATAGATGGTTTTACATTCACATCGGTTAGTTAGTCATACTTAACAAATAAACAGCATTTGGGATAAAGTGTTTTTAGAAAAAGCTTTAATTAAGTTGTGGTGATCGGATTATTTCTCTGACCCGGTGTGTCTGCAGTGCGGCATTTAAATAGGGAAAGTTTATTTGGTTGTGCATACAAGCATACAGAAATATATTGGTTACTTGTTAAAGGGACAGTATTATATAAAATGTACTTTCCTAAGCTTTACGTCAAGTAATAATGTTATTCCCTCATCAAAACATACCTGGAATGTGACTCCCCCACTCAGCTCCTACAGACTAGCCAGCAGCAATTAGCAAACACCTGGAGGAGCTGCACATCTGTTGAGCTCATTATGTCAGCGTTGCGTTTTTACCAACGCAACGCTGGTAAAAATGTTGTTAAAGGGTTAATAGAGGAGCCATGTTGTGATGACTTCCTGAAGGCGGAGGTTCAGAAAGAACAAGAGTTTCTTATAGAGACCGAGGCCCAAATTTAAAGTGCTAAAATTATAAAAAGGCAATTTTTTATCTACAGCATTTTTATCACGACTGAAGGCAACATAGTTTCTTGACTGTGCTATAAAATGGCTCTATGTGCCTGGAAAACATATGAAATGTAACTTCAGTTCAGAATCAAGCATTAGAATTGACTAAGCTGTAGTATGGTCAGTAACTTATAACTCTTGTAACATAAAAAAAACAACAAAAAATGTCAAACCATTTACATCCTAAATGTCAAATGTCAAACTAGTGTTATTTTTTTAGAAATTACTTAAGTGTGATACTGAAGCATTTACTTAGCCTAAACCTGAGATAAGTAATAAGTGTTGCAATGGCAAGACAAAATATTAAAAACGATGCTTTTTGGGTGAAGTCCAAGAATCAATACTTTGATTGCTTACTGAAAGCATTTTCATATATTTGTAAGTAAATACATTTAAAATACAGTACTTCCCATCAGAGTCAATGCAATGAGCTTCAATGTGTTGGACCGTTATTTAAAAGTTCGACTCAAAGACACATTGAAAAGGCAAACTGCATGCACTTAACGTGAGGGCGCTCGTGTTTAATGATAAGAACTCGTTTCGCCTCCAGAAAAAGTGAAGCAATATTTAAAAGTGCAAATCACGTGGGAGGCTCTTAACTGACAGCACATCTGCAGGGAGCGGTATTCTGCTCTCAAAGCTTGGGACGCACAAAGTCTCATTACAAGGATTCTGCCCGAGAATTGAAAACAAGATTAAACTGGAGTGGTGCTAAATTGCATCATCTTTGCCAGAGGCATCTTGGATTGTCACAGGCAATGGAGCCTTTCATCTGTATGTTTAGTCAATTTACCTTCCAGCTAGGGTGCTGGCCCTCTGTTTTAGACTGGCCTGTTCTGTTCTTAAAGTCTGCCCTGTTATCATCAAGTCAATATTTGAAGCCAACATTGGAGATTGTGGTTTCATCTAAAAAACTATAGCTTGAATTGCAGTGAACCGTTTTATGAGAATATATTTAAATTATATTTAAGTGGGCAGAGATTTGAGTCTTTTCTTGAAAGTTCTTCAAGTTGACTTTTGTTGAGAATTGGATGCCGATGAATAACACTATAAATCAGACTGTCTGTCTGTTGGTCCACTATGTTTAGTGATTCAGGTCATTTCATTTTTATGGTGGCAGTTTACAACAAATACAACGTTAATGTACTTGACAAAACAAATGGGCAGATTGTAAACACTGAAAACTTTAATGGTAAATTAAAGCTTTGCAAATGCAGAAGATCCCAAGTCATTTCACACTACACTGTTAGTTATTATATGTACTATATAGACACAATGAGGCAAAAGCGATTTCTGTGTGAAATAGAAATGAAGAGAAAGCAGAACTGTAATGGCGGGAATATATTATTAAATAGTTTGGACCAGGAGAGATGGCTGAAGCACAGAGCCAAGAATTCCCTCTGCTGTAGAGAAAAACATAAATGATATACAACATTAAAGGTGGAAATAAGAGACACAGCCAAAACTAGAAGCACTGTGCTGAATGTACTTTACATTGAAAAGACAAACAAATGGAATACAGAGGTAATGACAGCAATAGCTAACTACCATGACTCTATCCAGGAAAGAGATGTACTTAAACCCAGGGTAATTGAGCCAATGGTCCTCTCAAAAGGAATGGAAAAACAAAACATCCATCCATCCATCTGTCTGTACGCGCTTATACTCGTAGGATCTCCAGCTATCATAGGACAGCAGGCGGGGTACAGCCTGGGCAGGCATTGCAACAGTACTAAGGCAAAGGAAGAAAATAAATCACTCAACCCAGGAAGGCAGACACATCTAAGTGCAGAAGCAACGAGGAAATAGTTTTTTTCTATGGGAAAACAAAGAAGAATGGGAAACAATGCAATGGGAAAGATAATTCCAAATGATACTAGACAGTCATTGCCGCGTCGAACGCTTAGTAGGAATTTTTCACATCTGTAATCTATATCTAGCCATCTATCATCTATATTTGATTTCGCTGTGGGCTGTGTGCCACGGTTTTGTGTAATCCCCCGCCCCAGACACTACTGCACATCCTCGCCTGTTCATGATCCAGACCTGGACTGGTTGGAGCTGCTTTGGCTATAAAACCGGGTACCTGCTCGATATTGGGCAGGTTGCGATAATGTTGGTGTAACATAGAAGCTTAAGTGAGCCTCCTACTCCATACAGAATTAGATGCCAGTAACACATGCTTTCAGCACTCACCCTTATGCAAGCCTTGGCACCGGCGCTGCTTCCAAGGAAACACCTTTTCAAAGAAACTCGAGCCGCATTTTGATGGGCACGGCGCTGTGCGTTTAGCCCGTGGAAGTGGCGGTGTGTTTCTCAGAGCCCTGCCAGGCTTGACTGTTTTTAGTCAAATGAAGTTATTGTATATTCAACATGCTTTAGAATACACACCACCATAAAAAATACACAGTGATACATGCCAGATAGGATGATGTCAGTGAGCAGGGGTTGGTGCTAGTGTATATAAAAGAGCTACTTGTGGCAGAGGAAACGAGAGCATACTGTATGCTCTAAATTTGTGGTGTATCTAATGAAATTTGCCCTCTTTCATGGAGCTGCAGTCGCTGCCATAGATCACCCACTTTAATCCCCGTTGTTGGGCATTTAGAAAACACTGCTTGGATGTTACTCTCTTCCTACAGTTTGTTCAGCTGGTCATATTTGACCTGCCTGATCACTAACTGTAAGGAGGCTGTGAAAAACAACACGAAAGCTCGAGCGGAAAGCAATTTCTACCAAGAGTTTTCCCGAAAAGACTGTAAGACCAAATCTTAGGTGCTGCATAAACAAGCAAAGTAAGTTTTATATTGTGTGTGTGGGAGCCAGTGTGCCAGTGTGAGATAGCAAGTTAGCACCAAGCAAGACACAGTTTACCCAGGAAGGGAAGAGTGAAGAGAGACAAATGGGAAGGTGAGATCATTTTCAGTCAGTAAGGCAAGAAATGAAGCTGCTGATTCATATTCATACCTGCCAGTATGTTATCAAATTTGCAGAATTTTCTAACTTTTTTTTCTCTTTCCCTATACTCAACAGTGACTTCTTATCCGATAGGAAAGAGGCTCATTAAATTCACGTCTCAGACTCTGAGGAGATTAAATTTCCTGATAGAACATGGAAACTGAGATATTTTTTTAATACTCGTTCTGGCCTTTCAAGTCGTCAAAACATGATCTGAAAGGTAGGATGTGGTTACCGATTCAGGCAAGCTCAGATGAGAATGGAGGATGTTTTGAGTTCCCATGCTCAGCATTGGTGGAAAAAGTACAAATGCAGAGAAGATGAGTGGCAATTATTGTCTGAAAAGTGTTTGCAGAACTGAGTTAGATTAGGAAACGATTTTCTTAGCGCAGTATGGGAGATGCTGCGGTAAGGAAATGTTAAACTGGGATTACGTCTGTCTCACTCTATGCCGGCCTTTTAAATCTTATTATTGGTTTTGATGCATAAGATTTGAATTAAATGTTGTTCCCGTTGATGCGATTACAAGTCAGTTGTAATCGTCAGTGTTTGTTATCCTGCTGTTCAACAATTTTTCTCTTGTAAAGCAGAGAGCTCTATAAAACCAGGACATTTTGGGGTTGTTTTTGAAGAATAATTGATTGACCAAAAGCTACAATATTAGCAATGTTCCGAAGTAATCCTGTTATTAGAAAGTGTGTGATTAAATTAGATTCAAATTGCAATTAAATGACAAATGAACTGAGCTTAGACATAATTTCTCTAGTAATACCAACCACTAAAAGTACTTTCAGGCTGGGTTCACCTCATTCATCCCGATGCACTCACACATGTGGACGCTCATTCATTCAAAGACGCACAGGTTGATTGGCACATTGGAGCTAAGTGCAGAGGGAGAAAGGTGGGATTGAACTGCAAAACGTAGCCTCCCACCGAACCACAGATTCCATGATTAGAAAATGTCGACCAAAGATAATCGTATCATCTATAAGTTCTTGGACAGAACACAGACTCATTAGTTTAATTTTCATTTTTTTTCATTTTGTCTCATAAACTAGTTTTCATATTGATGTTTGTGCGTTACCCAAGTTGTTTACCTTTTAACTTAAAATATATTTTTTTAGTTTAGGACTGTTTAGCCTTAAACGTCAATATCAGTCTATGAAAATTACATACACACAAACATTTGTTCCAAGATATTTCTTGGAGGGCTTTTGTATTTACTGTAAAACAATTGTCGGCTGATATTTTTCCATAGCCTGCATCTTATGATATTTTTCCATAGCCTGCATCTTATGATATTTTTCCATAGCCTGCATACAACAATGTCATCCAAAATATGTTTTATGATTTTTATTAAGAGGTGTGTTGTTTCGGGAAGAAAAACATCTTAAGAAGAAAACTGAAACAAGATTAAGAAAAAACAAAGTGAAATACACAAAGAGCCATATTGATCATGGTAGCCAACATAAATAAAGATCAGCTTTCTATCTTGCTCTGCAATATACTGTAGATCATAATAAAGTCATCACCAATCCTGCCTACAGACCAGCATCTACAACATGTTTTTGCTTGTCTTGTATAGGTTTGTTTCCATTGTGGTTGCTGCTGCAAAGGCAATAAAACCTAAAAGCCCACTATTTCCGGACTAAGGATAAGCAATCCAACAGGAGGAAGTCATTTCCTCAGCCATTATGCAAAACACCAGTTGATATAAGGAGGGGAAATAAAACCCCAGAATGCAGTGGACTCCACAGGCACAGAGAACATCTCAGCCTGCATACGACTGCTCACATTAACATCTGCCATCTGCTGTGGCGTCTATCACACACAGTCATTAAAACTACTCGGTGTAATTTGCTACTCTAAGTGCCTTAAATGATTATCTCCACATGTCAAACTGTAACAGAATGATCTACTCATTGACCAGCCAGAGCCGTCTCCTGGCTAAAAACCATGCACTTCTGTGGCCACGTTTGTCACAGCATAGTTCAATATTTTTATTATTTGCTAAAACCATAAAATGAGATTGCTTTTAAAGAGGTTTTGTAGCTAACTATGATTAGTGCATTGTTTATTTGGACACATTTGAGCCAATTATCTTACCATAAATAGAGGAGACACAGGTTCGATCACATGTACGCCACTGCTTGCAGTATTAACAGCTTTGAGTGATGGCTGATGTGATGGTTGGGTCCCCTGGGCTGATGATATTTATACTCTCTCGGGTCTTAACGAGCAGATCCTCAGTCTTTATGCTAATGGTGTGTGACGCTGCTTGCTAAAAAAGGGGTTTGGTCCTGGCTTTGCTGGAGGGAGGGGGTGGAGAGGTGTAAGTGTCTATGTGCATCACGGAGTCCTGTTGCTTGTGTTAACAGTGGAAGACAGAGGATGGGTGGGATTACTCTGGGATGGGCTGCATTACTCTCCCCTAGGAGCATCGTCAATAACGATGTGTTAGGTTACAGCGTGAACGTCTGAAATGATAATCGCTGGGAAATGTCAGCAATTGGTAGAAATAAACATTTCCTTTGGGCAACTTTTGGCAACTTACAACTTTGTTTTAGCACTGTCACGATCTGATGGGCTTTCGGTTTAGGTTTTGCATGCGTGGCATAGACTTGTGGTGTGTTTTCCCTGCTTTTCCTTTGTGTGACACAATGTAAGCAAAGACCCAGTAAAGGTAACGGTTTAGAGCGGGACCACAAAAGAGATGCAAGCAAGTTGGGGAAAACCCCAAAGGGTAACACTTTATTTGACAAGGTGCTGTCATGGACTTGATATAACACCTGTTACGAACATGAAGGAGTCTTTATGTATGTCTATGACTGTCGTCATAACCTGTCATTAGGTAAATAATGATACTTTTAATGCAAAGTTGACTATTTTAATGGACTTTTAATACAAGTTTTAATACAACTTCATGACAACAGTCATAAGCATTCATAAAGACTCCTTCATGCTCCTGACGGGTGTTATATAATGTTTGACAGTGTCATGTCAGGCTTATGCACACTCTGTCAAATAAAGTGTTACCCTACAACGTTTCTGTGTGCATCACTGTCCAAACAAAGCTGTTACCTCATGCAACCAACACAAATGGAAAATAATGTTATGGGACGCTTTTGTGAGACATTGAACAGGTTACGGACAGAAGCCAGGAGACGGTGACGACTGTGGTGCTATCCCTTCCTAAATGGATGTAAAAACTGCTATTGTGATTAAAAAGCGACATAAGTTGGTTTGAATAAAACAATATAGTGACTCTTGTGATGCTGCAATATTTTCAGATACTAGTGATGGTCCTAATAAGTTGAAAAATCCAACTATTGTAAATATGTTGCATGTATTGAGGGTGCATACAGTGAATGAAATTTTGCAACTTCCGTTTATTTCAAAGGGGGAAAATTTCTTCCAAATACAGTCTTTCATGAAACAAGACGCTTGACTACATAAAGTCAGAGGACGGGTTGTCATCCGAAGGGGCATAAAGTCTGAATACCATTTTTTTGAAAAGCACCAAATAAATTCCATTGCATATTGTTAATTCTCGAAACTCAAGTGAGAAAATCACTAAACTCTCTTGAATAAACAGTTTGGTACTGAACTCGTCTTGAAACTCAGACAGACAAAACATTCTTTATTAGAATGCATTTCCGCCTTTTTTCCCCCTGCAGCATATAAATACACTCTCTATCATACCAATAAACTTATTTGTAGTACATTAAAGTCACACACAATTTATGCCCTGAAGCCTACTTGCATGCATTCCATCACTCCCTCTGAGGTCTCATAATAACAAATATCTAGTCCTGTCCAGTCCTGCCAGACCCTTAAGTATTTTTTTAAATAATGCCCTTCACTCTGGGGAGTTTATATTCCTCTGGACTCGGAGTCAACTGTCCGTGTCAATGTGGTTGTGGGAGTTTTTTTCTAATCGAACATTCACCGTTCATCTTTTGTGCTCGATTGCACCGAAGTCACATTCCTCACTAGCTCCGTCTTTTGATTCGAAGTCGCAAACAACATGTGAAGGCGCTGAAATCTACCATGTAAGGAAGAATTATTTCTCATGCAGAGTTTGCTGAGTCAACTGGTCCATTTTTGAACATATAAACACACGAGTCACGACTGCTTTGCGTTTGTACTATTGGTCTCAAAAATAGTACAAATTTTCTTGTCAGAAGATAAAAAATTTAACCTTGGAGTTTTTGCCTCTCCATGTGTCTCTGTCTTGTTTCTGTCATTGGTACCGTACTGGAACATTTGAAGCAGAACTACTTTCTTGTGAGGGATTTATGTGACATTAGCTTACCAGCTCCAGAGCTTTGATTGGGACTGAGCCAAAGCTGAAACTGGTGACAAGGTAGCGTTACCACCAGTTTGGCAATTGAACCAGTTTGGAGGAAAAATGCACAGAAAAAATCTTAATACTTTAGGTCAAATAAATAAAGTGCTTCTTTAGTTCCTGTAAGATAAAGCAGATCATAGTTCCACAATAAACATGCATTGATTATACATCAATTTGTTCTTTCGTATGATGGGAATGGCTCTGTTCCGATCATGGACCCGGCATCTTTACACTTTGATTTTGGAAACCAAAGGAAGTGGTCTGCAAATGGCAGCTTTAACCTGGGCGGTAGCGGTGAACTTTTATCAGGGATAAATGAGATAATTTCTTATATCATTGTGATAAGAATTTTGACTTATTGTCACCATGCTTAATTCCCCCCATATCTGTCCTTACTATCAAGATTGGAAATTTTACTATTTCATCCACTGTTTGTTTAATAAAAGCATCAATAAACAGCAGAAAATTTGAAAACACAGTTCGTGTGTGCAGCTGAGTGATACAAAACTCTCTTCTTTATGTGACTGGTGTCAGAAAGAGGCACATTACACATGGGAATGTTTTGCAAGAGCGGCATTTGTGTTTGTGGGGCTATAATTGCTGTGACACACAGTCTCAGTGATACAGTTATCCAACATAGATATAGATGTAATGCATTCTTATCATCACTTTTATCGTTATCTATACTACCACAAAGCACTGTGATAAAGCGTTGAGTCCACATCGCCCACTTCACAGTCATAAACGGTCTTAAAAGTGCAAACCTGACTTCATGTGTAGGGAAGTCGAAAGCAGAACAAGCTGGAGCTTTGAAGCTTCTTGCCAGAAATAGAACGATGCAAGTTACAGATGGGTCAAACTGACTCTCTGCTGCTCCTTCTGCAGCTCTAGACCAACATAGAGTCCTCTGTGCTTGTTTGTTTGTAGGATAGGAAAATATCTAGAAGTCTAAAGGGTTACCCGTTCTGCCACGTTGATAATCTCTAATATTTTAGAATTAAAAATAAATGAATACCACTTATTTGAACTGTGTGGGAGATGAAAATCTCTGTCAATTTAGCATCATACAACCACCATCGTAAATACTGACATCAAACTACTGTAATAATAACTAGCTGTGCTTGTCACTACCTTTTGCCGGATAATTTTATGTCCAATCCTTCCTTGTTTAATCTTTTTCCCAGCATGGCAACATGACTTGATATAACACCAGCTCACTGGGTGTTATAGTTATGAGTTGTCATATAGCCTCATTAAACGAAATCCAGAAATGCCAGGGATGAAATGGCAGCAGCATGAACATGTTAACTCTAATTGCTTGCATCTATGTTGAAGGTTGTGTCACGTAAAACACTGGATATATTTCCTAAGAGAAAATATCTTTGCGCTGCAGAGAGCCAAGAAGACGGAGACAGATGAAGAGTCAGAAAATAAGCGAGCTCAATCCCTTCCCATACAACAAGTCCCTCCACGTCTATATTTCAGATCACTTGTGAAAATTACAATATAGATTTCTCAAAAAAAAAAAATCAGTTTTATTTAAATGATTGAAAATTATATTTATCTTTAAGTAGGGCTCAACTATATAACTGAAAAACATAACGTGATGTAAGCTTTTCCTATCAACCAATATTGATAATAATTGATTATAATATTACCAAGCTGGTGGATAAATCTTTACTGTTTTATCCACAGTTTTCATTCTACACAGTTGTTGCTAGGTAACCAAAGAGCAAGTGAGTTAGTTAATGCCACCCACCCACCTTACTAAATGTGAGCAGCTTAATCCTGTTCTCTGCCTACATCCCCCAGAATCCTGTGCGGTTCTGGATCCGAGTTCAGTGAAATGGTTGAATATTCAATCAAATGCATCAACTATTGATATCCAGCTATAATGTTAGTTATTTGTTAGGACAGGATTGATTTCAGACACAAAAACACATTAAACTCTCTACACACCCAACCACAGAGTGGATCACAGAACTGACCCACTAAGCCAGGGGTCCCCAAACTTTCTCCTGTGAGGGCCACATAACTTGTCCCTTCTCTGATGGGGGGCCGGGGTCAGTTTGTAACAGAAAAAGTGTGACGATTGTAAGAGTGCTAAACATAGAAATGTATTGTTTTTCAGAAAGCACAATCAAATAACCTTTTCTAGATTCTTCAGAGAACAAAAGTCAGGAAATAACACTATTTATGAAATAAATAATAACCAAATAACACTGGGTTCTCCACATAAAAAAAGGGTTGGGGTCAATTATATGCATGTATAAAATAGTTACTAACTAATTGTTAATAATAAATAAAGTTCATTACTAAGGAACATTTTATTGCAAAAGTCCAACTTATCAAATAAAAATGCACATATATGAAAATACTCTGGCATTGTTCAGGGGGCCGGACCAAATGTGGAGGCGGGCCGCATCTGGCCTGCGGGCCGTAGTTTGGGGACCACTGCACTAAGCTCTTAACTTATCACAGGAGGAACAGTGCTGCCAAGGTGTTGACAATTGGATTTGACTTTTGGAACAGGTTGTGAAGGTATTTTCATTATTAAGTACCTGCCAGATGGCCCGTGTCTGATGAGCCAATTAATTCTGGCCTCCGGAGTCGGTAGCCTGACCAAAAGGAGGAAACCTTGGCATCGGCGCTGGTAAACAGTGGCTTCACCCTCCAGCGAGGGTGACAGCTGTGACAGCTCCTCCTGCCCTCCTCTGACCTTGACGATGTCATGCTCAGCATGTGTGCATGTTTCTGTTAATGAGCCAGCGTCTGCAAATTAACAATATGGCCGTCGGATAGGGAAGTGCCTCATCAGCTTGGAGCTCAGCTTTCTCCAGCTGTGAGAAGTGAAGCGAAGAGGAAGTTTGTCCACAGGCTTCTAATCCTCTCAAGATTTCAGGGAGCCTCAGATTGTGCCTCCTTCAGTTCCTTTGCTGTCGAATGGAGCAGACAATTTGGCGCAAATTTTACAATTAACTGAATGATATAAACACAGTTGTGTTCCTCCACAAAACAATTCAATTTTCTAATAGTTGAAATCTTTTCTCTTTTTTCGTACGACAAAAATACATTGTGTCGAATAGGGACTGAACTAGAAAAAAAGGCTAAGTGGAACGTCAAGGAAAAAATTGTTTTTATGCGTTTACAGTTTGTCTGGTATAAATTTGCTTATTTTCATTCAATTCAATCGACACATTCATCTATGGTACTTGCGTTGCTTTTGTGTGCCTATGCGACATTACAGCATCAACCAAAACGCCTCTTTTGCTTTACTCAACTGGAATTTCTTTCATTTTTAAGTATTGCTGTCCTGATCTGATACCGGAAATTGGCTTAATATCAAACAAAAAACAAGTGTCGGATTATATCGACCTGCATCTAAAATCCCTGATATAAGTACGCAGATAGAAGCACTCTGCTCCAGCATTTAGTCCGCTCCAGAATATCTGTGCATCCCACACACTGACCCATTGGTTAATTATAAATGGGTCAGTTGTTTTCATATCTGTTGTTGTTGACTATTGTTCTCTGAGAAATATTACTTTATCAAGCCCTAAAAACTACAAAATGAGTAATAAAAGTTTGTACTATTTGTTCTGATATCGTATCGGGTCAATATCGGTATCAGCATCGGTGTCAGCCAGCACTCCTTTCAAGATCACTTTGGCCTTTGAAAGTTTTGTAAAACTTTTACAACTTTCTTTGTTGGCTACACAAGCAAGTGTGTCATCCACATCAGGTTCATTTTGAAGCTGTAGGTCAGATGGAGACAACCAATAAATGGCAGAAATTGATGACAGCAGTTCCTGTAATGATATGCAGCACCAGTAGGTGGTGATGCAAGAAGATTAAAGAGAAGTGGACACGAAGAAGCCAGAGACCGGAGCGGGTAGAAACCTGAGGGTATAATGACTGATGCTGTTAGTTAATAAACCAGATAACTTTAAAAGACTTGGCTTCCTTTATGTACTACCGTACAAACATTACAGTTCCCACACACCCACAGGATCAATGTGCGGTTGCAATATTATTGATAAATATGTCAGAGAGGGTATCTATTGCAGATAAGCCACATTTTCGTCACTCCTTTTCATTCTTTCAGTCATCACCGTGTCTCCACCGCTCAAACTGTATCATCTCTGTCACTAAAATCTATACCAGCTGTGGGTGTCAGAGACAAGGAAAGTCATTTCAAAAGGCCAAATATATTCCAGACAGGCAAAGTCCACGTCATGTCGCTCAAAATACAGTAGAGTATAATATTGCATCCAAGCTCTTAGTGCCTTTAATTTTACACGTACCGATGTTGTGGTAATTGTGATTCAAAATATCTTGAAGACTCCTAGTCCTAGCAGGTTTTGGGAATTGTTTGGAACAAACAGCAAAAGCTAAACAAGTATTTTGTTTGAACAGATATTGATTTTTGGCAGATTGTTATTATTAGTGTTTGATTTTCTTTTTTCTAAAAGACAATACTTTGACTTTAATCTAATGCAGGGGTGTCAAACTCCAGTCCTCGAGGGCCGCTGTCCTGCAACTTTTAGATGTGCCTCTGCTGCACCACCTGAATAGAATAATTAGGTCATTAAGGCTCTGGAGAACTTACTTACACAAGGAGGGGTAATTAAGTCATTTCATTCCAGTGTTTTGTACCTGTGGCACATCTAAAAACTGCAGGACAGCGGCCCTCGAGGGCTGGAGTTTGAGACCTGTGTTCTAATGCATTTCTCATTGTAAGGCAGCGCTACTCAATTCCAGTCCTGAGGCCCCGCTGCTCTGCATGTTTTAGATGTACCTCTATTCCAGAACAGCTGATTCAAACGATTGCATGACCATTAAGTGCTGCAGAAGCCTGTTAATCACCCACATATTCAATCCAGGTGTGTTGCAGAAGGGGAACACCTAAAACATGCAGGGCCGGGGGGCTTGAGGACTGGAACTCAGAAACGCTGCTGTAAGGTGTTTTGAATAATTTTTCCATTTCCTTCTGCCTACTTCACTGAAAACAGATTCAAACTTCCTTACATGGTAGATTTCAGCGCCTTCATTTGAAATGTATCCTCAGTATCTCCAGAGCAGACTACCCACAATACTCTGAAAGCTTGCTAATGAGGATCCAGTGAAGTTTAAACTCAAGGCAAAGTCACTTTTAGCTGTTTGTTGAACTTGTTGATATGGATTTGAAGTTTACCCGCATAACATGATGAATCTTGAGGCTTCTCTCTAATAAAACACAGGAAACCCTTGGAGGGCTTTGGTAAGCTAGCATCACAGTGTTGTAGGCGTTATTCATTTATAGCTTATCAGAAGGTCAGCTAGGGTGCAGCGCCGGTAGCAGACAGATATGTTAAGAGATCCGCAAGGTAAACCCTCTGTGAATCGCATCGGCAACCTATCCCCACCCTGTCCCACCCCACAAGCACTCAGCGGCTTAGCGAAAGGCCAACACTGATGATTTATATGCTAAGAATAGTACGCTTGCCAAACCTCACCGCACACATCTGGGTGAATGGTCGCTCCGTATTGTTGTCTTCTAAATCTTTCCCACAATGTTCACCACTCAATGTCAGTGGTAAAATTGTATCCCTGGACTATAATAGGCGCAATGACCTTTAATCTCTATTAGCTCTAATGGTTGTTTAAGGATTTGAAACAGATGGCACAAACTTTAAAATCCATTGAAAATATTATTAATGCAGATTTGTCCACTTGAAATCAAAGGGTATACATTTGTTCACATGATCGGTAATGTGGAGAATGGGTCACTCTGCAGTGTACTTGGGATAACAACTGTGTATTAGATGAAGGTTTTTGTGCAAATACTTTATTAAGTAACTTTCGGTTAACAAGGATATCACACATGAGGATTGGGGGAAAATAGAAAGAAAAGAGAAAAAGGTGTCATGTTTTTCTCTAACTATTCTGGCATTCTCCACAGCTGTAGATGTTTGGGTAACTGGTGATCAAAATGGATTAAATGTCTCAGTGTGTCTGTGCATTGCCGTTAATGTTGTGAGTCGCCATACGAGGTGCTAATTGGCTTTGGATATCTCTTTGTCAAGGAGAAGACTAATCCTTTTTGCTGAGCAAACACGTGAAGGAACGTTACATAACAGATCCAGAGGCATATTTCTGTCTTAAGTAGCTGTTTAGTTAGCCACTTAACACATTTGCTGGTCCTTAAATTTAATCCCAGGAGCATGTCTACTTCACAGGAGTAATCTGAAACCAGGATCCACCTAGTAAAGTCTAAAGTTGACTTTTTGATGTGATGCACAGTATACTGTATGTTAGCTTGGTAAAAACCAACCCTGTGTTCTATGTTTTGCTTTCCTGGCAACGTGGAAGATGTTGAGGTTTAAAATTTTACCCAATTGCTAACGTTTGGCCGATGCCGTGTGTAATGCCCCAGTCAATGCTGGGAAGCTTACCGGAAAATTGCCTGTGCTGTAAACAACCGTCCTCCCCTGTGGACAGAGAAGTGCCGTAAATGAGGCGGCTGTTAATGTTAATTCAATATTTGGTCAACGCGGACTGAATGGCTTCATTCACTTCCTGTGCTGCCTTTGCTAAAAATGCAAGCAGACTACAATTTTGAAAAAGCGCAGAAAATCGACATCATTGTTCATAACTTCCCCTCCTGTTCATTGATTGGCCCAGTTGAAATTCTACCAGAGGAATCCAAGTGAATTGGAGAAATCCCACACTGAGCTGTGAAGCGAGATGACACTCAGTTGGAATTGCATAGGAACGCAATGGCCTGGATAGCTGTTTGTATATTATTTGGAACAATAGTTTTTTGTATCCTTTGTTTATGTTTATCCTTTGTTGAAAACCCTCGATCACAAAATTAGACTAATAGATAAACTAAATGTATGTTCATGATTAATGCAGAAGGAAAAGCTTCATTTGCCACATTTCTAAGGTACTAAAGTAGCAGCTCCCTGTCAACATTAAGTACATTTGACTTGGCATTCATTGAACTATTAGATACTAAGAGATCCCATCAAAAGCATGACAGTGTAAATAAATAGCTTAATTTGTTTCTTCCTTTGTAAACTGACACCAGTATAAGTGTATTTCTGTCCACGAAGATGTTCACAAAACCATACGGCTGTTTCGATCGAGTTTGTTGTTTTCAAATGACCGAGTTTGACTTTTAAATGGAGTAGAATTAAATAAAATGGATGGTTGAATGTTTTTTTTTTTTTTACGTTTATAAAAGTGCTTCTTGAACTCCTAAACCAACATTGCACAACACTGCACAAATTATTTTATGGTATTCATTTATCAATTTTATTGGTGTGCAGAGGGTTTCTGCGAAGAGCTCAGTCAAAAAAAAAAAAACACAACAACTTTATTGCATTTTCAGGAGCCAAATTTTTTCTACATTGTGAACATCTTTTCTGGTGTCAGCTTTTAGACGGCTCACATGAAGAGGTGCTTTGTTCTGCAGTTTCTCGTTTAACTCAGGAACAGATGAACCGCAAGACAGGGTGACTCAGAATCTGGTAAAGGGAGGAGCTTCCTGCCACCTCCAATTCAAATGTCAGCCTCCTGGTGAGGGATGACGGGTAAAGGAGAGAGGAAAGCAGTGAGCGAGGTATCGAGCAAGTGTCGCCTAGTGTTGGTCAATAATCATCCGATACCAATTGTTAACATTTCCACCCCGGGTAATCAGCGTAGCAATTTATTTTCCAGTCCCGTATGAAGGAGAAAATATGACCGATCGCCCCCTTCTCTTGTCTGGCTGTACATTTCAGACAAGGTTGATCTCTTTTTCTCTTTGAGTGGATTGCCTGAAGTGTTCACAACTGTCTTACCTATTTTATTTTTTTTGTACCTGCAAATAAAAATGAGTAATAAGAACAATTTGAATTGTTATGCTTGTTCAGTGCTTGTGTGTAATGAGTGACAATCCCAAGTTCCAGCGTTGCCATTTTACTAATCTGAGACTGTAGCATCTTGTTTTATCTTCAGCTTAAGTCCTGCTTCTTCTTGGGAGGTATTGACAATTTTCCCCAGTGTCACAATAGATAAAGATAACATTTCAAACTTGATACTAGTGCTAGGAAAAATACTCGACACCATTTTTGTTACCTCACCAACATATTTTGACGCCACGTGGTAGTACATGGTGGAGAGAAACTCTGCACTGATTAAAATTGATTCTCCTTCAGATATTTGATGCATTACTTGGCAGTCTGATCTATTTTTTGTTGTTGTTGTTGTTAATTCATCTAGTAGTATTTTGGCCACTTGGACAAACCCATAAATCGTGTGTAGAGCTTTGAACTTTCAGCCCAAGGTGGTCAGAGAGCCATTAAGTGTGGATATAAAACAAAACAAGACAAGTTGCTTCTGCACAAAGCAACACCTCCACTAGGATTTGATGTTTGGCAAAATCGCGTCAAGTTTTCAGCCACAGACCTCAACTAGGTGTTTCGGCACACAAATGTCAGAGGCAGGATGATGTTTGAGAGCAACTTGAATATTGACTCTTTTGTTATTCAGGTGGTGTAAAACTGTGACTGGCAACTGAAAAGTGGGGGGAAAGTTAATGGATTACAATTGTATTGAGAAACCCCATGAAGTTTATTTTCTCCTTTCATTTTACGGCAATAACACAAGTAAGCTAAATAAAGGATGACTCACTGTCGTCCGCCTTTGCTTCACTACAGTCTTTAGGGAAACCCTGCACTCCTTCACTCTGCCTAGCTGTTCATTACCAGGAGCTGGACGGTGCACTGCCTCTAATTGGGCTGGACTGGAGAGCCTGGCTAATTAACCCGCACCATTGAGCTGACCCCCCGTGCTTCTGCTTCTGTTTCATCATTATCGTCTGGGTGCTTTGAATCTTTTGATCTGATTTGCTGTGTCATTTATCTTTTATTTTTTGCTTCAGCCTATATTCACATCTTTTCTCAGTTTACTAAATGAAGAATGAAAAGAAATACTAAGGGTTACACTGACACCGACCAGAGAATTAGACAATGGAAGTTGTTCCTCATATATAATGGTCATTAATTTTGTGAGAAGTCACTGAACCTTATTATGAAGAGGTGTTAGTCATATTTCATTTGCTCTCTTCTTCTGTCAGACTGATACCTTACTGACAGATGTTATTTTTGTTGACTAAGCTGGATATTACCACAATCAAATCCTTAAACAAACATTGAAATATTGCCTAGTATCTAATTATGACAAAAAAATTCTCATGTTCTTCATCCATCTATTTTCATCCTCCCTTCCACGTCATTCACTGAGCATGTACCATCCCTTTGAATCACCACTTGGCATTTTTACATTGACTCATTCTTATTTCTGGTGTTCTTTTTCAATTGTTCATCTGAAAGAATCTTCTTTTCCACTTTGTAGTCCCCAGATGGACTCAGAGGCCAGAGAGGCGAAGCACTTACATCTGACAGCTCTCAGAACGGGTGTGTTAATGGAAGAACTAGTGTCTATAATGACTGTCGACAAAAGTCATCTACAGGTGTGATCTTCAGCACATCTAATCTCCAAAGGGAATCTTGCGAATAATTTGAATAGCTGTCAGTGTCATACTGTCAGACTGGATGGTGACAAATAAGATAAGATAAGATAATTTATTAGTCTCCCATAGGAAAAATTAGTCTAGGAAGCAGGGGCAAAACTGCAGTGCAACAATAGGAACAGCACATCCAAAAGGACAATAGCCATAAATATATACAGAAAAGCAAAACATACATAACAACACACACACAGATGACTTAATTTCTCAGAAATATTTATGTCTATCAAGCTATCTTGTTGCTATATAGATAGAAAGCTTATATCTGATTACCTAGATAGCTTGATAGAGATATAGCTAGCTCCATAGCTAGCTAGACAGCTTGATAGATATATGGCTAGCTACATAGCTAGCTAGATAGCTAGCTGTCTAAATACAAGATACTTGGTTTCTAAAAATGTAATGCTCCAGCTTGTATTTTTTAGTACCCATGTGATCACAATTTGATCTCTATTAACCCTGACTGGTATAGTTTGTTTTTTTTGTAAATGGAAATTTTTGTGACATGAGTTCCTCCAACTTACAGAGCCCACATTCTGTGTAGTTGACATTGTTACCAAGTTTACCCAAGTGCTACCAAGAATATCACAGCAATTACCTGGTAACAACATTACCTTATATCATGCTAAGCTCTGCAGATGTTCTCCCTACAATTACAAAGATTTTTTTCTCCTAAACATGCCGAATGCTCGGACTAGCTGGCATTACTGAGAAGCTAATAGTTACTTGACCGCTTGAGGAAACCGATAGATAATGCATAAAATGTTTAGCTTTTGTCCACATTAGGCGGTCATCGGGTGATGACGTCATTGGAAATATGACTCATTCTGTTCTGATTCAACAGCTCATATTTTGCACCCATCATCCCAGTATTCTCACACTGTGGATAACCACATATTCTTATGAAACATAAGGATGTTTGACAAAATGTGCTGTACTTTTTCACTCTTTGATCCAGGTACAAAAGTGTTTTTTTAAGACTTTCTAACGGCCGCGGTGAGGTGTGACCGCCGCTTCAGTCAAGCAACAACTTTAACCATGTTGTGTAATGTTCGTGTAGGTTAAAGGTGGAACTCCCTACAAAAGTACAAGAACTCTGACCCGAAATGCTTTTAAATGCTACAAAGTTCAGAACCGACATGAATGCCGGAAATGTTTTATCACCCACATCCTCTCAGAGGGTTAATCATGTTCTGAAGGCACTTAGCTAAGCTCGTCAAACTAGTTTTTAGATATACCAACATCTCTCAATAAGCAATGTGACTAAAGAAAGCCCTTTTGGATTTATTTATCCGACATAAACTCATAGTTCAATCCAATTTAGTACACAAATGTAAACATATGAAAATTAATTATATTTTCTAATATTGGTTTATTAGGCTAACAAGTCATAAATATATACATTTTAAATGTTCAAATAATGTTTAGTTTGAAATATTTTTAAGGTGACCATCCGTTGCCTAGGAGCTGTGTCTGTTAAACACATATATTTCAATAGTGGGAAAGAAATGTGTGTATATATGGATAAATAGCATTAATTTTCTTATTATCTCCTTCTAAGCAGATA
The DNA here is from genome assembly GCF_002775205.1 of Xiphophorus maculatus. Taxonomy (NCBI): domain Eukaryota; kingdom Metazoa; phylum Chordata; class Actinopteri; order Cyprinodontiformes; family Poeciliidae; genus Xiphophorus; species Xiphophorus maculatus. Next base: position 25,259,625 of record NC_036447.1, on the reverse strand, counting down.
ATATTACACCGATTAATGCTCATACAACAACATGGCACTTAGCAGATGATCTATTTAGTTTAATTGTCTGTTTCCTGATCAAATGCAGTAGTTTTAACTGCTTCTGTAGGGATAAAGAATAACAACATCTAATTTCCTTTTGGGATCAAAAAACTATTTTTGAATTGAATTTGAATAAAGTGCCTCTTTAGGCTCAAGTACAGTTGACCAGCAATCACTCTTGCTTTGTGTTGTCAGAGTTTTCCACCATCCACAAACCCTTAAACCATCTTTCACCCCCTTAAAAGGCTCAAATGGCATTTGTCAGAAATTTATGGTTCATCAGCAGCTCCGCATTGTTCTCAGCTGCCATAACTAATTCATCCCTGGTGGGAGGACACAAAGGTTAGGGAGGAGGAGACAGGAGTATAATCCTTCAGGATCAGCTGTCTGTGGCTCCATGCGAGTCTCTCCTGCTGTCTTGTCTTTTTCTGCCTCTCCCATCTGCAGTCCCCCTTTCTGTCTTTGTCCGATCTGATACAGGCCCTGTTGGATTTAGTAATTACACATTTTTTGCCAAAACAGCAGAACTGTTTCAGACCTTAATTAAAAAGGGCACATAAATATGATTTGAGTCAAAGCTTTGAGGAGATGTTATGTCATTTCTTGTTTTTGTACCGGCGCTCGAGTCGTTGAGCTTTTGTGTTTCCGTAGAAGGCAAAAAAAACCAAACAACAGTACAATTTACAACAAATTACAAGGACAGAAGGAATTGAAAACCGGGAGATGGAAGTACAAAGCATTTGTATATTTATTATATTTATTTATATATTTGTATATCTATTTGTCCAGTGAAGGAGTAAAGCCTCAGGAGTGACTTGTGCTGAAAACTCACACTGCAAAGATTTGAACATCTCTGTGAGACGCTGACATCCAACATCTCTGCTTTAAACTTTTCCACAATCTCATCACTAGCACGTCTTGTGTGATTCTTAGTCTTTATAATTTGTTTTGTTTATTAAAGTTGCCTAAAAAGAAATAACAAGAAGAAGCACAAATTTATGACTTCTGAACCCAGTGGTTTGTACTGGATTTTAGAGTAAACGGTGGCCGAATACAAATGCACACCACACTTTTCAGATTTATGGTAGTAAAAAGACAATTTAAAACCATGCATTGTTTCCCTTTCACTTTACAAGTATTCACATCTTTGTGTGCACGACGCAGCCTGAAAATCCCAATGAAATATTACAAGTTGAATACATACTGTATATGACAAACTGAAGGCCTGGGGGCCAAATCTGGTTCGCCATAAGTTTTTATGTGGCCCTCTAGAATAGAAGGTCACATATAAATAGCATTCAAGATAACAGTTGTGTGCTGAAATAGTATTTTATCAATCACAATAAAGCATTGCTTTTTCCTGTAGTGTCAAATTACATCAGGGTGAAAAGATGTTAAAAAGTATCCATTAAATGCAGAAACAAGTATTTATTAATATTTTAACAGTTGGTTTATGGTTTATAAATACATTCTGCCTCAACTGATCCTGTGAGCACATTCATGATGGCCAAAAACGAAAAAGAGTTTGACATGAAACTGATAAATATACGACTGCCATGCTGGAGAGATGGGTCAAGATCTATCTAAAGCTACAAGGTGAGCCTCTGCTCCACTGCTTTCCTACCCGGTGACTTATTTTATGTTTAAATCTGTTTCGCGTTGGAGAGTGAATACGGACTACAGCGTACGTTGTTTTTTAACAGTGAAAGGACGTATTAGTTCTCTAGATTCTTGAAAAAGAGATTCGCAGTGCACTAAAAATGTGAGTGAGCGAGGCAGCACTTTAAAAGGAGTCAGCTTTCATTATTCTCTTCATTCGCTTCACTAAAATGAATTACTTTATAAATGCCACAACGAGTGTATACTGTGCTAAGTCAGTAAGTGCTGCAGCTACAGCTTCATTCATTTTCACTCTACCTGGCATTCCTCACTTTTTAGTTTAGTTTAGTTTAGTACACACCTTTCTGTGTGTTTTCTGTTTGCTGCATGACTCTGTGTTTTCCTTTGCAGGCATTAAAAAGGGAGGACACCGCTTGTTTAAGATATCCCATAAAAAAATAACCCACAAGCTCTTTTCAACACCAATATTTACCTAGGGATGGGTTAGCAGTGCTTGTTTAAACTGATACTGTTTTTACAGAAAAAGAAAATTTCATCTCACCTCAACAAACCTAAATTGTGAACAGCGTTGCTCAGTTTAGATGTTTTAAGTTTCTGTGTTGCTTAGTGGCGTTTTTCCACACCGTAGAGTGTCACTTATTATAATACGGATTAATTTCACCTTCCTTATCGTTTCTGTGATCTAAATGCAAATACTTCACCTCCGGCTGCTCTTCAGTATCTTTGTTTATGTCTGCCTGTTTTTACCGGATTTAAATATTTCTCTGTATTTTAAACACATCCTCGTTTGAATAACCAAATCATCCACATTGACAATGGATGCAGGCCCTGCAGGTGGGATTAAGGCCTGCACTTAATTTATTTTCCAAAGTGTGAAACGTTGTATATTTTTGTGGTGAAATCATTTTATTTTCATTTACTTCACCTGCACTCTGCTACTCACTCAGTCATCTTTTAAGCCCCAACGTGAATAAATTCTCTCGCCGTCATGTCTCCTTTTGTAACTTAAACTTTGACATTATTATTTTGTTTGCTATTCGATGTAACTTCGTGGCCTGTTTGTAGTCAGTCACTCTTTCACACCAGTCAGCTGCGTCCGATAATTACCCTCCCTATGCAATGTTGACCCAAATGCCATTGGGTCGGGTTTAGCATTCTTTCTGGAACACATAAATAATGAAAACCAACAAGAAGCCGTATAAATACCTCACCTCACACTAAGAGCTGTACAGTACTGGGGTTGGGCGACATGAAGTTAAAGTGTCATCACGGTATTTTGTGGTACTGTCATGATAACGCTAAAAGCGATGATAGAAACTATGTAGTACTTCGTTTTTAGGCAACTGTATATTTCTGACACAGCAATCACAGCCTCACAAGCACAGATGACGTTTTCTGAAAACCATTCCAATTGGTAATGCTCTTCTTTGGGACAGCAGTCACATTAAAATGTGTGACAAAGCTGCACAAAAACAAAAAACTACATGACCATATTGACCATATTTTCCATAACCATTTCGAACAAACCGTGGATAAAAGAGCAATGTTAACCGTCCTGACAGTTTTCTTTTTAAACATCATCCATTTGATTTTATCATTTCAGCGCTGAATCAAAATCCTTGTCATAATAAGAAACTTATCACGATTAATGATAAACGATATGATAAACGCACACCCCATGCTGGAAGATCCTACAACTTAAAATAAGCAGTTTATTATATGAATTTGATTTAAAGATTAAGAAATATTGCCTAGCAAAATATTTACACCCACGCCGTGAAATATTTTGATGCATTTCACGGCATGGGCCGTCTTGTTTTTCAAACTCTTATATCAGAGTAAAAGCCTGAAAAGTGTGGTGTGCAGTGCGTGTGGAACAAACCTTCAGATTCCTCCTAATTAGTGAATTCTCGGAGATATGACTTCGACATGTACAGCCGTTCAGTGAAGGATTTACTACACTAGTGAACAAATGGCACCACAAAACTGGGCAACAACTATCTCTAAATATTGAATACAAAGACATACAAAGTTTAGATTAGATTTAAAAAAAAAAAAAAAACCCAAACAAAAACAACCTGTATCCGTTTCCGTCCGCCTCAGGATTGTGTTGCTCTGTCCCATGAAATCTCAGCAGTTTGTGGAGCAATGTGTCAGGAACTCATTTGTGTGCCAGCTCTGTTCATTAAATGCTTTTTCACACTTTGATCAAATATTTATACGAAAAGCCTGGAGCAGCTCAATGCAGGCAAATGATGAGTGAAGGGCTTTGATGGCCTTGATGACTTCGCACACAAACGTAGATTATTTACAATTTATCCACGAAAGGCAGTAAATACGCCGCATGAGTCATTCACCTCAGCCTTCTGACATTGTAACAGAACTAAAATAGTCCGTTTCTACTTTCGACTCTGGCAATGTTTTGCTCTTTTCATGGTATTCATTGTGAAAGCCTAGAAAGCCTTTTTGAAGGGTATAGTGGCTCTAAAAAGACATAATGTCTCGGATTTTCCTTTGTAAGGAGAGTTTGTTAATGATTCATGTTGCTGAGAGTGTGAGCCGAATTGAAATTCGCTCATTTTTCTGCTTTTGCTGCTTTTGAATTCAAACCATCAGCCGCAGCCTCCTCACCTGCTGATGCGATCAAGGCAGGAAGGAGAGGAAACTCCTCGGCTGTAATTTGCCACTCGGTTCTTCCAGATTGATTGACTTCCACTTCAAGTCGATTTGAAATCCCCCACAGAGCGACGCGTTCGATGCAGTCCGTCCATTCTGACGTCGCTCTCTCCGAATGTAGAATGCGCGACTCTCAAACTCGGAGGAAGAATACCTGAAATGTTTTAGGTACGCTGTGCAAAACGAGACATGAAAGAATTTATCCTTGATTCGATTTGCGTTAATGAATCACGCAGTGGACGTAGAAATAAAGGGAGGCATGTTTGATCCTATTGATCAGTTTGACTGAATATTAACAATATCATTCCCTCTTCAGGATCCCAGAACGAAGCATAAGTTCAAGATCCACACCTATGGGAGCCCCACCTTCTGTGATCACTGCGGCTCTCTGCTCTACGGTCTCATCCACCAGGGCATGAAGTGTGACTGTGAGTAAAGACATCTGGTTATACTGTACAGTTTTAAATGTACAAGGTTTATGATTTTTAAATTCATTCTCGATGTTTTGCAGAAATTAGCTCTACATGTGTCCTCAGATGAGATTTATGTTTGTAGGCAGTCATAGTCCTGCACAGATTCTGGCAGGAAGTTTGATGTTCAACTATAACCTGACATGAAGAACTTGTGGTATAAAAAGCTTTACACTTATTTTTTGCTTAGACTATTTGACTATCCATACGGAAGTCACGAAACGGAGATTCACTTTGTGAAATGGCAAAACTTTTGTAACAGCATTGGCAATCAGTCAATTACTGGAAATCGATTGACTGATGATTCCAATTTAAGGCGTAATGAAACACAACCTCTTAGTCTTCCAGGTTATTTTAGGTTAACACACCTGAAAAAGTAAGTAAAATCTCACTTTGTCAGCAGAATATCTTTTTTTTTTTAGTTCTAATGTGTAATTTAAGTGCTTTTACATTCACAGTCGACTTAAGATATTTTATAAAAAGACACACAACCATTTTGTTTTTCTTCAAGGACAGTCCAGCAAAATATTGAGAAGCTTGTGGAAGGATATCCAAAAACATCCAACCCTTGCTGTTCAGCTGAAGAGGCAACTCTGCACTAAATACGTGCAACCTTAAAGAAAGTAATATGTATACATGATTGTACTTAGCAAAAGGAAGTAATTTTGATTACCATATATAACCTAAAACAAAAAACTGATTTGATGTCAGAAAAAAGTTAGGATTCATCTTTTTATAGACAGTACAAAGAGTAAACATTTGGTTCCCGCTGTATATCTTCATACATTTTTTTTACGCCTTGCTAAAGCACATAGTAAGCTTTAAAGAAAAGCTACTAGCGAGGGATTTTACTAAGCAAACTGTGCGACCCAAATCTTTCGAAATGCATATTTTCCCATCGTAAAGGAGCTGGTAGCCACAGGTATGCATTGATTCGCATTGCATAAACATTTACGCTTTTAGACCAGTAAGCAAGTTTTCGGAGCAGCATTCCTCCTAAACGTTGTTGCTGAGGCTGAATGGCTGGGCTCATTGCGTCCCAACATGATGAGACTCGTGAAGTCCTCCGTCTGAGCAACAAATTCCACAACAATCTGCTGCTTCTTAGGACAATCAGCACCAATACGATTACAAGCGAGGAGACTTTTAAACCCGAAAAAGGTTTCTTCTCTGAAAACGACAAGGGACAGGCCGGTCTCACTTAAAATTGGGGGTACTGGGCTTGTAATACAAAACTCGGAAATCAGACATTATGCACTAACACAGATCAACAGAATATTTGCAGAAACAGAGATCGACTTCCAAATAGGGCTAAACAATCAGGTCAAAAGAAGTCAATCCTCTGAGATAAAACGACTGAATCACAACTCTCAGAGTAAGTTGTGAACTCGTGCAGCAGCATTATTAGTTGAGCATATTGTTGCCTAGATACTAAACCTGGCAGTTAAACGAAAGGCTGCAGAAATCCCCTTGTCTTGGCTTGCTTGGAGTGTTTCACACAGAAGTTGTGACTCCTGCCAGAGTGCTTTTCAGCTCCTGCTTGAGGTTGGCTAGATGTTTTGAAATTGGCAACAGGAGATCCTGACAGAGACCAAAATCACTAAATATATTTCCATTCCTTTGCAAAAGAAAAAAAAAGTACATTAAAGCGAAAGTATGTAACTTATATAAACATTATATTTCTTAAAACTGTCACAATCTCTAAGAGACATACAAAAAACGTTGATCTCCTCTGGCTCCTCCTTGTGGTCAGAAATAACCAATTAGAGCCAGGAGGAGGGTCTTAGTGCTGTCAATCAAGCTCATGTTTTTTTTTAACTATTTCTTAGGTTTGCATTTGTAATTATGCAATATAAATGGTTCTCAAATGCATTTATTTGCCTCAATAGGCCTCCCCAGTATATCAGTAGACCATTTGTCTTAAATTGTGCTGCAGTGTTTTCCATCAGCCATTAATCAGTAGGCAGAAAGACAAAATAGGAGATAAAATATCCTACTGGAGATTGTTGAAGCTGTTTTTCATGGTTTTTATCCCACTGGCCGAGTGATACGGCGACGTAATCTCTCTCAATCCCGGACGAGGAGGAAGGAGGGAAAGGGAGGGGCGTCGGCTCAGCTGCCCGACCGACAGGATGTGCGCGCAACCATCAGAGCAACGACTTTGGGTCGTAACCTTGTTACCTCACGCCGCTCACCGAGCTTCCCCAAGAACAATCCTTCTCCGAACACGAAACGAGATTGAAATACGTCAGCAAAAACAGGCGTAGAAGTGGCTAAAGTAAACCTGGAAGTGTTTTTTTTGTTTCCTCCACACAACGCTGAAACATAAAACAAAATGAAAAGACACACAAGTGAACAGATTGCTTTTTGTAAATTGCTGTTTTGTCCCATTTTTGTTGCGAAGCCAGTTTTATGGCCGTACCTTTTCATGAAAACTCCACAGCGGTGTCGGCTCAGCCTGCCGCATGAACCCTGATCCCTCGTCTCCTCTGTGTTGCCCCTCCAGCCTGCGACATGAACGTCCACAAGCAGTGCGTCATGAACGTGCCCAGCCTCTGCGGAATGGATCACACCGAAAGAAGAGGCCGCCTTTACCTGAAATGTGTGGTCAGCGGGGATAAGCTGGAGGTCAAAGGTAAGGCCTGGAACCCTCCCTCTCTTTTAGCACTCGGTGAATTCAATGGGCTTGAATAGCAAATATAAATTGATTAAAAACATTCTTGTTGCTTGTGCAGCTTGTTGTTGTTGTTTGTTTTTTTTGTTGAATTTGTAAGCCCCGATGGATTTAAACCCTTTATTTTTGTCTCAAATTCCTGGTTGTCTAATCTCACATAAACATTAAGAATCAATTTGGTTCCTCCAATAAACCTGAACTGCACTTTCCTCTGCCTTACCTCTTTTTCAGTAGCAGCCATTTTGTGGCCTGTTTGTCTTTTTAAACTACCACAATTTGCTTCGTGTTGCAGTGATGCTGATGGAACTAAAAGCAAACTGAGTGCTTGAAATATTTATTTCTGTAAAAGACCCTCCAGTCTGAGGTGTATTGCAAACTTGTGACCTTTAACACTTGTAAAGCTTAAACCTTCTGATTTAAGTAACTTTCATAAACGTTATGATGAAACCCTCCTCTCTGAGTAATCTTTACCTATATATCTTAGGATTGAAGGCAATATCTCACCATGTGGGTTAGAACCAGGTTTGAAACAAAGAAAAAAAACTATTGACCCGACATTTTAAGCCATCTTCAGCATCATATTGTTATCGACTATCACAATTAACGTGGCTAGCAGTGAATAAATGAACGACTAACATATGTTTTGTTCAAAATACAGATTCCTTTCGGGTACCTTCCTTCCTTCCAATTGATTTTGTGCTTTCTCTTTCATTTTTAAACACTTGAAATGGAAACTGGCTAAGTTTGGGTCTTAGTCCCCCAATAACTTCCACACAGAAGAGTGTGGCCTAGTGTGTTCACTGATCGGATGGATCACATTTTTAGTTTCCAACCGGACTGGGTCAGTCAGGCCAAAACATTCTTTAATCTTTTTTTTTCTTCATTTTTATATTTTATATATATAATGATGATTTTAATAATCCACTCTAACAGAAATATTTATGTAAATATGTCAAATTTATGTTGAGAAACACATTAGATGTTGCCCATTCTAAAGTTTGTCTTGACTGTCAATATTGCAACATTTTAAATTATAAAGTGCCTTTTTTATTTCTTTAGAGTACTTATCTGATACATATCTAATATTCCTGACATTAACAAAGTTTTTCTTGAGTGCAGACACAGTAGGACTTAAATACCGAACTAAACCGTCCCCAACAGATTTCTTGGTGCGTCCCTTAGCTTCTGCTTTATTGTAATTACTCTAAAACCAGAATCTGTCGTCTTTCCTCATCAACTGCTTTGCAATCAAAAGGCATTTGACGTCTACTCTGTGTGAGCAAATCTGTGGCTGTCGCCGTCATTTCAGTCACTGATGCCTGTGTTTTTTTTAACAAAACACCTACAGAGCTTATTAAAAGATTCAATGAGACATTATTAACAGCATTTTTATGGAGTCAAATGATTATATAAGAGTCTGGAGTGCGTTTTCAAATGTCGCTGCTGTTGTGTGTTAAGCTACATTCACATCATCTTCATGTTTGATTGCGGTAAAGATTTTAGGAACTATTTTTACGTTATACAATCGTATCTCACATTAATCGGCGCAGGTGAAATACAGAAATCAAAAACAAGAATTGGAGCGGAAGAAATATGGAGCTCTTTTGCGACGTGACTCGCCAACCCATTCGTTAAGTTGTACATTTTTAGTTCCTATTTTTCTCATACACGAGCAAAACCTTCACAGGAAGTGGAAGGCTTGATGCCCGATTCTCCTGGAAGAAGCCATTTTGCTATTTATTGTAAGGGGCTGTAGATCAGTCAGCTGTAATGATAGAGCATTAGCCCATTTGCTTGAACAACAGGGACGGCATGGAGCTGACGGCGAGCACCCGTTATCATTCAATTAACTGGCAGACAGGGGTCAGTGCACTGCAGGGCCCTGGCTCTGAACCTCACCGACTGATCGAATTGTCAGCAGAGGCAGCAGGGAGAACGGAGTATGATCGTGGCTTACGGTACATGTTAGGAAACGACTAATTGAGAGAGGAGGGGAAAAAACGACATTTGTATGTGTTTGCTGTACAAGTGGTTGGTTTATTCTGCACAGTTCTTCAAAGGCAAGCTGGCCTTGGACACTTACCTTGGCCAACATTTCAATGAATGAACGAGGCATCGATGTGCAACTGAATGTTTACCGTCATTTAGGAAACTCCAGTCACGGATTACTGAAGAGCCAATTGAGTTTAAGTTAGAGATGCACCGATCCGATATTTATATCTGTATCAGTCCAAATATATATATAAAAAAAATCTAGAGCGAGTATTGCTGACAATCTGCCCGATCCACGAGGGCTGATCTGTTCAGTCATGGCTTATTATTTATTTTACATTATATTTAGAGTTTCTGTGCACTTTCTGAACCATTTGAAAACTGTTTATATGTAAAAAAACAAACAAAAAAACTGTTGCAGTTTATTATTTAAATGTTTGAGGTAGTCAACTTATTGTTTCTTTACCAACCAAATAAGGTTTGATAGGTTTCTTCAACCAAATAAGAAACCCATCAAAAGAGGAAAATAAAAAGGATATAATTACCTGGGTTGGTTAAGTTCTAGCTCTTTATGTGATACTTTGCTGGAACATCTGGAGTTAATTTCAGCATTCAGTTCTACATAGTCCACATTTGTCTTTTTAAAATACAGACAGATAATAGCGATTAAAAACAATAAGTCTTTACACCTGGCAGTGAAATGCTAAAAATAAACATGATTGTTGACAGCTCTGTAGATGTTTGACGTTGCGTCACACATGCGAACACCGCATCAGATCAAGTTAAACCTGTCGCCTGCCATTCTTGGACACATATTTGCCTTCCAAAGCCAGATAACGTGCAGATGCCTTTTGCAAAAGTGTCCTGAAACCATTTCGACCCGGAGGGAGCTCGCTTGGTCTTACTTACAAAGCACCAGTTCACTCACACACCCACAGTATCCCCCAGAAACACATTTTCCAGAGGGACTTTTTGCTGTTGGTGTTTGTTCCCCGAAGGGTCAAAGCTGCTTTGACACTCGGCAGGAATCTTCATAACTTCATAACTTCATAACTAGCTGGCGCTAGTTGTGCAGGCGCTAAACTAGCTGGAGTTGTAGATCGCCATAAGAATCCAAATAGAGGTTTTAGTGTTTTGTGTTTATGTAGCCGTCCGTGTTCTGCCTGAACTAATATGAGCAAAATGCAGTTTTTGTTGACAAATTCCTCTTCCCTCCTTTAAACAGTCACATTCGTTTGGTTTATAGAGCCAGTCGCTAATATGATCCTTCTGGGTTTCTTGGCTCTTCTCTCTGAACAACATTCTTCTTGTTTTTTTGTTTTTTTTTTACTCTGTGCTTAGACAGCAATCTGCACAACCACTGATGAAATCAGGTTTTTACACGCACTGCATAAAAAGACGTTTTTTTTTTTTAAAGCAGATTCAGTTTTTCGTGTTTTGGGTCAGTTAGGTTAATAACCAACATTGGATAATGAGCTCAGTAGGTTTTTAAGATAATTTTTAAAACTTTCATCAAATTCTCAAGTTGGTGTAGACGTAATGTAGTATTTGGTAGAATTGCTTTTTAAACTGACACATTGTTCTCATCTTCCCACAAGTTGCTCCAAATAGTTTCCTTGAATTTTGCCTTCTTTTCTTTTGACAAAACTAACCTACTCAGGTTCTGATGCCGCTTTGCTTTCTAGCTCAGCCATCACATGTTCAGTTTGATTGAGATCAGGACTTTTAATGACTTGACAAAGTCAAAACATTGGTGTTGTTGCTCTTAAGTGCTTTTCGCACCTAGTTTGGTGGTATGTTCAGGCTCAAATGGAAGACCCATTTGTGCCCAAATATTAAGTTAATGGCTGATTTCTTGAGATTTTGCTTCCATATTTTCACATAATTGCTCTTTGCTTGGATCACAATCTGCTTTATGAGGTCCACTTGGCCCTTCTACAGCGAAACACCCACACAGCATTAATTCAGTGTGGGTGTTTGAGAGTTCGGACGGTGTTCTCAGGCGTTGAAGCTTACCTCTTTTTACTTCAAATGTAGCATTGCAGTGTTTATGGGTGGCCTGAATTTCAATTTAAGCTTAATCAAAATACAGGAAAATGAACATATTTTTCCTGTAGTCCATTTGACTCCAGTCTGACTTTTTCACCTTGAAATTGAAATAATAGTTTCTTCCTTAGTAAGTGGCCTTTTAGTCCAAAGGGTGCAAAACTTGTTCCGCATGATAAACTAGCTTTATTACTGGCTTGTGCTAGCATCTTCACAAGGCTTTTAGTGCTTGGTTTATGGCTCTTATGAGCATGTCCTACAAAACCCAAAGGCAGCAGGCACTAAAATAGTGAACGTGTTGGTAAGAAATGTAGTGCAGTCCTCCTGCATTGAGATTGTAAAACAGTCTACATATTTCCCAGACGCAGTCAGGAGCTGCCTGTTCCTCATTGAACATGAATGAGAGGAATGAAATGTTTTTCAAAACTTCACTGACGGATAAGTATGCCTCCTTCATCTGTAGCCTTAAAAATCTTGCCACCCCCTCTATCTGTTCTAGTACCGCCCTGGACAACCGCCCATGTAGCCCATATCAAAAAAACACCAATCTGTTGGTAATTTGGCAGTTTTCTTTTCTATTTGTTTAAAGGCATCGCGTTCTGACAAACAAATCTCATAAATCTTCCGTTACTGCGGCATTCACTAAATAGAACTTGTTTGTATACCTTTATGTAATGACTTAAGGTTTTAGTCTAAACAAAACTGAGATAATAAGAAAAACCTTTTGTACAGTGAATGTACAGTACATGTCTGATTTAAGCTGTGTGTCTTTAACCCTTGTGTGTCTTGAAGCACAGACCGCTGTGTATAGTCCATTTCCAAAACTTCCATGCTGATTTCACACCTGCGTGTGTGTGACCATAGAAGTGTGAAAGCATGTGTGCGTTGGTTAGGCGGCGGGAGGGGAACCACTATTATCACCTGCTCCGTGTTTGCTTTGTGCAAAACCGACTGATTACCGAGGATCTACGGCGAGTCGTATTCCTGATGTGAGCTCATGCATGCTGTCCCGTTCGTGTTCATTGGTCTTGTGTCTGTGGGTAGGTGTTTGTGTGTAGAACTGCTGTCCCAGGCTGCGGCCCACTCAGGCCAGATTGCACTTCAGATTTCATTAGCTGCTGTGGATGTCTTGCGGACAGGCCTGCCAACAGAATTGTGTTACATGAAGATGCAGAGCAGCAAGAAGGTGTAGCGGATGACAGGGAGAGAGGAAACTTTACATCATGGACGGTTTTTACAACACAAGTGTAATCCGTTTGTTGGGGTGTACCCGCCTCAGTCCGTATAAACAGGGAGTCCGTACACCCTTAGAAAGTCTCAAATCCATGTATCTGACATTAAAGCCTTAAAGAGCTCTGCCCTCCATAAATGATGATCCGGGTGGAACACGGTGTGCTACATCATAAAACATAATTTAATGAAGCTTCGAGGCAGATACATTTTCCTCGAGGAATTTTAATAATCGAGGTACTCGAATCATTCGAGGAATCGTTTCAGCCCTAAACAGGTCTTAAATTTTGTTGTAGCAGAACCATTAAATTTTTTTTCTCAGGACTTTTCTGTCAGGCTAAAGTTTGAGTCACCTGCACACATCTTTATTCATTCTGTGACTCGAGGCTAACGCTAATTACACCTTACACCTAGCTACACCTTTAGTAGCTAGCTACCTACAAATTTATCTCATTTATTCTTCACACTGGTGGAATATATGAGGACATGCACAGAAACCTCCGGGAGCCGCTTGCTCCTTTTGGGATTTTTACATCCAACATCACTAAGTTCAGATTTGTGGCCAGTTGATCATCTTTTGTACATTTCTGTTTGAGTCTTAAATTGAATCCATAATGGTCTTAGTAAGGTTTTGAACTTGAGTTGGTGAAACCTGAAGAATCCCTGATAAAGTTGTCAAAAATCCTGGGGTTGAAAAGGCTCATAATGGACAATAAATAATGGCAGAACATTTTAGTGGGTGTCTACCAAACAAGACAACTGATTTTACAGAATAAAAGTGACACAGTGTCTTGCAAACAGTCTTCAAACCACTTGAACTTTTCACTTGTTGTCACACTGCAACCACGAACCACATTGTAACTCGTTGGACTTTTATGATTGCCTTTTATGAGAGCATAATACATTTTTTTTAATCCCAAAAATCTGAGAAGTGTCCCATGCATTGCTATTTACTCCTATACTCTAAAGAAAACAAAATCCCTGGGTTTAACTAGCACAAAACAGGGAAACATTTCACTCAAAATCCCCTCTCATTAAATTAAAAGATTAATAGGTCAGCTGAGCCAAAAAAAAAACTCTTTCAAAAACCAATGAAAATTTAATTTGCTTCAAATAGCAGTTTGTATCCTGTTTGACTGAACAGAAATTGGTTCAAATGAGAGTTAATAGAAAAATGAATCCTGAAAATAGTTTCTTTTTGATTAAGGTGGTTAGTGGCTAAAGTTATTTTATGTACAAAGTCGTATTTCTGAAGTAATTTTATTGAAACAAACTTGCAAGCAAGTGCAAGCAATTACTTCAAAAACATTTCCTCCCGTTTATTAATTATTTTTGCTTGAGTTTCCCCGGAATCCGTATTTTGTATGAACTTTTTCCTGACTTGAAGACGGATATGAAATGTGGGGACTTTTGACACCGTGAAACAAAAACGAAGAGGACGTGAAACCAGAAAACACACATTCAGTGACGGCCTCCAAGTCATCAGCTGACCAGAGCCAAAATGTCTAGCAGGAAGTGACATGGATGCCAGGGGAAGCAGCTGGTCTTAAAACCCCATACATGAACTCCAGGCCAGACAATCAGACTTTTTGGCTACAGACACTCAAATAGCTAAATTAAATAATGACTCACCCAGAAAAAAAAAAAGAGAGAAATTAGTTTACAGAATCCAAAAAGGACATAAGTTGTAAGAGTCTGTTGTTGTTTGGGGTGGAGAGAAATGGAATTGGGGAGAAACTCAGCAAGACAAAATGTTTTGTTTTTTTTTGCTAGAGGATAGACATGACTCAGCTTGTTTCCCGCTGTTTATATTGTACTGCTACACAGATCTCTCCTCTGTTTGGTGGAGCTGAGAAAGCCACCCTCGTATTTGTTTCAGCAACACTATTGTTCATTTATTCAGAGCCAATATCCCAGGGAGGGATATTCATTTGGAAGAGGGCATTTTCCCCCCCTTAGTTTCTCATTTATTCTTCACACTGGGGGAATATATGAGGACATGCACAGAAACCTCCGGGAGCCGCTTGCTCCTTTTGGGTTTTGTGAGAGAAACTGCTAATAAATACACAAATACATTTTGCTCTCTTGTTGATTTGCACAGTTTTGCAGGGGAAAAAACAATGAATTTATAAACCACCTTATTTTAAATAATTTATCTAGTCCAGTGTATAGAGTTGGATTAAGGACCCAGATGTTACAGTTCAAACTTGTAGAAGTCTGCAGGGAGTTTTTTTTTTCCATTTGTGAGGGAGAGCAGTAGGCGTTACACAGCTCCGCGTTGCACTGCAAAAACACAAAATCTTATTTTCGGTGTGGTTTTTAGTGCAAATATCTTACTAACTTACAAATAACTTTTCAGCAAGGTAAAGGAGCTTGTTTTAAGTAAGTAACTCCTTAATATCGGTGAAAAAGAGCTGCTGGCAGATTATTTCACTTATAACATGGAAAAAATGTCTTGCTATAAGTGAAATAATCTGCTAATGGAACTACCTCCTTTTTATCATTATTAAGGAATTAATGACTTAAAATAAAGTCTTATTTCATGCTGACATGTTAGTTTAGTCTTTTTTCAAGTGTACTAGACCAGAAAATACATGGTTAGCATGTTAAGTAGTGCATGTAGATTCTTAAGGGAGATGTTGAGATTTCTTAATCCATTATGGACAGAGTTACATTGACTTGAGTAACTTTTTGGGGAAAAGATGCTCTTAGGAGTATTTTTACTACATTGTAGTTTTTACTTTCACCCAAATAACTTTATTATAAAGTATCGCTACTCTTACTTGAGTAAAATTTTGTTTTTGTTGACTGCTCATAAGATTTCCATTTAAAGAAATTGATTTGTAAAAAGTTTTATTTTGCCTGATTTTGTTATTTTGTAGTTATGATATTCATGTAAATTATTTTCATTTTGTTCTCTAAACTACTTAAATTTTATATTTCGATTGATGTTTTGATCAGTTACTCAGTACTTGAGTATCCTAGTTTTCAGTCATACACAAAAAAAGATAAACTTATTTCTTTTTGTAAAGGAAAAAACTTCTGCCTCAGATTCTAGGAAATACAATATCTAGTGTACATCAGTCCTTACAGTCAAATTGGTAAATCAGCTATAATACGGCAACCCTAATGAAATAAAAACTGAAATTTAGGTGTAGAGTTACCGTCTCTGTCCAAATAATTTTATTTTTTTCCTGATTGCATCAAAGCTTGTTTGAGCGGAGTCTGCCGGTTTCCAAATGATGATCGCCGTCCAGCGTTCTGCATGCCTGCGCTAACTCGGCAGCCTTGCTTCGCAGTAATTTCCATTTCTTTGTAGTGTCCGATTCAGTTTGCACAGAATCCAGCAGTCTCTTTGGCCAAGAGAAAAATTCACTTAGAAATTCAGTTATTAGATTTTTCTCCAATGAGTCAGAGTTGCAATGACGCAGCCGATGGCACTTGAGATGGAAGTGGAGCCGGAATCTTTCCAGCTCGTAACTTTTTAGCTTCTGCAGTCGGCGCGTATTTGGCTGCACAACCGGGAGGTTTCAGCGGGTCGGCAACGCCAAGAAGATATTATTAGTAGCGCACAAGCAGTAAAAATGAGCAGTCATTATTTACTGCATGCTTTCTATGCGTTGTTACTCATCTGCTTGTAGTCAGATGAAGGAAGGACGGTAGCTTCTTTTTCAGTCCAAGTGAATGCATCTTATAGATAAATGAGAGCTGATTTTGATGACAGTTTTTTTTTCTATGTGTGACAAAAATCTCTACGTGTCTGGTAGAAGAAGTAGAGTTACTACACAGAACTGTGCCTGGCTAAAATCTCTCAAACCCTCCTGGTAGGATGTGTTGTGGTTGAACTTCGGTCACAATTCCAAAATGTATTTTTGACACAAAAACGACACCAAACACCGAACTCACAGGGAAGCATGGAGATGGCGTCACCCTGATCTGGGGTAAATTTGTTAAGGTAGAAATTCAGGGGTTTTTTTTTTTGTCAAAGTAAAATGAAAATATGACGTTCTAAATATTAGTAAATTTTGGTTCTTATACCTCCAAGTTTCTTCTACTTAGCAAAAGGTGAGAACAGAGTAAATTCTTCAGTGTCACTCCGACTCGATGGCTTCATTCAACAAAAACACTAAAGTCCAGAACTAAATCTGAGTGATCACCTGACGAGCGGTGTGGTTGTTTCTCAAATTCTGACAGGTTTGGAAAATATTTGCCTCCTAACAGACCCGATGTTGAAATTGAATCGAAATGTGTTTTAAGAAGTTAATAGTACAAAGCCGTGCAAGTTTATGTGTCCCAGTTATTTCAGCATCATTTAAAAGCCTGCCACAATAAACCAGTTCATCAATTAGTAACATGATGGAATAAAAAAGAGCTTGATGATTTCCATTCAGATGATTGATATGTTTTAAATTTTGTTTACAAAGACTTAATAATTCATTTCATTTAAGGTTCTGGTTGTGTGTGGTTTTTATTTACTGTATTTATTGCTGTATTTCTTTCTTTTTTTAATCTTCCTCTTGCAGTGTTAAATGTTCTTTAAAAAATGTAAGTTTATTAGTCTTTGAGAGGGCAAACTTGCATTATTATGTGATTAACATTTTATAACTTGAAAATGGCCTCAAAACAACAACATTGTCCTTTATAGCAACAATTTTTGTGACAATTTCACGTCCAACAAAATGTATCGTGACAAGCCTAATTGTTTATTTTTCTCAGAGCAGATTGCTTTCTTTTTCCATTTGAATTTTACATGATGAGTGTCACTTTGTAGATAGCTTAAAATAATTTATTATGATCTTTAAAAACCTGGTATTTTTCCATGGATGTGTCCACTTTTGAATTCTATTGTTTGCTGGCGTTTACGGGGCAGCGTCGTCCGAGAACGAGACACTATTCTGCCTCTGCACAAGCGTTTCCACTGCGTAAATAAAGCCTTTCGCAAGAATACATCGGACCCCGGGGACGATTTTATTATCGGAGCTTGCTAGAACTT
This sequence comes from Xiphophorus maculatus, assembly GCF_002775205.1. Classification (NCBI taxonomy): domain Eukaryota; kingdom Metazoa; phylum Chordata; class Actinopteri; order Cyprinodontiformes; family Poeciliidae; genus Xiphophorus; species Xiphophorus maculatus. Next base: position 25,241,882 of record NC_036447.1, on the reverse strand, counting down.
TCCCAAAAGCTTCAGAGATTCATTTTCACGCGTTTTAACTTTGAGAAGATGTGTCATTTGAGAAATGATCCGGGGAGCGCAGTGGGACACAGTGGGCCAGACGTTGAATTTTTTTTTTCTCCCTCCCTCTGTCACACTAACAGATAAATACATATACAGGCGACGTTCCTGTCCACAGTGTCCCCACGGAGTTCAGGGCAACAGCTGAACTTTGTTGCTGAGGGACTTCAGCTGCCAGACTCCCAGAAGTCGTGTTGTTGGTATTCCCACTGTGTTTTCCTGCCTCAGCTCCCTCCTCTCAGCTTTTCTCCTCTGCCTTCAACACATGAACCCACCTTTCATCTCTCCAGTGCTTGCCAGTCCTTCTTTTTGTCTGTTTCGCTTCACCTTGTGTCTCAGAACAGCAGCTGACGCGCATTTTCATTTTTGACATCATTTTTCGAGCGTGAACTTGAGCGCCCCGTTCGTTTCAGTGGGAACGACGTCTTTGCAAAGGATAAAATAACAGTGGAAGAAAAATGCACAAGTTGAGTTATAGATCTCATAGAGAGCAGATTGGATTTCTTTCGCAGTGTCAGCAGTTATGACAAATCTAAAAGCTTTTTGGGTTTTTTTGTTGTCATTTTTGACTAATTGGTTAAAGAGAGAGGGTCAGCGGCTTGAAAAGGGCACAAACGCTCAGTTTCCCCCGTGAGGCACGATGGGTTGAAAAGAGCGTTTCTTCCATCCTCACATCGACTTTGTTTGATTTATCTCAGAAAGTCAATGCACGGTGCTGTCTGAGCTGAATTAGACAGTCTGGGATTCCCCCTACTGGTGACAAGTGGAAACACAATAACCACCAATTGTGTTTCCTGTGAGCAAGTAAACCCCAAGATGTTGCAAGACAGTTAAAATATGGCAGATAATTTATATATTCAGTCTGTAGAGCAGGGGTCTCAAACTCCAGTCCTCGAGGGCCGCAGCCCTGCAACTTCTCTGCTGCACCACCTGAACAGAATAATTAGGTCATTAAGGCTCTGGAGAACTGATCTACACAAGGAGGAGGTAATTAAGCCTTTTCATTCCAGTGGTTTGTACCTGTGGCACATCTAAAAACTGCAGGACAGTGGCCCTTGAGGACTGGAGTTTGACACCCCTGCTGTAGAGCCATCAAAAGGTTTTCAGCATCACTTCATTGTCTTTCACACAACTAAAAATGATTTCAATGCAATCATTGAAATCTTTTATATTGATTACTGCGCTTTGTCTCGGCCATGTAGACACTATTTTGGCCCTTAAATCTGAACTGTGTCCATAGCCAAAATATGCTTGGTTTAATTTCTCCGTCTCAGTTCCTCATAACAGCCATCTGAACAATGTCCGTCTTATTTCTAAATATCATACGGGGGCGGGGACTTTTGCATATTTGCAGCTGGAATCTGAAGTATGCGAAAAAATGACTTGTAATACGTACGGAGTAAGAGCTGCTGAAGATATCAACTTACGTGTGCCAAAAGAAAAAGAAATCATTCAAACATGTTATGTGTAGAGCAGAGTAAACGCTGTCAGGATTGACAGCGCTAAGACCCTCCTCCTGGCTCTGATTGGCTGTTACTGGGAGCACTTGGAGAAGATGGAAGAGTTGAATTTTGTTTGCATATTATCCGTCTCATATCATTTTTTTCACAACCAGTGTTGCCATAGTTACATTGAAAAAGTAACTTTAATCGGATTACTGGTTGCTCCTTGAAAAAGTAACTTAGTTAGGTTACTGATTACTTGATTTGGAAAGTAACTATGTTAGATCACCAGTTACTTTTTCAGTTACCTTCAGCAGCTGCTGACAACCACCCACCGTCACCTGTGAAAATTGCATTGACCTTTGCCAATACTTATTCACTTAATTGCAAGTCATGTTGTAATGGTAACATCAACTATGTATCTCCACTTACAAGGTTGAACTGAAGAGGAGATTGCTTAATGGTTACAACAGTCCAAAAAAAACACAACTTAAACACAAAAAGTTTCTTTTGCATTTTTGTCTGTTCCACTATTGTCTGGAAAACTCTGATTAGGACTTTAGCTCCTATATCTATTTAAACAGTTGCTTGTAAGTTAGTTTTGTCTGATTTCAAGTGTCCTAAGGTATTTGCACCAGGAACCAGACCAAAAATACTTAGTGTGTAATATAATACCAAGTATTATATGTATGTAATGTCGGTCCCTTTATGTCTCAGTAACAGGACATGAAGTCTCAGGGGCTCACGGTTCAACCACGCAGCCATGCATTCATGTTGCTTCTGCAGGGAATTTCAGTCCAATGTGTGTTGATAAACACAGAGTGTGTGTGTGTGTATACATATACCTGACTGTATGCAGATGTCTGTGTGTGCTGTAGTGTAGTGCATGTCTGGCAGTGCTCCAAATCTCAGCGCTAATGGAGCGCTAATGTCCCCAGTGTGCCCTTGTTTACTTAATAACTACATATGGGAGGACAAGACGAGAGCCTTCGCCTACTTAAGCATGACACAGCTTGCGTGTCTGACTCACTGTTCCCACAATGCCTCCCTGCGTTTGGTCCTTTTTATGGCTCAGAAGCAGGAATAATCCTCATAGGCTGCAGCTTGTCGTTTGATCGAGAATCTATCGATTTAATTTTGCAGATGTTCACCTGTTGATTAAAATTCAGTTTTTTCATTTTCCCGACATGACCAGCCTGTGGTCTCTAGCTAAACATTAAACAGGACGTCCGTGTGGATAAGAGAGGAAGTGCAAATATAATGAGCCCTTCTTTTTATCAGCATGCTTACTTATGATCAACTCGCTCAGATTACAGCCTTCTGGTCAGAAGTTTACACACACTTCACTTGAATGCTATTTTCATTCTAGACTTTGAAGGACTATTTTCTAGGATGAAATAATTATGCAACTTCAAAACTGCACAGATTGCTGACTTTTGATCTCAGAAGATTGAAGTCAAAATGTATTCATTTATTTTTTCTCTCTCTTTTTTTTCCAGTGGATGTCACACACAAAAAAATACATCTGACAAAATATTAGTGGTGTTGTAAATGTTGATATTTGCGTATCCACTGTATGCTGTACCGTCTTGGTTTTAGCAGCCAGGTTAAACGTTACTCCTCATTCTTCGTCTCTTTCAGTTGTTGAAGGCAAAAACCTCATTCCCATGGATCCCAACGGCCTCTCCGATCCGTACGTCAAACTCAAGCTCATACCGGATCCTAAAAACGAGACCAAGCAGAAGACCAAAAGAATATACTCCAACCTCAACCCCAAATGGGACGAGACCATAGTTTTGTGAGCACCGTTTATTTACCGTCTTCTCTCTGTCCTGTCCTTCATGGAGCTACGAGACAGTGTCTGAAATTTCACTTGTCATTGCCTAAAGTAATCATGGAGTACAGAGGGAATCAGTTATCAGGAAGTTGTAGTTTGTACCCAGGGTTTCCCCTCAGGGTATTATAACTAAATACTCGCTGAGCCCCGACTGCCGGGCTCAGCGAGTTTTCTAGGGGAAACCTTGGTACCCCTTTTTTTCTTTTCTTTTTCTTTTTTTACTTCACAATGATTATGATGTGCTTTCCAGCAAGCTGAAGCCTTCGGACAAAGATCGCAGGCTGTCTGTAGAAGTGTGGGACTGGGATCGGACCACCAGGAACGACTTCATGGGATCCCTTTCCTTTGGCGTGTCGGAGCTCATGAAGTCTCCTGCCTGCGGCTGGTAATGTTGGCATTCTTGATTATAACCATAAACAAAAATAGTTTGAAACCCTAAGCTGTAAAACCTACTCACCAAGTAAATACTCTGATATTTATTAAGTAAAAAACTGTAATTATATTTGAAGAAAGTGACTTTTACTCTACTTAGCAGTTTAATTGTTCTACACAGACATTCTTCTAATATTTCGTACTTATTCCTGTTATGTAGCCTCAGCTTACTGTTTTGTGTTACAACTCCAAACTTAGTTACATTTTATTGGGGTATTTTATGTCATATATTGGCACAAAGTAGAATGTAAATATAAGATCAATTTGCCTGTTTTATTATTTGCATATTTACTCAATTTAAGATCATTGGAGGAATAGCTGCTTACCTTTTTAAATATTTCAATTCTTTCCTTTGTGTTTCCTTCCTCTTTGTTCTTCCTACGTGTGTCTGGTTCTTTAGGTTCAAGTTGCTGTGTGAGGAGGAAGGGGAGTACTACAACGTCCCCATCTCAGTGGAGGATGATGGGAACGACGAACTGAGGAAGAAATTTGAGGTGAGGATCGCTTTAAAATAGTCGCCCCTCTGTTTTCCTGTTAGTTTTTTATGTCACTTAGCGTGTTGATATTTTTCCAGCTAATGTCTTTGTCCTTTGACATGGGAATTTTTTTTGCACATGTACAGTTCTGGAAAAAGCGAAGAGACCACTGCACTGATTTCTGAACTCTTCCTGATTAAAACCTTTAGTATTTTTTGTTTCTAAACGAATATGAACTTGTTTTCTTTGCATCTTTGTTGTTATTTTTGATCATTTCTCATTTTCTGCAAGTAAATGCTACATTTTTGCTTGGAATTTCAGAGACATGTTGTCAGTCGTTCATAGAGTAAAGAATAATGTTAATTTTACTCAAACGTAGACCTATAAGAAGTAAAATCAGAGAACTGGTCATTTTAAGTGTTCTCTTAATTTTTTTTTTTTTTACAGAGCTGTATATACATATCTAACATTAAAAATACATTTCTAATAGTAGAGCAGCCAGTGCCAAACAGTTTATTCTGCTTCATCAAAATATTGACAAATTGATTTCTCACTTGAAACTTATATTGGGTTTGTTTTTTCGAAACAAAAAGTGTTTGTCACACTAAGTCAAAAGGCTACTTCAGCACTTTTTTACTCAACTAAAAGTAAAATGTAGCCGTCCAAGAAATGACTCGAGTAAGACCAAATAGGAGGATTTGGTAAAGCAGATACTCGAGTACAGCGTATCTGATCAAAACATCAACCACTTCACATTTAAAAGTTACATCATCAGACGGACCACGATATAAAGTTGTGTGGAAATTTTGTCATTTTGATGAAAACAATTCAGATCAATTGCATGATTACAAAATAATAAAGTCAGGGAAAAGAAACACTTCTCCACATCAATTTCTTTCAAAGTAAAACTTATGAAGCTTTAACAAAAAGCTGCAGGTGTGCGTCTGGTGAAATTTTGGTTAAAACACGTTTGTTCTTCATTCAGTGAAGTTACTCTCAGTGGCTAGAGAATCCAGAAACTTTGCTCAGGTAAAAGTAGTGATACATAGTAGAATTATTCAAGTAAAAGTAAAAAATTCTCATAAAAGTACAGGGTTTTTTTTTCTTCTTCCAAAACGTGACTCAAGTAAATGTAACTGTAACTTTGATGGAAGGGTTAGAACTGGACTGCATAAAAAGGCATTTAAACTTTCTTCTCCTGCCACCTGGATTAACATCCAGAGGGATTTAACGTGGTCGCCCCCTTAACTTTGGGGCGATTCAAGTTGGCTTTAAAGGACAGGGACATCAGCTTACGTGTCTCATGTAACCTCTCCAATGCTGTGTGATGTCTGCAGAGTATTTGTCATGAAATGTGAAACGGTTTGTGTATTTCGTCTCGTCGTGTGTTTTATGCTGCTTTCTCGGCCAGGTCTCTCTTAGAAAAGAGGTTTTAATCTCAATGTGCTGTTCCTGGTTAAATAAAGGATACACACACACGCACACTGTACGCCCACCCCTACACACACACACACACACATCCATGATTGATCCAGCTGCCCTGAGCTCAGAATCATGTCCAGGACGGTTATCAGATTGTCACCGAGCTCCACAGCTGTTGGCTCACTCACCATGTGGCAGCTGTAGCTGTGGATGTTCTTACGCAGCTCATTGTCTCTTTTATACTCTTGTGTCCACAGCCGTCATATTTGTTGCAAAAATTAAATCTCTATTTTATGTCAGCACATCCACCTTTTAGTATGTTTCTTCAGTGAAGACACCCAGCTGCCACATGAATTAGATCGTATTTTACTGCTAGGAAATCACGCTTCAAAGACAGTAGCTGCGTTTCCGCTACTAATGTGCCCAAAACTCTGTCAGTATGTTCTAATGTCGAGAAAAGACACACTTTCGCTATCGCGGTGTTTCCATTAAATTTGAAACGCAATTAAAATCACCTGTGAATAAGTTTGTTCACGCGATAAGTCACTAAAAAACACGGCGCCATCATCTTCCTACCACTTCCTGTCGTCTCCTTTGTCCTTTTTCCTCCAGTAGTAACTTCCTGTTGTTGATCATGTGACACGAAAACAAAGTGTTCCCATTGCAGTTTCGCGAAATGCACAAATTTTCGATACAGCCGAAAGACTGCCTCAACCTGGAGCAACGTCTTTCTATCGAAAAACTTGACTAGTTTCCATTAAGCAAATTTATTTTCGTAATTCCAATTTGGGCAATTTTACAGTCAATGGAAACGCAGCTGGTGACTGCGAAGGAGTTTGTGGAAGTTAAATAATGATAAATTTGTCCGTTTGCTCAGTTGGATTTTTTCAGTGTATGAATACAGCATCTAAAATCCCAATTGGATCCTCGTTCATCCAGTTTGCAGTGCGTCTGGCAGGCTCAGTGAAGTATTGCTGCTGGTGATAATATTTTCTAAAACAATGCAAGCCTAACCTTTTGCAGATTTTTCATTAACTGTTGAAGAACTATGTACAGGTTCCTCTGTTACGTTACATGTCTTTACTATAACTCCTCTCTTTTCTGTTTGAAAGGCCCAGATTCTTCTATTGACATTGTAATATTACCCACCAAAAAGTTTGAGTCTGATTTAATTAGTCAAAATGTCACAGTGCAAATCAACTGGTAAATCTTTGCTTGAGCCCTTCCATAGTTTCATCTCTGCTCTCTTAAATCACATTTTTAAGCCGTTTTCAAAGGAACTTCTGCTACTAAGTTTATATTTTTAATTAAGCTGTGCTTACCTAAAAAAATTATTTTATTAGAGCTGGCAGCGAGTTAGCCTTAGAAGTAGCATTTTATGACAAGAATATAATAGTAACAGTGAGGGGGTTTGGACACTACAGATTTTAAAGTGGCATGTTGTTAAATGATATGTTTTTGTTGTGAATTATTTCATTGTCAGAGTTTAACTGTTCATTTCGTTTGTACTACTGATTGTATGCTAGTAGATTTAATAAAGCAGGGGGTAGTTTTACAACGTGTTCACTAACTTTTATCCAATCCATGCTAGAAGTGATCGTGCTACACTCTATTTGCAAAAAGTATATATAAACATTGACTATTTCCACATATCCTCATGTTGAGACACACTTTGTGTATTTCACTAGGATCATTTGAGATGAACTAACATTTTTGCTCCGCTTTGTTGTACAATTTTCACAGAAAAAAAAAAAGAATATTAAATGTGTTGGTATTCACCTCCCCGACCCCCAAAGTCAATATTCTGCAGAAGCACCTTTCACTGCTTGTGTTGATGACTTGGCTTATTGAACTCTTGGTGTCGTGGGGAACTTCTCTGTCCTCCAGCTTCTCTTTCCTCCTCATAAACCCCTCTGTGGTTTCTCCGTTTTCCCCCCTCTTAGCCTCCTGCTCCCCCCCCGTGTCCACGGTGAGACCTACAGAATACTGTACATCCTGTGTCACGTGTTCATGTTTAATGCAAGAGTTTCTCTCTTCCTTTCTTCACGTCTTGCCCTCCTCTCAGGACTGCCAAAATAACTGTAATCTGAAGGTAGCCCTCTCCCCTCTCCTCTCCTGCCCTCCCTCCACCTTTTATCTGCTCACATGGCCCTTTTTTTGTTTTTTTGTCTCATCTCGTTATGGTGACATGTTGCTTCATTTATTCCCCGCCCTTGTGCATTTTGTATGTGGCCCCATGCTGCTGTGAATTCAGTTTTCCCGACATTATGTGCCTTACATGCAAAATTTTGACATTTTGTGAATGTTAAAGAAAAAACTAGTTGAGTATTAAGTCCCTTTGGGTATTTTTATTTTTGTTGGTGAGTCTTTGTGTTGTTTGTGAAACGACTGCCTGTTGGTCCCAACACTTCACTTTTACAAGTTTGTGGTTCTGCATGTTTTCGTTTCCCGTCCGTCTTAAACTTTATGTCCTTCATGCTTACACCTTCTCCTGTATGAATGTATTTTACTGTTTCTCACCCCCAAAAAAGTCCTTAAAATTTCTTCAGAAATGTCGTTGTTGTACATTTAAGCATTACCTTATCGCCTTAGTTAAACTAGTATTTCAAATGTCAACATGTCTCTCAGTGAATATATGTCTAATATTAGTCTTGACATTAAATTGTCCTCAGTAAAAGCTTAGCTTAGAAAAGCCAAGAAATAAAAACAAATCAGTTAATAAAATGTGTGCAATGAAGGGAAATGGTGCTAGGAATCAGTATTGTACACATGAAGAAAAAGGTTGTGTAAAAAAAAAAAAAAAAAAGTGTGAAACGCCAAGAAACCAGCTGAAATTTGTCGGTACGCACACTCACCGTGCAAAACTCCACTGCTGAAGGAAAACTATGTTTAAGCTTCTTTTTAACGTTTGCTTCAGAAAATTTAGACAAGTCAGCAGCATCAGGGGAGACGAGGTCGGAGCTAAACTCTAGAGATTTCATTGCACACACTACGGAGGAAAATAGGTTCTGAAAAATGGTATTTCGTCCCCGAAATACCATACCAATAGTGAAATTTGGAAGTGGGAACATCATGATGTGGCTGCTCTTCCAACATATGGTTCTGGTAGATGTCATACGGACAGACGGATGGAGAAATGTACCCAGACTTTCAAAATAAGGCAAGATATTAGACCCAAACAAACAGCCAGGGAAACTCTTAATCGATTTCAGGGAAAGAAAGTAAAGCTGCTAGTCAATCATGTGACATGCATCTAATTGAATATATGTGGAAAAAAAGATCAGAGTGCATAGAAAGTTTTAAGGGTTTATGTAAAAGCATTGATCGAAATCACTCTTGAGCAATGCATATCATTAATTTCTCCCTGGAGAAAATGTCTTGAATGTGTCATTATCAAAGAAAAAGTTATTTTCCCTGTCATTGCAAATTTTTTTTATCCAAGTCAATTTCTTTTACTTGGGTCGTTGACGACATCTGGTGTGAATTTTACATAAGTACAAATATTAGAAATATATTTACTGAGCATGTTCGGTCCTTATTTTGGCCCCTGTAGCTTGTACATGACTGGTTTACTGTAGTACTCCCTACTTCTAAAGCAGTAGAAAGAAATACCGCATGTGATCACAAGATGTCATCAGTGGACTGAAGTGCCTAAAGCAGAATGCATGGCTTTGTTTTTTTCTACATAAAATTTCAGTGTCACACCGACTCTCTTTTCGGTCATCATTCGGTATTTTAGTTTGATTAGTGACGGTGTTCTCCTTTAAAAATATCAAAAATCAGAAATAGGCTCAGAAATAGTCAGTGGAATTAGGGCGCAATATTAAGTCCTCAGAAAATAAAATAAAATTAAACCATGCATGAAATGTAACCTTTTGTTTTTGTTTATTAACTCTTATAATGTACCAGAAATAACAAGCTCATATACAGTAATGAAATACGTAGGTATAAAATGGCTGTACGAATACATGAAAAATAGTAAACCAGCTTTTAAAAAATTACTCACAGTCATTCTTTGGCGTTTGTTTGACTTTACAATAATTACTCCAGATGTGAAATGTGTTACAGTATATATAAAAGTAAACAAGCATTATAAAAGTAAGAACAACAGGCTCTGAAAGGACTACTATGACATTATCTGTGCAATTTTGTAAACATGGCTTACATGCTGACGACGCACATCATCAGCATGAAATAGATAGTTTATTATGTATTCCACCACATTTCTCACCGTATGTGCTAAATAATAAAGATTTACCTTCTCAACCTCCTTGTTCTTATCCTCAAAGTCACAACACTGTTTTTCAGTGCTAAACAAAATGACGCTGTGCACTTCATACCTCGATGAACAGGCCAGCACTACAGCAAGACGGAAAAATCACCTCAACAAACGTTTAACAAGACTATCACCAACCAAACAACCAGCCTAACATTTGTTTAGTTTTTAAAAAGATCGTCATTAGTCAGTAGTTTTGCCTTTTTTTTTTATGTACAAGACACGCTGCTCTTTCTCCTTAACTACCTGCCTTAGAATTTGGCTTGCCTTTGCTCACTAGTGTGACATGTGAGTCAGTCCCTTGGGCTCCCTTCTCCCTGTGGTTTCAGGACCAAGCGGTTGTGGAAGACTCTGACCAGGTGCGTCTGACTGGAGGAAAGTAAGGCAGCCGAGCACCTGCCCTGGCCAGGCTTGTTGCTTTTGTCTAAACACTCGCAGGCTTGCCGTGATGTGCTGCGGTTGCTCTGCTTTGTGTTTTTCTGCCGCCACAGGCAGACCACAGCGGCCACTAATAACCAGACTAAAACCTTTATGTGTCGGCACGACATAAATCTGACTTTGGTACAGATATAAAGAGGTAGCATTTGTTTAATAAAGTCTTGTGCTTTGGCCTCGTTGGATGAGGTAACGCTCTTTTTTTTTTCTTTAAAAAGCGTTCCTCTGTCTGTGAATATAGAATATAGAGACAAGCACAGCAGGATGAATTTTATGTCGACACTTTTCAAAGATGTCGCTGGAAACCTTGACTGCTTGAAACGCTTCACTTTCCTACAAATGCTAGAGATACAACCTGACTCTTAGATAGATCTGTCATCATGTGATTGGCTAAAGCATGAATTTTCTCTGTGCACTGATTAGCTGAGATTATAAGCTGGATTATGCTGAGTGTTGCTTTTGCGATGAAAGCAGAAAGGAACGCGTCTTCTTTTGTATTTGCTCGTTGTCTGGAGTTCAAATCGCCGAATGAGTTAATTTTCTGGAGCATTTTGTCTCGTTAGGCGACTGAGCATGACAAGGCATGTAGGAAATGCACAGATGATCCGTTTCTGCAGGTCGAGTTTTGAGGTTGCACTGGGCCTGCGTTGTAGTGTGGCAGCCACAATGTGGCATCCTTTACTTCTTATTCAAACCTGACAGAGATGTTTCTCTTATTGTGGTGACAAACCACTCTTGCGATTTTAATGTATTGTGTTGGTAAATCTTCATCTCTTTGCACTCTTCATCTTTGTGATTTAACTTTTTTTTAATTGTAGTTTTAGAAACACACCTGTTTTTAATGAATAACACCCTATTTAGGCTGTACTGTGTAAATGCGTATTTTGAAAACAAGAGCTCTTACGTTTGGCTTAGTGGAAGCTGTACATCAAAAGTTTGGATTGTTTTTTTTTAGGACGTCTTAACTTTCAGGTGTATAGATGATGGTTAGTTTTGATGAAGCAGTTCTGGGACAGTACTTCGTCTCCATTAGAGCCCCCGTCCTATGTGCAATCTACCAGCGATGGCAAACACAACCACAGCAGATGATGCTCCATTTATCATGATTACTTACTGGCACTGTTTTGTCTGGATTGAATGCATCACTTATTCTCCGTAGGACGTTTCTTTTGGTCATTGTGGCCTAAACACCTTATCTGATCTGGCAAAGTAAAGCTTTCCTGCAGAAGGTCAGGTGAACTTTAGGGGCTTTGGTCAGATTTAAGCATATTTTAGCACAAGATTTTAAATGAATGGTTGACATGCACAGTGGTGCAGTTGGTAGCACTGTTGCCTTGCAGCAAGAGGGTCCTGGGTTCGATTCCCGGCCCGGGGTCTTTCTGCATGGAGTTTGCATGTTCTCCCTGTGCATGCGTGGGTTCTCTCTGGGTACTCCGGCTTCCTCCCACAGTCCAAAAAACATGACTGTTGGGTTAATTGGTCTCTCTAAATTCTCCCTAGGTGTGAGTGTATGTGCATGGTTGTGTGTCCTGTCTGTTTCTGTGTTGCCCTGCGACCGACTGGCGACCTGTCCAGGGTGAACCTGTCCAGAACGTTAGCTGGAGATAGGCACCACTAGGGACAAGGGTGTAAGAAAATGGATGGATTGTTAACAATCCTTAATTTGTAGTTGAGTGAAAAGTGAACATAAGGTTGCATGAGGTTTAAGTTTAAGACTGACCAATTCATTTAGTGACAGCTTAACTCTTTCAGATACCCTATAACATGAAACACCATAATAATCTTGATAATATCGGCTGTTTGAATGTTACCCTAAAGAATATTAATAACTTTCTGGAAGGCAATCCATCAACCCACCAACCAACCAAATCTTATTTGGATACTTTATAACAGCCACTACTTTGCCAAAAACACAACCTGGGTAGACGTGTAGAAGTGTCATAGTGCTACTATTTGCTAAAAGCAGCTCTAAACAAATGCATTTTAAGTTTAGCTCTACACAAAATCAGATCATCGATGGTCCACAATGCAGAAAGTAATGATCATTCTAGATGCTTGGACCAGATATGGTCACCTCACTGTTTGGACCCGGGGACTTCTAGAAGATGTTGGTCAGCAGACCAAAGAGCTCTGACTGGGTAATGTGTTTGTAAGAGATCACATAATATCATCAACAACATTAAACACAAATATAAAAGGACTAAAATCAATTCTAATATGTCCTGGGAACCAGTGAATGGAGTAAAGTTCAGGAGTGATGTGACTGTGTCTCCTGGTGTTAGTCAGCAGTCAGTTTAGTATCTTGCGTCGTTCTTCTACCCATGTTTCCTCTATGTGAAAGGATGTTGAAACAATTATTCTATCCTAGAAGAGGTAGAACTGCTTAAAAGGTTTTGAGAATTTAGCACCATTATGATGTTCACTCCCAGGAAACAAGTAGTGCTATGCATAAAAGATGTTTTGATTTGTCTAAACTACAGGGCATAGTCAAATAAAGTGGTTCATGAAACTTAAAATTATCACAAAATAGCATAAAACGTCTTAAAAGTTGTTTTTTAATTATAGTAATAATAAAAAAAACTTTTACTCTACCATGATTCAGTCATGTCTAGTGCTGTGTTTGGTCTTCATGTATCTATTTATTGCATTATTTTTGATGTGCTGTGTCATTAGCTTTTTGCTTCACAAGCACATGCAGTGTACCGTTTTGGGTTTTTTTTTTTACACTGACCCAATAAAGGCTAAGCTATGTATTAAGATTGGTTATGAATTAATCATGCAGCACATCAGCTCCATAATGCCAATGGCATCAGTGAGTCATTTCATACCTTTCATTTTGAAATCCACTGATCATCCAGTAGTTTGTGGTGGTAACTGAGTAGATAGGCACAGTTCTGGTCAAAAGTTTACATACACTCATCAGTGGCATTAATGAAATGTTAACAAGATGCTTCTAATGTACTTTTGTATCCAGGGTGGAATGATTATTCACTATACAACTTCAATTTTATTAGGAATTTATTGTCTCAATTCTTCACAAGGACAAAATTATACATACTGATAATATATACATGAAGTTTTGTCCGTTGGCAAGTTGGACCTCAGTCGCACTCTTTTTGTAGCCAAGGGAGCCATGACTGAGTGGAGTCACTCTTCTTGGAACCGAAAGACCTGATTTGAATTGGTTGGTTTTCAGGTATGGACCCAACTTAGTCGATATGTTTTCAAGAACGAAGCGGTCAGGACTATCACAAGGCCGTTCTAGAGGCTTGGTGTTAGCCTGCCTATCCATTTCAAATCCAGTTTTATTGATTTGGGATCATCAGTCCCTTTGGAAAACCCTATTGTGTCCAGGTTTCCATCATCCGCTTGTTGATTCGAAGTGGAAGATTTATTCCACCCAGCTTTGCACAATGTACCAGCACCCCTGGCAGTGAAATGCTGCCATCACCATGCTTGATACAGATATTATCTTTTTACATTTGAATACCTCATTTTTATCCCTCCAAACGTTTTTGGTTCCACTATTGCCAAAATACCCAATTTTGGTCTCATTGGATAAAAAAATAATAATTCCTGAAGGAATTTGCCTGTAGCAGCAAATTTCAGTCTAGTTTAAACATGCTGACATAAGTCAGGCATTTCTTTCTTGTTAGGCAGTGCAGGTTGATGATGTCAATGTCAACGTTAAACACACAAAATCCTCCACATCAAGACCAATAAAACTGTCTTCTAGAACACCAGAGACACCAGCGTTATAGGAGTTTTCTGTTCATGGCAGGGCAAGCTTTTGCCTTTTTGGGTTGTTCCTCAACATCTGGACCAAATCTCTTTTCAACTGAAGGTGCAGGTCTGGCTCAGGTAGTTAAATCTTGGACACAATTGGTGGAAAATGAGCTCAAACACAACTGGTTTTAGAAAGGATAGATCAGTCTAGCATCAACCAGTATGAGATGCATGAAGTTAAGCAGAATCCGTCAACAAATTGCAGTTCTATGTGGTCTAACCATGCTGCCCTGCAAAAATAAATGGTTTGGAAATCATTCAAAGCCTCAAATTATGGAATTATCCATGCCTGTGCTGAGTGCAGTATATTAACTTGTAGACCAGAACTGTGGTGTGAATGAAGGGACAGACACAGAGAAACCAAATATCAGATTTATTTTCATGACAGCAAATGAAAATAAGTGATATTCTTGAAGTTTTGTTGTATTTATGACCGGAAGTGGCGCCTTCAAACCCTGTAGTTGTTACGTTTCGGAAAACGTTCAGTTGTCAGACACTTTGTGTTTTGTGTCCCGGGTGCAGGAAGCCAAGTTAGGCCCGGGAAAGAAGATGATCTCAGAGACAGATGACGGCCGCCCCAGCAGCTACCCTTCCAACAGCCTGGACCAGGTCAAGCTAAGTGACTTTAGCTTTCTGGCGGTGCTGGGAAAAGGCAGCTTTGGAAAGGTGAGAAGTATGCCTCAACTCAAAAATAGTGGAGGGGGGAAAAAAAACAATCTTTGGACTTTCTAGTAACAGAGAGTTTGCCAATCATTCTATCTGCTTTTGCTTCTCCAAAGGTTATGCTAGCAGAGATGAAGGCCACAGAAGAGCTTTACGCCATTAAGATCCTGAAAAAGGACGTGGTGATCCAGGACGACGATGTGGAGTGTACAATGGTGGAGAAGAGAGTCCTGGCCCAGCAGGACAAGCCGCCCTTCCTCACGCAGCTCCACTCGTGCTTCCAGACTGTGGTACGTAAATCGCCCCTGGACGCGCATCCGAACAATACGCCTCCACCCAGGTCAGGTCAAATTAATTCAGAACGGGGCTTTTAGCTAAATAAATTAGTCGGGGGGGATTTAGTGCGTATATATGACAGGTTTAATTAAAAGAACCAGACAGTAAAAATAAACAAGCCCCAATTTGTAGGCTAAAGAATCAGAGCATTTGTATGCATGTGCAAACTTCTACAACTGCACCTTTGCATTGAATCTTTGAACCTAACAAGGTTTTTTCTTTGTTTCAAAAAATAATAGCAGTGATGTTAATAGAATGTTCCGAGAGAGGAAAATCGAATTTCCGATGTGCGAGGATTCAGTGAAGATGTGGTATAAATATGACTCGGTCAGTGAAGCCAAGCCAGGCGGAAAGTCCAGTTTGTTGTCGGCATGTCTCTGTTGCTGTGTGGAACGGCTCCGTTTGTTTTGTCTTGTTTAGGGACCATCAAAAGTGTGGCGCACTGGGGTCAGGCTGAACTTGTCACAGGCAATAAGACACCAGCGGTTTAAAATAAAGAGAACATTTTCTGGCAGAAGGCTGCGTGGGGTGTTTTCTTCTTTCACAAAGCCGTTTGTTGTGCGCCGTCCGGGTCACCTTGTCGTAGCGGTGTGGAACGTCTCACAGCTTTTTAAAACCGAACTGCATCTTTCTGTCTTGAACTTGACTAGTGCTGCTTTTAACGTGACACTTATTGTGTCGCTTCTAATTAATTTATCTCATCTTTTGCCAACTCTTGCTTTGTCCTGTCTCACTGTAGGACCGGCTGTATTTCGTCATGGAGTATGTGAACGGTGGAGATCTCATGTACCATATCCAGCAAGTGGGCAAGTTCAAGGAACCCCAAGCAGTGTAAGATACATTAGCTTTTCAGCGAATTTAAACAGTCTGTCCTGCTGGTGGAAGCATCCTGTTCATGAGTGGCAAATTCTGCAAATGTCTCTTATTTCAGATTCTATGCAGCAGAGATTGCAGTGGGACTATTCTTCCTGCACCTTCAAGGAGTCATTTACAGGTCTGTGAAATATGTAAAATTCAATTAACAGTTTTTTTTAATTATTATTATTTATTCATGACCTCTTGGTCCTCTTTGGCCTCCACGGTAGAAACACTGACAAAAATAGAATAAAAAAACGGTTTGAATCCAACAACAATGTGGTCAGACAAATGCTAAACCCAGCTTCTCATGTAACCCAGGAGAAGCATCACATGAAGTGCAAATTTTCATGTAGCAGTAAAACAAGTACACGATGCAGTACCTTTTCTTCTATCTGATACGGAAGCACATAAAGTTTAACCTCTAGCTAAAAGTGCAGACACAATTTTTGGACAGGTTGACAAAAATTATCTGCTGAATGTTTGTCACAATTCTGAGACAACATATTTAAGACATGGTGTGCTGTATAAAATACTAGAATTACAACTAAAATGCCACACCAATGACAACATAAGGTATTATTTCCTGCCATGCTATGTCATGCAGTCTCTCTGTCTGCACTAATGAAGATTCACTCAGCTCAGGATGCTGAATGCTTGAAGGAATTCCAAAAGGAGAGCTATCAGATTTATATTGTTACTATTTTACCTTCTGGGAGAACTTAGACAGTTGATAGAGCATTAAATATTCACCCTCAATCATTCTGTATGGCAAACAAAACGGATCTTCATAATTCACCCTATGTATACTTCATACAGTAGATGTGCCAGGACTTGATGTTTCAATAAATGGACTTCATTTGACCATTTTGAGAAGGATGAGAAACAGTGTGACATTATGTTGTCTTTAATATTGTTTTCTCTTTTCCCAATATGCCTTTACCATAAACTGAATTTGCTTTTTGAAGACTTTATCAGACATTATTGACAAATGTTGCTGCAGTTAGTACAAAACACACACAAAAAACATGAATCTGTATGTCAGAAAGATGCAACCTTTCTCTTCTAGCAAAAACAAAAAAAAAAGAAAAGAAAAAGCACTCCCTGTACCCCTTTATATGATCCATTAATAATCCCTTCCAACCTCAGGGATCTGAAGTTGGACAACGTAATGCTGGACTCAGAGGGACACATTAAGATCGCCGACTTTGGCATGTGTAAAGAGAACATGGCAGAGGGCGTGTTCACACGAACCTTCTGCGGCACTCCGGACTACATCGCTCCAGAGGTGAGTCGGGCTCCGCCCGCGCGTGTGTGTGTGCATGTTTTGACACATTAGGTCACGTCTGTCACTCCGTCTGAGTCTTGCCAGCCTCGTGTTCCAGATTAGGGCTACTGCCTTTGGACAGGGAGGCACATACGTAAAATCAGACACACCAGCATTCTGAAGTGACTCAAGCGTTTGAGTCAAATAGACGAGTGAGTCGGCTGTCAAAGCCAAACTCGACTCAAGCCCGAAAGCCGGGGTCTCTTCATCGCTGCTGGGTTTCTTTTATTGGCCTGTAAGCATTTAAGTTTGTTACATTTTTATTTATCACAAGACAAATGTGTTTACCTCAAAACCTGATGTTATTTATGTTGATGTTTCTCTTCTTTTAACCAGAATACTAGCATTTTGATGTCTTGCTTTTGAAGAAGGCCTTTTTCAAAACTGGGTAATTTGTGCAAAACTTTGGCGATATTCCGCTAATGTGAAAAAAAAAAAAAAATCTTGCTAACTTTTCTTAAGCCTGGGTTTGTTTTTAGCCTCTCATATATGCGAGGCTGGGTTATTGATTCTCTCTAAAACTTTCTCTGTCATATCGGGGGGTTATTTCCAGCTGCGATGCTCCTACCCGGGTTGATGCTAATGCACAGCAGCCGGGACAGCACAGCAGGCACTCAGAGCAGTCTGCCTCTCCAGAATGCTCATTTTATTTCTAATCCCACAAGGCCCGTAGGTATCCATAATGACGGCAGCGTTTATAGCCACACAAAGTTCCAGATTGCACCGAAGTATCTGTATGCATGCACAGAATACAGAGCAACCTGAAAAAAAAGCACATATTTTCACTCAAAATGGAAAACATTCAGTCTGACTTCGGAAAATGAGTTGAACACAATCAGGGGTAAACTGCTGTTAGACGACTGATTCATTCAAAACATTTTCTGATGAACCGGTGGACTGGATTTTTCTCTTATATGTCAATAAGTGAACTGGGCTTTTCAAGTCAAGTTCATTTGTATAGCACATTTTCAGCAACAAGGCAGTTCAAAGTGCTTTACATCATAAAAAAACCCATCATACAGTCACCAAATGTGAAAAAAGCAACAAACATCACAATTTGTCAAAATCATCAATAAGCACCTGTCTGCCAGCTGATTGGTTGTGGTAATCTTAATTTCCCTATGGGATTAATAAAGTTTAACCTAACCTAACCTAATAGTAAGTGGTGATTGGTGGAACAGGATTTCAAAGAAGGAGAAGATGGATAAAAGCATCCAGTTCAACTTGTGCTCTGAAGTGACTTGTAGTACGTAAAATACGGTAAATACTTCACATGAGATCAATGATTCTTTTTTGTTAGGATTTTCATTGTTTCCTGTTTTTTTTTTTTGTTTGGATTTATTGCTACAACTGTAAAGTGACTTTTGTATTCCAGGATGTATAAATGTCTTGTTGCTTGTTGCTTGTTTGTTCCATTTCTTCGCCTGTTCCCGCGACCCCAGCTCCGTTGGCGAGGAAGTACATTTCTGTGTTGCCGTGGCGCTCTCGATGTTGACGTACGAATGACAGAACGCAGCGGTGCTCCCGCCGCGCACAGACGCACTACGCGCATGTTCAGGCAGAAGATTTTCACCGCACGTACACTGACCTATATAGCCATTCGCGTGAACTTCCACCTCAGTGACTCTGACACACAGAGGGAAGAGATGGGAAAGGAAGTGAGAGGAGGTAGCAACGCAGAAGAAGAAAACACTGTCGAGAAAAAGAGCTAACGCTGACAGACGTAATCAGACAATGAAAGGAAGACTCAAAAGCAACGAGGCTTGAAATGAGCAATAGTTGCCTCCTGGTGGCTCGGTATGCTTTTCATTTTCTTTTTTTTTCCTGAAGAGTGTTTGAGGATATGTCTCTGTCCTACATGAATCATTTTTCCTCTGCTCTAGTTGTTTCTCTCTGTGGTGTGTGGCATCAGGAGGAATGAGTATCCACTTACTTGCTCACTAAGATGTGGGCTGAAACAACAATCTTGGTGCCAGAATGAGATGGCACAAATCTGGTCATAGTCTATCTGAATCTGGGAATACATAATGTCCCGATATGCAAGCATTAATGATTAAGCTGAAGATTCTAGGTCATTTCAAGCAGCAGTGGAGAAAATGGCTGGCATCGCCTTCTGTAGAGCCAGCAGTCTGCTATCTAACGGACTGAACTCTTTCTGGCTGCTCAGGAAGGATACGATGTCAACTCAAGCAGGGCGTCCGCGCATCTTAAATTTAAAGTCTTAAATTCACGTAAATAAAATTAAGGCCCGGAATTCCCTCGGAAAAATGTAAGATGGCCTTAAATACTTTCATCACAGGTCTTAGATTTTGTTGTGGCAGGACTATTTAATCTCCTAGGTTCTTTTTTCTCGTGGGACTTTCTGTTGGGCAAAAGTTTTGAGTTGCACGCAGATATCTTTATTACCTTCTGTGACTTGAGGCGGTTGAGGCTATGCTAACTAGCTGCTAATAAATTTAGCTAGCTAGCCAGCTTTCCCCTGTTTCTCTATTATTGCCAGTTGACTGAACAGAGTTCGTCTTTGCCACCGGCTCACTCCTGTTGCCAACCCATGCAATACATATTCTGAACAAAAAAAACTTTGCACCACATATAAAATATGCTATTTTCTTTTGTACATTTCTGTCATGAGACAGGTTGTAATGTCATTCAAAATGGTCTTAAAATGTCTTAAATTAGAGAAACCCTTTCAATGTACTCTTTGGCCTCTTAATTAGGCAAATAATTCCTCATTATTTACTAACTCAATGGCAAATGAGTCAGTCACGTGGCAGCAGGCATTAAAATGGAATGAAGATGAGGCGTTTCCTTGGCTTTTCTCCATCCGTCCCCTGGACAGGTTGTTGTTCCATTACAGAGACAAACAGGACACACAGCTGTCCACACATTGGACAACAAACGTGACCCATTTCACTACCTTGAATTCTTTTTGGCTTTTTGAAGAAGCTGGGGAACCTGGAGAAAACTCATATATTTAATTTAATTCAATTCAAATACAAAAAAATACTTTTATTTATCCCAAAATGATATCATCAAAGTATCTTGAAAGAGTTGTTGTGGACAGTCATTCAGTCTTTTAACACATCTAAAGAGATCTCTGACTGAAGACTGTTGCTGGTTGATGGTCTCATGACTGTCATGACCTGCTAACAGCTTCGTGTTCAGGCAGTAACAGCAACATGCCCTCCATGACACCATCAGTTTTTGGCAAACATTGCTAATCCTCCTCATTTGCTATTGCCACTCTGCTTTAAATCTCTGTTTGAGCATATGGTTTTAAAACCACCCAGAGAGAAAAATATGGTTTGAACTTCTTCCTTCTCTCTCTCTCCTGTTGGGTTTGGGGTCGTAGTTGAGGTATCGCTTGAGCTTTTGAAATGCTAATAATCTGTTCCCAGTTATAAGAACAATACCTTGTTGGAGGAATATCGAATGTAAACTCGGCTCTCGTTGAATTAGAAAGCGCCTCGATAAAAGTCGTGTTCTTTTCATGAGCCCCCAGACTGCTCATTAATATAACCAGTGAAGGAAACCAGAAAACAGCTGCAAGTTCAGAGAAATCCTTTTAGAAGAAAGCCACTCAACTGTGACCTGATGCACAGCCATTTGCTTTATAGTACACAGAGTTCCCCAAGGAACCCAACAGCGAAACTGAGTCAGCTACTCACAGAGCGCCCTCTACCACAGCTGGTGTCGTTGCGTTCAAACACAAAATGTTTGTGTTTTATTTTTAGCCTTCAGAAAGAAAAGCAATTCTTCCAGCCCCAGCTCCTCGTAAGCAAGGACTAAAGAAGCGTAGGTTGCTACTCGCGTGCATGCTTGTATGTTTGTGGTGAGGAGAGTGGCCTTGAATAGCTAGCAGTGTGATCCAGAACTGTCATGTAGTATTAAGCCTAATGGATGAGAGATGTCTGCGGCAAACCCACACACACATGAATGGACCTCTCTCCAGCAACACACTGAAACGCACGCTGTCGAAGCCACAAGCATAAACAAACACAAGCATACATATGTTAACAAAATCTGAACTTAAACACGCAAGAAATCTTAGATATAATCAAATCATTTCATTATTTAGTTTCAGCCCACTTTATCTTTGTAAAAAGATCACACACACACGCACTGAGTGAATCACCTCTGCTGACCAGGAGCTTCCATGCAGTAAGACAAATAGGGCAGATTGCAGGGCGAGAATGACGAATGCAAGTCGTGCACGACCGTTTCCGTCTTATCGGCCGCGGCAGGAGGAAATGCATCGGCCTCTCCCGGAGACCAGGGAGGAGAAACGGTTGCTTATTATCAGAGCCGAAAAATGAATATGCCGGTTCGGAGAACAAAAGCCGGCCGCAGTGGCCTGAAACTGTTTTCGTCCACTGACGGTGTCGTGGCAAGGGCAGCGAGTCACAGTGGAGTCACATTAGCACAAAGCTTTGCAGGGTGGCCTCAAACTCATCTGGTGTCTTGTGCTGAACTCTGATTGTCCTCTATTTTGTTTTTTTGTGGTTTTTTGTTTCTTTTTCACAACCTGCATTATATTGCTACGTCAACTCAGCTGCACTCTTTGACTCTTGGAACTTTGTGTAGTTTTCAACACGCTGCTCTCTCCCTTAGAAGTCTGAAACACAAATTGCTTGTGACATTATGATTTGCAGGATAATTGGAGAAAGAAATACTCCGAAAGGACAGCAGTCCGCCAGCGTGGTAGCACATGTTGTTTGTTCTGTTTAATTGTATTGAACCACGACGGAGGTGGAAGTGAAGGAATATTGAACGGAGTGACAGAGATTGTTTTCTCATGGTTTCTGCTTGTTCAAGTCAAGCTAATTTCCCTGTGGAAGAGGCAAATTAGTTAACTCATAGAAATAGTTAACTTAGAAACCGATCTACCCTCCTGATGTGTTTGTTGATTTGATCAAGTCTGTTCACACCAGACTTTACTAACTATTTGTTTTATACATGTAGGCTACATGATGGTGGAGCATCTTATCCATGGTTACAAAACACTAGATGTCTACCTTCTTCATAGTGCTGTATTTGATTGCATCTCACTAATCGACTCAAAATATCAATAATATCAATACCAAGACTGTATCAAATTTGGATTGATACTAGCGTAGTAAGATCGATACTTTAGTTTCAGACTCCCTTTTGATATTTTATTTTATTTTTCCATTCTAGTTTCTCAACTGTACCTCAGACATGATACTGATTTGTTGCACTTTTTATTTGTTGATAAAAAAATGCTCACATATTTGTTCTGCTTTTCTACTGTTACGGTTATGTTGATATATTATCCCGGCATTTTGACATCTATGGACCTACTCCAATGTTTTTTCTTGATTTGGAGAAAATAATTCAAATTAAAAACCAGAAGGTCAGAAGTTGGATGATACATCAAGCTTCAGTAAAACGTGTCGGTATCGGGGGTGCTGATCCTGTATTTACTCGGTATCGCATCATACTAAAACATCGCAGAATCGCTCACCTCTAATGGACTTTTGGTGTCTTATCTAAATGCAGTGGAGATGCTATTGAACATCCTCTTGCTCTTGTCTATTCAGTGAGTTATTTTTATAATACGTGCTAACATAATGCAGCTACTGCCAGCTACGTGTCATTGTCTATTTCGTTTTTCACAAGAAAACCACCCATTGTTGAAGTTTGTCTACATTCCTGCGTTTTGACAGGTTTTTTCCCACCTCTGTCGCTTTCCTTCAGTTGTTATTTTGTCTTAGCGGTCCTGACATGAGGCGGCAGATATCCGCGCTCCGTGGGCCTGATGTGTCTAAATGCCTATATTCTATGTTGTACAGAATGTAGCCAGAGAGACTCTCAGGTCAAATTCCAGTGACACTGTGCACCAAATGTGCCGTGCTGCAGCACAGGACCTTGGTGATATGCTGTCTGGCATTAACCTACTTTGCTCTGGTGTTTTAAAACTTTCCGCTTAGCAGATCAGCAACGTTTAGAGCGGCTTGTCTCTCCGTATTAAACACGTGTCATGAGGTAAACAGGGCTAATTTCTCTGAACGTCTTTTGTTGCATTGGGTCTATTTTTGGACTGAGGTCCAGAGTGAGGCAGATTTCAGTTTGCAGGGCCGAGGGTTCACCCCTCTTCTGTACATGTTGAAACATGTCAGATCTCATGTGAAAGCAAGTCTTCAGAGCATTCGGCTGAATTCGTTGTCAGCTGTCATGTCAGACAGAAGGTCGGTGGATTTCCCGTGGGAAGATAAATTCAAAGAAACAAGCTCAAGGATCTCGGAGGTTTCACGCTCACTGTGTGGTGTTTGACCCTCTGGCTAATTAAAAACACGAAACTAGATAAGGGAGAGGCGCTTTTCCAAATACGTCCCATCTAACGCTCTGAAGACAGCTGAGGATTTAGACTCAACAAAACATAAATAAGTAAACTGTTTGTTTTGTTTCTCCAAAGAGTTTTTGTGGCGCTAGTGGCTCGTAGTTTTTACAACAGTAGGCAGACAGGAAAGAGGGCAGAGGACATGCGGCAAAGGTCGCCGGGACTCAAACCCGCGACGGCCGCGTCGAGGACCACGGCCTCCAAAGGTGGGGCGTGCTGTGGCGGCGCAGGGGGTTAGCCAAAAACCAGAAAACTGGTTTTTAGCCATTAGCTTCCCACTGGTTTTCACTTTCCGTGTAGCAATTCTTTAGTTTAGTTTCATGTAATAATTAAAGATGAAAATCTTTTTCTTAGCTATAACAAAACCTCCAGTGGTAGTTTGAAAAAATAAATTAATCAAAGAGACAATGCATGGGGCATGCTGTGGTGGTGCAGGGGGTTAGCACGCCCCACGTTTGGAGGCCTTAGTCCTCGATGTGGACGTCGCGGGTTCGACTCCTGGTCCCGACGACCTTTGCCGCATGTCTTCCCCCCTCTCCTCACCCTCCTTCCTGTCTGCCTACTGTCGAAGAAATACAAGCCACTAGCGCCGCAAAAACTCTTCGGAGAAAAAAAAAAAAAAAAAAAGATACAATGCATTAGGGCTGGAGTTAACGATTATTTTATTTAGTAATCTATTATTCTATCAATCATCCTCACAATTAATCGGATAATCATATGCTCGGAGTTGTTATTTCAAATGTTTGAACTGTTTTTCTTCTGATGTTTAATATGGGGACATTTTGATTTGTAGAATATTGATTGTTTGGGAGGCTCTGGACGTGAACATCTCCGAAAAAAAAAAAAAGTATTTTAATTCTTCAATCAAATTACACTCTCAGTCTTTCAGCCAAAAACATTTTGAGCTGCCGCGTAGAAAAACGTGTGTGTTCCCACCTATTCCCAAACCAGTTTTGTGAGTAATTTCGCTTGGCGCTTGACTGAAGTCCGAGGAAAATGAGGGAATAAATAGTGCACGACTCCAGTCAATCTGTCCGATAGAAATCACAAGAAGAGATGAGCTCAGTGGGAATCCACTTTACCGGTTATTAATTATTTACCTTTCGTATTCCCTCTCCTGTCCCTCTGAAGTTTTTGACCTCAGTCCCGTTGGGCCTTCACAGCGCTGACATTTAGTCTGTTTTCCATCATAAATTTAGAGTATTGGAGTAAAGGAAGTTGAAGCAAAAATCCACAGCAATTTCAATCACTCAGAGGAATAATGTAAATAAAACATAAAGATGTAACGGTATAAAAAATATATACATTTCCCATATGTGATTTAATTATTAATACCATTTCTTTCAAATCAAACCCTACAAACTCAACCTACTGTTGAACTCTTTGTATTTCATTTAAATTTAATGTGGTTTTTCAAACCAGCGCACAAAACGCTGGCAGCATTATTAGCCGTTGTCCTGTCGCCGTACACCAGCAGCGACTGGACGAGCCGCCCAGTTGGACGTGAGCAGCGCATCGACCTCCGTCCAGCATCGGGCTGTCAGCTGAGAGGGGGAAGGACAGCCATTCTTCACAGATGGCTGTCCTTCGCAATGAATTTCACGAATCAAATTCCGCCGTTGAGAATGAGCAGAGACGAGGCATTAAATATTAACTTGTTTACCGCGCCGCCCAGGAATAACAGTGACAGAAAGAGATGCTCGGGACGATTCCGCACGCTTTACTCGCCTTTTATTCGGTTTCCCTTCCCCCTCTGAAAGATCCACCAGTTGCTCTCTGCTGTGTCACAGCTCATCACGCTCTCCGGCCAGAAGCAGCTATCGCCTGTCTGAGTAAAAGCCAGGCTGCCTGCTTCAGATGGCGGCTCACCTTCAGCGTACCAGTTACAGCTCCGTTCCAGGACATTTGCTTCAGCCAGACAGGATTAAGCTGCACTCGTCTTTGTGGTTTTTTGAAGTTGTGATTTTAAACGGAGGATTGTGGAATTTTGTTGAACATTTGAGAGCTTACAAAAGGTAGTTTGTATGTTTGGGTTTTTTGATGAACGTGCAAGTCCTCTAAAACAAAATTCTCATTTCCAGCACAGTCTGGGCTTTCTCCCCTTGACTTGGTTTATCTCCAGTCCATTTTTTTTTTTAACCGAGCCAATCAGTGAACAGAAGAAGTTGTGAACGATACCGTTGATTTTCTGCACAGTTTTAGAATTGTAGGCTGCCTGAAGTTTTAATAATAAAATCTGATGTGAGTTATTGCTGTCAGAAAGACAAAAACCCTGAACATAAAGCCAGAACTACACCAGACAGTTCTTCTGGTTTTTCTCAATTCCGTGACCTCGGAGATTCACACAAAATCAGCAGATTCCCACATTTTTAGAGTCAATGCAGAATTGTTTGGGGTTTTTCTTTTTGGAGACTTTCCACAAAAATGGTCCAAATATTTGGGGTTTTGTGGTGCTACTTTAGAAACCCAAAGTAGCAAGTGGGAGTTTGCATTCATCTGCATTCATTTGCAGAAGTAAGAGGCAGTATCTCTTATTTCTACTCCACTGCTGCTTTAGCCTGACATGATGTCATGTTGTGATGAGAAACACAAACATTCACAAAATCCTGGAGGGACTCCATAGAAACGGCTTAGATCAAAACCTAATCATAGGAATGATGCTGTCAAAGTCCAGCCCTAATCCTACTGAAAACAATGCATGTTCACAAGTTTCACAATTATACTTTGTGTTGGTTTACCACATAAAATCCCAACAAGGTGCATTAAAGGTTGTTGTAACATGAACATATGTGAAAACGTAAATACCAGGAGATATTCTGACTCATATCCACGATGGGAGGCACAGAGAAAAGATTTAACTTTATAGAAAACCACAAGAGAAATCAAGCCGTTTGTGATGAAACAGAATCTTTGCTCTCTGATATTTCCACGTGTTCCTGTATTAAAAGTAACATGTTGGTACATGAGCATGTGGATCTGTCTGCTACTCGCCCAGCTGTCTCCCATCAGCCCTCAGGAGGGCATCAATGCCAGAGGAGCGTTTCCCCCCACCTGCGTTTATTTGTGTGCCTGCTTCTTGCTCCCGCGGGAAAAGGCAGCGGTTAGGTGTGACGCAGTGAAGGTTGTGATTCCCAGAGAAGATCTGCTCCCACACAACTCTCTTTCTATCCACATGAATACGTCATGTCTGAGTTTATGTGGGGGGCGGGGGAGGTTTCATCTCTGCTGCAAGTTGTGGCTAAATGTTATGCTATAAACGCTGTAGGAGTTCCTCAGGGCAGGTTTGCGTGCAGCAGAGGTCATCGGTCCTGACTCTGAATAGGGCCTGAGGAGACGTATGGCGCTTGCATAGCAGTGGATTTTGTGTGTGTGTGTGTGTGTGTGCGTGTGTGTGTGTGTGTGTGTGTGTGTGTGTGTGTGTGTGTGTGTGTGTGTGTGGGTGCAACAACATCTCATGTTTTAAAGTGACCAGCAAAAGCTTTCGTACCTCTTGTACTTTTTCACATGATGTCAGATTACATCTTCAAACCTTCATGTGTCTTATTAGCATTTTATGAGTTAGACCAATAGAAAGTACAAGATAGTTGTTAAATGAAAGGAACCAGTTTTTGTACATCTGCAGAGACCGTCCTGTTTGGAGAGTAGAGAAGAGAACGACTCTAAAGGGCAGTGTTCAAGTCTTGTTACAGATAATTGGGTTTAGGTGTGGACTTTGACTGGGCCGATCAAATCAACTGTGACCAGCTTCCCTACAGAAGAAAGGCAATCCCATAGCATGATGCTAACAGACTTGAGTGGGAATCGATTGTTCAGATGAGCTCCACAGGAAGTGGAAAGAGTTCCACGTTAAGATAAGACATTTTGTTTTGCTTCATTTGACTAAAGCACCTTGAACTGCATGTTCCTCTTACATTGTCTTGTGACAAACTGCGAATGGGACTTCTTATGGCCTTTTTTACAGCGATGGTTCAATCTTGTCAGCCTTGAAGGCCATATTTTTGAAATGCATGACTGATGAAGTCAGTTGAGTCACCAATTTTTCTCACCTGAGTTGTGGATACATGCAGCTCCTCCAAAGCTACGTCTTTAATTAATGTTCCTTTACTCCTAAACCGTCACCATCAAAACACTTCGTTGTAAGTTGATGGCTCCATGGTGGCACCGGCGTCGTCATGACAATTAACGAGTTAAAAGGATTCGACTGGGTAGGTTTGGGAGTTGTGCCATATTTCTTTTTCCATTTTCAGAAGGTGGTTTGAACACTGCTATGTGGGATTTTGGGCAATAATCTAAAGTTGTTTCGAACTTTTCCACAACTTAATCTCACATCTGGAAAAATAGGAAAACACCCTCTACAGCTCTGACAGACGTTACACACCGAGAGATTTTTCCTAAACTTTTTAGGCCTGAGCTGCAAAAGTATTGCTGAAATCCTAATTAGAAATGTTTAAAACATCAGCTACTTTCTATTGACCGATCGCATAAAATCCTCATTAAAAACTGCGCTGACGTTTTGCGGCTGCGACGCGCCAATGTGGGAATAGATTGAAAGAGTGTGAATATTTTTGGACGGCAAAGCTTGGGGTTCTTTGATGCACAAGGTTGCATTCGCTCCCCAGTCTTGTGGATGCAGCTGCCTTTTTTTTTTGTTTTTATTTTTATGATGTGTAAACAGTTGGGAAGTGCAAATACATTATGTGCGTCCTCAGAGTGTGGCGAATGAAGTTGACCGGATGAGAGCAGTAACCTTAGCGAGTGTCAGAGCGACCCACAGGAGCTCTGCATGTCTGCAGGGAGAGCAGCTTCCTGGGATCCAGGAGTGGTTTGTCCTCTTCAGCGCTGGTTATGCCGTCTTCACATCAAGCATCGTATAAAAAGACAAAGTGAAAAAATTAGCAACTGGATAAAGAATTTAATAATTCCCGTGTGGGAATTATTCACACTAGCATGTCAGAGGGAGCACAGTGTTGCTCCCTCTAACGTGCTAGCATACGGCGGGAACTTTAATTTAGTTTTAAAATGTGTTGTCTTCAGCTAAAACTGCCGTTTTGTTTTTTTTTCTCTTCTAAAATTATAAGTGGCGACTCTCTCCTGGTGTTTGTTAAAAGCCGTCTACCCACACACCAACTGTTTCCTTTCTGTCAAAAATGTTCAGCTCTCCATTATCTCCTAAAATAAACACAGTAAATAAGTGGTATAATAGTGATATAAATCATAGGCGGTGAGGAATCATCCATCGTTTATCGCTAGCGACTTCGCTGAAATCACACCTTTACTCTGTATGCCACCAGTTTTCACCGTATTTACTAAGATAAAGGGACAGTGCAGCTATTTGCGCACTTTTCAATCCTCTAAACTGGATTTTAATCCTCCTGTGTTCCTTTTACTGGTGTTTCCATTTAATGTTTCAACTGAAAATTGTGTTAAAAAGTCCGATGTTCCTCCACGGATCAGTATCCTGAAGAAAATCTACATTTCGCTCATACCAACTTTTTTATTTTCTAACACTTTGACCTCAAATAGGAACAGTTGACCAAAGTTATTTGTGTTTGTGACATACCAGAATAACGAGAGCAAGTCCGAAGTTTTCACAAGCCGAGATTACCCCGCCATTAAACTCTCTAGAAGATGAAGCCGTAGCTGTGGGAAAGAAAGAAAGACACTGATGTCTTTCTTTCTCATCAGTGAGAAAGAAAGACAATCATTTTAAATTGTGTTTTTTAAAAACCGGTTTAATATTTTCATCTGTTTTATAGTTATCATAACTTCTAATGTTTCTCTAGGAATTTGTAAATCTTCTCTAGTAAAGTAAAATGTTAAAAATGTGTCATATTTGTGTTGTATTCATAATTGCCACAGTAAAACATAACTTTATTAAAGAAGTTTACTGAAAATGCCCTACTGTAAATTTACATGAGAAAATGCTCATAAAGGTTTTTTTTGCAGGAGATCATCGTAGTTTTCTTATATTACACACTTTTTTTTGGTATTTTGATGTACTTTCAGATTGCTGTAAAATGAATGGTTTAATTTGTAATTTAACTAAATAATAAAAGTATTTGACAGTTGCAGGTCTGATGTGACACAAGTATGTTGCTTTCTAAAGCAGCACACTGGCAAATGTCTCTGTTGCCTTTGATTATTCGCTTTCTTATGCTCAGAAAGCTGTTTTCCGTCGTCATAAAGCGTAAATAAAAACATTTAATAGCACAAAATGTGTATTTTCAGCATTTCTGATATTCTTTCAGTCACTAGCACCGACAGATTAGCTAATCTCTCAAGCCTAACAGGATTAAGATCCCACTCTGAATATTAAGCAGCTCCGCTGCGATCTTGTCCGTTTGAATTAAAATGTTCGCAGGAGATTGTCACCGCCGTGAAAACCTGTTCTCGTCACTCAGAGGGAAAACGTGACGTTGCTCTGCTCGTTTGAGCTGCGCTAAGCTGAAACTTGCCTTTTCTTTTTTCTCTCTCTCCTCGCCAGATCATTTCGTATCAGCCGTACGGACGCTCTGTAGACTGGTGGGCGTATGGAGTTCTGCTTTACGAAATGCTGGCAGGACAGGTGAGTGGTTCCCACCAGTAAACAAACTAAAAATATATATATGTATATATTGCAAATAATACGAGGCCCCAGGCTTCTTCTTCATGCATCTAAGACTGAAGCCCTTTTGCTGCAATTGAGTTTTTTCAAATTATTTTGTTCTGCAATAAACAGCTGCCATCTTTATCTTTTGTTGTTTTTTTTTTATCAAGATACAACACTTTAATTTATTCCATTGGAATTATATGTTCTATAACAACAGCAAAATTAGCACTTAACTGCGATGAAGAAAGAATCACAAATGAAAGCAGGAAAGATTTGTCATGGATTTATGAATATTTGTGGAAACAACATGTTAGATAGACAGACAGATAGATTTTATTACAGACTCAAAGTCTAAATTACATAAAAAAGAAAACAATTAATACAATAAAAGAATAAAAAGTACATAAAAACCATATGTGCGTTTTCTCCTGCTTCACATTGTTCTCCTTGGAGTTTAAATCACTTAAAATAATGAAGTTTGTGTATGTGAATACTTTTACTAATCACTGTAACAAAAGCACACAAGCATATTAAGAAGCATTTTGGGTTTACAACA
Source organism: Xiphophorus maculatus (assembly GCF_002775205.1). NCBI lineage: Eukaryota > Metazoa > Chordata > Actinopteri > Cyprinodontiformes > Poeciliidae > Xiphophorus > Xiphophorus maculatus. The sequence continues at coordinate 25,211,029 of NC_036447.1, read as the reverse complement.
ATAAAATGTTCAGATTTCTGTTCTGCATACTTACTAGATTCAAATGGAACAAACCGTCATTTTTATTTTGTGATATTTGTCTAAATATTTAGTTTTTTGCTCAGTTTAGTTCACACCAGCTTCCTTCCAAACACATTAACCTGCCTCTGTGTCTTTAGACTGTTATTAATAATCAAATGTAGAACTGACCTAAATCTGAACAACCTCGACAATTTCACAAAAAAAAAAAAAAAAAATATATATATATATATATATATATATATATATATATATATATATATATATATATATATATATATATATATATATATATATATATATACATACAGTACATACATATATATAACTTTGTGTCACTATGACCTTAAATGTTTGTAAGTTTTACAAACTAAACATGTGAAATAACAAAACACCACTAATATATCTCCTGTTCTGTCAAAGCGGTGCTAAAGGAATTTCAAGTAGACTGATGATATTAAAGGAAAAAAGCAGGAGGACATATATATTCATGCAGACAGGCTACCTCCAGTCGATGAGGGCCGCTGGTGTGGAAATGACGAATAATTCATTTTATGGGCTGTCAGAGCAGCCATATTGTGGTAACTGATGATAACGAGCCAGCAAGCAGGGGGGAAGCTGGGTCATCCACTTCACTGACCTTACAAGGTCTTCCTGGGAAACATGATCAAATGTTTCACAACCACCGTTTCTGCCTGTTTTTCCGCTTTTGTTCAGATGAAAATGTGCCGTCTTTTAAATCTCGCTTAATGTGTATTTTTAGCGGAAACGGTCAATGCAGAGAGAATAAAGTATAAAAGCCTCGCTGCGTCTGCAGCCGTTTCGGTTCGAAGCGGAGGCGATTCGTGATGAGGCTTTGCCGATTGAACGCATTTGTAAACTTTGTGATGACGGATCAAACCCTGACATCCTGAACATGGTGTCCTTCCACCCACAGCCTCCATTTGATGGGGAGGATGAAGACGAGCTGTTCCAGTCCATCATGGAGCACAACGTCTCCTACCCAAAGTCCATGTCCAAAGAAGCCGTCTCCATCTGCAAAGGGGTGAGCAGATAAGGAATTATTTTCCTTATTTTGTTTTATTTTTAATTTTGTAACTATGATAACTGGATTATGTGAGCTTATGTCTGCTTTCCTCCTCTAAAAATATGCTCTTCAACTTTTTTTTATTGTGGCTTTTACAACATTAACTAATGTTATAAGACCTTATAACATTAGCTCTTATAACTTGAGGTTCTCTTATAAGGTGATAAACTTAAACATAAAAATATATGTCCACAGAGCACAGCCAGATCCATTTGGATTTACAGGTGTTGGGATGTTGCACAATTTTTTTTAACCATTTAATTCTTTTACTGGTAGGTTCAAAACGTGAACTAGAATTTGATGGTGTGTTTTGTTTTTTTGTCTTTTGCATAATGATGCTCAAAATCCCAACCTCAAAATGTCGATAAGGTGGTGTGAGAAAGATGCGAAATGTCCTAAACAGATTTCTCACAGTTTGATGTCAAAATCAGCAGAAGGCGAGGATCAGGCTTTGACGGCGCTGCCTTTGGCGTTTCTCCTGCAGAAATGAGACTATTGATAAACCAAACGACGTCAAAAATATTCTCAACCGATACAGAGAAAAAAAGAAACGACTTGTGTGTTAGAAGAATTTAATATAAAACGCATAGTGTCGTTTGTATCCTGAGGCCCTGCAAAGTTTGTCTTACTGTCCCTTCCTCTCCACCGAATTATTTTTGTCCTCTTTTTTCCCCTTCGGTTTGTGTTTTGCTGAGAAATGCGTCTGCGTCCTGCAGCCCGACGCTCTGCTGCTTTAACCCTGTTTATCTTCTCATACTGTGGAGATTTACTTCCCTTATAAGAGCAAAAGTTTGTCCTAACATTTGACTGAAAACAATTTCAGTCAAATGTTAATCAATATATCTGTTTCTTAAATTCCTGAGCAACGCTGTCACGGATTAACGCACAATTCTAGAATCTAAAGAAAAGAAGTTTGAAGATTGTAAGACAGTTAAGAGAAGGAAGGACTAGAGATGACGAAGAGACGGAGTGATGTTGAAGATCTGCTGGGTAATACTCCGCTTTTATTGGCACCCCTGATGTGTGAATGACAAAATAAATTAGCTTTTCTATTTTGGTGCAATAAAGACACTCTTTAAAATCCCAACCTTTAATTTGAGAACATTTACTTAGCTGTAAAACAAAGTGGAGACATATTGTTTTGTGATTAGTGAGACAATTAGCACTACAGCTAACAACTCCATTAAAGTTAAAATAAATGAAGCATTTTTCTAATTTAAGTGATTATTTATGCGATGATGAACTTTTGATCAGTAATCCATCACTTCCTGTTTCCCAGGGACATGTTATTACTTCAGGGCTTTTAGATTATTTACATTTAATTGTGTTTTGTTAGTTGTTCTTTTACTTTACCCCATGTTTCCCTGTGGCGTTTTTTTTTCCAGAAAGCCTTTTTCTGCTTCAGTCACATTGTTGCCTATTTGCCTTTTCTTTTAATATTGTAGAAAGATACAATGACGGGGAAAATAACACTTCTACATCATCTTACAGGACAGTCAATAGTGCAGCATACACACTTTCATCATCACCCCAACAAGCCTGCCACTGATTTCTTTTAGACTAGTCAGAGAAGAGCTGAATATCTTATGCGAATCACACTTATTGTACCACTGCTGCAGAAAGAACGCAGCCGATACTGAAATACGGCTCCGATAATTCAGTAACATCCCTTAATGTCACTGTATAGACACTGAACTTAAGGTTATCGGTGCTTGACACAACAAACACTGTGAATTTCACACCTTTGATCCCAATAGATGCGCACTATTCAGAACAGGAGGAGCATGAAAAACTACAGTTACGCTTGAAGGATATGAAAATTTCCCACATTATTTCTCATCAGCTTACTCTCAACGTTCATGTTCTGGTCAAACACTGATTACCAAATACAGTTATTTAAAAAGGATAATAATAGTAATGAAACGCATGTTTTAAAAAGCTTTGCTCTTCTTAACCCCCAGATAAAGATCTCATCTTACTCTCTAATATTTTTGCATATGTATTCATTCTCGCCTCGTTGCCCATCCTGTCTGCTACTGTTAAAGCTCTCAGCAGGAACTGGATGGAGCCGCAAAGTTTCATCAAAGCTGGAGCATGTGTGACTAAATGATCTGCTAATTTGGTCCTGATGTGTTGAAGTCAGGTCGTTAACACCAGTGGGAAAAATCTGATTAAAATGCCCACACTGTATTTATTTATTTATTTTAAATCGTCTGTGGTGGTGATTGTACATCACACTTTGATGTGAGGCTTCCAGCCCAATCAGTGAGTCGCTCAGCTTCAAGAGTGTCTCAAAGTGTGAGGCGCTTCATCCTGATGGTGTGTTTGGCAGCAGAGTTATGTCTTTCACTAACCGGCAGCCTGTGGGCCGACTTAAACCCGCAAATTACCTTTGTTTCTCCTGCATATCAACAACAATTCAATGCAGTCTGCAAACTCAGATAAAGTAGCACATTTTAGCAACAATGTCGTTCAAAGCGCTTTGAACGACATCATTCAAAATTAAAACGTTTTGGGAACAACGTACAGTCACCAATCGAGAAACCGGTAGCAAACTTTACATTTTCTTGAGAGTCATCATCAAATATGTAGGTCAGTATTACATTTATTATGGCTTTTCAGTTTTCTGGAAGTGTGTTAATAATGATGGTCATCAATAACAGAAGTTAAATGCTTTTGTATAGGGGTGCGCGGATTTATCGGTGCCGATTTCCTTAATTTTAGAAGATCGGTCATCAGCCGATTTTTACATGCGAAGCCGATCTTATCCAGCGATCATATCTACCTCGGCAAAGGTTTAAAAATCAGCCACTGGCCTCTCCTGCTGTCCCGTGACAGAGGTTTGACTGATAGATCTACCCAGCAGGTCATGACTGCAAAGTTTGCAGTCAACAATAGTGACCCCACAGTTACCAACTCAGCAACTTTCTCTCTATATTTAGTAACATTTCAGACAAAAAAAAAACAAAACGATATCGGCCAAATTCTGAATAGGCAGGTCAGGCTTTTTAAAAGATCGATAATCGGCCATCAGCCAGAAAACTGCAATTGGTGCACCCCTACATTTGTACATAAGTTATTATGTGTGTCAAGTTTTAAAAACCCTTACTATTGATATAATGCAGAATTGGCCTCCAAAGGTAGAACTCGTTGAGGATTGTTCATAGCAAATGGCACAGAAACCACACACATTTCTAGCAGGAATATTTGATGAGTTTTCTTAGCAGAAATTGTATTGTCTGTTTGAGCTGGTCCATTAATCGTAGTCCATAACCTTTTCCATAGGATTGAGGTGGTATCCATTTCAGAGGCTTGATTCTTGTGGGGGCTGAGTAACCCCAGCTCAGCAGCCTGGTTAATGGTTAAACTCAACACAGTAAATCATCTCACTAATAACCCTTTGGCAATCCTGAAACCAACGGGCTTTGCATCAATATTTCCTCCATTTGTTCCCGTCCCTTATCTGTTTCATCTGAACAAAGTGTTGCTGCGGTAAATTAATGTATACTTTAGATTTATTAATCATATATATCTTATTTTAAGCCCAGGTTGCTTTGTCACATTGTGAAACTTTGGATATTTCTTCCCGCTAAGTGTGCTTTCTTTTGAAAGTTATCAAAAGAGTAGGACATTGTTTCTAATTTGATTAGGTAAAGCCTTATCAATATCAATGTTGCACAGCTTTCCATGTTCTGGGTTGGCGTACGAGTCTCGTTTTACTTTCTAGACTGGGTGCAAATTGTCTCGCCATGTCGTTGTCGGAGTGAGATGAAGAGACGGCGGTTCTCTAAAGGCAGATCAGGGCAGAGGCAAAGCGAGGGGAAAGCCATTATGTCACACATTGTAGGCCCATCTGTTTAGCTGTCATCCGCTGACCTAGAAACGCAGCGAAATCGTTTGTCGAGAGATACGAAAGAACGGAGAGGTGATCACTTTTCACTGAGATACATTCGAACGAAAAGATCCAAAGCTATTAGTTCTCATTTTTGTAGTAAATGTTGCTGCCATTAATCGTCTATTTTGTCTTCACATAAAGTGACGCCAATCTGAGCCTCTAGTTTGAAAACCGGAAATGTTTATTTTTATCTGCTATGAAGGGATGTTTTTAACCATATTTATGTAAATATATAAATATAAATTGAGCCGCTTTATTGTATTTTGTTGCATCATTGCATAGGAAAGCATTTTGTATCAACCACACACACACACACGCATCCCAACCATCTCACTCTGCACTTTTCTAATTTATCTTTTTGTTTTTTTCTGATGTAATCTGGTGACTAAGACTTGAACCTTTAAAGTGAAAATGAAAAAGTTACATTTATATGATGGTTAAAGCCCGTTTTTCCTGCTAGAAAACTGGCGACAAAGAATTTAGAGTTACTTTTTTCTTTCTCAGAAGAAAACAGTATACTTCTTACAGGGAGTGAAGTGCAGCGTTCGGTTTCTATATGCCAAAAAATCTGGAGGAAACTTCCAGAAAACTGCAAAACTGCCGAAATACTTAGCTAAAAACCCATCTGTGTAGAGTTGCTTTTGATTCCTAGTAACTGGAAAACTGATCAACATATTTGTCGTGAATTTGCTCGATGATTCTGGTTGGTTATTGCTTTCTGGTTCTTTGGTGTGAAATACTTTAAATCGCCTTGTTGCCGAAATGTTTTATACAAATAAACCAGACTTGACATTCAGACAGCATCTCATTTTTAATCAAACATCTGAGCTGAAGTGCTGCAGCTCATGTTACAGAGGAATGTTTTGCCGTCTCTTATTGTCTTGATTGATCTCCTCACATGAACAGCTGATGAGCAAACAACCAGCGAAGCGTTTGGGCTGCGGCGCCGAAGGAGAGAGGGACATCAGAGAGCACGCCTTCTTCAGACGGATCGACTGGGAGCGCCTGGAGAACAGAGAGATACAGCCGCCCTTCAAGCCCAAAGTGGTAAGCCGACGCATCCAGGCTGCAAAACGCCACATGTTTTAGAAACACTTTCCGGCAGTAGATTATGATAAGTCCTCACGCTTCTCCTTATGAGGATTATTTCTACGGTTCAGGTTTATGCATGACAGAAGGTGCAGGAGAAAAAGGTGTTTGTTTTCCTCCTGCTTAGACTTTCACTGCTCGTCCGTCCTGTCGGCAAAATAATCATTTTGGTGGAAGTAAATCTCTCCCCTTTTTTTGGCCTAAAGTAGAAAATTTATCATCATCAGAAAAAAAAGTATTGACATAAACCTAAATCAAATAACTTTGACATCCAAAGAAACTCTAAATCTTTTTCTACAAAAGTTTAATTGAACCAGACTGAACACACGCATTTGTTGGCAGCTCTGATTAAGAATAGGGCTGAATTATAACGAGTATTTTAGCCATCAATTATTCTGATGACTAAATGGATATTACAGGGTTTTTTTAAAAATCTGAATAAACAGATAAGAAATACTTCCACCCACTACATATTTTTTAGCAACGTTTTTATATATAATATTAGATATACTGTATATACCGGTATATATATAAAAAAAACAGACCATGTTTTTTTTTTTTGTTCATCTGAAATGCAAAATGTGTAATTATTTTTGTACAGTTTTGACTTAATTAGTGCTCTGAATATGTTGGGATTTTTTCAGCAAATGGCCTCCTTTTAGTCTGAATTCTCCAGTTAACGATTAATCGATTACTAAATGTGTTGGCCATTTTCTCATTAATCGATTCGTCACAATTAATCCGATTAATCGTTTCAGCCCTAAACAAGATGTGCAGAAAAACTCTTAAAATACAAATTTTATTGCATTATCCACCATATCTTACAATGAGTCCTCTTCACTCCAAACCCAGTTTCATTGTGTGTTGCCATAAATCTCAGAGTCATCTGACAACATGGTTTTAGTAAAAGTTTAGCAAATTCGACATGTTTACATTTGCAATGATAGGGCAGAAATAAGTGTATTCTAGTGGTTGGTGGTAATGTAATTATCAGTTTGTTTGTTTGTTTTTTTTCAATTTGAGCCTATTCTAAAATAATATACATTTATTAGAAGGCTTTTTACACTTCCTATAACAGTGGTGACAACAGTTGTGTGTAGCACAATAAAAGGTGGAATAAATTGTGACATTTCTTAAATATATTCATGTGATCTCTATGGAAAGAGGGGTTTTTTTTGCATATGATTGCATCTGAAGCACTTTAACAACCATTTTACATGATCATTTTAAAGCTTAGAAACAATACAGAACCTTCCTGGACTTCTGATACGGCTGGAGTCGAATTAGGGTGCAGAATAACTAAATAAAACATTCAGATTAAAAAAATATTCAGACTCTCCCAACATTTAACAACATATATGTAATATTTCTATATTTAGTTTCTTCTTTACCCTTTTGCATTTTGATCAACAAATTCTGTAAATCTGAGCACAGAGCATTTTTAGTACGAAGAGTTTGTTCCTTTTATAAACTCATTTTTATGTGACGTCACGTTTCATTCAAGCTTTCTTGCAAAGTTGAATGCTTTTGTACGTCAAGTAAAACTGTTTTTCTTTTTATCATAAGATTTGTGACATTGAGGAAATTCAACCCACACAAACGAATCCTTATCTTTACATTAGTTGTTGTTCTTGTTCTGATTATTAGAGCTTAAAAAGTCTAATCTGAGTTTCCCAGAGCTTTTCCTCAAACAACACTGACTCACAATCACAAACGACAGATGCACCTTATCTTTGTGCGGCACACAGTGGAGGCATTTCCCTTTGGGTATTTGTAAGTTTTTATCCCAAAAAAAGAGTGAAGCTTTTATCTGCCATCACCAAACCACGAACATTTGAAATTCTTGCACATATTACATTTACTACTAAAAACCAAACGTCGGAGATACAGTAAGAATCCCTAAATGGGTTTGGTCCCAAAATGCTTTTTGTCCAGCATTTCCTCAACAAACTAACAAACTAAAATATAGTTTGATTCATTTCTGTAGCCTTCTGGAAAAAAAATAATCCCAACTTGAACGATGAAAAGCTGCTTTGCTAATTCTACTTTATTGAAATGGACGTCTTTCAATAACATTTACTTTAAAAAGTTCTACTTTTACTGATAAAAATTGGTTCTATGTGCTTATGGACTCTTGGCGTGAACACCAACACAAACTGTCTCTCATCACTGATGATTTTGAAAACTGAAAAGAAAATTTAAGAAACAACCAAAATAGTCACTTAAGTGATCATTTTTTAAAAAGAAACCCAAAAAAAGAAATTGTAATACCTGACCCATTGCTGGTAATAAATCCTGAATCCACACTTCATCCTTTAGATCATTTATGACCCAAATTCATGAACATTGATCAAAGTAAAGACTCCCAGCTCTCTAGAGGATACATGTAGGCTTCATTTCCTTCAAGAAAAAACTACCACAGGCACCAAATACTTCACTCAGTGTTGTTTATAGATGAGTTTGTGTCAGTGTGTGTTGATTTTTAAAACTTCACCTCTCCACTTCTTCAACCCTCAAGGGCCCCACTTCCTCCGATAAGGTGAATCCTGACTGTGTGTTTACCCATCGAGTGGATGCACTGTGAGCTTTGTGTGTGTGTATGTAGAAGAATATTTTTTTGTGTGTGTTTGTGTTTGTGTGTGAGTTGGCTGAAGAAAAATACGTTTTGTAAAGATTTTTACAAGTTCTGGAGGAGGTTTCTGTTGCTCCTGCATCAGTTTGTTGCTTGGGTGTGCAGTGTTGAGAATCGAATGCTAGTAGAGACTGGAATATGGGAGAGTGAGCGTATATATGCGGCGCCTTAAAAAGTATCCAAACATGTTGAACTTTTCCAAATTTCCAAATTTGAAACTACACTTATTTTTGTAGTTTAAATTTGCACAATTTTAAGGGGTAAAACCCCCCTGCAGCTGCAGAGTACTTCACACCTCAGCGGGTGGAGTTACAAAAAAGTTTCACTCTGAGACGTGTAGGGCTGAAATGATTCTTCGAATGATCGGAGAACCTCAATTATTAAAATTCCTCGAGGAAAATGTATCTGTCTCGAAGCTTCGTTAAATTATGTTTTATTATGTAGCGCACCGTGTTCTGGCCGGATCGTCATTTATGGAGGGCAGCGCTCTTACTTCCGCCTACGAGTTGTTGTGAAGTGCTGGCAGCTTGGTGTTGAGTTGTGCAGCGTTTTGCCAGGGGTTGGGGGATGAAAAAGGGATTTGAACTTTGGTTGGTGTATGACAGCTATTGTGCCCTCAGAATCGCTTTGTGACGGTTTTGGAGTGAATGGTAGGAATGGCGTAGAGAGAGAGAGAGAGAGAGATTCTTCAGATGATCGTAAAAATATTCTATAGAGTACTCGATTATTAAAATATTCTTTTACAACAGCCCAGGATGTGGTATCAAAAAGTGCCTCTGATCACTGGAGACGCGTAAACAAGCGGCTGGATCGCGACAAAATTGTGATTTCACTGAAGACTTGTTAAGCGCCCCTAAATTTGCACATAAGAGTCTCTCTCGGCTAATTACCAGACTGCTGGAGGCGACTCACACCGAACTTTAGCATGTGGTTGTTGGGAGTAAATTGGGCAGATTGCACATGCACCTCAAACCTTTTACATTTTTGGTTTTGAAAACCATGTATCTGTTTGGCTCGAGAAAAAAAAATCCCCAAATAAACACAATGAAGTTCATGGCTACGACGTGACAAAATGTGGAAAAGTCGAGTGGTATGAAAGGCACTGGACTGGTTGATTTAAGTCATCCAAACATGCATGTTCACCGCACAAGCGCATGCTGGCATGGCTCTGGATGTACGCAGAAATACTGAAAGGGAGAGAGATTTGGACAGAGAGCCAAAGGGTTGAACCTGCAGAGTGATCCATCTCCGATGCCATGTAACAGCGATAACCATTACCGATAACTGGCTACCATTAAGCATCACCCTCTCACCCTTCACGCAATCCATTCTTGCCTCTGTTATCCAACTCCTCCTCCTCTTTCTTCTGCCTTCTTTCTTTATTTTTCTTTGCCTCTCAATCAATCGCACTTCATTTGGTTGCAACAGCTGGGGAATTGCAGTGAAAAAAAAAACTGCCTAAGCGGGAAAGTCAGGCCATCTGTATGTACAAGACAAGGACCTGATATAACACAGAGGACGGTAGAACGACTGTCACGGCAAACGTAGTTGGCACCGGTCGATATTTATAGAAGTTGATGGCGGCACTTTGCGACCGTCTACCGCTGGTGGGATTGAAAGTTAAAATAATCGGCAACAAAGAGCTGCGTTGGTATTCAAAGTCCGGTTCATTGCCATGGTGACGACATAATTCACACCCACACGTTGAACCGTGGAGTCGTCTTTATGCTTTCAATAAAAGAGAAAATTAAAAAACTAAAAAAAAAGTGGGTCAGATCAAGAGCTGCTGAATTATAGTCCATGAAAACAAAAAAAAAGAAAGAAAAGAAACGTTAGAGTTGGTGCAGTTTCCAAGAAACGTGTGTGTATGATATACTTTGCCACATATCCACTGAGATACACAGCAGTTTGTAATAATACAAAGTCCTGACTTGCTGCGGCTGGAAGAAAAATAAGTCAGTGAGACCGACATGTACGCAACTGCTTTTCACCTTAAACTGACAGTATTATGTAAAATAAACTTTTGTCATTAGCTTTACATCATGTTATAATGTTATTACCTCATCAAAACCAACACATATACCTGGAGTGTTGCTTTGATTCTTTCATGCATGTTTGCAAAATCCTTGACTCATAAAGTAAAATATCTTCCTAAACCAATAAAAATGTTTCCCTGCATGACGTTTTTACGTCGTTAAAACTAATCTCTGAAATAAATGCAAACTTTGATTAAACCTGAGGAACTTTTGCAGTTACACATTGTTATTACATTAGATTACATTACATTTACGGTACAGTTAAAGTCCTAATTCAATCTCGAATAATAACCCAAGAGTTTCAGCTATATTTGAACACATCCACTAAATTAGGCTATTAAGACTAAATATTTGATCATTTTTACTATAGAACAGCTCCACATATCTGCTATTAGATGCAACTAATCTGCTGTTTATGGTGTTAGTTCAATTTTTAAAGAAAAAAAAATCTAAGGAGAGTTTTGCATAATGCCAGCTTCAAAGACAGGGAAGTAAAGACACAAGAGTCAAACTGTGTGTCTCAACACAACCCTAATGGAGGCACAGACTTATTTATCTTCCTAAGTGGCTGTGTGTGTTCTTTTAATGTCGTTAAATGAAGGGATGTGTGTGTGTAAAGAGAGAGAGAGAGAGAGAGGTGGATTAAAGATGAGAGAAAGTAGGTCATAGAAACTCACGTAGGACGCTGTGTCATTGTAAGTGTAGATGCTGGCCAGAGTTCGCCCATTTATAGGCCTGACTGAATCACTGCCTAATGAGGCGTTTGCTTGCCTTCCTTTTGCTTTTCTTGGGGAAAAAAAATAAATGTAACAAACATTTTCTTTTCTACTAACGCGGCATCTGTGACACGATTTCCACATTTCTGGCGTTTGGCACTCCAAAATCAAGGAGGGGGGGAATCCCGTGCGATAATCTTGGATCGAGTTCGGCGAAATTAAAGACAAGAGATTGGGATAAACGAAGCGCGCTGCTGTCGGTTCTGCAGCTGCAGCTTCATCCCGCGCATATGCTTCGCGTACACTGCGGAGGCGGCCAGATGTCACAGGGGAACCAGCCGCTCGGGGACGTTTCGGTGCCGGAGATTGTGGTAGGAGGTCAAATTTAAATAAAATAAAAAAATAAAAAAAAGTGTGCTGCTTCGCTGGAGCGATGACTGCTCCGTGATGGATAGAAGACGACAAGTGGACGGAGCGGCCCGACAGTTGAAGGACGCTGGCGATTAGCCGCCAGGTGGGCGCGCGCGCGCGCGGCGTGGAGGACGCTGACGTGTGTGTGTGTGTTAGTGTGCGCGCGCACGTTGAGCCACATTTGATTGTCATCTGGCGGCAGCAGATGAGATCGACAGCAGCGGGCCCTGCTGTCTATCCGCTGCGACAGGGCGGCGCTCGCTCAGGGCGAATGTCACCTGACGGTGGCAGCGGACACTGTCAAAGGAAAAACAAAAACTCCCACGCAGACGCAATCCTGTCGGACACATCTGCACCCTCGAGTTTTTCCTCTTCGGCTCTGTTGAATCGTCTGCCGAGCTCGGTGTTGGCCGGCCAGTTCAGAAATGGAAAGATGAGTAAATAAAGCAGAGGTAAAAGGCAAAGGTAATTTTATTTATATAGCACATTTTCAGCAACAAGGCAATACAAAGTGCCTTGAAAGTGCTGAGCGGTCCGCACCTTTTCTGACAGACGCCTTAACACGCCGACACTAAAACGCTGCAACTCAAACGACTGAACACACAGGGCAAAAACGGGCCTCTTCGACCCAAATGGAAAAAATACAACTTTAATCTCAAAGTGAAATCGGATCTCTACGAAATAACCTCACTGAAAAAAATAAAAATTTAACATGAAATTAGTAATTGCACAACTATTCACCCCCTTCATGTCGGTATATTAGATGAACCTTTGGATGCAATCGGGGCGTAAAGTCAGTCTGGATAGGCCCATCTGGACGCTGCAACTTTGCCCTATGGCATTGATGTCTGGGCTTTGACTGGGCCACTCCAGAACATCCAAGTTTTTGTCTTCAGATCATTTCCATCTAGCTTTTAGCTGGACGCTTCGTGTCTGCCAAACACATTGTCTTCTCTGATGGCCGTAAAGCGTCACTTTGGTCTCGGCAGACCAGAGAACTTTCTTCCACTCGACCACACAGTCTCCCACATGCCTTTGTGTTGAGTCAAGCCTCGGATGTGTAAATCTTATTTCTAAGTAATGAGAAGCACGCTTATGTAGGGCGTCAAAGTTTATGCAGTAGTGAGAGGCGCTTTTGGTCTCCTTCCGCTCTTAATGTATTCTGCGGCGTGTGTTGGAGTGTGTGTGTGTGTTGGAGCTCCGTGAAATGGCTTTACAGATATCAGCAGACAACTGCAGAGGAGTTGCTCCTAAGGGAAACTTAAATGCTAGTCGTGTGTGCTAAAATGTTTGCAGCAATGTAGGTTAGCCCCATGACTCTCTGTTCCTGCTTATTCTCTCTTGTACATTCCTCTGGTTTAATTTGCATCACTTTTACCAACAGACAACAGCAAATCTTAACTAACTGGGATTACATAAGCATTTAATAATAATAATAATAATAATAATAATAATAAATATTTCAAGCTAGGATTAAGGTTTAGCATCCAGCAGGAGCATAGCCAAATATATATACAGTCAGACCTACAATGGTTTATATCACAGCACATTGAAAGTGTAACTGCGACAAGCTCTCACTAGTCTAGCCCCTTAAAGCTCTTTCGTACGCGACACATTTCTTCAAAGAACAAAAGAATAAGATCTTGAATCCGACGGTCATTTTTAAGTCTTTACTGAACTTAAAAGGAAATAAAAATAACAAACAGATTCAAAACAAATAGAAAGTGACGGTCAAAAGACTGTGTTACTCTCAAGGTGCCAGACTTCTACAATGAGCAAGTGCTTTCATCTTTCATATACTAATTAGTGAATAACCAATCAGAAGGCACCACGTAAAAAGCTTAAGCACAAGACAATTACTGATGCTTATCTATTTCACATAGCAGAGTAAAAAATGAAGCTCATGTAAACACAAAATAACCTTTTGTATTAAGTTCCAAAAATGTGTATATGGCTCCTACAGAAAGGTTTTAATGGCCCAGTCAAAGTCCGTGCTAAATCCAATGGAGATTCAGGGAAAAATAAAAAACAGAAGCTGATGTTAAGAGGTCTATCTGAATAAGGTTGAACTATTTGGGTAAAAATGAGCAAAAATGTTCTCTTTAGATAAATCTGGTAGAGACATATTGAGTTTGAAGTTGCAGCAAAATGTGGCTCTGCGACATTTTCAGCTTTTCATTTCTCCAAAAACAAAAAAATGAAAACCAGGCTTATTCTTCCTTCTACTTACACATAAAGGAGCTATTTTGTCTTGTTTCGTGAGACAAAATATCTTAAAATGTGTGTAGAAAATGTGGAAAGGTTTTGGGAATACAAATCCTGTTTCAAGTTTCTGCAAATGTGTAAAAACAATCCAGCTACAGAGCTTCCCACGAATCGACAGTTTGTGCTATTCTAAGTCTCCCGTCTTTCTGTTTCGTTTACCTCTGACGCCTCCACACACCTGACATGTTCAGGTAGGTTCGGTGTGTCGCATACCTCCTTTGTGTGACTTTTTCTTTTTTTTTTTCTTACAGTGTGGCAAAGGGGCGGAGAACTTCGACAAGTTCTTCACGCGTACCCAACCCCAGCTCACGCCGCCCGACGAGCTGGTGATAACCAACATCGACCAGGCCGAGTTCGCAGGCTTCTCCTTCATCAACCCTCAGTTCGTTCACCCGTCGCTCGTCAACAGCGAATGAGGAGGAGGAGGAGGATGGTAGAGTCTCTGACGAAGATCCCTGCTCACTGCCGCCTACCTAAACCAACCGTCGACGAAACCCGACTAGAGCCTCGAGTCCCACAGTTGATCCCAATGTGTTGGTGTTCTTCCTAAGCAGGAGTGTAGGGCATGCATATTTACTTTGTACATTTTTTTTTCTTGGCAGTACAGAATATAAATTGAATAGACTAGATTGGTTTCAGTCGCCATAAGACATAATTTTTTTTTTTTGTTTGTTTTTTTATAATCACGAGCAAGCACTGTAGGACGATGTGTCTCTGCAACCTGGGAGGCGTTCAAACAAGGAAGGGTGCCAGGCTTTATTAATCTATGCCAGTATATGATTGAGGAAACAAAATATGTTTACAAGCCTCAGTGGATTCAAATGGTGTCAATAGATCCGCAGTGCCGCGCAAAAGAAAGTCGTACCGCTTGGACCTTTTCAGGTTTCTTTCCGTTGCAGCCACAAGCTTCGACGGATTTCGGCGGGATTTTTGCGAGACAGTCCAAAACAACCAGTCGGGATGAAAACATGTGATTTTAAAATGTTTTGGGTTTTTTTCATTTCAAAATCGGAAAACACGGTTTGAAAAATGTTCAAATTCGCCAAAGGCTCTTAATGAGACTTGGGTGCTATATTTCGCTTCATCCATCTTCCTACCGACTCCGACCAGCTTCCATGTTCAGCTGAAGAGACTCACTCCCACAGCATGACGGTGCCACCACCGTATTCTGCTGTGGAGACGGTGTGTTCAGGGTGCCAGTTTTCAGACACACGCAGCATTTTGCCTGAATATAGATCTATAGATCTCGCCACACTCGTGTATCACAAAAAAAAAAAGTCCGGGTGAAATCCAGTGAAGTTTGTGGTTTTAACAGGAAAGATGTGAAAATTTCTTGGGGTTAGTACGTACTTTTGACAAGGCACTGTAGCCGGTGATTTTATTTGATTATTTTTTAGGTAATCAGAGTACGCATATATCAGGCAGTTTAGATGCTATAGCCAAATATGAAGGACAGGTGGTGCAGGCGGTGAAACAGCACCTGGTCATTAAATGTGTCCCGTGTCATTTTTCTGCTTTTCTGCTTGTTTACTTTAAACAGTGACAGTGTGGGATTCAATTTCAGTTTCTTTCTTATTTTGATTTTTTTCGCCATCCCAATCTCAGCTGACATACATCTGTAGCAAATCAACAAAAAAAAGAATAATAACATTACGAAAAGTGATATTCCCAGCTCGTAGAACTCGACTTTAGGCACTGACGATGAAATAGTTTGCGTAGTTACTCCCCTGCTGTTATTAAACTACACGAATCCTCTTGAGGACAAGATCAATTTGATTCAGCTTTAGTTTAGTTTAGTTTAGTTTAGTTTAGTTTAGTTTAGTTTGCACAAATCTCTCATGAAACCCAAAGTTTAAGTTTGTTCATTTTTCAACACTAGTTGGTGTTTAAATTCTCGTTAGCCATAAATATCTAAGCAGACGCAGTGAGGACATTTTCAAACTTGTTTTCCAAACAGCATCCTCTCAAACTGTTTCAGTCACTTTGCTGTGACAAAAACTGAACCTAGTTATTGAGAACTTGTTGCTTTTATGCTGTAACACACCAGTAGGTTTGCTCACTTTACCCCCATTTTTAGCTCAGTCTAGTGGGTTAATCTAAGAAAGAATCGGTGTGTACCTTCTTTGTAAATAGTTTTTAACCCTTTTAAATACGTTTTTTTTTTTTTATACCAACACATGCATACATTTCTGTTTGTTACCTTAGTCGGTAAAGCCAATATCTGTTTGTACGAGAGTTTGACGCCGATCGATGAGTTCAACAGGTCATGAAGAAAAAAATCTGTTGTACTTTTGTTTTATTGCTATTATTTGTCAAACTTTTTCTGTTTTTTTAAGTACTTCTCAGCATTGCTGACTGCAGGTTTGCTTGGACGCATTTCCTAGTTGTTGAATGACCTGCGTGCGGTTTAATGAGCAACATTCATGCATGACACCTCAGTGCTGCATGCTGCAAGAGGAGAATTTCCGACTTTTAATCCGACATTCAGGCGCTCTCGTCCATTTTGTCCCTTTGCCATTTCGTGCTTTTGAACTTTCTGTGTTTCACTGCCAGACTTCTCCAGGAGCGAGGGGCCATCCGCCGTCTTATATCCGGAGTTTATCAAAACACTTGGCTACCAGGAGAAATAAACTGGTGCTCATTGTTTAAACACATAAGTAAGAAAGGTTTGTGTCTCAAAATAAAGTGGGAGTAAATTGGAAAAACATTACGATACGTTTGAAAACGGGGGCACTTATTGGCAAAGGGATAAGTCATTTTAGACGCACTTTTTTGAAATTCTTTAAATAAAAGTTTTATCCAAAGAAGTATTTAAAACAGGTTTATAGTCATAGATTTTTACTGTTGTTAGAGGTGGAAGAAAGGGTGATTATTTTTTTTTCTGTAATTGTTCCGAGTTGTTCCTAATTTGCTTCACATCTTCTGCGTCTGTATATTTGATTTGTTTGGAGACCCTCTGTTGAGCGCTTGCAAATCTCTCTTAAAGACACAAATTTAGCCCGTCAGTCGGTCTGATTTTTCTTGCGCCTCCCTGCGTTCTACAACCCTTCTGCACGTGCCAAGCATGAAAAAACACCAGAACCCGACTATAGACGCAGACAAACAGGTGGCGCTCTTTAGCAGCTTCTGACTTGACCGAAAGAACGTATGGCAGTGTGTCGCCATCGGTGCGGAAATGCGTAGCGTTTCAGTACAAGTAGCAGTGCCAGTCAGTCGGACGGTCGGGTCCTTTTCTATACAGCAGGAGGAGAATCAGATTAAGTGTTTAATTTTCGCCTCTGCACTCGGCTACAGTGAAAGAAGATCAAATATTCATTGTACATACTGTCTCTGCCCTGTATGTGTCCTGGCTTAATAGACTAGCTTCATCCCTTTAACGAAATGTCTGAACGTCTCGTAGTTTAAGTCGCAGACATTCAGGGGCGTAACAATATCTAATCTTTCCTCGTGTGCCTTCCCCTCCGCTTGTAAAGATGCAACATATTTAGCTTCCCCCCCCACACACACACATTTTGTCTTTTATTCAATTCTACGCCTGTTTTTTCTTAAATAACCATGATTGTTAATTTACTTTTTTTTTTTTTCTTACTCCTTTGCTCCATGCTTCTCTCGTTGCTTCTTCGAGTAAATGTGAATGTTTTCTTTTTCCTTACAATTTATTGAATCTAAAAACCTCATTTTCTGTAATTAACCTTTAGATTTTAAGAAAGAAAAACTGGAGTAATCCTCGTACATCTGCTCGCAGCCCCTTTACCGCCCTGCGACCGCCACGGAGTGAATACTACCGCGAGCGGTGAGTCAGTAAACGCCTCAGCGACGTGAAATGACGGCGTATTTGACGGAGGAGTGAGCGTGCGGCGTGTTGCACGATGTTTTCTGATGGTGATGTTTGTATCAGCCCCTGTGCCTTGTCACAACAATCCACTTCTTCTCCCCAATCTAGTCAATCTATCACTTTTATCGTTAGCTTCCTTGACTTTTTTTCCACAAAATTCCAGATCAGGAAACTCTCGATTTCCCTTGAACGGCGTCGATTATCAGCATTCTTCTTGCTTTTTGTTGACATTTTCCATTTAGACTGGAAAATGGAATTGTATAAATTGTCTAAATCAGCGTTTTAGAGCTGATTTAGACTATGTTAGCTTACCAGAAGTAACAGAGGAACATATGTTATTTTATATTTGGGTGTATAACATTTGAATGAGGGTTTCCTTTCTTTTAGTCAGCAACTTCTAATAATCCCTTCCTGGCGAATGATGGGTACCGATTTTCTGAATCGGTAAAGTACAAGGATGCCTTATATCTGAACCCACGGAGCCACATTTCCACCTATTTCTTCCGTATCATTTTATAATCACTGCATCCCTGTCCTTGTATATAAATAATTTACAGCAGGTATCTACAAAAGACTGTAAAGAAGAGCGAACATCTTGTATTTTGCAAATGGTGTACGTTTTATTTTTCTTCCTCTTTTTTTTGTTGTTATAGCCTGAGACCTTTAACATAAGTCTGAGCTACTTAACCTCGTAACAGATTGTGTCATTTGTACCTAATGTATGATAATGCAAATAAACAAAGAGGCAAAATGAGGTCCAGACTGATGCTGCTGCTGTGTGTGTGTGTCTTTGATTTAAGAATACGACTCAAGTTTCATTGTAATTTAAATTAAGTTTGTGAATGTATATCCATTCCTTCGTTTGGCCCAACGGCGCTAACACAAACCCGTACGGTGGATTTTATTAGGCTGCAATGTAATAAACCTAAACAAAAATATAATGCACAGTGGTGAGATAAGATTAGGGTTTTTTTTTTTTATGAAGTTCAACAAATTAAAGTCTGGGAAAGTGAAGTAGGTGTTTGCATCCAACCCGAACTTTCCCAGTTTAGCACATTTATTCCAGAATTAAAATCTTTGCATGTTTTTATTGCGAAAAAGCTCAAATTTGCTCGGATTGGATGGAAATTGTCTGAGCAGGAATTTCCCAGACAAATCAAGGTTTTTCTGTTGGACATTTATGTCTGGACTTTGACTGGGCCGTTTTAACCGTGGTACATGCGTCAGCCTAAATCGTTGCTTTTTGTATTTCGTAGAAGAATTTCACGTGCATTATTTCATAAAGTTTGACCAACAAGTCTCCCTTTTCCCCAAACACGAACTGGCCTGCTCTCAGAGATGGGCGGTCGGGTTTAGTCGAGAGGAAGCGCGTTCTCTCAGGAGGAGTTTTTCCCCCCATTAATTTATGAGTCTCGCAAATGGTTTCTATTGATCAGTGAAACTTTTTCGCTAATTTCTTCTAACCTTGACGTCTGCACCATTTTAGATGCTCCTTCGTCTTGTCAGTGGAAAAAAAATGATCCTCAGTTTCAGCCTGGTAATTATGGTATGCGACAAATTAAGTAGTAATGAAAAGATTTCAGAAAGTTTTTACACATTTTATGGTTTTGTGCCCTGAACGTCAGCATTGAGCAGACTGATTAAATGTTAAAAGCACAATTAAATACTTTTGCTATATCTATCTAGTTTCTACTTAAACATAAGCCACACTTCCTACAGCTTGTGCTTGTACTCATCTTTCATATTTTAGAATGACGCCAAATTTTGTGCCTCTGGAAAAGTGCATGAACTTTGCTAAACAATTGTAAAAGCAGGAGAAAGGATAACAGATTTTTACCTGCATATGCCTATAAATTTAGAAAACAAAACTTTTTCAATACCGTTATGCTATTCTAACACGTCAACATAAACAGGACATGCATTTTGTGTTGAAGTGTGCTGCATTCATGATCAAATCCTGAAGGTAAATCAGCAAACCGTGTTTTGGTCTTATTTCTACCCTGCTTATTTTTCTTCCCAAAACTCTTTTATGTCTTTGGTCAAATTCATGTAAGTCAGGATTACAGATAAATAATAATTGTCAGCTGAACATACAGTAAGTGCACATTGTGTGCAATAAAACAAATTTACAAGTTGTTTTTTTTTTTTTAGATGACACATCAGTAATTAGTTGTGTTGGATACAAGTCTAAAAAAATGCCTTTTTTTGGACAAGCCTGCAGGATTTTACTTAGCTGCTAAATATTTCTGGATGTTGTAAACTTTCAGCTGTTAGAAAATGATAAGAAAAGACAATGTGGTCATAGACGACTACATTACTATACGTCCATATTGCCTAAAGCGAAACAGATGCAGTGGTGTTACAGTCCAATTCACATTCATGTCTTCGTGAGCAATTACCAAGACTGGGTGTGAAGCAGAACTGAATTAAGACGCATCTGGAAAGTATTCACCGCTCATGTAAATGTGATTTTTGCGTTTTTAAGAAATTTGCAAAACATTCAAATGATTACCCCCCCTCCACACACACACACACCCCCCGGTATAATGGGGTATTTGTGTGTAGAAAACTTTTTGTTTGAAGTACTTTTGAGTTTCAACAATGTTTGTCGGTCTAAATTCACTCCATACTCATCCTCCAGGTTGCCGATTTCCATGTTTTGGTTCATTTTCCGAGTGTCTAATAATCATTTAGGGAGGGATGGAAGGAATCATCCTGAACAGTGTTTGCATTGCCGCGGTTAAAACTAATGTTTTTTGATTCACGTCCACCAATTAGATGCTGAAATCCAAATACACACGTGTCTCTGCTCCCCGAGTGTTCCTAATTTCATAAACTATCAGAGCTTACGGCTTGGTTTCCATTTGAAGGTGTCAGCGCTAGAAGGTTTTTTTTTTTTTTATTTCCAGAGGAGAGGTAAAAATAGCATGTCAGAGATGTGTGAAAGTGAAAGAAATAACACAGTCAAAGCAAAAGAGATGCTGACTAGAATTAGAATTAGAATCGGGGCCTGGTTGCATTCCAATCGGGTCGGCGGCAAACGTCAAGTCAGAACCGAGCTGATGACAGCTTCCTAATTCACTGATCAGTTGTGTTGATTAGTCAAACTCGCTGAATCAGGGCTCCTGTTTAGAGAGAGTTAATCTGAGCCGTTTCCTCTCAGTACCAAACCAGATGTTCTGAGGAGGCCATGGTTTTAATTCGATTAACTCGCCACACATCACAGCTTTACTGTAAAGGAATGAAAATATACACTGGTATGTTTTTGAATTTTATGTTCAACTTTATTTCCCAAACAACGATTTTTATTCATTTTTTAAACTGAAGTTGAATGTTTACCCATAGTAAATGTTTACACATTAAGTGTAGAAGTGAAATAATTAAATTGTAAATCGTACTGAAACGCACAAACACGGAGGAACGCTGCACCAACAAATACTAGTGAACCAATTTAGTGCTTTTAACATCTATCCATCCATCCATCCATCCATCCATCCATCCATCCATCCATCCATCCATCCATTGAACCAATCTTTTTCCTTCCTTCCTTCCTTCCTTCCTTCCTTCCTTCCTTCCTTCCTTCCTTCCTTCCTTCCTTCCTTCCTTCCTTCCTTCCTTCCTTCCTTCCTTCCTTCCTTCCTTCCTTCCTTCCTTCCTTCCTGTCTTCCCTCCTCCCTTCCTTCCTTTCCTCCTCTTTGGTTTTGTTGCATCTAGAAGGTTTTTGCTTTGCTCTTTCCTTTTTACTTTTATATAGTTATCCTGATCCGTAACCGTGGCAACGGGATGCTGCTCTTGCAGCTGGGAGCAGCTGATTAGCACCTCAAAAGCTCAAATAACACCTGAACTACAACTCCACATCCCAGAGGAGCTGGAAAAGAGGCTTCCTGGATGGAAGACCAAATCCCCAACTCCAGCCTCTCTCTGCTTCCTGACCACACGGCCAGAAAGATGAAGAAAAAAGAAAGCAGCGACAAAGCCAATGAGGTGAATGGTGTCATATTCCTGTTGAATATTTTCTTGAGCTGTTCGCATGTCATGATGACAACCACCAGACTGTCACCCTGAAGCAGTCTTCAGTCAGAGGTCTCTTCAGAATAAGACTGACTGCTACCGGAGATCACTCCTCCTCCTAGCATCGCCGTCCACAACGACTCTTTGAAGACACTTAACGAGACACGTTACATTTTTATTCCATTTGGGCTAAATATATATATAAAAAAATCTTGAATTGAATCGAATAAACTTCTATTGTAATAATTTTGTGTTTAGTTGTTGGTTACCTAAACCAGCTCGGAGCCCCGCTCATCACCGCCTCTGAACTGTTCATCGTATCCAGCATCATCTGCACGCGGCGTCCCTCTCGCACACCTGAGAGGAGAGGAAGAGCGCGCGGAGTATGCTGCCACGTGCCGCACGTCTCGCGCTCAGCCAGTTTCTGCCTGGGACAGTAAAAGAAGCGGCGCGCGAGCTCACGCGGCAGCAGAAGTTGCGTTACAACCCGCGATGAAGTGGACGGACTGACCGCAAACACAGCACGACATACAGAAGGAGAAGTGTTGCTTGTTTCTCCCCCCCAACGAATCTGCTTTACGAAGGTAAATTATTTCCGACTACTTTTACTTGAGCGTTTCTTTGGAGATGTAGCTTTTCTTGACTGTTTCTTAGCTGCAACAGGAAACGTTTGGCTTTTCTCTTTACACTTAAAATGAGTTGTTGGCAGTCAGCAACAAAAAATGGTTGCTTACGGTAAAGCAGGAATAATAAGTGACTTTTTCTGCATTCCTCTGTGACGAAAGAGGTGTTATTGTGGTAACAGTACCTCACACAGCATTAGCCAGGACATCACTAGACCATTTGCGTTCTTTTTACTAGATTGAAGGAGTCGTTCTTTGCCGTCGAATCTTCTTACCCTTACATATAAAGAAAAGCAAACACGTATTTTTAATAGTTAAAAGTAATGTCGTCGTTTTGTAGCGCCAAACGTTAGTGTAACAGATTTAGTTTCGTGAGGAGAGAGGAAACTGAGAAACAGAAAAAATAGAATATAGAATAAAATATCACAAAGTTAGCTGTGATATAAACAAATTTTAATCCACGTTTAATCTGAAGCACAAGTATTCCTGCGCCATTGGAGACACTTGTATGTAAACGGAGTTCAGATATATTCTTCCACTATAACGCACTATTTTCCACCAAGTCTGTGTTGTTGACTAAATGGTTTAATGTGTGAACACGTTAAAGGTTTCAGCACCATGGATAGTGATTTCGGTTTAAACAAATGAGCCAAGTCAACGGAGCTGATCAGTCACCTTGACTCTTGTTTGATTGAGAGCAAATTATTTATTTGTGAATACATATTAAGCTCGGGAAAGTGACTGTCAGTACTTTTTCAAATCGCTTGAACAGAAACTACTGATAAGTTAGTGTGTTAATTAGTTGCTGGATCGCTTATCAGCCATATTTTCATTTCACTAGAGGAATGCTAAATAAACATTACCTATAATGTTATGATCTAGGGGATTCATAGCATAATTTAAACTGAATTTATTGGGGCCTGCCATGCAAAGCAATGGCAGGAACCTATTACTATTGTCGGAGAGAAGCGTCTCTTTAATCTTTATTTTTCTTCCGTAACCGTTAATGCGGCTCGTACCGCTGGGTGCACACCTACAAATGAGGTATCAAAACGTGCAGAAAATTCACGCCATTGGAGCTATTACTTCTGGTGGGATTTGGGCTTAACGTGGCGACATAATTCGCAAAAAACTACGAAAAAAACCCCATTATAACTCAATGGGAAAAATCCTAGAAATACCCTATTTTTGAGGATTTGCTGTGTCGTCACAAATTCACCTAGAAATGCCATTCAAATTTCATTTTGTAGATACGTCTGTGATCTCTTCGAAAGTGAAGACGGCTCGTCGATACCAGTTATGGTTTGTCCACAATTTGCCTCTAAGCGACCCAAAGTTTCTCATTTTTGCTCAAATTAGAGTGACAGCCGACCTCGGATCAGATATGGGCACAACATTTCTTTCTCTCATCACTGTAAATGCTCTGAGTGAGTTACAGATATGAATCTCGGGACTATCGCAGAAGACACATTGAACTGTCATACGCTCGAAACGCTTTTCGAATATGTATTACGGTTCCCGAACAAGAAGGATTTGTTTCCAATGCTTTTTTTCAGTAAAGTGTGTTTGCTCAAACACACTTGTGTGTTTGAGAGCTCACAGCTCAGAGCTCACACCTGCTGAGACCATTATTTGCCATAGCAACGGAACTCAAGAGGCTATTGGCTGCTGATTTGGACTACGAATACGCATCGCTGTAGTTCTATCTATCCTCAGTTGAAACAGATCAGGACTGAGAACTGGCCTTTAGAACTACTGCTGCTATGGGCTGTATATAACTGATTTAACTCAGTAACTGTTACACATGGGATTAGTTTGGAACTTTAAAATGGAGAATAATAATTTCAAAATAAAAGCCTTGAATATTTTTACATCAGGTAATTGCTGTTTTTGGCTTTATTTGACGTTTTCATCCAAAGCACTGTTACACATGGGATTACTTTGGAACTTTAAAATGGAGAATAATAATAATTTCAAAATAAAAGCCTTGAATATTTTTACATCAGGTAATTGCTGTTTTTGGCTTTATATGACTTTTTCATCCAAAGCACTGTTACACATGGGATTAGTTTGGAACTTTAAAATGGAGCATAATAATAATTTCAAAATAAAAGCCTTGAATATTTTTTACATCAGGTAATTGCTCTTTTTGGCTTTATTTGACTTTTTCATCCAAAGCACTGTTACACGTGGTATTAGTTTGGCCCTTTGAAATGAAGCATTCTGAAAATTTCAAAATAAAAGCCTTGAATAATTTTACATGACGTAATTGCTCTTTTTGGCTTTATTTGACTTTTTCATCCAAAGCACTGTTACACGTGGTATTAGTTTGGCCCTTTGAAATGAAGCATACTGAAAATTTCAAAATAAAAGCCTTGAATATTTTTACATCAGCTACTTGTGTTTTGAGCATTATATAACTATTTTAACCCAAGGACTATTACGCATGGGATTAGTTTGGCCCTTTGAAATGAAGTTTAACAAAACTTCCAAAATAAAAGCCTTGACAACATTTTAAATCGTACCGAACGGTGCACGTCCGCCTCGCTTAACGTTCTTGCGGTTCTCCGCGTGCCACTGCTTACGTCGCGGCGTTCTTTGGCGTCGACGCCGATTTGTGGCGCGACGACGCCGGGCCCGAACCCCACGGCCGCGCCTTGGCAGGCCCCGGCTAAATTTCTTCCGAAATTTTCTAGTTTGAAACTATTATTTTTAGAATCAAGCATTTGCACTCTGCTGGTTGGAAATGAAAACTCAACAAACAGCCTCTATTTAAACTGAACTAGCAGATTAATTCAAGGCTGTTTAATCTTTTTGAATTTATTCCCATCTTTCCAAACTGCGGCATTTTTGTTCTGCTTTGGCTTATCCTTGAAATACTTTTTTTTTTTCTTTAGTTAGTTAGTTATTGCAGAAATGTTGCACGATTTACATCACAAGATGCACACTGTAGTCATTCGGCACAGCTCCTACCTGGCTTGCTGTTCTGAAAATAGTTTTCGTCCTCCTCACCTCTGCCTTTGTGCCTTGTTTACATCACACCGTTCATAGGTGTCGGCATCGCCAAAAGATTCACGTTGGGCAAACCTTAAGTAAAAAAAAAAAAAAAAGAGTAAATGCCTGAATCACAAATATCATACTGCGAAAAAAAAATGTCACAAAAGTTGATCGTATGTAATGCTAAATATTTTGAATCTGTAAACTGTTGCTGTGTCTTGTGTTGTGCCTAGTCGGACAGCTTGGTCAGAATTTCAGCTTGTTTTAAAAAGTTACCCGCTTATAAAGTAAATTCATGTTTACTGCTCAGAAGCAGCCATTTCTGGTGTCAGTGAGACGTTTAAAAACAAAGTCAGAGGATTCACACAGATTAAGCGAAGCTGTTTAAAAGAAAAGCATATTTTTCTAAGTCGAGTCTTTGGTTCATTCAAGGGAGAGACAGAATGGACGTTGCAGCAAGCCGGGCGAAGGAAATGTCCTCTATTTTACCTTTTTGAGCTTTCAGGCAGTTTGTCAATGAACATTGTTAGCTTCTTGGAAATGTCGGAGTAAACGTAAAGCTCTGCCTTTTCAAGAATATGTCTACAGAGTCGGCTGTTTTAGTAATGCTAGCTAGCTGAGCTAACCGTCGTATTTGCCAATAAAAGATGCCAAAGATGATTTAAAACGAACATTTCCAAAACATTTAGGATCTGTGTTAATGTAGCAAAACCCTTTTTTAGAACAACTGCTCTCTCACACATGCGGCGATGTTGACTTTTTTGCTCCTACTGGGGTTTAGGACACCCAAGTGCATCGAAATCAAAGCAACCTGAATGTTTTCATACTCCAAAGTTGGCGAACACTTGTGCACAGCAACACTGAAGACACAGATACTCAGCCTGTCCTTGTAGCAGCTTACCCGAACAATGAGAGAAAACATATAACAGTAATCTGGTGCTGGAAGTTTAAAGCTCTAGTAAAATGTCAAATACATCTGGAGAGAAAAATGTGATAAAGCATTTTACCCATCAAGGTAGACGAATAAGAAAATCCAAAGTATGCCAATAAGTCTTTATGGTAGGGCTGAGTGGTTTCCATAAAGACACGTTGGCAAGGCATCTTAGAGACAAACGCATTGATTGTTATGAGGAAAATAAAATGGTCAGAAAAGCTCCCATGTCTACAACAGAGGAGTAGTAAGTTGCAATTGGTAGTAAAGTGCTTTGCCAATATGACTAATAATAATAATAGTTTAAAAAAAAAGCATCTCTGTGTTTGGAAGAAATGTTATAAGTGCTCCACCTGTCAACATTAATAAAGACAGTTAGCAGGTTTGTAATTTATCCTTACAACTATTGGCTTGCAAATGTCAAATAGAAACTGGTCAGAAACCATGCAGAAAATATGAAATGCAATGCAAAAATGTATCTGTTTTTTTTCCCCTGCGGTATTAAAAATGGCCTGATTATATCTCTTTATATTATGGTTCTAATTGGATGAAGTCAGTTTTGACCAGTCAAAGATTTACAAAATCCAAAGATTGGAAATGAGCCTCAGGAGTCTGATTGGGTGGATCTCTAACTAAAAGTAATTTCTTTATTTTTTCTTTTTTGCCAAACTTATTGTCATCTGGCATTAAGTACTTTAAATGGTTGCTGTTTCATTGTTTAAATTCTTCTTTTGTCAGATGAAGGTCTGGTTTCCATAGAGCTGCTTTTACATGTCCCCATTGCGAGGTTAATAGAGCTCAGGATTTTTTCTTCCTCATTGAGTATGTAAGTGTTTCACGTGTCTCCAGGAACAGCCAGTTGAATATGTGTGCACTTAAACACATTGCTGTAAGTAAGCATGCTTGTTTTGTGGTTTTGGCAGTATTTATAACTCTAGATCTCAGGGTTTAATCAATCATCCAGAAGAATTGAGTGCACACAGAATATGGATAAAAAGTGAAATAACTAACTGAACACTCTTAACCAGATGTTCCCATATGATTCTTGTCCTTCTTTAACGCACATATCCTAACATGTAATCAGTGTTTGTTTGTTTTTTTAATAATTCATCATGAACAACGTATTTATGTAATATTTCTTCGCCCTGTTTTTGCTCCATCCTATCTTCCAGCATTTAAAATGCGCTGCCAAACAGAAAGCCTTGTTTTGGGAATTGCTCATCTATCCATTCATGCCTTACTAATTTGGAGGCTTCTGTGTGTGGCGTTGCCTGGCGACAGGGCCATGTCAAGCTCTTATAAACGGCAGACTTGTTCTCCCAACAAACACAGGGAAATGGATGTTAGTACCATTGCTCTGGGTCACCGTTTTTATGCCACTGTCATTTATTGTGTTTTTTTCTTCTAGACGTTGCTTCTGAGGTAATTTTACATGAAAAGACTTTGTTCCAGTTGTGGAGAAAATCATTTCGCATTAAGTAAATACACATGATTGTCACAGTAAGCAACACTTGATCGTGGAAGGCCTTCATTGATAGTAAACAGAAGTTAATGATTGGATTTATTCCTGCCATTAACTAACTAGAAAGGGATGTAAAATAGGTAACAACAACAACATTAGTATTCTCATTAACTAGCCTAATATGAAATACTTGTTTAGAAGAAAACTTCAAAGTTTGGTTTTTTTGCCTTTTGGCTCAAGCTAGTCGCTGAACATGACACAGACTGCGCAGTTCTAAAACTCGGAAAATCACGGTACATCTTTATAACCGACTAAAGAGCAGTAGCAACTGAGAAAAGTTCAAATGAAACAGGGCAAAAGAGTGAACCAGTTGTGTTGCAGTGACTGGTCAGAAAAGAAGGAAATACAAAGAGCGTTAAGGCGATTGGTCAAATTTGCGGAAAAGTTGCGATGACTGTTGAAAATTGCAAGTCCACGCGAAATTTTGTGACTGATGAGTGAATTTGCATTAATAGTTGCACTCGCCACACCTGACTATTGTGATAACAGCTTAAAATCTGAATTGTTAATGACCTCAGAGTCCAGAAGTCCATCTTGAAAACTTACAGAGCTTTCCAGCGTAGGCTAGACCCCCCATTCAATTAGCTGTTTACATACATGCAAATATGTGACCCACTCAGGATTTTACATGGATTACAGGGATTTTTTTAATGTTGAGAAGATGTGAAGGTGTGACACATACATTTCCACTTCCTTCCCTGCCTTGACAGCTTGAACTTGCACTTCTCCACTGTCTTCCTCTGTTTACCAGATGAGATGTCGTAAGATGCGTTCCCTGCAGCGGAGCTTAAATTTCGATGTGTACTCTCTGATTCTGGGAAGGCATGCCCTCGAGGGTTAGCCAAGGCATCTCCAAAATTAGTCCGCTGAGAAATTATTCTGGCTTGTTAACGCTCTAATGGAAGAAAGCATTAGTGCAGGAGATAAAGAGAAAACTGGAAGCATGTCCCACACATGATGGAACGCAAGTTGAAACATGCGGAGAGGAAATTAGTTTTCTGTGGAGTCATTAAGTGCAATAAATATATTGTTGAGTGTTATAAAACAGCTTAAAGAGATAAGTTGCCTACCTAATAACCTAACAAAACACTGTTAGCTGTACGTCTATTTACACACATTCATAAAACTTCCTCTCCATTTTCATTAATTAAACTCTGCACACTGAAATGCTAACAGTCTAAGGTATTGCTCCATTGCTTAACAACCTTCCATCAACAGCATTAGTCTTGATGGGTTTATTCATGGAGTGACCTTTAAATCTCGGTACCTGCCCACAGACGTGTCCAAACAATTTGCTTCGGCCAACTGGTTAAAAGAGCCAGACTTGATAAGAGAATAAGAAGATGGTATTTGAAATATGAAGTTATTTTCTACACATCTGCTTCCTGACTGTCATACCCAATCTTTCTCTGTATAGGAAGTGATCCAGTGTAGCAAATTCACTTTTCCTTTGTCAGATGGAGCTGGAGCCCCTCTGAACACTGACTGGCATTAACTTCAATAAGCCGTTGGTCCTTTTGGAGACATTTGAGCTGCAAACAGAATGGCAATATCTCAGGAAAGAAATCCTTTTACTAATTTTTAATCAGAATGTTCTGATTTTGAGAGCTAGGATCCTTCGGCAGTTGAGAAGAAAGAAAAGACCTGTCATAAATTATGCATCCATTGACTATATAATTGCAAATTCTAGAAATAAATTTGCTTAATGAAAAAACAGCTATTTCGAAAAAACATTTTTCTTTAAAACAAATTTGGCATTAGGACGAGGAATCAGTGTATTTCATAAAACATTAATGGAAAGAATTTTTTGGATCTGGAGGATGATGTCTTTTTAATGACTTATCGCGTGAACCAACTCATTCACTTGTGATTTTCTTCTGTAATGGAAACACCGCAGTCTGCTTTCTAAGAGACCTGCTGGATTCAGGGTCAGAGGAATCGTCTGTTCTGTTCTGTCCTGACCCGGACCAAATGTGTGGTCAGTCAGTGAGACGAGAAATCACAAAGTCAAGCAAGTGGTAAAACACAATCAGCCTTAAGCTACGTCGAACACCGAGTGAACTCCTTCACCTGAGAAGGTAGTCTGTGGTAAATGGAGCCTTTCTGGGTCGTCATGGCAGACGTGATTAAGTCTCTGATCCTGTATGTGAATCCACTCTCATTGCAAATGTGAGTCAGATCAGACTCAGACTGCAGACAAATGTAAATGCTACAAAGGAGATTAATCGGTCATTCAGAGGTTTTAAAATCACAAAACTGACTCAGGCTGTTTTACAAAACATTACAAACCAGGGCTGTACAATATCAAGAAAATGTGAAGTTATGATACTATTGCTGAATATGCAATGATGATATAGTCTAATGATTAACACATACATTTCCTTTACTTTCTTTTCCTTCATCCCAGTGTCACTTAATACCTGTGAGCTTTACCATATTGGTCACTAAATAATCATCAAGAATGCAAGGTTTCCCCCTGCTAAGCCCAGTGCTCTGGGCGCTAGGGCAGTCATTCAGCTGGCCGCCATGTTTTTGAGTTAAAAAAAATGTTTAAAGTTGACAGAAAATTTGAAAATATCACCTGATAATTATGCATTATTGTAAGACTGGAAGATTAATACCTAAACACCAACTTTAAGTCTTTAAAAAGGCAATAATTAAAAATGCTAAGCCTGGTGGGGGCACAAGTAAAGCCTGGTGGCCCACCAGGCTTATGAATGGGCATCGACAGCAGTGAAAGTCCATCCAGCAAATGATTGGTATTCAGCGTTTACATGTGTGGCACTTCAAATGCAAACATCCAGATTTCTCTTTGAACTTGACCACGCAGCTCCAGTGATTTGCGAGACACCAAGATCGTAGCTGCATAAAGTTTCTGGGTCACTGACATTAGTTCTGTGATTTCAGAAGTTTAATTTCAAGGACATGTTTATGTTGAGATGTTGACATGCGTTTAACTTGACTTGATCATAAATTTACAGGTAGATTCAAACTCTTTTCCATGTGTGACACGCTCTCATTTAACATCTGAGTGATGGGGACTTCCAGTTTCACTCAGCTGAGTCTGGGGCCTGATGACTTATCGTCTCTCTCTCTCTCTCTCTTGCGCATTAGGGCCGCCCCTGACCTCCGGCTTGCCCTCCCGTCCCTAGCAACGTCACCTAACAGGAGCCAACTCACACAGTGTGATTGGCCTGTCCACATTGGAGGCAACAGAGGCTCTGCACTCACAGCCATGCTCTTACAGCCACAGAAACTGGGTCAACAAGCATGCCAGAAGAGATCTGCTCTGTGACACTGACATACCCCTTACACAGAATCATACAAACAAACAAATTCAAATTAGGGAGCCAGATGTCTGCGGTGTGATTTCTCACTTTGGACAATGCAGTACGTATTTCAAAGCTCTGGTTAGACGATTAAATATTTGAATCAAGGAAGCATGGCTGGGATGACTCAGATGTTAAACCTGATTATGAAAATTTAGATCTCTTTGTTTTCAAAGCGACCACTGCTGTGTATGTGTGTATTTAACTATGCAGTATACAAAGATAAGCATTGTCCAACAGCAAGCGCAATCCAATCGACATCTAGTCCTGAAACGATTAATTGGATTGATAGTGATTAATCAATTATTAAAATAATCGTCAACTAATTTTGTAATCAATTAATCATTAACTGGAGTCCAAAAATGTAAAAACAGAAAAAAAAGAAGCAATTTTATGAAAGAACAACACAGTCAGAGCAGCAACTATGCAAAAACCGTAAAAATATGCATCAGTTATTTAAGATAATAAAAAAACATTCTGTTCTACCAAAAGTGGTTTTATTTTAGCTTCAAACTTTGTAAGTAAATATCTTATTATGGACCTTTTATTATCTAATTATTAATTGAAAAAATAATTCACAGCTTAGTGCCGCACAGTGTTGATGCGAAGTCAAGCAGAAAGGGCTGAGCTGATGTTAGAAGTTTGTTTTTTTCTGCAGATGCGTCCAAACGTGCACTAAAGGAATGCTATGCTATTGCATTTTAGGAAATAAAATGTTTATTTTGTCATTTAAAAAAGGAAATTAAATTATTGCAATGTTGTATTTAAAAAGCTTTTAATTGAAAAATCTTCAGAAGGTGGCAATTTTTGTATCCGATTAATCAATTGATCATGAGAACAATCGATTGCTGCAGCCCTGTCTGATCTGACTGATCAAAACCTTTTAGTTTTTGAAAAAAAAAGTGTTATTTTTGCTTGAGGCTGACTGAAGACTGTGTGCACAATAAGAAATGAGACAGGACAGACATTGGCCTACTTTTTGGTGATGATGTGCCCTTTACTCCAGCAATGGCTTATGTACGTCAGCCTGACTCGATATCAGCACGGCCTCTGGGCCCCAAGGAGAGATGATCTGTGTCAACTTACTTGTGAAAGCATAAAGATCATTGGTGACTTTAAAGTTGTTGTTTTTTATTTTATTCTTTTGCTGCTTACATTTATGAGACTCCTTGAAAGGTACATTTCACTTCACTGACATCTATATATAATATAAGTACCATATTTGTTATTCTATCGTTAAGCGTTGCAAAAATTCTGCTGGTCTTTTTTTACCCCCCTCAAGTGCAGATTAATGTTTGTTCAAGAAACGGGGCTTTCTTTTCCCCCATAAGCCTTCGTGATGTTACTGAAAGCTTTCATCCCAGTGGCTTTGAACATTTAATGAGAAACATTTCTTTATAAAGATAATATCCCTTTCTCCCAGCTTAGATCAGTTACCATACACAGACTTTTACAAAAGCAGATCAATGACAGAGATGATTAAAATTCATGAAGGCTTTACTATTGTGATGCTGTGTGGGCTCTCTGATGGGTATGTGATTAAACCAAGTATACAAATTCTGATTTCATTTAATGTGCCAACTCCTTTGTAATTCTAAAAGTAATTTTAATTTTTGGTCATTTTGTCTCATTTTCAAAATATGAGCAAGTTGAGTGAAGCCTGGATTAAAGCCCAACCTGTTATGATTATTTTTACCCCAAAATAAATGTTTAGTATTTTACACCAAGAGATGCAAGAAATTGGCTTCAAACTTTGAGAAGCTAGTCTTAACTCTGCTGCCTAACTCTTTACTGCCAGTTTGTGCACTGAAAAAGTCAGCAGAGTCTCATCATCTGTGAAAAGCAAAAATAAGCTTGAGTCACCTTAGTGACCCAAAAAAACAAACAAAGCAAAAACAGAGATGAGCCTCATTTTATTTAATGGAGTGTAACTCTTTGAAATACTTGATTAGGTTGAGTGGAAGCCACGACTTCAACACCCATTTAGCGTGAAAACTGTTTTGTTTCTAACAGGTTGGTCAGATACATCATATTAATGTAACTCTCAAGGCTTGAGTTGTGTTGAAATTGTCTTGTTAAACATTTTTAGACATATTGATATACAGTTTGATTGTGTGGATCTAACAAACAACAGATACGTCTTGAATTGATCCTGCTAAATCACAGGTGTCAAACTCAAGGCCCGGGGGCCAAATCTGGCCCGCCGTAGCTTTTTATGTGGCCCTCTAGACTCCAAATTACATCAGTGAGTCTTTCCAGTTTTTCGCAAATCTGTAAAATTCACGCAAAAACAAATTTCCACTTTTTTTCCCGATTTTACTGCAAATTTTCTCGAAATTGAATCCGTAACTGATATAGCGAGTGGTAAAGAGTCACATCTAACGTCATGCATCAGCGTCAATATTGTAAAATTCCTTACAAACATTTCTAAATATTCATCACAAAATGTCAACTAAAAAAGCACTAAAACAATCACAAAGTCCTGTAGGAACAGCTATTTATTGATATTTTAACAGTTTAGTTGGTTTTATTGACATATTCTGGCAAACCGGCCCTTTAAGAACATTCAGATTTTAGATAAGGCCCAAAATGAAAATGAATTTGACACCTCTGTGCTAAATCATGACTGACCTGCTGGTAGTCCTGCTTTTTCGGCTTTTAGCAAGAAAAATTTTGCTTTAGCAAATTATTTTTCTTATTAGTTTAGTCTACTGATTAAAGGCAGCATGAAACGTAAATATTAGCTATAAGACTGTCTTTTTTTATGCTCATTTTGTTCAATATGTGAAACTTGTTTGAATCATTTTGTGTGTTTTTCTTTTTGTTTGGTTGCAACTGGGTTTTACTGCTGCAGTACTTCCTGAAAAACATTTCTAGTTTAAGAAATGTTTCGCACTTTTACAAAACCCATGCTAACAGTTAGGTTTTGAAAATCCTTAGTTACAGATGGGAATGTGTCTTAGCTTATGTTAAAATAGTGTATACCTACTTGCTAATAATCTGCATTGTTTAGATGACTAAAGTCTGCCCTGGTTATTACTGGGCTTATCACTGATTTCCTCACCAATTCTGTCTCCCATTTCAAACACACATATTGTCATTTTGTCACTTCTGACTTCAATTTCCTTTATGTAAACAAATCATTTCATGCTTGTGTACGGTACTTAGAGCATTGCACATCAATTTGTAGGTATTGTGGGACATGGAAAATATGATGTGGCTTTCAAATAAAAATGTAAATGTAGTTGAAAGGTGTAATAGCATCTATTGATGTCTAAATGCTTTCATAAAGTTGTTGGGGTTGATAAAGTAGGCCAATGAAACCCGACCTGCAACATCTTTGTTAAATATATAAATCTAGTTTACGCTTTAAATCTACATCTACCCTGATGTAATAAATACATTTTTGTTTAGAAACAATAAATGCTAATTGCCTGAAAACACTTCTGATGATTTCCATCTGGAAGGGCAGGAACTATGCAAGAAAAGGTTTTTGTGCTGTTGAACTGAAAACTGCCTTTTGGGCGAATGCAGCACACAAGAAAGTTTATTGAGCGGAAAAAATCCATCATGTTGCATCTTGAGTCTAAACAGCTTTAAATAAAGCACTGGCTTGGAGAAAGTGAGTGGTCTGTGATTGCACCACAGCCACAAATAGCTGTTGTTTAATAATAACCCTTTGACATTAATGCTGGTGCTTTCACTGGTAGTGAAATCATTGTTTATGCAGACTTCCCTACAATAGATACAGTAACTCTGCAACTATGTGTTAAACCTACAATCAGTGATGGCATAGTTACTTTGAAAAAGTTACTTTAATCGAATTACTGATTACTCCTTGAAAAAGTAACTTAGTTAGATTACCAATTACTTGATTTGGAAAGTAACTAAGTTACATTAAAATTAACTTTTTTAGTTACTTTCAGCAGCTGCTAACCATCAACGCTCTTCCACCTGTGAAAATTACATTGATCTTTGCCGATACTTAATTGCAAGTTATTTTATAATTGTAACATCAACAATATAACAATATATCATATATCCACTTATAAGGTTAAACTGAAGGGGAGATTGTTTAATGGTTACAACAGTACAAAAAAAACTAAAGTAATTTGTGAATGTTTTTGTGTTCCAGTGTTGTCTGGAAAACTAGAAATAGGATTTTATATCCCTCCCCCTCGTTCGCTGTCAACGCAGCGCACAGCGCTCCTCCTGCCGCTCCACAACTCAGGTGTCCCGCTGCACAGATTTGTGACACTTATCTTAATATTACTGATTATAATGGCGTTTAGTTGCAAAACTTTACGGACTCGTTCATTCGTGGCTGTTTTCACGTTTATTGCGCTGTTCAGATTAGTCTCGGTGTTTGCAGTTTGCTTGTAATGAACGGAATTGGCGACCGAATCTCAAAATAGTTCCTTTTCAGGAACAAAATGCGCATCTTCCTCCTTTGTTTACATTTCTGTCGCTGCTGACGCTGTCGTGTAGAAACGGGGGTCACTCCCCAAGACGAGTAGAGGAAATAAAATGAAATTCCAAAAGAAAATAGTAACACACAGTAACACAAAGTGATTTCGATAAGTAACTGTAGTCTGACTACTGGATTTGAAATAGCAACGCGTTAGATTACTCGTTACTGAAAAAAGTGGTCTGACGTTACATAGTAATGGACATCACTGCCTACAGTCTCCTGATAAATTATGTATACAACCTAAGCTCTGTCTGTGTACTTTATAAGGATGTTCTGCGATGGAACACAAGGTAGGGCACAGCTGTGAAAATGTTTTTTCAATATTTTTTCAAATAGGTGTCTCCTTTTATTTATTTATTTCTTTTTTTGCTGTAATTAGAGCCTCAGCTTTATTAACGTGTCTCTCACCAACTTTCCAGATCTAAACAGAGAAAAGGTTACCTATTCATTTAGCAAAAGAATATCAAGCTCTGCCATATTGGTGACTGCACATCCATGAACATCAGTTTTCAAACCTGACCACAAATTTTTAGATTCTGTGGTTCTTTCTGACACAGTACTGTGTTTTGATCTAAACCCTGCTATAATCTACCCTTTAATCCACACTTCTGACTTGTCCTCTACACACCTAAAGCAAAATGTCTCATGTGGTTCTTCCAGTAATGTCGTTATTCTCTCCACTCTTCCATAAAAGACAGATCTGTGGAGTAATAATTGTCCCACTTACAGATCCTCTCACCTCAGCTGTGGATGTGTGTTTGGCTGCTCCATTATTTACCAGTCTCCATAATGGCCGCCTCTTCTGATTAATCTTGTTCTTTTCCTTCCTGTCATCCTAGAGTGACGGCCACATCCTGGCAGGTTTCCAGCTATAACCGCTCTCATTCAGCTTTCAGATGATGACTAAACAGAGCTCTATGAAACATTAAAGTTTTGTTTTGCAACCTAGACCTGCTTTAAACGTCTCCACAACCTTCTCCCTTGAACATTTTCCTTGAATTTCTTAATATGTGCTATTTGTGTTGTTCTGTCATATAAAATCATATACATGACATACTTAGGTTTTTGGTTGTATAATGTGAAAGGTTTCTGACATGTTATATTAAACCACTGTTTTAACTTACTTTAGACTTAATTAAACTGATGTCTTCCTTTAAACCAGGTTTTAGCAAGTTGGATATTCATAGATTGGATGATTAAATTATGGGCTGCATGCAGGGCCGGATTTACAAAGATGTGGATCCCTGGGCTGGAGAAAGCTTTGGTGCCTCATCCACAAAGAAATAATTAATTGACTAATACAAATTATTGTACATTAAGAAGTATTCATATACATCAGTTCATACTGATCCATGGTAGTTTTAATGGCCTGTGGCTCCATGTTGTTCTAAAAAAAATGCATTATAATTTAATTTATTTATTTTTTATATTTATTTTTATAAAAATCCCGAAATATTCATACAATTCACCTGATATGACCCTGTGAGTTTTTTTATTTACTATTTTATTTACACAATGTTTGCAAAATACATATTCATTAAGAAAAAAAAGAAACTAAAAGACTGAAACCCCCCAAAAATGCAGCTGTGGGCTACTGACCCTGTAAACAAAGATTTCTTTACCCTCCAATCTTTCTTTCTTTCTTTTCATAATTGCAGAAGTATATGTTTCAAATGTGCTCAAAATACCTTTTTCTCCACACCTCATCTCTCCTGCTGATCTTTCCTCTTTGTCGTAGCACCAGCTCACGTCTCAGACGGCACTTATATGAAAACACATCAGCTCTAGTCTGTTGGGAGATTCGTTTTCTGTCGTGATACAGAACGTTGATCCACCGAGAGCCAGATGTGAAATGCCAGATTCAAAACCCTTTCACACGTTCCCCTGCGTCCTCCCAGCCTCGCGGCGTCCTCAGTTGCGGCGGCACATTGAGAACTCATTATGTGAAATCATTTCTTTTCACCCAGCCCGCCAGGCTCCGGCTCCGCTTTCCGGAAAATGCTGACTAAAGCCACCAGCTGATCCACACGCATTCACATGATGGCACATTTTTCACATCTTCTTTTTTTTTTTTTTACTTACTTTAGGAAGAGTGCATTATTTCTTAAGAAAATACAAATAAAAGAGATGAGCTCAGGTTCTTGTTTGAGCGTAATCAGTGTTATGATTTATACTGCAGTCTTTTCATGACTGCAACAAAATGATTTAGTCGGCTAGGAAAACATTAAACGATCTGCTTTAATAAAGAATAGCCGCTTAACCTTCTGGTGCTGCACACTATTATTCAATTCAATTAAGTTTTACTAATCCCTTCTTGTATGCACTGCCTTTTCTCCGTTTGCTACAGATTTCTGTTTGTAATGACAAGTATAACTGTGAATCAAACTAAGAACTAATAAAGTGGAACAGATAAACTTGATAACATGAATACTGATTGAGCTTCTTACTAGTAATTTTTTCTTTTAAGACATAAGAGTTAATATTGTTTGCACAGGGCAGGAGGGAGTAATAAATTGCACTTGTAATATTTTTTTAGACTCAGATTTGTGTTACTTTGGTAAATTTACAACATTACAAAAAAAGGAAGCAAAATAAAATGATATTTTATAAACTAATAATTTACCAAAAACAGAACAGGCTGACGCCAAAGCTTATACTTGCCTACTCTATTCAACATAATAACTGTTCATGTACATACATTTATGTTTAAATATGCATGTATATACAGATATACAGTACATGCATATTACATGCGTACATGGTCACACAATACATACATACATCTACATACCAGTATAAGCTTTTATAATGTTACACTTTGAGGATCTTTTAAAGCTCACCAACATAAATGAAGATTATCGTCCAACTTTTCCCACAGTTTCACACCAATAACTTTTGTACAATGCTTTATACATGTCAGGATTGGGTTTTCTCTGTGTGGATTTGAGTTTTTCTGTGTGTTTATTTTGGATTTCTGTGTCATGAATCTACGTGTTGTCCTGTTTAACCCTTAATTGTTCCCAGGTGTTTCTCGTTCTGTGATTACCCTCTGTGTATTTAGCCCCACCTGTGTTCCTTGTTCCTCGTCGGGTCCTTGTCGTATGTGCCACACCAGTCTGTTGTTTCTGTCTAGCTGTCCAGCTGTCCAGCTGTCCAGCTGTCCGTTCGTTTACCTGTTGCTGCCAGTGTTGATCTTTAGCCTTCCGCTCAGCTGTGCTGCCTGGTTTTTGGACTTTGGATTTGTGCTTTCACCATTAAATCACCATTTATTTTCTACAACCTGAGTCTGCCACGTTCTGCCTCACCACCTCCACCACACTTCATGACAATACATCATTCTCAGTATTTTATAGATGCATAAATATATATAACGTCTTTACATTTTAAAATATAACTCTGAATAAATCTTTTTTGTAACTTAGCTAATGTTTCAATAGTTTTCTTTGCTTTTCCCTGTATTCCTGAACAATGTGACAAATGGGGCACAACCAAGGAGGAAACCTTTTTACATTCATTAAATCTTTTATTTCAAACAACATCCCAATAGTTATTTCAAAGCCAACCGCAAGTTGAAGTAACAATGGTGTGTCCTTTCCTGGTAAACATTAGCATCAGTGTGTGACTGCTCTGCCTTTCCTCCCTTCTCCCAGCTGCGCTCTGAGGCTGCGGCATGAGCCTATGCGGCAGGAAGGCACTGACGCTGCTGAGCAGCGTGTTCGCTGTCTGCGGCCTCGGCCTGCTGGGGATCGCCGTGAGCACCGACTACTGGCTCTACCTGGAGGAGGGCGTCATCCTCCCACTCAACCAGAGCACCGAGATGCGCATGTCGCTTCACTCTGGCCTCTGGAGGGTTTGCTTCCTCGCTGGTGAGTTCGCATGAAGTCGGAATGAGCGACGACATGAAGCAAAGCGCTGAAGTGAATCTCCTAAGTGCAAACTGATGTTGAAGTTGGATGAATTTTTTTTTATTTTTTTTATTTATTTCATTTCGCCTAGGAAGCAATAATAGACGACATGCTAAGTGATAACTATTCAACTGGCAGAACATCTAGTGAGGCGGAGAGCAAACACAAAAACAAAAAGAAACATTTCTGATGTTTATAGTCACTGATTCCTGTGGAAAAATAAACTTAACTCAGCAGCTGGGATGGGCGATATGGATTTAAAGTTTTATCCAGATATTTTGCGATACTATTGTGATAATGATAAAAGAGTCAATAATAACTATTTATTTCTTTGTTTTCAGGTAACTGCATGACTGTGAGTGTGTCACAGCAATTACAGCCCCACAAACACAAACACTGTAATATGCTTCTTTTAGGACACCAGTCACTTAAAGAAGTGTGATTCGTATCACTGAAATGCTCCCAGTAACTGCATTTAATCATATTTTCAAATTAATTCATATTTATTTCTTCCCTCATTAAAGAAACAGTGGAGAATATGGCAAAATTAACACTCCGGACAGTATGGACAGTTTTGGGGGGGGGTTTAGCATCATTATTGAAATTTATCATGATAATGATAAATCATAGGAAATTTATCACGATAAATTATAAATGATAAGATGAACGCCAACCGCTACACACCAGGGCTGGTTTCATTTTACTTACTTTTCTTTTCTTTTTAACGCTCAATTTACAACAGTTTGTAAATTGTCGTGCAGTTACCGGGTTACTCAAAGTGAAATGTGTAACTTTTTCAAATTATTTAACATTTTGAGTTTTAGGGTCTTGTAAAACATTTCCTCTTTTTCTATAAGGATGGTACGACACATCAAAATACGTCACACTAGGCATTTAAATTATGACATTATGTTATCCTTATTGCTTTTTATGCAATTGGAAGAAATGATGGTGATATCTAATGGAAATATCCAATATACTACCAAGCGAATAATTGGAGAAAACGTTTTTTGCTTGAGAAATACAAATGTTTTTGTTATTTCATATCATTAAAACGTTGTCGCACAATAAGCATGACATCACAGTCGTTTTTGTGAGTGTTTTTGTAAGAACAGCTCAAACCCCTTCGTTAATGTGACCTATACGTTTTTTTATAACGCAGTGCCTATTTGCTATTCCATAATCTCACAGCTTAAAAGTTCAAAACTTTCATGTAGGGCTGAGGACAAGGAAGAGGAGGAGAATTGGAAACATATTTTAAATAGTCTAAAATATTTACGTGTGATCACTAAATCAATCTCGTTTGAAGCACCAAATTTCTTCCACATTCTCAGCTGCGTTTCTTTCCTTATTTCCTTTCTTTTCTTTTTCCACTTGAATGTTGCAGGTACAGAAGATCAGTGTCCGTTTGAAGCCGCTGAATACTTGAGCATGTTTCTCTTCTTCTTCACTTTCTGCTCCTCATTTTAACCAGTCGCTCAAACCTTAATGCCTGTGTGTGAGCTTCTGCTCTCGCAACTGTCAGCTATTTTTACTCCGGCTGATCGATGGTTGCTCATGACTTCTCTCCTCACAGCTTAACCCATGACTGACTTACAATCTGTGCCTCTAGAAGTTCCTTGGACTGATACTGGAAAAAATAAAACATGTTCTTGTTCCTTTGAACTTTTCCAATAAGATAGATAGTTGTAATTATTTTAGTTATTTAATGCATGGCATTAGACGGTAAAGATTACTGTTCCTCCCCTCAACTGCAGCACTATAAAAAGCATGCCTGGACATTTTTAAGAGCACTAACTATTAGTTTTTAATCTTTTCTTAGAGACAAATTCCTCCAGGCAACTTTTTTCCCAGAATAAACCAGGTATTACATTGTGCTTTTACTTTTCTGCAAGCTATGGAAACTGTACTGCTGTAACACATCTGTGTCTCAATAAATCAGAATTTCAAATGATCAAAATGTTTTTATCCCACTAATTCAATTCATAATGTGACACGCAGTAGTAGGCTTCATGTGCTTCTGTTTGGTCATTTTTATGATTTTAGTTTCAGCTAATTAAAACTCAAAACTTTGTTGTTGTTTTTTCAAGCAAACAACCTTAATACAACAGGAATGAATTTTCGTTTTTATGTTTTGGATTTATTACGTCGTTCACCTCGTAAGCTGCACATTGAGTATCAGCCCAATCGAAATAACTTTCGTTGTTCCCAAGAGACAACTTCAATTCAATACAACACATGTATTTAACAGTAAATAAGGCTGTTTACATCTGTCAGAAGGCATAACCTTCACTCAGCCACAGCACCAGATGTAACTACCGTCACCTTAGATCGTTTTTATACCAACAACCTGAAACAGATCACGTTTATCACTCATCAGTTCTTCAGTGACGTCGTTTGTTGCTGCATTTCCGACGAAGACGAATCTTTCAGCCAAATCGATGTCAGATTGACTTCACAATTTAACTTTCAAATTTGCTGCTAAATTCACAGTTGCTGGAAAGCGTAACAAGCGAGAATTTCAAACCAGGCCACATTTTCTCACAAACAACGGCACGTGAGATCGACACGAATGTTGAAATGTGGCCTCTTTTTTAGCTTGCAGCACAAACGTTGCATGTCATCATCTATGTGTTGTAGATTTCAGTCAGTTCAGAATAACAGCGTTCCTTTCTCTTGTATTTTTGTGTGTGTGTGTGTGTTGTTGTTGACTGTGGGGGTTTTCATCCCAGCAGGGAGTGATCAAAAATAAACTAAGTTCAGCTGCAGTCGATTTCATGCTGGTACATCTTGCCCGTTTTAAATCACACGCCGTGCTTTTCTTTCCCAAACTTTAATGGAACTGGGACGTTCTCCAAGAAAATCCAGCATAAACATGAACACAAATGCAAAGATATTCACCCTGTTAAAAAAGTATATCTACTACGTTCTTTAATAAAAAAAAACACACACACGCCAAGCATGCAGTGGTTTCAATTACACTTCATTTTATCCAATTAAGTTTGATCTGTAATGTCCGAGGAAAGGAATATGGTCCCTTTTTTAACTCTGTACATTTATCATAAAAGTCATCTTTTTTTTTATCCTGCTCACATTGCTAATATTGTGTTTTTTTTTAGCTATGACCCACACATCTGCAGGTTTACCACCATCATGATTAGTCTGTTTTTTACATGATATATTGAGTGAAGGTGTCAGGAAAAGAGAAAAAAAAATATTGACTGGGTCCACTTTTCCACTGTACAGCTCCATTAACCTCGGACTTGTCCTGTTTTAATCACTTAATCATAGTAAACATGCATCCAAATCCAGCTGTGATTAGATAACAGATGTTATCCTATGACTATCCAGGTCATGCTCAGCAGTAGGCCGCACACATTACCCAGAGGTTCAGTGAATCTTTTAGAGGATATTGAGTGGCCTTATTTGGTATTTAGCTATTGTGTTGGTAAGTATTTGACCCAGAATCACCAATTAAAACCTTTTTGGTCAGATGTTCACGCTAGAGTTTAGATTTATGGCTCAAGCCCGAACCCGGGTCGGGCCAGAATTATTTTCTTGATGGTTGGGTTGGGCTTCTGTGGTGGTTTTAATAAGCCTGCAATACGTACAGCACAGAGAAAAACAAATGGGAATGTACATTATAAAGTTGTCTGAATTGACTCATTATAGTGTAAGTAGAGTCGATAGTTTGACCTGTGGAAATGAAAGTAGGTAGGGAGCAGAGGTTAGTCAGACTGTAACAAACACAGAGTGTGCGTGCGGCTCCGCTCTTATCAATCACACATCCCAGAGGCTTTGCACTTGACTCACCCTGCAGTTACAGCCAGCCACAAGAAGGGGCTGGAAGACGTTAAACAAAAGCTAAGAACAGGAAAAGGTACACCGTTTACTTAAATGGTGGCCTGAAATAACTTAATAATTAAAATAACATATCTGGTTTACTTATGGCCCGGGTCTGTTCAGGCTCAGACACAATATCTACGGCCTCAAACAGGCCCAGTCGGATTTGTAGGGCCCGCTCTAATTCAGGCCTAGTTCACAGCCGCCATTAAAATCCATCTTATGGATTTATTTTACTCAGGTTAACTGCCTCACATGTAAACAGGCATGTGGCTTCTTGACTGAGTCAGACCACGTCCACGGTTGTGATAAAGGTTTCTAAAACTTCACAAATACAGTGAATCACTTTGACTACATTATTATTTATGCAGTGACACAATAGCAATAGGAGCAACTTGCAGAGACCAGTTAACACAACATGTACGGTTTTGAAGTGTGGGACAAAGAACTTTATTAGAAATCTTATAAATTATTTTTTCTGCCTTTATAGCCCCCTGACTATACTGATTATACTTTTAATGACCATTTTTTTATAGCATAAAGTGAACAACAAAAAACTAAAGCGTTCTAATGTATAGTTGTATATTTTTAGTTTATGAACCCATGCTAGTTAGATAAGCGGAATGACCAAACCTCACCTCTTCTGATGCCTCGCTGTGTTTGGGGTTAACAAAGTGCTGAGGAAACACATTTAGTGTCGGGCTTTACAGAGTGCGTATAAAAAGAAACAAGGTGTTAAATTCTAATGTTGGGTTTTCTTCAAAAGCACATACTGACAGCCGAAGCTGCGCCTTACATCAGCCAGCCTGTAGAGATGATATTTCTTTTCAACATCACTTCCTGCAGATTCACAGATGGCATAAATAGAAGCTCTCTCACCCAGATTCACAAAATGTTCTCGATCCAGCAAAACGTAGGTGACTGCTAAATGTTTCCCAACGAGGCTGAGTCGTGCTTTGTCTCATTCAGGAGGCAAAATTGTGTAGTCAATTATGAAAAGTTTTCCTGATTTACGTTAATCTGAATTGAAAAGGTTTTCTTCTTTTTTTTCCCTTGATTTCAGGCGAAGAGAAAGGCCGGTGTTTTACCATTGAGTATGTGATGCCCACTAATGTCCAGATA
The DNA here is from genome assembly GCF_002775205.1 of Xiphophorus maculatus. Taxonomy (NCBI): domain Eukaryota; kingdom Metazoa; phylum Chordata; class Actinopteri; order Cyprinodontiformes; family Poeciliidae; genus Xiphophorus; species Xiphophorus maculatus. The sequence continues at coordinate 25,166,291 of NC_036447.1, read as the reverse complement.
ACGTCTGAGTCCACCGTCAGTGTGCTCAGTAAGTATTCGCTCACTTCAAACTACACACAGCATGAATCCAAACTGGATTTCGTTTCAAAAAGAGTTCAGACTGGGGTAAAGTAACCTAAAAAGAGACTCTGGTTTTCCTGGATTTAAAAGCAAAAACCCAATGAGACATACTAGGAAGTCAATCTTCAAGAAGGTCGTGTTGTTTTAATATACGACAGAGGAACGAACCGCTCAAAATCTTTGAACTTCTTCCTCTCAGATGGACTTTTTTTTTAAATACCTTTTTTCCCCTGTCGTCTTAGAGATGATCCGCTCTGCTACACCGTTTCCTCTGGTCAGCCTCTTCTTCATGTTCATCGGCTTCGTGCTCAGCAACATCGGCCATATCCGACCACATCGCACTATCCTGGCTTTTGTTTCCGGAATCTTCTTCATCCTCTCAGGTACCTTGCGTAGAGTCCAACAGTAACGCGTACCGTCGTCTGCATCAAATCAGTGATTACGATTTCTGCGAGAAGCGTCACTGACCCGCCTCACGGCGTCCCGCAGGTCTGTCTCTGGTTGTCGGTCTGGTTCTGTACATCTCCAACATCAATGATGAAATGTTGAACAGGACGAAGACTAGCGAGGCTTACTTCAGCTACAAGTACGGCTGGTCTTTTGCGTTCGCCGCCATCTCCTTCCTGCTGACAGAGGTGAACTTCATAACTAACCGTTTCTGTCTTGGTTGCCACGGTTTCTGTTTAACGGAGACTTGCAAATGTTTTCATGGCCCTTGTGGTTTTGCACATCTTGTCGCACATCAAAGAGTTTATTTAACTCTCTGATGTTAAATATCGAGAGTTTATTTAACAGACCAACACAAATTAGTACAAATGGGGAAAAAATGTTTTCATGTCTTATACAAATAAAAAATGAAAATGCGGCATGCATTTGTGTTCAGCCCCCCCTTACTCTGATGCCCAACAGTGTAACAAATTGCTTATTGAGAAGTCACGCAATCAGACAGCAAATGTGTGCTACAGAATAAAAAATTTAATTAAATTGACTCTAAACTTACAAAAAGAAGTACAATAGGAGGGTGTACATCAAACAGTATTTGCATGTGTTAAAGTGGTCCAGTCAAAGGCTAAACCTGAATCCAATTAAACATCTGTGGCAAGAGTTGAAAATGTTTGACTTCATGTAGACTTAATCAGCTTGAGCTTTCTGTAAGGAAGAACAGACAGAGCTAGTAAAGACATACCCAGAAATCCTGAGAAAGTTGGGAGCTGAATGCAAATATCAACTGTATCAATAGCAATAATAATAACAATAAAGTTATTTGAATTTTGACTGCAGTGTCACTTAAACTCTTGGGACTTGACAAGACAATGTCTTGTGAGCGCCCCTTTAACGTTGAAGACAAGGTCGCCCAGGTCGATCTTGACTCTCCTGTGTGTTTCCCGGCTCTTCCAGACGGCGGGCGTCATGTCGGTGTACCTGTTCATGAAGCGATACACGGCGGAGGAAATGTACCGGCCCCATCAGGGCTTCTACCGGCCCCGCCTCAGCAACTGCTCAGACTACTCTGGCCAGTTCCTCCACCCGGACGCCTGGGCGGGGCGTGGCCGCAGCGCCTCCTCCATCTCCTCCGAGGCCTCCCTGCAGATGAACTCCTCCAACTATCCCGCCCTCCTCAAATGTCCAGAGTACGAACAAATGTCCTCCTCACCCTGCTGAGGCGCCGGACCCACATCGCCGCTCCACGCCAACACCGATGGGGGGTGTGGGGGCTTATTTTATTTTTTTCTGCCCAGGCTTTGGCATTTAGTTGTCAAATAATTTGATATCATCCATTTTGAAATCCTCGCTTTGGATGCTTGTAACATTTCTCTTTGCTCTCTCAACTGCTCCGTTCGTAGCTTTGAGTTTTGGGTTTGAAAGAAGCAAAGCATGAGGCTACTCTATGTGCTTCGGATGAAAGAGGAAGGTTCAACTCCCGCTCTGTTATTTAATGACTCATGCAGACTTTGCATGTTACACATGCACACAAAAAAAATCCAAACATATGGCTAGGAAGTTTACATAGAAAGCATTAACCAATCGGTCTTTATGCTGACTTTAAGGAAACTTTCTCAGGAAAGTTTATTTAATTAAAAAAAAAAAAAAGCTATATCATAAAATTTCTTTACAAGCTGCAGTTTACTGCTGCAAATGTGTCATGCAGATTATTCTTCGAGCATGTTTACATTATGTTCAGAACCACATTGTAGAACAAACGCTTTGAATGGCACAACCCTGCGGAGATCCTCTCACACCACGTAAAATCAGCTTTATTATATAAAACTCCCTTTTTTATAAGCAAGTAATTTTACGGGCATTACATGATGGGAGTGATTATGAAAAGTGGTGACTGATATTTATGTAATTATTGTCTAATATTCATTCTCAGAGTATTTCACTGTACATTCTCATGTTTGACAAACCTTCGGCCAACTTCCAGAAATAGAAACGTTTTTAACCTCACTGCACTGGCATTGAGAGGAAACTATGGGTTTTGCATTTTAAACGACTCATGTAAAGGTGTATTAAAGCTGGTATTTGAATTTGTGAATGACTGTTTCAATTTAGGCATACTTATGTGTACTTGCAAAGCTAATATATATATATATATATATATATATATATACTGTATATATGTATATGTATAGCTTTTACCTTGCTCTCTCGACTTATGGTGCAAAAATGCACAGTAGCTTTACTTTGTGAACCAGAAAATGTGTTCTTAGCCCAGCAAACTGGTACAGAAGGTGAAGTGAGGTAACATTTCGAAAGAAAGCAAGTAATCTGTTGATTGTGGTCATCAAGTCAAATGGATTTGTAGATGTAGAGTGTGATAAGACCAGAGGGAACGTGTGGTTATTCATGTTCGAAGTGGAATGTGATTGGGTCAGGTGGAGTTAAGAACTATTTTCATATAAAATTGTCGTGAATGTAAAATGTGCCGAAAGAAAACACTGCTAAAAGAGATTTCCTGCTTCGAATACCTCCCCAGACGGGATAGTATGCAGTATTAACCAAATTACAGAGACATATTTTTATAACGGATCACCTTGTAACATCATGCCTACATGTGTGGATTTAATGCAGCAGCAAGCGTTCACTGGACACATATATTTAGTCTCGTGCAATCATTTTGCGTTAGTTCGGTATTTTTATTGAAATTATTGATACTATATAATGTTGCATGGTGTGAACGCCACCTGAAATTACTGGTTTGTAGCATTCAGTCGCTGAAACGCGACACATTCAGTGCATCACAAACCGCGCAGAGTTCAACTCTCACTCTCAAGCACCGTTCTGGTAGGCTGAGCTGTAAACAAAACCAAAAAACAAGTTGCTCAGTTTAAACTCTGTACATATTAAATCATCGGCGTGTACATAAACTCCTTTTTGTATAAATGGCGGTGTATGTGAAAACTGTTAGGTTGTGTCACCTATGTAGCTCCGTCTGCCGTGTATCGAACAGCTGCTTTGCCTCCTGATTCACATCAAGTGTGAGTGTTTGTGTAATGTTAAGCTGACATGTACATGGTATCATAGTCAAACATGAAACCTTTATGTGCATATATATATATATATATATATATATATATATATATATATTGCAGTCATATTCACAGTGTTAAATGTGAACTGGATGGTATAGACTCAACAAAATAAAATTTATGTGATTTGCTAAATGCTGGCTGTTTTCTCTCTGACTACTTCAGCTCCTAAAACATTTCAATCTCCCTGAAACAAAAAGTGTATACAGTACCACCAAAGCTATAGGACTTGAGCTCCTTGTTGGCAGTCACCAAAAAACAAAAAAAAAAAAAGTTTTATTGTGCGCTACCGCCACCTACTGGAGTGGTGAGGGTGTCTGCAATTTTAACGTTAACATACATCTTGTCTTGCTAAAGCCTCTGGTTCTTACATTATGACAAAGACAATAAAAAGCATGATATGCTGACCACATAAGAAGACTCAGATATACTTTTGGAAAAGTATTCAAACAATAACTAAAGTATTGTGGATATATTGAAAGATGTGTTTTGCTCTTACAGGAAATATGGGGGCGCATGCAAATGTACCATGTTGCCAAAAGTATTGGGTCACTTGCATTTATGCACATATTAACTTAAATGACATCTCGGTTCTGATGTAAAGATGAAGATGTAATACAGCTCCATCTCTTCTTCTGTGATGGTCTGCAAGATGATGGTATGACTTGAACCACAGTCTACTCTATCCCAAAGCTGTTCTGTCAGGCTGGGATAAGAACTCTGTGCAGGGGCGTTCAGCTTCATCCAACAAGCACATCCACGTCTTTACGGACTTTGTTTGGTGGACTTCTGTGTAGTAAAGTTGGAACAGGAAAGAACTGTCCCCAGAGAGGTATGTCTCATCACCCCAAAGAACGTGACATTTTGCAGTCGTCTGTACAGCAGTGAATGGAGATCTGATTGTGTCTAAAAATAGAGTCTGAAGGAAGCAGAGTGTAAAGAAAAAAGAAGAGGAACCCCTCAGAAAGGAGGGGTAAGGTGGACAGAACATCTTCGATATTAAAACTAAACGTTCTGTTACCCAAGCAGGAATGAAGGCAATCCAGTGTTCTAAGCGACAGATATGAAAACTGTGGTCTACAGCATGAAACGCTGCTTTACCATCTAAAGCAGGGGTCTCAAACTCCAGTCCTCAAGGGCCGCTGTCCTGCAGTTTTTAGATGTGCCACAGGTACAAAACACTGGAATGAAATGGTTTAATTACCTCCTCCTTGTGTAGATCAGTTCTCCAGAGCCTTAATGACCTAATTATTATATTCAGGTGTGGTGCAACAGAGCCACATTTAAAAGTTGCAGGGCAGTGGCCCTCCAGGACTGGAGTTTGACACCTGCGATCTAAAGGGACATCAATCAGAGAGCTTCCAGAACCATTAGATGAAGGTACCTCATTAAAGACCTGTTAAAGTGCTTAAACTTTGCTGTAATGTAAATATTCGAAAGCAGACTGGAAAACCATTAGTTTCCCAAGATACATAGAAACTATTTTCTCCAGTATCTTTGAAAGGAATGAGAGTTTTGAGTTTCGAGGGGAACAACTTCTTTAAAATGCCGTGCAGGGGTGGACTCTGCAGAACAACCAGAGGGTTTCATTTGTCTAACCACCTCTTTAAAACCTGCAAATGAAACAGCCTCAAAGCAAAGTAAGAACAGAAACGGACAGGTCGAGTGTAGGAAGTAAAAGTTGACCTGATAGACTCAAACTGGTTTGCAAGGAAACCAAAGAATTGATTACATGTGTAAGCAGAGGTTTCGCAGTGGTAGATTGGAATATTTTAGAGAAATTTCCAAAACTGGACTTATTGTACAGGTACCAGTGTTAAATCATGCTAATGCTTAAAAGATGTGCTAATTTCCAGGTCATATTTTTTTTAAAGGCTTTATAGTCGTCTTTTTATTGGTTAAACAAAAACATTTTACTGCATTTTAAAGTAAATAGAGTAAAAATGAATTTTTCCTGAAATTTTCCATGATGTGATCCAGTTCAATACTTCCTGCATGAAGGCACGTTTTCAAAAGCTTACAAGAAGTGAATGAACAGGAAATCCTGTCACTGTTTTTATGTGACAGTAAGTGTTTGGTTTTTTAAATCTGTTGTTTTATATTTACTATATCGATATGTTTTTGGTTTGTGTTCTTCAGCAAAACTTAACATTTTAGCTGTTGCTAAGAAAATAGAAAAATATCACCATCTGCTGACTTACAAATAGAAAAGCATCACTGGTGCAGAATTTAAATTTTTTTTTTTAAACTAATTTCTGCCTATTTTCTATTTTTAATTTGACACTTTTCTGGGTTTTGTTTCTGGAATTTAGCCACGAATGAAATATGTTTAATTGAGCCCGTAATTCTACTCTCACCAACCACATGTTAGACATCAGTGCGACTGTGGGAGCTGGGATTCATCCGTCTGGGTTAATGGGACGTAATTGGTGCTAATGGTGAAATGGAAAATGCTAATCTCCATGAAAGGATGATGTGCAAACATAGTGAGAGGTACTGACCCGATGACCTGGGCAGAGAGACAGAAACTATTCACTGACTGACTGGAAAAAAAACAGTGGCTTTTAATGCCACTGATTAGAAAAGAAAGAGAAAAAAAACACATAAATAGCATCAATTATACATAATGTGCTTCTTTTTTTTTCAATTATTGACCAGCGTTGACTTTTCTTGCTCTCAATAGCTCCATCTAGTGTCATTGTTGTGACACTAGATGGCGCTATTGAGCCCATTTCTTTTCAAATCAAGTAAGACAACATTTTCTACCAAAGTCTCACTTTGGTGCCACAAAAGAACATAAAATATTAATACACACATCGATGCTATTTCAGCATTCAACAACACATTATAATCTCTTCCTAACAGCAGAGGAAGTGTGGCAAATATGCAATTTAAAACGATGAAGAAACTCAACTTGATTCAAGTTAAGTCATTTTTTAGGTTGTGACTGAAAGTAAGTTGAGATTTACGTCAAATTAATTCAACTGCTGTAATGTTTACCAGAAATTTATTTTTTATTCCTTTTTTGCTTGGGGTGTGAAACCCCAAGCAAAAAAAAAAAAAAAAAAAAATCAGTCACAAACGTTTAGATGGTCACACGGTCATAACTTTACCTGAAATCTATTAGTTGCGTGGAAAACTTTTCTGTCTTGTTTTTGTTTTGCTGTTTATATTTATAGAAAATATGAGCAGGAAAGTTTCCAGGATGAATCTTTTTTTTTTTTTTTCTTTTTTACTGCTACAGGCAAAATGTTCAAATACTGCTCCTCACATAGCTAATAACCGGGTTTGGAGCTTTGAAATAATAACAATAATAATAATAAAATACAGCTGAATCTGTAGGCTCCATCAGAAAATGTGCTTCAAATTCGAATCACTTTGATATAATAAAGGTAATGACATTTTTAATCAATTTGGAAATGTTTCATGTATTACATGTTTCATCTCTTGTTATGTTATCATAATGTTATTTAGATTAGATTGGAATATTTGCCATAGACACAAAAAAACATGTTTAATTTCCTGGGATTCACTGATCCGCTTTTTTTCACCTACAAAAAGCCCAATATCTTTAGGTTTAGTGTCGGCCGGTACCGATACAGAAACAGTTCTGAATTGAGTTGAACGTTTCTTTTATTAAACACAGATGTAAATGTGCTGAGTTACTAACTCGATCCAGCACAGTGAAACTGGACAGCAGCTTCACAAGCCTGGTCAAACGTGCAGAAACGTCACCAACAAACCATAAAGAAACTGAAACCACAGGTTGACGACCTTGGTCAAACACGTCAAAACGAATAGAAACAAACCTTCTGTGAAATAGTTCAGAAAGTGCAATTAGGAGTTTTAAATAAAACATAAAATCAATAATAAAGCGTGACATCACTCAGAGCACAAAGCGTAGAATTGAACTGAATAGATCTGCCCTAGATATTATCAGATCGGTGAATTATTACCAACCAGGATACCTGCAACTTCAAAACTGAAGAAGAAAGTTGCGAGACATTGTCTTTTTATTTTTCAAGGTCAATTTTCATGTCCACATTCTTTTTTTTTTTACTATTCATTAAAACCAAATGACAAGTGGCAGGTTTAACAAATCTCATCTATCTATCTATCTATCTATCTATCTATCTATCTATCTATCTATCTATCTATCTATCTATCTATCTATCTATCTATCTATCTATCTATCTATCTATCTATCTATCTATCTATCTATCTATCTATCTATCTATCTATCTATCTATCTATCTATCTATCTATCTATCTATCTATCTATCTATCTATCTATCTATCTATCTATCTATCTATCTATCTATGAGAAAAACGCGTCTTTTAAACTTACAATGAATGGTTAATCATCAGGTCTCCAATATGGCCTCCGCCTCAGTCCCTCCACTTCACTAATTGCTCCCCGCCAACGATCCAACCATGCAGGGATTCTGAATCGTCAGGAAGCAGATGGTTCACACAGCAGACCTCTGACGCCACCGTGCGGTCACCGAGCAGCATAACAGGGAGACGATCACGTCTGTGTGTGCAGCTTTGTGACATGCAAACCAGCTGTTGAATAAAGCAAGGTAAGTTTTTTATTTTATTTTTTTTTTTATTCCTCGTCTTTATTGTAAGGTGCAAAGGCTCTGAGGAAAAACAAAGAAAGAAAAACTTGCTCTCAGCTAATGAATACGAAGGAGATATTTCTGAACCGTAACAGTTCCAACACACCTGCGTCGGGCTCTTTGAGCTGGTGACTTTATTAGCCAGAAAAACAGAGACGTATAAATCCTCTGCTTAATTACGACCTCCAAAATAAGCTACAGGTTTCTGTGTCTTCAATATTCTGTAAGAGAAGAAGACAGTGAGAGAAAAGAAAGAAAGAAGAAATGCTGCTGTAAACTACAGCTTGCCAGCAAGGCTCTGACAGCCTGGGGGCTGAAGATGTGTTGGCTTTTTTTATTTTATTTATTTATTTATTTTTTGTAGCTTCATCTCACATGGTTTTATTTCTCTGTTCTGCTCCAGACACTGTCTGCACTTAGAGCGTAGACTAGACTTTGACTAGGACTTTGCGGCCGACTGGGTATTTTCTGCTCATTCTGCTGTAGATTTTTCATCTCGCTTAAGATTTTCATCAAGATCTTTGACGCAAACTTGGACCAAGATTTCTCTGAGACAGAGGAAGAGAGACCGCACGTGAAATCTTTTGGCCTGGTGACGGCATTGTGGCCGACGACCGGAAGCTTCACCCTCGTGCAAAGCAGATCAAAATCTTCACTCTTCCACCGGCTTAATCAAAACAGTCGGATTTCAGTCGGCACTGGAAATCAAAAATCAAGGACAAACATCTTCACTTTAGTCCAAGGTCCCTGAGCATGCGCTAAATTATTTTAGGCATTAAGAGCCACTTAAAATTACTTTTAACTGTGTTTGGACGCAGCTGAATATTTAAGAAAAGTTCCGTTTAACATGCTTTTCCTTTTGTAGCAGCTCTCACACTAACAGATGTTAGGATGTGAGTGTAATCCACTAGCTGAATCATTTTTTTGTTGTTGTTGTTTTGTAGAAGCAGCAGAGCAGTTGCTCGAAACTGTATGAAATTGCGAGATTCTCCTTTCACATGATGGAAAAACGTTACATTTCTCAATTTGTTTTAATCGGAACTAAAATGATAAACGTGAAATCATTTAAAATTCGACTTGTTTTGTCAACAACCGAAGCAGATTTGAGACGTTCCCGTTTCCAGGTGTCTCGAATAGCAAAGAGAATCTCTTGTAGCTCATTTCTAACCTTTAAATCAGTGGTCCCCAAACTACGGCCCGCGGGCCAGATGCGGCCCGCCTCCACATTTGGTCCGGCCCCCTGAACAATACCAGAGTATTTTCATATATGTGCATTTTTATTTGATAAGTTGGACTTTTGAAATAAAATGTTCCTTAGTAATGAACTTTATTTATTATTAACAATTAGTTAGTAACTATTTTATACATGCATATAATTGACCCTAACCCTTTTTTTTATGTGGAGAACCCAGTGTTACTTGGTTATTATTTATTTCATAAATAGTGTTATTTCCTGACTTTTGTTCTCTGAAGAATCCAGAAAAGGTTATTTGATTGTGCTTTCTGAAAAACAATACATTTTTATGTTTAGCACTCTTACAATCGTCACACTTTTTCTGTTACAAACTGACCCCGGCCCCCCATCAGAGAAGGGACAAGTTATGTGGCCCTCACAGGAGAAAGTTTGGGGACCCCTGCTTTAAATGAAACAAGCAGATAATGTAGTTAAGCATTTTAATGATGGCATTACAGATCTTTTTGTTGTTTTTTTAAACTTCCATTTAAACCCTAATTTTATTATCCTAAAACAAGGGATCTTTTTTTTCCCCCCCTATAAAGCTCAGCGGGTGAGTTCTCTTTTACGTGGTTGCATTTCATTCTCGTCTCATTTCCAACAAACTTTCACTCCAGACCAATTTGCAACTTTCTCGGCTAATTAGCTTGCCTTCTCTCTCTCTCTCAGCGGCGTTCTTTCAAAAGAACTCTGAACCCAAAAAGCTTTTGTCTTCATCCTAAAATTCTGTCAGAAATTGGTCTGAATTTGCCCAAATCACTTTAGAGAAAAGAACCCGCAGCGGCTGATGAAGCCTTTAGTTTCTGGCTCAAAAGGGGTTTGATACGTCGGCAACACGAATGAGTGATGCACTAACAGGCAAATTATACTTTCTTTCACTGGATCGGCTAGACTGTGGCAACCCCTGAGAACTCAAAGAAAAGACATCGCAATTAGAGCTTGCTAATGATGCTATAAGAGCCAAATTTGCAAGTAAATAAAAAGAAGAAGAAGAAGAAGAGGTCACCGAAAACGTTTGTGTTTGACATAAAGCCAAACGAGGAAAACAGCATCAGAAAGACGGAAGCTGACAAGAGGGAAGACATCAATTAGTCGAATAAAATCCCAAAACGGCACCAGTGACTTCTCAAGCTAAACATGGCGGCGGGAGGGGGAAAGAGAGACGGGAATAAACCAAACAGAATCTCTGAACAAAAATGACAATCATAATTAAATTCATTATCTGTGTTACCCCAGCAGCCCCCTCCTCACTACCACATCCGCTTTGGTAAAGATGGCTTTCAAAAAAGCTCACGTCGCTTCACAGCGGCTCTTTCATGCATTTCTCAGATGTGCGAGAGCAACCCAAGGACAACATGCTCGGAAACCAACCGCCGACAACGGGCTAAGATGAAGAGGATCAGTCAGGTGGAAGGAGGGCTGCGCCCCCAGCAGGACAGGAAACGCTGAACACAACCCACGGCTCTGGCCTTAGATAACTCAGATTCATGTTGTTTTTAATTGGCAACATGAGCTGCTGTTTGTGGCAGCGAGCTTCTGTGCAGCTCGGTGATTAGCTTCTGGATTTCTTTGATTTGTGGTGTTTTTCTGTAAAACTTTATTGGACTTCTCATCAGGATATCGGCTTGGCCTTTTTGGGGGGTCGGGAGTTCTAGGTTTTGTGGATTTGTGCTTTTTAAACAAAGCAGCCAGAGTAATTTTGCTTTTCCTGTCACATGGATGCCTTGTAGGCTCATATTTGCTGTCATAAAAAAACTTAAAAACACACACAGTGATTGCCCCACATTCACCCAGTCCACTGCATTGATTAACCCCATAATCAATAAATAAAGGTGAACAGCTCAGCACACTCTGCTTGACTGAACCCAAAATGTGACTCTTATCTACTGCAGTTATCCAATGTCTACTACAGGTTTTTCTTCCCCTCAACTTTCCATTAAAACATATGTATGTAGTTGGTGACCTCATAATCACCAACCACATGCCTGATGTACGCAGATGATTTGGTAATCAGAGTCTGGGTAGTAACTATAGTTGCATATTCTCCATTACATTTGCCTTTTCTGAAAAAAATACTTTGAGGAGTTTTTTTTTTTTTGTAACGCTCCACTTTTTCCTTTTACTTGAGTAATCTTATTCTGAAAGTGTCGCTGCTGATACTTGAGTAAAATTTCTGGATTCTCTACCTATTGAGTGGAGAATGAAGAACAAAATTCACCTGTGTAAGACACACAACCTGCAGTTTTCGCTAAAGTTTCATGTGTTTTAAATTGAAAGAAACTGATTTGGAAAACAAACATTTGCCTGATTTTTTTTTTTTGTTGTTGTTGTTGTAATTATTGACATTTTGGTCCTTAAAATTTCAACTTTTATCTTATTTTGCTCTGTCTGATGATGTAATTTGTAAATATTAAATGATTGATGTTTTGATCAGTTATAAGTACTTTAGTAGACTTTCTTTCTTTTGCTTGTTTGTTTTTTACCAGATACTTTTTTACTCTTACTTGAGTTATTTCTTGGGCGGCTTACTCCAGTGAAAAATATGTTGAAGTGGAGTTAATTTTACTTGAGTATAATTTTGCCCATGTCCATACAGTGCTGGCCTTCAACAGCTATTAAGGATATGCTCCAAATATGACTGTGACTTTGACATCAAGTATAAAGCCAAGAAGAGCAAAACGTAAAGTATGACGTATGCACAAGCTAAGGTGCTAATATGAACATTTGGAGCTTCAAACATCCTTTTTAAAGTCTTTGCTGCTCCACTGTATATCTGTGGCGGCGACACAGAAGAAGCAGCATGTAGAAACTTCATGTGGCGTTCAATGGCGGGATGAGGCTACAACTCGACGCTGCGCCCTGCTGTGTTCAGGAATCTTCTGTGTATATTATCTGTGTCATGCAGTAGCATAAATGCAACGTTAACAAACCTGCACTGAGTTCAGTCAGACTGTGGAGTCACTGGCGTCGTCGTTTATTTGTGGCTCGGTGAAAACGATATTGTGTTTTTAGTTTTTTTGGAACCTCTTATTCATCTTTTGTATGTCTTTCTTTTATATGATGTTGAGGTTTTTAAAGAGACAGAGACCCATTTTCAAGGCGTTCCATCAGGAAGTGACACTTTGAAGTCACATTTGATGTACAGCATTTTGATAAGATAAAAGTTTGATTATGCTATGAAATTGCACCATGTGCTTGGGAAACACGTAACACGGCCCCTTTAACAGAAAGACTCTTGTACAAAACCACTCGGAAATAAAATGAACATCTTCAATGCCGTAAGCATTATCTCTTTTTTTATAATTATTTATGAGCTATTACGTTGCACACCACCTTCAACTTCAAAGTAATTTTGATGGATGCTCTTTTCCCGAACAGATGTCTTTCTTTTTTTTTTTTTTTTTTTTTTTTTACTTTAAACTCGCTGCTTAAAAGTCAAACGCAAACCAGATTTTCCTCTCCGCCTGCACTAATGTAGACATTTTGAAGTAGGGATTAGCGTTCAGTTGACTTAAATGTCTTTCCCTGTGCGTTTTTCTTTTCTTTTGTCGTCATAAAATCCCCCTCAAGTCACCACCGTTCGTAGCAACATCTCTTTTTGCTCTGGTCGTGTTTCCTTCTCACTCGTTTCCGCTCTCGGTTTTTTGGCTTAAAGCGCTGGAAGGTGTGGCCTGGATGCGCCATCCATTGTGCGCCTTAATGCCAAACAGTAAACTGTGAAGAGGAGCGTCTCTGCGGCTGGTTAGTGCATATTTGTTTTTTTTTTCTTCTTCTTTATTTCTTTCTTCCTTTCCTGTTTTTTTAAACTGTTAATCTATCGACAAAAAACTTTACAGGCTCGTCAAAAGATCTTTCTTCATTATTATTATTTCCACCTGTGGCTTTTCTAATCGTCGCCCTCAGCGGAATAATAATAATAATAATAATAATAAAAGAAGCTGTGCAGATCTGAGCTCCGCGCGTCTCTCGTACAGAACTCTGATTGAAGTTTAAGGAGGAGGGAAAAAAACAACAGGAAAAGGAAGAACTAACCGAGAAAGGATCGACTCTTGGTTTTTGGCAGCAGCCAGCGATTTCTCCACTGGGCATCAACGCGCCTCGCGTTGCGTGCGTAAACCGCTGGTGGTGGAGGATGCTCACAGCATGAGACGCCATGGCATGGTGTGACCGAGGGGTTCAGACTCTGTTGGCCATCGCGGGGGCCTTCGCCGCTTTCAGCCTGATGACCATCGCCATCGGCACCGACTACTGGCTCTACTCCCGGGCGTACATCTGCAACGCCACCAATGTCACCGCTGACGACACCCAGATGCAAACCAAGAAAGTGAAAGGGGACCTGACGCACTCCGGACTGTGGAGGATCTGCTGTATCGAAGGTAAAAAAAAAAAAAAAAATATATATATATATATATATATATATATATATATAAGAGCGCTAAGGTTTGAGACTTCTATATCTTCCTTTCTTTCTCTTCTGGCGCACATTGTATCTCATTCTTTGAAGTAAATATCAGAATTGAAGTTAAACGTGAAAAGTTGACTGTTCAAAAAAGAAGAAGAAGAAAAACAGAACTAGGAAGATGTTTAAAAGCCTAACTAAATTCCGTCAACAATTATGCTGTGGGGTGGAAATCATCATTTTAGTGATCAGTCATCTTTTTTTTTTCTTAACCATAAAAAAAGCACAGCCCATTTGTTCAGCAGACGTTTGTAGTTTAGTTCTGCAGCTTGCCTCTGATCCCTGAGGAGTTCTGGCGCTGGGCGTCTTCTGTTTGGACAATAGATTGATATTTTTTTATGTATTATTTTATTTTGACGTTTGCACATTCCACTGACCGTCTACTTGGACTGAAGCCAAGTCACTGGAACCATGACTGGTTGATTCTTGTCATTTCTGTTGTCCTTTTGTCTCAGTTCTGGAATTTTCCCTGTGATTTTTGTTTTGTTTTTGCAGCCACATATAAAGCCACATATTTTAAGGCAAGGCACCAGTTTTTAACAACGTATTAGATAGAAAAAAAACCCATAATGAATAAAGTAATAATAAAAATTAAAAAGGAACAACAAAAATCACTTTAAATAAAAATAAAATGCTAATTTAAAGACTTGAAGCAGCCAAGACTTGATAAGAAAAGAACTGGGAAATGAATTTTTCCTGAATATTGTCTCCCGTTGATAATTTCTGGTTCTGAGAATACTGTGCGCTGATTTGAGGGCCGGTATAACGAGATCCATGCTGCTGGTGTTGGTCAGGACCCTGGCAGCAGCTTTTGGGATGAGCTGAAGCTGCCCCACCGATTTGTTCTTGTCCTCGCTCTTTTTTTTATGCGTAGGACCCAGCGGAGACATCATAAGGGCAGAGTTACATCAGAGTTTTTCATAAGGGCAGATCTGTTCCGTCTCATTCTAAGTTAAACGGTGGTCTGAGCTGTTTCAGCAGGCAACACGCCTCTCAGCCTCAGAGTTCTTGGCCACGCATCTGCCTGCAGAATTACACGAAATAAACTAAATAGACCATACAGTAGTTGTCATTTTACAAATTCAATATGAAAAACAAAGCATTAATGCCCTATGATTTTAAATAGAATATGCAATTTAAAAAATAATAATAATCGTAGTAGCTACAGGGGTGAGGCTTTATATTAATTACACCTTCACGTTCATGCCTAAGTAGTTTGTCAGAGAAGGTCAATATTTCTGCCTTGTTAATAAGATATGAGCTAAATCATTTCCTGAAGCTAATTTTTAGCATGGAGTCTGTAATTAGGGCTGACTGACTGTACTGCCTCACTCTGACCATATTGGATTATACCTGGATTGAATTGGACTGCGAGTGTATTTCACTTGGATTGACTCTGGTTAATTTACATAATCCAAAAATGGATTATATAAATGTAAATTATACATAAATCGGGTTTGCATTTGTAAACCTCTTATTTTGTTGTTGCTCTTGTTGTTCTGTTGACTTTTAAACAACATTGTTCAGACATATTTTTAATATATATATATATATATATTTTGGCACTTGTGGTCATTTTTCAACAGAAGGGCAGAGAGAGAAGGGGCAGATATGCAGCAAACGGTTAGAGGCTGGGAATCGAACCGCGGACCACTGCGTTGAGGACGATAGCGTCTGCATTTGGTCTACCACTGACCAATGTGTTGCCCCGTTCAGGGATTTTTAATTTTTATTTTTATACGAAATGCTCAGTGAGGACGTTAGGTGGAAACATAGATACAAAATTAAAGTGGCGTGAGAATTGTGCCCTGAGGAATCCCTTGTGTGAACTTTGATGTGCTTCATAATCACAAAAATAAGTCTTACAAATAAGACTTACCAGCAAAGCAATTACCAGATAACCTCACAAGGATTCAGATTCATAATTGTTAAGGCGAATGTCTTTGGTGTTGTTGAAATGCCCGACCGGAAACCATCAAAGAGATTTTTGTTTTGAAACCTCCAGATTAGGCTTTTAAAAAGGGTTTGATTACTTCTGCAGCTGCAAGCAGTTTAAGAAAACAATTTCTGTAAATATGACGTATTCTTTGTTTTTCAATTTTCACATCAGAGCACAGCTCAGAGGTTTGCATTTCATCCGTTTAGCATCTGTCACTCATTGAGAGTTGACAGTGTTGTGGCTGCTGGAGTCGACGCGAAGAGGCAACACTTTCCAAGACGTTTAATCATACGCTCATGAATACAGTCATTATAGTCATAGTCATACTCCAGGCTCAATGTCTGTACTATTATGAGTCATTCTGGAATTTGATGTGGAAAGGGGGAAAAAAAAAAAAAGAATTGCAATGCTATTTATGGATTTCATGTAAAGTTAATCAAAAGACACCATCCCTCCTCTCCTTGCACTTTGTAAGAAGCTGCAAGAGACTTGAAATGGATTGCAGAGTGTTCCTAAACATCTCTTCCCAGCCAGCTCTTAAGGCTGAAGAGGGGCGCTGAAAAAAAATAAAAAAATCTCTTAAGACGTTTTTTCTTGTCTTTCACACAAGCACATTTGATACAAAAACACATCTGTACAGACAAAACTACTCCAATTACTGTTTTGTCTGTGGTTCGGTATGTTAAAGCAGGCAACCGTGTTGCCAACTTAAGGAGATTAAAACACTATTTTACTTTCTCCGATCGCCTTTCGGTGGCGTTTCTTTGTTTGTGTCTTAGTGGATTTCCCTGCCTTTAGGCGATTTAAAGTCTTACCAGCTATATTGGGTAAAATGAGCAGCATAAATAATTGGCTAAGCTTAAGGGGACACTGTCTGACTTTTATTGGAGGAATCATACAAACGCCACGCCTTGTAGAGCAAGTCGGAGGTTTGATGCAGCTAAGCGCTCGAGTGAAAAGGCTAAAGAAAGATCTCTGACTCAAGTAGTGCACCTATCACTAAGTCTGACATCACACGGTCAAATCCAGATGATTAACAGGTCTCCATATTCTCCACTGTGGCTGAATCTTGGGTGTCAGAGGTTGTGTGTGTTAGTCAGGCTCCTGAACGCATCAGGAAGATGTCAAAGGCGTCCTCTGAGGAGCGGCAATAGAAATGTGATTCTGGCTCGTGTAGAGGTTGGAGGTGGGGGCTGGAGGTTGCTATGGTGAAGCTACGCTGAGTAATAAAAGATGGGCTCCAATCTCTCAGACAAATGGGCCCCGGGGAGACATCTCCCCCAGTGAGCTCACTGTGTGAGCAGCACAGTCCTCGGTTCTGCTGCGATACCCCCGATTATTTCCTCATTGGCCTTCTGCGCACATCTCGAGTCCTAACGGCCATCTTTTACTCTACAGAGGATGCAACTTTTGGATAATACAATGTTATTGTATTACTGTGTTACTAAAGTGACCGTTTTTTTCTTCAATAACACCCTGTGTGTCAGTATATCGGAACTGGAACAATTAATCGTGATGAATCGATAACTGAAATAATCGTCTTACTAATTTAGCAATCAATTAATCGTTAACCAGAGCATGCAGAGTAAAACAAAGGTTGTCTTCTGTGACCAAGCTAACTACTATTAGAAAAACAGGCAATGTATATCTTTAAATACCTGGAGTGAAACTAGACTTTGATATCAGACGTTGCACATTGCATCGTCTGACATTCATTTAGTTAGACACAAACTAACTGAGGTCCCAATAAACAGCTTATCACTGCAGACATTAACACTTTCTGGAAATAACACTGCGAAATTGAATTTGTGACCAGGACAGAACATTTTTGTTAATATTTTTTTTTTTACCAGTTCTAACTTGGAAAAATCCAGTGAAAGTTGCAATTTCACCTGAATCTCAACACTCAATCTAAAAATCCGACAAAATCCTCACTTAAAAATGTCTGAAGCTGTGGTGATGTGCTGCTTATTTACCCTTTTTAATCTCATTGTTTGAGTCACATACATAATGTTGTAAAGCTGTGTTTATACTGTAAGTCACTGGTTTTCAAACTGGAAGGTGGCTGAGATGAACGTGATGCTGATTCTAACTACGGAAGCACAGCAAACCCTGATGATGATTTAAAAATGCCACTTGGGATTTTTTATTTTTTTTTCCAACAGAAACTCAAAAACCCCAACTTAGAAGTTTTAAGGGAACGCAATATAAATTCAGAACGTACTCAGCCAGCATGTTAATAAAACATTGATTGAGCTTCGGTGCTAATTCAAGGTGTGTGTTTGAGGCATACATTTTAAAAAGGAAGCTGGAGGAAATTTAGAGAGGAAAGCAATCTGAAACATGTCGGGGAAGTGTGCGTTTGAGCCGCAATGGTGAAGAGAGAGAGAGGAAGAAAGTGCTGTGAAAAAGACAAGATGACTGTTGAAAGAAACTGAAAGACAGAGCTTGAGATAGGGGAGCAAACAGTCTGAGCCTGTTTCATCACTTAATCCCCGAATTTCTTTAATTTCCTTTCCCTGCTGTCTCAGACGTCAGCCACAAAAATGCTAACTTCACCGAGGAGAATCACATGCAAAACATAAGCAGCAGAGGGACTAAATAACACAACTTAACTCTACATTACTCATCTCGTCAGGTCATTATATGTCTGTCAGTATTTGGGCGATTGCAATTTTTTTTATCACGTACCAAAGCGTGTCAACAGTCAAAGCTGCCTGTGAGACGGCAAAACGCGACGCAGTCACAGCATACAGAGAGGTAATCAGGCAGACATTAAACAGTCAAGTGAACGCAGCTAATCAGTCGGTGCTCTCGCTGATTTCGAGTTTTTAACACCAACTGAGCTCATAGCCCTTCCATAACGATAAATTAAATAAGGCAGAGCCACACTGGAGCTTCAGAGTCTGCTGAAAACAAAAGAGAAGTTATTTCCCACAAAAAATAGGGTAATAGTGAAGGACTAACCAACTATTTTGTAAAGATATTTTGTTTGTTACACTCCTAAATGAACCTGATGGGTAGTTTCTTATATTGGGTCATGTTTTTAATGAAGAAGCCCTCATCAGGATTTCTCTCCAATATTGATCTGCCTCATTTAAGATCAGCCATTTGCTGAACCTGAGTCACATATTGCAGTTAACGCTAACAAAGAGAATACCTTGTGTGCTTAAGAATCTCTGTACCTTTTGATTTTAAACTAAAGTGGGTCACCTAGTGTTTCTTTCAACCGTGAACCGTGAAGGGAAATCCCAGATTTGTTAGATTCAGAGCCTAACATATATCGCACGCATAAATAAGCTATGAGTTTCAAAATCTACTTGAGCAACTCCAAATACCGAAAGCTGGACACAGTAAGTGTACGCGCAGAATATATTGCCCACGTTTATCATTAGCTGTGTTTCCATCACCAAATGCTCGCAAAACCTTTTTGATATTCCACTAATGTAAAAAAAAAAAACACAATTTCGCAATCACTGTGTTTCCATTGGGTAAGAAACGCAGTTAAAATCCCACGTGAATAAGCTTCTTCACTCAACACGCCATTAAAAGCCCAATCGTCCTCCTACCAGCTCTTCGTCTTTTCCATGAGTAGCAACATCCAGTTGTTGATCACGTGACTCCTGTGATGAGAAGAAATAAGTGTTTCCATTGCAGTTTTTACTCATTTTGATGCAGTCGAAAAAAATCACCTCATCCTAGCGCAAAAAAACTTTCCAAAATTTGTGTTTCCATTAAGCAAATTTATTTTCGTAATTCCAGTTTGCGCAATTTTATGTTCAATGGAAACACAGGTACAAGTAGTCACTGTAGTAATAGAGATAAATGGTCATAAAACGGCTAAAGTCTGATAACTTTGTATGAAACTCGACTAGGACTTATTTTGGTTTTGAGCCTCATAGGGCCTGAATTACCCTAAGTGACCTCCGGGTGTTAAATGTTATTGATAAGAGGAAGGGCGTAGGAACAAGTTTATCATTGGGGGGACACGTATCGAAAACCTGACAGATCCGTAAATAGCTTGAGCAGAAATGTCAAACAATGGTGTCATCAACGCGTTACTCTAATCTGACCCCTTGTAATGCGTAATCTAACACGTTACTACTTACAATCCAATAATCAGATTAAAGTTACTTATCCAAGTTACTGTGTGTTACTATATTTGTAATTTTTTTTAGTAAACACATATTGTTGCTTTCTTCTTTTTCCTTGGGGAGTTACGTTTCATGTGTAACACCAGCGACACAAACGCAAACGATGGAGGGAAAAGAGAGACGCACACTTTCTAGCTGATGAATGAATTTTTCATTGAGTAATCAAGTTACTTTTCAAAGTAACTATGCCATCCCTGGTAATAAATTAACTACACTATATATCATATGTGTGTAGGCCTGTCACAATAGCAAATTTTGATGGACGATAAATTCTTCCAGAAGTTATTGCGATAAACAATAATATTGCTGTTTTGGGACCATTTTTAAGTAATACAATGGTAATGGCAAAATAATAATGCAAGAACACAATCTGAAAGATCAGTATCATGTGATTAATTGATTTATTGATTACTGTGACAGGCCTGTATATGTGTGTTTGTCATCTCAAGGTGACAAATTGCCCCAAAAACTTCTTCTTCCATTTCCTTTTGAACAAAATGGCTTCAGTCTTTCATCAAGCAAGATGACTGCCAGGATGAACCCTCACTTTGTCATTTGCCTCACAATTAGCAAGATAAATACAAGCTAGCCACCAGATTTTGATATATTTTATTGGTCAAAATACATTTGACTTTTGGTCAAAAATGCATTGGTAAAAGTTGACTGGCAATTGAACTGATTCTGCCTCTTTCTAAAGTAAAAAATAGCCAATAAAATGGGACTCAGCAGTTTTAAACTCAGTACAGTAGTTTGACCAACAAAGATAAAATCTAAAAAAAATAAGCTTTGTTCTTCTTGAATAACTCTACGTCAGTGCAACAGTTTGCCCTACAAATATAATTACAAATTATGCTTTTCACATCTAACAGAAACCTCAGCTCCTCTCTGATAACTCAGTCTCACTTTCCAGCTCTTCATTCAATAACTTCATTTTTCACTTTCCAGTCAAACATGAGCCATGGCTCTCAGAAGGTTGAGAAACACAAATTTAAACATGCTGAGCCATTCAGAGGAGGGAGGATGCGCTGTGCTGAAGGCGCTGTGGTGCGCCTTCAAAATAAAAGCAGAACATTTCAAAATCATATATTCTTTGCAACTGCGGTGAAATTATTGGGGGGGACAAATGCGCCTCCCTCCAATATTTGGGGAGGGGGGCACGTTTCCCCCCCCCCCCCCCCCCCAGTTCCTACGCCTCTGGATAAGAGTCAAACACTTTTCCTTACAGCAGATCATTACTCCACTGAAAGGTGTTTTGGTTTATTACCAACAGGAAAATAAATAAATTGTGTTGGTGCATGCTGCAGTTGTCTGAAGGTTTTCCTAATTATACATGTTTTTACGTCCGATCAAATTGCGCAACTGGTTTGGAATTTGAAGATTTGCGAAGACTAAAAATCTTTAGCCATTACTTTCTGAACTAAAGCTGAACAGTTAATTTATTATCCTGAAACTCCTGAACTGAAGGAGCCTCATCATTGTGGTGTTTCGTCACCACAATGATGAAACTTTGAAATGGTATGCAGAGCTATCCGAAAGCTAACGTGCTGCTGTTTTCTTCCAGAGTATGATTTGCATTCCAGCCTGTCTGGTCCTCTTATTGCCATATTCCAGGCTTTGGTACATGTTAATGATCCCCTACATGTGAAACTTGTGCCTCCGGGGCTTCGGTATATTGTTGTAAGAGTGCTGGCAGCTAACCGTAAAATAAAGACTCACGTGTCAGAATGGCAGAAACACTGGAGTCAGAGTCTTAATTCAAAGTCTAACCGTTTAATATTTATAATCTGCCAATGTTTTATTCTCTTAAAAGTATGGAGAAATGTTTCTCAGGGAAGAGACTGGATCTTTTGAGTGGAAAGCGCTTTGGGAGAGCGGAGATTTTAAGTGTTTTCGATCTTGTTCTGGGGTTTCCAACGTGGCTGGAAGAATATCTCAGTGTCCACCGGTTCCTACTTTCCAGTCTTACCTTTGCTTTTGGCTTCTTCGCAGGTATCAACAGGGGAAGCTGCTTTTGGATCAATCACTTTCCGGAGGATAACGACTACGATACAGACAGCTCAGAGTACATCTTACGTAAGTCAGTGCAACCGCTTCATCTTCAAACACTCCAGCTTTTAATCCACCGTCTTTATTTTGCCCCTCTGTGATGATGGAGTTATCACAAGAGTGCTTAATGTGTCATGACATCTCTATCCCCCCCCAATAAAAGCCTGATGTCATGATGGGATGCAGCTCTGCTAGAAAATGAAGCGTTGTGTGATGAGCAACGGGGATCGTGTAAAACAAAGCTGACTTACGTGCATATGAATGCCAAAATCTAATTTCATGAAAAAAGATGGGTTTAGCTTCATACGTTTATGAATAGGGCATCCCATTAAGTTACTTAGTTCTTTATTAGGAAAGGTTCACAAATTGACATGTGATCTTATTTTGAGCGTTTTGAGCAACAAGCGCATCTGGTTTACATTCAAAATCTATGTGGAGTGTCGGACGCTCAAAACGCGTTTGGTGTGAACGCACCATAATGGTTAGTTTAATTCACTTTAAACTATCAAAGTAAACTTTGGGTTTCTCATTAAAAAAAAATTATAATAAATTAGATTTCTACCTGAGGAAAAAAAACTAGGATCTGTCCATAGTTGCTGGTTTCAACCACTTTGGAGTAGAGGTGGGCGGATTGATCCAAAATATTGACAATATTGATTCCAAGTCTGTATCGGTATTAAATCGATACTAGTGTGGTAAGAACAATACTTTAATTCCCTCTTGAAATCTCAACTTATTTTTGGAATGTAGTTTTTTGTTTTGATAAGCTCTTAAATGATCATTTTTTCCACTTTATTCTAGGAAATAATGAACACATATTTATTTTTGTTCTTCTATCGTTTCTGTTTATCGTGCTAATATGCTGTTCAAGTATTTTGTAGGCAACTTTTAACTTTGTTCAAATTCTGTCCCATGTTTTAAGGAAATAATTGATGGGAAAAACCACAAAAACACCTGAAGGTTAGAATTTTGACAATATATCAAACCTAAATAATACAAAATATTGGTATTGGTATTGATATTAGTAATACTGACCCTGTTTTTATTTGGTTTCCCAAAAGAATAATGATCTCGGTTTTAGTTTAGCCCTAAACTTTCCATTTCTTAGTTTTCTTTGGTTTCTTTGCTGGTGTGTTTTGGGTCATTGACACGTTGCAGGGTCTGGTCCCACTCCGGCTTAAACTGGTTTTGTTTTGTTTGGGATTCTTTTCACAGATGGCCTCACATTTTTGTCCACCACCCTCTTATACATGATTGATCCCATGGTGGAAAGCACTTACCCATAATATAAGTCCAATTAGCCATTTTATGGAAGAAAACATACAGAGTGGGCCATAAGTTTCCATACATAGAAAAAATAAGCATTTTTATATTGGAGAAGCATTTTAATTTTTGTGGGACTCTGTGTAATCGCTGCATGTCTTGCACCACTTCGTGGTTGATCTGCAACATTTCCAGTTTTCTGAAACTTGCAAATAAGTTTTGCCACAGTGTCGTGTGTGACGCTCGTTCCATGTTTTCTGTTAAAGTTTTGTGAAACCACTGGAGCGCTTCCCAATCCAGCCATTAGTATATTTTCAATTCTTTGCTTTTTTGTCAAAACGTATCTTCTTGGGTATCTAAAATATAAAAGAAATATACATTTTACATTCTCCTATGTATGGCAACTTATGGCCCACCCTGTATATCATCTGTTCAGTCTAATTCGATTCAAGACTCGCCTCCATAAAGAACATTATTCCAAAGTCCTGGTATTTCTTGGCAAATTTTATCCTGTTTCTTCTAGAGCAGTGCGTTCCTTTTAACCCACTTTCCTTGGAGCTGTATCGTAGCAGAGAGCAAGGTGGAAGGAGTGGCGCACACATTGGAATGATTGACAGCGCTAAGACCCGCCTCCTGGCTCTGATTGGTTGTTTCTAGTTAGCACTGAAAGCACTGGAAGAAGACATATCAGCTCGTTTTTTTTTTTTTGTTTTTTTTTTTTGCATAGGTTATCTGTCTTGTGCCATATTGTCATGACTTCTTAACAGTGTCAAAAAAAGCATATTCATAAAAGTTACATTCTGCATACTTTAAATCCCTTACCCGACTCATAAGCTGCTACAGTCTTCTTTCTTAAAGCCTCGGACGGTTCTCTGGATCTCATCATGATGTCCACAACAACTTAAAAAGAACACCAAATTTAAACGTACGCCGAATAACTTTCTGTGAACTATGAAAACCAGAATTATTTGCACTATGCCGTTACTACATTTTTAGGTGAAGTAAAAGAGACTTAGTGAAAACAATAACATGTGGAAGTTACTGTAGTCTGCAGGGCAGAATGCTTCTCAGAGTGTCAGTCAGCAGCGTGTGAATGTGTGCATGAATGGGTGAATGGCTGAATGTAGTGTGAAGCTCTCTGGGGTCCTACGGACTTGAAGAAGTGTTATACAAGCACAGACCATTTACCATTTAGCATTCAGTGCTGCATGAATCAGCCAGTCAGCATGTGGTAGCCTCCCCCACATTTCCCACACCCTGTCTGGCAGCAGTTCACCACCTTCAAGCCACGAAGCCATGGCAAGCAAAGCAAAAATTAATACTGTGTGCTGGGAACAAAGCAGACATGGTCATACAGTTGGATAGGGGTGGTATCAGCTAACATGGAGTGAATCATTGTAAAATGCCAGGTTTTCATTTTTACACCATTAATATGATGTTTGTCCTGTACAACCCATCAGAAAACAAACTACTATGAAACACTAATGTGTTGAAACACCTGTTGATTTTAATTCAAAGTGTATTTGATACTCAAAGTCCAGTTGTTACAGCAGGATTGGCCTCATTTTCGAGAACAACCCATTGTCTTACAAGAAGACAAAACCGTAAAAGGTTGCAGGCAGGTTAGTTATGGGTTTAACACTTCTACCATCCACTGTGTGTGCCCTCATTAAGCACACTAACATTGGCCATTAATATTACATATTGCTTTACTCTGTCATTTTGGTGCAGGTATAGTTCGCGCATCGAGCCTCTTTCCGATTCTCAGCACTGTCCTCCTGATGCTGGGTGGCCTGTGTGTCGGAGTTGGACGTTTATACACCAGGAAGAACAACGTCTTGCTCAGTGCAGGCATCCTGTTTGTGGCTGCAGGTAGGACAAGTCTGACAGCTGGCATCACATACACACACAAGGTTTATGATGTTAAATGTATTCCACCCAAATATACTCTGAACAAAAAAGAGATTTATTTATTTTTTGGTGATTCTTGTAAATATCACAGAGAACACGGAAAGGGCCGGTCTTCTTTACACCCACATGCTGTTGTCACAACAGAAAGCAAGAGAATTTATACGACGTGTCTGAAGGCAGAGTTTCTCTTTTTAGCTTTTACCAACGACCATCTGTGCCTCTCTACAGGCCTCAGCAACATCATCGGCATCATTGTTTACATCTCCAGCAACGCCGGGGACCCCAGCGACAAGAAAGACGAGGACAAGAAGAACCAGTACAACTACGGCTGGTCCTTTTACTTCGGCGCCCTCTCCTTCATCGTGGCGGAGTCGGTGGGCGTACTCGCCGTCAACATCTACATCGAGAAAAACAAGGAGACGCGATTCCGGGGCAAGCGGGACTTCATCAAAGCCACCTCGTCCTCTTCGCCGTACTCCCGCATACCGAGCTACCGCTACAGACGGAGGCGTTCGCGCTCCAGTTCCAGATCGACCGACCCGTCCCGCGAAGCTTCCCCCGTGGGAATGAAGATGGGCGGCGGGTCTGGAGGCGTGGGGCTGGGGATGGGTCTGCCCATGGGGGATATATCCATGTACACTCTGAGCAGGGACCCTCTGAAGGGCGGAAGTGGGCCCGCGGGGCCGTACAGTCCCGAGAGGAATACCGGGTTTTTACAAGTGCACAACTGTTTCCAGAAGGATGTGAAAAACGGGGCGAACCGGAGGACGACCCCCGTATGAGGCCTGGATCTCGTTCCTGGGTTGAGCGGTGCGCTTTATCAAATGTTGCGCCGCTGATGAGAAACAACAGTTTGTCATGCGACACATCACAAAGTGTGTGAGAGTATGATTTTATTATATGCCTACGTAAAAGAAGTGGGGCAGTTTACATCCCAAGAACAGAATTAAGTTTACAAAACTACATGAGCTTCTCTAGCATCATATTTAAAGGGGCAGTATTATGCATTTTCCAGGCACATAGAGCCTGGAAACATGAATCATGACTTTAAAGAAATTTTACTTTCTTACTAATTACTAATTTAACACCTTGAAATTGGGCGTCTGTCTCTTTAAAAACTTCAGCTTTTTCTGAAACTCCGCCTTCAGGAAGTCATTACAATGTTGCTCCTCTTTTAACCCTTTTAGAACGTTTTTAACCACCGTTTCACAGACAAATGACTCCTATAATGAGGACAGCTAATTGCTGCTGGCTAGTCTGAAGGTGTCTGCTCTGTGAGGCAGAAGCTGAGAAACCGCAGCTCCGAGGAGGAGCTTCTCAAAGGCGGACCTGGGTCTATCCAGGCGTTTTGAACAGCTGAACGGTTGCCACGGGAGTTTAAAGGATTTGTCAAATGTGCATGAAAAAAATAAATCAAGAGAGTAATCCTGGTATGTTAATATGAGGGACTAACATTATAACATGATAAAAAGCTCAAAATGTTTTGATTTTACATAATACCGCCCCTTTAAATAGTGGCCGCAGGCAGATGTAGCATTGTTTCATGAAAGTCATGTTAAAATATTTTAACTACTTGGAAAGACGAAGCTCAGAGAATGTTCTCTGAAGGCGATTGATTCATGGGGAAAAAGAGCAACTTTTACAGGCTTAATTCTGGTTTTGATTTCTACGGAGCCCCTAAGGGGACATGGAGAGAAAAAAAAGGAAAGAAATCCCGACTTATTATCTCGAGATCCCGACTTATTATCTCGAGATCCCGACATCAGTACATAACGACCTAATGTGGGTGTCCTCCATCACTGTGGGGGTAGATATATAGATTTTTATTTCGAGCTTGGGCTTGAGTATAAACACATTAAATCAGTGCTTGACAGCAGACATGGATTTAGTATTAGTGAGAGACATCTGAAGAGAGTTTTCAGAGCGCGGGGACTCATTCGGCGCAAGTCCTTTTCCGACTTGGCAGTTTTGGTAGAATTCATTAATAACCAGCTACAGTCCTCTGAACAGCTTCACGGTTACCGATGGATGTACGCTAAATTGCATGTGCATGATATCCTCCTCTGGGACATCTCTGGACCGCAGAAAATGATATAAGTCGTCCTCCATAATCAATGTAGACACACTCCCCCACGTTTACCGCATAAAAACATGCCTTTCCCCCCAAAAAAAGTAACTCGCGATTTTTCAGAAATGTCGGGATCTCGAGATAATAAGTCGGGATCTCGAGATAATAAGTCGGGATCTCGAGATAATAAGTCGGGATCTCGAGATAATAAGTCGGGATCTCGAGATAATAAGTCGGGATCTCGGGATCTCGAGATAATAAGTCGGGATCTCGAGATAATAAGTCGGGATCTCGAGATAATAAGTCGGGATCTCGAGATAATAAGTCGGGATAATAAGTCGGGATCTCGAGATAATAAGTCGGGATCTCGAGATAATAAGTCGGGATCTCGAGATAATAAGTCGGGATCTCGAGATAATAAGTCGGGATCTCGAGATAATAAGTCGGGATCTCGAGATAATAAGTCGGGATCTCGGGATCTCGATATAATAAGTCGGGATCTCGAGATAATAAGTCGGGATCTCAAGATAATAAGTCGGGATCTCGAGATAATAAGTCGGGATTTCTTTCCTTTTTTTTCTCTCCATGTCCCCTTAGGGGCTCCGTAGATTTCAGTTCAAAGCATCAAAATATTTTTTGTGTTTTTCTTGTGAAATACTGTTTTGAAAATTAACCGCTTTCACTGTTTTGATGTAATATTGTTTTTGTCTCCAGTATTTGGTTTGCTCATATTATGTGACCTCTATCAAAGGCGTCTCATGCTGAAATTTAGCATAGTTTCAAATTTAGGTTGTAGTTTCAAAAACACAGACGGTGCTAACTTGTTTTCTTAGCTCTACGACTTAAACGCTTTCACCGTATCTCATTAATCTTTTATGGCGCTTGAGCAGAAGTCACGTGATCAGTGTGTGCGTTGTAAGTGTGTGGGAGTATGTGCTTGTATGTTTAGTGGCTCCGAACGCAGCATAACTAAATGAAACTATGAATTTGTGTAAAATAAATGTGAATGAAAATGCTCGCAGTAATGACGTACATTCCAACACGCTGCGCAGGTTTCTGGCGTAAATGTTGTTTACGGAGGCCTGCCTGTGTAATTTGCTCTCAATGTGCTCAGGGACGACGCGTGGAACAAACGAGTTCCTTACTTAAGCCAGACAGACTGTTACAATTGGTTTGTGTAAAAACAACAAAAATAAAATAAGATCATACTTTTAGGGATGTTAACAAATGAGAAGATATTTTTTGCATTTTTTTCACAGTGTTTAAAGGAAACCAATGCCTTGCGTGCAGTTGATTGTGGAGATTTAAGCTAATAATGGCTATTTAGAGCAGAATCTATTCAAGAGCAAATCTCTCCCCCAAAGACATTTCCTAGCTACTTTAGAGAATGTGATAATTATTGTTTATATTGTAAAGACGGTTTTCCAACAAGACAAATCCAGTTGTTTCCATGTGTGGCTCTGAAGCGCCACACAACTCGGTACGCTATTGGTGATTTATTCATCAGGTTAGCTGCACTCTTTATTTTGTTACCCAATACAGACAGCTAGGAAACAAAAGCAACATGATATTTTCTAGGTAGATTGTGGAAGATTTTTATGAATTTGATGGTACAAAAAATATATATAGCGCAAAGAGAGATGTGCAAGCACATCTGGCTTATCAGTTGCGGGATACATTTGGCAATCGCCATGCACGTGAATAAATGTGTTTTGGCTAAGAAGATGGTGCCAAATTATCTAGACATCCTATTTAAATTAAAAATGTACAAATACAGCAAATTTACACAGAAAAAGCTGCACTGTCAGTTTTCTGGTTTAGAAAATTTTGATGCTTATTCATTTTTTAGATTTAAAACTGTTTTGTTTTTTTGTATGGAGCTAGTGCATGGCGCTGCAAACTGAAATGTCAGAGTGAACTTTGATAAACACTGCTTTTTTCCCTAATTCAAAACTTTGAATTGTTAGGCTAATGTTAGGCACTGTCAACATTGGAACGTTTTTTTTTTCTAAAATGGGTTGTAATTTCAAAAACATCCATTTCCAGAAATGTTTTCATCAACACAGAATCACTGAGGGCAGCCCAAATTGCTATCCTTACTCCCCCAGACCTGTAGGTGGCGCCAAACATGTAGTCTGGGACATGTTCATAGGTTAGAGCTAAACATAATAAGAAAGCAAGAATAGCAAACACCAAACCACAAGGAGTGTTAATCTTGAAGTTGGTTAATGAACAGATGCAGCACAAATATTTACCCCACCATTGTTGTCGTTATGTACGACATGCATGGCTAGTTTGGTGTTTGAGGTTAAGCTAATAAGGGTTTTCACAAAAAGGGGCGTTTCGTTGTCCGTGGGAATGTGGGAGGGCAAACTTTTTCCATTCTTTAGCCCCTTTTCAAAAGAAAAAACACATATGTAGTTCCTTAAAGCAGTTTTTAGGATTCTTGTACTGTGCTAATGCTAACTGGTATTAATTAAAAAGCACAGGCACGTGTTAATATATGGAGTTGATTTATTTATTCATGCCTAAGATTCTGATTACTAAAAAGACGAAACAAAACTGAAAAATAATTTAACTACCCCTTTATTTTGTCTTTTTTGTTAAATCTGATATGCAGTGAAAAAGAAAATTCTTAGGAATTACCAACAATTTTAGCACTGAGTTACCACTTACCTCACAATAATTCATTTCGATTTAGTTTGGGTAGTTTTTTTTTTGTTTGTTTGTTTTTTACAAATTTTCTCATTTGTAGACGACAGAATATTAATTTGACATGACTGAATTCAATCGATGAAACAGAATTGGAAAAACAATTACCACCAAAACAAACAAACAAACAAAAAACATTAATTTGCTTTGCTGAAACATATTTCTGCAAATTTCCAATACCTTTAGTGGGAGCTGTCTGGAAATTTTCTTCTGGCATTTTCTTAAAATCACTGGAGATGAACCATTTTCCACCCTAAGCAACATGAAATGTCTCTGAATTCACTCTGGGTGTCACAAAATTAGCACCGGGAAAGATGAAAATTACACAAAGTGTTAAATTGGTCCTTTGACCAGTGAGGGTTAGATATAAACTTGTTCAAAGTGCTTGGAAATCTTCGAGGTTTCTGATAAAATGTGTTCTTCTTTAGACCCTGTTCCAAATAGCCATTATCTTGAATCCCAAATGAGAATGACATGCCAGGATAACGCTGATACGCCACACAACGCCACTTTACCAAAACAATCCGTCCCTTTAGCTGGGTTACTTTCTGCAGCCACTGCCTTTTGTGTAAAGAGAGGTTTTGTACGGTAGCAGTTTTCTATCATGTCACAGTGAGACGACCGACCGACGTTCATGGCGTCGATTTTGAAGATGCTGAGCAAAAGAACCATCAATAAATTTTGTTGCGTCAGGATGGAGTGATGTGACTTTCTTTTGCATGATAAATAGCAACGGACTTTCAATCGGTAACAAATCACAGAGTAAACTGTAAAAAAAATCTGCAAATATCATAGACAGCATCTCTTCCCGTTTGGCCATTTCCAGCTTTGTTCATTTGCGATAGTTGCTGTTGACTCAAGCATATGAGAGGAAATACTTTTCTGCTTACAATTGGAAATCAGTGGGCTTGAAGCATTTTTCTTGTTAGTCACCTTTAGATTAATAAATAATTACTCTCCTATTTGGAGATGGAGCTTAATGTACTGTAATAATTGCTTAATTTAAATAATTATCTCTGCCTGTAATTGGCCAGCTGTCAGGTAAACCATGTAAGTAGGACTTTGCTGAAAAAATAAGAACTAAATGGGACATTAATCACCTATTATTGTACTTTATCAACACAGAGAATCTGATTCAGTGAGTAAATATTTTATTTTCATGTGCCTGTGATGATTTAGTTAATTTAAGTAGCTAATATTCAATGTAAGAAGTTAAAGACAAGGTGATTTCAGAATAAGCTTACAAATGACTTCGTGATTAAATAAAGTTTGGTATTATTTGTGACTATATCACGAAGAATAATTTAAAAATCAGCTGCTACTATATATACGTTTTTCCCATTTTTTGTTGCTCTTGTCGTTTTCCGATTTTTCTCCACTTCATTTATATTTTTATTGTTTTATCTTTCTTTGGGGGGATTTTGCTGACTCCATCTGAACACTGATTTGGAACAACAAAGTTTGTTAAAAATCTAAGTATGCCTAGTTCTAAATGGATGCAAACTTCATCCAAAGTGGCACACTAAGAGTATCTTGCAAGCTTTGATTGACCCAGTAGTATCTGGTTAACATTGCGGTGCTGATGTGGTTGTTAGGTTCTGGCAGCCAGCCAGTCAGCACAGGAAATCAAGATCAGCCAACTTAATGCTCGATTGAGCGAACAGGCTCCCAAGAGCTCATCCAGAATTTGAATAGCGCGTCTACAAAAAAGTTGCTGTGTGTCGTATTGCTGGATCAGACTTTCTGGTTTGAAGCGTGGCTCATGCTCGACTGGTTTCCACGTCTGCTTAATGGTTTGTGTGCTGCTTAGAGATATTTGTCAGAAGTTGTAATCGGTTAAATTCGGTGCGTCTGTAGCTCAGTGACTTCCATGTGTGCTTTAAAGGGCGAATACTCAGCTCCGCCAGCCATACTTGTCACTCCGGTCACCGATGTTTACAAGGAGACGGCTTGAATTAGAACAGACATATTTAAAGTCAGCATGAGACTTGTATATCTATGTTATGCCAAACTGGTTTGATGTCCACGTTTTCCATTCCAGTCATGAATATGAGCAATTCCCCACCTCCACACCGTTTCTGCCCATCACCAGACCTGTGAGGTCCTGTGGATGCGAATGCTACGAATCCTGACTGATATTTTCATCCACGGGAAAGCTGGCCCACCTCCTGTTGCGTGTCGGTGAAACGTCTCCTCCGGTAATTGAAGGGGAAATAGCAGAGTCACCTCTCTACGCAGCCACTGGAATAACCAACATGCTTGTTTGCACTCACAACTCACCGCCAGTCCTTATATTTATGCAGCAGAGGCTGTATAAATATATAAATATACTTTTTTCACTCAAACTGATACATGCAGGATCATAAGGACGGTTTTTTTCTTTTACAGTCGACGACGACTTTTTTTATTTATTTAAGAATTATTTTTGTAATTTGTGTCCTTTAATTGATAGTAGTCAGACAAAGACACGCAGCAAAGGAAGCGACAACGTGAGTCGAGATGCCACGAGATCTGTAGCTTGTGCATAAGGGTCGCGCGCTCTAACCACTGCGCCACGCCATGTCCCACATTCAACATTTTTATCAAGCAATTGGTGATAATTAAGGATAACTTCAACTTTCGACCATATTATTTGACCACAACATACCTACCTGTCCAGTCTCTCGTTTTGGCCGGGAAACCAGTATCTTACTCTTGTTTCCCGCTGTGCTCCCATATTCCCACATTACATAAATTACGTCACCAAACAATGATGCGTTCACACCAAACGCGTTTTGGTGTGAAAAGACGCGCCTTCACGTAGATTTTGAATATAAATACCTGACGCTGAAAACGCGTTTGGTGTGAACGCACCATTACGGCTTCAGGTGAGGGTCACATGCAGTAATCAAATCTGTTAGTGAATTAAAGTGGAAAAAATCCACACCTGATATCCACAGGCGTGTTTCCTCTCTCTTCCCAAATTCTTATTTGAAAATTTAAAATGGCGGACTTTTTTTTTCTCAGGAGGGGTTTGAATTCTCTCTCTCTCTCTCTCTTTGTTGATACCTTTGCTATGCTGTGAATCCAGGAAGTAGCACACATCGTGATGGCATCTGTCCCTGTGCTAATAACTGGATTTATCCAACAGCAGTTCAAGCTTAACCTTTTTTAATGTGGGAAAAGCTCAGCTTGTCATAAATTACTGCAACGTCTTCAGTTGTTCAATAGTCTTCAAAATAAATACATACCATTATGTTACACTGTACACTATAGTTTAAGATGTAAGCAAGTGTTATTTATTTGCAACAGCTGTAACGTGATAGAATATCTGATGTAATACGAGAAAATACAGTTTGATGTAGTTCCTAAATGCAGAATGTAATTTATTGATATCACATTAAACTATATAATACAATGCATTTAAAACATATATGGTATATATATAAATATATATATATATATATTTGAACATTTGAAATGGATCCAGAGTAATCCACATATCAAATCAAAACAAGGAAAAAAAAAATCCAATTTATTTTCCTAACATTACATAACCGATTTGCCTCAGATAATAACTGAAATTTAGAAAACCCGAGAAGAAGAAGAAGAAGAAGGGGGGAAAAAAACAACAAATGGACTGGTAAGCTGAGCTAATCAGTCTTATTGAACGCAGCCGTGCATCATGACTCATTTCAACCATTTAGATTTACCGGCTGGGCTCCGGGCCACACATGATTAGTCCGTCGGACGAGGTCGACTCCCTCGGAAGAAATGCGAAGCACCCAGACCTTCCCTGAGGACTCAAACTGCCAACGCTCAGCTGTCAGGCGACAGCGTCAGTGTGATGGAGGGTCAAAGGGCCAAACCAGTCGATGTCCTTCGGGTCAGGTGTTGCTGCTCTTTTTAAAAGTCCCTCAGTCACTTCCATCAAACAGAGAGACTTCATCCAGATTGGTTACCATGACGATTAAAACTTCTTCCAGACGTGGTTTCGCTCTCGAATTTCAGTCAAAGATCAGAATCCAAGTTGCTAAACTCTTTACTTCAGGGACAGATAAATGTTTAATGAATTTTCCATCTTTAATCAGATTTTTAACATCAATTCCTGTGTTTACTGGTAGCGTCTAAAGTAAATCAGATTTTTTGTTTCGTTTGTGTCTTTAGCTCGGTAAATTATGAGCAATCATGTCTTAGTTTGATTATTAATTTAATTCTTATTTTCTTTAATCTTTAGCCCATGTTGATTTTTCCTCATAATTAATTGAACAGCGTTTTCTTGTGTCGATTATAAACAGCCATCATTTTTGAGAAATGCACAGCTTGCTGCACAGAAAACATTGAAGAGACTGCGAAACAGCAATGGAAATAACTAACTGACTTTTGAGACCGAATGGTTTATGAGCATCTATACCAGGGGTGTCAAACTCCAGTCCTCAAGGGCCGCTGTCCTGCAACGTTTAGATGTGCCTCTGCTGCACCACACCTGGATAGAATAATTAGGTCATTAGCAAGGCTCTGGAGAACTGATCTACACAAGGAGGAGGTAATTAAGCCATTTCATTCCAGTGTTTTGTACCTGTGGCACATTTAAAAACTGCAGGACAGTGGCCCTCGAGGACTGGAGTTTGACACCTGTGATCTATACCATTTATTGTTGTTAAATATTTGACTTTGAGCAGGACCTCTGCTGGTGCAAAAGGAAAGTAGCAAACAGCTGCTCCAAAGAGACTCGACGTGAGCCGATTTCCCACAGGGGGGCTATGAAAAGGGCGGAAACATTATTTGTAATATCCCTTTACTGCAAGTTGAATTTACTTTACTACTTAAACTTGAGTCGGTTATTCCTTTCTGCCAATGTTGTTTTCAATAAGTGAACTTGGTCGCAGGGTAAGCACAATCAGAATGTGCGGTTTACCTCTTTTATTTTGACGTGCTGCAGAAGGAGCAGCAAAAACCCCAGTACAGGTCGAGCGACTGGTCACCAAGGCAACCGAGGGTACAGTAGCCCCCGATGGCATAAGAAAGGTGTAATTTACTCCAGCGGTCAACACCCTCTGTAACAAGGCAGCTGCTGGTGGATCAAGTACCTCAGTGTTGGACTCTCTGACACTTTGAATTACTGCTGCGAGGTTTTCACTGAACAACAGAGTCATATTACTCAATGACTAATGATCCAAGAACTGATAATCACTTAATGGTTAAAAGGTTATTTGATCGGCAGCACCTCACTGTGACTTTTTTTTTTTTTTTAAAAAAGAAGCGATACAAGCAAAAGCTTTTCAGCATGAGGTTTCCCTTCATATCAGGATCCAGTAAGGACAAAATTCTGATACTGAAGGATTTGAAATGACAGGCTGCAATACAATGTGATGTACGTATTAGTGCAGTTTCTGAATCAAAAGAAGCTTGTTTTTACATGTTGGTGTGATTGTTTATTTCTTGAACCTCTTGGTGAGGTTTTGTTTTAAATGAGCTTTTGATTTGCTGCAGAGGTCCAGGAGATAGAGCTGATTTACTGACACAGAGTTCACCTCAGCAGTTAACATCAATTTCAAAGTGTACTGCCCTCGCATGTGTGAAGCGTTTGGGTTTTCAGTCGCAGCTCATTAAAGGCACAAACACTTTCTTCTTATAAATATAGCATAAAGAGACAAATCCATACAAAGACATCACCGAGCTTTGACTCAACAATATCATATGGCAATTAAACAAGCAAGAGAGAAACTATGTGATACCCTATTAAAGGTACTTCTTTAAAATTCAGCTTGCATTATTATGAATAAAAGTGTTATGCTAATACTCTTATAATGGCACTTTGCTAATCTCAACACAGTGATACTGTAATAGGATAAGCGCAGAGGCTGACTCAATGGTCATTTATAGCATACAACACCCTGAGAAACACACCCATTCCCCAGCATGGCAGGCAGTCTGGTCATCAACTTCTCTGATCCACCCCAACAGCTGACTTTGTGAACCGTCC
This sequence comes from Xiphophorus maculatus, assembly GCF_002775205.1. NCBI lineage: Eukaryota > Metazoa > Chordata > Actinopteri > Cyprinodontiformes > Poeciliidae > Xiphophorus > Xiphophorus maculatus. The sequence goes on along the minus strand of NC_036447.1, from coordinate 25,130,328 downwards.
GTCACAGTGTGAGGGGAAAGAGGGACATGAAAGTAGGACAGAGGAGTCTGGCCCCCTTCCCTTCGAACCTGAAGCTCAGATTTGCGGTAGCGAGAGAGAAGACATTCGTCCTGGGTGGAGAGAGGGAAAGGACGACGACGTGTTTTCCCCCCTGAGACTTACCGCGGCCCACCGAGGGGAAGAGGTCTCAGAGTTTCAGATCAGAATATCGAGTCTTACGTACTTTTTGTTAACTGAGTAGAAGTCGCACCAACTGGAAAACATGCACAAGCGCACCAAGATAAAGATCGCCATCTTCGTGCTGGTGGTGGGTATGGCGTGCATGTTCACGGCGGTGGTCACGGACCACTGGGCGGTGCTCAGCCCACAGGTGGTGAGGTTCAATGAGACCTGCGAGGCGGCACACTTCGGCCTTTGGAGGCTGTGCAAGAAGCACATCTACATCACCGAGCAGAACTATGACAAAGAGCATGGCTGCGGACCAATCAGCCTGCCTGGAGGTAAGGCAGAAAAACTCCAGGTAAAACGCTTTCTAATTCACCAGTAAAGTCAAAACAAATTGTAAAAGTTTAGGTTTTTGAATGTGGCGAACAATTTAGCCTCACGAAGCGCAGCTACAGCTTTTTGCACCACAGCCTCTCCTGTTAAGCTCGAAGCTAACAGAGGAAGTCACGTGACTGTGTGAAATCCCCGGAGAGGTACTCAATCAGGGGTGTCCAAACTTTTGAGATACTTTTTGAGATACTGAACATTGTATCTCTTTTGTTATGAAAATAATAATAATAATTCTATTGTAGAAACAAAGTAAACACACAGTATTTCAGGGTGTTTTCACACCTGATGGTTCGGTAGACTTTGATTGAGGACCAAAATGGCGACATTTGTTACATTTTCAGCCGATGCAGTTCACTTTTATTCCTTTGAAAAACCTGTTCCCCTCCTCGCCTGCGGTGGCGCTGCAACAGGAACCACTGAGGGAAAAATGTTGCTAACTCTCTAAAATATGAGTGGATTTTTTTTCTCTACATTGCTGTGAAAAAGTGTTAACCCCTTGAAGACTTTCTCTGTTTCTTTCTCCTTGTTACACCGTGATTTTTCAGGTCATCAAACATAATAGTATTAGACAAAGTTGCTGATTTTATTCACTGAGGATCGAGAGTCATTCAAACCAACACGACATTCCATGAAACAATAATTCCCCCTGTTGGCAACATTACAGTTCATTTCTAATTTACCCAATAGGAACCATTACCCCCCCCCCCCACACACACACACACACACACACCACACACACACACATAGGGCCAAATTGGTTTGGTAAAGCTTGTTTCCTTTACTGCAGACATTTTTTGAAAACGGCTTTTTGTATTTTCTCATGTTGCCATTTTTACCCCATTAGGATGTGGTTGTTGTTCTGCAACAACAAAAAACTGCAATAGGCCAAATACTTTCTCCAAAGCCTTGTATTACATTATTATTATATTAACTGGCAGTACCACTCGTAGCTGATATGCTTCTTGCTCCTGTTTTTGTGGTAAAATTAAAAAAAAGAAAGAAAGAAACAGCATTTACTAATTGTTTCAGGTTTTTTTTTCTTTCTTTTTTGAAGGAGGGTTTAGGTTTTGTGGCCCAGGACTAATTATATTTATCAGAACCGAAAAGAAAATGGCTCTCTGGGTTGAAGAGGGTGCTGACCTCTGAGCTCTGCAAACAACAGGAGTGTGAAGACTTAATCAGACTGCAGCAGCAGGTACCAGCCAGAGACACCACAGTTTATGAGCTACAGAGGGTAAAGAGACCACCAAAAAACACTGCATTTCACAACAGCTAAACAGTTTATTCCCACAGTGATTCCCACACAAGCTGCTGAGAATAGCTTACAGTGTGCATGTTATAAAACATACATACATCTAATGGTGAAAAGAAAAGCTCAACTTATCGACTGTGTACAGAAGAATTATGTTCCATGTTGTGGTCAAGTGGTGAAAATGACGTGTTTTTTTTTTTTTTTAGTCTGTCATTGTTTTAAGAACATGGAAAAGGAAATGGTTTTGTTTTTTAATACTATAATCAATAGTGAAATTCGTAGGTTGCTTTTTAGATCACTACCAAACAGCTAATGAGTCTATGAAATGTTTGAGTTTTGTGTAGCTTTAACCTAAATGAAACTATTTAATACCTCGTAACCGTCGTGAGGGAAGTTAAGGGATTAAAGATAATAAAAAAGGTGCTGATATAATTAAATGTTCCCAAATATTGCAGGGTGCAGTGCAACGTGCCCTCCCCCCGAATGTCAACCATTATATGAGCAGCACTTATCAGACTGTATGTCACGCAGTTGTTAAACATTTGTGGGTTTTGGTCAGCTTTTCACGACATGACCATAGACACCTGTCTAAATCCCTTCTACTCACAAACTTAAGCTAATTCTTGACTGACGGCGGCGATTGGGATGCCTGCACTCTGCTTGCACCGCAGGTCTCTTTCAGAAACAGCTGAAACGCCCGAGGCGCGGCTCACTGGTGCAGACGTGCCGGATTTTCTCAATAATTTGAGCCGGGCGCATGTTGAGCTCTCCGGGCGGCGGCGATAGGTGGCACATATTTTGGATTCCAGAGTTTTTATCTGCAAAGATTGTGTGTAATTAGGAGAACATTTATTCACAGTAAAAACAAATGAACGTGATCATTATAATGCTGTGCAACAATAGTCTGGTTTAGCTATGAATAACTATTAATAAGTGCTGAAGGTAATTAGCAATAAAACTGGTAATCTGGATCAGAATTACCAAACAACGTCTAACAGAAAGAATTCAACCGGCTATTACCTTAATCAATAAACTTAGCAAGCTAGTAACACTGAAGTAAAATGCGAAATAACGATGAAATAAACTACTAAAAGTAAAACGGTAAGAATGTACAAGTAAAAAAATAGAGCCAGAAAAACGATGAAATGACAAAAAAAAACTGGAGATGAGGTTAAATTTGTTTTCAACCGATTCAGATTAGTTTATGCCAGATTATTACCTGGATTCCTCCCAGAGACACAAAAAATATGTAAGAATGAGCATGAAATAGCCTGCAGAAAGATGTATAATAATGTCATTATGCAGTGTGAATATGTATTTTGAAAACCAAGGTTTGTAGTGAAGAGTTTTGTTGGCGAGACCAAATTAGCCCCAAGCTAATTTAGACTAATTAGCTCAATTTGTTCAAACAAGCAGTTCACAACGCAAACCAGAGATGGAGAAAAACACTTTGAAAAAGTAATGTTTCATAAACTAATTTGCTGAATTTGAACTGAAATCAATAACCTTTGAGACAATTGATTTTTAATCTATTGATCAGTCACTCTAATTTTGTATTTTGGTGTACCAATATGGCTGACTGAAGTGGCATAAAGGATCTAGTTTTTTTTATTTTTGAACGATCACTTTTAAGTTCAAAGCACCGTAACTAATAATGTTGATTATTTATGAGTGGCAGCGGTTCGCTACGGTTGACCGTGGCATTTAATTAATTTTGTTATAATAATTGTGTAAATAAATAACATCAATTAACAAACCGAACAATCTCACTCAAATTAAGCTAATTATTCTCCAAAGAAATTCTCAAATCTTTCCACTCTGAGAAACAGAAGATAAAAGCAGTTTTTTACTTCTGTTTTTTTATTTTACAAAATAGACATTTGTTTCTTCTTCTTTTTTTTTACTAAAAAGAAATAGACCAACACAGCAACAGTTTGGAGTGTCAGAAAAAATATGATAAAATGATGTTTCTTTATGTTGAGACACACAAAGAAACCTAATTTTGTTTTGAAAATGTTGTTTTATTTTGGCTGTACTGGAAGCTAACTTTGACTAAAACTTGAACTGCCAGTTAAATTTGAGATCAAAGTCCGTGGAGTGGTTTATGCTACGACTGGAATGAGACAGACAGATGACGCTCAACATGCAAATATAACTAAAACAAAACAACAATATTTGTTATTGTCATGCTAATGACAATAACAAATATTTTTTTCAGTATGAAAATGTCCCAGTAGATAGCATGGAGTTCCCCGCTGGCAGGATTTGGTGAGGGAAGGGATTGATTATTTTGGATAAATGCCTTCAGACAGTTGTCAACATCTGATAAAAATTAAAAATTAAAAAAACAGGACTCAAGCATTAGGCGAAGAGATTCACAAGTGGAAAGTGTGGGCTGCCTTGTTCTTAGTAGAATGCTGACAAAGTACAGAGGGTGACTTATTTCTGCTGCTGTTAATAGCTTTCTTCAAATCCAAGCATAGAAAATTTTACTCTGATTATCGTCTTTAGTTTAATCGCTATTCACAGATGCTACTGGTTATCAATAGGATATTCTGTTCAGCTCTCAACCGGCAAACCTTTTCTACCTGAAAAACCTTCAGGCCAGGACTTTGGCGGTTTCCATGGCCGCGTTGTTGCAAGAGGGCCAATACAATAACTATCTGAGAGGTTCCAGAAATAGGAAGCGTGCGATTTATTTCATATTGCACGCAACGAAACAGTGCTGTTAGCTACAAAAATACGGCATGTAAATACTCAGCTGTGCTGGGGCAGAGCCATGGGGGTCAAGTGTTCATGCACAAGCCTGTGGGTTCCCTGAGTGACAGGGCCTCATGGCAGAGTCTGGCATAACTCTAAGACCCACAACACCATTAAACCCTTCCCTCAAGACCTGACTACAGCACCACGTCCCTTTGCAGGACTCAAATTACTTCTCACTGCACCAGGGTAGGCGGTTCACTCCAAAAAAGATTAGGAGTCAATGCTATTTTGCTCTTAAACACACCCAAGTTTACAACCAACCCATCAAATAGGCGGACAGAATGTCTGCAACGTCTTTACACTTTATCTGGCGTCCAGAGTTTTTGGCTTTGTACAATCGACTAAATTTGGATTATCTTAGGACTTTGGCTGTGGTTATTGGCCCTAACATTTCCTCTTCTGACAAAGTGGATCGATGGCACGCATCAAAAAAGACGGGGAAGCGACATGACGGCGTGCAGAGACGCTCAAACCGGCGTTCTCACCTGATCCTTGGAAACATGACAGACTGCCCTATTTAGAACAAGAAAAGAGTTACACAACATGTCAGCACAGCCAGCAGGACAGGGGCCAATAATAGAGAGAACACACTGTCAGAGTGTCACTGAGGGGCCCGAATCATTTTCACAGATAATTACAGATTCAAAGGCTTTGAAATTTGTTTGTCTTCATATTTGCTATAGTTGCATATTCACATGTTTGTCGAAAAAGTGTAAAATGAGAACAACAGAAAAAAGCTTGGGACAGATGGCGACTTCCTGTTATGGTTATGGTGGCAGGAAGTCGGGGTCTTCCATGTGACTGCCCCACCCATGTGGGCCCCATTGGGATTTTGTGAAGATTGAATATGTACTAAATGGTTCTGGGATCAAGATAGGCGTGTTGTGTAAATACAACTCGCCTTGGTAAAAACAGTTGGGCACCCTATGTAGGTCAAAGCTCAGGCTTTAATGGGTGGTTCAGAAAATCAGCGGAAATTGCCAACACATGTTACCCACCTTTAGCTTTGAATTGTCCCATGAAAAACTCCATGCAGCTAATTAACAATTCAGGAGCAATTTCATCTGGAATCCATCACTCAACATCCTCTGTTTTTGAATTCACCCCATGTTAAGGTTTGCTGGGTCCTTCTGGCAGCTGTAGGGTAGCAGCTTAACAGAAACATGTTAATATTACATAATCAAATGACCAATTTTGACCTAAAAGCCACTAGGGGTAAACTCAACACACAGTGACAGCAACGACAAAAGTAGAACATTTTTCAACTTTCTCGTGTTGTATTGTTAGATGGCTACGTGCCCCAGCTTGAAGATTAGCGGTAAATACCATTGTCTTTGTGTGTCAGTTGATTTTTAAAAAATTATCAAATTAATCACGATTAAACACTATGCTTAACTTTGTAAGCTTGACATGTAAATATGCAAGTTTTCAAAAGATATTTCAGAAAATGTTCTGTTTTCTCAAATCAAATAGTCTGAAGAGTTTCAATTTTCCAGGTTTTCATTTTCAGAAGAATTTAAAAGTAGTCATTTTGTTTTAAAGGTTAATTTAAAATTGTTAACTACAGAGTGCTTGTGTTTCAGTGGAAGGATAATTCATTGTTGTAACCTTGGTTTTATCCAAGCCTCCACTGTTTTTTTGTTGGTTTTTTTAAAAGTGAAATTTGCAACTGAGCGCACCGGTTTGAGTCTCCTCACTCATTTTTTCCACTTGCTTTTGCAACTCTGCATTGTTATAGGTCATGCTGAGCCCAATACAATCGCTTGCCCTCCTTCAGCCAAAGGGTCTGACCAATTCCAAACTAGTACACACAGAGAGCTAGCGACAACACAGGAAAGTTGAAAAATGTTCCCACTTTTGTCGCTGCCGTCACTGTCGTGTCCGGTGTGTTGAGTGGCGTTTAGGTCAAAATAGGTCATCTGGTCATGCAATATCAATGTGTTCAACTTTTCAGATAAATCTTGTGCGGTAATGTTGACAGTTTGGTGCTGGAGCATCTGCCCTTTGTCCTCTGAACAAAAAGTGCCCTTCTGAAATCCCTTTCTTTTTTACAATGTGGTCTGTGCCCATAATAAGTCAAACATTACTAAGGTCGACCCTTTTTTTAATACTTTACCACCTTAACCCCCATAATGTCTGTGTACGCCACTGGCTGGGTTTTAACTTTCTTGTCTGTCCACAATCTTAAAATAATAATAATAATAATAGTTTGACTGCCTTTTCATGACAGGAAAATAAAAAACAATTTTCCGAGATTCGGGTGATTCGGAGGCCTTTCATTTCTCCGTCAGCTTTGACTCAGAGGTGTAACTCATTGACGAGCCTCTATTTCACCTCTTATGTGCCGTCAACAGTGAAAACAGTGGGGCTTGTTGCCTGGTAACCATCTTTCGATCTTCCTTCTCTTTATGGCCAGTCCCTGTTCTCATTCATAAAAACATCTTTATTTATATGCGGGCCCACACAGTGTGCTACATGACAGTGAAAGCTGGCTTTGGGGAGCCTTAGAAAGCTCATTTTTTCCCCAATAGTTTGTGCCAATTATTTCATGTTGTTTGAGATTTCATCTTATTTTAACACGTGAACATTTTCATAGCATGGTAAATTAAGCACTTGCTATATTGTAATAGTAAACTCTTTTTTTCCCACACAGCAGCATTTATTCCTTACTAACTGAGGGCTGATTTTTATTTTTTTTTTTTTACACCGACTGAGATTAATCCTTTAACATGATATATCAAGCAGCTATTTAAAAAAAAATTGATTTAATACTTTCTGTCTAAAGCTCACACAGCATGTACAGTCCTAGGATGTGTGATAAGTGGCCTTGGCTCTCATCATATACTTGTAAAGTGAGCGATGAAAGTAAGACGTGTTCCAGATTTGACACTAATTCCAGACTACTCCTAAACTGGATTCAATATTTTATCGACCTTGCTCAACATCAAAGAACCTTTCCTCTACCAAATCACTTCATGGGCGCACTGAGCAACTCCACTTTTACTCAAAACAAATCCCAAAGCTTTAGCGCATCATCTGCCGGAGAAAAAAGTAACCGTGATTTGTGCCGTGACCGCAGCTGCTTTGTTAAGTCACGCCGCACGAAGCCGAACGCGTTTCTGAACGGGAGACAGTTTTTACTGTTGCCGTTATCCGGAGGGCGTCGGTTTTAAGATGCTTTTAGAGCGTAAATGTGACAGATCTGAGACGGTGTGAAGTGTTCCAAGAGAGGCCAAGACGTTCACGAGGTGCTCAGCAGGAGGGTTTCCCGTAATGGCGTGAAAAGATGCGGGGCAAGACTTCAACGGGGGTGTGAAAAGGTTCAGTGGTGCAGCAGGGGAAGAAGGAAAGTGAAATATCTAAAACAAAGCAACAGTCCAATAGAAACTGCAGTAACAATTTTTTTTAAAGTAGAGATATTAACTCAGTGAGGACTGAGTTAATATCTTTCCCATGGTTTACTTCACCCGCTAATTTCAAAATCTTAAGTCAAACACAGAACATTTTATTTTCATTCAGGTGCAGAAAATTTGTCTTCTTAAAACCACTTAGTACAGATTCCGACGTATTTATGCTGTTGGGGACAACTGGCAAATAGACCTGAACATCATCTGCATACAAACAAAACTGGAGGTTGTGTTTGGCGCTCACCAGTGCGGTGAGAACATCCTGGGTCCGAGGATCGAGCCCTGAGGCACACCCGAGGTCAGAGAAACGTTTGTTCAGGATGAGAAGTCGTTAGTCGTCACATTGAATGTCTGATGTGTGAAACATTTTAACTTTCCCAGCTGCAAGATAAAAACTTGCATTGATTTTGATTATTTAGGCTGAAATTTATTATTTACACGTTTGTGTTTCAATTTATGACGCATAGACATTTAGCTTTTTCCTAAAAGGCGAAGCAATTAAGACTTGTATCTTAATTACCTTTTATGTGTAAATCAGACCGCTTCACACTAATACTTCAGATTTAACGGTTCCTTAAGATAGTCATACGTGTCCTTTAAATATTTTAAAGCCATGACGTCTTGCAGGACTTGACACTGAAATCGTTTTCTTTTTTTCCCCTCTTTTCATAGATGAAAACTGCACTTACTTCAGGCACTTCAATCCAGGACAAGATGCAGAGATATTTGAATACAAAACACAAAAAGGTACGTTGTTCTCCAAGTGTTTTCTGCTTGAAGGTCGTTTCACTCCATCTTGTCAAAACACTGAAGCACAAAAAACAGATGGTGAACATATTCCATCTTGTGAGACATAGGCCATCAAAATGCAGAACAAAAACAACACGGTTTTTGTTCTGCATTTGAAAATGTGCACCACTTAAACAGCCATGTGTGCGCGTGCGTGCGTGTGGACATGCGCACACATATATACAGCTCAACAAATCAGAATATTGTTGAAAGGGTCATTTATTTCTGCAGTTCGGCTCAAACAGTGAAACTCGTTTATTAATTAGATTCACTGACATGCAGAAAAAGGATTTTACACGTCAGCCAGTTACAAAAAAAAGTACATCGTTTATCAAATATCACGATACATTCTTTATCTTGATAATAATCCTCGTCGTGATAAATTCCAGTCAATGTTTGTAAAAAAGAAACAAAACTGTATTGTCAAGATTGTCATTTTTACTACATTCTCCGCTGCCTGTTCAATGAAAGCATCAATAACTGTCAATAAATTTGAAAACATGTTTGCAGTTTAACGATACAAATCACGCTTCATTATGCGTCTGCTGTCCTAAAGATGTGTGCTACCAATGGTATTTCTATACTTGCAGTGACACACAGTCATACAGTTACCTTAAAAAGTAGTAATGAATCTCTGTTTATCGTTACCAGAGTAGTACTACAAGATGTCGTAATAGAACTGGAGTCTCTTTCTAAATGCTTAGTGCGTTTCCTACCTGACTTGACGTCAGATTTGTAGCGTGCAACAATAGTTAGCCTCCTCCAGTGTTCCCATAAGCCTCTCAAATGATCTGATTCACAGACTTCCTGCATGGCCAGTGCGTCTCGATCCTCAGGAACCACTGTCCTGTCCAGCCATTTGAATCAGGTGTTTCTGGAACAGCGAAACATCTGCAATATGCCAGGCGGCGGAAACGCAAAACTTTGCTCTACGTGGACGGCCGTGTCTTCATAAGCTTATAGTTGTGCTATAATCTTTCCAATTTACAAGGGATGAATTGAACACTGCTGAGTGAGAATGTCAAATCTTACGATATTACTTCATCACCTACATCTGCTTTAAGCTTTTCCAGAAATGATATTTCTGCTGTCGCTTTGTCTTCGTGAAATTGTTCACCAATTATCTTTAACAGACCTCGGAGGCTTTCACAGAGCCTATCAATTACACACAAGCCGACTTTACAATTTAAGGTAACTTCTGAATGCAGGTGGTTTCACTAGATGTAATTGAGGGGTATCAGAGTTTTGGATGCTGATTGCATATGCAGTCTGCAAAAAAAAATCTGTATAGGAGAATATATATATATATATATATGTATATATATATATATATATATACTGTATATAAGAGGATAAAGCAATAGACTAAGACGTAAAAAATAAAATAAACATCGGATTTTATAGAAACTGTGAATACTGACTTTTTTTTCTTACTGTGTGTTATATGTTCCGTGTAAGTCGCTTTTCTTCCTCGCATACTCACAGACAGAAACACTTTCAAAAATTTCAGTCAAGCAGCATGTACGATTATTTTTATTTAATGATTTTGCACTGAAACATAGCTAGCTGCTGCAGGAAGTTAGAAAAGAAGTAGTTTAAAGCTACAGTTTGGAACAACATTTTCAGCAGCCATTTTGGGAGAACATTTTTGAAGTCTGGCATTTAAGTAGTTCTCACTAATATTGTTGCTGAAGATATGAAAATAATTTTCATAAGAGCTTCTTTGGTAAGTCACATGCTCCAGTCTTCCTTGGACTAGAAACTAAGTAAACTATGGTGTGCCTATGTCACACTTGTATAAAACACATTTTTATAAATATAGATTTCACATAAAATACAAATGAAGTTGCACGCCAGAGCTCTGCAGAGATGCACTAACTACCTCAAAGCCCAGAATGCTCAAGGTGTGGCGGCCGTCCTCTCCTGCCAGCACAAGATGAAGGTACTCAGTTCCCAAAGGAGAATCTGCCCCCCAATGGGATGGTTAGCAGGCAAACAGGCGGCAGATCAAACGCTCCCGATCACAACCAGCACTGCAAAACACAAACCAGCTGCTGTTTCCATTCCACACATGGAATCTGCAAACATAAAAGTAAAGCAAATTTATATTACAAAAAACATTGTAATTGGGTCACTTTCGGGTTGCAGTGTGAACGTAGCCTTAGAGAGAGAAACGTGTGTAAATTTGAGAACATCGAGATCATTGCCTTTGAGACTTTGAGCGAAAGTCTGCATGTTACTCTTTTTACTGTCAATAAAAATCCATGAACAGACAATTGAGATAAAATAAATTATTCTGCCAAAATGTTGCAACTGTTGCCAGTGAGGCATCTTCTGAAATATGATTGAATAAATGACACAATCTGTCATGACAAAGTTTACGTTCATGTGAAATAAAAGACAATCTCCTGCCATAGATAGACAAACAGACAGAGCCTTAAGCTAGCTAACTAGTTAGCTTTCCTTTCTTCCTTGTTAGAAAGAAAAGTAAGCTAGTTAGCTAGCTAACTAGTTAGCTTTCCTTTCTTCCTTGCTAGAAAGAAAAGTAAGCTAGTTAGCTAGCTAACTAGTTAGCTTTCCTTTCTTCCTTGCTAGAAAGAAAAGTAAGCTAGTTAGCTAGCTAACTAGTTAGCTTTCCTTTCTTCCTTGCTAGAAAGAAAAGTAAGCTAGTTAGCTAGCTAACTAGAGTCGGGCTGCGTTCAGACTTAGCCTGAAGTGACTCCATTCTGATTTTTGACGTAATGCGACCTGTGTCTGACCTTTTCATGACAGTCTGAACACAGGTCGGATTTTTTTCGAATGCGACCACGGCCACTTCTATTTCTGATACATATTCGATTCAAATTTGACCCAACGTCCAGGTCGCATTCATCCAAACCAGAACGTCATTGATACGCCCTATTACTTATAAGGAAAACAACTTAAAATGCTTCTTAGAGTTTTCTAGACAATAGTGGACCACACAGAAACACTCACAAATTACTAACGTTTTTTTGTTTTTTTTGTACTGCTGTAACCCTTAAAAAAATTCCTCTTCAGTTCAATCTTATAAGTGGAGACAAATTGTTGATGTTACATTATAAAATAACTTGCAATGAAGTTTTGGCAAAGATCAATGTAATTTTCACAGGTGGCAGAGCGTTGTTGTTAGAACTGCTGAAAGTAACTAAAAAAGTTACTTTTAATGTAACTTTGTTACTTTCCAAATCAAGTAGTCAGTAATCTAACTAAGTTACTTTTTCAAGGAGTAATCAGTAATCCGATTAAAGTTACTTTTTCAAAGTAACGATGCCATCACTGCATACAGGTCACATATATTTGAACGACCGCAGCAAAAATTTTTAAAAAAAGTAAAAATCCAATTTCACAAAAACATTGTAATTGGGTCACTTCGGGTTGCAGTGTGAACGTAGCCTTAGAGAGAGAAACATGTGCTAGTTTCAAGCTTTCTTTTTGAGATCTGACCACCTGGATCAAATGATGGCTCGTTAAAAGGCCTAAGAAGAACATTGACATGGTGAGAAGGTTGTTGGTACCACCAGGGAGAGAACTAGAACATGCAGGATGCCGGCCCTCCAGGACCCACTTTGGGCACTCCTGACCTAGAGGTTAGATTTACAGGTTGACAATCAGATTTCCTCAGGGTTGTTGGACATCAGCATGTTTTCTACATAGCAGGGATTCTCTCCATGCCTTTGTCTCTTATGAGCTTCTGAAGCTGTTCGTTTACATTTTAACTTTTTTTTATCATCTATTTTTCCTTCCAGAGTACAACATTTCCGCCGCAGCCATCTCCATTTTCAGCCTGGCCTTCATGATCCTCGGATCTCTGTGTCTGCTCGGGTCGTGCACCGGCAAAGGCAAAGGAAGGGACTACCTTCTCAAACCCGCCGGAATGTTCTTCGCGTTCGCAGGTCGGTTTCGTTCACCTTCCAAACTTCAAACCTTCCAACTTCTCCAGCAGCCTTCCCAGTCCACACACGCCTCAAGTTTTACGCAGACCATGATGCTCACACCCTGCGCCTCTCTGTCTTCAGGCATCTGCGCTTTCATCTCGCTGGAGGTGATGCGTCAGTCGGTGAAAAGCATGATCGAGAGCAAGGACACTATTTGGATCGCGTACTACTACGCCTGGTCCTTCGCCTGTGCCTGCTCTGGCTTCGTCCTCCTCTTCCTGGCCGGCATCGCGCTCCTCGTCCTCTCCATGCCTCAGATGCCCCGGAACCCCTGGGAGACGTGCATGGACGCCGAGCCGGAGCAAGTAGAGTGATGCCGGCCAACCGAACGCAGCCGTGAATCACTTTCTTCTTGTTTTCCAGTAAAAAAAAAAAAAAAAAAAGAGAAACATGTTGTTGGTGTTTACGCGTCATAGTCGTCTCTTTGAACAGCAGTTGAATGGGGCCTTTAGTGAGGAGGCTAATGTGTTTTCCTGACCCCTACATGCGCGACCAGAGTGAACACAACCGGAAACACAATTCACATGCTGGTTTTTTTTTTTTTTTGTGTACAGCTCATCGTTTACTGACATCCTGTTTGTCTTTCTCAATTATACCCATGAATCATTCTTAATGTGACCATGATCTTACTCCCATGTATGTACCTTTTAGACAAAAACGGCCCTAAGGATTTTCTAGAACAAGTCTGACGTCACAGTAACCGTAATTTGAGCTTCAGTGCCGCATAATATACAGAATATACACCTTTACAGGAAGGTTTATGTGTTTTTAATGGCGTCGGAATTAAATTGCTCACCGACAATGTCAAGTAGGCGTCTCAAGGATTATTCAAAGAAGCTTTACAGATAGAGAATGGAGAAGTTTTTGAGTGTGTGTGTGTGTGTGTGTGTGTGTCAGACTGAATGCTAAACACTCCCACAGTCTGCAGCACCAACTATGTTGGAAAAGGTTCAGTTTTAGCAGGTGCACTGTGCATACATACAAGGCCTTTTACTGATCCTCGACACGGACAAAATGGAGAAAGTTTTATTTATCCCAAACACGATTGACCTTCTTAGCATTCAAATCTACAGTATTTATATTTATGTAATGTCTGCTGGTTTGGTTTTTGTAAAAACAAACAAACAAAAACCCAGCAGATTATTTATAACCCAGAAAATGAGGATATGCAGAAAAATGAAGTGCTGTAAGTGACACTTCGTCCTTTAAAAGGATACTTTGGATTTTTTGAAGTGTAGGTCAGTGAAAATATTAGTAATGTTCTTCTAAGTGCAGCAGACAGATTTCATACCATCAGTTTGTGTTAAATAGGATAAGTAAACAAATCGTCAGTGTGATAAGCTAGCAGCTCGTTAGCCGTACAAACAGCTTAGCTCAAACTACGTTGGCCTTGTTTTAAAGTGCTAAAATAGTGCAACCTTCACCGCTCAGAGGAGTTCTTTACTTTTCTACAAACTCAGTAAGATCCGTCTCCAACCTTCCTTCAGATAACCCAAACTATCCCTTTAATTAGTCATTTTCCAACCAGTTTTCCTAGAAGAAATTGTTCCGACTTTAACGTCAGTGCAGATTATTCTGTGTTGTCGCTTTTCAATGTAGGATTTAGTAAAAGGCGTGGGCGGGGCGGGGGGAAAGAAGAAAAAGAAACTGGTTTATTTTGTTTTTTATGAACACAAAACTTTCTGACATTCTAGAAATGTAACTAGAAACTTGTACAGACAATGCGACCGAGAGAGCCTCTGCATTCGTTTGGACTTTGCTCGACTTCACGCTGGAAATGCTTGGGGGTCACATGCGTAAGGTGAACAGTGTGAATGTTAACTTAACCTTTTATACAGAACTCCGGTGTAACATCAGACCGGACTACAGCGTTCTGTCAGAGCTGCAACAACCAGAATCTCAACCTTGCTCAGGGCAAAAAATGTAGTTATTTTCAGTAAGATGTACTTCAGTTTGATTCATCTCTCTTAATAATCTTTGCTTAGAAATGAACGGTATGCAGCTGCAGGAATGTGTTTGGATGAAGCTACTCATTTATATTAGTTCTCTAATTGGTTGTTGCTGCTGCATTATGAAATAAAATGGTTCCATTTCGGGGTAAATGTTACCATAATGTGATACGTTTCTTTTTCTCTATATAGCATGCAGTTGAATAAGCTTTGGAATGGCGTCGACTCTGTATTTCTTACTCGCTACTAATTTCTAAGGAAATAAAAATAAAATAAAAAATTGGCAAATTTTGTATCAGTTTGTTTGGATGAGAGTTCTTTCAGACCTGGATTTGCTGTTGCATGTCTAAGAGGCATCGGATGTTTCAGGATTCTTCTTCTAAGAAAAAAAAAAGAAAATCAAGAAAACTGTGTAATTTTCACGTTTTGCTTCAAATTCTCAAAGTGAAGGAAAATGAGGAAGCAACACAAAATTGTGTATGCAGCCTTCGAGGTGCAGCTTCTCCTTGGATCTGCGGTTTCCAACCTTCTGAATCAGAGCGCCCGTCCACTCAGCTCCTTCAGACTAGCCAGAAGCAATTAGCAAATACCAGTTGAAGCTGCGCATCAACTGAGCTCATTATACAAACTACCTTTCCCTGCAACGCTGGTAAAAACGTCATTAAAGGGTTAATAATAGAGGAGCGACGTTGTGGGGACTTCCTGAAGACGGAGTTTCAGAAAGAGCAGGAGTTTCTTAAAGAGACAGGGGCCCAATTTCAAGGCATTTAATTACGTCAAATTTCTTTCAAGTCATATTTGATGTATACAGTACTTTTGTAACAACTGTGAAGGCAACAGTTACTTGATTGTGCTACAAAATAACACTATGTGCCTGGAAAACACACAACACCGCCCCTTTAAGAAATGAGTTAGCCAAAAGTTCAATTTAAACTGTAAACAGGAATGTGTTTTTTAAAGATCTTGAACCCTGGTTTAGATTATAAATTCAGTAGAAAAGTAATATGCACTATTTTACTTTTGCTTGAACGCTTATGGCAAAGCTAGACTACTACACCTTGTCAGATTTTCAGTCTCCCAAACGGCTTTACGTCTCGCAAGGCTGCGTTACGCAACTGGAGCACAAAGGAGCCTTTATGTTGCCTCGTTCTGCACAGAAAGAGTGAGAAGAAGAAGAAGAAGAAGGAGGCAAAAAAAGCGAGAAAACTCGAGCAGTTTCAATAAAAACACTTTAATAGAGAAACAATTAAAAAAAGAAAAGAAAACCTTTAAAACACAGCCTAAATCAGTTCTCGTAACAACCACCAGTTGAAATGAATATTCATTACTTTGAACCCACGAGGGAGAAACCGATGGGGACTGGAAAGCAGGGAGGAACAGGTGTGCCATTGATTCACTGCAGCGGGGGGAGAACAGAGGCGGGTCAACGGATAACAGGAGAAGACGGCGCTTATAGGAGGCTGAACACAGAGCTCTCTGCTGGCCGGGCAAAGGTTGCTCCCTAACCTTTTCTCTCTCTCTTTTTTTCTGTTTTTTAAATTGTGAGCCACACACACACACACACACACACACACACTTTACAGCTGGTTCCACATCGAGGACATGCCATGAAATGTGGTGTAATGTTGGGAGCTTTCAAATCAAACTCCATCGTGTTAACGAGGTACACACAGAGCAAAGAATTGAAATATCAAACCAGGAAACAAAAAAAACAAAACAAAAAAGTTGCTAACAAAATCCCTTTAAAATGTCTTTGGCTCAATCTCTTCTGTCTTAATAAATAGAACTGTAGCTTTAAAAAAAATAAAAAATAAAAAAAGCGGTGAAATATTAGTATTGCACAACTTTAGAGATTAGCCAACGATTTTAAAACAAAAGAGAATAAAAATAAAAAACCGGGCTCCCTGGGAGCAACCTCAGCTTTAGCCCTTCAAACTGCAGGAGGAGGAACAAAAAGGAAGGAGGGGAAACATATACAACCATTCAATTATTTTTTTTTGATCGACACATTAGCAAAAGTAACAGTTTTATGTATAATGTCACAAGTTATTTGTACACGTCAAATAAAAATACCAAAAATTTAACTCTGCAGGTTGAAAACAAAAGCGTGTTTTTTGTTTTTTTTTTCCTTTACCGTTTTTCATCCAGAAATCATTACAAACCTATAGAAGCGGGAGATCAAAACCCAACAAGGTCATCGCAACATGCAATAAAAGAAGCAAAAAAAAAAACAAAAACAGACTAAACACTGAAGAATGAATCCAGGTGTTGATTGTTGTACAGCTGTGGTGAGAAAACATGACAGGACGAATCCAGCAAGGTGTACTTAAAAAAAATACATATTGTACAGTAAATTAGGTCGTCTTAAAAAGGCGCAACGGAAAATCTCCTCTGCTAAACAAGCCGGGCAGCTTCTTAAAAAAAAAAAAAAAAAGAAGAGAAAAACGAAAAGAAAAACCTACAAAGTTACAAGATGATGCAACTACCGTTTCTAGATTTTCTCTTTATTTTTTCTGAATTTGCATAATTAAAAAGGGCGTGCCTCTTCATTGATCAGCTTCTACAAAATCGAGGCGCTCCCAAAGTTCTCGTTTGTAAATACATACAAAATGTATATTTACAAGTAGGTGTTTATCTGCTAAATTAAAAAAATAAAATAAAAAATGATCAGAATCGTGTCATTTAAAATGTCAAAACTTGAAAAGAAAAGGACACGGAGCTCAACATTTAAAACATCTTCGTTTCTGGCTGTAAGGCTTTTTTTTTTCTTTTTGTTTTTAAAAGAAAAGAAATGCATCAGAGACTAACTGCAACAGTATAAAGCCACGATTACCAGTGAAGAGATTTCTTAAGTTGATCAGTTTGCAGGAAAAGCAGCGACTCAAAACTCGAAATAAACTCGAAAACTTCCCCTACGGTGTGGTTTCTCTAGAGCGAGCAAGAAGAAAGATCAGAGTAGTTTTCAGAAGAGCGATGGATCAGCTGCTGGAGCAGCGATTCACAAATCCGATTAAATCAAAGAAGTGGGCCGTCTCTGTTTTATTGATGTTTTTGTAAATCATGACTTCCATAACATCACCATTCCTGTTCAATTATGCAGATCTTAATAAACATACCAACAGTCAAAGGTTTTTGAACAAACTCCTTCAGTCTCTCCACCTCTCTTTGTGTGTGTGTGTGTCGGGGGGGGGAATATAAATTTTTGCATTGCAGTGAAATAAAACTTGGAAAGCATATTTCTTCCTTAAAACAACACAGAATCTTCTAATGGAACAAAAACTTAAAATGACCTTCTGGAAACAAAATTAAAAGAATCTGCTAAATGAAGCTGTTCTCGTTGCTCAGGGTCACGTTTGTTATAATTAAAAAATATATATTTTTAAAAGTTTTTAAGCAATGTAAAAGTTAAAAACTGCCCTCATCAATTAGGCAGTAGCCGATATTAAAGTAATTGACATTTTAAAGAAGTTCTGGTTTAAAAATGCTAAGATGTTCCATTATATCGCTCTTACAGCATAAAGTCCTTTTAATAAGTAGGTAGTTCAACTCATTAAGCAGGTAATATCAATGTATTCACAGCAGGGGGGGGAAAGTATAAAATGGTGGAAAAAAACATTATGCCTGTAAGAATCAATACAAATAATATGATTTATAAATATTCACTGTAGCAGCAGTAGAAACTGCTGCTTTTCTGTCAAAAATATAAATAATTAGATCATATTGTATATTTCTATGTTGAATTTAATGATGCACTAAAACCACTGCATAACGGCCCACGCCTGTTTTAAGAATTGCCTAAATATTTTACAGCGATAATTTTGCTTTTAAAAAAATCAATAGCTGGCATTAATTTTAGAAATGTTTCGTTTATAAAACTTGTAGCCAAAAAAACCTCAGCCAGTGGAGCCACTAGCTTAAGTTTAGTTTAGCTAGTAGTAAAACTGCTAGCTGAAGTTTAGCTAGTAGTAAAACTGCTAGCTGAAGTTTAGCTAGTAGTAAAACTGCTAGCTGAAGTTTAGCTAGTAGTAAAACTGCTAGCTGAATATTAGCTAGTAGTAAAACTGCTAGCTGAAGATTAGCTAGTAGTAAAACTGCTAGCTGAAGATTAGCTAGTAGTAAAACTGCTAGCTGAAGTTTTAGCTAGTAGTAAAACTGCTAGCTGCAGCAGTGAACATATAGCCAGAAGTGAAACTGCTAGCTGAAGTTTTAGCTAGTAGTAAAACTTTAGCTAGCAGTGTTGTGTTTATTTAACATTTATTTTGAAACAAACAAAGATAAAATACGTAACTAGAAGTTTTATGGTTTCTGAAGTAGCTGTATTCTTACATTTTATTTTTTAAAAACTGAAGCAATGAATAAAATTGAGACACGTTTGTAAAATGTTAATAAAATCATCTACTTTTTCATAAGCAAAAAAATTAAATGCTACCAATTTTCTTCATGCCTTTAGGACCACCCTAAATCCAGACATTAAAAAAATAATGTATAAAATCTCAAACTGTGGTTGATGGCTGTGGCAGTGTCCTCGTTTTTCTTTTTTTGATGCGATACTTTCCGATTTTGTTTGCCATGGGTTTACTCCTCAAGTATTTTTTGTTGCTGTTGTTCAAAAACATCTGACTGGAAGTAATGATCCTACGATACACATTTTAATAACTCTCAGTTTACTTACACAGACCATCAGATTATTCCAAACCACGCAACACAAAATCCAAATTGAAAGTTGAGCAAAAGCAGCGAAACGATTTTTACATTTAAAAGATTATTTTAAAGAAAAACAACAACAAAAAAAGTCAAAGTAAATCGAAGCAGAGCAGTTCATGTTGTCGCCTAAAGAAACGTGTTGCGGTTGAAGCCGACAGAGGAGGAATGAAAGCTGTCCCGACGTCTTCACGCTGTACTTCCCCCGGTGAGATCTTGGCGAAAAGTTTTTTTTTTTTGTTTGTTTTTTTTTCTATAAATAATCACATTAATCACTAAATCACCAGATTATTTAAGTTAATGATGACTAAGAACTGAAAAGAAAAAAAACAAACAAAAACAAAACAAAAAAAAACCCATAATGCAAATACTAATATGATTTTTTTTTTTTTTTTTTTGTGGAATACAGTTCAGTCTTTTATTTTCTTTTTCTGTACAGATTAGAGGAAAAATGTATCTACTTCTATACACTGTTCCTTTCGGTTTCACTCAGTCGACCACTTAGCTTTCATGCAATACAACAAACTGCAGTGGTGTGAACGGTCAGTGTTCACTATAAAACCAAATGGTTGTTAAAAAAAACAAAAACAAAAACAGGAGTTCGAAAAAAGAAGAACTAAAAATGCATTTAAAGAGACCAACTAAAGCAGGAAAACTAAGCAGATAGCTAAATGGTCAAATAAGTCGGGGTTTTTTTTTTTTATTGATCTTTCATCTTATTTTATTTTTTTTGTATTTTTGTTTTCTAAGCATTACGTACATGTACAAGTGTAGATAATATAAGTATATATTCATATATACATAATGCGTATGTATATATATATACCAGTAATGCATTTGCTATATATATACTGACTTTCTGCACAGATATGTCAGGAGAGAAAAGAACCAGGAGTTAAAATAAAAGAGAAAAGAAACAAAAAAGAAAAATCTAAAATCTACTATTACAAACAATTCTTTAAAATGCACTTTCCACTATTTCTTTTTTTTTTTTTTTTTAGAAATTTTAGGAAACGTTTACAATTTTTTTGTCTTTTCTTTTTTTTTTGTTTCGCTTCACTTACTACGCGAGAGAGTCGGCTCTCATTTAAAGTAAGAATAATAACCATTGCTACCGTTTGAGCTTCCGATGCTCAGCTCCTGGAGGAGGGACAGCGGGTCGCTGTTCTTCTTCACCTGCTCGGGTCGAACGGCTCTCGGTTTGGGAGGCGCTCGGAGGGCGCTCGCGTACGACATGGTGGGCGGCTTTACTAAACTGGGAGCCCCCTGGGTGGGCTCCGTCGGAGGCTGTGGTGGCGGTGGGGGCGGCGGTGGCGGCTGCTGCTGCTGCTGCTTCTTATTGGGCATTAGAGGGGGAAACTGGTGCTGAAGGGAGTTGAGGTTGTGTGGATGCGCCTGCTGCTGCTGCGCGCCGGCCGGTTCCGCCTTCACCTGCTCGTCCGTCTGACGGTGGACCTTTGAAGCTGCGGGAGGGAGAAGGTAAACAACAATGAAAACTTACGTTGCTAATGAAATCAAGAACTAAAATCTACGACAACGAATCATGGTTATTTGTAGGTACAGAAAGGAGGAGTAAATTTATGGCAAAAGACTGACATATTGAGATGAATTTCAGGTTTTCTAGTCTGAAATTTAGGACATTTCCGAGTTTCAAAAGTCAAAAATCTGTTGATTTTTTTTTTTTTAGAAAATTTCAGATTTTAATCTCAATTTTAGACAATGTTTTTTCGTTTTGCAAATTTTTTACTTTTCAAGCTCAGAAATAAAAACTTGCACTGGTAACAAAATCAGGAACTCTTTTTTTTAAATAATAAAATAGAGGAGTATATTTACGCCAAAAAACAAACATTTTGAGATGAATCTAAAACTTTCTAGATAAAAAACTTGTGAGATTGAAAGGTAGAGAATTTGCTAGAATAAGTGCAGAAATTTACTAGGGAAAAAATATTTGAGATTTAAAAGAAAAAAAAATTGCTACGAAAAATATTCTGAAATTTTTAGATTAATCCGAAAAATTTCTAGAAAAATAAATCGACAAAATGTTCAACTTTTGAAACTCAGAAAATTCCATGTTTCCCCCCCCAAATGTTTCAATTTTCAAACTCAGAAATTCCCAAGTTTTAAGTCCAGAAAATGTCAGAGATTACGCTCAAGGTGAGTTTTGTTGGGGGGAAAATTTCCTGCTTTTTGTCTCTCCATCTACACGCTGCTGTACAAATCACTAAACCTGGACTGTAACGATTCAAGTGCTGCCATTTTTTACATTCTCCCAACAAATTTATGGGTAAATTATCTGCTTTGAGGCTTTGTTAAATTATATTTTACTATTTAGCACCTTCCCCATCTCTCGGGCCTTCTGGTTCTGCAACCCCAAAACCAGAACAAACATTGAGAAGCAGCATTCAGCTTCTATGATCCTCTAATCTGGAGCAAACTTCCAGAAAACTGCAAATCTGATGGAACACTGTAAATCAGGACTAAAAACCCACCTCCATATTTATCTATAATTGTTAGCACAGAATCTGGCACGTTATGCATGTACAAAAAACCCCACATTTTGTCTAACAGGGACATGTACTGTACATGCTGATCAAGAAGAGCAGCGATGTGGAAAAATAAATAAAAAATATCCATTTTATATATTTTTTTTCAAACTTGAGTCTGAAAGTTAAGAATAATATAAAAGACAGTTTTTACTAATGCCTCAGATTAAATGTACTTTTAATATCCTGTGAAATGTTATATCTAATCTGTTTTTAGGCTTTAATTTTTTTTCATACATCAAATGAGAGATTAAGCAATAAAATGTTTTCTAATTTAAAAAATAAAAGGAGCTGAATTGTTCTTTACTAGCATTTTCTCTGTCATGTGTTTCATTTCCTAGCTTAAGTAGCTATAATAGCAACTTTTACTCAACTAAAATAATTGTTTACAGCAGCCCTACACACACACACACACACACACGCCCACCTAGAAGCTCACGATGCTGAACTAGTTTGCTAGCTCCATTGCATGGAATGTTCTGGAATGGACCGGGACCCCCGCCGTTGCTGGGCCAGAGGTGGTCGTGGGGGGGGTAGGTGTAGGAGCCGTGCGGTTGCTGTGGGTGATCCTGGGGCTCGGGATGACAAGGGTGGGCTGGAGATGATTCATCCGGGTAGCTGGAGGAGATGCGGCGCTGATAGAGGGGCCGGCCCGGACCTCTCGGTTCATACTGCGAGGGAACAGAAGGATGGAGGAGCAGGAAGGTTATATTTATCTGCCTGGACTCGGCTTCAACACGACACTGACAGGAGATTTCTTCTAGAAACCACAGAGATTCAGCTTATTTAAAGAGGGGAAGAAACAGATGCATAACGTGTATAGATGCACCGATCCTGTATTAATATCTGTATTGGTCCTGATATTCTAAAAAAAATAAATAAATAAAAAATTCTAGATTGGATATCAGTGTCAATGTGCCCGTTCCATTTGGCCGCTTCTATTCAGTCAGATTCTATACTTTGTTGTCTGAATGACGTCATGATTTATTATTTATTTTACATCATATATAGAATTCCTAAAATTACTTTCTGAAAAATTTGAAAGGTTTGTTGTAGTTTACTTTTACATTTGACCAAGGTTGCCAAGCTTTTAGTTTATTTAATTTTAATTTGGCTGTTTTACTCCTAATTGCTCTGACTAAAAAAAAAATTAAGTTGTGTTATTTTTTTGTGT
Organism: Xiphophorus maculatus; assembly: GCF_002775205.1. Classification (NCBI taxonomy): domain Eukaryota; kingdom Metazoa; phylum Chordata; class Actinopteri; order Cyprinodontiformes; family Poeciliidae; genus Xiphophorus; species Xiphophorus maculatus. The sequence continues at coordinate 25,107,239 of NC_036447.1, read as the reverse complement.
TTCACCATTGTTTTAAGTGTGGTGCACTGATGCAGAATTATCAAATAAAAGAGTAATTCAGTACATTTATGTCTCTGTTTAAAACAAAAAGAAACATTTTAAGTCGATTCAGGGCTGTTTGTATCGTATCAGATCGATCTGATCTGATACTAAACCTCCGATATCTGTATCTGTATCGGAGGTGAAAAAAGTGAATTGTTGCATTTCTAAGAGAAACAAAACACAGAAAGGAAATTATTACAGCAACAGTAATTAAAAAAGGAATCGTTTTCCTTTTGCGCCTCAAATATGTAGTAATAAAAGAAAGTAAAAAAAAACAAAAAACAAAGGATGAGGGTAAATTGAAGAGAGAGAAGGACGCTTCCTGTTTTTGGTATAATAGTGAAGCTAAATTCTAAAACTTGGAACGACAATTTACTCGAGGTTTTCAGTAAACTTGAACAAGTCCAAGAACAAAGATTTGCTGGAGCAGAGTTTGCTCTCCTCTTTTTTTAAGCTTTTTAAAAAGGTTCAGGGTTTCTTCGGGTATCACAAACACAAAACCTTTCAAGACCTTAAAAAAAACAATATGAATGAAATTGAAGAACTAGGTCATGACGGAAATTAGACTTATATTAGGAGAAATAATGATGTAATTTTTCTCTCATATAATAAACAGCAATTATAACATGCTCGGAGATGTGGCTGTTTTGTTTTAATATGTCTGTGTTATAAAAAAAGAAGAAACGTTTTAAGTCAATTGAGTCCGGCTTTTCTGAATTGGAATCGACCGTAACTAAATCTCAGACATCGGAAGGGGGAAGAAAAAAAAGTGGATCGGTGCAAAACGACAAACGAAGCAGGCGTACCTCGTCTACGCTGTGGAGGGCAGCGGCTGCTGATGTTCTAGGGGACAGAGGGTGGTAGGACTCGGAGTCCGGGCCTTGATTTTGTTGCTGTTGCTGTTGATGGTGTTGCTGCTGCTGCTGCTGCTGCTGCTGTTGCTGCTGGTGGTGGAGTTGCATCAGCACCTGCTCCGGCCTGCTGGGGTGAGCCATCAGGGGCAGTCCGTACAGAAGGCTATGGCTCTGGTTCCCTAGGAGGTGGTTCTGCTGGGACACGGACGCCGCTCCGCCGTGGGACCACTGCGCTTCCTGCAGGAGATACTTCACGTTCGATGGTGGGGGGCTGCTACCACCGGACTGCGCTGGCGGCTGATTCGGGTAGCTACCGGCATTGTACAGGGGGTTCCCTGGGTGCTGCTGCTGCTGCAGAGCCGGGTTGTTGAGAAGGTTTTCGTTGAGGAGGTTCCGGCCGCTTTCGTGGGAGTACAGTCCTGCGGGGAAGGGGCCAGCGTGATTGGACAGGGGGGCTAAGGAGGACGAGGGCTCGCCGGAGGCACGGGTCTGGGACTGTCGATACTGGAGCAGGCGGGACTGAGGCGGCGGCTGCAATTCGGTCGCTTCCCGTGGTTCCGGCTGTTCCTGGGGGGGCATTTCTCTCAAAAGGCCCGGGTACCTTAAAGCAACGTGACAGAAATACTTTATTTATTTATTTTTTAAATTGACTTCAGAATGGTGTCCAATCCAACAAAAACACAATATTTCAAATGACTAACACAAAAATAAAAAATGAAGAAAAGAAGAAAAAAAAAAACACTTTTTAGACTAAGGCTAACCTGGAGCATGTTGGACCCGCGGTGGCAGAGGAAACGGCTTCGTCGTCCATATTGGCACTAAGCCCCCAGGTAGCAGCCCGGAGCAGCTGAGGGGGAAAGCGAGCCATGCCAGATTGAGCGAGGTGGGCGAGCTGCTGGGGCAGAGGAAAGGCAACACTGCCCTGGAGGAAGGGGCCTGTTGCTTCCCCCCACTGGCCCAGTCTGGCCGCCTGCTGCTGCTGCTGCTGGCTCAGGGCTTCTAAAGTCAGGGGACTCTGGAGGTCTGAAAGGTTAAAGAAATGTGGGATTGGTTAACGTTGTCATTTGAAAAGCACTGACTCAATGAATTTCAATTATTTACTTATTTTGCATTTCAAAACAACAAATGAGCAAAAAGGCCGATCAGATCTTACTCAAAACAAGGAATGAAACGATTAATCAAATTTTAAGTGATTGATTGTTGAAATAGTCAACTAATTTAGTAATCAATTAATCGTTAACTGGAGCATACAGGCATAAAAATAAGGCGGTTTGATGGAAGAACGTCATACTGAGAGCAGTAATGAAGCCAAAACTGTACAAAAATATATACATTTGTATTTAAGATAAATAAAAATAAAATAAAAAACTTTGTAAATATGTTCTACCCAGAACTTCTCAAATGGCCTAGTTTTAGCTTCAACTAACTAGCTAGCCAGCAGGTGTATATTTGCTGCTAGCCTCAAGTCACAGAACACAGTATGGAAGAGCACAGACATCAAATTTTGCATCTTACATTTCTTCAAATTCACGTAAGATATTTAAATGCCTTAATTTTACATGCACAAATTTGAGACTTAATACTTAAATGACTTGAAATCTAAGGTCAAATACCATCTTATTTTTCGCTTCGACTGTTGCATCTATTGTTTTTCCAAATGCACTACTTTGTTTTTGCCTGAGATTTGACCAAATCAGTCACATGGTGGTTTTTTTCAGCATTCGCACAAGCGTTTCACGTTTTCTCACTGAAATTAAAGGATTTTTTTTAACCCACCTAAACCGTCCACCAGACTTCCATCCTGTCCATCCTCCCCAAAGTTGCTGACCCTGTTGTGCTGTGGTAGGCCTGGGTGTTGCGCCCCCTGGTGGCCCATGTGAGTCCTAATGGTGCCGCTCATCTCCTCGGCCCCCGAAGACTCCGCCCCGTCCACGGTGGGCGATTGCACGGATCGGTGAGCGGCCATGGAACCGCTGAAGAAGGAAGCGTGGCTTCCACCAGTGAAGGCAGGACTGAGCTGTTGCTGCTGATTCTGTTGGGGCATCCCTGGATGTTGAGGCTGGCCGACCCGGTAGGGAAGTCTAGGAACGGGGTACTGCTGGGGGAAGGTTCTTCCGCTGGCGGGGTGTGGAGGAAAAGCTGGGCTGGGCGGTGCCAGGTGGTAGTTGAGGGATCTTTGGGTAGCTGAAGGGTCTTTTCGGTGAAGCAGAGCGTTCGGAAAGCCAACCAGACCTTCTGGTTGGGAATCTAAACTTCGACTTTGACCGGTGTCTAAATCTCCCTGCACAAAAACACACAAAAATGGACTTTAACGTAATCATAATAATAAAGGAGCCTTCATGAAACATAAATGCGCATTAATCGACTAACGGGTAAACCTGCCTGTTTTTCCCTTATGTCTGCGTTTTTCCTCTCTGGCGTCTGAAGACGGGTCTGTTCGGCCTTTGTGCAGCCGTCTACTTTACCTAGAAGTCACAACATAACCACCTTCAGTCAGCTCAAGTGTTTCTTGTTTACAGTTTATTTGTAGCTGCAGCTGATTGGCCTGAAGTTTAAGCACAAGAGAAGCAGACCGTTCCTGATGAGGTCGGCCTGCAGGTCCTTCTCTGGGCTGAGCTGGGCCAGTCCTAAAGGAGAGGGGTGGGCGACGCCGCTATAAGGGATGGGAGAGCCTCGGTTCTGCGGCTGAAGCAGGTTTAAGTTGTAGGCCATGGCCGCCGGGTGGCTCATGATGCGAGGGTCCACAGCAAAGCGGTTCTGGTAACCTGGCCAGGGCAACTAAAGACAACAAAACTAAATCACGGATCAAAGAGATTTTTCGCAGGTGCACCGCACGCAGTGAGGGAGCAGATTACTAATTCAGGTTATTGGGGAAAACGTACCGACAGAGGCATGGGCATGACGACGTTTCCTCCGTACATAGCTGGTACGTAGAGGATGCTGGCTCCGGTGTGAGGGTCGATGCGCTGCACGGGGCTGGGCGACTTCCCTATGCCGGCCGGCGTGGCACCCAGAGGGGGCGTGAAGGCCCGGATGGGGTTTCCCATCAACACAGCAGGGCTGGATTGCACTAAAATGTGAAGTGTGACAAAAGGAATACAAAAAGAACAAAAAAAAAACAAAACACTTAAATGGACTTCCTTCAACGACAATGGCTATTTTTCAAACTACAAACTTTTCTAGAAGTAGATTAGTTGAGGTTTTCTGGTTAATTTAGTGCTTTAATAAAAATCTAAAGACAAAAATAATACAAATGTATGGTAGAGATTTCTGTCAAGATCAAACATTAAATGCAAAATCCACAAAAAACACAGACGGGATAAAATGGATGGATTAGAGAAAGGATCGATAGATGGAAATCAATTTTATCGATTGAACAATTAAGATTTAATTTTTGGAAAATTGGGTTATTGTTTTCCACCAATGCACTCCTTTGGTTTCCATAGTTCAGAGTGATGTCAGCAAGCCTTTTGGCCGCCATCTTGTTTGACAAGCATGTTTACAGCTTATTTGGACTTTAAATTTAAATTTCTTAATTCCAAGAGTAAAGTCATATGGCAATAAAGTTGAAACCATGCCAAATAAAGTTTTAACATTTCCAGAATAAAGTAATAAAATTAGGAAAATTAAGTAGTCATTCTAGTCATCAACTAGAACACAAAATAAAAAATTTAAATGAGGGATGTTATAAAACATAAAAAAATAAAATCCTATAACCTGGCCCTAATGCTCCATTGTGCAACTCATAGATGGGATAATAAAAGCCACTGTTTTAAAAATATTTTGTACCATTTTTTCTTATATATTTTGTGAGAATAAAGTAGATTAAAATTGGAAATCGGGTCTCTGGTTTGAAAAAATTGATTTTTAAGCCATATGGCCCAGGTCCAAATAGATGGAAGGTGTGACAGACGACATTTTCACGACAGAACAAGAAATGAAGTTTGCTAATGCAAAGATTTTTGAAAAATTGTTTTCTAACTTCAACTTAATTTTCTTCCCCCACGGTGTGAGCAGTACCACCTTGACCTTCACATTTTATACCTTTTCACTGCAGAGGAAAAATGTAACCAGCATCATAGATGGAGTCAAATTTTAGACTTTCACAGATTGTTTTTTTTTTTAAAGTGCAGCTTGCTGACACAAACCTATTGTGCTTCCCTAGAAAGATTATTGTGTTGTTGGCTGCGCGCTCTGATGGTGTCAAGAGCCTCAGGCCTGTGTGTATCCGTCTGGGCTGCTGCATCAGAGAGCCCACGCTGGGTTCGTTTAGAGGGAAATAATCTAATTGCATGTGTTTTGCTTTTGACCATTTTCTTTGCCAATAAAAATGGCATGCGGGCAGGTACAAATCCCAAATAAACCTAAACGAACTATTTATTACAAATATACACAGTTCAGTAATATTAACAACACACAGGCTTTTGATACTCACCATATCCATCAGGTGGGAGGTGCTCTGTGTGGTTCGACTGTTTCCCCTACAGGAAAGCAAAGCAATTAGTTATGAAACCACAGTTACTTTAGAACAGCAGGAAGGGGAATCAGTGGGATACGTAATATGACAGTAAAACAACACAGAAAAGCAGATTAGTTACCTTACAGTTCTGAGTCACAGTCACGATCTTTAAAAAGCCTGACCTGCCAATTCTGATTTTAGTTGATGCAGATTTTTTTTTTTTTTGTCTGAAAAGTTGCCAAATACAGAAACAAAGTTGCTACATTTTGCAACTGTTGGGTGACCATTGCTTAGAGTAGCTGATTTTAAGGTCTTTGTGGAGGTAGATAAGATCGGTGGATAAGACCGGTTTCACGTTCAAGTATCAGACGATCACCCAAGACTGACGAAACCGGTGCCAAGAAATGGGCCATCGGTGCACTCTTCCTCACAATTTCAACTTTATACAACCTGCCCACCATTTAAACAAAGATGTCAAAAGAAATCAGCTAGTATCACCATGATCGGCACCATCGACCGCTCAGAAACTCCAAAATATGATCTGCTAAAACGCACCACACTAAGCGCTTCCAGGTGGCCATGGTAACAGCACTCTCCCATATTGACCCATTGAGGTTTTTTTTTCTTTTTTCTATTGTCATATTGTAATCCTTGTTTTTTTCCACCATTACATCAGAGAAATTGTATAGTCTGTAAACTTGTCTACTGGCAATAAAATTAGCCATTTTTGGTAATGGTAAGGTGTTTAAAATGAAGTGAGAAAAAGAAAAGAAACCAACATGTTGGGACATCTTCAACTTTCATTCATTCAGTACGAGAGGGGAAGACTTTCAGGAGATAACAGGAAGTGAGAGCTGAATAAAAATCTTATTTTTTAGCTTTCTACATCTATCTCTGAGCATGCAGAATGCCTAAATCTTGAGAGGTTAAGGTAAGGACTTACCATGTTCTAGGTGACATGAAATGCTAATATGAGAAGCTAACCACTAGTTTAATGCCCTATCTGTTTTACAGCAATAATACACAAAACCTGTTTTACAGCTACCATTTTTTCATCATTATTATTTACATTTATATTATGATTAGGCCTGTTATGATAAATTCTCTTGGACGATAAATTGTGCCAGAATTTATTGCAATAAACCATAATAGTTATTGCAAGAACACACTGTCAAAAATCAATAAACTTTAAATTCTAACATTTAAACTGGAAGACATTTTAAATATTCAAAACAAATCAAGAAAACAACAGAAACAACAAATAAAATGAATTGTGAAAACTGTGTAAACAAAATTATCTTTCAAACAAAGGGGATATTTGAGACCAAAGCACTAGACTGAAGAGTTTTTTTCCATTCAGTTTTCAGTAAAAAGAGAGAAAAGAAAAAAATATAAATCAAGAAAATGAAAATTATTGAGTTTCTTTTTATTTATAATGCGATTAATTGATTTATTGCTTATTGTGGCAGGCCTAAGTGTGATGTGGTTTTTAAAACGAACAACTTATGAGAATTGCATTTTTTTTTATTTGAGATATTTTTTCCCACGTGAAATCCAAATCATTAAAATAAATATTCATTGGTGATAAAAACGGAAAAAAAAAGTTCAGACAGAAAATTGGCCGCAAAATTCTAATACAACCAACACAAACAAAAGTTACAACCTGGTTCTTGAAACATTTTTAATATAACCACAAAAAGACGGACATTTTTAAAACTTTGTAGAATAACTTGTATTAAAATCGATACAATCTGAATGCTCTGGTTGTTAAATGTTCAAGGTGCGATGACAGAAAGCACCCACTCTGTAGTTTTCTCACAAGCAGCTCAGAGAGCTGTGAAGTGTGCAGCTCTAGGGAGGGAAGAGTGGAGCGGAAGTGTGTGTTTATCCCTAAAGCTGGCTGCCGGAGCCGGGGCTCATTAGGCCCAGTGGGTGATGGCAGCAGGTTGGCAGCTCTGCTGATTTCGTTAACCTTTACACCTCAGGGCGGGCGGCGAGAGCAGACAGCCACACAAAGACGATTTAAACCCAGCGAAACAATCTAATAAGAGACCCTTGTGTGGAACACAACGCTGATTTCCAGTCTGATTTTTTATTTTATTTTTTCTTTATTCCTGGCTGGCAAATTGGTAATCATAAAATCGTTTCCTGTGGTGAAAATTACATGGACTTTTTAGCAGATTTGTAATTTGTTTCCCACCTTCAGAAAGTGTAGAGAATTTCTCTTTTTCTATGTACAAGAAGTTGCATTATTATGGTAATTTCTTTGCTGATTTGCTAAAGGATAAAAATATGACCAAATATCTAACTGGTCCTACAATATTTTCCAGATTAAACTAGACATAAAATAAAACGTTTATTTATTTTTTTCAGATTTTGGTTTAAAATATCCAAAAACAAAATCAATTTATAAATCTGCCTTTTAGTTTGAGAGTCGGAGAAGAAAACCCAGCAGGGGCTCTGCTGCAGTTTTGCATAAAATTATGCAAAAGTGAAACAATAAAGCTGCACTGGTTAGAATTTCATTGATTCTCAAACTATTTTTTTTTTTGGTAAAGGTTTGTTTATGCAAATTACAGTCAGTTCTGATGTGTTTTTAAGAATCACATTGGAAATATGTTTTGCCTTTAGTCGTTCTAAAATATTGATGTTAGAACCAGAGATGACGTTATTCTGCATGTTCAAGAAAACGTTGTGATACTTCTGAAGCTCTAAAATAAAAACACACTTTTATTCATCACACAGCGGACATTTTAAGATGTCTTTAGCATCCAGTGATATCAGTGTAATAACTCCATATAGAGAACATAGACGATTGCCTGTAACTCCAATATTTCTATGTTCTATGATAGAATGTCTATGATAGAATGTGTTGCTCTCAGTCTTCCTGTTATCAGATTAACATCTTACTCTCTCTCCCAGTCTGGATAAACTGGAGGCAAGTCTCGATATTGATTCTTACATCCGACATCAGCTTAAAAACCTTCCTGATACTTAAATACAGGTTTTCTGTCAGTAACGACATCCACACCGAAGAGAATTGTTCACCTGGTAGGGGTTTGGTACGGTGCATTCAAGACTGGAAAAACTTTCTGATAATTTGGTGTTTGCTAAAACTGAAAAATGTAGTAGACCACTCAACTTCCCACTAATTCTCTTCTAAAAATATTAACAGAAAAACAAACAAAAAAAACTGTCCTGTAACATTTACATATTTTAAAGTAAAACTAAACCTACTTTAAGTATAAAAGTACAACCAAAGCCTGATCCCTAGTAAATATCCAGTCCAATGTGTGTTAAAGTGAACTCTCCCTAAAGTTTTTGCTTCTGATGGCTGAGATCCTAAATCCCTGCTAATGTCTTCATCAATAACTAATGCTATAATCTGAAACCAAAGGGATGAAGATGTAATTATTTATAGCTTTTAACAATATACATTGTTGCTGGATCTTTTCTTTTTCCTGCCAGCTGTGAGGATTTAGAAAAAAAACCCTCAATACCTTTGGAGGGGACTGCTGCTGCTGCTGTTGGTGATGCTGCGCAGCCTGCTTGTTGGAGGCAGGCAGACCGTGCTGAGGATGAGGATGATGGTGGGGATGAAGGCCCTGGGAGGAGGACTGGTGTCCCTGAAGGGGCCTGAGGGCCCGAGGGATGAACTCCGGGGCCAGCGGGTTGAGGACGTACGTCTTCTTGAGCTCCAGGGCCTCCAGCTGAGCCTTGATCTGCTCGAAGGTGATGCCGTGCAGGCTGGAGTTCTCGTGGCAGATTGAGATGAAATGCTCCCAGAATTTTCTGGAAAGAAAACAAGAACGAAAATTAAGCCATTTCTAAATGCACGTTAAATCAAAGCATCTTTCTGTTCGGCGTTTTTAAGAGCAAAGTTTCCGCTGCGCCGCTGACCTCGACCTTTCGTTGCTGGAAATCTGTGCAAACGACGCGCTTTTCTCCTAATCGCATCAATTTTACTGGCTGGATGCTGACAGGCTGACATTTGCCAACAGCCAGACAGTGAAATCCTTGACATGTTGTTTTGACTAGCGTTGGCAAACCGCAGCCATTATGGAGACGGTTGCGGAGGCGGGCCCACATCGATTCAAACAATGAGCCGACAGCATGTTGGATCAATTACAGCCTATATCCAAGTAAAGGAGCAAATTTATCCAACTTGAGATGTGTCCAATTAATCCCAAATGTAATTGCTGTTGTATTAAAATTAATTCAATTCCAAAATACTTTATCCAACGCCAGAAGAAAACTAAATGCAATTTTCTTCAAAGATTTGTTTTAGATTTCGACGGCTGTGGACAGGAAGGATATCTGCTAGCAGTCAGTGTTGCAACGAATCTGAAGGAGCTTCTGAGAGGAGACAATATGTTGTGAGATAACGTCTTCAGGAGAGGGTGCTCAGGCTTGCTCATAATTTTCTTGATTTTATGAAGATTTTTACATCATCTGCTCATCTTGAGAGGAGAAAAAAATGCCTTTCCCAAAAAAAGAGGAACAAATCTTAAAAAGAGTAAATCTGAATGTAACAGAGCTCCTCCAACATGCTGCCGCCTTGAGCGGCAAAATTATGTGCTGGAATCTATACTCTATTATTCCTTCCTTAAATTCGTCTTAACTGGATATGACCATCAAACCTACTGTCTTGGGGTCCAGATTATAGTGTTTATGTGTATTATGCATTTTCCAGGCACACAGAGCATTATCTAGTAACTATGTTAACTTCATCTGTTCAAAAGAAATGCTGCATATATCAAATATAACTTAAAAGAAATGTTACCTTGTAAATTAACACCTTAAAATTGGACCCCTGTCGCTTTAAAAGCTCCTGCTCTTTCTGAAACTCCGCCTTCAGGAACTCATCACATCATCGCTCCTCTATTAAGCCTTTAACAAGTGCAAGTAGCTCGTATAACGAGCCCAGCTGATGCGCCGTTTCACCACGTTTGCTCATTTCTGCTGGCTAATCTGAAGGAGCCGAGTGGGGAGTTGCAGGCGGAGGACTGCTCTGTGAGGCGGCAGCTCAGGAGCTGCAGTTCTCAGAAGAAGGCGGAGCTAGGTCCACCCAGGCATTTTTCACAGCTGAGTGGTTGCCATGGATACTGAAGGATTTCTAAAACATGCATGACAGACTCAAAGCAACACTCCAGGTCTGTTTATGATGAGGGAATAACAGTATAACATGATGTAAAGCTCAAAAAAGTCAATTTTACAAAATACTGCTCCTTTAAATGAGTCTACTCCCTGTGACTTTGCACCAGCAACACAAATAAGAGTACAGCCACATTTGGCAGATTTTCTAGCAATTATGGTCTATTTTTGTGTGAAGAGCCTCAAAAAACTAACTTTTCATGACTATTATTTTGATAATCAACCCTGTTTTTTTTTCCCTCTTCAAAGTTCAATTAACAAAGCTGCAGTGGTCCTTTGTGTGACATGACCTTCTCAGATATAAGCACAGAGTTCTAAGTACAGGAGAGTAAGCTGTGCAAAAGACAGCTAAATCCAAAGTTTTTCATTTTCAAAACCTTTAAAGCATAGCAGCAAGTTTCCTAAGCAGGAAGAAAACATTTCCAGAATGCCTCGTCTGATATGTCAAGAGCCAAATAATGAACAAGTGCTATTCAAAAGCAGCACAGTAGGGCTAACATGCTAACAGTAGCTTAGCAACTGAGTGATAAATGAATGATATACTGTATGTTTATGATATCTGTCACTGTCACGAAAAACAACAGAGACCACAATTTTTGAAATGTCACAGAGAAGTAGGTTTTGTGTAATACTGAACAAATACAAATTGATTTCTTTCAGGGCTTATTTGAAGCTACAGTTTTCAAGCATTTTGTTTCATTTCACTTTCCAAAGTGTCATAGTGGGAATGCGTAGTGGCCAATTCCAATACTTTAATCAGTTGGATCCACTTTTTTGTGCTAGCCACAATGTCTGGTGATCATAACAGTGAAAACCCCCTAAAAAAATAAATCTGATATGTAATGTACATAAAAATATTTGGACCACAGTTAATCTTTCAACAAACACAGTCTGTTAGCTAACCTCTTTGCTAAGAGGGGCGGCACTAATCTTTTGGAATAAATGAATAAAAAGTACTATTTTTTTATTTTAACAAATGCTTGATGTAATACGGAAAAACATTAAATGAGCCATTTAAAAAAATAAAATAAAATAAAAAATGCAATTTACTCTTTAACACCAATGTTACAGTAAGATTTAGTTTGTTATGCAGGAACATCAGTTTTTACCTTCTACTTAATCTAACAGCCATTATGTCAAATCTGTAAATGACAGATTTGAAGGGATTACCTGCAGCGTCCAACAGAGCAGAGCGCTATGGGGTCTCCCACCACGGCGACCAGGGACTGAGCTCTGGTGATGGCCGTGTTGAGCAGCTTGTAGTTTGACAGGAAACCGTAGTCGAGGTCCTCGGTCGAATCCTCCACCAGCTGCTCTTTGCGTTTGATGGCGGTCTGCTTGTGCTTGCAGGTGTGCCGCGTCCGCACCGTGCTGAGGAACAGCACCCGGAACTGTTTACCTGCAAAGAGACATTTTTATTATTTTTTTTACTATTACATTCATTATTTTACGGAAATGCATCAATCCAGCAGGATCCAACAAAACATTTAGGTTTAGCAACAGAGAAAACATTTAATTTTGTGTTATTAATTCAGGTACAAAGTAGGATTAAATGTTAGCAGAGATGTATCAGAAAAAAGGCCATCACTCCCATTATGCAATTCAATAAAGGGTCAAGTTTGGTAATATTGTCCTAGTTTTTGTTGCTGTATTAAAAAGAATACAACAAAATGATCACATTTGCAGAAAACCTGTCATGATAATCTAACATTTGTCCAACTCCAGAGCTTGTTGATAAAACACAGAGCTTATATGGGCAAGAAATTTAAAATCCAAGTGCTAAGAAAACTTTCCTTCCTGTTTGCAAGCTGCGCTTTGTTTTATGCGTGAATAATGAGACATGAAGAAAGCAGCTGGATGCAACACAAGCCAGAGCAACAGAACTGAAAAAGCAAAAGAAACAAAATTCTCACCAAGTCTCAATATTACAAAGAAAGTTGGAACCACTGACAAACCAGAATGAAATACCTTAAAGAATCAAGTTTTATGACATATTTGTCATTTTCAGCCAAAGCTTGTCTTTATTTTTCTGCTTTGTTTTTAACGGCGAATTCACTGAATAATTCTGATAAATCTAGAGAAAGAAAACTACCACACCATTTAAGTAAAGATTAGTACAAGGACTAGTTTAACAAAGCAAATTTTCCGTATCATTTAAAACTTTTCTTCTTTCTTTTTTTTGCTCACCTTGGACGTTAAGCACTCTTTCGACGCTGACCTCGTGCATTCTCTTCTTTCGGAGTTCGGCACGAATGCGGAAGACCTGGTCGGCGTACGGCGACACCACCCCGATGCTGCCCTCGTCCAGCTTCCCCCAGGCCACCGGCCACTTCTTGCGCAGCTCCTCCACCCGCTCCACAATCTCAAACACCTACGGAGTGATCGGGGTTTCCATGTCAACGCCACAAGAGACTTTAAATATTTCAGCTCACACAATAATTCTGTGTAATTTATTTTAGCTGAATATGAACAGAATAAGACTGTAAAGAGAGGGTAAAAAGGACGGCTAAGCGGATGTATGTTAAAGCTGTTACGTTTAAACACGAACAGTAGAGGGAAAAAAGTATCTTCAACCAACCAAAATGTGGATGTTAAAAGATAAACATAAGTCCCGCTGTAAGTTTTATGCTGAAAGATAAAGGCTCGGCTAATTTAAGGCTGTCATGTTGAAAGTCTCTTCATAGATATTATCACGGTAAGTTTAAGTTGCAAAGTCTCAGTCATAAAGGTAATTAATCCAATAGTTTAGTCGTTTTAATGTGCACAGGCTGCAACTAACTGTTAGTTTTGTGATTCTTTCCATTTTTCTTGTGATTAACTGCATTAAAAAAAAAAAGTAAAACATTCGGCAGATTTTTCATTTAACCGCTTAAGATTATTTTGTACAAAATGAGAATTGGACAAAAATACAAAGAAATGATTCCATACTTTTTCTTTTCTTTACAGAAGAGAAAGTTTTTATTGCCTAAATTTCAATCACATATCATTATTTTAATCTTTTAGTGAACGCTTGATTATTTGTAGCAAAAGATGCATCTGCAGGTAAAACGTTCTTCTAACATCAACATGTGAAAAGTTCAGCTTTCTACTCGACTTATCAATAATTTGTAAGGCTAATCTGTAGATTTTTTTTTTTTGATTAATTTGTGATTTGCTTAACAGGAGGTTTTACTTATTTATTTATTCTTTTACAGAATTTGAACCAGGTGAAGCTGAAACTATACCACTTGAGGAGTTCTGGGTAGAACATACACATTGACAAAAAGTTGGTTAAATTTTATGTGCAATATCTATGAACTTTTTGAACATTTTTGGCTTAATTATTGCTTTGAATATGTTGTTCATTCAGCAGTTAACCTTGTCCTGAGTCTGTGCACTCCAGTTAACGATTAAGTTAATGGCTGATTATTTCAAAAAGTGATTCATCACGAATAATCATTTCAGCAGTAGCTCATCTCTCTACCATCATTATAATCGGTGATATTTTAGCAGCAATATGACACATTTTTACATTTGTTTTGCAAAATAAAAGTAGCCAATCACATTACCTTTGGTTTAATTTACTTTGATCCAAGATTCTTTTGTTTTAATTTCTTATTGCTTATCAAGTGAAACCATGTTACGTTGGTTAGTCCACACAGTGATGGGAGAGACACTGATGGTTTCAACAGACTTTTATTGAATAAAAATAAATCCCCCACTTTTTAAATTACTGTATTTTTCTGACTATAAGGCGCACATAAAATCCCTACATTTGCAAAACAATCAGCAATGTGCCTTATATTCCGGTGCGCCTGTATGAACAGTGCACCGTATGTTTCATTACGACTTTGGTAAGCGACGAAGCCACTCCCCTTGATTGTCGAAGCATAATCGCTGCTGGTCAGAAACCTCGTGGAGTCAGCTCTCTATGCTGTCTAGACAGACTTGTGTTGGGGTGGCGAACCACTTTTCCTGATACGTACGGTGCTTCAACCCTCAATGAAGACAATGAGACTGAATCGGATGATGACGAGAGGGATCCGGGCTTGCTTGATGCCGCTATCGCCCAACTGTTAAATTTCGACACCGAAGACGAGGAATTTGATGGATTCGTAGAAGATGAATGATTGAAAAAGTGAGTGTACTTTTTTGTGTAATGTTGACAATTACTGTTAATGATTTGAATAAGGCCTGACCTATCCGACTACCGCATTTTGTTTCTCTTCATGCCCCTTATATCCCGGTGCGTCTTATATGTGAAAATAGATCCGTTCACTGATACTGCGTCTTATAATCCGGCACGCCTTATAGTCCGAAAAATACGGTAACTTCACATGCCCTGAAATGAGACTTATGAGAAGAAAAGACTTGAAAAAAGGAGGCGACACCATGCCGTTTTCACACTATGATCCCTTACATACACCTGACCTGAAATAGCACTGAGCAAGTTTGGGGATATTTTTTCACAGAGCCTAAAAGGCAACATAAAAAAAATTAAATTATTTGAAGAACACAGGGCGCTTTCATGACTTGCGTAGCGGTGAGGGATCAAAGACGGTCCATCAAAACAGGAAGCTGTGGTTTAATGAAAGCAGACTATCTGTAAAACCTGGAATATCAATGCTGACTCGAGCTGAAAAATGTCTGGAATATGAAGTGATGCGTTTTTGGTTCAGAGTCGCTCTGACCTAAAACCTAATCATTTTGAAAGAATAAAGTTTATTCAAAAGTTCATTTATTTCCAAATTCCAAGATAAGAAATCACTTCAAATATCACAATCAAATCTGTTAGCTATTTATATTGGTCAGAATTCAGTTGGTGAGTCTTTTTTTTATTTCATCTTTATTTGAAATATGATATGCTATACAACTGGAAATAAAACAGAACACATTTAAGTAAAAGTTTCTAAACTCCCCTATTGAATGCTCAGAGCTCAATTCACACTGCAGATTTATAGACAGGATTTCTGCAGGTTTCAACTCAAATTTAAGGCTTTTTAAGACCATAATGAAAGGAATTTATTTTGTCACAGAAATGTGCAAACGTCGACCAGTCAACTCATAATAACTTATCCAAGATAAGTGCAAATTTGTCATTTATCATTGCTAGCTCGATAGCATTTTGACATTTGGCTAACAAAAATGAGTGTTAGCAGTGAGCTGCAACAGTCTCAAGTTACAGATGTGCGACTCAAAACTTTTGTCTGACAGCGAGTCCAGCGAGAAGAAAAAAAAAATGCATAGAATATATGAGATAAATTTTATCTTGACGTGACTGTGATTAACATATTTAAGGCCAAGTTACTTTTTAAAATGCATAAGACATTTTAAACTTAAATACATAAATTTAAGATTTTTTTTAAGGATGAGCGGACACACTGGTAAGACGAGAATGGATTGTAGGTTTAGAAAAAAAATATTTAAATTACACTTGGTGGACAATGTTAATAAATCAATGGAAATATTTGTTTCATCACATAACTGCATAAAGTGGAAATGCTCCAACTCGTACCTCTGCATTGTTGTAGTAGGCAGTGCTATTCTTCTCCTGGACATCTTCTCCTCTGGCTGTGAAGAAGGTCAGCGGGTAGAAATCCTTATGGCACGGCTGCTTCCCACTCGCGATGAGCTTCCCGTCGTAAAATAACTCGGATGTGTAGCTTTAGGAAGAAAAAGCAGAGAAATGGCAGGAAATGAATATGAAGTTCATGAATGAATATTTCTCATTAAAACTGAAGTAAATAATTGACACATGGCTGCATATAAAGGCTTAAAGGGATTTGATACAGAACTGCTCCTTGCCAAAAAACTAAAAATGGTTTAATTGTAACAGAATTTAAACAGGTTTCAACAACTCAAATTTAAGACTTTAAAAGTGAACATTTTAAGACCATAACAGAAATGTACAAAAGAAATAGATTTTTTTTTATTTAACCAAAGCTGTATGAGTTGGCAACAGATGTGAGCCAATGGTAAAGACGGACGTCGTCCAGCCAACTGTTGGTAAATTTAGATAGATGCAAAAAGCTAGCTAGCTAGCAAACAAGCATTGGCAGCTTTTACTTCACATAAAAAGGTGAGTGAAATGTCAGTGGGCAACTCAAACTTCTGCATCACAGAAAAGTCTAGATAAAATATGCAAGATTACATAGTTCAGCCACAACAAAATTTAAAACATGTCATAACATATTTAATGCCAACTTGCAGACACGTGGACATCCTGTGTTACACAAGAGAAACTACTCACTGTTAAATTTGAAACCATCAAGGTTTGAAATGTGAACCAAAAAAAAAAAACAGTAATACAAAAAAAAAGTCTACACCTGTGAAATCTACTTTTTCAGTCAACATCCTTAATAATAAAATATTTTTAGCTGAAGAGATAAAATAGAAAAATCTTTATTAGTCATGCCTGAAATAGTGACTGATTTTAAAATAAATGACAGTCTACATTTTCTTTCTGCTATTTTCCATGTTCTGTATATCAAAATCACAAACATGTTTAACGAAACAGCTTCCTTCATGTTATTGCAAAAGTAAATTTTTCATTTGTAAGAAAATTCTTCAGATCCTGTTATACTATGTTGGTGAAAATACCTTGATACACTTGATACACTGAAATGGTTATATTTAAATTTAAATGTACTTCTCTGTGACAATCGACAAGAAGAGAGGAAATCATTTGTCACAAAATATGTTTGTTGTATGAGAAAAATTCTTTCCAAATATAAATTACAACCACACCGGTGTGAGAACTGCTCTCCCACTACGTCTGTACATCTTTATTCCACTGGTAGACTCCGCTCCTTAACGAAGGCAGAACCTCCCACCGCCTTCTTTAATACCGACTTTCCCAGAACCGATTTGCTGCCGGCAGCGCTGAGTGCTCACACCTACTTTATGATAGCTTCGTGGGAGCGGTAGTTCTCGCACAGGAGGATGCGACAGGGAAATTCGGGGGGGTAGTGCTCGTACAGTCGGTCCAGCAGTGACACGTGCAGGTTGCGCTCCCGCGCAAACTCGCTGTACACAAACGGACTGAGCTGCAAGGTAACAGAGAAAAAGGGAAATTTGGTTCATTTCAAAGTGTCACCCAAGGACTTTGATTTCATTAAAGCAAAAATGAAGTCCATCATGTTTTCCGTTTCACCGAAACGTTGAAGCTAAACTGATTTCTTTTACAAGCTCAGCAGCAGAACTGCTGAATAATACTTGCACACCAGACGATTGGTAGCATTTGATTCCTTTCATCTTAAAAGCAATACTAAAAGGGAAAAGATTTGAAAAACAAAGCAAAAATATCACCTGAACCTCAAATTCTATTTCGACTTGGGGTTAAGTATAAAAAATGTTTGACCTTTTCTACTTTGACCACTTTTTAAACAAATCAGATAGGTATTAGATTTGATCTTTATTTAACATATTGGGTTTGATTAAATCATTAAAGGCCACAGTCTTCTATGAATATTAAATTAGCTCATACACTGCAGAATGCAAAACTACTAAATAGACAAAGTAAAATAAAAGGAAACCACTTTTCTTCCACTAGAAATGCAAAGAACCTGTTTTCCAGGTTAGAAAAGCAAATGGAAGGCAGAGATGTAACAAAGTGAATCCTGCGTTTGCATCCCGTTTCTCTGTGTTGACTGAAACGGAATAAAGACGGAGTTTGTAAAAAGTAATTATTTCACGCCAGACTCTCACGGTGTCTTTATCCCGCGCTCCCAGATAATACTGCACACTCCCTGGAAATCACAGGATGAGAAAAGTTAGGTTTTTAATTTCTTTTGCTGGCGCAGGAAGCTTGACTGACAACAGTCTTTGTTTCTGTTATCTGTGGCCCGGAAAACTCAAAGGAGGCAACAAATGTCCCAAATTCTTTTTTTATATACATATATATCAAATTATTAACTTAAAATAAAAACATACAAGCCTTTCATAGTGAGTAATATGTACTTCAAATTGAGTTTGTAAGTAAAACCGAGCATCAAGTCAAACATTTTTTTTATTTTCAGCAATACAAATCCTCCGGTCTCACCTGCATATGGTCCCCAGCCAGCACGATGCGGGTGGTCTTGCTGGCAAGAGGAAAAGGCATGATGGTTTCACACTCCATGGCCTGAGCTGCTTCATCCAACAGGATATGGGAGAACAACCCTTTTGGGGGAGAGAGAAAAAAACACACAAACTATTAGTTTACTCTCTGTTCCTCAAAGTGTTGCATACTAAAAATGGAGACAAATTCTGCAGAGTCAATAGGGTAGAAAGGTTTTTCTCAGCCAAAGTTTACCAAACAGAGACATATAAAGAGTCTAGAGTCAAATGAATCCATTGTGGGTTTAAATTTAAAGCCTAACACCAAAGGACGCAACGCATTCTTTGCAAAGTATTCCTAATTTTTTATTTTTAAAAGGGGCTGTTTTGCTTATTTAAAAATCAAACCTTACGATTAAACAGCTGAAGCTTTTCTTTTATTTATCTAAAGAAAAACTATTGAGAAATAATTTCCGTGGATGTATGTCAATAATGTCTCGACCACCATTTTCAATCAGCGATGAGACCGCAGTAGCTGGCGAGAAGGCGATGATTCCATGGTCAAACTTTGATGTCCAAACCATTTTTATCAATTGTGGCATATAGTGTCAACTGGATAGGGGAATCCGCAACAAACAAATATGCTGACAGATTCCAGAGAAATTGGCCGCCCAAAGGTAAAAATTCAAAATGACTACAACTCTTGAACACTTACGACCCGCCCATAATCCGACATCCTGCCCACGTTCACACAAACCAGTGAGGCACACACCGCCAATGGACCTTACCACAGGGGCCGCGTTTCATTGGCTGATGCCCATTCTACCTGGTCACGTGCGCGTCCGTCTCACAAACACACTTAGCTTCCCGTTAGCTAAGAACAGCATAATGGCAGAACTGATACAACTTCTACACCTTGAAGCCTGTCTGCTACACAGTCTTACTAAAGACTAAACAGATCAATATGCAATGTGTCTGTATCTGACATACACTAAAGATTTTATTTTAGCAGAAAAGGCTTTGGACTGAACTGTTACTCCTGTTAGCCACGTTAGCACCAAGTACAGCTAGTCAATCAACCATCGCTGTGTTCAGGGAAGCGCTGATTAATAATCGAGAAATAAATATGAAGCCTGGAGACTTGATATCCTAACAGACTGAATGTTATGTTTTTAACGTAATCTTTGCTCGTCTTGCGGGGCGCAGGCGGTTGCCACGGTAACAGGTGTGCTTAAACTACAAAGAGAGAGAGAGTAAAAAGGTAGGAGTGGTTCTGAGTTGATCACCTGTTCGGGTTATTTTACCTTTGTTTACCTTTGCTGTGGCGCATTACAGCCACTGTAGTTTCTAAACTAATTACCTCGTTCGTTTGTCTTTCACAACAAACATCAAATAGAACAAATATATTTCATAAAATTTTAACAAATGGCTTCTACCGCGATAATTATGTGAAATTAAATTAATTATATCCCAACTTCAGAAGATTTGCCTTTACCTTTACAGAGCTCTTTGGTTCCTCCTATCAGTCTGTAGCTTCACATACTGACGTCATCAAACTAAATTTCAGATCTACCATAACTGACTGACACCTGCTGGCCTCAGGTTTGCAACCAGCTTGTGACTGAGAAACCAGTAACCTCCTCCCAGATGATGACATGAACTTGTTAGTTCCTCTGTCCATTTAGTAGCTGATATACTGTGAAAATCCGGTAGAAATGACTAATCGAGTCATGTTTACATAGAAACAACGCGCCGCGAGGCTTTGTTTGTGAGACCTGCGGTCACGGGGGTCGGTTGTGGGCGGAGCTTGGTAAGGTCCATGGAAGCACACCCAACTAGGCCAAAACTGAACCAAACAATTACCGGCTAGACAGAGATTTGACAATTGAGAAGAAGCTTAATTAAGATGTCAATTAGTGCAAACACATACATTAGCATTTAAATCTTCACCTTCTGTTTTCGTTGAGGGCTCTAAAATGGTTCTACACCCTCATTTAACCGGTCCTGCAAACCTAAGGCAGGGGTTTTATAGAGAGAAGGGTGGAACCCCGATTTCAAAAGCTCAACTGGTGCTCGGCAGCATGAGTGGGGGAGATAAAACAGCATGGCAAATGAGTGCTGGAACAGGGAGTGGAGGGGCGGAAAAAAAACAAAAAACGAGCGGCTGAATAACAACCAGCGAACAGCCTCTAAAGCTGAACCGGTTTCACAGAGAGGTGCATGCAGACATAAAATGTGACAGCTAAAAAAGTAAAATAAAATTTCTGGGTTGTCAGAAACGTAAACAAGTACCACAAACACGTCTACAATAAAATTTTAAAAAAGAGGGGTGATCTGATATGGAAAGGAGTTTCAGTCTTTAGCAGAACCCTTCGAACAAACGAATGCATGCAAACATGCTTCTGAGCATTCTCAGCTCCACTGTTAAATCTGACAAAACAGTGCCAGTCTGAAGAATCTTTTATCATAGACAAAAAAGCAAACATCTGTGTTTTTGCGCACAAATTTATCGAGCAAAACTGCGGCGACATCTGCCGAGTCTGTCACACGTCTTATTAGTGTTACACGTGGGGACCGTCATCTCCAAACAATTCCTGCCAGAGCTCGCTGTGAGCGCAATTGTTCTAGAACTTGTTTAACTTTCCAATCAAACTCACAGTGCGGAAAAGCTATGCTGTGATTACAGAGTCCAACCGATTTTTGTTAACCCCCGGATCCAAACTGCATTGAACAGGAAGCCCCAATCCACATGAACACAATGCAGTCCAATAAAAGCTTACAAATAATGTAGAGGAGACGTTAGGGATGGGAATGTTTCCCCCCCAGGGAAGGAATGGGAGATCAATCGGAAGACAGGAGGGGAAAAAATATGGTCCTTACGATCAACATGTTGGCAGACAGGCAGCAAAGAAGGAACACGGCGCTTGATGTTTCACCTTGGAAACGGCTACCGGTGTCGGGGGAATGGATCTCTCTATTAGAGGTACAAATTACATTTTCTATACATAGAAATAATACAGCTAATAATGAAATTTGCTTTTGGAGAAAACAATAGCATGACATTGGGGGCGGAGGAGTGAGTTCATAAGCAGATGTGAATAAAATCAGAAAGAAAAGAAAGCTCTCTCAAATTAAATGGCAGCTGCTTCAATCGCACGCCGCCTTGATGCACCTTAAAACCCTTTAACAGCACAGGGGAGGGTTGGAAAGTCTGGGCAGAGATCTGTGAATGAAGCCACACGAGGTCTTGTAAATCCACGCTTGTAAAAAGTTTGTCAGATTGGTCATAAATTATTCTGTATGTGTAAAATTACAGACCCCGTTTGATGTATTGTGGTTTCCGCTGCACGGTCTGACACCCTTTAGGGCCCGACTTAATATCAGATCAGGGAAATACTTTCTATTTTTTGACACAAGCCTACAGCCTCCAACTACAGACCAAGCTGTAAAATCCCAAAGTCTCACATCCTATAAATATATACATGAACTATAGATGTTCTGTACCAGGCTTGTTTACAACCTGAATCATTTATATTATTTATCTTATACTACATGAGTTTGATAAATATGTAGATATACAGTAGACGTAATCTGACAGGAGGAGTTTATATGTTATACCTGTTTCAGAAATAATAGCCTGATTATGAACTGTTTTAGCTGAACTGAAAGGATTCAGCAAGTTTCAGTCTAAATGTAAGACTTTGACGCCCGTATAAGGCCGTTAAGATTTTAACTTTAAACCTACAAAAAAAACAAATAGATTAAAATAACTTTTTTACTCAATAATTTATGCTTAAGTTATACACACCAGGGTTTCTGTCGGTTTCACCAACTAAAATTTAAGGCTTTTAAAATCTTTTTGAAAGACCATTATGAATGAAATTTAAGACCTGTAACATGACATTATTTTAAAGAAAATTGAATATTTTTGCGATGTCTACAGCATAGTGCTGAGTTTTTCTGCACAGAAAGGCACTAGCCTCGGACTGGTTGGCAGCAGAAAATAAGCCAATGGCAAAGAAGAAATGTCGTCCAGGCAACCAGCGATAAATTTACACTTTAGATGATAAGATGCAAAAAAAGCTAGCAAGCTAACTAACGAGAGTATATTAGCATCTAGTCAGCAGTAGCCTCAACCACCTGATAAATGAAGATGTCTGCACCTTTCTTGATGTTTTGTCAGACAGAAACGTAAAAAAAAAAAACTACATAGATCTACAATATATAGCTCTGCCTTACATTTCACAAAAATCTAAGGACAACTTACATTTTCATGAATTTAAGACAATTTATTTTTAGTCTATTTTGTTAGCATAAGTTACTGGTAGCAGGTTATAGCTAACTATTGAAATCTGCCGTGTTAAGCTGTTCAGGATATGGATTATGTCAGCAAGTTTTTTAAAGAATAAAAATGTTGGTGTTCAACCTGTCAGCTCGTCTTTTTAAGTCTTTTTTTTATCTTCTATACATATATTTTGGAAGGGGTTTAATGAAGAAGAAATATCACAAAATTCCTTGCGAACATTTCTGAAGTCGCACCACAAAATCAGAGAGTTTGATTGCAAAACAATTACAAAATCCTTGCTGTCGCCTAATGAAACAAAAGTTGGTGAGTATGACCTGCCAGCTGATTGATGCATATTTCCCACATATCAATAATCATCTTGAAGGCAGACAGAAACAAGAAATTCTCAGTCCTTGAAACAGAAGTTTCTGTATGGCTTTTCTTTTCTTCGTATGAGGTAATTAAACAAGGCGACTCAATTAGAATTGGGCGATATTCCCTGTGCTGCATCCATCATGTCTAGTTAATGACGCCTATAAATTACTGATACCAGTTTATGCACACATTAACTTTTTGTTCGATGCAAATGATACTCGGCTGGCCACAGTCTGAAGACAGCTTGCAAATTACGCAACACGTTCAAAAGTCTGCGCTACAGCCAGAACTTAAATAATTTAAAAGAAAATGCAGGGCAGTACTTCAAAAGGGGGAAAAAAAGCTGCTACAAAGTGGAATATGAATATAAAAAAAAATTAATTAAATATTTGGCCTGAATTCTTGATCACTTCATTTCCAACAAGACAAATCCTGGTGAAACCATGAGGGACACGATTAAAGTCTGTTGTGAAAATGATGAAATGAGAATTCTGGTAGCAACTTTAGGACTTTTTTTTTTTTTTTGCTTTATTAAATGAAACATGGGGGCAATTGGGATTTAAAAACATGAATTAAACACTAAACTGAACAAAGTTTAAGTTGTCTATTGTCACAACCAGAGTGGTTGGCTTCTATCAGGAGGCCTGTGACTAATATACGAGTGACTGTTAACTTGTTTAGACTTAACACAACCACAAGAAAGATTATTTTCAGTTAATTTGAATGAAAAACGGTTGAAAAACAGCGTCTATACTCCAAAAGTACAAGCAGATTTAAATGAAATAGAATAATCAATCTGGACTTCCTGTAAACCAGCAACAGGTCGAGCGTTTCAGTTGAATCGTTACACGGACTAAACAGATTGTGGCCATTCTGCAAATTAAGAAAAGCCAAAAACAGAATAGTCTATTAAAGCTGCTACTTGATTCCAGGAACACGGTGCTGCTTTTACTAAATGGTTTTAACTCACTTTACATCTGCAGGAAAGAAACAAAACTGAATTATTTTTTTTGCCTCACTTTAAGATAATGAGCCAATTGGAACAGTGCAAATTGTTCTATGCATGTCTGACATCCTGCTTAAGAACTGGCATTTAGAAGAACAAGCGTAAATGTCAGCTTATGGCTAAAATATACTGAATTTGGAGTCAAATAGTTCGAAGTAAATTATCCTTCATTTGGATCTGTTTGAAAAAATCTTGATATTATCAACCAAGTCAAGTTTTAAATTAAGACTAGAGTCTACAAATTTAGGTTAAGTTTTTCCAGCTAACATGATGCAAACTTTGAAAAAAAGTCAGTTTTGGTCCTCAATATCCATATGATGCATATTTTCAGTAGCTAAGATTCTAACTAACGCTCATAAAAAAAATGTGAAAACATAGTAATGAACGAAAAGAAACACAAACAGTCAAGAAAAAGCAAGTCAATCACAACTGATATCAGCATCACACCTTTAAGAGGAATGGCATGCTTTCTGATATCCTGCAGCCGTTCTTGAAATGTATTAAACCCCAATCAAATGCCTTATCAAAGATTGAAGAAAAGTAAGAACCGAGTTTCCATTAGAAGATCCGTTATTGCTACTTAGAAGGCTCGCCGTCCCTCCATTGCCTTGTTTCCTGTCGATTTTCATCACCAAACGCTAGCAGAGCAGGAGAGATGCAACATGGGGTGGGAGGCCTAATGATGTGCAATACATTAGAAACAAGCAGATGGCGTACCCAGGCAAGAGACAAAGCCCCCTCCCCTGACACATTAGTGCCAGTTATTAGCTTGCGCCGACAAATCGGTTTGTTTTCCACAACTTTGGCACAACTTAAATGAATTCCACTCCGATCTCCCAATGCCGACTGTCGAAGTGACAAGAATAACCAATAATGCAGGTCTAATGCACAGAGCAGCTTTTTTGCTGATATCGCCAATTAAGACCTTTTAAGACATTTTTCTGAATAAAAATTAAGACCTATATCATGACAGAGATGTCCAAAAGAAATGAGGTGAACCAAAACTGTGAAAGTTCTGGGATCTTTGTGCTTCTCACATGGAATACGGGTCGATAGCTGGGGAGCCTTATGTTAGCTACTAGCTAGCACGCAAGTATAAGCAGCTTGTTACTGGTAGCATTAACTGGCTTGAGCCACAGAAAGCAATGAGTGATTATGTTTGTGCATGGCTCAAACTTCTGCCTAATAAAAAAAGTCCCATGAGAAAAAACCTACCTATACTATTTGACATTAAATAGTTCAGCCATGACAAAATCAAGATCTGCGATTAACGTATTTAAGGCCAACTTACATTTACTTTAATGAATTTAAGACACTTTAAGGCCTTCATTTTAGATGCACGAATTAAAGAATGCGTGAACACCCTCATAAAGGTGTGTTTGAAAATAGCTGCCGGTTTATTAACAAAATGTATGTCTACTAGCTTATAAATAGAAAAACAAGATACATTGCAAAATATGGCGTAGTTTCATGCAGAGTAGGGAATAAAAACCCCAACAAGTTTTATTATTTCTAAGATGAATGACTGAAGGCTGATGGAATGTCACATAAAACCCCCCCAAACATAACCAACTCCTTCAATTCAAAATTATTCTGGACTCACCAGGCTCCAAATCCAGCTGGCAGAGGTACTGGGAGGTGCTGAGGGTGACCACGACAACACGGTGCCTGAGGATGTCCTCCCTTGTCGGCATCTGGAAAGTGACCTGTGTGCTGGAGATGAGACAGTACTGCTGGACCACCGGGTGGACGGTCTTCACCCAGCGGTTCCTGAAATATACCCTGGAAGGACAAAAGAAGGCGGAAAGATGAGGATAATGAGATGCAAAGTTCTAAGCTATGTTCTCTACAAGAGACTCCACGAGAAAAAGTGCATATTTTAACCTGTATAAACTTTAATTTCAGTGTTGTGCAGAATTAAAAAATAAAAATGGTGCTTTTATGCAACGACAGACAAGAAAAAAACCCAACATTTTTCATGGAAAATATGGGCATGTCAAGACAACCAGGGCTTCTCTACCTCTGGAGTTGCAGAAATATTTTGAAGAAGGGTAAGAAATTGTGTTAGTCGCCTTAAGGTGGTTCAAAAAAAGAAATCTTGTGTTCACGTCCCCATGGTCTGAAAATATCTGCCGTAAGGTGAAAACAACAAAGGTACGCAACAATTTGTGTTAATGCTGATGTATTGGTCTGCCTGCAACATTCAATAACTGTAATTCAGATAAAATGGATTGATGGAGTGCCACACTGATTCACTCCATCCGGGGAAGTCTGACAAAGAGGCCACAGCAGAAATAACTTTACTGGATGTCGACATCAAAATGGCAGACAGCGGAAAAGCAAAAACTACATCTTCCCAGCAACTGATCTAAAATCTGTTTATTTTACACTTATTGTTTAAAGTTTACAGCAATATAATCAGACTGTAGATTTTAGCTTCTTCGGTATTGCTAACACAGTTTCCCCTGTGCATTAATTCAAGGTATATTTGCTGTTTGAACTATTAAAATAATTATAAGTTTTTCAGAGGTCTCAAATATTAGTTGCTTTTAGCTGAAAAAAAGGTCTTTAGAGTTGTTGATATGTAAAGTATTTCAAGATTTGAGAGGAACCACCTCTTTGGCGAATTTGCTGGAGAATTACAGAGCTGCTTCACGTTGTTATGTTATGTTTGAATCCCGCTTTGTACAACCTTGTTTGGACCCAACATTTTTCTTTCCAATAACGAAGTAAAGCTTGGAATGCATTATTTGCTCATTTAATTTTTTATTTATTTAATTTTTTGTTTTTAACAAAGTCTACTAAGACTTGCCAAGATGGTTTGACACTCATGCATACCTTGTGATTTTTGTCTGTCCTTGATCCAACTGTGGCTTTTTGTTTTTGAAGTTGGTACATTTGAATCTTCTGTTAGAAAATAATTTTCCAAATGACAGATTTTTCTGTTTTAACTTGATACACCCTTCCAATTAATATCTCAGAAATGTAGTTTAATATTCTTGTTAATAGAAAATTCCTATCATGAAATAGGAATTCCTATTCCATGAATGGAATAGGATGCATTTGGGGCAGAATGAAAAAATTAGCTGGTAGCTCCACTTTCAGACAGTCTTAGCAATGCTAGTTGTATTAGTCACACCAAACAGCCGATAGAAGTTAAAAAATGTCATCTTGGGAAACTGCAGAAAGCACTTCTTTCACAAGAAGAAATATCTTTGGGTTCTGGAGAATGTTTTGCACAGTGGTTGGACTCTCCCATCATCAATACAGGATCTTGGTGAAAAATTAATGCAACACTAGGTGGAAATAAATCTGTATCTTCCTTAAACTAAAATAAGCTTTATATACCTCAAATTAAACAACACATGTCTGAAATAAATGCAAAATTACAACCAAGGTTGTTCAGATTGCATTAGTTGCGACAGTGCAGGCTGGAGAACAAAGTAGAGGGTGATTGGAGATGCTGCTGCAGTACCTGAGAGGTCTGGCGTGCTCGTTGCCTGCTTCGACATATGGATGAAGATAGTCTTTAATGTAAAGGTCAGCTGCGCTGTTGGAATGAGTGCAGATCAGGACCCTGTAGATACAAAAGAGAAACATCAGCAATAATAAACTACAGTGCAGGAGGATATAAGGTATAAAGTGCCATTTGCTTTAATACACTCAAAACTTATTTCTTCAGTTTTAGAAACTTAAAACTAAAGAAAAAAAGACTGGGGAAGACACGTTTCTCATTTAAAGATGGGGGAAAAAAACACAAGCCAAGCAGTACAAGAGCATTCTTGAGATCTTCAAAGCCAGAATTGGTACAAAAGTAAAGACAACAAAGACTTGGGAAAAGTTCTGTGTCAGAAGTTTATGACTGCATCCACCAATACAGGAAAAACAAACTGCACAGCAAACGGGAAAGAAAATCACGGATAAGGAACATAAAAACACAGTTTCTCCAGGTTAAAGTTGATGAAATATTGACCATCAACACCCTGAACCCAAGACAATACACAAGCTTAAAAAATTTGAAGTAACAAATTCCCAAAGAGAATACGCAAGAGGTAAATCTGATTTAATGAGAAAAATTCCCAACCAGTTTCTGCACATCTAAAGAAACGAACTTTACAAGAGAAATGGGACATTATGTCCTTTACAGTTAAGTTATTTTCTGTTTGTCATCATATTAAGTTGGACAGAATTATTTATCGCAGTGATGACACGTTCTACATGTTTACATACCTCATGAAGTAAGAGAGCTGCAACAAAAATTTTAACAAAAAGCTAGCTAGCTACCAAGCTAGCGAGGTATGTTAACAGCTAGTTAGCCGCAACATTCAACATTTTGAGTAACAGAAAGCAACAATATCTGAATGCGACTCAATTCTTGGCCAACAAAAGTGTCCTGTGATTAAAAAAAATACATATAATGTACAGGATTAAATAGCCATGACACGACAAAATTTAAGGCCTGTGATGAATGTATTGAAGACCAACGTAAACCCTCCATACCCAAGTAATGACTATTATATTACTAAACTTTTTAAGGCCATTTTTCTTTTGTACACCCTGCTCTCTTATTAAAAAACAAAGCGTAAGCCACTGTTATGGGGGCGACTGACATATTGCATTCATTTTTCATAAAGACTAGCAAACCATTTACCTGATGGTGCTACATCGGTTTCTTTCCAGCTCAAGAAACTCTAGAATGTCCTGCGGGCAGAGTCACACGGAGAGCCGGCTCCGTAATGAAGAAAAATGCCAGTGAAGAAGCTACATTGTTGTACATCACTGTGGGGCCTGCAGACGTGGCGTAACTTCACTGACTGGCTCACGCTGCACATCAACTTCCATTCAAGGCCAGGGAGCGAACCGTAATAAAAGCCAATCATGTGCATCGAGGACAAATGACACATATTCGGCCAAATGACCAGTGTGCTTTTCTTTAAAGTGACAGAACACGCAACAATGGAAAACAAAGCGAATCACTCAGCACAAACAGGACCTTCGAGACACATATACATACAGCTGAGTGAACAACGCCACATCTCATTTCTTAATTGACCTCACTTAAAATTTGACACATTCATGTGCCAAGTCCCTAATGCTCCAACTGTTGGAAAGCCCAGTAATACAGAAAGACTTTTCAAACTCCTTCTAATAATTTGGTAATATTATAAGGTCTTTGGTATTTTAGCTACCCAGTCAATACGTCGTACAACCATATTTTCTTGTAGTACCAGTAGGGTTATCCATTTAGACACTGAGGTTTTGATCTATTCTCTATAAAACACCCCAAGCTCAGTGAGACTGAATACAATGTCTCTAAATATAAACCTTTCAAGCTGCCATAGATTCTTAATTGGATTTAAGGCTTTCTCATGCAAGGAGTCTTAAAATACAACTTTTACACTTCTGATATCGATATTGCAGCTTTGAGCATTGGCCGATGTCTATATCGACCCAATACGATTTCAATGAGAGTTGATTTTGACACTTCAGATGAAGTATGGGAGAGCCTTAACACTAAACCAATTCTATTGTAGTTCTGGCTGAATGTTTTGGCTCCTGATGGAAGGTGAGTCTAGAACCAGTCTCAAGTATTGAATAGTCTCAGGTTTTCTACTGTAAACAGCTCCATCCTAAAGAAAAACAATGTCGCCATTTGAGCACCTTACGTACGGCAAACCCCAAATAGAACTGTTTTCTTATTAGTTCTATAATACATTGCTTTCAGCAGCAGGTTTTGTTCTGCCACTTTTGCATAAAAGCCAGAATTGTGGAGTGCACAGATTCTCCTATCTTGCTCGGCAACATCTTGATGCTCTTTCCACAGACTGAACAGCGTCTCAGTGGGATTTGCTAATTAATAATGCATGAGAATCTAGATTTTTCTGTGAAATATCAACACTGGTCAAAAGTTTTACATATAAGTGAAGGGATCCCAATGCAAGCCAAAAAGAAAAGAGGCGAGATCTGTACCTGCTGGTGTCCTGGCGAAGAATGTGTTTGACAGCCTGTGCCAGGGTGAAGGTCTTGCCGGTACCATAGGGCCCAATGATGAGGATTGGGGGAAGAGAGATGGAGATGGGTGTGGTAATGGCCAGGATGGCCTCTTTCTGCTTGGCATTCAGACGGGGGTCCAGCTGTTCATCCCACTGCCTGAAATAAGAGACAAACAGAAACTCATTTTAACATTTTGTCTCAAACTAATTGTCCTAAAATATTCAAACAAATTGCAACAAAGAGCAACTTTAAACCCTCGAGGCAGACCTTATTCACCTTTTGACCAAAGGAAAACATATTATTGTTCTGTTTCTACGCTATGTCTGCACCAACAGACATTTAATTTAAGTTGAAAATGGAGCTGCGTTCGATCCACTGATCAACTTATACCAGAATAAAACCAGTTTCAGATTTATGCGTCAGTAGTCAAACATCCCACACTAATTAGCTGCTAATATATCTGCAATCATTATTATCTTCACATCAAACAAAAAGGAGGCGGTCGAAAAACACTGAAGAGAAGCACCACACATTAACAGATAAATAGAGGTATGTGTGTCCGAAACAGCTGTGCGTGCGACAGCAGACAAACTTGTGAGTGATGGGAGTCGCTGTGGATGTAGAGTGTGTGTTTGTGTGTGCCTGTCTCTACACATTAGTGTCCTCATTATGAAGGCTGCATCCTCTGAAGCTGTGAATCCACCAACATCAATTGATTGAACTCCAACTGAGACATAAATGAGGGTCTCTGTGTGTGTTTATACAAGATCAAGGTATAATGTTTGGAGTGGAAAAAGGCCTAACCTTTATTAACATAAACAACTTACTTATTATGGGTTTGATCAATTCTCTTCTGAAATAAAAATGACTCATTTTACAGTAAAATTGTAATAAGATTATATAATTAAAATGGCATGGTGCGCATGGGTTAAGCACAACCCACATAAGGGAGGTCTTAGTTCTCGATGTGGCTGTCACAGGTTCTATTTCCGGCCTGGTGACCTTTGCCGCATGTCTTTCCCCCCTTCTCTCATTACCCAATTTCCTGTCAATTGACTATCAAATAAAGGTCTTTTAAAAAAAGCTTTTAAAAATAAAAAAAATGGCATGACAAAAATGTATACCCCATCTACAAAATCAACCAGAACCTTCTTGCAGTTCCTGAATTCCTTTTTACATGTTTTGATTTGGTGATGAGATCCAAGTCTTACAGGTTACAAGCTCCTCTTGGCATCACACTGACCTCTAGCTTCCTCCAAAAGCTTTAAATCTGATTCTCAATCAGAGAATCAGATTCCTTCTGTGTTGTTCCAACCCATTACTACTTCCAGTAATAGCAGAAAATTGTTGCCAAAATTAAAACCTCTTATGCAAAAGTGATATTTGTAACTACTTGGCTGTAGTCACAGGTTTCATAAAGACTACAGCCAAGGGGAGGCAATGAGTTTGATACATATGCCTCTCACGCTATGGATGCTACTAGAAGTGCTTTCATTCCATCTAGTGGTCAGAGTGTGAACTACATGTGGATTATGAAAATGGAAGTGGGATTGTCTGATAAACTAAACAAATAATCTTAACTTTGTGATAGATTGTGCAATAATATATATAGGCCTACTAAACTCTTCTATAACTGATGCATTGTAATGGACTAGATGTGGCCAAAATTCTAAAGTTTCTAACTTGGGTTTGATGCATTTCAACGATATTAGGCAACAAAGGAGTGCAAATGGGCAATACTAGTATTAATAAGCAATATGCAAAATGTAGGTATAATTGTAGAAATGTTATGTCATGTTAAGTTCTGTGCATGTATTTCAGTGATGCACCTTTAAATCAAAGGATTACATTAAACTACAGGAAGAATTAGGGACAACACAATAGTCTGTATTAGAAGGGTCAAATCATTGGCATGCATCAAGAACAACCAGGTTATTCTATCAATGGTGATTTTTTTTCCCACTTTCCCATTGGTATAGAAATTTTCTAAGATGAGAAGGCCAAATTTTATCACAGGGTGAAAATTCATTTTGTGATATTGCAATTGAAGGGTAATTTTATACTTATGATTTCAGTTGTCTTTGGCTTTTTGTTTGTTTGTTTGAATTTTGGATATTTATAATATCTTCCAGTTTCAGTGTTATTTGTTCATTTAGAAGCATACATTTATTCATCTTTGAGAGAACATACTTGCATTACTTAAAAACTGTCTCAAATTGACAACACTATGGTTTATCGCAATAACTTTTGGGAGAATTTATCATCCAGAAAAGTATGCAATTGTGATGGGTGATGACTTTTTTTTTTTGGCCAGACAGTGTGTATATACTGTATTAATTCACTGTTTCCAGTACACATACGTCTAAAGACTTTATATATGTAACTGGCAGTAACTACAGATAACAACCAAACTGTAAAGTAGGACAGATGAAAGAAAGGAATGAGAGACGGACAGATGGTGGGTGAACAAACAAAAGATGCGATGGACGGATGAACAGAAGAAAAAAACTGTCTAAGTTGCTTAAAGAGAATCATTAAAGACCTGATGTGGTAGAGAAAGAGGAAAGGGTGACATCCTGCTGTGAATTTCTTTGTTTTCATACAAACAAAATAAAACTGCTGTGATTGGAGCAACACATATAGGCCGGAATAATTTAGGTTTGGAAACTTTTAAGAGTGTTTCAGAACTCTGATCATGAAAAAACAACAAACTTGTTTTTAGTGAGGTGAATAATTCATAGACAACAAAAACCCTTCAGGCTTTAAAAAGACAACAACAAAAAATTGAACCACAGCTGACAAAACCAAGTCTGTAGTGTAAAATCTTTATCTACATTTAGTGAAATATTCTCAGATCTACAGTGGAATCAACTCAACATGAAAAACCTCTGCAGTGGATAGTGCTAAACATCTTCCAAGTTACAAGGACTAAAAAAAAAAAAACATGATTAATGGACAAAACATTCATTTTAAGCATTCTTACTTTAACTTCTTCTTTATTATTGTGATTGAGGAGATAATCTATGACAAACTGTGCTAAAGTCCAAATTATCCAAAGATTCTTGGATATAACATTATAAAAAGATGAGATTTTTAAAGTGTAATTCAGAGAAGCTTGTGAAGCTACTCTGAATTACTGAATTTTAGTGGCTCTGAATTACAGAGCAGCTTCACAAATTATTATTAAATAATAATTATTTAATAATCCCTTTTTTGTCATTTTAAAAGGCTAACAACCCAGATGTGTGCAAACAATCAAACAAACTGCTTGTATTCAGCCGAAGTTCCTTCAAATCAAGTTCACTCCTCCTTGCTTTAATCAGAATTTCATTTCTAACTCTGACATAAATCCTATTCTAGAGTCCTGAGAAGAAAGGCTGCTGCCAAGAAAAACTCACAGGGATTATATTTGACTTTGTCTCTTGTCAATAAAGATTACTGCGTCTTTTCCCCTCACCTGTCCGACATCAGAGGAAGAAAAACCGTAGAAGGGAGCTGAAAGCTTTTCCGTACGGCCGGCGAGTCAGCAAGGTGACGGATAAGCTCTTATCTCTCAAATTGAGGTGACGTCCCCTCAGTGGAAGTATTTGTCAAAACTTAAATGACGTGACGGTATTACCAGAGTTTCTTTATAATAAGCACTTTTTATGATTGGGTTCATTTACCAAGATAAAAACAGACATTTTCTGAGAGCACATCGTTCTTTCCTGCCGTTTATAATAACATAAATGGCAGATGTTGCGTTTTCAATACAACCGGAATCCTCCTATCAGCTGAACTACAACGTAAAATATTTTTCAGCTTCATCGCTGAACCAATCAGCTGTGCATGTTGACTTTTAGATTCAATATTCTGTTAGCATCAGCAAGAATGCTTTAACATAGAGCACGAAAGCTGTAGTAGTGAAAATTACCAAGTTCTTTTTAACGACAAAAATAAAAACTTGACAGATTTTCATATTTTTTGATACAAAAAAATACTTAATAAGCTTAATTTATAAACTGCAGAGGACCAACTGAATGTACAGCAAACTGAGAAAGGGGGGTAACGACACACAGGGTAATAGTAGTGGCTCTTTGCGCTTTGAACAAATGCTGATATTTTTTTTAAACATTTTACCTTGTCGTTAGGTTGGAAACAATGTGCTTTTTTAAAAAACAATTTTCTACGAATATCAACATCTAATAGAAGAAAATGTATCCCTTTTTTTCAAAAGTTTTATGCTTTTCTTGTTTTAAAGTTTAGAAATAAAAAAATAAAACAACGGTCTTTAAAAACTAACAAACGTCTTATAGCAGATACTTCACAGATCTTTTTTTCCCCCAAGGGGTCATGTAACATTAGTGGCTCTAAATAACTTTATTGCTATGATTTTTCTTAGGCTTATAAAGGTTGCAGACTCCTGAAAAAAGAAGCAGTGGTTTTGGAAAGGGCGTTAATTAAAAACCCAAATTATTTTGTATCTATGTGCTAACAGCTTTGCACTGACCACCCTCTTTGGTGAGGAAGTGGCAACTGAGGTGAAATCATTTAAAATGAACTCAGTTAAATAATTCAGAGAAAGCACAAAGAGAAAAGAAGATATTTAGAAAGTGTTTAAAGAGATTTGGGATTTCTCCACGCATGTGTGACTGTCCACATGTTGGATACGTACCTGTTTGGGCTCCAGGGGATTGTGGGCACAAGGCCAACATCAGGGAAAAGGATGGTGTTGTCTTTGATGCGATCCAGGGCGTAGTGCATCTCACACAGTGGCTGTCTGTTGAGCTGAAACTGGAGCTCCACCTGACACACACACACACACAGGAGAGTGAGGGTTTATTGTCAGGATGTAACTGGATGCCACAAATAAGTTCAAACAATTAAACCTCTGATAATTCAGTGCGACGCAAAAAAGTATTTTGTGTGTCAGGTATGTTGGAGAAGCTCTACTAGAGAAGCTTTTT
This sequence comes from Xiphophorus maculatus, assembly GCF_002775205.1. Lineage (NCBI taxonomy): Eukaryota > Metazoa > Chordata > Actinopteri > Cyprinodontiformes > Poeciliidae > Xiphophorus > Xiphophorus maculatus. Next base: position 25,072,108 of record NC_036447.1, on the reverse strand, counting down.
CCTTTCCATTTTTTATGTTGTCATGGAAAACACTTTGATATTTTAATAAAACTATAGTACAAAAAAAGAGAAAAAAAATTGGAAGTGTTTCACCAAAAAAAACGCCATCAAGCTAAAACTGGCAAAAATATTCCAAGCATCAGCCTGTAATAAAGTGAAACCGTTTTCTGTCATTTTTAAACTCTTACCTGTATTTCTCTGTCAGGCTGCAGCATCAGCTCCTCGCAGCAGCTCTTGCAAATCCTCAGGAAGATGTAATCCTTGGTCTTCTCCTCTATCACAGCCTCATAAACGCGCTCTTTGACCCCAGAAGGAGCGTGACCGCCGAACCCTTCCCTCCCCAACGGCAGCAGCAGAACTGAATTTACCTTGGTCATTACTAGTCTCCCAGCCAGAGTGTCCTGACAAAATGAAAAAAAAAAAAAAAATATATATATATATATACACACACACACACATGAAGTTTGGGGTAGGTGGTGAGCAGATGCTTTTAGGTGACATATATTTTCAAGAAAGCTACATTTGCTATATTTAAGGTGAAAAAACACATTTAATCACCAAAACAAGCTGTGTTTACCTCGGAAAGTGTTTCAGTAAGTTTGAAGCGTGCAAAGAGCTGTCCGTTCTGAGCGTACTTGGCTCCAACAGAAATCCCAGTTAGCATGAAGCTGGTTACCAGCTGGAGGTTGGCCTTGATGTTGAACCTGGTGGACAGCAATGAGCGCCATTAGTTTTATGAGGTTAACCTTTATGTCTATTTCCATGAAAACACATCTGCAAAACAAACATAAAAGGAGAGTAAACAGTGGTCGAATCGTTTTCTATAAGGTGTGTGGTCTCGAATTATGGCAGAAAAAGTCCCCCATAAAACCATAAATATATATTATTTTCATGTAAAGTTTGAAAAAGTGGCCGACAGAATGCAACATCCAGATCTAAAGAAAGTCTCTTTTTGTGAAAATCCATTAAAAGCAATGAAAATAGAGACGATATAAATACAGAACAGAAACACCCTTTTCAGATGCTCATATTTCAGCTCTTACTGTCCTGAATGATTGAACCAGTTACTATGAGCCAAGTTGAAAACATTAACAATGAACAAACCGATACAGAGTTGAAATGAACCAACCTCTGTTAAATCAAAGTGCCTTGTAAGAAGCTGCTGAGACATTAAAACACTAAAAATTTATGAGGGTCAAGCCTGACACCTGCTGGTGGTTTAGCATTTCATCACTTAAGAGGCTGTTGCACAGAAACAAACCCAGAGTTCTATAAACCGAACTCACTTGCTGACTTCCTTGTACTGAGCAATCTCCTCTATGTAGAGCAGGTCGTGTAGCCGCGCCTGGTAGTTGTCTTTCGTCAGCGTCTTGTCCAGGACGGACTGGGTGAAGAGCTGGTCAGCCGACAGAGGGATCTGGTAGCGGGCCAGCAGGCTCCTCTCCAGGTCGGCCACCGTCTCGTTGGGAGTGAATTCCACGATGGTTTTACAGGACGAGTCCCAGCGCTTGGCGGTTATCAGCAGCTGCTGCCTGGCTGCCAGCAGGTGCTCCAAGTCTGAAGAAAGGCAAACGACAGACAGGCGAAACGAGGCAAATCAAGACCAGCTCTTTTTGGGGTGTCTGTGGGTAATCCTGCCGTTGTGATCGTACCTTCGATCGAGGCGGCGTCCACCATGATCCTCTGCATCAGCACCGGCTCGGAGCCGAAGTCGAACACGATGGTCTGTCTGAAGGTGCCAAAGATCTCGGTGCTGAAGCCCACCGCCACTTTGTAGACGCAGTGGTCGAGGCCGTTGTTGGCCGCTGCTGGCAAAAACACGGGTTTTTCTAAGTGGGCTTCAACTCACAGTCCATTAAAGAAAGAAACGGTCATTAGAGAACACAGGCTGTGAAAATAAAGGTTTACATACAGATTTTTTCCCCTCGTTGCCTGAAATTAAATTGCACCAAGCATCTCTTGTTTTATGTCAATTAGGATTACCAAAAGTATTCCTATTTGCTAAATGTCAAAATAATACAAGTACATCTCAGGGATTTATTTATCAATGTGTGATGGAGACCAGGGGTTCCATCCCTAATGAATGATTATTGATATTATTTTGTTTAATTTATTTCCAGATCAAATGCTTTTTGTTTCAGTTCTTTATTTCAGTTACACTGTGACATTTAGTTAAACATCCTTTCAGGCAGAGGGACTGGAAATCCTTCCTGGACAGGGGGAATTTGGGGGAATGTAGATGTCAAACTAAATATCAACAGTTCATCACATTTTTATACAAAGAAAAAAAAAGCTGCATGTCATTTAAATGTTAATTAAAAGTACAAAGATGGACAAAGACGAATTTGACATATTAAGATCATAAAATCCAAAATCCTTTATGCGCAAATGGATACAATTCTTTAAGAGCTTTTCTGTTCTGCAGCTATTAACAAGGATTTGCATCAGAATTTCCTTAAAAGACCCATTTAGGATGTTGATCACTGTAATTGTGACTCTGATTTGCGCTGTGCCGGCCGTCGGACACAGTCACTTGAACTATCAGTATATTTTCACGAAACTGTCAATGAATCAGAATGTCTGTAATAACCGGTTAATATAGCAACACGGCACAGATGGTGGTGATGTGATTTCATCTGTCAGAAGGCGGAGAGGGTCAGTTCTCATTTCCTGAGAAGCAACAAAGAAAAAGTGAAGTTTCTGCTTCTTCATGTGAGGAAGAAGAGGGTAATGGCAAAAAAAAAAAAAGAGAGATTGTCAAACTACAAGATTGTATGCTCACACTTGCATACCGTGTTAACATATCAGCTAATGCCGTAGCTGACGTGCATATTTTTTAAATGCAAAAAATGACAAAAATCTTTTACTTTTTTGTCATCAAGTCACAAACTACATGTTTTTCATAATTTTCCATAAACTTGGGGATTAAGAAAATATTTCTGACTTGTTGGAAAAAGTTTTTTGTTTTTTTCTAAAACCTAGTTTACATTTGATTCTTTAATTAACTGTTAAGCAAATGCAGTTTTTAGGTCAGTCTTTGTAAAATCAATTAGCTTGTTATTTTCAAAGGGTGGTTTAAGTTTTGTGGCTCTAAACTATTGATATTTAGCAGGACTGAAATAAAGAAAGGGCCCTGTGGGCTGAAAAGGTCGCTGACCCCTGGTCTAACAACATGAAGGACAAAGTTGGCTATTTGTTTGTGAAGCTGAAAGAATAAGACTTTAAAATACTGTTGTTAGTTTATAAATCACTAAATGGCTTAGCACCACAATACATTAAAGATCTGCTTTTATTGTATCAACCTTCCAGACCTCTCAGGTCTTCTGGTTCTGGTTCTGCATCCCCAGAACCAGAACCGAACGAGGAGAAGCAGCTTTCAGCATCTATGCACCACAAATTTGGAACAAACTTCCAGAAAACTGTAAAACAGCTGAAACACTGAGTTCTTTTAAATCTCGACTAAAAACCCACCTGTTTAGGATTGTATTTGAAATGTAATCAATTACAAATTTACTGATGGAACTTGACTTAATGCCGTGTTTTGATTATTGATTCTATGTTGCATTGTGTTTCTGTGTTTGTAATGATGTAAAGCACTTTGAAATGCCTTGCTGCTGAAATGTGCTATACAAATAAAATTTGATTGATTGATTGAAGAAAAAAGTGTAAATAGTTTGTTATGCCACATAGCTTTCTTTTTAGGTGTAACATAGGCAAGTTCTCAGGCAGGAAACGTCGTTGTTTACATTTCATCATCAGATTAAAATTCTAGAAGCACAATCCTCATTATGGTGAAAGAACAGACGAACCCGCCGAGTCGTCTCCGGGCGTCCACTCTTGGCATCCTTTGGGAACCGACTGCAGGCGATCCCCGGCTGACACGCCGGTGATGAAGAAGTGTGGTCGATGGGCGTCGTAGAGCAAGGCAATGCGGAACAGCTTTCTGGCCGGCTAGTCCAGAAACAACAATGGGGCATGATAACATTTTTTAAAAAAGGAAATTGACTTTTCGTACAATTTTTAAAAAGCCACGTAAATAAAACCAGTGACTGTGTCATCCTACCTTGCACAACAAGGAAAAGATCCAGGAGTTGGAGGATTTTTTCGAGGTGACCGTAACAGAAAGGCCGGAGCTGGTCTCAACTGTCACGCCTTCTAGACTGTCACTTAACTAGAAAACACAAAGAAACAGGTGATTGGGTTAAAAAAATATATCAGTTTTAATTAAAGATGACCCAAAATTTCAAGAAAATTGAAGAACGCATGTCAACAATTAAAAGTGTCGTCAGCATAGTGTAGACAGTGAAAAATAGAGACTGAAAAGGGTTTTTAAAAAAACAATTAAATAAATAAAAATTCTATTAAAGTTGTACTAAAGTTCCTCTCCATTATTGCTTGACAAAATAGTTGAGGCCATTTATTCGAATCAGTTCACAAACTATCTGAAGACAAGTTTAGAGGTTATTTTTTCCCCTTCCAATACTGGACTTAAATCTTGGGAAAAGTTTGAGGTCTTATGAAAACATGATGAGAAAGTGTCTGGTTAAAAAAAAACAAAAAAAACAGCTGGGTCCACTTTCTATTTGACCGTCACAGACTGCTGACCAGTGTTTTTCCAAATACTGAAAGCAATACACCATTTTTAGCATTAGGAAGTCAAACTGAGAGCTACACTCTTCAGTGTTGACGGTGTTACTGAGGAGGGAGGGTGTAATGTCAGCAACTTTCAGTATCAGTAAAGTCAGAAAAGAAAAAAAGCTGAATGAGAAAAGATTCAAAAAGAGCAAGCACAGCTTTCAGTAGATAAAAGAGTTGATGAACTATAGCAAAGTTTCTCTGTTTTATCAGCCTCTGCTCACTATAACACACTGGATTTGGAAATGTTGATAGTCTTTTAGAAAACTCAGAAGAATCTACAGTTCACATACAACATTAACATCCACCCTAAATATTGCACGCATTTCTTTCATGGTGAGAAAAAAAAAGTTTTCGGTTGCTACGCTGGTATTTTCACAAGCAGAAAAACAAATTCAAACGAAGAAGCAACTTCACTTCCGAAACACCGGAGGCGTTCAGCCACCTTAACTTTTGTCTCACTCACCACTTTCTCCGGGGAAAGGGAGTTCATCCACTTTTCGATTAGAGTTTCCATGTAGTTCTCAGTGAAGTGTTTGCTTTCCTGCTGCTGTTTGAGGCGAATGAGTCGGGAGGCGTAACGTTTCTGCCACTCCATCAGCTCCTCTTGCGAGTGGGCCGACGTACACTGCGCCCCGTACCGACACAGGCCTTGCTCCAAGTACCTACGGCGACATTAAGCAGCTCCATCAGACGATTCTGGAGAAATCTGGCTGGTCGTTTCAGATCATTTATTTGCAAAGTCGGGACATGCATCAAGATATAGGATGTATCACATGAAATTCTGGATGTAGATAAATACACCCTTTATATAAAGTGGGGGTGTCTAAATGAACTGACAGAAAAAGTTGCATGAGTTTGTTTTTCAAGTTGCTGATAAAAAGTTGGACAGATTGTCTGGCTGACACATTTTTCTCTGAACAAAAAAAAACTATTATAAATATTTCAACTAGAATCTGTATCGTAAACCCAGTTGATGAACACTAGGGGATATTTATATTTCAAGCATTCAGTTTGCTTTCATTTTCAATCAATATTATTTTTATGTTTTATTTATATAAAAAAATAAAAACTGTTGAAAACATTCGTTTTGTTTTTTTCTATTTGTTTTGTTTTTAAATCCATGACAAAAATAAAACAAGTTTAAAAAGCATTCAGTTCGTTTTATTTTACTCCATTTTACTTTACTGTTTAAATATTGTTACAAAAAGAACTAATAAAAAATAATTTTCAAAAAATGCGTTAATTGTTCTTTAAGTTTAAAGCACCTTATACCTGATGGACAGTGCCATTATCTTAATAAATAACATTTAAACCAGCCAAAAACTAAAATACAACTGATGTGTGTGTAATGTGGAAATGGCACGATCAATACTGTTTCATTGTAGTAATTTTTTTTAATGACTTCATAAAACCCATTGTACTTATGACTGAAATGTGGTTTATTTTTGTTCATTTCCTGTTCAGAACATCGTCATATTTCATATTCTTAACATAATAAAGGTCCAGAATAGCCAATAAATACATAAGAGCTAGGCTTTTTATTCCTAAAAAGATATATGGATATATTTTTGTCGTTCTATAGCTTGTGTGTTAATTGTTGAAATTTTAAAGATTTATATTTAGCATTAGATGCTAAATATAAAAAGAAAACAATAACCCCCTAAAAAATAAAAATAAAAACATTTGATATTTGGAGGAAAATAAATCTGATTATTTTGGGGGAAGGAAACATTTTTCATTCATTGCTCACAACTAAAACATACATTTATTTGAAATTATGAGAAGAAATCTGCTGATTACCTTTTGCAGAGTGTGTACTCCTCGCTGCTAGTGACCCCTCTGGGAGGAGGCCGGAACTGCCAGCCATCTTGGACTTCTGTCGATATAAAAGCTACATGAACACTAAAGCTCAGAGCACAATGAGCAGACAATTCACTGGACAATAACCTGGTAGAAAAAGACTCAAAGTGACAACTGACTGCCTGCAGAAAAGACACCAAACGGAAAGAAAATGTACAGAAGCTGTTGATACAACAAAGCAAAAGGTTGAAATAAACTCATGATGCGGATGTGCTCACCTTCATCCTGGTCATCTGTGTATTCAGGGGCCATCTCTCTTTTTGTTGCCTAAATGAAACGGAGCAAAACAATTATTTTTAACTCTATTAAACTAAACGTCCACGACCAAAAAGCAAATGCAGTTACCTCAATTTCGGAGAAGAGCATTTTTAATCTGGTCAGGTCTTTTGTAACGATGCCATTCTGGACCGAGAAGGAAATTATTATATTCGTTAAAACATTACTGGAAATAGTATTTATATTCATCACAGTTATACTATTGACTCCTTGCATGTAGGTTTGTTTAACACAGTAAATATTAACATTTAAATCATCTTTGATGGCATATTACACAGTTTCTAACCATTTTACATTTCAAAATTTCACTATATTTCAGACCAAATGTCTGGATTTAAACACATTTAAATTCAAAATGTGTCAAAAGTACAATATAAATTTACTGGTCTGTATTTCTGATGAGTTCAGGCCTTAACAATATGAAATAAAATAGCAACCAACTGACTATGAGCAAATAAAATAAGAATGTATTAAATGAATCCAAACCTACTTTGGGTTTATAAACACATCAACCAACAGCAAGTACGTTGATGCCATTTTTCTTATTTACTGTTGTACTTTTAGTCAAATTTAAAGAACGCAATATATTCATTCCATTGATTCACTGGGAATGATTTGTTATCTTATAATTTTTTTCTGCAGGAAACCAAACACCATATTTTGATATAGACTGTGGAATGGTGAAACATAATTTTCCTGTATATAAATAGTTTGGCTTTCTCCTGTAGCTGATGGACCAACACTTCAAAGTTTTGGTTTTTTAAGATGCAATATTGCTGCTTTGACAGTTAAACTTCTGTTTTAAAATAATCAACCTATTAAGATGGATATTAAAATGAAAAGAGGCTTAAAAATACCTTCCAAACTGATAAACAAATCAGCATGTACAGAGCATAAACAATTCCACCTTTACAACTAGATCAAATCCATCTTACCACTGGCTCTCCATACAGGGCTTTAGATAGGATGCTGACCACCTCTTGCAGGCTGCCATCCAAAAGCATGGAGCGCAAACTAGCCTGTAGAGAGCCGTCACCCCGGGCAACCTCATCTGCCAATACTGCAACACAGTGAAAGCAAACGGGTTAAAGCGCCACAAACAAGGCTGTGTTGTAAAGAGAGAGTAACGATGGAGTAGGTCGAGTGGTTTTAAATGTTATTTGGCCTGCTAAACGTCCTACTTCAACCATTAATGTAAATCCACTCATCATTCACAAATTTCGCAACGAAACATGCTTTGAATTTTCATTTGCAACTTTTACGTAAATGTGACAAGTCACCTTTACGTTTTCTGCAATTCGCTTACAATGTAGGTCTGATCAATCACTGCAACTCGGCTGAATTTTCACCAAACTCCTTCTAATTTAACTTCCCTGTTTCACGTCTTGTCTTTTTCGGGGGTGAAAACCATTTTAAAATATTTTGTAGGATTTGCTTATACTGGTTCTAACAGGAATGGTGCCTTTCTTTATCCCACCCCACAACCAATTAAAATACAGGCAATCTATGGAAATCTCTATATTCCCATCAGAAAATTTTATGTGTCTTATTTTTTAATTCTTGGACGACCCATCCTTTGATGCTGCCCTGAGTAACTGCCCATATCTTCCATGTGGAAAACCACCACTGTAAAAAGTTCATATTAACTTGAATGACCAATATGGAATCCTTGTTTTGCACTTTGACCCCTTCCCAAGACATAATTTTTTATTTGTATTAATGTTGCTAATTCCAGAAGGCCTTTAAAAGTGTTATTTGTAATTTAAATACTGACCATGTTCAAATCCTGTCATTTTTGGGAGGGGAATGTTATGTTTAGGAATTTAAACTTGTTGTAAGACAATGTTATGGCAAAAAATACAACTTTGAATGTTTGACTGCAAATTTTTGAAAAGGGTGCCAAAAAAAAACAAAACTGAAATTTTAGTTTGTTACTAAAAAAAAAAAAAAACATCGCAATATCTTGGAGGAGCTAATTCATGTCCTAATTATTGTCAGAAAAACATAAATGTTCATTATAGTTTGCGTTATGTTCTGTCAATGCACTTGTCATTGATTGTGTCTATCAAAATGTGTACTTGGTCGTCAAGACTCTTTTCTATTTACCCCTGATGCGCTACAAACTAGCATATAGCAACTAACAATAATATACATTAATATAATTTGAGCCAATTTCCAAACAGTGGTCTTCAAATACCTCCTCCACCACAGTAAACAAAAGAAAAACAGGCCATTTTACGCCAGAGTTTCAGAGTGTTTACAAAAGCAGCTGCTGAGAAATCCCAGATCAAACTGAGAAACAAAAACCCCAAGAAAGAAAATAAAACTCTAGCAACGTTTTATAGAACAACAAAACAATTTCTGGTTTGTTTGCGGCATTTAAACAAATATCTGAATCCGCAGCTTCAAACGGAACCAAAGAGTAATTTCACAGTTAGAAGTGCGACCCACCATGTTTGCAGTCTTCATCTGCTCCGTCGTAGTTTTTCTGTTGGTGGAAAGAGAAAAATAAGCCCAGACGTTACAGTTGAAAACGAGTCTTTAAACGACCACAGAGTCGTTTACGCTATAATTAAGGATACGGGAAAGTTTCCATAACTTCAGGGCTCAAGCAAACAACTAGACTCTTAATGCATTGATCAAAGATATTTCTACATTTTTTGTCAGTTAAAATAATAATAATAAAAAAAAAAAGATCAATCAACCAACAACCCGTTGCTCACCAGCTGAAGGAAGGCAGCAATTCGGTAGATAAGGGCGCGGCTGCGGAGGGGTCCGGCGGCGACCGCCGAGGGAGGGCTGGGCAGTACGGGGACGCCGGGCGACGAGGCTTGGGGCGCGAGGACCACCAGGGCGTCCGTGCTGTGGGTGACCGCCGCCTCGTACTCCCGCCTTGCTAACGATTTGCTGGCTTCTTCACATGACTTCTCCGCTCTCCTGTCTGCCATGACTCAGGGACAGAACATCTGCAGGTGAACAAAGACGAACACAGTTACTATTTCCAAAGTTTATCGGATCTACGAACTGAGATGAAACAGCAGAAATTGGAGCCCAGATGAACCGATTGGCCAATAATCGGGCCCCGATTTCCTCAATTTTAGGAGATCGGATATCAGTACTACATCTGCATGTGTCCGGTTAACAATAGTCAATTTAGTAAGTTTTTAGAAAAAAAAAAAAAAAAAGAAATTTGGTATCAGCCAAGAAATCAAAAATCTGATATTTCTAAAGAGTGGCAATCAGCCAGAAAACTGCCATCAGTGCACTACTTCTAGAAAAGCACTTTCCATTCCGTTTTCTTCCAAGTTTTCACTTTGACCTTGAAAATACTTTCATTTAATCTATTTTAGTCATACTCCACATCAATACCAATGGTCATTTTACAAATCCTAAAACAGAGTTGTTTCTTTTCCTGATGTTGGAAAAGAGAACGTTTTTCACAAAAAAGGGGGCTGGGAAATACTGAAAATTATTGCAAAGCACACCCTTTTTATTAGTAGGGTTTTGCTAATCAGAACACAACGAAAATGATATAATCCATATGTTTGTTTTTTTTTTTATTAATTTAATCTAACCTCAGGCAAAAACACTCAGACACTACTGAGTGTCTCAGCTGTGGGGAGCTGAAATCATATCAGCTCCCCACAGCCTGAAGGGGGAGCTAGAGATGCGTCCCTGGAGGGTCACTGAGGTTCATCCTGGAGTTTACAAAGGCAGCCCAAAAGCAGAGCTGCTGTAAGGAGACGAGGCCGAGCCATGTGGAGACGCTTTGTTCATTTTTGCAGCAGGACCAGGCACCCGCCCACATCGCTAAAAGAACCCACACCTGGTTTACTGTCAAAAATAAGAACAAGATGCAGCTGAGTAGAGTAACCTCCTCCTTCTCGGTGAGCACAGCGGCAGCTAACATGTTGTCAGTTTGCTTTCAGCAGCTTCCAGTTCAAACACAAACTCCAGCTCCTTAGTGCTGCGAGGTTTCAGATTTCACTGCTGGTTTCATTGCCCGGCAGCGGTTAGGATTTTAACTGGTGACACAGCAAACTTGGACAATAAAGGGTGTCAAAAAGTAACGAACGCACGGTTTAACGCGTTGGCTTCAAACTCAGCACATTACTAAAAACTAGGGCTGTGACTCACAATTAATTTAGTAATTATTTTTGCTGATTAATCGGATAGATTGGCACATTCTGCAGATTTTTCATTTAACCACACTAGCATTTTTATATACAATATTAGAAATACATAGAAAAACCACAAAATAATTCACTATATTTTTTTAATATGAAAATAAACATTTTATTGCCTAAAATGCAACACCAATTCTTTCGTTTAGTGTACAATGGATCATTTGTAGCAAAGAATGTTACAAATACAGTGTAGGGCTAATCTGTTCATTATTATTTGGATTAGCTGATTAGATATCAAAAGGTGCTTTACAGGAGGTTTTCTTTTTACCCAAATGTAAAACTACATATACACACACACACACACACTTTGTGCACTTTTGGCTTAATTACTGCTAATTGTTCTTTCAGCAAATGCCTTTTTAAAAAAAAATCTGTACTCCAGTGGACCAATCTGTTCAGTAATCAATTAAACCAGTTAGCGATTAATTGATTACTACATTAGCTGACGATTAATTCTATAATCAATTAATCCGATTAATCAATTTCAATAATAATTTATCATTGAAATAATAACAAATTTGAATTACCAAAAAATATTCTGAAATAGATGACTCTCTATGAAATGAATCTAAATGGTATACAGGGTTTCCCCCAGTGTATTGTAGGCCTGGCGGCCCGCCATGCTTTACTAGCCCCACCGCCAGGCTAAGCCATTCTTGTTTATGTTTTTAGGAAAATAATAATAATAAAAATATTTTTTTAAATTACTTTAAAAAAAATGTAAAAAAATAAAATAAATTTTTTTTAAACAGATTGAAGGCATCTCTGTTGCTTTGAGCATTTCACTGGCGGAGCAAATTTATTCCTAAAAGCTAAAAGATATGTTTATAGAAGATGGGTTTATTGTTTATGCATTTAAAGTCGGACCAATCACACCGCTGGCGCCTCTGCGCAGCACTGACTATCTCAATAAACAAATGTTACATTTATGTATCTGTGTTCTGTGTTAAAATATTAGCATTTAATGGGCCACTGAAGCCCTGGGGTCCTTATGGAGCCGCTGACTTAATTTGGATTAAACAAAAGTGCAAATAATTTATATTCATTAATTGTATTTTTTGATTTGTTGTTTTTAAGACCAGTTCAGAGTTTAGATAGCATTTCACTGGCAATGTCTTCCCGTAACATATAATTACCCAGCAATATTTTTTATATTTCCTTTCTACTTAACATCTTTTAATACAAAAACACGATGGACCGCCGGTGGTCCGCCTCGGCACCCCGACCACCGGGCTTAGCAGGTTTTCTGGGGGAAACCCTGGTATATGAATTTAACTTTTTTAAACTGATCTACAGAAATAAATTTAAATTTCTGTAACATCCCAATTTGATTAATGAGTTGAGTGGATTAATCGTGATTAATCTATTAGTGAAAAAATGTATTAATCCAATTAATCATTTCAGCCCTACTGAAGAATAAATAAAAAATTATTAAAACTTATGAAAAAAAGACACCACGCATGTGGCTCTTGGCTTAACTGATGAGGAGCTACTTCACATCAGAACGTAAATAGGCAAAGTTTGGAATTTAATTTAAACTTCTTTTAGAAGTATTTGTTAATGTTTGCCAATAGAAATTGCAGAAAAACTGTTAATTAAAAAAAAACAACCCAGAATGTTAAACTTTACTTTGTTTTTAATTGTTGCACGGTTGGAGATTGAAAGAAAAAAAAAATTTGCCAAATGATAACAGATGCCACTTCTTCTGCAAAGCATTTTGGAATTGGTACATCACTTCCAACCTCTGTTTTGTCTCATCAATATCCAAAAGCACAGGCTTGCAGCCCAAACACAAACCCGAAAAAAAGGAGCACTATTTTATTATTTTTTGGCTTTGTTGTTGGAGCAAGTAGCTAGTCACATCAGGGGCTGAGATGATGAGTTGATGGTGACTCATTAGACCAAACTAGAATGTCGCAACCGCTCTGCTGCATGAAAACAGAACGTTCAAGAAATGCAAGTCGAAGCCACAGAGAGGAATCTAGTGTACGAGGCAACCAAACGGTACGGTTCAGTGAAAAATTGAGTCCTGCAGTAAAATCTCAAAAGACTTTAATAGTAAAGCTCGTTCATCCTGGCACCCACAGTAATGGACGTGCTCCTTTTCCACGGATTGCAACAGATTTCCACAAGAGCGGAACAAAAACAATCATCTCTGGGTGCAACTCACGATGAAGACACCGTCTCTCTGGAGACCTGAGGGTCGCTCAGAGAAGACGAACGGCGGTGTGTGTCATGACTTTTTTTTTTTTTTTTTTTTAAATGGGAACGTGGAGACAGTCGGTAATTAGCTGGCATTTTGGACCTGAACTTCCGCAGTTAAAAAACTGAAACAAGCTGCGACAAATGACTGAGTCTGACTGAACCAGTTGCAAGTCACAACTTTTTGATAGTTACACAGATGATTTTAAGAAGAAAGCCGCAGCCGTTGATTCTATTAGCAACTTTGAAATCTCTCGCCGGTTGAATCCTTGCAAGAAACGGTCAGTCAGACCAACGGGAAAAACTGAGAACAACAAACAGGATTAAGCAAGGGAAGAATTTAGCAAAGCAAACACACGCTAGAGGTTAACATTGTGCTTTTTGATCTGGTTCACTTAAAGCAGGGGTCTCAAACTCCAGTCCTCGAGGGCCGCAGTCCTGCAACTTTTAGATGTGCCTCTGCTGCACCACCTGAACAGAATAATTAGGTCATTAAGGCTCTGGAAAACTGATCTACACAAGGAGGAGGTAATTATGCCATTTCATTCCAGTGTTTTGTACCTGTGGCACATCTAAAAACTGCAGGACTGCGGCCCTCGAGGACTGGAGTTTGAGGCCCCTGACTTAAAGCCACAGACAGACATTCAAACAGTTTGAGATTTTATTTTAAAAATAAATAAAAATCTGTAGTTGATGCAAAAATACATTTCACACCATAAATGGCAGATTATAAGCCCCTCTTATGTCTGGTGGGTTCATCATTTGTCAGGTTCTGAGCTGATGTAGAGCACAAAAGCATTCTGAAAGTAAGAATATGTCAAAAACAACAATGGAGGAATAACTGGGAGATTCACTGTATCAGAAAAAAAAAGAGAGCTGTTAATGGCCAAAACAAGAAAAAGAAAATAAAGTGCGGATGGGAACGGGTTACATAAAGCTGCTACGCATCAGAATATGGAGGGTACACTGTGACCTCCTGGGGAACACCTTATCCTTGGCTGGTAGCCTAATATCTGTCGGCCCCAATGCAAACTTACCGCTTTAAACAACTGGCCCTGCGGCTCACAGGGCGTACAAACTGAACAGCTTTTATCCTAAAAGTGCGGATCAAAAACACTGATGCCACATTTCAAATACCTCAAAGTCAGCACAGTTTATTAATCTATAAAATATGACTTCCTAAAAAGAAAGGGATAAGAAAATTTGGCCATTTTTCAAATATTTTTAGCTCCAAAGCTGAAAAGTAGTCAGTCTTTGAAATTGAATGATTAAAGTGTGTATTTGCCAACAAGGCATCCATGGTAAAAATGTTTTTATTACCACAAAACAAAACCACAAATTTGATATTTCAGGCTTTGAATGAGTAATAAAAATATTGCATGCTTTCCATGCAATAACATGACGAAGAGATGCTGAAAAGCCAGTAACGGGCAACTATTCAGACACGATCAACGATTTGGCTAGTATTTCTTTTTCCACTTCTAATAAAATACTGACACCTGAGGTTTAGTACCGGCAGATACCGATCCGATACACCGCGGAATTGATTTAAAATGTTTCTTTTATTTATCATAAATGTAATGTAATAATTTATTTGATAACTGCACCAGTACGTAACACTTAAATACACCAATAGTTTCACAAACGTGGTCCAACATGTAAAAACAATGCAACTTTAATTTGTTCACTCAGTGCAATTAGGAGTAGAACAGCCAATGTGAAAATATAATAAAGAAATCAAAACTGACAAAAACAACAGGTTGACTACCTTGATCAAATGTGTACAAAATAAACTGCAACAAACCTTCTTTCAGATGAATATTGTTGCTGACCATGTTCACACAACACTGTTGAAAGTATATGGCATATTGGTAAATATTTTTTGAGTCATAAAATAGGGCAACAAAAAAATAGGTTTGTTCCCCACTTGTCAAAATGGAGTAGTTTCTTCACCTACGATTCTTTCCATAAGCACATCACTCTTTAAAGGGACAGTGGTATTTTCCAGGCACATAGTGCCATCTCATAGCCCAGTCAAGTAAGTTGTTGCCATCAGTTGTTATAAAAATGCCGTATGCAAATGTGACTTAAAATCTCCTGCTGTTTCTGAAACTCCGCCCTCAGGAAGTCATCACAACATGGCTCCTCTATTAACACTTTAACGTTTTTACCGGCGTTTCAGGGAGAAGCTGCTCCTATAATGAGCTCAGCAAACGCACAGCTCAATCAGGTGTTTGCTAATTCCTGCTGGCTAGTCTGGAGGAGGCAAGAGGGGGCTTCCAGTTCGGTTTGGAAACTACAATTTAAAAGGAGGAGCTGCGCCTCGAAGGCGGAGCTAGTTTCACCCTGGCACCTTTTAAGTTTACATTAAATGCACGAGGCTTTTATTTATGTACTACATTGTCTTTAATTGTTACTAGTTCACCAAAAAAAAAAAAAAAAAAAACTTCCGGTTTCACTTTGTCTCAGGCCAGCAATTTGTCGTTTTTCCAGATGTGACGGAACAAACTCCTAAAATCCACAAGTTCTTGAACATTTAATTTTAATTACAGGCACATTTTGGACTTTAAAATGCACATCAAGTTCACAAGAACGCTTGGTTGTGTTCCACAAAATAGCTGCGAAACAGAGAAGCCCAAAATATTGATATGCAAAAGAGACTTCAGCGGACACTTTCAGAAACCATTTCCTCCTGTTTGATGCTGCGGAAACAGTGGACTTGCTGCAACTATTATGGCAACTAACAAGCAAAGCTGAGGTGAAGGAGGATTCTTTACTCCAAGTGATATTAATCCACGCCTCGCCTTTAATGCCGACTCGTGTCGCGTTCAAAGGAATATCAACACTTCAGCGGATTCGCAGTAACACCGACGGCTGTAGTCATCCCTCATTTTGCTTCAACCTACAGCTACATGACTGGAATACAGATGGAAAAGTAGCTTATTTTTCCCCCCTTAAAAAAAAATAGGCATTAAAAATATGAAACGGAAATCTCTTGAGAGACAACAGGAAGGAAACACATCTGCCAATCACAGCAGAGTCAGTCTATGAATGAAAGGGATTTACCAGGTGTTAAATCAAAGCAGCTATTGGTCTACTTGACTTGTGATTCTGTTTATTTCTATAACTTGTATTAGAATCAATCATCAGTGACTTCATTTACCGATTTATTTAAATAACAGCGGCAACTGTGCGTTTTGTACATTAATGTAATGCGACCCCTGGCTAGAGTTACAGGTCGTTCTTTAAAACGCATAAGGCCCGCAGCCAGAACTCCATCCTATTCACATCACACTCAGAGTGTGTGTGTGTGTGTGTGTGTGTGTGTGTATTGTTGTTCAGAAGTCTTGATTGAGTAAATGGAAGGAGATATTTTTGTATGCACTTAGTTTACCCAAGTGGTTACTGCATTATAATGTGTCAATGGGAGTAGGCCATTTCACTGCTTCACCGTTTCATTCTTGTGTGGTTGTGATCGTTTTCATACTCGAGGTTTTTGGAGTGTGAACTGCAGATGTCGTGCATCTGTTCTAACCGCCCCCGGCAATGTTTCATTCCATTTTAAAAACCTATGTTTAAACATAATTTTCCATAATTTACAGTTTGCTGTAGTGAAATATGATGATGTGATTACAATGAATAATACCTGCTTGGCAGTGGCTGCTGATAACTACTTTGTTTTGATCAGGGGTCAGAATCGCTCGTGTTTCATAAGAGTCGACTTGTCCGAGTTCGGGATGCACAGATATGAAAATGTCTATTTTCCCTACAATTTGAACACTGTGAAAATTACCACACCACCTACATTTCATCACTTTCACAACAACCAAACTAACTCAACATGGCCAGCCCTTTCCCCACCACATCAGGAAACTGTGGCTTCCTGATGTGGACGTATCGGTACAAACATGGGTATCAGCCGATATTTGTAATTTTTTTTACATATTTGTATCGGCCCAATAATTGAAACTGGGGCGATATTAACTACCAATTTTATTTCCATCTTATTGCCGTTTGTTTCTGGAGGGGGAGCAGAGGAGATTGGTTATGTGGCATTTGTTTGGTCATGTGATGTAGTGTTTGTAATTTCACAGTTAAAGTATGGGTCTACTACCTCAACAGGGAATGCACACTTAAAAGTACGAAAACATATTAGTGCTATTCCTTCAAACGAGATGCTAAGGACACTTTAAAATGACAAATCCAATCATTTATCCTTGCTTTGAGAAAATTGGAAAATATTGAAATGTACAGCTGTGTAACTCGCATCGTGTGGAATAAGCTATCCTGCTGTAATTCGGAGATCTTAAAGAGAACAAGGCATTAGTTGAAATCCGTGTCACATTATTTTTCATTCCTTGCTGATTAAAGTTAGTTTTGCAAGCAGCAGTTTGTTGATGGTATGAAAGTCAAACAGATATGCAATTGTACCAAACGGCAATAAGAAGTTTAGATTAGACAATATTTCAGCTGCTTTAAAATGTACAATGCAAATAAATTATAACAGAACAAAAAAATAAATGGCATAAACTGACTTTTGTTAATGAAGCTCCATGTAACATAGTGTGTCTTAACTACGGTCTCAGGAAAATTTGGTCCAGGAAAAATCCAGAGGCGTATACACAATACCTCAATAGTGTTTGTGACTAAATTGAATTTTTGGGGTAAAGTTGACGTGCCAATAGTGGTTTTAACCAATTCCGAATTGTTTGTAGCTTTCCTGTTGTGACTGATATTGCTTTGACCAGGACTGGACGTGAAGCCTCACAAGACAACAGTCACTATAAAAAAGGGTATTAGACATTTGAGCCAATGACTTCATGGGGTTAGGAGTTTCCAACTCTAGCAAATGTCGCAGTTAGCATCACTAAAAGTAAACATCAATCTGTGTGTATTCTCAAGGGAATACAGGGCTCTGTATAAAATTGTCAAAAGTCTACCAATCTGGCATTAAAGGTCAAACACTGAGACTTCCTCTTAACTGCTGAAATCGGCTCCAGGTACAATTTGCAGAAATGTTCCCAATGGAGCTACCAATTGATGTCTCCTGGCACACAGCTGTATTTTGTACTCATAACAGACAAAACAACAAAATCAGCAAAATTACATCAGCAGCACCTGAAATAGTCTGGCTATCTGCTGTAGGAGTCTGAATGAACAGCCTACATTGCCTCGGAAGGAAATGCAGTTTTGTTTTAGACGGCTTTTCTGTGCTTCCTTTTATTTTAAAACACCTTAATGATACTAAAAATAACCAACTTCAAGTCTTCTTCAGTGCTGCCATCAGTGTGACGCATTAGCTGCTACAAACTATGCAGGTATTCATCAGAAAAAGATCCAGTTTATGAATATATGAATCCGGCCAACTGGTCACCGATCAAGGACGGTAAAATTGAACATTGACCAAATCTGGTCACCAAGAGGAGGCTTTTGTTCTCCATAAATAGACTAATAAGTACAAGGAAATTAAATGATTTGTTAAGGTGTAATGTAGGCAAGTAGATTGGGATGAAATTGTTTTTACACGTACTGTATAACGCAAAATGTGTAAAAGTGAGTTTCCCCCGGAAAACAAGCTAAGCCTGGTGGTAGTGGCGCTAAGGCAGTCCATCAGTTGTCTCACTGTATTTTTGTACTAAAAAATTTTTTTCAAGTTAACCGGAAATTTTGGGAATAAAACATCAACAACAAAGAAAATACAGCAGTGGTCTAAAACATTAGTCTTTCTGTACGTTGTGCATGTCTAGCAGACAAAATAATTGTCTGATAAAGATTTCTGATGTTTTATTCTCCAAAAACAACAGATAGGGTTAGCTGAATGTCATACCAAATTTTATTGTTAAACTGGGTGTGATTATCTCTGCAATACTGGTTTAAAAAAAAATAAAAAATTGTACACACAGTAACCGTTTCAGAAAACTTTTCATTCACATGAACCCGTACAAGTATGCCCTGGAGCGTCATCTTAAACATTCCAAACCATTAGGGGGCAGTGTAGCGCAACGCTAAACTCTATATCAGCCAATCAGATTGCTTCAAAACAACCACAACTTCCTGTTAGGGATTAAACATGGTGCTACGGGATGCATTTGTGTGGACAGATGGGTTGAACTACTCTTAAGCAGAATATAAAGTTGACAAAACACAGGACAATGTCAATTGGGAATTGTGTCAAAGCAAGTATCTGGATCGATTTGTCGCAGACTGCAATGTGCTGGAAACCCAAATCTATTTTGCCATACACACATGCAAACAAAAGTTTTTTGAAATCTCCACATTAGTCTTGAGTCTTTCGAAATAATAACTTCTGGTAATATTTAACCAAGTTTTTGTGTGGATAAAAGGCCAAAACGCATAAAAACAAATTCGTTTCCAGCTTCTTGTGGGCTAGTTCTTGGCTTCAGAAAGGTTTCAGACCTTCACAGTCTTTCCTTGTAGATGCAGTCAATGCTTTCTATAATGTCCAGCACCTATTGACACATTGTACATGTCAAGGTCATGATGCTGATGAGTGTATTTTCATGTGCTGGAAGCATAAAACTAATTTAAATACATGACTCACACAGAGAGTCACAAAGAATCATTATGGCAACATCCTGCTGACATTTTAACAGCAATATGTGCGAGGTGCTGTCAATAAGAGCAAAGCATATCAAAGGTGCTTGAATTACAGCAAAGAATGTTGACGAGATAGAAAATTGTTACAATATATTAAGTTAATATTCGCTCACACTTGAGAGAACTATATAAAAAATCTCGAGAAAAGAAAAAGAAAAAAACTCGCTACCTAAATGTAGCAAAATTTCCCTCACTTCTTAACCACAAGTAGTTTTGTGGGTATCATACTCATTTAATGTAATAAAGTCAAACTAATATATCTGTGTACGGCTCGGTTAGCTTACGAGCTGCCTTATAAAAATCGTGCTTAAGCCCAAACATAGTTATTTAGGCTGACACTACCGTTAGCAACTATGTGCGAGGTAGAAAAAAAAAATACACAAAAATAAAACATGCAAATTCATCAGAAACTATGATGCTTTTACTTAAAAACGGACAACAACGATGAATTATTTCGTTTTCCAGAGGGGAGTTGTAGCTGTTGTTTGTCTGGAAAACTTATCTTGACTGCTGCAAATCTGAACGATGACGGCAGCGTCAAAAAAAAAAAAAAAAAATCGCTTAAAATATGCTCAACAAATCCGCTGTCTGCTTGCGTCGCTTGTAACAGTTTTGCTCCTAAACTGAGGACGTGCAGCTAACATTTAGCACGGCGGCCAAAAAGCACCGTCTTTTCTTGGCAGCAAACTGATGAGCTCCCAGCGAGAATAGCTGGGCTGGCTTGTTAATGGTAGCAGGCTAGCTGGCTCGGCTAGGTTCGCCGAAACAAAACGGACTCGGGCCTGAATTTTTTTTTTTTTTTTTTTTTTTCCTGCCACCGTGTTTAGGCGCATATAATTCATATGACATCTTGTTCCTACCGGTGCACGGAGTCCAAACAATCGTCACCGTGCTACTGATTTGTGGAGGGGATTCGTGTCGGTGGCTTTGCGACGAAAAAGACAAGTAAAGGAGCTAAAAATGGGAAGTCAACACTTACCTAGCTTTACTTTCTACGCCATCTTGGATCCACTTGTCAGACCATCGCAAAGCATATTGGGATGTAGTGATCTGAAGGTTGAGGAGGACTTGCCGTGGAAGTGCCAATGTTTTTCCTCTTTTACGGGTCAAAGTTTTGCTTTGAAAAAAAAAAGACAACACTCATAAGTGTTAGCGCCAGCCTCCCCCAAAATTAATTAATTTAAAGCTGCTTCAGTGTCCTCTGTGTCTCTCCTCATTAAATCATTGATAACCCACCATTAGTATTTTTTTATTCACTGCATATTTGCTTTGGCACTGAGACCAAATTAGTTTAGTTATTTGAAGCACACACACAAAGTCACAAAAAAAATATATCAATAACATTTGCTCCCGTGCAAATGATTCTGTAAGTATTTGAGTATATTTTCTTTTCTCTTTTTTTTTTAAATGTATTTTTAAGTGATTTTTTTTTTTCATTTGAAGTATTGTGGTGTTAGGACAGTTTATGTAATGAAATAAAAAATACCTTAATCTGTTAGACATTATCGTTTTTTACACATATTGCTTATATTATCCATACCAAAGTTGATATATGTAATTTAACCAATACGTTTTCATGGGGGAAAAAAGGTAAGAAAGGTATGTAGCTTATGTTTTCCAACTACTGTCAAATTTTAATAACTCCTCAATAGAGTACATAGAAGAGTTTCAAACAAATTGACCGTTTTGTCTTCATACTTTCTTTATATTTCAAATGACAGAACCACCCGAGTGGGCGTTCCAGTAACTTAGACTGTGGTTCAAATCAGAAAGTGAAAATTGTAAATTTAAAGTGATTTTTTTTCTTTGAATGACAACAACAAAGGCTTACAGCTACAAACAATTCAAATGATCAGAAACAAAATATACCGAAACGTGTTACGCTTACTTGAAAGTCGTCCAGCAGTCATTGACCTCATATAGGAGTGTAAATCACAAAACATAATTACAAACTATGCATAGTCGTACTTACTTTTTTCTAAGCATTTCATAGAAATTTAGGTGGGAGGAAAATGTCAAATATGACCACAATTGGATTATAAACTAGCTGTTTTAGAGGATTTTGACCTCTTTGCCCAGTTGTCGTTAAGCCTGATCTGATGATTCATCGTTGATTCAAAGCTTCGACTTCCTGACTCGCGTGTTGAGTTGCAGCTTCAATGTGACCACATGTTGCACTTTAATACTGCCTCCATCTTCTTTTTTTTTAATGAAGTGCACCAGTCCCTCCTACAGCTAAACACCTACTCAACATAATGCTGCCACCTCTGTGCTTTACAACTGAGGTACTATCCTCAGTTTTCCAAGCGTAAGCCTTTTTCTTCCCAATTTTAGATTAGTCAGTGTAGCCAAAGTTTATTAATTACACCAGGCTGAAGAACATGTTCCCCAAAATTAAGATTATTATCCGCAAGTGTAATCTGGCTCTTTATGTTGCTTTTGCTTATTTCACTGTGGATACTGACACTATCGTACCAGCTTCAGCCAGCATTTTCATAAGGCTGTTTTGCCTTATTTTTGGGGTTAATGCACACATTTCCCACCAATTCAACTTTTTTTTCATAATGTTACATTATGAAGTATTTTTGACATTTTGTCGTAAAAAGCATTCATAGGTTTGGCTCCTTTTAACTTGGATGTTGGGAATTAAACATTTCAGAAGACTATAAAAGTCAGGAAATCATCATCTGGGCTTTCCAAAACGATTTAAATGCAAAGTAATCTTAGTACATGTACTGTAAACTTCTGAAAAGTTCAAACGAAAAACATCTCCATAAATGTTCCTCTCATTTTTCTGGCATTTAGCTGAAAGAATCAAATTTTGGCTTACCTAACTTAAAAAAGATTAGGGGAGAAAACAACAACAACAAAAAAACAGTGGTTATGAGTCATTTTATCTTGTTTGCAAATATTTGGTTGCATTTGAATTTCGGTAATGTTTCCATAAAAAATAAAATGTGAAACTATAATAAAACCACATTAAACAGAGAGGAGGAAATGCAAAGACTGGAGGTACAATATGTTTATTGTCAATGTTTTACTAGACAATAAAAAAAAAAAGAAAAAAGGAACAACTCATAGAGGGCGTGTGTGTCTTGCGGTTGCTTTTTCCAAATCTTACGATACTGCAATCGGGCGCCGCGGCGGTACTCCACTAACGTACTGTACAAACGTTCCCCCTGAACATAAACACAAGTGAACATGAAACAAAAACGTGAAAGTAGAAACTGTTCTCGTGTCACTGCAGGTTGTGGATCATCTCCTCCTTGGCAATAAGGTGCGTGGTCTTGTTGACCAGCGACATGAGGGAGTTGAGTTTCTGCGACCAATCGTTGAGCAGGTCGTTGGGGTCTTTGGGCCGCTGAAAGTTGATGATGCCAGCGAGCCGGTCGACCTTGGCGTAGATGGTCTTGTTTACGACGAGGCTGGAGAGGAACTCCTCCGATTCCTGGCGTAGGATTTCAACAGGTGGATTAGTAACGTGGTTTTTTTGGTGGTACTGTCAGCTTCAGATAGAACGAGCTGCTAAAAGGTTTGCTTACGTCAACAGAGAGGTCCAGCAGGCCAGCCATCCTTTTCATTGTGATTCTGGTGTAATATTTGGCCATTATTCTGATGTTCTGAGAGAAAGAAAAAACAAAAATCTTCAATATAATTACAATCAATAATGGAGACTAACATCCAGAGACATAAAGCTTACTAGAGTGAGGATAAGGAGACTATAAAATACCTCTTCTCATTATTCTCTCTGTCTCACTTCTAATTTAAGATCAATAGATGCATTTATATTGTTTCAGTAAATTATCACATCGTAATTTGTGACTTCAAACAATAAATAAACAAATTGACCCAACATAAATTGTTTTCCAGTGCCTGGCCATGACTTGGCTACATTAACACAGCAGGTGAATGCGACCCAAATCAGATGTTTTTTCCGACTTTTATACGGCGGTCTGAACGGCCCGCTTCCGATCTTTTCACCCAAAAACAAAAATCCGATTGGAGCGACTTCCACTAATTTGGAGACGCATCAGATTGTTTTCAAAGAATCCAGTCAAAACAGTCATCATGTCGCATTTCATCCGACTTCTACGTCCTTCATCTGTGACGCAGGTCATAGGAGAAGCCAGACCGGATGTAAACAACATTTTGTTACAATCTGTAGCCTAGAACTGTCCTATACCAAGAAACACCCATCTGTGCAGCTTCTCAATGACTGCTTTGATTTCCATGTAATATAGTACAAAATTACCATCATATAAAATATAGTATTGCATAACATTATATAAAACATAACAAAGCCAAGGTTTCTGCAGGTTTCATCAACTCAAAGTTAAGACTTTTTAAGACGGTTATGAATGAAGTTTAAGACCTGAATCGCATCAATAATTTAAAAGACAAAGATCGTATATTTTGCGATGCTCTTTATAGCCTTAACTCCCGCAGTGCCAAGCTATTATGCAGATTGCACAAGTTTGCCATAGGTGTGAGCCGATGGCGAAGACGAACATCATCTATCCAACTGGCAATAAATTTGCTCTGATGATGGATGCAAAATAAATAAAAAGCTAGCTAGCTAGCATGGGCATATTAGCATCTAACTAGCGGTAGCCTCAACCGCCTCGAGTCACAGAATGCAACGAAGAAGTCTGTGAGACTCAAGAAGAAAAAAAGACAGAGAAAATACAAGTTAAATATTCCCGCTACGACAACATTTAAGACCTTGTACTTATGTGTATTTAAGGCCCAATTACATTTTTTAATGAACTTAAGACATTTTGAGGCCTTAATTTTAGATACATAAATATAAGACTTTTTAAGGATGCACAGAGAACCGGATAACAAAGCTAGTAAAAGTAATGGTTGGTGCTTCAACGCAAAGGGAATACGTACAGATGGACACTCTGTTAAGGGGGAGGGGAGAGACAAAAAAAACAAACTCAAACTTGTATAGCAACAAAACAAGACAATCTAATTTACATTTGGTGCGACTCCGATCGTTTTGGCCTGCCCTTCCATGAGTGACTTACATGCTCCACCACCCTGTTCTTAAGGTCCTTCCACCTTTTCTCTGCCTCCTCTGAATATGAGAAGACGTCTGTCGCCGGGCTCTCAGACGAGCCTTCTCTCAGCTCCTTCCCATAATCCTCCACCAGCGAGGCCCAGCGCATTAGCTCCATAGTGGTAAACTGCTTCAGAAGGTCCCTGGGAAAAGAGGAAGAACGTCACCCTCGGCATGTCGTAATCGATGTATCAACGGCGGAGTCGAAGCAAATTGAGGCACGGGCGGTCTTACTTGTACTTGGGGATTTCTTCCAATTTCTTGTCGGCGCTGATTCTGTGCACGAGGTCTGACTGTTCGTTGTCGTAAGGAGACAGGATCACGTATAGCACCACACTCTTCAGGGCCTGTAGGGCGAAATGGGCAGAAAATGCTTGTTAGCTGATTGCAGCGCTTTGGTCCTTGCGTTGAATAAAACCGACATGTGCAACCAGGTTTCAGTCAGTGAGAACTACATTTGATGTTTGACAAGAACTTTGCAAGCGCCAGTTTCAGGAAACCTCTTCTAAAACCTTACTAGAAAACAGTCACGCTTGATAAAGGAGTGAAACACTAAACCATTTCTCCTACGCAGCAAAACTCTGCCCAAAACATGTCGACTCTCTACCTGCTGCCACTTGCTGCTGTCCTCCAAGATGCTGGGCGTGTCGTAAATCGCCTTGTAGTGCTTGCATATCGACAGGTAGGAGCCCTCGTGCTGGTCCACCTGAATCATCAGGTTGTAATACTTTAACTTCAGCTCCTGTGTTGGTAAAAGGACAAAATAATAATTAAAACGTTTAAGTACGCAGTTTGGATGAGCAGTAGAAGATGCAACAGCTTCTGAGAGAAGACATGCTAACGAGGACCGCTACCGTCTCTTACCTCGGCCCCTTCCTCCTGAAAGAACTTGGTGTTTATCTTCTTGCTGATGATCTGGGTGCGAATATAATCTTTGACAGCAATGCAGAGCCTCATCTGTTCCAAGATAAACTCCACCTTCTCCTTCTTTTCCATGGAGCCGTACGTCTCCACCTGAGCAACAAAAAAACAACCGGTAAATGAGACGGGTCTTAGCAGCTCGCATATTACTTGCGCATAAAAAGGTTTGGATCTCACCTGTAGCTCCTGCAGGATGGCGGCAGCCTCTTTGACGTCACCGCTCTGCTCCTTGATGTTAGCCAGCGTCTTTGTCAGCCTTGCACGCTCGATCTCTACATAGATCTGTCAGAGAGAACCATTTAGTGCATTGTGGCACGCAGCTAGCGTACCGGCCAGTAAAGGATTTAAAGGGCAAAATCAGAGTGGACATGGGCCAGCACTTCTCTCACTAGTCAGTTGCGTGACTGAAAAATGCAACAATGCTTTTCCCTTTGTTGCAAAAACAAGAAAATTTGGCAGTTTGGAAACCACTATAACTGATCACACTATTAGGGGATTAGCAGAAGTGCTAAAATTCCAATAACACCCTTTGCTAACTTTGAAAACATTTACCGCACTTAGTTCCCCTAAATTTATGCTTGGGGGAATTAATCCGTTAATGGCAGAGCTAATTTTCCACTTAGTGCTTTAGCCGAGTTTGAAAACGTTTAGTGCACTTAGCGTCCTGTAAATTCCACTGAATACATTTTTTCTGATAAATTATTCCACTAATAGCAGAGCATTTTTTTTCCATTTAGTGCTTTAGCATTATTGCTAACTTTGAAAACGTTTAGTGTACTTAACTTTACCTAAACACATTTTTCCAGATGAATTCTAAAGCACTAGTTTACATGGCTGTTTTGAAAGCTTTCAGTTGAATAAAGTTCAACATCTGCATCGACTTCTCCAAGTAGTCAGTCATTTATATTCATGCTTTTATTTTGAAGCGCATTCTTTTTTTTCCGTTTTTAAAGAAACTTTATTGAGCAAGGGGCAAATGTGTCATGGATACTGACTACCTGAGCAGCTAACCTGACTAACTAGCTAACATCAGGTTGTCATACTGCCAGCGTTTCGCTACATAAAGGAATACACACAAAAAACAGCAATAAATGCTTAGTCAGGGAGTTTTAGGGTTAAATCTATGCCTCAAAATCAAAAATATCTGTATTAATACGTTGAATGGTTTTGGCAGAGTAAGGAACAGTTGTTGCTTTTCTGTCTAAAATAAAAACAATAAAGTCTTTTTTTTTTTTGCTTTTCCTTTTAGTATCTATAATGCAGTTATACTGGGTTTACTCAAGGTTACAAATCTGTGAGAATCAAATACAGGCCCCCTCCCCTTTACATCGAAGCCTGTTTCTTAGATTACCGTATTTTCCGCACTATAAGGCGCACCTAAAAACCTTCAATTTTCTCAAAAGCTGAGAGTGCGCCTTATAATCACGGTGCGCCTTATATATGGACCAATATTGAGCCACAGCAGGTCTCGCAACTACGGTAAGCAGCCGCCAACTTCATTTTCCCCCGTAGAAGAAGAAGCGCGCGGTGCACGCTGGGTTTTGTGTAAAAACCCCAAAATGGCTCCTATTAAGAGACACGCTTACGACACAAAGTTTAAACTCAAGGCGATCAGTCACGCAGTAGAACACGGGACTAGAGCAGCAGCAAGAGAATTTAACATGAACGAATCAATGGTGCGGAAGTGGATATATATTGTGATTGCACTAACGTTTGATTTACCGTAACAGCATCAGACTGTTTTTTACGTGTTTATTGAATCCAGGAAAAGTTCCCCTCCACTATATGTTATACCTAGCTGTTGTTAAAAGATAAACTGTGTCACGAAAATAACACGTCACTTACTTTACCTCGGGGAAAATAATAAAACAGCTGTTTATTCATTTTGGGAATGAACGGAGTTTTCAGGACGGTGGTTTGTAATCTATTAATAAAGTTTGACTGACCTATCTGACTGTTTTGTTGACATTCTCTTTAGCGCAGTTCCATCTAATGGATGCATAACGTAACCCCAGCCTCTACTGTAGCGTCTGTTCTATGCGCCTTATAATGCGGTGCACCTTATATATGAAAAAAGTTCTAAAATAGGCCATTCATTGAAGGTGTGCCTTATAATGCAGTGCGCCTTATAGTGCGGAAAATAGGGTAATTTGAATGACAACACAATCAGTACAAGGACATACAAGAACAGGGTGGAAATTGTTTTTACCTTTTTGTTCATCGTTTGTGCATTTATGCTAATGTCTGTTAATATATCTATTTCCCCTAAATAAAAATACAGCTGTTTCACAGATAATGTTATTATGACTAGCGGTGCACCGATTGCAGTTTTCTGGCTGGTCACCGATCTTTAAAAAGCCCAATCTGCCGATTCCATTTTTGGCCCAAAAAAGAAAATAATAAAAATTTTTTTAGCATTTTATTACTCCGAACTGTCCAGTGTTATAACGTCACAATGACTACAGTTAACTGCACCGTTTGGTTCATCCCTAATTATGGCATCAAGGGATTTTATACCTTGCCGGCAGTCACAGTGCGAAGTGTGTCTATAAGCCTCAGCTTGATGTTCAGGTCAGTTACAGCATCCACGTATTTGTAGCATTCCTGCACCATTTTGGCAACAGCCTGAGATGAAGAGCAAAACAAATCACATATTTAGGCCACAGTAAATACAAATGTACCCAAGGAAAGTTACATTTTATATGAGCATATTTCAAAACTCATTGAAATATGAGTTTTCATATTTCAACGAGTTTGAAATATGAAAACTTATATTTTTCATACGAGTTTGAAAAAAACACTCATATGTTCATGAACATATGAGTGCGTTTGCAGATATTGGAATTTCTGCTAATTTTGCAGAAATTACAACATTTGCAGTATATTAATAATTTATATTGCAGTAGAGTAACTCAATTTGATGACCGACAATCTCACAAAATTACTTTAAATAATTTCTATTTAACACTTTAATATATTAAGGACTTCTAATTAAAATATGTTCCTTTTTTTGATTCGACGTCTTAATTGAGGAGGCCACAGGTAAGAGATTGGCAGAGTTATGAAGAAAGCAGCGATCACAGTAAACAGAGCACTGACCTGTTTGAGTTGACTCCTCCTTTTGGTGAGTAACATGATGTTTTCATTCAGAGCATCCCAATCCTTTGCTTCATAACACATCTGGACCACAGCCACCAGGATCCTGGAGGTGGACACCATATCTGATGCCTGTGACAAATTCAAACAGAATCTATTCATTAAATACACGTACGCAGATTAGTAAACTGAAATTTGTAAGTGAAGTGGGTTTTTTTTTTGTTGTTTTAAGAAATAATTTTGGTTAAAGTTTTCTGAGCTATATTCAAGATAAATGCACCAAATTCAACTTTTTCCAGGTAATGTGTTACTTTTTGTTAACTTGTGTAGCTCTGAACACAATTCATGTTCAAGACTTGCTAAGACAACGTTTATTTTTTTTTCCGATTTGTTTTTTTCTTTTAAGGCTTTTAGCTTTTCCCTTGCTAAAGCTGAAAATTTGGCTGGCCGGAAATATTTCTGATTAGTCATAATGTGGGGAACAGAAGGGCGTCACTGCTTGCCACAAGCACGAGACATACTACAGCAGGGGTCTCAAACTCCAGTCCTCAAGGGCCGCTGTCCTGCAACTTTTAGATGTGCCTCTGCTGCACCACCTGAATAGAATAATTAGGTCATTAGCAAGGCTGGGAGAACTGATCTACACAAGGAGGAGGTAATTAAGCCATTTCATTCCAGAGTTTTGTACCTGTGGCACATTTAAAAACTGCAGGACAGCGGCTCTTGAGGACTGGAGTTTGAGACCCCTGTACTAGAGCATCATTTTTGTCATCGCACAAGCATGGCGCCGCATTAGGCGTTTGGGTTTAACGTTGCCTGCCCATTGAGGCTCCAGCTGCAGGTGGAAACGCTCTCCCACACCGGAGCTCCAGTGATGCTAAGCTAATGGGACCAGGGGTGGACTTGGAACCCGTAATAACTGCTTGCAATTCTAGCCAATATTTTGAAACTACAGTTTGCAAGCCACAAACAGAATGTGTTTCAGCGAGTTGACCGCTCCAAATCTGAAAGTTGCGTGTTTGAATCCGACCTCCCCATTTATCTTGGGCAAAGCACTGAAGCCCAATATGCATATCAGTCATAAGTTTGTGTGAAAGTCACTGCTGAGTGAATGAGACTAATAACGGAAAAGCACTTTGAGTGGTTGGCAAGACTACACAAGTTTCATCATTGATCCTGAATCGATGTTAAATCAAGATGAAAAGAAGTTCTGTCTCCCATTATTTTTTCTGAATTTCATTTCATATACGTTTCAGAAAATAATTAAGTAGAACTTAAAACTAAAAGGGAAAAAAATATCAAATGAACTTCATAGTCAAACAGTAAATGACTCATATCATCAGGAGCTGTCAAAAACACAACGCTACCCAACACTATACATGTTCAGTTGTTATATTAACAAGAATTAAAAGCTCTCACATCATTTCTTGGACACAAGGAATTATTTTGTAGTTCTTATGAATGTAGTTCTTTCTTATTTGTAATGTAAATGTATAATGTAAACAATTTGTAGTGCTGCATCAGGTGGGAGGTTCTGGCTTACCGTTCTGGTCTGTTTCTCCAGTGACAACAAACTCTCAATAGCCTCTTGTAACTTCCCCTCCTGTAGAAGAGAACACAAAAACATTAACTTTAACACCTTTTTTAAAAAATTACAAACGTCAGGCTTTTTTTGTCTCTTCTTGCAGAATGCTAACGAGACCGGTTAGCAGGTTGGCTACTTCTCAAGAAGCTAACCTCAGTGCTAAACATAGCTAGCATCTCTTTAACAACAAACTCTGGAGTTTTAGAAAAAACAAAAAACAAAGTGGTATTAAGCGTAGGTTAAAAAAACATATTCGAACTTATAAGTAATATGTGCTCATTATATGTGGTCATGTTAGGATAAAACTGAAGACACCATAGTTGTATGATAGCTTAAGAGCTAGCGCACCGATCGGGATGCACCATGACTCAGCCAGCGCTGGCCTTCTTGTAAAAGCTCACTTACTTTGGCCATTTTTTCGCACTCCGGAAGCCTCTCATCTACAGTGGAACTGTAATCAACCTCCATCTTCACGATCCTTCCATCGGACCTCTCAGATCGTTCCTCAGACATTGTTGCGATTGGAAAAAAGGGACAAACCACGACTCCTTTCCTTCTTTGCGACAAGGCTCAGCCTGACGCTGTTCGTCTTGTCAAATGAACGACGCTAGGAAGTGACCAATCAGAACAGAGAATCGAATGGCTGGTCAGGTGCCTGAAAGACCCCAGGGGGACGGCTCTGAAAAAATGTTTTTTTTTTTGTAATTTCTGTCAGGCGCAACAAAGGCAGCTTTAGTTTTACAGTTAACTGTACTTTCAGAGTCGTAAAACTTCAAACAGTATGAACAGAGTCCGGCCAATAAATGCACAAATAAGACCAAGATATATAAACATATACTGTATATAATTGTATAAAATATGCAAAAACAAGAAATGTTTAATTAAAATATAAAATACTGCGTATCAATAAAAATATATAATTTTTAATGCAGAACCCATGAGGAAAGAGTATTTACGGCTGGTTAAAATACATGAACATTTTATATAATATGTTAAAATCCACAATTTTAAGATTCTATTCAACGTCAATATCAGTTATAATTCTCTGAAATTTAATGAAACACAATTAACTTGAGTACAAGCAAATGAGAAACCCATACTTATATATATATAAAAAAATGGTTTTGTTGTCACCCAGACTAGAGATCATTTTAAAATTCAGACTTTGAATTTTACACTTGTAAAAGTATAGATTTACTAATGTGTTAAACAGAAATAAAACCAGATCAGTGATTACTTTATTTGCAATGACTGATGGAGTGCCAGAAATTTTAGGCCCCCCTTTTAGGCCCTGTTAGTTTCACAGTGAATGCTTTATTAGTTGAGAATAAAATGAATGCAAAATGTTGAACATTTAGCTTCTTAAAGTACATGCAGCATTGAGAAAGAAAGCCTTCTCGTACCCTTCACCACTAACCTAGCATAATCTCCAAAAGAAGCTTAAACATTGGGAAAATGGCAGTAGGTTCATGTTTTTGTTCTTAGCCATAGCTTTAATTAATTATTAACTTGCCCATTTTGACACTGTACCTTAATAGGAACTTGCACTCTTGTTTCATATGGAGCATTTATGGTTTTATGTAATTCTGAGACATGTCTCTCTTGAGAATAGGAATTTATTTTCTAAATGAGATTTAAACTATATAAATAAAGGTCAAACAAAATCGATTTCTGTTCCAGTCGCGTTCCCGTTCCTTCCAAAGCCTCAATTAGTTAAATCACAATGAAAGCAGTTAGGATTAATGGGATTAATTTCCCTCTGGGATTATTAAAGTATTTTTAACTGAACTGAATTGAACTGAAGCAACAACAAAACGCAAGCACAGCTTTGCAATCAACTTGTGAAAGGATGCGAGCACATGAAGTAAAGCACAGTGCCGTGGCAACAGTCCACCAGCAGGTGTCCTTACATTATCTGAATCTTGTCTGTCTTTGCTCAGCAGCACACTGCAGTGAAATGTTTCCTGCTTGTTGGTGAGAAACTGTCCCACACCAGAGCTACAAACCATTTACTCCCCAAAACACATGCAGAAATCATGCCTGATATGCAGAGTGTGACTCAGTTTCAATGAAAGAATGATGAAATATTTAATTTGGCTATTATTTCAAATTACTTAAGCAAGCTTTTTAGTCAAGAAATGCTAAGGGCGCCAGCCATCCAGGGGCGCCATAAAAGGGGAAAGAAAAAAAAGAAACTTTAACTATTCTTTTTAAAACTTATAGGTAATAATATAATTTCCTAATATGAAAGATTCTACAATCATTTTTCTGCATGGCAAAGATGGCTAAATACTACATGATACTGTGCTTAGCTTCACAGTTCCTGCATACGTTGGACTGATCAAATCTGAGTATTTTCAATATTTTCAGTGTATTTATAACTTATGTTTTGGTGAAGACTTTCTTCTAAGCTAAAAAGAAAATAATAAAAGGCTGTATTTAGTGTAGCCATATATAAATTGGTGAAACAATTGGGGGTGAGGGGCAGATAAAATCTCACCTGGGGTGCCAAAGTGTCTAGGGCCGGCCCTGAACAGAATGATCACAAACTCCATCACTTTTAAAGCCAGCAATTTGAGAAAACATATTTTTTAAAACAACAACAACAACAACAACAAAAACACCAATTTCAAAGAGTTTGCTTGCAGAATCAAGAAGCCGCAGCAAACCCTAGAGAAGCAGCGAGTAAAGGGGTGGGGACCAGAACAACATCTATGTTTATTTTTCTGATTTAATCTGTAAAATTAGACTAAAGCACCCTCAGGAATTTTGTAATACTCCAACACAGCAACAGTTTTTTTTTTAACAGCAATTTTGCCTGAGAAGTTAATTAACCTTTCATTTAAGCTTGAGGCACTTATTTATAGCTTAGCATCATTTCATTAAATGCAACTGCAATCCATTGTATCATTACTGTGTAAAGGTAAATGCGTATACAGGTTGACACTGCAGCATCATATAAAGTAATTACAATGTTTTTTTAATTGCGTTGCCTTCATTTACGATGAACTCTCTGAGGATAAGTTGTGTGTAACAGCATTACATTGGGCAGAAATAGCTCGTACATTCGCCTGTTTACTGAAGATGAGAGTTCAAATTGAAATGCCGGTTCAGAGAGTTTGCCATCCAAGGCAGGAATATATTGTGGAGGGAAAATGCGTGCTGACCAGGCAAAAAGGCAGTTTGTCAGCGTCATTACTGCACAGATTTTGCTGAGTGGATCCAAAAATGTCATTTGTGTCGATAAAATCAGCAGCCCAACCTCTCCTTTAATTAAAACAAACTGTGTCATAACGTGGCAACATCGTTTTCTGTTGTTCTCACGGCAAAGCAGGGCTCTGGGCAAGTAAGCGTGACTTACCGCTGAAATTATAGCGTCGTCCCGAACGCTGGGCCGTTGAGCTCAGCTTTCACGAGTTTTTTCACTGTGAAGCACAGACCAAATTCCTTGTTAACTCCAAGGGTAACGAACAATACAATCGGTGTTACTTTAGAGGCCCCAACATGGCAACATTTTCAAAAACAGGTCAGCAGAATTATGTTGGCTTGTACTAAATCTTCTAAAGTGATGCGACATCAGATGTTTGTTCAGAAACGAAAGAGTGAAGGAGTAGCTTTAGGAAATCTGGCTACAATATTTCACAAATGCACATTCAGTGAAGATAAAACAAAGATAAATCTTTTCTGTGTGTGTAAATCTACTGCTGTAGAGGGAATCCTTTGTGAGTGTATGCACGCGCACGCGTGTGTGTGTGTGTGTGTAGTCAATGGTCCTATGGGACAGGTTTTAGTGATTAATAAGCTACAAATTTAACTAACATCTTCAGTCTTACATGTGATTTTGTTTCCATTTCTGTCAGAGTTTGGGGTTGGTGTTGTTGTGTGCTTTTGTGACTGTTGCTGAGCAGCAGGTTTCCACCAGGGGGCGGAGCTGAGTCTGGAGCAGCAGGTTCATACCCGGGAGGGAAGCTCTCGGCAGGACGCTCCTGCACTTTTACTTGTGTCCCCTGGGTCGGAAGCTTAAACCAAAACATGACAGTTTCTGAGTTGGACCACTGATTTAGTTAAATCACAAAATATATCAGTGTATGTAAACCAGGAGCTTACGTTCACCAAAATCGCATACAGAATGATTATTGGGAACTTCGGATTGGTTAATTCACAGATTTGAGTTCACTGGAGGCACACCTGGAACTAGTTTCTGATATGGGCAACCGCCCATGGCGGCATCTCGCCGGGGGCGCCCGGTCTGCCGCTGCCATCCTCCTTGGATAAGAGCCATGACATGTTTACGTTATAGAAAAAATAAGCAAATGCTTTGTGCATTGGCAGTATAGGCCAATGTTAACGCATTTTAAAAAGCAGATCTACTCCAATCAACAAACAGAAATCTCATTAAATTGTCATGTGATATGTTTGCCTAAATATTCAAAGCAGAGAAGCATCTGTTCCACAGCGTATGGAACAATAGACTGTTTGTGGCTTATGCGTATTATAAAGCACCAAAGCAGAGCCTCAGGGTCATAACTGTCAGTGGTTTCTCATTGTAGCAAATTATGTTTCTTTTGCAAAAGGGTTGATATAATATTTAGAGAGGAGACGGTTTCTGCTGTTGCTGCAGCTGGAAGTCGACATTAAAAACTCACTTCTGTATTTCATTGACACACCGTTCACACATATTATTATATATAAACATAACAGGAAACCCAGTTTTAATGTATTAATTAAAGCAGCAAGCTGTAAGATTAAATCCTTTAGACTGAGTAACTTTGGAGGCAAAATAAAACACAAAAATCACATAAGGTAAAGATTACAGAACAAACGGGACGTCAACGGGACAGGTAAGGAACTGTTTCAGGCACATGAAGCAGAAATGACACAGGTAGCCCAAGCCACAGAAAAAGAACATTACGAACGTACGCAAATCATTCTGCTAATGTCGAAAAAACACAATTTTGTGTTTCCTTTGAATAAGAAATAGAAATAAAATACCATGCTAAGCATGTCTAGATGGTAAATCATCAAAAAATAATGGCAGCAAAGGATGTAAACAGTTACTATGGTCATAATTCAGCCATGGCGTTTGCGCTCATCATCTGTCGGCCATCTTATTCAGGCATTGGTGGAACAAACCCATTATGCTGGGGAGTTGCTACATATCCTGCGTTTTAGGGAAATTGCAGTGTGAGATTTTACAGAAGAGTTACAGATTCAACACGTTCGAATGACACGGCAGTTTATGAATTGTGAGAGGCTGTGAGATCTCTGGAACCAACTGCTCTTTATTGTCTGAAAAAACAACAACAAAACAACAACAAACCATCGTCTTCTTTCTACTTCCTGTCCTCTTTGTCGTTTTTTCTCCAGTAGCAACATCCGGCTGTTGATCACGTGACTCGTGTGATGGGGGAAAAACCTGTTCTGCTGCAGATCTATTTCGATATGTCTGAAAAGCCACCTCAGCACTGTTGCCTTGCAGCAAGAAGGTCCTGGGTTCGATTCCCAGCCCGGGGTCTTTCTGCATGGAGTTTGCATGTTCTCCCTGTGCATGGTGGGTTCTCTCCGGGTACTCTGGCTTCCTCCCACAGTCCAAAAACATGACAGTCAGGTTAATTGGTCTCTCTAAATTCTCCCTAGGTGTGAGTGTGTGTGAATGGTTGTCCTGTATGTCTCTGTTGCCCTGTCCAGGGTGACCCCCGCCTCTCGCCCGGAACGTCAGCTGGAGAGGGACCAGCACCTCCAGACTCCACTAGGGACAAGGGTGTTAGAAAATGGATGGATGGATGGATGAAAAGCCACCTCATCCTAGCTGGAAAACTTTTTACCCCAAAAACATAGTTTTGTTTTGTTTTTTTTTCCCGAAAATTGCAAGGTTTCTAATTAGCAAATTTATTTGCTGAATTTCAATTTGCGCATTTCTATGGCCAATAGAAACGCAGCTACAGTGTTTATTGGAACAGTTTTTTTTTTTTTAAATGCAAATAAATTCTGTGCATTTTTCTTCCCTGACACTACTAACCCGCATATTTATTTTTAAACTGAGCAAACTATTATAACTGTATCTGCAATATCAGTATGTTGTGAATTTGCATAGTGTAAAGTCTCCTGTTCTTATTTGTAAGTTTTCGTAGATTTTCCTACCTTAGTTCGATCTTCTATTTCTCTAACTTGCTTATGGGCTCTCCACTGTGGCACAATAAAGGATATTATAAATAATTTCCTCTATTTCATCTCGAATGCCTTCTGACCGTTTTCCCGATGAGTCAGCGTTTGCAAAAGATGTCGGGAAAACAGAAGTAGGCACATTACGAGGCCAAACAACGAACACCTCTGCGGACATTTGAGCTAAACGCCACTGTCCAAACACCGCTCGATTGTCTGCGCAACGGAATTATGCACGTGCAACACATTAAAGGCAGTGAAACCACAGCAATGAGAAAAGGGGTGTGAAAGCGAGGAAGGGGTGCAGCAGCAGCAGCTGCAGCAGCGAGCTGATGCTTCCTGTGCTGTGGTCTACCAGCGTTTCCATCGCTTCGTGTCTTCGCAGGGGAGAGAGAGAGAAAGCGGGGCCGAAGAGGCTTTTAGTTAACGTGGTTTTATTTTCCGACACCAATGAGAGCTGCTTTCAAGTAGAACAAGTAGAGCTGCGGCGAGAAGAACGCAGAAGAACAAAGGGGGGTGTGGAGGTTGTTTGATTTGACTTTGTACGCAGGACAGGGGGTTCAGTTTCGAAACACTGCTGCGTTCAAAACAAACATTTAATAAGCATACTGGACTTTATTCCTAACGGTACCTCAGAAAAAAAAAAAAAAAGAAAAAGAAAAAAGAAGCGGGGCAGAGGCAATTCACATCCGGGATAGACTCTTCAAAATAAAACAACTTCATAATTTTAGAATGTGGGCTACGCATATGTTGTTTTGTTGTTGTTGTTGGTTTTAATCTTTTAATAATAACTTTATTTTAAGTGTTTTTATATTCTTGACTGATGGCCAGTGGTACAGGGGTTTACATATTTGACAGATTATACTTCTGGCTCAGTAATGATCTGTTTAGGTGTGTTTCTCACCAAGATGAAGTTAATAAAGATTAGCGGTGCAACGATTAATCGGATTAGTTGTGATTAATCGATTTACTGAAATAATCATCAATTAACTTTTGATTAATTGTTAACTGGAGTATACATACTTAAAAAAGGGCCATTTGTTAAAGAACAACACATTCAGAACAGTAATTAAGCCAAATATGTACATTTAAGATAAAAAAACAACACGCCTTCTTCGTCTGTAATTATGTTCCCAAAATTCCTGAAGTGTTATAGTTTTAGCTTCACCCTGGTTCAAAACAAATCTAAGCATCTTTTGCTATTCTGCCATTAATCAGTCAATCAAAAAAAAAAAAAAAAAGCAGAGAACAGATTAGCCATGCACTGTAGCTTTTCACGTGTCAACATAAGAAGTACTTTTTTTTAGCTGTACATGCTACAAGTAATCAATCATTTTATTTACAAAAATAAATTGACATTTTTTTAGTTGTATTGTTTAATTTATTTCTAAATACTGTATTTAAAACGTGTAAGTGGTTAAATGAAATATCTGCAATGTGTCGATTTTTTTAAATCTAATTAACCAATTAATTGGCAGAACTCTCGTTACTAAAATGAACCCTGTTAAAGATGACATTTATTTTTGAATTGACGCTTTTAAATAAGTTGAATTGAATTGTTGTTGTTGTTGTTTTTTTACTTCAATAATTCAATATTATACTTGACCGATTTGTATTTCTACATCCTTACATTCGAACATTTGCTTCGACTAATCCACGAATCCAGAAAAAAAAAAAACCCCAAAAAAACGTCTCTACGTCCGTCGAAGACTCTTATTCCGACGGACCGTCATTCTTCACCTCCGTGTGTGCCCCCAGCTTGACCGGGCCGCCCCCCGCTCTCCATCCTCCCGGCACGGTGGGAGGAGACAACCCCTCCAGAAGCAGCCGAAGCTCCGTTCCTCACGTCACACAAGGCAATGCTGGAGACGCACACAATCCGCTGGTTCCGATGAAAGGAAGAAGTCGAGCGTAACTCGGGCTGTCCATGCGCTGACATCAGACATCGTCCAGATAAGCTCGGCGCTCACACACATCCTGCCGGGGCGGCGGGGAGGGGAAACTCTCTGCGGAGCTGCTACTATTGTGAACACATAGCGGGGGTCGCGTAGAGGGAAGAAGAAGAAGAAGAAGATGTTAATGAAGGAGTACAGGATATGCATGCCCCTCACTGTAGAGGAGGTAAGTTTTTTATTTTATTTTATATTTTTTATTGCGCTCTCCCCTCTTCACACCCCCTCCTCCCCCCACACTCTTCTTGGTTTATTGTCTTTATCTATTTTATTTTTTTTCGTGCACGACTCCAGGGGATTTGTGCGCTTCCCCGGGCGACATCGACAGCTATGAGAGCTCGTCGAGGTTGATTGTATTCCAGACATGTGGCTGAGGAAGGAAGGTTTACACGAAGCATGAGAAATGCTTTCAGATCAACTTGAGGCGCTCCGTTGAATAAAAAAACGTCCCCGTCTCCCTCATGCTGCAGAAAGCCCGAGTTTAAAGAGAGCAGCTCAGCTTTGTCACACATTCATAAAATACTACATCACACACACACACACACACACACACACTCTCTGAGGAGTGTCATCGTTTTCTCAACCCCCCAACCCAACCTTCCTCTCTCTAATTCCAGACTCTGCGGACGCTTGCCTGCAGATTGGATTATTCCTCCCTAAAACTGCAGACAAGTCTTCTCCAGACTCAACTCTGCTCTTTCCCTCCAACTAATTCCTCCTGTGCTGCACTGATTGATTCATTTGCGCGAAACAATGAGCCCACTGTTTTGTGTTCAATCTGATTGGTCTGTTTAATCTCAGGGTTAGAGTCTAAACTTAGCAGCTGGAGATGATTGTTTTTCCTGTCCTGGCATGCATGTAACGGTGCGTTTGGTCAATTATCAGCTCTGCTTCTTCTTCTTCTCTTTCTGTCCATGTCTTCGGTGGTTGAGATGTGTGGGTGTGTGTTGGTTTTCCTACAGCCCAAGGCCGCCGTCAAGTGGATTTACAGTCTGCGCTGTGACACCATGTCAGGCCAGATGTTCGGATAAAAAAGCAGTGATGCTTTTTCTCTGGAAGGGGGAAAAAAATCTATAATTTTGCTGATTAAAAGTTTGATAATAATCAAACTTTTGATAATAATCAAACTTTGGATTATTATCAAAAGTTTGATTATAATCAATAATCTACATATATATATGAATTTTTTCCGCCGAGCGATTTTCGCCACAAACCTGCCAGTTTCCATTTTCCTCAATCGAAGCAGCGATGAAGGCATTACAGTGAGAACCCTCCCTCCCCCGTCTCTCATGAGTTCAAAAGGGAAATGTCATGTTTGTAATACAAAGCTTTGCTAACAGGAATGTGTTCTTGAATACTTCTGCAGTGTGTGTGTGTGTGTAAGACATCACACAGATGTGTTACGTGGGCGCTTGCATTTCTAAACGATTGTTACATTCACAGAAGCAGGCGCTCGGCTTCTGCGCCTGACGCCAAAATCACTTTTGACAAAAAGTGACTCAGGCCATTATTTTAGGAAGGTCTGTTTCTTGGTCTGAAGCATCTCAAAAATGCATTGAGGAATATATAAAAAAACAAAAAAAAAAACTGACATTACAAACTGGAACACGATCAACCAAATGGTCTTTTTAGGAATATGCCAAAAGAAACAAACCGTCACATATGCAGATGAACTTTTTCTTATTAGTTACTTTTATGTATGGCAGACATTTTTGATTTTAAAACCTACTTCTCTTGGAGGGTATGAGATTGTGCTTTTATATATATATATAAAAAAGGCTTGAGAATTAATTATGCTAGTACTAGTTTCAGATTTGAAATGCCTTGCAACTGGCGACTGCCTTTCAAGCAAGGACTTTGAATATCTTGAATATCTTCATTGATTTGATGGGTATTGATGAAGAAGATTATTAACACAATCTTTGGTTTTAAGGAGAGGGTGCTCCAAAGATGAGCCGCCTGCAGGACTGCTGAGAGTTTTAGAGGAACCAGTCATCATGTGTTACCGAGAGTGGTTTGTTGCGCCACATTAAGTTGAGAAGAGAAACCAATGTCTTCTGTTGGCTTTCTGTTGGGGAAGATTTATTTAGTCCCGTTACTCACTTGTGCCTTTCACACACTTCTTCTAAACTTCTTCTGTAAGTTCTTTAAAGTAAAATATTTTAGTACGTGAATTAATTCAGTTTGAGCCCCCATACTTTGGCTCAAAGTGGTATGACAGAGATTTCGCTGTTTTTAATGGACACTGATAAACCTTCAAAAGCGGGCTGAAGAATACTGATAGATGTTTTGTTATCAAGATGAAGTGGACAACTGCTGGACCCAAGCTCTCAACCTGGGAGACTTGCACTATACACTAATACTTAAGGGCCCCTTTCTACTTCAGTGGATGTACAAACCAGGAGCCAGTAGTCAGGGCTCGGTTTAACCGTCTGTCCCAAGATGGATTACGTGTAGCAAGTCAACACAAGGCAAGTAAGCCTGTTTTTGTTTTTGACTGGCTCTATAGCAACCTTTCTGGCCTTTAATCCAGCTGGATGGGCTAGCTTTGCTAACTGTCGGTGTTCTGTCTGTTTCCATGTAAGGAGCGAGTGCTTTCAAGATGAAAGCTGAGACATGCTAACAAGTAATTGTATCGCTTGTTAGCTTGTTAGAGACATGCTAACAATGTGAGGTGCATTGTGTTGGAACTGTACAATACAAATTGTGTTCAGATATGTAATGAATGTTCATTTATTGGAGGGAAATAATGACATGTGACCTTAATTTTCATTTGTCTCCTTCTAGTTGGGATGGAATGAGATTTTGGGATACTAAGACGCCACAGTGTTTCTCATAGTGTATGTCTTGTAAAGCCCAAACCATTAAAATTATCTGTTGAAGTTAGTGTAGTCTGATAATATGGCTTAAAAAATGTGAAGGGAAACGCTTTAAAGTTGGGGTTCTGCAATTGAGACTCGTATTTCGAAGTACAAAAGGAGCTATTTCTTGAGTTACTCTGTTGTGTTGACAGCTGGCTCATAACAGCAACGAGTTAGCCTGGCTAAAAACGGCTGGTTTCGAAAACAGTGAAGAGGTACCCATCAACTTTTATTCAGTTGACAACATTATGAATGCTTGACCGGGAAAAACAAGTGTAAGAGACAAAATTTTATTTATTGAGCCTATTTAAGCCTATGTAAGCACCACAACTGGCTAACCATTAGCTAACAATGCTAAAGTTAGCATCTCCTTCAAAACTTCCTCCTTGTGCTAAACCAAATGGCTGTTTCAGTGTTTCTTTGGACTGATGTGACCAGATTGAGGTCAAAATGTAATACTTTCTAAAAAATAATTAAACGTTTATACTGTCCTTAAACACAAATTGAGAGTTTCCATTATTTTTATAGGCCGTAGGCTAAGTAAACAAGCATAAAAACAAGCTAGTCAAACTTGAAATGGCATATTCGAAACTAATTACTGATTTTTCAAAATATATTATTCATAAAACCTTTTCTCTATTTGTGAAATTAAACAAACAGCATGGCTTTTCCTCAAATGCTTAAACCTCATCTTGTTCCGATGAATCCAGTGTCACTTATTATTTTTTCTTGCGAGCTGCATTGTTACACCCGTTCCTTGTACATATTTTATATGAAGAAGAAACTTTTGGGTTTTTTTAATTTTACTTCCACAGTCATGTCTCACGATGCTCCTCATGTGTCCTGAAATGTTTGATCGTGATTTTTTATTTTTTCCCATCACTGTGCCTGTCATACCTGTAACATGCCGATATAACTTCCCGACTCTATAATTGCTAGAGGAAGGAAATAAAAAGAACACTTCCTTTTACAACGCAAGTGAAACTTTGACCCCGCGGAAGCAAACTTCCAGAAATCAGTTTGATTGTTCAGCTGTCAAGAGTTTGATGGTGGTTCTGGGAAATGCCTGTACTGGAGCCAGAAAGTAAGAAGCTCTCC
Source organism: Xiphophorus maculatus (assembly GCF_002775205.1). Taxonomy (NCBI): domain Eukaryota; kingdom Metazoa; phylum Chordata; class Actinopteri; order Cyprinodontiformes; family Poeciliidae; genus Xiphophorus; species Xiphophorus maculatus. Next base: position 25,029,590 of record NC_036447.1, on the reverse strand, counting down.
AGCAGATGTATTGGAATTGGGAATGGTGTGTGTTGGTGTCTCCTAGGTGACAAGAAAGCTGAAGGTTTACATATAAATCATCTAATAAATGATACGGCTGGCTTTTATATCTGAAAACCCCCCCAAAACAAAACAAAACAAAAAAAAAAAACGGGAGATAAGTCCAGTTTGGATGAGTCCCAGAAAGCATAGCGTCATTACTTGTTTACAGTTGGTACTCCTCTGGGAAATTTACTGTAGAAGAGGCAGCTATTTTTTTTATATATATTTATTTTTTCCCCCCTTCTGTGCTCTTATCACTGCTGCACACATTGCAGCGAGTTTCATCCCTCCTCTTCTAAAGGGCGAGTCAAAGTTTCCTGCTTGTCCGAAAACAAAAGGAAAGAGCAGTTGATGAAGTTGAAGATGGAGCGCCGGGGCGGATAACCAGGGACGTGCAACGGTGACCTCTTATGTGTAAGGGAAGGTGAAGAGGGGACAAAAAAAAAAAGGACGGCAGAGAGCGGGGAGGGGTAAAGGTCATGCAGGCAGTTCTGGGAGATTTTGTTTTTCTTTGAAGCTCTCCGGGGTTGAGCGTTAGTACAGCGTGTGTGTGTGTGTGTGCACTCAAAGTCGGAGTCACGGGTATATGTGGGGTCACGTCTCTTTTTGTGCATTGTCTTTGGGAGAAGATTAGCGTGTGCTGCTGGGCCGCGTTGCGTCATCGCATCCCTGCTCGGCCGCAGATGTCGGAGTGGCTTTCTGTGCTGTGTTTACACGACGTTTAATAAAGACGGCGCTCGCAGAAGGAGTCCTCAGACGTGCGAGAGCCGTCCCGAGTGTTTCGATGGTCTTGTCCCTCTTAGTCATCTTTGGGCGTGCGGGTGACGTAAAAGAGCTGCCCTTTTGTCGCCGCGCTCCAGAATTTCCTTCATTCCTGCTGGATTATTATGAAAGTTTTTTTTCTTTTCTTTTTTTAAATGGAAATATGCGTGTTTTCCATTACGGGTTATGATCTGTGCCCTGCCTTTTATTGGTTCTGTATGGATTCAAGTTAAGGCAATGAAATGGAAGATGTTTTCCTACACATCAGAGGTCACATTTAAGAACCAGAACATGTAGAAATCTTAAAATCATGAAAAGATAAGTCAATTAAAAATACACAAGAAGAGGCTTTAAAGAGGTTTGCGGGTTTTTGTTTGAATTATAAACTGTCTTGCCTGAACACAACTAACAAGGAAAGCTTGAGAAACGATGACGCATGCCCTTTTAGAGAAATGGTTTTCCACTTTCGGGTTATGTTAAGCCCTGGAGCTGCATTTGAAAGTATTCCCTGTTAAATGTTTACAAGCCGCATTCTGTGCTCCCTAATACGCAAACATTTGCTCGTGTTAACTTTTACAATTCACGGGGTATTAAGAAAAGTAGCCTCATAAGTTTCAGGGATTTCACTCATTGCTCAGTCACTCTTTTTTTTTTTTGAGTATTGGTTTAAAGTTCCACCTCAGAAGATTTAGCGGTAACCGCACCACTTGAACAAGAAATAATCCTTCTGCTTTTCAAGTACTCCGAGAATAACTTTGCTCTGTTCTTTTGCAGGCAGAGTCATTCATCAGAAACAGTCCTTTTTTTCTTTTTTTCTTGGCAAGGATCAGGAGGCGATGCATCACAGGAGAGTAGCAGTCGACGTGCTACTCTCTCGTTTCTGATGTTACGTCTTTCCACCGCTGCACCAATTCTCTCTCGCTCTGCCCTTTCCTTTTGTCCGACACTCTCTTCAAGAAAACCTTGAGAATGCAAGCAGTGTTTTCACAAGCCCGACTCATAAATCGCCCTCATGAGCTGCACCCTCGCTTATAACCGTGGCCTTTGTCGATGAATCAGGGAAGTTTTAGAGCAACCAGAATTTCATGCTCAGTTAGCTTCAGGTCACTAAGGTGATCACAATGGGACAGGATAGAGGCAGTGGAAAAGAAAGAGATCTTGAGTGTTTCATTTTGTCATTCAGCCTTGACGGGGAGGAACGAGGTGTATTCATTCATGAAAGAGTTGAACATCTGTGTGTTTTGAGTGGGCCTATTGAAGTTAATGCCCTTTTTCTTACGTGGTTGGTTTAGTGTCAGCTGTGGCATTAGCTCAGGTTTCTCTAAAACTATGGAGCGTCTAAGTCGCTAAAGTTAAGTCATGTCAACGGTGAGTACCAGAAAATACAAGCGTGCCCATATTTAAACCGTAATAACTAGAGATGCACCAAGCAAAATCTTTCAGGCCGATACAGCTCTTCCTTCCTAAAGGCTGCAGGGTTAAGGAGCATCCCAGGATCTACACAATCAAATTGGCTTAAGTCTGAAACCTTTATCTGATTTTTTTTTAATTAAACTCCAAAGAAGTTGCATCAAATTAAAGTACACGCTTTTGGTCAAAATGTTCATAGGACAGAAACAGTGGGAGTTGTTAGTTTTGGTCCATTTAGTCAATAAGAAAATAAATATATATATATATAAATATTTTTTTAAGCACAGATTAATAAAAGACTATAATTGTAATAATTTCAATCCAGCTTTGAAATCCCGCAGTGATGATTTTCTTTTTAAGTACAAGCGTTTGTTGGAGTGGTATTAGCAGACTGAGATAATGGACAGGTTTATTTGCGGTGGGTTGACTAAGTAAATGGGAGGATGTGTGGCTGGCTGCTTGGATGAATGGCCGGATGGCGGGCTGGAGCGGCACCTGGGTCGCTGGCTCCGGCCAACATTTTTCAACGCATTAGCATCCCTGCGAGTGTCGAGCATCATTTTATGCCTTCGCTGTTGGGTGTTAAGCAGCACACCTGCAGCGCTGTAGCTGGCTTTTCTATTTTTTTTTTTTGTAGAAAAAAAAGAGAAAAAGAAAGCCATTAGTCTACATCAGTTCATCCACAAAGGTGCAGTCAAAGCCCAATTGCCCAGTGGTTGTGGATTTTGAAAAAGAGATGAAAAGAAAAATAATAATGTTTTGCTTTGTATGAATAATTATTTGTCATATAGAAACCTGAAAGTGATCATTGTTGTAGACGTTGTACTGGCTCCTGAGCGTGACGTACGCAGCACTCCCTTTCGTGGGGCAAGGCATTATTGACTGACTTGGGTTAAGTGCAGGCGTCTCTTTCCACTGTGTACTCAGTCATGTGGGAGGGGAAAAAATATCAACAATTGCCGGTTTGTTTAAAACATCCTTTTAACAACGACCTTTCAACTTCGTTGGTTGCCATGTTTCCATTGTAGAGCGCGTTTCCTTGGTGTGGGTTGGTAATTTGAATTATCTATGGGTGCAGAGAGCTGAAACTCTGCGAGGAAAAATATGGTGCAACCCATCATGAAAATCTTGGTGACTAAATTGGACAATAAAAACTGTTGGTCCGGATGAAGATGGAAGCGTGAAGGTTGCAACTTCGCGACTTCTAGAAATTTCTAAATTCTATTTTCCCCCAAATTCAAGGGATCGACATAGCATGATCGACAACACGCAATTCTGTCAGCAAATGTTTGGTCAGTGAGAGTTTATCGGGTCTTGCTGCATCATTGGTTCCACTGGGTTAGCAGAGATGTTTTTTTTACTTGAGTGTATGGAAAGTAGATAAAGCTTCAGTTGTACACTTAGGAAAAGGTAAGGTTACCTGCTGTTGTTTGAACAGGACCCTAGTCTTTGGCTTTGCACTTTGTACTTAGTCTTCTTTGACTGGAAACTTTGTTTTGGGACAAAATTCTGGGCTGCACCCCACGTCCGCAGAAACTGATTGACCATTTTTGACTAGTGCGGCCTTTCTTCTTTTTTTTTTTTGCCATCTGGTATACAAGAAAAAGCCGTGATTTAATCAACATCCCATTTACTGCCATTTACTCTTCTAGAGGAAACCATCATGGGTTGTGACGGGTCATTATCCTCGGAGGAAAACTATTCTCATTTCCTAGATGATGGGTGTGTGTTTTGACTTTGTGCCTGTGTCTATATCTATATTGACCTATTGGGGGTGGGAGGGAATATAGATTGCATAACATAAGAGCTACATAGGATCATCATTCTGTTTTAACTGGCACACTTTCAGTCAGGTTTACCTGTAAAACGTCACGGTACGTTATGTGGAAAACCTTCATTTTTATGTTTTCTCTTTGAATTACGTTTGTTGGTTTCGTTGTTTTTCATTTCACATACACAGTAATTATGTTTTATTTGAAGTAAAGGCATTCATGTGCCGCATCCTCTTTGGATCCATGTGCAGGAATGAAACAGGCTTATGTTTAGCTGCTCCCAACCCCCATTATCTCTTTCCTCCACTAACGAACAGCATGAGGGATAAAAACATTTTTCTACCAGCAGTCACAGTCTGAAGGCGGCTGCTGAATCGGTAAAACATGTGCTGAAAATGGAATCGCAGCAGGTGATTATTTAAACCAAAATGTCTTCTTTTTTTTTTTTCATGTATCTGTTTTGAAACCTCTTACTGTGGGTTCATATTCTGTATCTCCATGCTTGCTGGGAAAAAAACCCTAAAATATCCTTTTTCCATCCTGATGGTACACCATGACTCAAGAGTAGAGGATATATTTTGTATATTTTCACAAAGGAAATTAAATACAGTGGGGAAATGTACATATTTGATTTGCCCCTATTCCCCCCCCCCTTTTTCCTACTTGCATAGAGTAGAGAGGTTTGTAATTTTCATCGCAGGCACACCTCAGCAGGGAGCGACAGAATCTTAAAAAAGAATATTAAAAACCTAATTGCATTATTTCTTATTTTATTATAAAAAATAAGAATTTGAATACCTACAAACTAGCAAGAACTCTGGCTCTCATAGAACTGGCCCATCTGAAATCTGGCGATGACCAACTGGATTATCTAGAACAGGTGTGTGAGGAGGTCAGGAGGTCATCTGAAACCAAAATGAAGCTTTTTGGAATAAACTCCACTTGCCAGGTTTTAAGGAAGAAGAATGATGAGTATAATTCCAAGAACACCATCTCAACCGTGAAGTATAGAAGTGGAAGCATCATGCTTTGGTACTGCTTTTCTGCAAAGAAGACAGGACAACTGTATTGTCTTGTTGACACATGGTTCATGTACCACAGGATTTTGAGCAACAATTAGGAGTGCATCAATTAATAAGTTCCTTAATTTTGGGAGATTGACAATTGGACAATACTTTAAGATAAACCAATCTTTTCCAGTGATCTTATCTACCTTATCACAAGTTGTGAAATGTATCCACTGTCCCTTTTTGCGCCACAAAGAGAGAGAGAGCTGACTGACAGACCCACCACTAGGTCAGGTTTTAGATGGTTCACAATAGTCACCCCACTGTTGCCAATTTAGCAACTTTTCAGACAACAAGAAAAGAGTGTTGACCAAAACTGTAATCGGCAGGTCAGGCTTTTCAAAGATGGGTCATCGGCCAGAAAGCTGCAGCAGGAGAACCCCCAGCAACAACCTCCTTGCCTCTTGTTGCCCCCTCGCTTGGATTGTATTTGTAGAGTCCATCTCATCGTTGAGGTGTACCTACGATGGAAATTACAGACCTCTCCATTCTTCAGAAGTGAGAAAACGTGAAAAATGAGCAGAATGGTTCTTTTTTGGCCCACTGTGTTGTAAAAGTCAGAGATAATTAAGGTTACTTTAAGAATGTAAGTGATGAAGTTTCGTAACCTCTTTGCAGAAGTTGACCACAAGCTTTCTGCTAAGCCCTCACCACCTCCGGCAACTCTCTGTTGTTTATCTGAGGACCCTTTGTAGGCTGCGGTTGAGCAGCTCTGACAGGAAACGTGGCCAGAATGACGCAGAAAACGTTCTTTCCTTCAACAGGGTTTTGAGCATTTACATTATCTTGTGAATCTATCTATGAAGTTATAATGTGGTTGATGGTAATGAATATCTGTAGTTTTATTTATGCAACCCCTTTTGGACATCTATTGTTTCGCTCAAAAAAGTGTCAAAAAACTTTGGACTCACTAGAGTGTATGACTAGGAAAGAAGTCTACAAACTCTTGATAAAATCTCTTGGTCTCTTCCAAGATTTTTCACCTTAGATATGACAAGAAATCTATGAGATTTGCAGGGTAATTCTTGCTCAAATACCTGTTTAGCTCACTTAAGATTTTTTTATTTTTTTATTGTCAAGTTTAGTTCTGATCTCTGGGGAGGTACCAGTGAAGATATTTCATAAAATGCCGGTTCATCTTCAGCTATCAGATACCTGAAGGCTTTTGGGTCAAAACTGGTTCAATCTGAACACAAGTAGACCTAGTATGATACTGCCACTACCATACTTCAATTTAGGAATTTAGTTTTTCTTATAATTTCTCATTTTGTCCCAGGCCTACATTTTGGAAGTATGGCCTAAAGTTTAAATTTATGGTTTTATCAAATCACAACATTCTGCGGTTATTAGCAGATTGTCAGGCAGAACACAACACTTCTGTCTTTTAATTCTACTTTGCGGTCCAGACACATAAGGAGGCTGTTGTTGTGTAGTACTGATACTACCAGTACTAACCAGAAATGTACTCAGTTCCTTCAGTGTTACTCTCAGACTCTGAGCAGCGTCCCTGTCCAGTTTCTATCTAGTCTGGATGGAAATAATGTTTTTTGTGCCCTTTTCCTGACTGATTTCTTTGTACAATATGATTGTTTTGACCCTTTGAAAACTGCCTAGTTAGCTAAATGATGCAGTTGAGGAAGTGTCAATAACATCTTGTCAAGTTTTAGTTTAGTTGTACAGCTAAACGTAAGTTAACGTTAATCAGTCACTAATTGAACACAGACTCGTTTTTATGATTACTGATTGCTGAAACAGATTCACAATATTTTGCTACTAGATTGTTGCACCTTTTTTGTTTTATTATATTTTTAGTTCACCTTCCCTAAGTGTACAGGATACGTTGAAGGAAAAAAAATCAACAATTATCTTAGTGTAATTTTTTTACATCACAAAAACCTTGAATTTAGCATTTTTCAATGACCTGTAGGGCGATGATGTCTCTCGTTCTTTTCCATACTGAATGAATCATAAAGTGATCTTGATGTATTGTGCAAAAATAATTTCAAAATCATCACATTTATAAACACCTGACTGAGACTGAAAATATCAAGGCTGGCATTTTCTTCACTTACAACGTCCGCACTGAAGAGTGTTGGTGTCCGCGTGGCCTAGCCTCATTTACATTTGATGCGTTCACTGATCAGAAAAAGATTAGATCATTGAGTTTACAATTTGCTGGTCACCGTTTTAAGGGCAGTTTTGGTCAACACTTTCCAGTGCATCCCTGGTTTTTATGGTGTCCTGAAAAATATAAAATTGGTTCCTGTTTTACAAGGTCTGAATAAATATTACATTTCCCAAAATATAAAAATATTTATTTAAAAAAAACAAAAAACAAAACTACACTTTGCTTTGTATGGAAATAGTTTTCTTATTGTGTTTTTAACTATACGATTAAGAAATCTTTATACATAAGAAAATATATATATATATATTTTTGTAAACTGGCATACATCTCATGCAAGACTGTTTCAAAACTGGAATGGGAAATGACATTTAGTTTTTCAGCTGTGTCACTGAGTCCACAAGATTTTATAAATAACGGAAATATGTGTTTATTGAAGATGTTTATCCTCATCGCCGGACTGCTAATCATGTTTGTTTTTTGCCCAAAGGCCACAAATGCATTCAATAATCTTTGTAAGCTATGAACTGATTGTTGTTGTTTTTTCTTACAGTTTAGAAAATTAAACATGTGGAAAGGGATTCGTTTCTTTCTGTTTTATCATGTTATTTTTACAGCACACTTGGTGCTATCATAAGAATAATTATGTTTAATATGATGCCATGCCTGGGAGAAGAGTTAACTGCTCTTATGCTGACTGGAAATGTCGCACCAACAATGTGTGTAAATGAATTAGTAAGTACAGCTCACCTCTAGCAGCAATACCTCGAAGGAGTCATTTCCTGCTCGGCTTTATTAGTCCCCCATGTTGACGTGGGCCACTTATTAAAGAGAAGTTCATTACGTCACATCATTATGTTAATGGGTGGATATTATCTGTTTGGCCTGATGTGTTTTTTGATATTTTCTACCTTTGGTTGTACTATTGCTGGCTGGTTAGTTGAATTGTCTGTTTTTTTGGAGATTACATTTTTGGAAAATTAGATTATTTTTTTAAAATTTTATTTCCCAATAATACAGTTCTTGTGTTTCCAGAGTGACGTCATCCAAGAACTGCCATCTTGTTTGATAAGTGTGTTTTACAGCTTCTATTTATTTTGACTTTGAATTCAGGTCAACTCACAGGAGGAATTATTGAAATAATAGCCAATTTTGTAAGACATTTATGTCGTTTGTAATTTTTTTTTAAAGGAAAATAAAAGTGGGGGAAAAATGGGATAAAAATCAGAAACTGAATTTGGTAGTAAGAAATAATATTCAGTAATATTTAAGCCATATCACCCAGCACTATGTTGCACTTACATTTTACCACTTCATTCCCATTTACTGCCATTTTGCACCTTTATCCAATCACTGTGAACCACTTTAGAGTTGAACTCTGTCTATTCACGGCGACGTATTCATGGATTGACCCATTTGGGGATTTTTCTATGTAACATAACTCCAATTTATTGGCGGATAATTTGACTTTTTGCTGATTTTTTTTTTTTTTCTTTTTTTCCGTAGAGCAGATTTAAACTAGTCGAAAGGAAATGCAGCTTGGGAAGCTAAAATACCTAGCCGCAGTACTTGGCATGCTATTGGCTGGTGTCTGGTATATAACTAATCCAGGAGCACCATTTGTTTTCCTTGGTGCTGACTGGGCTTTCCATTGTCTGCTTTGCTAAATTATCATGAGAAGAATTCATAAAAGTGATCAAATCTCATCAACGGTTTCATTTCATTGAACAAGTCTATCATTCAAGTACTGACTGATAGACTTTAAATGCTTTGGAATGGACTATATAAACTTTCCTGCATTGATGGGGCAGCCATACTTGCTCTTCTAATGTCACTACTGTGTTATTTCTTTGTTGGCCTTTTTGCAAACTCACTCTCCACATTAATAAGTGACACATACCAAAGATTTAAGCTGTTTCTATTTAATGGTTGTGATCAATGTAACCCTGTTCCAAATCCTGTCCTCAAAATACGTTTCAGGACGTTTTTAACCCATGAACAGTAGCGATGAACTGATTTTATTTTACTTTTTCAGTCTTGCTGCACCTGCATAAAAGCTGGACTTGATCAGCAAGTGTCATTCCCCGCCTCAGCTCCTCAGAGAGACTGAAAGTGTGCAAATGGATATGGAGGGATACAGGAACGTAGACGAAAAGCAACGCTCCTTCGTAGCTTATGTTCCTGCTTTTTGCTGCAATATGAAGCCAGCTAAAAGCAAGAATTTAATACAAATGTTAATAGGGGTGTGATTGGCGAAGTAGCTGGTGAAAGATCAGATCATTTTACAGCTACAGTACATCTCAGAAGATTAGATACAATAAAGGTATTTTCTTTTTTTTTTCTTTCCGCAAAACTTGTTAAACAAAAACACCTTTTTGGTACGACAAAAAGGGCTAAATAAACGAATCAATACATAACACCTAAAATTGGAAATCTCTGAACCAGAAGTGTCTTTCCTGGCCTGAGAAGAATCAGAACTGGACTGAACTAAAAGCCCGTTTTTATAGATGTATGTTTTTTTTTTTTTTCTCCAAGGCTTAAATGTGGTTAATGGTTTCAAAGCTCTTTTAGAAACTGTCAGGGAAATTGCATCTTGCCCTTGGTTAATTAACATGTTTTACTGGTTGCCACTTTAAGAGCTCTTATGATGTAAATGTGCTCCTGCGAGTACTTTGCTGCCTATTGAATCAAACTCATGTCAGAGCGACGGTGCGCCAGTGCCCGTTTTCTGGATGAGAGAGACTCGCGTTGCCTTACGGGGTTACGCACGGCGAGTCCTCGGAGGCTCGCTTCTGCCGTGTGTCACCCAAGATGGGAATAAACCCTCGCGCTGTGGTCATCACGCTGCTCTGTCACACTTTCATCCCACACACAGGTGCAATACTTTCTTGGAAGAGCCATCTGTGCGGCCCACCCACACACACACACACACACACACACAAGATCCTACATATGTAAACATAGACATTCTATACATAGCTTTACACTAAAACGCTTTATTATCATCTCCTGTTTCTATGGAAACTACCGCCATCTACGGCTGTCATTTACACGGCTGGCGGAGTGGATCGTAGGGATTTTTTTTTTTGGATGGTTCTAAAGATAACCATCAAATAATGAGGTGGTTAGAGGAGTCGACGCCTTCGCTCACGGCTCGGACTCGGCCCGGTGTTTACTTTCGAGTGCGTGAAGCAACGTTACTTTCTACACGGCCGACGGTCTGCGGAGTTACCCGTGTTTCAATTCAGAGCTACCTTCATGTGTTGGAATTTTAAGAGGTTGTTTTCCCTGAATTTATATTTGTATCAGGGGAAATGGAGTACATGTTGCTCGATTTTTAAATGTTATACAGCTTTGCTTTTTTTCTTTTTTTTTTCTGATAATCTTTTTGTTCCACTTGTATGATTGTGGCCGTCCAGCCCAGCAGGAAGTCCAAGTTTCCTGCTGGGTTTTATTAACACTACAAGGCTGATTTATAGTGTATTTTCATCTAAAAAAAACCAGGCTATTAAACACATGTCTGCAGCTCTGCATGGCTCCTTAACCTTTATTCACACAGCATGTTTAGCTTCACTAATTAGCTGTCATTAGCAAGGTGTAGCAAGATGTAATTGGACCTTGCTACTTTGTAAAACACTGCGGTGAAGCCGCTCAGTGGCTCAGAGAGGGTTAGTATTTATTATTATTTGGTCAGTCATCAAGGAAATCTCACCACAGCTAATTTTGTATTGGTGTAGCAAGCCACGCTAACATGCTAGCAAAGCCACACTAACATGCTAGCAAAATGGAGCATACTTATAAATGGTGCGGTAAATGGCCTGTATATCAAGCCCAGAGTATGCCAATATGCTTATTACGACATTCAGTTATTTACCCATTCACACACTGGTGGTGGTGGTAGCATTGCTACAATGTAGCTTGGACCCTCTGACCACCACCAGCAGGCAAGGTGGGTGAAATGTCTTGCCCAATTGCACGACGACTGAAACAGATGAAGCAGCTAATTTGCTCTAAACAGTGCATCACAGTTGAAATTTAAGAAATAGTTGGCATGACCCATTCTGTTCTGTGTGACCTAGAAATGTATTTTATTAAGCTGACTGAAAGAAATTACTAATGTCAGACAATCAGTAATGAAGCCACACATTTTGAGACAGTTCGGCCAACATGCTTCTTAATTCTCAAAATCCCTAGGCTGCGCTGTGATGCAACTGGTACTGCCATCTCCTTGCAGCAATAAGGTTGTGGGTTTAAATCCTGGCCCAGGGTCTTTCTGTTTTGCATGTTCTCCCAGCGCCTGCACAGTTTCTCTCTGTCGAAAGTAATGACTGATGTTTGGTCTTTCTGATTGCGGTGCGTTTATGGTCCAAGGCGTACCCCACCTCTCGCCCAATGACTGTTGAACATGGACACAAACCCCTGCATGCAAATTCTCAAAATAAATTGTTGACCAGCTGGTTGATCCCCAAAGTAGTCTCTTTCTGTCCTACAATTCCTGGAAATGCACATAAATTGTTTTGAAATTCTGCTCTGTTACAGAATTTTACTTTGGTTTCACAAGACAAAATGATTGGCACATTGCAATCCATCTACAGCATACGTGAGTCACTTCACGTATGTAATCTTGAACATTTGAGTTTCTACTATGCTACCTCTTTAGCACAAATAAGACCACTTGCTCTGCAATGTAAGATTTATATATATTTTTTTCTATTTCCAAATGAGGGGACTCTAGAGGAAGAGCCAGATCATCAGCCTTCTGAACGACACTAATAAACTTTGTCTTATCTTAATGGCTCCTTCTCAGTGGAGCTCGATTCTCGCTCATTCCCTCAGTCTGGCAGCGGAGCAACAGAACGAAGGAGACTGAGATGGACTGTGCAGTCATGCAGGGGACGGCGGTCCGGGCAGAGTTACTGTCTGGATGAATCTCTGTTTATCACATGACATTCTCAACCCCTGCTTTAGTTTTCTTTTTTTTCCTCTTCTTTCCACCATTCGTGTATTTTCTTTTAAAGTGTCCTCAATGTCTGAGTCAGCTGCGGCCACGGCTGATTTGTGGTGTGTTTTTGTGGATTAAGGAGGGGAAAAAATACCAGCTTAGATCTATTGACTGAAGGAAGTGTGTGCATGTGGTTTGAGTTCACATGGAAGCGGCGCAGTACGTGGGACAAAATTATAAATCTTTTTCAAGGCTTACAGAATGTCCTTTTCATCAATCGTATTCACAGTTTACATGTATAGAATATTTAGATAACAGATAGGAGTCTTGAGCAAAATCATTTTGCTTTAGTGGCATTATGAATAGGTTTTGTTTTTGTAGAATCACCTGACGGGTCAGTCAGGATAATACGTTGCTAAGACTCCACATGGTAGCATGGCCTGGCCCACCCTAAGTGCTCCCCCACACCAATCTCTGGGATTCCAGAGTAAAAACAGGATTAATCCTTTAGAGGGATTAAATTAAAGGGAGGGTTTTTTTTGTGTTGTTTATGCAACAAGGTTGATTTTTACGTCACAAATCTAAGACGAAATCTAAAGAGAAGTGTTGCTAGAAATCAAGACAACACAGTAAGAGTACGTGGAAACCTATTTAAAGACTCCACAAGACATACAATTTATATGTGTTTCTACCCTCTCTGCCTTGGTAAATGTAAGAGTAGAAGCATGACTACCAGCTGGTGTCTCACCATGCAACGGTTTGACTTGAAACATTTTTGGAAAGAGGTTTTTGTATGGAATAATTACCAGAGGGCATCCCCGTGAAATGGAGCGTTTTCAATTTTTTCATATGACCTTTGAGCTCTGCTGATCATCTAAACAATTTTAGGGAGAGAAATGTAGCTTCATTCTGAAATATGAAATACAAAAAATGTTTTATTTCCTTTAAAAAAATGCTTATTTTAAAATAAAAAATTTAGTTTCTACCTAATGTGTTTAACCAAAATAGTCCTATTTTTTTTTTATTACTCTTTCTTTTTTTAATAGAAAAGTGATAATTATTACATAAGAATAAAAAATAGCTGTACTTGTAGCTTTCCTGGAAGCTCCCTGTGTGTCTCGATAAGAGGTCAGTAATTATTAAGATTAAAAAAAATGGGAAGCAGAGGCGAACTCACACTGTTGCTGAGAGATAAGCGTCATAAGTACAGAGTTTTCTAATTCAAAGACAAAGTCCTAACTGAAATGGCATTTTAATCTGGCGTCAACATTTGCTAGCAATTAGCACGAATACTGCAGCTAGCATTATCAACCGTAAACAGCAGCCTCTGTGTAAGGCTATTCTCTTACACAATCCTTACCTTAGTACAGATTTCCAGAAGGCTAACATAGTTTCCAAGTCCAGAACTTTCCATGACGAATAAAGACTGAAAACTCAGGGGGGGATAAAAAGAGAAAAACAGAGGACTTTGCTGTTTGCGAGTCTCACACCAGTCGACAACTGAAGGAGATGAGGATGTGTGACGCAGACTGAGAGACGGTTGCCTTAGCGATTAGCGTTAGCTTCCGCTGATTGTCTTTTTTATTTATTTATGAGTTTCTTGTTTTTCTTGTTCACTGAATTAGCGGTTATTAAACCTAGCTTTTTAGTTAGCCGCGCCCTCCACTCGCAATAACTACTGCTAATTTTAGTGCAAACACGTATTCTCCATTGCAACCATGGCGACCATATTTTAAAGATGTGCTTCAGAGAAAGAAAACACAGGATGAAAAAAAATTATATGATTTTTATGTTTCAACACATCCACCAAACACATTCATCTAACTGGCGGTTTTAGTTATTTTCCACAACGACCACGGCAACCAGCTTGAGAAACATTTATTTATCACTAAATAGATGTGACTTCTGTGTGTCTGATTATGTATGATTTGACATCAAAAGTTTTCATCTGTGGTAAATATTGGCAAATTCAGTGCCAAGATAAATTTTTTTAAGTAACCCTGGCGTCCATTTTGAAATTTTCTCTGGCTAATGTTTTTAAAAAAAAAGTTAACTCCATGGGAAAATCTATGCCAAGTTAGATTCTTGTATCCAGATGTGAAATCTTTCATACATGAAAAAATTGTTTTGCATGCAATTTAAAAAAAAAGAAGAAAATCACTTTTCCGTGCCTCACACTTCATTCTTCTGTAACAAACTGCAACAAAATCCAAGAAATAGCTCAGTGCATCTTTCATCTGCTCACTTTATGTGCTTATGATTTGTTGGGTCCCCATGACGACAGTGTGATGTTTTTCCACAGCCATCTTTGGTATATCTTGGAAAGGGAAAAACACTTTCTAGAATGTGCCTTTTGAATGTCCTTTGCCTGTTCGTTTGATGCAAACGGCCTTACGTGTTGGTGTCATAAAGATGGTCTTCCCTCTCCTCCGTCACTCAGCTGAGCCTCCTGCCACTTTCCAGGTTTTACAGCCCTGGAAAGGCAAACAGCAGGCAGATGTGCCAGCTCTTTAAATAGACCTAAAGAGGTCTTAACAAGTGGACGGCGCTGCTTAAAGATCGGTCGCTCTCCAACAGAATACATACCCTGTACAGCGTTTATTTATGCTCGAATTCTGTGATAAACCGGTGCTGGACGTCAAACTTATCTGTTGCATAAACTTGCCAGTATTGATCACACACAGGAAGAGAATACATGAGCAGAGTCCTGAGCAAAGGAACAACAAAAATAGGGTGTAGGTAGGTAGGCCCTCATTTGACACAACATAAGCTTATGGTGCATGTGCATTATTTTTGTTCTTGTTGTTGGCGACTGAAGTCTCTGTGGTTTCAGCTCCGAGCTGTTTTCCAAAGCTTCAACAGGCTGGACTGGGTCACCAACCCCTGATGTGATTCAGCCCATATCGATTACCCTGTGCAGATTTCTTCCTCTTTTTATCTCTTTATTTTTTACCATGCCGCTTTTTGCTGTGGGACCCGCAAGTGTACCGTTAGGATCGTGGCAACACGCTACCGATCACTTCCCACACATTTCTTTTCTTGGTGTGCATACGTTTATGTTTCTATGACTCACTCCCCATCCCACATCCCTTCCCTCCCGAAGAGGACCCTTTTCAAAAGCCTCTGCCAGAATTCCTGAATCCACTTGGGGAGAAAGGGTGTGTTAAATTGCTGTCTGTTGTGTGTGGGGATTAACTTATAGTTCTGTGCGGAAAGTCGACATCACCCGGGGCGACAAAGCGAAAATTAACTGACGCCGAAATGTATGATGATGTCATTTTGCGCGTGTCTGTATTTACGGTGTTTTCAAAATATAAAAGAAAAGTCGCATTTGTCTTTTTTGGTTTTTTTTGTGTGTGGCTGCATACAGGTAGTCTATGCTCACGAGATGGAAAAGGAGAAGCTAGTTTCCGCATCCTAAAAAAATCCGTCATTAATGGTTTCAATAGGTTCAACGAGGACATTGCAAGTTAAGTTGTTTCATATCT
The DNA here is from genome assembly GCF_002775205.1 of Xiphophorus maculatus. Classification (NCBI taxonomy): domain Eukaryota; kingdom Metazoa; phylum Chordata; class Actinopteri; order Cyprinodontiformes; family Poeciliidae; genus Xiphophorus; species Xiphophorus maculatus. The sequence continues at coordinate 25,013,982 of NC_036447.1, read as the reverse complement.
CTAAACTTGTTCGGTTGTGGGTTGTTGTTCAATAACTCTTAACAACAAGTACAAATTTTGTGCATTTACTTGCAGATGCTGTGGTTTTATAGTCCATTAAGGTGGCAATAAGAATAATTGCAAAAATTATATCATCAATATGACTTTCAAGTATTTGTGCCGGCTTTTCACATTCTTTATTTTCGCGGGCAGGAGACGAGGGGCGGGGGTGGGTGGGTGTTATCATCCATTTATAGACATCAAGATGATCAATTTGTCATGAAATTAATTTTAGGCCATAATCGCCCAGCCCTAATTAAATGTGTAAAAAATTTTATGAAACCAACAAATTTCACTAAATTCAGTCTATATGTAGTCATGTGTTGAATGTGCGTAAACAATCTTTCTATTTTAAAGAAAGGATAATCGTTGTAAAAAAAAGGTTGAAAATTCTGGTACAAAAATCAAAGTTTTGAAAAATTCTCATGCTGGTTGTCGCTTTATTGTTTTTTGTTTGTTTGATTTTGCCTGTCAATTTGATTAATATAAATCACATACAAACGCTCCTAAGCGGGGCAAACTAACAAACACAGAATCTGTAAAACTAGCTAAGTTGTTGGTTTTTGTCTTTTTTTCCATCTGTTGAATAAGGTTAATGTTTCAACATTAACTGGTGTCATTTTATTTGCTGTCCTATCAGTTTGCTGTTAAGCAAAAGTAACTGTTATTGCAGTGCTTGCCAGGCTTTCATTATAACAGAACCACTTCACTGGCTTTTTTTTTTCTTTTATTGTTTTTATTTCCTTCTTTCCTAAAGCGTCCGTCATAAACCATGTTTTACTGTCCCAGTAATGTAATGATGCTGCACGAGGGTTTACTTCAGGGTCATATTTTCCTCTTACAGCTCTTAATGGTAACGCTGAGCTGCTGTGCTATGGCGAAATGTGCGCGCCATCGTAACCGTTACGATGATTGATAACTTCTTCTGGTCGTTAAGCGCGTTGTGGCCTTTTTGCCCGTAAGGACCCTGCCCCTCGCTGCCAGTTGTTTATGATGCATTCTTTCAATTTGATTATACATTTAAAAAATATTTATGTAGTGCGCAATTGCTTTTTCTTTTTCTTTTGCATTATTGTACATTAGGGGTGGGAATTTGTTGCATCAGCTACAGTTTATCATGATAAACCTCTGAAGAATTTTCATTTATTATTGTCATGTTAAATTCCAGCTAATGTTTGGGGGAAAAACCCAAAACTTTTTTATCTTTACTATTTTTCCTTCACTGTTTGTTCAAGAAAGGTATAAATACCAAAACTACTACTAAATACAGTTACTGTGTGCAGATTAGTGACACAAATCACACTGTTTCATCTGACTGGTGTCCTATAGAAGTATATTACAAATAGGAATGTTCTACATTAGTGTTTGTGGAGCTACGACAGTCACAGCCATACAGTTACCTAGAAAGCAAGTCACAAATTGCGGTAGACAAACCAGATGCATAGCGGTAGCACTGAGCCTCAGACGTCTCTCGGAGGCAGGAATGTCTTAAGCGGACCCTTAACTGAACGTGTCTCCGTCTCGCCTCTTTGCCAGACTCCAAACGTTTTGTTTTTTTCCTTCTTCTTCCAACTTCCGTCTCCTGCGGCCCCTCCAGTGATGTCACTGCACAAAGTTGCGCACAACCGAAACCAGACGCCCAGGCCTCGCGCTCATTCGCGTTGGATAAGAATAAACTGTGCAGATTTAGTTGAGTTTGGTCGGAGGCGGAGTGGGCAGAGAGGGGAAGAACAGCAAGGCTGGGCTGGTTTGACCCTAACGGGACTTTGAAGCGGTTGGTTGGGAGGGAGTCTGGACCGGTCTGGACCAGGCATACTTTAAAAAAAAAAATCTGTTCGTTTTGCTCCGGAGGGAAATCAATAGTGCTCCGAGGGCAAACTGTTTGTGATTGACAAATGTTGATGAACTGTGAACCCTCTCGAAGTGATGAAATATCTGACACAAGAATCTATTCTGCAGCACAACTAGAAATGATGTGAGGGCTCTGTTTTTAGGCAGTCAGTCCGCCAGAGCAAGTATTTTTATTCACACGCTGCTGGTTAGGATCTTCGTACCATCTTGGCATCTCTTGCTCATTGATTAATGGCGTTTGTCTCGGTTGGCGTTGTTTTGGGGATGGTTGCAGTTACGGGTGTTGATGAGAAGCACATGAGCCGGAGAGGAGGAGGAGGAGGAGGGGGAGGAGGCGTGACACAAGAAGCGGGATCCCTTCCAGAGGGTGGGACCCTTTCTCCTCAAACTGAACGTCAAGTTCTCCTTAGTTTGTTTTTTTCACGGATATTTCACTGCTTGGAGTGAAGACAAATGGATGAATAAAAAAAGAAAACAGGTAAAATAACAGATGGTTCAAATTAAAGTATCCTTGATGAAATGCAGGGTTTTCCCCACACACGTTTTGGGTTTTGTGTGACCTTAGAAAGTTGTTTTCAATGGGGGAAAACAAAGTCAATCTGATTACAGTTTGATTTTGTGTGTGCAGTGTTTCCCCCAGTGTATTATCAGTCTGGCGGGCCACCAGGATTTATTTGAACCCCCACCAGGCAAAGTACGGTTTATTTATTTTAGGTTTTTTGTATTGTTGACCTTTTTGAAAAAAAATACTTTATGGTTGGTGTTGTGCTGCAGAAAGTATTGTTAATAATGTCTTCCAATGACACATAATTTCCTAGTGACATATCCAAATTTTCTGTAAACTTTTAACTCAAAAAGGTCTCTGGATGAATGCACTAGCGCTCCTACCACTGGGACTAGCAGGTTTTCTGGAGGAAACCCAGAGTATGTTTAAATAATAGTTAAAAAAAACAAGCAAACTCCAACCTGCTACATAGACACACTAGCAAAGATGTGGGCATTCAGCTGTAATTGTTTGTGTGTGTTTGTTTTGTTATCAGGCTGCGGTCACATGGTATCCAACTGAGATGGCGTGCACAGGGTCTAGATGTTCTGTTTCAATTAATGACCAGATTTATGAAGCCACAAATTGGCTCAGCGTCACGGAAAATCAGTTATGGGCGCACACACACATCCACACACGCACACACACATGCACGATGTACATGAAGCTGCCTTTAGGGCGACAAAGCTTTGAGTGGAAGGGAGCGACTGCCATTCAGGTTTGTTGATCTGTCATTTGCATTGGTTGGATTAATAACTAATCGCCAGAGTTGTAAAGAACTGGAAGTATGTTTCAATCTGTTTCAATGCATCACCTTTGACCTCATGAATGCACCTACAGATGATTAAAGGAATTACTTTAGAATCATCAGGGGTACATAAAAGAACGTTTTTCAAAGTTTCTTTTATTTTTCACCAAATGGAAAAGAGAAGCCAAACTGTGCTGTCTTGGCAGACTTCCTCTGTGTGTGTGTGTGTGTGTGTGTGTGTGTGTGTGTGTGTGTGGTCTTGTTTTTCTAACCTCATTAGAACCTTTTAAAAAAAACAAAAACCCACTGACTTTGTCAGGACCAGTTTCCGTACTAAAGTACAGAGCTTGGTGCTTTTGGTTGTACGGCTCACAACACCGCTTTACGACGGATTTACAATTGGCGTACACCTTTAATTGGTAATTAAGCTTCATATCAATAACATAAGCCACTATTTATATGACTGAGCAGGTTCAATAGATACATCAGTCGATTGTCAAGAGACTGTAATGTGCCGAGTTTCCCTTGATCGGCTCTGATTGGTGTGCGCGAGGCTTTGAAGCGTCTGCTGAGAAATCCAGGGAAAATAAAGTGTGTGTCGAGGCGTGCATCGTTTATGGAGGGATCACAAAGAGATTGGGATATTGACAGGATTTCTGAACAAACACCCAACCCAACCCAACCGCTCAGACGTAGCGGATTAGCTCTGGCGAACACAAAGGTGCAGGTTTTCAACCCATGTGGCAAGATTTTGGTTTCTCTCTGAGTAAAGTAATTACACTTTCAGTAATATGTTATATAGTCCGCTTTAGAAGATATCCAAGGTGAAGCGTTTGCTGTTTGATGAAGAAATGCTGCTATTTTGGTTCTGCAGACCAATTTAATAAATTAGACTCATTTCACTAAGTGAAAACTATTATTTTGATTAACTTCGCATTGATGACTTGAAGCTTTTATTTCTGGTAATTCTGATGATTTTCTGCTCGCAGCTAATGGAAACAAAGAACTAACCCACAAAGAGCCTCCAGCATATCTTCTTTTTTGTGTGTTATAAGTCCTGAAAATTAAAAACAGAAAATGAGTCAAACTTACTATTGGTAAGTCAGACCTCTAAGAAAACCAGGTCAGAGAAAATCTAATAGTTTATTATTTTGTTTTATTGCTTCATAACTATTACACTGCAACTGATTGTTGTTGTCTTTATAAAGTTTTTACAGCATGTGCCGAATATGATTTATGTTTTTCTTATGGGTAAGGTTAAAGTTCATATGGGGTGACTTGGCCTTGTTTTCACATTTTTCAACATTAAAGCAAAGTTTTGCTCTTTCAGAAGTGATTAAAATGCAGAATAATGTGGCTGCAAAGTGAATAAAATCCTATCTGAGGTCCTTGTACGGATAGCATCAGAAGCTTTGAACCAGTCTGGCTTACCTGAGCGTGTTTTATTTGTTTCTTTTAGCGGTTTGTGCTTTCTGGGACAAAACGCACACATTTAGCGGTAACAAGGCCGGCTGGCCTTTTTTTTTTTAAAAGCTGTTTACTTCGGTAACTCTTGCCGTGTGTGTCTGTGTTTGTATCCGTCTGACCTTGGATCAATAGTCCATGTTGGCAACAGTGTTATGGAAACGTAGTCAGTGTTTTTCTTTTCTTTTTTTCCACCTCTAGCAACAGATACAGAGATAGCCAGAAGGTCAAGGGAAGCCAGTCACAATACTGCAGCAGCACCTGCTGGAGCCCTGAGACCTGATGAGTCGGCTTCTTTTCTCCTATTGACCAAACAGAAGAAGGCAGGCTCACTGTCCTTAAATAGTAGCTAATGTCAATAAGGGATGCAGGTGTTTTTTGTTGGCACTTTTACTTTTTATTTTTCCAGTAAAATTTGACTATGATGGACTTTAAACATGGCCTACAGTGCACTTTAATGCTTTTTTTTTTTTTTTACTTGAATAAAATGAATCTGTGGCACCATTTAAGGGCAAAATAACATTACCCACACATTTCCTCACCTTTTGGGCCAAAACGTGAGGAAATGACGCTGAATGATAAAGATTCGAAGAAATGATTGCGGTAAACGATAAAATTGTTGTTTTGATAGCATTTTTAATTAATATAATAATAATAATGATGATAATAATGGGATAATAATGTGAGTACATCCACTGAGAGAACAAGTTTTAATTTCTAAAGAGCATTTAACACTGGAACCGGAAAACATTTTATACAACCAAAATATAAACGAACAAACGAAACAACAATAATTTAAATGCGACTATGAAGTCTCTGTAACCAAAATTGCATTTCAAAAACAAAAACAGAAAACAGGCAAAAGTGACAGGTAGTGCAGACAAACTACCATAGCAGTGGTTTGAAATCTCCAATTGCTCTTTGATCAGGTTTTATTTATTTTTGGCTCCAGAACAGTTGAGGGGAAAAAAAACCCACGCAAACCATTTTTCTCCGTCTCTTTCTTGCTGGCACGTGATCGCCTCCCCTGAGGGGTCTGCTGCAACGGACATTCAATATGCAGAGCTCTATTGATCTCCTGCAGGTGGGGAGGCAAAGGGGACACCGTCACAGCTCCAATAACACCCAGAGTCTGTGTCAGCTTGCCACACAGACTCCACCGCACATATTAGTTGGCCAGCACAATGCTGCATGCGACTGATTTTGTGGTTAAAGCTGTGATCTGCTCCATCCGTCAATCAAAAGTCTCTTGCAAGTTTTTTTTCTTGCCGTGGAAAATGTTGCACGAGTGTGATGCTCGTCTTTAGTTATTTTAAGCATTGAAGCTCAGTTTCAAGTCAAAGAAAAGGATTTTGTCTTCAGTTGTATTTGGGTCATTAGTGATGCAGCGATCCACTGTTTTAACTTTCATTACCGATACCGATAGCTGAGGTTTAGCATCGGCCGATACTGAAAACCATCTGTACTGACTAAAAAAAGTTTATTTTCTTTTTTTCAACACGGTCATAAATTTGCTGAATTACAAATGAATTTGATAACTCGACACAGCACCGATAGCTTCACAAGCTTGGTGAAACATGAAAAAATATATATTTGACTTTATTCAGTCAGTGCAATTAGGAGTGAAACAGCCAATGTAAAAGAATTAAAGAAACTGAAACTGGCAAAACCGATGGATGGACTATCTCGGTCAAACGTTTAAAGAAAAGAAAAGTGCAACAAACCTTCCTTCACACGGTTCAGAAAGTCCATTTAGGACTTTTGAATATAATGTTTAATATAATGTTTAAAAAAAAAAAAAGCACGATGTCACTTAGAGACTAATTAGATCTGCCCCTACAGATCAGGCACGTTGTCACGATACCTGATATAGAATGTTTTTTTTCAATATCAGGGCCGATACTGATACCAATATCCAATCGGTGCATCTCCAGTCCCTCTTTCATGTGCATTAACAAGACCACTGCCCTAAGCAGCCCTGGTTAAAAAAAAACAAAAACACTCTTGATTTTCTTTCCTGGAAAAACTCTGTGCTCTTTCAAAAGAAAGAAAGAAAGAGAGGGAGAGAAAGCGGGGCTATTTTGGCACTCTTTGGTTCCCCCGTGTTGAGAAAGTGCCAACTGAGCTCATTTCTATGCTCAGAACAGTTTGGGGCTTTTTCTTCATTCCCCGTTTACAGCATCGTGTTACCCAGGCAGTAGGACTGGAGGTCTGTGACTCAAAAAGATGGAGCAGCGAAGGTGGCTGCCTCTGAAAATGTACTTTATGATGAGAAAAGTTGATCTGACTCAGCCTCCTCTTTTCCTATGGGAGCTGCATCTGTTACATATAATGAAAAGTAATCAGATCGAGTATATTCACATCATATTCACATCCAGAGATCTTCTTGAGGAATACAGCTGCTTTCTAAGTAATTCTGCCCTTGTTTTGTATAAAAATCGCCCTGTTAGGTTAATTTCAGACGTATTGTGGACATTGAACAGTTGAACCTGTTGATATGGACAAAGAGTCTTTTTAGAGTTGAACTGGTGAAGTTTTTATCAGTTGCGCCTCAAACCGAAGAATTATCAGACTGTTATTGGCTTTTTTGAGCGCATTAAAAAATCCGATAAAGATTAGGAGCAACATCCTCTGATGCATAAACGTTTTCTTGTAATTCCTACATTTACTGTTGCATCCAAAACCACCATCACTGTCAAAGAAGCTGCAGCACTTTTAATTTTTCATGTTAATTTTGTGCATCTCCAACAAACGATGGTTAAATTGTTGAACAATTCATTCTGGTTTTTTTGTTTTGTTTCGTTTTATCCCTCTACACACGTTCTAGTAAAAATGTAGATGTTAGGGGAGAAATGATGGAACTGGTCACGGTTGGAACTGCGAGCTCAAGGTGATGCATATTGAGCCTTTAAAAGGCTTTTAATGTTTCAAAAATAAAGAATATAAAAAATGATAAATATAAAGGAATATAAAGGCTTTACAAGAAAGTGGCCATTCAAGGTTTTCATGACCATCAAGCATCCCAAACCTTTATCTGATTATCATTTTTACCAGTTTGACAAAAAAATATGCTTAATAAAATATTCTAAGGCAGCATATTAGGGCCAATGTAGACAAAAAGGAAAAGGGAGTAAATCTCCACCAAAAAACTCAGAAATTTTAAGATTAATTTCAGAATTTTTTTAAGAAATAAGCTTGGAAATTTTTGAGTTTCGAAAGTATATTTCCTAGAAAATTTCAGAGATTAATCTCAAAATTTCTGTGTTTTTTGGGAAAACGTCATTTTTTTCCCCTCTTTTATCTACAACTGCCCTAATAAGCTTTCCTAAAACTGTGTTTGAAATTTCTGAATTGTTTGTAAAATCATTCCTTTGGAAACTCACGTGTAACTGTAAAATAAGAAAGTGTAACACATTAAGTAAGAAATACATCTAACCCTAACCCTCTGAATTTAAAAATGCAGAGTAGAAAATCACCTGCAGCCTCTCATACAGATTTTTTTCCATAAGTACATTTTATAAAGCGCCTATATCTGCATTTCCCTGGCAGCAGTTCAGCTGCCTCATCCAGTCATGTCACGCTGAGACGCAACTCTAATTTAAATGGGATTAAACGCAGTCATTTTTAATTATTAGTGCTTGAGCCTCAGTCATAATCCACTATGCATCTGGTTTTGTCTAATCTGCTGAAAACTTTCCACTGAATCCTGGCATACTGCACATATTTGAAGTGCTATTTGAATAGTGGTGTAAGTGCAGGTGAGTTAATGTCACAGCAAGTGACGCATGACTGCATTCACTTTCGTCGTAACCGTTCAAGGCGTTGAAAGGTATTTACTTCCTGTAGATTTAGTTGTCAAGACATTTGCCGTTAAATCTGCATTAGCCCCATTTTGCTGGGCTTTGTGAAACACATTATTACTTTTCCTTTGGTTCCAGGTTATTTATGTTTGCCTTACAAATCTGAGTGCGTGCATTTTACAGAGCCTTATTACGTTTTTTACCCAACCTTTTTTTTTGTTGCCTTTTAATTAAAAGCATTTCGTCAGCCTAATTTTCTCTGCCTAATGCGAAGGGGGAAATTCGCGATGAGGAAATTCAGAGAGACGTGTCAGCGAAGGCAAATCGAGGTTATTTCTGTTGTGCTAATTTAAATAACTGTACAAAGAAAAGGAAGGACCTTAAAAGAAAACTGACATGAATAGACAAGAAGTACACTAAACATTTAATTACGGTAAATGTTTGACGTTGCATTTAAAAAAAAAAAAAAGCACAATTAAAGCAAAGCTGAAAAGAACTTACAATGTAGCCTTGTAAGCTACAATACACGTTTATTTTGAGAAAAAAAAAAGAAGTGGCAATGTATGAGCTTAATGGTCGACGGAGGCCAGTCTTGCATCCTGGCACCAATCTGATTCGCTCACCAGTCTTTGAAGAGTAAATTATGTTAAAATTGCGCCATTGTAGTCCCGTTATACAAATGGCTTGTTGATTATGAGCTGATTTACATCATTTTTTTGGATTTAGCCACATTTCTGCTTTCATATCAGTTTAATATCGTGACCTAACTAAACTGTCCCACTCAAAACACCCCATAAAGCCACTGCTAGTCGTCATTATCATTTAAAAAAAAACAACTGAATAATGTATCCACAATATTAGTGTCACTGCGTTTTAATAAATCAAAGAGTAGCTTTTAAACATAAAATTATAAAATGTTACATTTTTAATTTAGCTTTTTTGTTTTCAAAGAACGTTAAATGAGGTTCTGTTCTTTGAGAATGTGGCAAAAAATCTCAATTTAGGCAAACAGTTTTTGCCCTGTTGACCTTAAAAATGCCTTCAAGTATAAATTGATCAAAATTGTTTGTGTACTACATATATATATATATATATATATATATATATATATATATATATATATATAATATATATATATATATAATATATATACATACATACTTTTTTTTTAACGATGCACACAAGGGTCACTGTTAATTAAATTCGGACAACTTAAATACTATTTTGTGTGATGTGTTGCGACATCAGAAAGATAGATTTGATTTGAAACAAAAAAATGTGAACGGACAAAGTTCCTCTATTTGATCCTTTTTAACGCTGAACCACTTTTTGTCATGGATCATGCTAGATTTGGAAATGTGGGCAAATTTGTTAAAATCTTGGATCTAAAGCTGCAGTAAGTGGCTTTTTTCTAAAAAAAAAAAATAGTTTTTTAAAATTTTGTTTTGATTACCAAATTTGTTAAAAATGTATAACACTAGAAAAAAATCTGTAAATGAAATTAAGTACATGTGACTAGTAAACAGGCAAGTAAAAAATAGGTGGACACAGCTCTTGTATTTAAATATTAAGTATTTTTTTATAGGGGCCATGGTCCCCCTCTGGCCCCCTTTTGGGGGTGCCACTGACCAAAACCAGCTTGGAGCGATCTACATCATGATATCAGTTAAAATTCCCAGTGCATGTCCTGTTACTTTGTTTTCCTCTGTTTTGTGACACAGTTTAGCCACACAAATCTCATTATTTCTCGGTTTCCCTGCGAACAGATGCCGGAATATTAACACTTTGATTTGTTGAGGCTGTTTTTTACAGATTCGGCTTGTGAATTCTCGACAACCTCAATCGACTCGTCTCTGATGGTCACAGGCACTGCGGGAAAATAGGATTTAAACACATTTACAGCAGGATTTATTTACACCACTTGATCGCATTAAAAGGCTGACTGTGTTTCAGAACTGATGTGAAAAAATGGTGTTTATGAATTCGCCTGTGAATAACAGCCGTGTTCGCAGCTCTGTGACCTGCTTGGACTCTGTGACGGGTGATATCAAAACAAACGATCAGAGCTTGTGTTGTTCTGATGCTTATTGCACATTTTTATCAATGTTCATTAATGCTTTTCTGTTCTCTATTAGGCCTTTAAAAACAAACTTCTCTCCTGAATTTTACAAATGGCCCTCACAATGTTTTGATTGGTTCCTGGTCTCCAAATGTTCTCGCTCTGACCCCATTAGGGCTGGATGACACAGCTGAAAAACCCATCATGTTATGTGTCTCATATAAGTCAATATTGATAGTTATTGATCTGTTTTTGAATATCTGAAATGCATATAACCAGTGATGTGACCTTTCTTGTTACATCCACATTTAGTTCTCCACGCCGTTGTTGTTTATTTAAGCAGTTATGAGGCACAGTGGCGAAACCTTAAACTGCAGCTGCACAAGTTACTCAGCAGGGTGTTGCTAGGTAACCACAAGTTACTCAACAGGGTGTTGCTAGGTAACCAAAGAGTGAGTGAGTGAGATGATAAAACCCAACTTGCTTAGGGCTGTGAGGGGTTAGGCGACTAAAATATGTATTTTCTTTCACAATTTAACGTGGTTTGGGGCTGTTTAACAAGCCTGGAAAGAATTAAAGTTATTTCAGTTATTTTAAATGCAGAAAATTAGCTTGAAATACAAGTAGACTGGCTTAGGAGCTTGGGCACGGAACAAATTAAACCTTTCTCTGGAGGTTCTGTTGTATTCAGTTTTGCATTTATGTCTTGATTGAAGATGATTCTGTGCCAACGGGGTAGCCAGCATTTTTCAAAGGGGCCATGGCCCCTACCTGCCCACCCTTTGGGGGCACCACTGCTAATTGCTAATATAACACTTTAGTCTTTTTTTTTATATTGGCTAAATGCTATTTTTTTAAAATATGATATTTGTTATATCTAAATCATAATCGGCAAAAACTGGCAGGTCCCGATTTACAAAAACCGTAAATCGGAAATTAGCCAAACAGTTCTTATTCATACGCCTCTAGTTTTTATTCACGTAAAAAATAAATGTTTGTCCCAGCAACATCTTTGCTTCATATGTTTTTAGATTTCACACTCTACCAGGAGACAGTCAGGATTTCTTTAACATTAAAAACCTGCATGCGCGTGATTCGTGACAAGAAAATATTTACATAAATAAGCAGTGTAACGAGCAGAGCCAGCGAGCATATGGCTTACTTCCACTCGTTAAACTACCGTCCGGCTCTCACAAGGGCTCACCTCTTCATCAGAGTGAGCAGCTTTCTCAATCTGTCCCTCAGTCCACACGGCACCTTTATGGACCCGGATTATACACAGCTGCTCACGGCGATTGTTTATGTGAATGTGCCCAAGAATGAGTTTGTATCCAAGAGTCTACAGCTACAACTATAATTAGCCCTTGTGTTTTGGTTGCTGTGGTAACGCCACAAAAGTCCCAGTGACTGTGAGTTGTATGTGTATGCGTGTGTGTGTGTGTGTGAATTTGTCTTAACGAGTGTTCAGCAGCAATTTGACGGCACGGCCGCATCTAGTTGACAGCGGAGACACTTTGGGTAAACACGACTCTGAGAAGCGCTGTTGGTGGATCAGCACACCGAAATCAGTTAAACACTCCTGACTTACGCGAGTCTTTTAAGTGAACCACTTTGCTTTCGTACAGAATAAACACCTAATCCAAACACAGGATTTTGTAGGGCTTAGTTGACCTTTTAAGATGCGTGGTGCTCGGGCCAGATTTTCAGCAAGCTTTTACAAATAAGGGCAATTTGCACTTTGCTGTTTCTCTGTTGTCCATGACTGGTGTTAACGTAACACACATGACAGAGCGCAGGCTTGACAGTTCAGTGTGGTTGGGTTGTACTTGGAGGCAGACTTGTTCCTCCAGGGGTCACTGCAGAGTACGCCGCTATTTACAAATGCTATCGAAGCTCTAAAGTTTCTAAAGCTGAAATTAGGCATGAACAAAAACATTTGTAAAAGTACAACATTGGAAGTTTAAGGGTGTATTCAGACCAATTTAATCTAACCCTAGTCCGTTTGCCCGTTAAGTCTGGTTTGCTTGGGGAGGTGTGAATGTGCAAACGAACTCTGATGGGGACCAAAAGACAAAAAAATAGAGAGAGAGAACCCTGGTCCGCCTAAAATCCTTGGTCCTCGGTTGGCGTGAACTCTAGTGCGGTTTGAATGCCAAGTGGGCCAGAAACCGTTCCAATAGCAGGACGTGGGCTGTAGCGCATTGCATTCTGGGTAAATACAACCTAAACAAACGTATGAGTTTAGTGCTAGCGGCACAAATGACTCCTGGTCTTTTGGAAAATACAACAGAGAAATCCTGCCACCGCTAAAATCTGATGCCGCTCTTTTTTTGTCAGTGGCACTTTAAGTTTGTCACAACCAAAGCCAATTTGGTTTCTTTTTAGCTGGAACAAATGTGTGTGTGTGTCATTCTTCATTAATAACCATTAATGTGTGTAGAATCGCTTCATGTTGAACAGTAACATGATGATTGGTACTATTCATCAGCATATGCATCGAACTCACAAGTGCTGTTAGTCTGTAATGTAAAATTCATATGAGGGGGGAATATGTGCATATTAATGTGCTTTTCAAGGTCATGTGTATGCTTCAAAAGCTCTTCTCGTACGGGTTAATTTTGAAAAATGCCAAATACAGAAAAAAAAATTACAATTTAATTACAGTTAGGTTATGTAGGGTGTTTAAAAAAAACAAATTCAGGTGTTGAGACTGACAGAGAAGATGGAAATAAAGAGTTGGAGAGAGGCGGGGAGGGACGTCATCCTTAGCCTGCATTGATGAAGTGAAAGTTCACCTAGCCTGGCTAAAAATAGTTCTGTAAGTGGCCCTCCTGTTATCACGCTCACACGCACCAATAGGGACTCACATCAAAGCCGCATTCACGCGTCCTGACCTTTGCCCACTCTCTGGTTGCACGTGCAGTGTGAGCCGCGGACCTGAATGCGCGTAATTTCCATCTGCAATATTATGTTCAGAACCATTAAGTACACACAAACCCCGGGATTTTGCACACTGACAAACCCCACTCGATGTAGCGTGTCGTAAACCGAGCCATTCGAAGATTTCGCATCAGTTCCCTCAGCACGCCTTGCTCTGCAACAACTGGGTGCAAAATTGTTGAAAACGCACACAGAGAGAGAGAGAAAGAGAGAGGGAGAGAGAAAAGGACACATGAAAAGCCTTTAAGCCTCACAGCCCAATGTTGAATGTGTCAGCCATGGAAATTACTGAGCAAAATGGAGGCATAAAGGGATTTGTTTACTTTTGAAGTCTAAATGATGTTCCTGAGAAAGCAGCGGAAAATCAAACCATTTAAAGTCATCAGAATTTCAAATGGACTTTCCTTATATTTAAAGTGAAATTCAAATTCTAAAATACTTTATTGGTCTCAAAGAGGAAATTAATGTTGATCCCAAAATATTTTGCTCTGCGTTTTTTTTTTTAAAAGTGGTTCCACAGCACAGACTCTTTTTCTGTTTGTGAAAAAGTAGATTACCTTTCACAATCTGCGACGTCAACCTAATTTACGTCATGCGTCATTTAGTGAGGAGCTTTTTATTAAAGTGACCCTTCAGCCTGAGCATTGTTTTTGTTATTCCAAATCTGAACATTTTCTTTAGGGATGCACCAATATGAAAATATGGGCTGATATCAATATCTGATATTAATATTGCTGTTATGCTGCCAATATTTACTGATGTTTTATATAGCGATGTCCTGATCTCAGATTGCTATTGGAAATAAATCCAATACAAGCTTGAAAATCAAGTATCAAATTAAAATCTGCATTTAAAATCTCTTATGTAAATATGATGCTAAAAGCTCTCCACTCCAGGATTTAGTCCTCACCAGCATTTCTACCACACTACAAAATAAGTAATAAAACTATGTTTGGTTTTTTGGAGCAAATCACCAAGGCAACGCTAAGCGTAATTTAATCAGATGTTTACATTAGGCATGGTTGTAATAAAAAGGAAGTAGAGGTTGCAAACTAGCATGAACTATAAGTGTTAGAAGGTTTTGCTATCGGACAATTTCTTTTGTATTTACATGCTGTCGACATACATAGAGAACAAAAGTGCAATTCTAATTACTTTAACAGCGGAAACGGCTATTGGTCTTGTGAGGTAAATGTTTGCTACATTAAAACGTACTTGGCAAATGTTTGTATCAACCTTTTAGCCTGTAAACTGTTTTTAAGAAAAGCCAAAAGCCACCTCAAGTGAGCGCAAAAATCTTTTTGTGAAGATGAGAAGGTTTGCCATCTCAGAGGGACAAAAAGTTACCAATAAAGATTTTAACTCTGAAGCCAGTAGCCCTGAAGACCAACTGGTTAAGAAGCTACAGCTGATTGTAAACTTGTTTGTATTGACACAGGACTGGCGCTCGCTAGCCATTGTTTAGCTAATTGTCTTGGACTACCACTTCTTAAAACTTTTGGCCTTTAAAAATGATAAAACAAGGAAGTTTGCTGTTCTGAGAGATTGAGCAACTGAGTTTTGTGAGCTGTATGCATAGATGAAGGTAATACAAATACTTTCTAATAGAAGACAAAATAAAGTAGGCTTTTTTAAAACGACTGTCGTAACGATGCTAGCTGTTAGCATTTTGTCAGCGCAGACAAGTGTCTGCTGGAGATGGAAAGGCTTGTGACGATTGACACACACAAGAACCTGGTGCAGTTATGTACATTGACTTTTAGACAAACTAGTCAGAAGGCAAAAAGAAATGTGTCAAAATAGCTGACAGGGTTTTTTTGTGCGTGTAATAATAACTCAGAGAAACCTGGTCTTGTTCAGTCACTCTGACCCGTGGTCAGCTTAAATTCAGGGTGTCAAAATGAGTTTCCAGAAAATGCCAGACTGCTGATACAAAAATGACACGACAAGAAAAGGTTGTGATGAAGGATGTAAGTGAAATGACAGGAGACGGATAAAACAATAATAAGCTGGAGAGGAAACAGATTTTATGTTTGTTGTGACATGTCGTGTGCGAATAAATGAAAGCACAATATAACCCTGAGTGCTCAAGAAGTCCCTGGGAGACGTTGGTTTTTCACCTCTTGTTGCTGCTCAACAATTTAACAGGATTTCTGGATGTGAACTGGAATAATTATAAATTTATCTGTCATTTCCTTTGTTACCTCTACAGATGATGTGCATACTACATTTGCAGATTTAAAATCATGCTTCCCACACACGTTTTGTATAATAAAAACCAAAACGAGTCGAGATATAATTTTTCTTACCACCTGTTGCCGAGTTCTTCCAACTGCAATATGCCACAGTAGCGTTACCATAACATTTGACTGAAATGCTTTTTATATTTCACTATGTTAAGCCAGCTGAACAGACACACAGCCCTGCAATGCTCTGCTGAGGTTATGAACAGCGACTGCATGAATATTACTGAAAACATTGATTCCTTGCTTCTAACTTCAGGTTGAATTTCAGTAATTAAAAATGTCTCCCACTCCATGCATGAAGCAGAACTGGAGACTTCCTTCAGTGACATCCGTTGTGCACAAAAACTGTGATCACAGATCCTTCCTCCCAGCAGGTGTCAGAATTGCAGGCGTTTAATATTTACATCCCTACTGTTATTTGCACATTTCCATTTCTTAGTGTTTGTTAAAATATACTGCAAATGCATATTTGTAATAATAATAAAAAAATTCTACTTAGTGTCACATTTCTTTGAATCTATTTTTAGCAACTACTCAGTATTGTTTTTCTTAGGCTCTAAATGTACTCTTGTAGTGTCTTTTCTTTTTTTATATGTATATTTACCTTTGTTTGAATCTACATGCTTCGGCTTTGATGGACAAAGGTTATTTCTATTCTGGCCAATTCTAGTGTGACGTGTGAACAGTGACCCAAATGAAAACTGAACAGTGAAGATGCTTCATAAAGCACTTCTGTTACCCTGTTGCTTAAACATGACCTGAAGCAACATGCGGGTTCGTCTCACTAGGTACATGTTGAACCTTTTTTTTGTCCATGTTTGCTTCATTTTAAGATGAGTGTTTGGTTGGCATTTCTGCACATTTACACAGTTTGTGCCGGTGCGTTATAGTTCCCTATGTGTGTGTGTGTGTGTGTAAAGGGCTTTCTCTCTGGTGGAACCGGCTAATGGCTTGTTTACATCCTCTCAAGTTTCGCGGGGATTTACAGTCCCTGTGTTGGCCAAAGAGGAAAAGGAGAGAACAACCCTCTTTTTTAGTCTTCCTACCTCTTTCTGGGTTTAGTTTTTTTTTTCTTTTGTACATCTTGAACATCCTTTCTTACATCGTGGCACATTAACTCCTTTACATGATTTCTCCTTTTTGTTTTACATCTTGTGTTTCTGGTCATTACTTTCATTGTGCTTGTGATTTTCCTGTTCCCCATCTTTTCTTGTCTCTGTGCTGGCTCTTTTATGTTTCTAAAGAGAAAAAAAAACCCTGCCTGTTTTCTATCCAGTTTGCTCTTCAGTGTGCTCAAGGCATTGTTGTCATTCCTCATTTTGTATTTTTTTTTTTTATATGCGTCATGTTTCCCTGTGATATTAAAGATCAAGCACCATTACAAATTGGTATTAGTGGAGCCCTGACGAAAGTGTTTTTACTCTACTTTGCACTTTTATAATCCACAAAGTCAACAAAGCTTAAACTATAACCGGGCGTAATTATCGCTACTCCCTTACGTAAGGTTTTAATTAAAAATGCCACTAAAAATAGAGGTGGTGTCCCTTTGAGGATCTGGTTTTGAGCCGTTTTCAGTGCCTCGGGTGATAAATTGAAGCAGTTTGCTGGAGCTGACGATCTGAAAGCAAAGCCACTGTTGTCCTTTACAGACAAAAAATTGTTCCCCCTGTTAGGAGAAGACCGTTTTTGTGACGCGTTTGTAGCAAAACATTTCTGTGACTTTATCTGAAATGAACACTGCTGAGTGTATTACATTTAAACTTTAGAAGTTTATTATTATTCTGATACAGATACTGTGTATGGACAGAGAAAGTCTGGTGTTTCATAAACTTGTCAGAATGATTTATGAAAACATAAGCAATTAAATTCTACTTCATCCACGAGTGGTGAGATAGTTAAAACAGTAACTTATTGTAAAGTGTTTATTAGTTGTAAAATGAATATTTTAGTAATCGAGTACTCTAAAGAATATTTTTATGATTACCCGAGGAATCTCTCTCTCTCTCTCTCTCTGCCGTTCCTAACATTCGCTCCAAAACCGTCATGACGTGATTCCAACGGCAGAAAAGCTGTCATAGTCCAACCATCACACCGCAAACTTCAACAGTCCTTATTTCCTGGCAAAACGTTGCACAATTCAACACCATGCTGCCAGCACTTCACAACAACTCAGGCGGAAGTAAGGGCGCTGCCCTCCATAAATGATATCCGGGCAGAACACGGTGCGCTACATAATAAAAGATAATTTAATGAAGCTTCGAGGCAGATACATTTTCCTAGAGGAATTTTAATAATCGAGGTTCTCGAATCATTCGAGGAATCGTTTCTGCCCTAGTGTTTATTATTATTATTTACTGTTTTCAACAAATGTGGTATTGTAAGACTAAAGTAAAAATATGTAATAAACCCTTGTTGAATTTGGCAGCTAATTTAAGTAGACATGCTAACTATATATGCAGACTATCATGCCTGTTTTTTAGTGATTTAGCTAGCTACCAGGACTATTAGCTTCTTTTGCTAGCTTGCACTCTGCTTCTTTACATAGATACCTGTCTGTCCAGCTGTAGTCTCAGAGTATAACAATAGTATCGGCAGTAGGTGGCGCTCTGTTCATTTCCGCATCATGAGGGTCCACTTATGTTATTGTAAACAACTGGAAGAGAGAAGAAGAGAGATGGGTAGTAGAAAGGAGAGAGAACAACGTACAAAACATCGGTCACTATTGAGCTTTCTTTTGAGTGTCTCTCTTGAATGTTTTTAAGGGAATTTGAAACTACAGAACCTTTAATTTTATTTTATTTTATTTTAGCAATTTTGAAACCGTAATCTTGGTTTACATGCTGATTTATTTTGACCTTCCCATTTTGAACATTATCTTTTTATTTTTTTAGAAGTAGTTTGATGGAGTAATTTTAATCAAGTGCTTTTTGAAGTAAAACTTTGCCGACCAGTTGATCAATATAGCGTTTGCTCGTAAAAAGACTACAACCCGGCAGCCCTTGCTGAGGTACTTTGTTTCTTACTGGATGTTCATTTCTTTAAGACTTTTTGAATCTGTCCAGAAGCTTAATTTCAAATTTTAATTTCAAAATGGACCTATAAGTACTGTAGAGTTGTTGCACAATGTTAATAATAAAAACAACTTCGACCTACCGCTCAGCTCCACTCATGTACCTTCTGAATGCATACACACAAGAGAATGACACCAATTAAATACATATTTTCCAAGCCTAAATCCATTTTATGATACTACATAAAGAATGGGGCTTTGTTTTTTCCATGTGTGGGCAAAAATCATTGAAACTGTCGCTACACCCATCCTGTGGCTCACACACTCAGACGACACACAGCATGAATCAACCCTCACGGAAAAGACATCAGCAGTAACGGGACACATTAACCATATGTTCCTCTGATCCCTTTCACCGCAAACGCTACAGCCACATACACAGCTACATCCCCACACACACACCTGCAACCCCCCCACACACACTGCAGTGTCATGTAAAAAGGCTGCGAATTGCGTTGCTCTTTTGTGACATGCACGCGCTGCTGCAGCTCTTTGCTTCAATCTGCAATTCATATGAGCTTCACCTCAGAGCAAACATCTAGCAGGATTTAAGGCTTTTTGACTCTCCCTCATGCGCTGCACCAAAAGCTCTTCTCAAGCCAGGAACGCGTGGCATCGTTATGGCAAATGGAAACACCGACCAAATTGTCTGTTGCTTGATTCAGTGCCTTTTTGTCTTCTGCTCCAGTGTCCAGTAATTGGCTACCTTTTTGGATTGTTCAGATTTCCACTGACGACACGGAAGCGGTGGAAGCACAGCGTCTCATTGGCTGCTTCGAGACGAAAACCGTGCCCTAAGCACATTACATTATGACAATTTGCTTTGGAAGCCGTGATGATAACCGGGGGTCTTAGTTAGATTAGAACCGTAAAAATAGCCATTTTCCAATCAGATGACACATTGGCCAGTCCGACACTACCTGGCTCGGCGTTTTCCACAACTTGTCATGCTTGTCTTACTAGAACTAAAAATAGCCCTTCGTTCCCAGATTGTAACCTTATTTGCTGGTATAAAAGTGTCTGTGTGTTCCCAGAGCCTGTTTGTGTTGTGCGTTATGATGTGATGAGTAATAATAGGCAGGCGTGGCGTGTGACGCGAAACGTGCATCGGGGTTGTATGCCTCAGCTGGCAGGAACTGATCAAGATATTTGTGTGACAGAAGGACAAATCTTTAATTTGTTTCGTTTAATGGTCGAGGCGGCAAACAAAGCAACAACTGAAACGGGTTTGAATAACATAATTTATTAAGTAGCTTATTCAAATATAGGACCTTAGTTTTGGGTTCAGTGTTACTGGAAAGTTAGCGGTGACCTTTGTTTTTCACTCAGTTCTTATTTCGTAATTGGTTACAGTAATTGTTTATATGTTTAATTATGGTAATAATAAACAGAATAAGAAAAGTTTTGAACTTGATGAAGGTTGGCATCTCATGTAGACTAATATACCTGTTTTTTGTCCTTTTATTAGATTATTATTATTTTTTTATTCAAGAAATTAATCCTACTAGACAACTTGTCAGGCTTGTCAGAGTGGAACAGGAAGCTTGAGAACACAAGCAAAATGCACAGATCGGTGCAAATTTCATTTTCACACACAAAACTGCAGAGTGTGTTTATGGTATTCCTATACGGGAATACAGGAATATAAAAACGCTCAGATTTTGACCTTAAGATGCGTAGAAAATGTTGGACCGCCAGAAACTACAGGAAGCACCGAAACCGCTGGGACCTTTCCTTTTCCCGGTCCGTCACTATCATTGCCATCTTGCTCGTTTGGCTGTTTTGTCTCCATCAGCACATGTGCTCTAATCACACCTGAAGTCCACCTATTGACTGCGAGGCCCACAAAGAAAACCTATTCTTATCTGTGGTGAGCAGCCTGCGTACCGGCTCCTACTCCATCAAATAGGGCAAGGCAAGGAGATGTATGTGCATGGCGGTGTGTTAGCATTGCCCGTGATGGGTAATGAAGACGAAGTAATAGACCCATATCTGTGCCAGTGTTATGAATTACACTGGATGTTGTATACAGATAATAGAAAGTATCCAACGTATTCTTGCAAGTATCTTTGCTGTATACAGAGGCAAATTGTTTCACGTATTTCCAATGTATGTATATCTCTGCTGACTACAAGAAAAACTAACTGTTGGGATGAAAAAGGGTGATTTGTCAAGAGAAAAACTGCTCTTAGTCCTCTGTTCCCTGTTCATTCAACTAACACTGCACATCCATTCACAGTTGCACTCCCGCTCTCCATTTCTCAGGCAGCTGTAACCTGTCTAATGATCTAATGTAGTCTTCTATCATTGCTAAAGGGCTGAACGTCCGCGAGGGTGAAAAGAAGAAGCGATGAGCTGTAAAAACTAATAATAATCAAGCACTTGTTCTTTACATATTTATTTTACTCATGTGGAAGTGCCAACATATGACAGTTTAGCTCCACGAGCTATTTAGAAACAAATGCTTTACTTTTTTAACGTAGCTACTGGTTTACTTTTGACAGAATGTTCAAATTGCATAACATAACCCTGAATAGCATAGCACAACACCATGGCACTAGCATGTCACAACATAACACAAAACTAGCATAGCACAGTATAACCCTACTAGCATAACATAACACCATTAGCATAGCACAACACCACTAGCATAGCACAGCATAACAAAACTAGCATAGCACATCTCTAGCATAGCACAACACCATGACACTAGCATGTCACAACATAACACAAAACTAGCATAGCACACCACTAGCATAGCACAACAAAACACCACTAGCATAGCACAGTATAACCCTACTAGCATAACATAACACCATTAGCATAGCACAACACCACTAGCATAGCACAGCATAACCCTACTAGCATAGCACAGCATAACACAACAACACATTACTTGCGATTTCAGTATATGGCCACAAAGAAACTATGTAAATGTTCATGTACATAAATTAAGCTTTTTGCCTTGTCACTCTCAAAACCCATCACTTCACCCCTGCTTTCCAACTTGTCTTTGCAGTTACGTTTTTTCTTTTGGTAGCTTAGACGTATAATGACAGCAGCTACTTTTCTCTTTGGACAGAAAGAAGGAATCTTTCACCAAGTTGAGCCCACACTCACATTTTCTCAAAATATGAACCCGTTTATGGTTTTGACCTCGGCGCCGTCAGCAGCTATTACAGCCTTTCAACCAGAAATTAATCAGCGAGGATCAAATGCGTCCCGTTAGTTGGAAAGGTTTTTCTTCTAAGTTGTTCTTAGAAGTTCTCAGACCCAGCCAAGCAGGAAATAGGCTCTCTGTTTTGGCTGCAGTGGAGCTCCCAGTGGGCTTTAATGTAGCTCTCTTTAAGTGGAACACAGTGATTATCAGAGCTGTTAGCACAGCTATTACCTCACACAGATATTTAAATAACAGAGGTTTGCTGACGAGACAGCCCAGGGAGAAAAGTCTGGGTGCCCTGGAGGTCAGCTGTGTGACAGGCAGCTATGTCTGATGGTTGACCGTCAGAAGATTCCCTCCCTGACGTTGGCGGCCGTTTGGTTTTGAGCAATGGAAAAACTGTTAATGAAATCATTTAAACTAATAATGCACGCTTTATAGAAATGAGCCGTCTCATACTAATATATCATTTGCCTAGAAGATTAGATTCTTTAATGAACCATTTCTTAGAGAACATCCATCTAGAAAGGCGAACCGGTCCATCATACTTGATTAATATAGACCACCATCTGTGTGGTTAAAGAGCGTGATTTTAGTTTTTCTTTTGTTTTACTTTGGCAGAAACTATGAACTCTTCAACAACCGGATGAAAGGACCAGCTTTATGACCTGGCATGATGATTGGCTGTAAAATACAGAGAGGGACAA
Source organism: Xiphophorus maculatus (assembly GCF_002775205.1). Classification (NCBI taxonomy): domain Eukaryota; kingdom Metazoa; phylum Chordata; class Actinopteri; order Cyprinodontiformes; family Poeciliidae; genus Xiphophorus; species Xiphophorus maculatus. The sequence goes on along the minus strand of NC_036447.1, from coordinate 24,991,354 downwards.
TGTACTGATCAAGTCGAGGCTAATTTAATCGAACTTACTGATTACTGAGGTGAGAACTTCACCGCAAGATTTACATTCGGTTCACAATCTTTATATTCAGTGAAGTATTTGCAATTGAAACTAGATGTTTACATACAGTAAACACCTTTTCTTTCTTAGTGTCTGAAAGGGAAAGTCAAAATAACTCAGCCAAGATATCAGTAAGATATGAAACAATTATGCACAGGTAGGCTAATAAGTACTGCTAAATACCAGTTGTATCCGTCATAATTGCTGGTAACCGTAAAGGAGATTCGTAATGTCGCTTGAGTCTTTATTTGTGATTTGACAGAAAGTCAAATGATGAATCGTTAAACCCAAATCAAATTCTGTTCCTTAATATATCGCACTCATTATTTTACCAATTGAAAATAAGATTAAGTTTGAAAGTCCAGTTAGTTCTACATGGCTATGGTTTCCATTTTATTTCACTCAGCCCCCGAAAATATTGTTTTTGTGGATTTTCATAACTCTACGCTTAAACATAAATGTCGCAGGTTTAATTAATTAATCCTGAGCGACTTATCAACTCTTTCTTTGCTCCCTTTTTGCTAAAAGCTTTACTGGCAGCTGGTCTCGGTCTTGTAAAGTTGGAAAAACTTTCTGGAGTTCTTGACTCAAAGGGCAAGTAAAGCTGTTATTTCTTCCATGAGCAATCTTGTCTTCAAAAAAAAAACAAGGGAGATAATCTGTTATTGGAAAGAAATTTGTTCCCCGCCCTCCTCGATCCGTTCTTGCCTGTTTTCTTAATTTATTGCTTTCATTCACTTCAGCTCCCTCTCTACTCTGGGAACAGTGATGTGCATCTCTCTAATCACACCGTTTCTCCCCCTTTCTCCGTTTCTCTCAGTTTCTCCTGCCTGATGGTCTGTTTTCTGCTTAAGAAAGCTTCAAGCCCCCCTACTCTGTTTTTTTTTCTTGATTTTCCTTTCCTATCCGATTAGTAACGCTTTAAAAATGTAAACAGTCTTACAGGGTCGTTGGGTTTTCTTTTTTTATTTCTACTTTTTTTTGTACTACTTGAACTTATCCACCCAAGACCAATGGAAAGTCTCTTGGCACTTTTACCAACATGTATCTGATGTCATTTTGATGGCTTTAGTGGAAAACAAAATGCTTTTTCAAGGTTGAGCCAAAATAAGCTGAATATAGATGCTGTTTGATATCGGTTAAATCAATCCCAATGACTGGTATTTGAATTCTAGGGGACTTTTACTAAGCTCTAATCTTAAAAAAAAAAAAGGGCAGGTCATGATGATGTTGTCAACATTATTTCTTTGCTTTGTGGGGAAAAATCTTTTCAGCTAAGAAGGAAAATAAATATAAAAATGTTATGTTACCCATTAGTGGCTGCTGTGTGTGTTTATCAAACTCCTAGCAGATAATTTTAACACCTGTGGGGAAAAAAAAGACTGTTAATATGAACACCTGGTTGTTTTTTCTCCCTGGAATCACACATCATATATAATATAAAGTCAGAAGAAGGAAATATAGTTGTTTGGCTTATTATCTGTAGCATAATTCATAACAAATTAAGGTATAAAAATAAAATGTATACTTTGGGGTCACAAGTTAGCACATGCTACCATAGGGAAAAAAAATCGGTTTGTAAGAGGAACTAACAAAACAATGTTGTGCATTAATTAAAGGCAGTGAAAGCCTTTGAATACATCTTATAATCTGCCTCTTTAAACTGGTTTTCTCTGATAAAATATCCTAAAATCATACCAATGTACCATACAGATGGAGATGCACATGAATTTAGCTGTACTATAATTAAAATCATTTTCAAAAATTAAAAAAAGAGTATTATTTTTAGTCAAATGTTTTCATCACACAATATTCTGCATATAAAACGATGTTTAGCCGAAACAAATCAATGATTTGTTGTTGTGGAATTTGTTAAAAAAATAAACAAAACTCCTCTGCTCTGTAGCAAATATGCTATAGGTGTATTCTTGGATGTTTACAGGAAGCAAATAATCCCATATTCATAAAATATTATAGACGAAACTGTAGCTTAAGAAGGGATAATACTGATTCACAACTATTAAGTGTTTCAAATGGGGTTCCCCAAGGCGATGTACTTGGACTACTGTTGTTTTTTTTGTGTGATTAAATCTAAACTGACTGTATAGTTTTGTCTTGGGTGTTTTGCTCCAATTTAATTTAAAAAAAGGCTTATTTTGATTATTTCTTTCTTTAAAAAATCTAAATAATTGTCAGTAGGGCAGATATGTGTCAGCCGATGCTTTAGCCTTCACCATTTCTCAGAATGTGTAAATCGTTTCTATTGGCTTCATTTAGCAAATGATAAAACTACTGCAAAAATACTGCTTTGTAAATGTGTGACCAAGGCCAAACTTGATCATTTGATGTGATGATCGCTGCACTTCCTATCTGACCGACATAGACTGACCGTCAACAACAAATCAGAGCAAATGAATCAAAAAAAAAAAAAAAGCAGCTGATCTCCTGCAGCTGGCTGTGCATGCAGCAGAATGATCTGTCCTGGTGTGAAGATTCGTCCGTTTTGCTTCAATGAAGGCGATTAACAAGACTTACTCGGTGATGCGGAATAATGCATGTCGCGTGCCTGTTCTGCAACGAACCCTTTCAGAACAGGTAGGCGCCTGTTCTGCATTTCAGAACAAATTGGTGGCATTTATGACGCTCTTCAATATTTCAAATCATCAAAATGGCCCTCTGCAGGGGTGTCGACGATGTTTGTGGGTCCTTGATATTTTTAGCTGGTGCTGCAGCTCGTCATCAACAAAACGTAGAAGAGCATCCGCTGTGCAAAATGGATGAGATCAGTGAACCTGTGTCCCGAGCCTGAGCTTCTGTCTGAAGGGACGGCAGACTTACTCCCGTCACCGCGGCTCAGCGTTGTGCTCTGTCTTGGGTGTGTGTGTGTGTGTGTCTGTGTGTGTGTGTGTGTGTGTGTGTGTGTGTGTGTGTGTGTGTGTGTTGTGTGAGGAAACGAGATGAGGAGCATTTGCATTATTTACAGTAGCTCAATACCTGGCAGTCTCTGCATCCCCTGAGCTGTTTTTAGACTCGCTTGATTTGCTTTGCAGACCTCGAGTGAAAAGGTGAGCCTTGATTAATGGAGCAGATGAAGTTGTTAAGGAAACACAGGAATATTGTGACGGGGCGGGAGAGAAAAAGATGAATCTGGCTCTGACAGTTTGCTTGTCGAAAGATCAAGGAGGATACATAAAAGCTTCAGTTAATAATTTAGTGTTATTTAGTGCTGGATATGGCATAATAAGAGAAATAAGATTCCATAGATTCCAAACACTTGAAGACGGGTTTTGTTTTGAATAGCTGCAGTACTAGTTATGCTGCACAGAACTTTCCAGATGGAACGGGTTGTTTTCAATTCACCACGTGCTCAAAGTGGCCAAACATTTGTTACATTTTCAGCTGGTGTGGTTTAATTTCACCAAACCTTTAGAAAAACCCGTTCCCCTCCTCGCCTGTGGTGGCGCTGCACCAAAAACCACGGAAGGAAATTACACGAAAAAGACTCTGAACGCAACTTCCTCCTTCACAAAACGTAAACAAAAAGGGCATGGCGTCAGACTTTTAGCGCAAGTAGGCCACAATCCATTTGTCTCGCTAACGCTAGATTAGCGTGTTTGTTTTGGTCGTGTTGACCCACAATGCCCTGCGCCAGAGCGTGCTTCCGGCTTGCAACTTTGGTCCCCAGTCGAACCGAGTCTGCCGCACTATTAGGTGCGAAAACGCCCCAAGTTTCACCAACTGTTCACAAAGTTATTTATGCTGCTCAAGGCCGTCTGCTCATCCTATTTTAAAAGCAGGAAGAAGCCATTTGTAATTACGGTAAAAATCTGATCTTCTTTTCTACCTTTTTATTAAAACATCTACCATTCAATTCACATAGGAAATAAGTGAGACAAACAGAGGTTGTTATTCATAAAGAGAGGGTTCTGCTCGTCCTCCCCTCCAGCCCCATGCCTCTATATTTAATCAAAATTTTATCAAAAGCTACTTGATTTCATCACCATTATATTACAGGGTTAAAGCCTCATTATTCTGATTGCAGTGTCTATTTGTCAGATGATTACACTTTTGTCGCTAAAGCAGACTTGACCATTGGATGGTACGTTAGGCATAACGATGATCACTTGCGCCTCTGTGAGGCAAAAATGTGTCGGGTTCAGAACATTTTATCTTGGCATTAACAGGTTGTTCATTATTCAGATTCCAGTTAATTATGTTTTTGTCATTCTCTGCTTTTAAAATAGGTTACTATTTCTCTTTTTTGCTCGTGACTTATTTGATTTTAAGAAGAAAGTATTCTTCGAGGGGAATCGATTTGTTTGATTCCAAAATGTCTGAACAAATCTCCTCCTCCGTTTCCGTCCAGCAGGCCTCCGTCCCCAAAGACCTTAAAATTATTATTATTTTTTTTTTACGTAATTGTTCGATTTACTCTCCCACATGCCTTTAGATAGTTGTATCCATCAGAGATTTTTTCCAGCGAGGTGATGACATCATCTCTGAATGCCTGTGGGTGAGCGCCTCACGTTTTTTCCCCCCGGCAGCATTTTACAACTGAGCCAGCAGCCCTGACAGGAAAAGGTCAGGGAGAGAAGCAGCGTTGAGATTCAGGAGGAAATGTGTGGGACTCCGCGCTCTGTTCATTACCAGGTCCCAGCTCTCGCCTCCAAGATTTTAGTCGTGTTTTATTTTTTGTTTGTTTTCCCAGCTATTTGAAGCCAATCTTTGAGACAGAAAACGCATCAGGGAGAGATTTCACAGTTTTTACCTGATGAAAGTATTGGGAAGAAAATAGCGGGTGGACAGGGTTACAAATTTTTATGGAGCTAATTGCAGAGTCGAATTAGTCGTGATTATTTGAATTTTAATCAAAAACCGTGTATTGACACAATTTTTTTTCCCCTCACTGAAGTGCCGCCCTGAGCTTATTGACTTGATGAGTGCAGAAGCTAGTTTTTGCATTTAGTTTTCATTTAATGTGTTAATCAAACCCAACGAGCAGGCAATTCAAATCTCAATGTTGACCTTTTCTTGAAAACACATCGTCACGCCAGGAACAAACTTGAGTTCATGTCATGTGCGCTGACATGGGTTTTTATGAGCAAAGACCTGAATTGTTTCTCAAGTTATGAACACATTGCAGTATTTATCAGCAACTCTGCAAACTTTTTTCTGTTTTCTTTGAGGTCTAAATTACATAGAAGACGAAAAATGCCGCAGGTTTCCTGCTTGAACACAAAAATAGCTATTTTTTAAGTAAAAAAAAAAAACGTTGAATAAAAATCTGTTGCTTTGTTGCAGACCTCTTGGGGGGTTCACACTCACCCAGGCTGCGGGATGTAAAGATTTACAGATGTGTGTTAGTGGTACTCTGACAGAAAACTGACTCATCTTTTGCATGTTTGCAGTTAAAGTATCCCTAATTTTTTTTTATGTACATTGCAACCTGTAAACTCATGATCCTTCCTCTCTCTCTGTCTTTCCCCCTCAGTACCGGATCGGGCAGCTGTACATGATTAGCAAACACAGCCATGAGCAGAGCGACCGAGGGGAAGGAGTGGAGGTGGTCCAGAACGAACCCTTTGAAGACCCAGTTCACGGCCAAGGACAGTTCACAGAGAAACGAGTCTACCTCAACAGGTCGGTGCTGCTAGAGTCTACCTACCGGGAAGAACTCGATGTGTTTGGAGTATTTTGGGACTTTCTGGGCGGATTTCGTAAAAGCTAGACCTTTTAGGAAAAGTCCAAAGAAACACCATAAGCCATCTGGACTTGAATTGCTGAATGTGAGGAGACTGAAACTATAGCAACAGTGAAGTCAAAAAACAATTACCCACACTATTAGTGTGTTTAAGAGTTTCAGAGAGATCATTAAAAAGGCCAATTAGCCAAATGTTTGCTTCATTTTTTTTTTTTAATTATAATGCCTAACATATCATCTGTGATTAAGCCCCAGTTTATAAACACATCCAAAATTGAAATTAGCTCAAACTTCTTATTTTTTCTCTCCCTTTTAAATTGGAAAATGTTGGATTATTTTCTCATGCTACCCGTCAGTAAATTGCAACATGTGCTTTAAGTTTTGATGCCTGCAAATGTCTGAACATTGACTAGTAAAAGGTTTATTACAGAGTAGTTTGTTACAAACCTCTATGTTAGGTGTTTGTTTTGCACAGTTAAGCCCAGCTTGAAGGATTGTCATCCCGGACGTCCTCTGCAGCTTTGAAATCTTTGGAAAATCGTGGAATTTGCTTTTGTATGATTTGCATATTTTAATTATGAACGTGCGTAGAAACTCCAAAGTCATCCAGCACGTGAGAGTCATTTGGACCTACAATAACGTTGGAAAAATTTAAATAAAATGACATCCAGTTGCTAAAGAAAGAGAGTGCAAAAACAACAAATATGAAAAATATATTTACCAATACTGTTGCTGAAATTTCACTGGTTAAAGAAGGAATTGGTCCAATTAAATGATCTCTACATATTTATTATTTAAAGAAGCTACAGTAAATATGAGCCATAAATTAAATTGTTTCCCTTCAGAGGAGTTTTGATTTGGTCTTTGAAATCTTATGATTTATATTAAAAAATAGACTTTTTTTGTGGCATAAATAATTCTGGTTTAAAAACAACTTAAAGACTTTGCAGAGGGAATAAATGAGATGCCTTTAAACAAAACCTTTTTCTTTTTTTTAAAACCATTTTTACCATTCAAGACGCTGCAAATAACAATAAATAGTGCATTTCTTATTACATTTCTCCTTACCAGCATACATTTCACCGAGCAGTATCTTAATCATCCCATCATATCCTCCTTAGAGTTTTCTCTGCATGGTTCATGTCAGCAGACTGAGTAAATATCAAGCAAAGTATTTACATTGCTTGAGGTATAAGAATGATAAAATGTGTAAGAAGAGGAGAAAACGGGCAGAAGGAAAACTCAAAGAGTGAAAATGGAGGGGTGGAAAAGATTCAGTCGGCCATTTGTCTCTTGGCACAGTTTCCTGCGTCAGCGTTCACTGAGCTGGGAAGCCAGTTATGCTGAGTCAGCAAACCTCAGGAGAAAGCAATTAAAGTCGCTCGGCCCCTTACAGCTGTTTGAGTAGAAACATATCAAGTGTTTTTGGTTAAAAATATGGACAAACGAGTCCAACTTTGATAAGTTTTGTTTTCAAGTATGATCAGTTCCAGTGTGAGAAATGGATACGTGTTCAGAAATAGTTGATTGTCGTACAGATGACGTGGAAAGACGTTGTTTCGACGACCCTGAAGGTGAACGCACTTCATTTTCCCTGAGTGTTTGCATCAGAGATGGTTTATGGTGGCGGTAATGAGCACATCTGTGCGGTAAAATTGAAAACGCCCCAACTCCACCGCCTTCATCTGGAGACGGTCCAAGTGCTGGACCGTCTCCAGATGAGATTGGAATCCGCACGCGATCTTTGCTAATCGAGTGCTAAACATTAAGCAAATGGAAAAAGAGAAAAAAAAAAAAAAAAAAAACAAAAAAAAAAAACGCCGTTATCAGCAGAATTAATAACACAACTATTGTTGCAGTTACTCAAAATCAGTCCTTCGTCCATCTGGCTCTGCGGCAAACAAACATTAAGCTGAGATTCACCAGCAGGGAAGTCAATCTGGACTTCATTTGTCACACTTAAAACACTCTTACCCCTACGTCGTCACACGCTTTTACTTAATCTCACCAATTGCGACTCGATGAACTGTTATCTTTATTTAAATGGGCTTTTTTTGTTTTTTTTGTTCCCACTCTCCTCCTTTAAAACGCAAACGTCTTTGCTTGGCAGCACGGGCAAGAAATCGCCCGTAGTCTGTGAAATGAACAAGGAGGGAATGGGAGCAATCAACAGATGGAGGTGTGGGAGGAGTGTCAGTCTCTTTTGTTGGGGGGGGGAGAGAGAGAGTAAAAGAGAGGGAGACAGAAAGAGGGAAAGGGCAATTGAGCCTGCCAACGCTCAAAAAATATCACAATGCAGCGGGAGCCGTTTTTTTCTTTTTTTGACTAAATCACTGAGGTGTTTATGATGGATTCTATAGGAAGCCGTCCGTGTGAGAACAGTTAAGTTTAGTTCCTCGTGTCTCTGTGTCGGCTCTCTTAAAGCCGGGGAATGCCAAACACGCGCCCGTTCTTACGTGAAGTTCCTGAGAGCTCATGTTGGCAGAGAGCACAGAGCACATGTTGTCGATAACAGAGAGGGTCGGGTTGCCACCGCAGACTCACAGGCTTACAGGTTTCCCAAGGTGTTTGGGCTGTGATCGAGGAAATAGCTTTGGACAAAGTTAATTGTTTTTTTTCTTACATATATATACATATATATATATATATATATATATATATATATATATAGTATAAAACGTAATCAATCTGGTGGAGTGAGTACTAAATATGCTAATATATTGGTGAAAATATCCCAACTCTGGTCAGGTTAATGATGTTGATATAAGTTATAGTAAGTTAGTCTGATAGTCTTACAGTTAACGGGAACTGTTTGTATTTTCAACCACTGGATTTAAATGTTGCGTCTTGTTGGGGGATTTAAATTTTTTAAAGTATTATTTTACTTATTGGTTCTGTTTTAGTCATACCAGCAAATTTATGTTTTGATCGACGTGTTTTTAGCTTCCATTGGTTGAAGGAGTGCAATTCGGTGCCTGTAGCTAAATATTAACCGTTCATGTGTTGTTGTTTTTATTGTTTTTATTGTGACTGCGAAATTAATAAAAACGTGAAAATCTGACGCCAGCTGCATTGCTGATTTGGACAAGCGTTCCCTCTGGGTATGGATGGAATATTTTTTCCTACTTTTTCTTTTCTTGTTTTTTAAATTTTCAGACAGTTATGATGCACAGCCTGTGGAAACAATGGGGTATTTGTTGTTTTTTTTTACTTATTTATTTCACAATTAGAAGCTAAGTGGCATCTCAAAAGCTCAATAAGATATCTGAACTACAAACCTAAAATACCGGAGGGGTTGAAAAGAGAGCAAAGAGCAGAGCAACAACAGGGAAGTTTAAACCATCGCTCCCATTGATCTTAAAGGACAGTTATCATATCCCGCTCTGACTTTGCTCCTGCATGTTTAGAGTGCAGACTGTTTTGTGAATCGATTATAGAGATAGAGCAAACAGCAGGAGCAGAGGCGTCGGGAAAATAATGGAGACCTAACAACTATAATTCCCCCCACTTTCATTTAATGAAAACTCATATCTACCCGTCTCATTTGAGCTTTTTAGCACTTGAATAATTGCGATCCGGAGTGGTTTGTACAGTAGAGTTAAAAATCTTTGGCCTGACCCAAAATTCCTGCCAGGCTGGTCCAGAGTGATGTTGCTTGATGCTGGGGTCGGGCTCAGGCTTCTGCGGAGTGTTTAATAAGCTAATAATACATGCAGCACAGAGAAAACCAAAAGAGAATGTACGATTTAAAGTTGCGCTAATCTACTGGTTGTAGTCTAAATAGAGGAGTAGATATTTTAACCTGTTGAGGTGGAAGGTAAGACTGTAACAAGCACAGCGCACTGCATCAATCAGTCAATTAAGTTCTTTTGTGCAGCACATTTCAGCGACAAGGCAGTTCAAAGTGTCCTACACAAAGTCCTAAAAGACACGCCACACAGTGAACAACCGAGAAAACCAGTAAACATTTTACATTTCGTTACCCATCATGTCGGTCAGCGTTTCATTTATCATGTTTCAAAAGCGGCTCTGAACATGTGGGTTTTTTAGTCTGGATTTAAAGGAACTCAGTGTTTCGGCTGTTTTGCAGTTTTTCTGGAAATTTGTTCCAGATTTGTGGTGCACAGAGGCAGAACGCTGCGTCTTCAAGTTTGGTTGACCTGAGGGGTCTGGAAGGTTGATACAACAGCAGCAGATCTTAAACGTGTTCTGGCGCTAAACCGTTCAGTGATTTATAAACTAACCGCAGTATTTTAAAGTCTGTCCTCTGAGCCACAGGGAGCCAGTGGAGGGACGTTAGTACCGACGTGATGGGCTCTAAGTTTTTGGTTTTCGTGAGAACGCTAGCAGCAGATCTGCTCCTATCCATCACTCATCTCAGAAGATTTGCATCTGACTCACCCTGCGGTTACAACAAGCAACAAGATGGAGCTGGAAGACGTTAAGCAAAAGTCAATTACAGAAGAAGCTACACAGCTCACTTAAATGGCAGTCTGAAAACAAAATGAGTAAAATCTTACTTAAAATAATATATCAGGTCTACTTTGGGCTTGTAATTAAAGTCAATCAATCGGGTGGAATTGGGCTCAGGGCAGGTTGGACTTTGTTTTGGGCCCGATCTAAACACTATTGTAGAGTAAAGCAGGGATCAAAGTTAATCGATCAGGTAGATGTTCTGATGTTAGTGAACGTCTGTGTCCTGACTGTGCCTCGGTCAATGTCTCCGTTTCTGCCTCACTTCCGCAGTAAACTACCCACCTGGGCCCGAGCAGTGGTTCCTAAAATCTTCTACGTCACAGAGAAAGCCTGGAACTACTACCCTTACACCATAACGGGTAAGTGTGCAGTGCAGATGTGCTGCTCAGCCGTTTCTCTAAAAGCCCCGCTGTGACACTCTGCCAGGTAAAGGAAACAGAATCGCTCCTCACTGCAGCCCGCCGCAGCTTTCTAAGGTCACCTTCTCAAACAGTTTTCCCTTTATTTTTTTAGCCACAACACATTTTACTCACCACTTATCACTTTGCAGAGACACTTCACTGGATGTTAGTAGCGCATTGGAGCAGTGTGAAGAGACAAGGGAAGGAACGTGATCCAAACTGCTAATCTGCGCGGCGCATTTCTAACACGTTTTGATAAAACCTCGTGGAATTGGATTGTCCAACAACAACAACACAAAAAAGAACTGTGAAACTTCTGACATATGCTATGTAATTCGGCAATCTTGTTTGCAATTTTGGAGCAATGTTTGCAGCCTGGCAGCACATGTACTTTTATCTTTTTTTCTTTTGGAGTACAATGTGTTGTTTATTAGAAACTAGAGTACACGTTTAACCCCCAAACCCCGCTTTTAGGTGGATCTCAATATTCTTAGAATGCAATCGAAAGTTAATTTCTTTCAATAATGTGAAATAAAACTCTTTTTTTTTTTTAATCTGTAATCTGCGGTTGCCATGGCAGCGCTTCAGTGCCCTTTTCTTGTCATTTTCCTCTGCTTTTTGCTCCACCTTTAACGCTACTGAACATGTGCACAGTGATGGACAACAGTACATTCCAATTTGCTGACTTTTTAAGATCAGTTTTAATGTCTGTCTGTTACGACTTCTTACTTGTTGAGCTCTTTTTGACGCATTTAATCCAAGACAAAGGCCGTAGGAATAAGCTCAACTTAAATTCCACGTTTTTGTCGTTTTCAGCATAAATAGATTCATGGCTGTTGGCTAACTGTCTTTTCTGTGCTTCTCCTCTGCGCCGACCTGACGCCTGTCTGCCTCGTCGCGCTTCGGTCTGAAGAGTATACAGTAAGTATCAGTTTACACCTTCAGGAAATAAGGCTGAATGCAAACAGACTTGATACTACTATTCGTCAATGTTTGATCATTTGTTCCTGTAAAACGATTAATTGGATACATTTTTGACAGATCTTACAGCTGCTAAATGTACAGTTGGAAAAAACCTGCGTAGATAAAACTTGTGGGGGTGAAAATCCTCCCACACTTATCAAAACGGCTTGCAGAGCACGCAGAGTACCCAGCATGCCTCAGTCTGTGTGGTCTGTCTTTAACCCACAGGATACGTCGGGCCTTGGTTTTAAAAACGGCTCACATCAAAAACACATCAGCATATTGTGAGGCTGAGCTGTGGGGGCTGCAGTAATTCAGAGTTAAAGATGCGGACTCCGTCACTTGGTAACTTCTGTTGAGTTAGCAACAGAAGTTACCCTTACTAACTTCACTCACTTCATTCTTATTTTTTTTTTTCATATGAAAAAACTAAATACTTTGACCACAACAGAATGCTTGCCATTTTTTTGCCATGCAGGCCTATTCGGAAGTTGCCGCACTGCAAACAAATCCACAGAGGATTGTTTCTTTTAAGTCGGTTTGCTAAACCGCAGCAGACAGTTCTAGCACCGGCTTTCTCGTTTCGGCGTATTTCAAAAGCGCTCGCATGAAAGCATTTTGAAATGGCTGCCCTTATATAGATGTGATAAATAAATGGTGTGACTTCAAGTATTTTTACCCCTTGAAGTCGCAAAAACACAAAATCTTACAAAGTACTTTTTGTCTAATTTCTAGTGCAAATATCTTAGTACATATGAAATAAGACTAAACTAACTTCAAGGTAACTTTTCAAGAATATATAAGAGCTTGTTTTAAGCCTAAATCTTCTTGACATTGATTTAAAAAAAAAAATACTGGTGGATTATTTCACCCATAACACAGGAAAAATACCTTATAAGTGAAATAATCTGCCTTTTTTCATAAATATTAAGGAATTACTTACTTAAAACACGCTGCTGTATTGTGCTGAAAAGTTACTTGTAAGTTAGTTTTCTCTTATTTCAACTATAACAAAATATTTGCACTAGAAACTGGACAAAAAAAAAAAAACGTGGTAAGATTTTTGTTTTTTTGCAGCGTGTAGAGCGGCTGACCATATATCTGCCTGTACGATTGGATTGAACGGGCAAATTGTCAGAGAAATTGTCGAGAATTTATCTGATACGAATGAGGAGAATTGAGTTGAACACATGAAAAAAGCTCAAGGGGTATGAATAAGATAGTAGGCCTGCTATGATATTGCAGGGACAGTAATTTCCCTCAAGAGAGATTGAATGACAGAAATATTTCTTTTTTTTCCCTTCTTCTTTCACCTCGTTCGCAGTGCTCATTCCTGCCCAAGTTCTCCATCCACATAGAGACAAAATATGAGGACAACAAAGGAAGCAACGACAATGTAAGTACAGCGGGTGTCACCTGCTCACTGGAACAAATGGCGGTGCCCAGATAGTTTTGTTTTCGTCGTCGTATTTACAGCTTCACGTTTCAGGAACAGGCGTCCGTCCTGTTTTCCACTGTAGATGGCCCGAAGGCTGATAGGGCCCTGATACTGCTGACGCTGCACAGGCTGTATTTGTCCATTTAGGCAAATTTGTGATGTTGTGTTTGGTCTCAAATCGACTTAACCTCTTCTGTCATTAGTGACTCAAATGTGCTCCGTTAATCTCGCACCTTTTGGCATTTTTAGCAATTGGATGTACCCACGTTTTCAAAACCGACGAGATTCCTCTTTACTGGCTAAAGTGAAACATTTTCAGGGTGTTTTTACACCTGATGGTTTGGTAGACTTGGTTCGATTGGGGACAAAAATTGGAATATTTGTAACATTTTTCAGCTGGTTAGGCTCTGTGTTACGCTGCACTGTGTCAAACGAACCAAAGTCTTTGAAAAACCTGTTCCCCTCCTCACATGTGGTGGCGCTGCACCAAGAACCACTGAAGGAAATGACACAAAAACCTGCGAAAAAGACATGAGCTCAACTTCCTTCTTCGCAAAATGTAAACAGAAATGGCGCGGCGTTGGACTTTAGCGGTTGTAGGATTTTTCTTTTGACCTAAGCTTTTAGGTGGACGAGTGTTTGCGCATTCTCACCTCTAGACAAACAAAGTAGCATTTCATTGAAGCAGACCAAACAGAACTGCTGGGAATGCACCTTTAGATTGAAACGTCTTCTACGTCTTCTACCTCAACATCGCCTGAATCATAACATATCGTCATCTCTGTGCCTCGACTCAAACTCCACTGCATCCGACATCAGCCTCTAGACCCAGTCGGTTAATTAACCGAGCTCCCCTCGCGCTCAATACTTTCATCTTAAAGCAGCGCGTTTCGCCTGTTCTCTGTTCCCTTCCTGCAGAAAAAGCGTCCAATAAAACGAAGCGAGGCAGTAGATAGGAACAGCGTATAAGACGCACCTCCGCATTGCTGCAGGAGGGAAATTCTCCCAGGCTGCAGTGATGATTTACAGGCCACCTTATTAAAATGCCCAGTACACATGAAGCTTTGAGTTTGGCCAGGTAATGCTCCACTTGTTGGAAAGTTAATTTAATTTGGTGCTGTTGAACCGCTCGCTCTGTGCGCTCCGGTTCAGAGGGGCATTAGTCATCAGGACAGGGTGCCAGCGTCTGGACGCCGAGGAATGAAAGGCCACCGTGTAGCAAACAAATCGGCTTAAAGTGCGTTGGCCTATTCAAAATTCTCCTTGTGAGTTATTTCAACAGTCCGGGGTTTGGCGGGCGTCCCGCTAACATGTCTGAGTAGCTCACACGTCGTCGGAGGGGACAGAAACCGGCGCGGAGCTTCAAATCTGTCGAGATGTTTTAGATCGACGTGTTTTTCCTTCGACGTGACAGAGTGACGGATCAAAAGCCGTCGAAATCAAATTCTGAAACCGGAAGCTGCCGTGGGCGGATGCGATTTCCAGATTTTTTTTTTAAAAAAAGAGAAAAGAATAGAAGAAAAGCAGGGAGAAGAAAAAAACGCACTCAATTGGGGACGCCGGGCTGATTCAGATCTTTGTGAATGTGAGCCGAGACGCAGGAATCCATGTTGTTTACTGTCACTGAGGCACTCCCGGTGATTCTGTAATGTTAATAATGCAGTCGCCGTTCTCTTTGTTTGATGTTGTTTGGGTAAATGAGCCGCTACGTAGACTAGGACATGAATTTTAATGTCAAAAACGAGAGTCTAGACAATAACTAAGTGTTATTCATTCTGTCCTTCTGGCTCATTTGTTGATGGGAGCGAAAGCAAAAAGCAGGGACTGTTGCATCTATGAAAAGTCATGTATGTCTGGGTAGGAACGGATTAATTAATGTTGAACTTTTTAATAGAAGAATTTGCTTTCAATAGCCACGGGACTCGCTATTTTTTTACGAAGGTTTAGTTTTTAATAACCTGGTAAAATCTGGTCCACTGTTCTACGATTCGCTTCGTACAGAGTGTCTGGATCCTTGGAGAAACGATTGCTTCCAGAAGGCCTGGACTCTGTTGAAGTTGTAAATTTTATCGCTAAAGTTTGCCTGTGATGGACGTAATGCGCTAGTTTGGCGCTATGAAACCTTACTGGACGTTGCCTGCGAGCGAGGCGGCTGCTAACGACCATAAAATATTTGGAACCTCGGGCCAACAAGGACAGAACGGCTTCGTTCACTTCCTCCGCTAACGTTGCTAAAACTACAGGCAGGCGGAAAATGGACGTCTACTGGAGAAATTGAGCTCAATGGGAGAACGACCAGGCAGAGCAGAGAGAGATGAGAATCGAGTGGGGGAAAAATTCATTGAAGGAAACGACATGAAAACCTCTGAAGAAGACATTCTTCACAAAATGTAAATAAAAATGGAGAGGCGTGACATTTGAGAAGTTGGAGGATTTTGTTTGTTTCTCTGGTAGCCGAACCGCATCGGAGTTGCGTATTCACATCTCAAATGAAGTGGATGTTCTAGGCAAACAAAATGGAGTTTGAATAAGACAGATTGAAAAGACACACTCAAAAAGCACTGCTACTGGAAACCTTTAGCCCATGTGCTATTCAGCTTCCTCCACATAATTCATATGATTTTGATTAAGTGCCACTTTGAGTCCCAGGTCGTCAAATTCAGTGTTCAAAAACGGCTTCATATCTCATTTATGTTTGTTTTCCCTAAATCTCTTTCATGCGTCCCCTCTCCCCCCCCTGCATCAGATCTTATTCACAATGTTAAAATTAGAAAGTCAGGTTTTACTTACTTGTGTGTAGAACAATTATTTTGAGCCCTTTGATAATTGTAGAAGCACAGAGGTTCGTTTATCCTTTAATGTTTAACTTTAAAGCTCGTGACACAAAATGTTATGCTGTAATTTAAATTTGGGTAATTACACATGTGCAAAACACTCAAGAGTTGGAATTACAAACACTGCGAAGGCAAAAAAACCCCCAAAAAACAGAAAGCTTTCACCTTTTGTGGCATCAGCTGACTAAACATATGACAGTAACTGAAGTCAGCGCTGTGTTATTTAGTGCAATAAGCAGCTGAAGAGGTGAGCTTAGAGCGACCCCTAGTGGATGGACACACCATGTGCTTGCTCTGAGGCTCGGCGTAACACTGAGAGTTTGCTCCTGTGTTTGATTCGGTTGTTTCTATGATGAGAGGCGAGTCCGACTGGAAAATAAATGCTGAATTTAGCATCAAACAACAAAAAAAACCCCACAACATTTTTGTTGTTTTCAGATCTTTGAAATTGAGCTGAAGGACCAGGAGAGGGAGGTTTGCTTCGTCGACATCGCCTACGACGAAATCCCTGAGCGCTACTACAAAGAGTCCGAGGTGAGCGTGTGTGTGTATGTGTGGGAGTGTGTGTAGAGCCTTACGAGTACAAAGATGGAACACAATCAGTCGTACGAAACGGTGTTTTGTACGGATTGATGTCGTAATAGTCAGGTGAAAAGATTCGTGACCCTTTTCGTAGTTAAACAATCACTTTTAAAGGTTTAGATTAGACAAACTCAGCTTTACACTAAAAAAACCCACCAAATCTTACCTAGTATTTTAGTCTAGTTTCTAGTGCAAATATCTTAGTAGACTTGAAATAAGACAAAACTAACTCACAAGTATCTTTTCAGCAAGATAAGAGCCTGATTGAAGTAAATAATTCCTTAATGTTGATGAAAAAGTATTACTTCAATTGGCAGATTATTTGACGTATAACAAGACAATTTCCCCATGTTGTAAGTGAAGCAATCTGCCATTGAAACTAGAACTTTTCATCAATATCAAGGAATTATTTACTTAAAACCAACTTCCCTATCTTGCTGATACGTTACTTTTAGGTTAGTTTTGTCTTAATTCATGTGTACTAAAATATTTGTACTAGGAACTGGACAAAAATGCTTGGTAAGGTTTTGTGTTTTTGCCTCTCTTAGGATTTCTTTTTCCCCTTGAGGCTGTTATTTACACGTCACTATTTACTTTCTAGGATTAAGTGGCGCAACTATTTTTGCTTGAGCTGTTGCATAAAACAGAAAATGTTACCTCTCCAACCTCCAGGATTTGCGATATTTCCAGTCGGAAAAGACAAAGCGAGGCATACTGCAGGAAGGCTGGAGGGACACACAGGAGCCCATCATGTGCTCCTACAAACTGGTCACAGTCAAGTTTGAGGTGTGGGGCCTGCAGACACGAGTGGAGCAGTTTGTGCACAAGGTGAGAGGTCAGCAGTGGGGTGAGGAGAGAGGGACAGTAAAACAATAACAAACCAACACACAAATTTCAATTATTAATCTATCAGCTTTTCCCCTGCAAATCACATCTTTTTAAGAACTCGGTCGGGGTGTTTTATCATTATTATTATTATTATTATTATTATTATTTCTTTTTTGTAAGTTGTTAATTCAAACAATTTTCTAGAGAACCTCCCCCAACATCAAGTTTCTGCTTCTAAGATGAATTCACATTCATTTATGATTATGAATTTAATGTATGACATTAAATCTAAGCAAATCAATGCCTCTTTATAAAATCAGCAAAGTTATTAAGATTAATGTTGTCCCACCCCATATGCAAATTTGGGATATTTGTAGGAGCCGAGAGCAGTAAAAACTACCCAAGCGTAGTAAAAAAAATAATAATACAATTGAAATATGTATTGAAATATGAATTTATCTTGAAATGAAAACAAAAAACAAAATAAAAGTGTTTTTCAGAAAATGATTCATGAATAGGAGCCATATTCTATGACTCCTTAAAAAGTAAAAAAAAAAAAATTACATTTTTAAATAAAAAATTTTAAGTTTTTTTTTTTTTTTAGTTTTCAATTAAAAGAATTTTTTAAAACCCCAAAATGTTCAAATTAAAAAAAGTGTAATAAAGAAAAATTAAAGAAATACAACTTAACCTGAAAAATATAACTTAAATATAACTTGTTATAGAAATATAACAAGTTATATTTTTGTTATCCCATTTAAATGATCACAGCTAAAGTTAACCTGAGGTAACCGGACAAAAGACAAGTCCAGGAGTCCATGAGAGTAAAAGTGCTTCAGTTGTTACTCACTAATCGAATCTGTATTGATTGAGTTGCGTTAAAGTAGCTATAGATCCAGGATCCTGGAGTTTAACATTTAGTTCCAAAAACAAAGTTTTTGCAAGACTTATAAACCTGCTCTGACGCGTAACAGGTTAGAAAAGCTCTAACAATGTTCAACAACATTCAGATAAACTTAAAACCTCCTGTTCTCATGCAAGGCTGTTTGCTAAAGTGCCAGGCTAGCGCTAGCATGTTAGCATGTTGCTCAGTAAGGTTGTGGTTGATCACGTCCGCACAAAACTGACAGAAAAAGTTATTCTTTTATGATAATTATGCTGATATGTAAGAGCACATCTATCAAATGGAATAGTTTTTTTTCTGTTTTGCTTTAGCTGTAGCGACTTCTTTAACTACAGTGTACTAAGGGGAACACGGCCTGTTTAGATTTATGTTTAAAAACAAGCAAAACGTCCATCTGTTTTCACAAAAAACATTGGCTTACTCAGAATAGAAATTTTAAATAGAAAGTTACAACCACAAATAGAATATTTAAGAAAAAAAGAAAAAGAAATCGAGCCGTATTTGTTCCAAACAGCAACTTTTCCATTATTCTGCTTGGTGTAGAAAACCATAAATGTTACTTTTTACACTACTTTTCTTTTTGGTGAACTTCAGATCTCTGATGTGGCGTTGTTAGGCTATGTTACAGTAAAAATAGCTGATTGTAAGAATAATCCTGAAACTTTGTTCCAATAAAAAAAAAAAAAAAATCATGCAAACACAAAAAACGGATTAAAATGTTGCTTTACTTGCAGTGTGTAGATAAAAGCAGTTTGACCGTTTCTGTGTTTTGTGTTTTAGGTGGTCAGAGATGTGCTGCTGCTGGGACACAGGCAGGCGTTTGCTTGGGTTGACGAGTGGATAGGTACAGCTACAAGGATTTAATTTGTTTCAACCCGTTTTGTATTTGTCAGCTTTTTTTAAAATTAGATTATTGTACTTGGCGATGCATCATTCATGCCACCTGCATTTAACAAGTTTGTGTACGAACAGCATGGATCCTCTGCTCACTACTAACCCACCAACGCCAAACACGGCTACCACCATCAGCTCGCTTCAGTTAAATAATAATAATAATAAAAAAAAACCAAGATTCTTTCATGTTTCGGGAGAGAAATTCAAACCAATCTGATTTGATAAAACATCTGTAAAACGAGCGTCGGATCTTATATTTTCTGTTTTCGAGGAACAATTTGTCATATTGTTACATGAGCGTCATTGAAAAGCTGAAACTGGTGCAGTTGGTGTTGGCTCTGTCCGTTTCCTCAGGGCCTTGTGTGCCCCTCTCAAGTAGCTGCAGCACATTTACTCCTCCTCAGCTCTTCAGCTATTTTTTTTCTCATAGCTGTGGGGCACACACACACACACACCCACACACACACACACACACACACACATACAAAATAAGGCTGTTATCTTTACCCAGAAACATTCACCAGTCCTCTCCACAAAAACCACTAACCTCAGTACTCCCTCTTCTCTGAAACCTGGATGCCTCTTAATGCTCCTAAAGTGTTTTTCCCTTAAATTACTTTCTTTTTTTTCCCCCCTGTGGAAAAAAAAATTGAACCTTTTTCATTTTTCTTTCCAATGATTCCACCTCCTCTTGCTTATCCCTTAATCTTGAAACATCCCCAAAGCTTCTCCATCTCTCCCCTCTCTCCCTCCTCCTCTCTCGCTCCCTCTTGGCTCGGACGTGTCCTTCACTCTCTTTGGGTTGTGGGGCAGCTAACACTTTACCCGCTACATCGCTAACCTCGCCGCAGCTTATCAGTGCCAGCGAATCCTTTCCTTCTCTTAACCGCCTGTGAGCCGGAAAGCCATGATGGAACGGTACCAACGTTTTGACCTTCATTGCACCCCTGCTTCCCTCACCTTTTGCAGATATGACTTTGGATGACGTTCGGGATTACGAGAGAAATATGCATGAGAAAACCAACATTAAAGTTTGCAATGAGCAGCAAGAGCATTCCACAACAAACCCATCTTCCCTGGATGACATAGAGATCCATGACAAAGCAAGTGTATGTGGCTTTTTTTCTTTTTGCTCCATTTTTCCGTTCTCTGTCTCGTATTTTTAGGTGGTAAAAGCTTCATAAGGCATTGCATTTGGAGCTAAAAAAGAAGGAACATTTGACTGGCATTTTTAAAAAAAAAACTAACAGTTGGTTAAAAAAATAAAAACATCATGGTAATATAATAATAATACAAAAATAGTAAACCTATCCTTTGGTTTTTAAGCAGTGTTTTGTTTTTCTTTTGTTTGGTTAACAATTATTATTTTCAGTTCCTGATTTCATTTTTAGACAAATATTTCCTCTAAAGGGGGAAGAAAGACTAAACACATTTACCTATTCAGGAATTTATTCCTACTTATACATAAAGTCCATTCAGACTGGAACTGTTCACCTTAGTAAGCTCCTGTAAACACTCACTTTGCAGCCTGCAATTTGTATTTGCAAACACCAGAGGGCACTCCTCTTCTAAAGAAGGCATGTTAAAGTAGCAAGCAGGCTTCTGAGTCTCCAAAGGATCCTTCAATTAAAGTTTAATGATAAAATTGAAAAATGCTTCTTAGTAAAAATAAGACTTGGTAACTGCACTAGTTTTCAATTCTGTTTGCAAGAGATGTTTGCTTGAATTTGCAATCAAGCTTTTTAAAAACAACATCCTGTTTAGTGAGGTCATCACCAGCTGACAAATTGTAATTAAAAAATTATATATAAAAAAACATTGCGTTGATTAAATCACTCTTCTGAATCCCTCTTTTGGCTTATTAAACCAAAATGGCTCTGAATAGCTTTCTACTGATGTATATCATTTATTATAGTCATATGTCCATATATTTAGGTCACAAGTGGATGATAGAAATAATTTTAAGTAGGTTTGAGTCGTCTGTAAGGCGAGATGGATTTGACTCCTGATCCCACGGCTGGCCGCGCCTTTTCTGGGTACAAAAAGGCCATACATGCAAAAGAGCAATATAATCAGCAGCTCCTTCCAAAACATGAACAAAATAGATCATTTGTAGTAAGATCCACATGCCAAGACAATGTCAACACATGAACACATGAAAACACTAACCTGTGTATTGTCTCTTGTAAAATCTCTTTCCAGACATGACAATGGATGAGGTGAGAGAGTTTGAGCGTACCATCCAGGAGGCCACCAACCAGAAGATTGGGGTGTTTCCCCCATCAATCTCCATAAGCGAGACCCCCTTGTCCTCCTGCGCCCTAACCGGCCCTGCCAGTGCCCCGTCAACACCGATGTGCACGGATGCACCCGAATCTCTCTCTGTCCCCAAAGACCGGCCCCGTAAAAAGTCCGCCCCTGAAACACTGACCCTACCTGAGCCCGTCCCCAGCGAAGCCGCAGAGGGCTCTACCCTGAACCAGTTACCCGTTTCCAACCATCTCCAGTCATCCACATCTCCTTCCGACTGCGACCCTGCTGAAATGGGCGAGCAGTAGAACAGCCTCCATTGTATACTTCTTCTTTACCCGTTGTCTTATGAGCCCAATGAGGGTACCCTTGCCTCCAAGCACCAGTGCCCTGACTTTCAACTTGTTTAGCCATATCCAACGATAAAACATAATCGTTATACCAATCCCTCTATAGGTCTTCATTAGCGTCATTGATGCCATCCAGGCAGCTGTAGGCCCGGTCACTTTGGTGTGGCCGAGCGTAAAGTCAAGCGAGCCAGATGTCAGATCTTTTCTAATTAATGCATTTAATGTTTATCGAAAGCAAAGATTATTTTTGTTGAGTGGCAGTTCTTTTTGTAAATAAATCCTTTTCATTGTTTCCGTAGTTACGTTTTCTTCAATCAGACTATCTGGCCACGAATTATTGCATTTTGAAGTAGTTGCCTTGACACCACAGAGCCAGTGGAGATTCAGCTTCGATAGTGTTCAGAGTAATCTTACCCGTTACTAATCTGCATAGTTGATAGCATGATGATGATCGACTTGATGACTCAAACTGGAACAGCACAGTAGAAGTAGAACAGAACGCCGGAGAGGCAATCAAGTACATTGACTGTAGATCCGTTGAAGTGTTTCTGTAGCCAGTCGGCCTGGCATGTGGATCGCGCTGTACTCGTCGTTTCCTCTCTTAACTCAAAAAGAATGCAAAATCTGTACAATCATGAAGAGAATGCACCTCAGGTCTCCCCAAACTCTACCTGGTTCGCACTCCAAAGGCAGGGACGCTGTTATACGTAACTCTGCCCGCTTATTTGCCAAACCATTTTATACTTCCAGAGATGTTATAACACAAAAATATATGTAAAAAAAAAAAACCCACAAAAAAAACAGCCTACTTAAACCTGGGAATGTTTACACATCTTAGACCTTTTAAATGAAACCGTCACTATGTCTGCAGTTGCAGTTTGAAGTAGGTGGTTTAACGCTTGCAAAATTTTATTTGTTCATCCTCTGTATCTGAAGACGATTAAGAGGTCGGTATCAGCAGGAGTACGTTGATTGCATTTTCAAAGTCAGATGTTGCCTGAAACTAACGACGGATAGCTTGTGTGACATAAATGTGATTCAGGAAAATCAAATCAGTCAAATCACTTTCGTCACATGTTGGGGGAACAAAACGCCTTTTTAGGACAGCTGTTAGTCACCGACTGACCCTCGCGCACAGTGAAGGTGATGAAAAGTCGGTGCTAAATTTGAAAAGACGGGCACATGTGTCAAGCTGACTTGTGTATGTGCTTCATTAGGCGCACAGTGTGTGAAGATTGAACTTGCCAGCCCAGATTGGTGAAAGAAAAGCAGAGCTTTTAGGCGAAACGAAAACATCCTTTGCAGACACCAGTCATTTATTTTATTTGTGTATTGATGGTCGTCTGTCAAAGAACCAGTAGATTTTAGTACACCGATCAATATACTCTTTTTGTTTTCCAAACAATATTATTCAACGAAGGGGTTTTTATAATGCTGCATGGAATGTGTTCACAACTTGTATACAAAATATATGATGTGTGATTATACTGTGTATGAATGGATTGTTACAGTATAAGTAATGTAACTCATGATGAAAAAAAAAATGCTTCCATTGGAAGTCTGAAGTAATTTTGTACAGTAGAAAATCAGATTTCGACTGAAATGTAAGCATGTTCAGAGTATTTACTGTAGGCCTATGAACTCTTTGAACTCAGTGCCTCTGCATGCTACAATTTTATCATCGCCTACCTGCGTGTACATCCAAATTTTATTATGAGTTCAGCTACAGAAATCCAAAATTTCATGACTTTTTATTACATGTACAACTCTGATGACTTACAAAGACACTTTGTGGGCATGGATGCCTTTCATTATGAGGCTCTAACCATGGATTTAATTTTTCTTAAGTACATGGTTAGAATCCCATTGTTTGAAGTGGAAAGTACCATTACGTCATGCTCAAAAATGCAGCGTTGGCACATTTCACCAGCAAGTAAAAGGACAGGTCTCAACTGGGTCTATAAACCTTGATTATAAGACCAGAAATTTGGCATTATTGTCTACATTATCCAACATTCAAGAATATTAAAACTTGCTTATCAGATTTGATTTTTTGCTGTTCAGACTGAAAACTTTCCCTACGAGATCACTTGGGTTTTGGTTTGTCACTTCTACCATCTTCAGTTTTTCTTACAAAGGTTTACCTTTTGAGTTTGCTCTCGTTTCACCTTTACATTGACGTATGAGTTTGTCACCTGCAAAAATGTTTAAACACTTTGAAAAGTTTTTAGGCAACAATAATTTTCCTACGATATCAGACAGCGGAGAAGTTATCCCCATTCTATCAATGGTTGCATATCAGCATGGCTGTATGTCTATATTTTAGCTTTATAAATCCACAGTTGGGCCATCCTTGTTTTTAAAAATCACTGAAGTCGTTCCTTGTGTCCTAATTTCAACGAGGTAAAAAGTTTTGGGTAAACAAGAACAAGTCCTGAATTGTAAAGACATTCATGTGTATGAGGAGTCTGTCTGAAGTCACCAGAGTTTTTGCATTGCATTCCCTACACTGTAGTCTGGTAATCATTTGCAGTTCAACCTTATATTACAAATTATTTTTTAAGGTCTTTTTTTGTTGTTTTTTTTACAATCCTTTTTCTTTTTTTCCAATAGACCCTCCTTCAGTTTTCTTCTGAGATTTTAAGTAAGACCGTTCCAACAAACTTCTAGTATTGCCACTGCAGGAAGATGCAGAACTCGGACATATCAAACTATACCACCAGATTCTCAAGCGACAGGGCTAACTTGCTGTGTTTTTCATTCAATCGCTGACGCTGGCGTAGATTTCTCAGTCATCCAGGTCAGGACGATCCTTAGTGCTTGAGTAGAAGGCAACTGGACTTCTTCCGTCGCTTCTTGTCCCAGTTCACACCATGGGACATGTGACCAAAACACGTGTCTTAACCTTCAATTGTCCGGTTAGTGTGGTTCCATGATCCGTAAACAACTCCAACCATGTTCAGAATTGAAGAAGCCCCTCTGAATGAGCGACGAAACGTCTTCACGAAACGAGAGAAGTCCAGTTCTGCTTAAGCACGTAGGATTCGATTGCTGACATTACTCAGATGCATCCTGCACTTTCCAGTCTTTGACACCTCAATTGACAATGAAGGAATGTGTTTATTACCGGTGTTGTGGGTTCGGTGGACCAAAAATCCGCTCATACGGCACAGTAACTTTGAAGAGACAGCCTTGAAGAGAAGATATTCAGCGGTCTTACCATAGTATTTCGTCGATAATTTGTATAGATTTTCATTTAGATGGAAAGAGAGAAAAAAATAGATAAAACTGTAGCTATTTATTTGTAACCGTAGCTTTTGTTGTTGCCTTTTAAGGATAAACAAATCTACATACCAGTCATTGGCCGTCTGTTTAGATCTATTTTGTATAGATGATAGATGCTTACTAGTCTGGTATCGACCACCTCTCGTCAGGAAAACATCGATCCAGGGACATGTTTGATCCACCATGGGCTATTAAAATAATGCAAAGTGTATGTGGAACGTTAATCTCTGCTCTGTTTAAAAGAGTAACCCAATAGCTCTTGTAAATACAGCTGTTGATTAATATTGTAGATTTCTTATGTGGAGCCTGCTCTGGGTTTCATTACTGATGTGCCATGAATGTGCTGATGGACTGAAAATGGACAAGGTAAATCTTGGTGTGTGTGTGTGTGTGTGTGTGATGAGGGTTTGGGAAGCTTTCACAGACGTGATTTAAATGCTTTGATTTGAGTCGGGCTTAATGTGTTTTTATCAATGAAGTTGCTATTCTGATCTTAGTTCAGTTTAATTCTTTTCATTTAAATATCGAGATTCTTTGTAGTGCTGCACTTTTTTTTTTTTTTTGCTGTCCAGTTGCTTCTAATAAACCCCCCACAAGGGGGCGTATTATTTCCTAAGTTGTAAAGCAAATGGATGCTTTGCATTTTAGTGGCGTGGCTGCTTTGACGTTTACCCGCCTTGTTAATCTCCAGGCAGATAATGTCTCCTTTTTCCTTTTAAATAGTAAACTTTGCTGTTATTTGATTTTAGTGATTGCTGTAACCCATTTCATTCCTCTTCACCTCCCGATGCGGTTTGCGCTCAGACAAGCCGTTTTGCTGTCTTCTGCTCTCTGGGATCTGTCTCATGAACTTCGAACTCATCTGACGAGAAGCTCATCTCAGAGTCTGCTTGAATATTCAGGCGCACTTCGAGTCGATCCAGCTTCGTGAAACAGACCCCAGGAGTGCCATTCCTGTTTACCTGCTGAAAGTTGCTCTTTGTTCTTCCACTTGGAATATTGTGTTGTACTTGGTATATTTTTACTGCCCTTTGAGGTTTATTTGGTTCTTTGTTGTAATTATTGTTTAACAGTTTTCTTAAAACGGATGAATAAACTTTATTAGCTATTGTCACTGTGTTATTGTTGACTTTATTTGTCATGCATCCCTTACATAACACTATGGAAGCATTTTTATATTTGAAGTACACATCTGCAGTCAGAATTGGAAGACAAACGTCTTATATTCAAAATTTAACCACATAGCTTTCACTATATAGCCATCCTCTACCAGTGTTAAAAAAAAAACCTTTCAGCATTGTGCTAAAGATATTATGCCCAGAAGATTTGTATTTACAGGCAACAAAAAATGTACATGCAACTTAAATCATTTGGACAATAAACAAATACTGAGTGCCCACAGGCACCATAGATCAACTTTATGATCTTTAGAAAAGTTGAGAGAGAAACCAAGAAAGAAAAACTCGATTGAAATGAAATCAGACCAGTTGTCAGGAAAGGAATTTGTTTTGGTGCAAAATGTCTGCAGACACCACAGATTAAAAGCAAAAGGCCTTGTAAAAATGTTGGCTGAAGTTATTAAAATGTGTCTCTAATCACAGTGAAACTAGGCCATAACTGGCATGGTCTGAATGACACTCTGAGGAAAAGTCAAAGTAAAGCCTTTACTTTTACTGCAGGCAAAGCAAAGGCAGCGAAGCCACATCAAGTAATAAAGGAAACATTCATTCAAAGTCAAATGCAGGTTGCATCAAAATAAACAATCCAGAGTTACTAAAGCAAAACTTCCTGATAGCACGGCGAGCTGATTAATGCTGGTTCTGATTGGTTCTTTCTGACCGAGCTGAGTAATTCTGCAGAACACAGGGAGGAGGCAGAGGAGATCCATTATTTTCCCCAGAGATTATCTTATGTTAGGACAGCGAAAGTTTTAATGTATATCTAACATCGTTTTGTTTAAGATATGCTGCAGCTGTTCACTGCTTGGTTGAGGTTGAGCCGCGGCGCTCCGTCTGTGAAATATTACTACCAGTAGCGAATAGCGGCGGTCCAACAGCGAGAGCAGAACCAGCGTCTTTCACCGCTACCTCGAAAACTTAAATTATTTTGTCGGTTTATTTGTTTAGCTTTCTGACCGTGATGCTAATCCAGGTGAGTGTTGGTAGTTGTGTCCTGCTTTACCTGCTGTCTAGCCGCTCCGGATGTCCTTTAGTTCCTCCTCTGAGCCTCGATGTAGCCAAACTCCGTCAAGTGTTTGTTTTTTAAATGCCATATTAGATTCATTGTTTTGATGCATTTTGACGAGGTAATTTTCCGCCGCAACACGCAAACGTCCCCACGGACCTTACCGCAGGGGCCGCTTCTCATTGGCTGATGCCCATTCTACGTGGTCACGTGTGAGGCCGTCTCACAAACACCGTTAGCTTCCCGTTAGCTAACTACAGCAAAATGGCGGAACTGATACAACTTCTACACCTTGAAGCCTGTCTGCTACACAGTCTTACGTTAGCTAAACAGATCAATTTGCAATGTGTCTGTATCTGACAAACACTAAAGATTTTATTTTAGCAGAAAAGGCTTTGGACTAAACTGTTACTCGTGTTAGCCACGTTAGCACCAAGTACAGCTAGTCAATCAACCATCGCTGTGTTCAGGGAAGCGCTGATTAATAATCGAGAAATAAATATGAAGCCTGGAAACTTGATATCGTAACGGACTGAATGTTATGTTTTTAACGTAATCTTTGCTCGTCTTTAGGAGCGCAGGCGGTTGCCACGGTAACAGGTGTGCTTAAACTACAAAGAGAGAGAGAGAGTGTAAAAAGGTAGGAGTGGTTTTGAGATGATCATCTGTTCGGGTTATTTTACCTTTGTTTACCTTTGCTGTGGCAATACGATATATGACATGACAATACATACATGACACTATATTCAAGACCATGCATTTATTCACACCACTATTATTCTATTGTCATGAATGGCCTCACACACATAAATAGATTATTTCTGTGTGTTAACAGTATTTCTGCAGAGCAACAAGAGTTTGTAGTCAACATCCCACTTCCTGCTTCTCATAAGACCCCTGCAGACCACTTCCTGTGGAGCTCAGACATTCAAAACCACAAATTGATAAACTAAAACTTAATAAAGATTCTGTGCAAAGAAACAGCTCAACCACCAACTAGAAGTTAAAATCAACCCTAGAATTAAACAAAAATTAATCATTTAAAGACATTTTGGACTTGAAGTTACCATTTTTCATCTGTGTTATGGCTCTTTTAATTTGGCTTACAAACTTAGTACAACTAGGACTTTGCTTTATTTTATTTGGTCAGGTGAATTCACAAAATTACCAATGTACAGATGCAGAACAAAGATATTCATTTAGGACAAATAATCACCATTTTGTAGTTAATTATTTTGGAAAATACTTTTAAAGAAAATGTCTTTTGGAATATTTGAATGTCCTACAAGTGTTTATAATATAAATTAAGACTGCAGTTAAATAAGCAATAACATGAAAACCATCAGGACGATCACAGCACCCAACACAACAGCCACGTAGCTTTTCTGTTTGCGTTTCACGAGAATGAAAGAGTTTATCATTAGCAGCGCAGCGCATGCTGACATGGTCACAGTGTTGCCTCCACCCCAGTTTAAAAATCCTCCACCCAAAAGGGATTTTGTCAGCTCCTGACTCAGTTTGCAGTTTTGGTCTGCTTTTGGTTTCTTGGTGCTCTGAAGCTTGTAGACCACGCCGCACCACGGGTCGCCCGTAACAACGTCCGTGACCCGGAAAACCTCATAGGTTGGAATGAGCACCTGTCCCCTCTGGTTTACGCTGGAGTAATGCGTGATGTCAGCACCGAAACACGTTTGGATCTCAAAACAGGAGACGTTGCCTTTGACCTTAGATGACTGCTTGCTTGAGATTGCCCAGGTGAATCCCCCAAAGCGGACGTTTGTGTTGACGATATCCCGCTCGAACCGTTTCCAAGTTCTGAGGTAAACGGTTCGGCACTCTGAGTGGTTCGGATTCAGGGCTTGAATGGCATCGGTCAAGTAGAAATACAGAAAATGAAACATGAAGCCGTCCGTGCTGTACTTGTGTTTTCCCGTTTTCACGGCCGTGTTGAAATCCTTTCGGATGTTGGCCAGTTTTGTGAAAATGTACAAGGACGTGGCGTGATCGTCTTGCAGGTGCTTGTGCAGAGGTTTCTTGGCATTTCTCTCGACTACAGCCCAGGCGTAGCTAAAGTTCATGTTGACTTGCCACTCAAACACACCATACAGGTTGATGAGAGACATGGATTTAGAACGACAGCCATCATACATGTCGTCAATGGAATCTGGAGCCATATCCAGGGGTAAGACTGCAGCATTCTGGAATGAGAGATGGTTGATCATGTGAAACACTTTCAGGAAATAATTAAAAATAATTGTATTCTTCAATTGCCTGGAATTTTTCTACTGTGGAAAATATGAGTATTAAGGCAACACTAAGACAATAAAAAATCAAATTACAAGAACAGAGTCATAACAAGTACTACTAGCATCATACTGCTAGCATCATACTGCTTGTATCATAATTCTTTTCTTCAGGGGTGACATGGCAAAAAAAAATATGTTTTTACATATCTGTTAAAACTATCACTATGTCGTGACAGTGTGGTATCAGATAATATGTGAAATAATATTTGCTACACCACAACAGAGGTCACCATGAATGCTAAAGCTAGTTAGCATGACCACCAAAGACGGAGGTAACAGGAAGTTGTTTCTCCGCCACTAGAATACATGAGCCAACTAGTCACAACATGGAGAGTTTAAACAAATATGTAAAAAAAAAAAACACAACCACCAGAGGGAGCTCTAAACTGTTAGTGTAACTTGCATGGGGCAGAACAGACAGTAGTGGAAGAAAACCTGTTGCAGGCTGCGAAAGACTTGAGTCAGGACACCAACATTAAACATCCACAACTCATAGCTGGTATCCTTCCAATCTCACTGAGTTTAGTCACCATATTTTATAATAAAAAAACATATCCATAATGTAATGCTGCTCCCCCGCCCGAAAAGTTTTACTCTAATTTCATCCAATTAATGATGCTTTCTTTGTCTTGGCACATTAAAACCCAAATAAAATATAAGGAAATTTGTAATTGTGACATGATAAAATGTGAAAAGGTTTGATGTGTCTAAATACTTTTGCAAGGAACTGTAGTAAACTGCTTCTTAGCTTTTGGTTTATTTAAGGAAAACAAAATAATCTCACCTCGGCAGACCTCTGGTGCCACCACAGGATTAGAAACGGGCCATTATACAACAGGACCAGGACCAGGAGCAGCAACAGTCCGCAAAGAGAAACCAGGTTTCTCAAGAGTTTAATCCCACGCGTTGATTCCCACCAAAATGTCATATCTGGTTTAAAGAAATGACCAAGGAATGTTGTTGACTTTTTAAAAAAAACTTGAATGTTTTTGAAGATCGGCAATTTACTGTTGTCAAGGGAAAACACAGGGCTTTTTAAAATCTTGTAATCCACCTTTAGCAACAAAATGAAAACATTTAGGCTTACCTTTTTACTGCAACTGGCTTCATAATCCATGGAGCACAAAAAAAGACAGAGGCTAGGACAGGAAATGGTTTTTTATCTCCACCTAGACATTGCTGCAGGACAGGATTTACAGGTGCAACTACTCAGCCCACACCTTCATTAAACCGGTGCGCAAAATAACCAAGAGTTTGCATGCTGTGTTTGCACAGAAGTTATTGCTAGATAAGAAACAACTGATCAAGTTCACCTTTCATCTTACTCATTTTTTGAAACTTCTGGCTTTAGTTTGCAGTTTGCTATGCTGCGCCATGTAGATTTTTTTTTTTATAATCATCATTTGTATGCATTTATATGTAATATACACTCCACTTTCTGCCTGTGTTTGCACGGCTAGAGGAAGATCCTCCAGGTGGTAAAACTGGCGAATCCGGTTTAGCTACCAGCTCTGGCTAACGCAAACAAAGGTGAGTCATTCAAGCTCAGAAAACACAGAAACACGCAACATTTACATGTAGCCTTCATCACAGCGGTGAACAGCATGTGGTAAGTTATCAAACTTATTTTCCCATTTATTTCACCCTCCTCTGTATGTGAGCTGCCTGTGGTTAGTTTGAATATTTGGAAAAATCTTTGATAGATTCATGAAATCCATGGCAGGGTTGGAGCTTTGCAAAATAGGTCACTAATTCCCCATTTTACCAGATTTTCTTAAATCATGTACATTACTTGGAAGTAGGTCAAGTTATGCCAAAAGATTTTAGATTTCGGGGTGCCGTCTCAACTTACTCTGATTATGTTGAGTTACATGGTGTGTTTTCTTTCTTCCCCCAGATGAATGATGCCATCTCTGAAAAGGCAACAGAAGGTGTCTGCATGTGTGACTGCTTCTTTGTTGTTTTTAGAAGGACT
The DNA here is from genome assembly GCF_002775205.1 of Xiphophorus maculatus. Lineage (NCBI taxonomy): Eukaryota > Metazoa > Chordata > Actinopteri > Cyprinodontiformes > Poeciliidae > Xiphophorus > Xiphophorus maculatus. Next base: position 24,959,914 of record NC_036447.1, on the reverse strand, counting down.
GCTTGTAGCTTTTGTCATATATATGTGTCTCAGTTGGAGGGACACTGTTGGAGAGGTAAGTCACAGTTACCCAATCATACTTTAAACTGCAAATTATCATAAATATCAAATGACCGACGTGGAATTTAAAATTCAAGAGCCTGACGTGTGTTTTTAAGCTATCACACAAGCCTTTGTCTGATTGTTTTTGACCATTTTTAAAATGAAAATGTGCAACAGTTCTCCACATGTGTGAGCACTCTCGAAGCATTTTTCTCCTGTGCTTTTTAAGAGTTCTCGACATCTGACCTCTGACCTCGATGACGACAAGTTTGCTGGCTGCAGAACCGAAGTCGAGGTTCTGAATGATGAGGCCATGGAACAGAAATGGCACACCTGCAGTGCAAATTTCAGCAAAGCCTGGAGCAAAGCAGAGCAAAACCTGAAAGAACCAGCAGAAAAGTACATGGAGAAAAGCCATTCTCTGGCTTTATACATGTTCACTGATGTGGTGCTGAAACAGGGGAACAAGAACTCTGAACCTGCAGAAAGAACTCCGAAGCAAAGGGCCGCTTTCGAACCCATCTCCCTTTATTCCTCTCTAAGTGAGGCGATTCTAATTTTAAAACAAAATCAGGTGATGTGTTTGAGTACAAACTACAGAACCGAAACCGTTTTGGAGCTCAACATCTCCACTGGCCAGGTTCGGTTCAGCACCTTCATTTTAGGCTCTGATGAGTGGGATTTTAATGGAAATGTTTCATGTTTTGAGATATACTCTTGCTTTGGAGCAAACATAACTAAATACTCCGTCCTTAAAGGGAATAATCAAGTGGTGATTCCTCCGTATGAAGTTTTTACAGTCACTGACATCCAGAAACAAACCAGTTCATGTGAAATCACTTATAAACTCACAAGTAATTTGAACTGTGTTTATGACAAAGAGCGCAACCAGTTGCAGTCCATATCTGCATTACCTGTGGAGGGATTTTGGCTCATTTTCACCATAATTTATTTTGTCCTTCTGTCGCTTTTACTGCTCTGTGTTATTGTGAAGCTTTATCGTAGAATCAGATCAGCTGGCAGAGTTTCAAATTCGCACAGCACTATCCAATCCCATTACAGCCTGTAATGTTGCTAGTACACAATACCGTTACATATAAATAAAAAGAGAAACTAGAAACAATGTTTACCTCATGTTATTATTTCTTTTTGTAAGTCAAGTGATGCAGCATTTCCCTTACCGTCACCCCCAGCTCACAGTTTAACTGCCATGTCATTAATTTTATTAACCAATCTAAATGCACCCTGATCATTTTGGGAGTTATTTCTGTTCCTACGTGGAACGTGGCCCATTTTTAAAATTTGACATCTGTTTGGGAAATTAACAGTAAAGCTGCTAAAATATGTCCACACTTCAACTTTCACTCTATATGAACAAAAGTATTCACATTAATTAATACATCAAGTTTCACAGTTTCCTCCCTGGCAAATGTTTGGCTACCAGTGTGCATCGTCACTCGATGCATTCAGGTGTCACTTGGAGTTCAAAGAACTCGTTTCCTCTCTGCACCACCATGTTGATGGCGTCGCTGCTCCTGACCGCCTTGTAGATCTCCTCAGGGGTTTTTCACCGTGACCTTTGATCTCCAACACGATGTCTCCCAGCAGCTGAAATAAATGCAGCAGAAAAACCTTTATTTACTATAATAAACTTTTATTGATTACACACAACTTTAACTTGGTTTCATTACATAGAAAACATTTAGAGGATTTTCCTCACACTCTGAGGAAGAAGTAAAGCCTCATATTTTTAGTTCTGGGTTGATTTATTCAAACTTTTTGTACAGTGTTAAAGATTTCTGATCTACGACACTAAAAAAAATAAAATTATGACAATAAAGTCACACAAGAAGTTGAAATAATAAAGAATAAAGTAGTATAAGAATAAAGTCATAATATGACTTTTTTCTGATAATATGGCTTATTTTTTTCTTAGTATGACGCTAATACTCTGTATTGGTCACACTTTTTTCTCTAATTTAAAAATTAATCTGAATCAATACCAACTCCTGTTAAATGAGAATATAAGCATACAAAATATGTTCATCACATTTTAAGCACAAAATTGGCCTGTTTTAGGGTCTCTGTCACTTTAAATCCAAATAAGCTGCTGCTGGCCACGCCCCCAACTCAACGTTAACACTCGCGCCAAAATGGCTGCCACCAGGTGCGCAGTTAGACAACCGTACATCTTCGACCCTAAATCAGACCCAAAAGCATAGTAAGTGGAGCCTCCTGCACAGCTAACAAGAACGCAGCTAGTGGTTTCTAAATTGTAAGTCAACAACAAAACACTTTACAGCACACATAGTGGGAAAAGTGTTATAGCTGGATTCGATTTAGAGCCAAAATTGCAAAATCTTTTACATTTTCAGCCGTGTTGTTCACTTTAACACTGCACTGTGTCAAACAAACTAAAGAGCAGACGAGTAATTCAAGTGTAGAAATATTGCTTACAACATATTGTGACTATATTATGTAGAAATATTTAATACATAGGCTCTAGTAGAGATTAAAATGGTACAAACCGTGTAAAATATGCAGCCTTCATTAGAAGTAATAACTAGAACAGGCCCAATAAGTAATGTGAGGTTGACCATTACTTGCTTTAGATCAGTCTTTCTCTAACAGCAAATACTGAAGGCTGTTGAACATGTCTTCACTGCAGACAGCCGCTGCAGTGAAGACATGTTCAGAAGGGGCTTCATTTACCTGTATGAGAAGGAAAGGAAGAAGACAAAGACCGGGCAAACGGATCCAATGCGACGGTTCCTCCAGCCCCTCCTCTCGAAAGCGATTAAGGTATTTTTGGAGAGGAGCTAGAAATTTCTAATTTGGTTGAGAAAAATATCCCTGATGAAAAAATAACCGATCATTTTGAGGCTGGAGAAGTTTCAGTAACTGGGACACAACATGTGTTGATGAGTTCAGTTACTAAAACATTCATGACAAGAGACACAAAATCTTCTGGGATCAAAGGGTAAAAAGATTAGACAGGTTTCCTGTTTGCAGGTTTCTCTCCGGGCGCTCCGGCTTCCTGCCACAGTCTAAAATCATGACTGTTTGGTTAATTGGCCTCTAAATTCTCCTTAGATGTGAGTAAAACATTCATTTTGTGAATAAAACGGTTGGACAGTGGCTCAGTTGGGAGCACTGTTGCCTTGCAGCAACAAAGTCCTGGGTTTGAATCCCCTCTCTCATAACCCACTTTCCTGTCTACTACTATTAAATAAAGGCCACTAGAGCCTTTATTTCAGAATAAAGGCTCAGAAATAATTAAATGTATTTCTGACATTTAATTACAAAATGTCAGAAATACATTTTGTAATTACATTTCATAAATAAAATATAGAAAAGACATTTGCAGGTTTTTTTCCGGGGGCTCCGGCTTCCTGCTACAGTCTAAAATAATGGCCATATATATATATATATATATATATATATATATATATATATATATATATATATATATAAACACACACACAGACACACACGCCTGTTTGCGCAGCTATCTTTGCGGGGACTTTCCTTTGACATCCATTCATTTCTACAGCTTAAACCTTACCCTTATCCTAACCATTACATACCTAACCCTAACCAAAACTCAATTCACACCTTAGTCCTAAATCTGACCCCTGACCCAAAATAAACTTCTGCCTTAAGAAGTTTAAAAAGCTCAGGTCATTTTGTGCTTTGAGGAACATTTTCACGTCAACAGAAGGAAGAAGCAGCAGAGAAAATAGGTTTGAAGTGTCTTTCATGGCTTCAAACCTGAACTGAAAATGATTCCCATGTTTCCATTCTCAGACCATTTCTGGTTCCAGGATGAAAATGAATCGGAGAGAAAAAAGATCAACTTTCCAGTTGAATCCAGTTCAGATCAAAACTCAATGAAGCCTCTAAATGGAGTCCAGTTGGAATTGGATCTTTATTGATCCAAAGAGACAAACAATTTCAGACACTAAATGACAGACATGAGAAAATAAACAGGAGGAAAGTCTGCAGAGGTCAGAGGTCATCATCATGATCCAGTCAGTCTCTTTAGACTCAAACTGCTGCAGCTTCAACCTCTGAGGATCAGCAGGACACAGAGACCATTCTCTACTTTACAGAGATCAGTCCCACCTGCAGAGAGAAGGAAGGAGAGAGCAGATCAGTGAGTGTTTCCAGCCTCTCTCCAGCAGCAGTCAGTGACGCAGCACATCCAGTAGATGGTTTCCAGGCTGCAGTCAGACTGATCTCAGAGCTGTGATCAAGATGAACCTGATCGGTTGTTTCCTGTTGAATGAGGACCACTGTCTCTAAACATGTTGGATGGCTGGACGCTGGAGTCCAGCTGGACTTCCTGGAGACATGGACACAGCAACAACACTCATCTTCACACCAACACGGGAACACAGCAAGCTGCTGCTCCTCTGATTGGCTGATTGCTGTCTCTGTGTCCAACCAGGAAGCCTGAACCATTCTCCTCCCACTGAGAAGCTGCAGCTTTACTGGGAACACTGGAGCGTTGCTGTGAGGCTAACTGGGTTTAGTTCAATATGCTGACAGCAGCTGGACTCTTTACAAACATTTACTTACCATACAGTCTTTACAAGCTCTTTCAGCTGTTGAACATCTGACTCCTTCAGGTTGTTTCCTCTCAGGTTCAGTTCTGTCAGCTGGAGGCTGTTGGACTTCAGAGCTGAGGCCAAATAATCACAGCTGATCTTTGACAACCTGCACCAGTTCAATCTGAATAAAGAATAAAAGATGTGAGCTGAAGCCAACAGGACGCAGGTTAACCAGTCCAACAGAACCAGTTAAAGATTCTCATGAATATTAATGCCAACAAGCTGCTGCTTCAATAAAGACCTGCTGACTTCAGAACCAGAACCTGATACTGGGTCATGTTGTGTTGGAGGATTTTAGTCAGTAAAATCATTTCAGGTTCTGATCAAAGTGTTGAAGCATCAATCATTGATTATAGATTTGTTCCTGTTGGATTCCAGGAGCTGGAATTCACTTTTCTAGACTGGGTTGAATGACCTTTGACCTGCTTCACATGAGGGGGATTTCTACACACTGGGGGTCCGAATGCTGTCCTGTTCTGACCTCAGATCAGCAGGTCCAACTCAGTTACACAGAGGGACTAAATTAAACTCTGGATTCAAGTCCAAGAACAAACTCAGAAAATATTTATTAGAACAGAAGATTTAAACTTTCATTTATGATCAGTTATATCTAATTATTCACAGAAATATCAACAATTATATAATTACATACATCAATGTCTCCAGTTTGCAGCCTTCAGTCTGTAGAAAACCACAGAGCTCCTTCATTCCAGAACCTTCCAGGTTGGTTCTGTACAGGTCCAGTTCTGTCAGATGAGTCGGGTTGGACTTCAGAGCTGAGAACAGAGAAGTCCAGCTGGTCTCTGACAAACTGCAGTCATCCAATCTGAATAAAGAATGAAAGATGTGAGCTGAAGCCAACAGGATGCAGGTTAAAACTGAAATATAAACAAATAAATAATAAAAATGTAGAATATTAATTTCCCTGAATGTAAAAGAAACATGATGAACTGATTCTAACATCTGATCCAGTCAAACTGGTTTAAAGAGACCAAACCAGCAGAATCAGAACATTTGATCAAAAAAGAAACTCAAAGTTTTTCTAAAAGTTTCTCAGGATCTTAAACTCAGTCGGATGTTTTTTTTTCTCTCTCCATGTTTCCTTACAGGCTGACTGCTCTGTACCATCATTTATCAACAGAGATATTTTATGTCTCCAGTTTTTGTTAATTAATCTATTAATTAGGTTTTCTTGCTGGTTGTATTTTAACTGCAGCTCATTGCTATGTATGACAGATGTAAACAGGTTTATTTCAATCTGTCTAATTCAGCGTTTTACAATATCCATTACAGCTCACATTCTGAAAGTTGATCATTTTCTCATTTTGTGCTGATTCAGTTACCGAACTATCAACTAGAAAATATTTAGCCTTTTCTGTGTGAGATTGATGTGGGTCATTTAGTTCAAGTTCTGAATCCTTCAGCAGAGACGGCTGCATAAATGGGAACATTATCATAAAGGAAAAACAGGAAGGTGCAGATGAGTCATTTTTATATCTATTTTCCAGGTAAACCACACGAGAATGATTTCAGTGAACCGCTGAACCCTGTTGCATACAAAGCATTACAAAGGTAAGATCTCATTTCCTGTCCTACAAAATAAGAGCTGAATCAAGATGTTTGAACAAAATGACTTTAACACCATAACCTTCACAAAGTCAGTATTTACCGCAGGACTGTTAATTAATTATCTTTATATTATTTATGTCTCCTTAATGTCCTGGAACTCTGCCAGAAGACTGTGGTCAACCTGATAGAGTCTGACTGTCAGAACAAACTCAGATTTTCCTCTGGAAGCTGCTCTCAGTGGTTTGGAGGATGACTGACTTGGAGTTTGCTCCATTAGTGGAATTGACACTAAAATGGAAACTCATCACTTGCTTCCATTTTGTTTTGCCAGCATAAAACTCCTTCATGTGCTGCAGCTCCATATGAGCAGGCAGCCAAGTCCCCAGAAAGCTTCCCTGTTTCTAGGAACCATTTCATCCAGAGTTAGTCTACTTTCTCTGTCCATCTCTGTCAGACTGTGAACCTTTAGTCTGAGCATGTGGAGAACCTCTCCTAGCACACCTGCTTCAGATTCATGTGCTGCAGTGTTTGCTGGTTCTGATGTCTGGGAGCAGAATACTCATGTCCTGAAGAACCTGCAGCCTGTTGAGCTCAGAGAAAAACTCAGTTATCTGGAATTTTTCAGACAAAGCTGAAGTTGGTTTCTGATTGCAGCTTCTGATTCAGGAAATGGATAAAGGGCGATTCCACCCAATGTTTCATTACTATCAGCATCTTTAATCTACTCTAGTTAAAATGAAAACACCTAGACTCTTTAAACCTGGACTGGATGATTATGAACAAATAGCAGAATATTTAAAACTAAGTGTGGGATTTGTGCAACTTCAATAAAGGGAGATTTCATTCTCTCTCTTTTTGCATCTTGACCTTTGACCTGCTATACATGAGGGGGATTTCTACACACTGGGGGTCCGAATGCTGTCCTGTTCTGACCTCAGATCAGCAGGTCCAACTCAGTTACACAGAGGGACTAAATTAAACTCTGGATTCAAGTCCAAGAACAAACTCAGAAAATATTTATTAGAACAGAAGATTTAAACTTTCATTTATGATCAATTATATCTAATTATTCACAGAAATATCAACAATTATATAATTACATACGCCAATGTCTTCAGTCTGCAGCCTTCAGTCTGTAGAAAACCACAGAGCTCCTTCATTCCAGAACCTTCCAGGTTGGTTTTGCTCAGCTCCAGTTCTGTCAGATGAGTCGGGTTGGACTTCAGAGCTGAGTACAGAGAAGTCCAGCTGATCTTTGACAAACTGCAGTCCCTCAATCTGAATAAAGAATAAAAGATGTGAGCTGAAGCCAACAGGATGCAGGTTAAAACCGAAAGATGAACAAATAAATAATAATAATAATGTAGAATATTAATTTCCCTGAATGTAAAAGAAACATGATGAACTGATTCTAACATCTGATCCAGTCAAACTGGTTTAAAGAGACCAAACCAGCAGAACCAGAACATTTGATCAAAAAAAGAAACTCAAAGTTTTCTATGAGCGGCAGCCTGGATGAGTTGAGCTATTTCTGCTCGTTCCTGATAACCAGCTGGAGACCCGACTTGGTAACTGGATCAGAACCACTCAGTTTCTTCATTAATGGCCTTGGGCTCTTATTAAAGCTGCTGAAAGCCAATGGAGGCCATTATTTCCTAAGGAGACGTGACCTGATGAAGCATCATCACAGACAAGGCTCCAACCGACCGACAGCTGTCAGACTGAAGAGGACGGTTCCTCTCTGACCCGGCCCAACAGAACCACAGCTTCAGGACAAGGCTGAGGAACCTGCTGCTGCTGCAAACCTGATGTTCATTCATTTCATCTAGATTTGCTTTTCTACAATCAGTCATTTCTTAGATTTGGTCATTAATGATGATTTGAACCTGTCAGTGTTTGTGGCTCGACTCTGGAGGAAAAACATTTCATTCTGGATGTAAAGATGAGAATCAGAAATAAGAAATAAAACAATCTGAATCTTTACCAAACCAAACTGAAACATCTCCATCATTAATTTACATCATTTGAATTATTTTACTCATTTTTGTTCATCAGTCAAAAACATTTTAAAATCAGAAAAACTGAAAAACAAAGTTAAATAATTTCAAAGTCAGAAATAAGAAAATAATTCCTTTATAAGGTCAAATGTTTTTGAGATTTTATTCTGACATTTAAACAGATTTTAAAAAAAGAAAATATATTAAATTAACTTATTAATTAAGCTAATGATTGAAGAATCAATGAATGATTTTATTGAATAAATAGAGAAAACAAACCCCAGATTCTTCACTTTACTGACTGAAGTCTCCAGGATCTTAATCAGAGGTTTCATATCAGAGTCTCCAAAGGTTTCATCTCCCAGTATGTAGATCTGACTTATTTCCAGTTCAGTCAGATCTGGGTTGGACTTCAGAGCTGAGGCCACAACTTTAACATCATCGTTTTGGAGTGAAAATTCACCAAGTCTGTGATTAGAGAAGAAATAAAGTCAGTTCTAATGAAATCAATCTGGACTAAATACTGTATGATAACAGTGATGTCATCATCTGATCTTCAATTTACTGAGTTTGACCCCACAGAGAATCTGTGCAGTTCCTGATTAAAGTCCAGGTTCTGGTATACTGGATGAAACTTCTCAACATATTAATCCAATTAAATTAAAAAACATTACAGCAGTCCTTTTCTTTGACTGGTTTAGGTCCAAACTCTTAAAGCTCAATTTCACACTTATTCTTTCAGACTAAACACAACATGAGGTCGTGCATATTTGCTTTTAATACAGATGATATTACAATGGGCCAACACTGGAAGAGGGGTTGATATATATGAGGTAGTTACCAAAAACATCTACCTCCAAGGAAACCAGTGGTAAACATCTGCTCTAAAGACTTTATATGATCCGTTTCCAGCTGAGTGGCTGCACACAGCCTGACACATAGTAAAATGAATGCCAGCAGAATGAGAAAAGAAGAAGAAGAAACAGGAGGACAATAGTTCTGAATCAGCATTCACACAATGAAAACATCTGGACTCACTGAGCCTTTCTGCAGTTCCTCACAGCTGGAAGCAGTCTCCGTCGTCCTGCTTCTGATGTGTTGTACTTCTCCAGGTCCAACTCATCCAGAACCTCTGACATCTGCAGCATGAAAGCCAGAGCTGAACAGTCAGTCACTGAGAGCTTCTTCCCTGAATCCAGCAGCCGTTGGATCTCCTGATAAAATGAGACGTCTTTCATCTCCACCAGACAGTAGAAGATGTTGATGCTTCTTTCAGGAGACATTCTATCAGTTGACATTATATACTGGTCAGGAGAGATTCTATTAGTGTTCATCTCCTTCAGGTTGGTGATGATTCTCTGGATGGTTTCTGGACTGTTCTCTGTCTGACCCAGCGGGCTTCCTAAGAGGCTCTGGTTGGACTCCACAGTGAGACCATGAAGGAAGCAGACAAACAGGTCCAGGTGGCCATTTTTACTGCTGAGGGATTTCTCCATGACTTTCTTCATGAACTCATCTAGAGATGTTTCATTGTATTCTTCTCCCAGGAACGTCTTGATCACCTCTGACTTCCTGCTGGTGAAACAGTGGAGCATGTAGACTGCAGCCAGAAACTCCTGGATGCTCAGATGAATAAAGGAGTAGACTGAGATGTCACACGTCCCTTTCTCTCTTTTAAACATCTCAGTGAACACTCCTGAGAACAACGCAGCATCTTTGATGTCAACGCCACACTTTTCAAGCTCTTTGTCATAGAAGATCAGGTTTCCCTTCAGAAGCTGATCAAAAGCCAGTCTTCCTAGAGACTCAATCAGCCTCCTGTTCTCTGGATCTTCTTCAGCTTTTCCAAAATATTTGTCCTCCTTGATTTTGAGGTGAACCTCCAGGAAGTCTATGTACATCTCAGTCAGGGTCTTGGGCAGCTCTCCTCCCTCTCTGGTCTTCATCACATCCTCCATAACATTAGCAGTGATCCAGCAGAAAACTGGGATGTGACACATGACGTGGAGACTTTTTGATTTCTGGATGTGAGAGATGATCCTGTTGGCCTTCTCTTCATCATTTATGAATCTCTTCCTGAAGTACTCCTCCTTCTGGGGGTCGGTGAACCCTATGACCTCTGTTACCATGTCGGTGAACTCAGCAGGGATCTGATTGGCTGCTGAAGGTCGTGTAGTTATCCACAGGAGAGCAGAGGGAAGTAGTGTCCCCCTGATGAGGTTTGTCAGCAGAACATCCAATGAGCTGGACTCTGTAACATCATTCAGGATCAGATTGTTCTTGAAATTCAGACAAAGTCGACTCTCATCCAGACCATCAAAGATGAACAGAACCTGTAAAGTTTCAAAGCTGCTGATTTCTTTGGTTTTAGTGAAGAATTTATGAATCAGTCCTAATAAGCTGAACTTTTCTTCTTTCAACATATTCAGCTCTCTGAAAGTGAATGGAAATATAAAATCAATGTTCTGGTTGGTTTTGCCTTCAGCCCAGTCCAGAGTGAACTTCTGTGTTAACAGTGTTTTCCCAATGCCAGCCACTCCCATGGTCATCACTGTTCTGATTGGTTGGTCTCTTCCAGGTGGGACTTTAAAGATGTCTTCTCGTCTGATTGTTTCTTGTTTCCTGGATGCTGTTTCAATTTGTCTGACCTCATGTTCCTGGTTGACCTCTCTAGTTAATCCCTCTGTGATGTGGAGCTCTGTGTAGATCTGGTTCAGAACGGTTTGATTTCCAGGTTCAGCGACGCCTTCAGAGAGATTCTGGAACTTCATCTTCAGAGACTCTTTAAGGTCAGGCTGATACTGACCAACAATATCTGAAAAAAGAAAGAAAAACAAACAAAATAAAAACAATTTGCAATATTCTAACACGTAACTGGACTAATAAAGTGGCCAGTTTGGTTCTTCTTCATAAACTTCTATGAAGGAAAGATAATTCAACAATTAGAGAAAATTCAATAAAAGTTATTCCAACATCAGTCTCAGGGCCGGCCCAAGGCATAAGCAAACTAAGCAGCCGCTAAAGGCCCCAGGGCCACCAAGGGGCCCCCACAGTGGAGCTGATTTCTTTTTTAATAACGATTTCTATGTCATCACAATAACAAAAACACACAATTTCATCATGAAGTGATTTGTTTTTACAATATATTTGACAATGTATGTAGAAATCATTATTTTATGGACAAAACGAAAAAAAAAATGCTCTTGGGGACTCGTGGTGGTCGCGGTAGGTACCGCACGCTTTGTCGGTAACATGAGCTGCCGTGCAATGTGCAGAGAGCATCCAGACGTCCAAAGCTTCGGTCAGAAGATAAGTTGGCAAAACAATGTCTCAAAAAAGGACTTATCCTTCAGGGAGAAAGAAAAGAGGAATAATAGAAAAAAGCCAAGATAAAGGTTTGTTTTAATGTAATATTTATAAAAGAGATTTGTGAAGCTGCTAATAGAAAATTAAGAATTAAGAAAGTCAGTGATTTGGCAACAGTGGGGTGAATATTGTTAACTGTAAACATTCAGACCTGACCTGGTGGGCCGGTCTGTCAGTCAAACCTCTGACTGTAGAGCAGACGAGGACAGAGGCTGATTTTTAAGCCTTTGCTGACGAAAATAAGATCAGGGGATAAAATGGGTTCCACTAGTACGTATCGGCCGATCACCGATCCCCCAAAATTAAGGAAATTGGCACTCAGAAATCAACTGGCCGATAAATGTATCTTATATTATACATGCATAGGATATAATGTAAACAGCACCATCAGAGATGCAATAAGTTTATAGCAGGTGTGCGAATGATTTAATATTCTAACTGTTGATTGCAGCCTGTCCACATTGTTAGCAGGAACAAAGGGCCCCAAAACCAAATTTCGCTTAGGGCCCCATTGAGGCTTGGGCCGGCCCTGGTCAGCCTACAAAGTCTGTAGTCTGTAGTATAGTCTGTAATCTTCTTTTGTCAACCACCAAAACCTTCAGGATGCAGCCCCATTGAGTGAACTAGAGACTCAGTCTCTATCTGACTGTGAAGTATCTGCAGTATCAGCAGTACATGATGCTTTGACCAAAGAGCAGAGTGATTTTTGTGTTCAGGTAACAGTTATTTGGCAATCAATTTGAGAACGTGTAGACAAAACATTAAAAGTCTGGCCAACTCCTTAATGTCACTTTCTATTGAAACATAGAAACCCTTAGTTGCACAGTGATTGTTAGGAAAACATAGCTGAGTTTAACTAATGTTGCCTTGTATGTCACTTCTGACCTGTTACTGTTTTGAGAAGTTTAGCAGGGAGTATGTAGCTGAGGTCATTTTATTTCCAGAGTTTCCCCCAGAAATCTTGCTCAGCCCAGCGGTTGGGGCGCCGAGGCGCTCCACTGTGTTTTTATATTAAAAGATGTTAAGTTGACAGGAAATGTAAAAATATTACTGAATAATTATATGTTACAGGAAAACATCGCCAGTGAAATGCTATTTAAAACCACAGCTATCGAGTCTTAAAAACAACAAATGAAAAAAAATTTATTAAAATGAATATCAATTATTTGCACTTCTGTTAAATCCAAATTGAGTCCATAAGACCCCCCAGGCATTCAGGGGCCCCATAAATGGTAACATTTAAAAAATTTAACACAGACCATAGATATAGAAATGTAATATTTGTTTATTGAGATTATCAATGCTCCTCAATTTGATTTAATGGTTTCAGCATACATAAATTCAAAGATTTTAAATTATTTAACATTTAAATGTAAGATTTTAAGAAGCTGGCATGTTTACTTTGAAAAAGTTCAACAAACAATCTTCATAGTTAGATTGTTTGGTTACCATAGCAACAATCTGATGCGTTTTTAATGACCGCCACAAAAACAGTTTTGGTTTCCGAGCTTTATGGAACGAGTTTTTCAGATCTCCACACAGCTGCGGGAAATAACTCCGATTAAGTAATCAAAGCATTTGACATGGTTTGATGGATCATGTAACCGGAAAAATAATATGATAAAATAAAACCAGCGTGATGTGTGGCTATGAGGCGAGAAGGAAAGCTCCTTCACTGATGTTGCACAAGGCATGTTTCAGTGACGTAGCTGCAGCAGCCCAACAGAAGCTGCTGGTAAAATGTGTGCTAATGCTATCTCCCCCTCAGTAATGTTTATAACATATAAATACTTTTTACTGCTTTTGTGTTGCATAAAAATGTAACGTCAACTGTTACTAAGTTGATTTAAAGAGTTTGGGTTTGGTTAGAGTCAAATGTTTTTGCTTTTATGAAGTTTCTCTGAGATTTTCCCTCCAAAACGTCTTTCTAGGACAGTGTACAGGATCTGCCTACGTCATGCCCGCTGGCTGAGTGTGTCCCACACTGCTGTAGATTATAGGTATGTGCTAAAAACACACTGTTACCTGTTGTGGTTTTATATCTTTTTATTTCAGGACTGCATTTTAGAATATGCCTTTTACACATCTTTTAACAATTTGAGTGATATTAATGCTGTCTTAATTAATATTAAATATACTTATTGTATTATTATCTTTGTTTATCTGGTGTTTAGTGAAACTTTTCTTACTATATATTCATTTACTCATTTGGTTCATTATAATGGGAATTATTTTGCTTTTATTGATTACAGTGAGATGATTTAACATTTTTCTTATTTGTTGCGGTTGACCTAGATTTCCAGTCACAGACTGGTTTAGAACTGTGGCCATATAGATGGTTGAAGTGGAAGCTGATACATGAAACTTCATAGTGTGTGAAAAGGTTAAAGTTTATGGGTTGTTTCCATCATGAGGTGAGAGTCCCAGAGTACTGCTGGGCTTCTGGAGGGCGTCTCAGAGTCTGGAGGTCTTTATTCAGCAGAGATCCGCTCTATGGAGGCCAGGGATGATGCTGTGCTGCAGCATGCAGAGATCTTGGTAAAGTGCAGCTTGATGAGCTGAACCTGTAGTAACCTCACTAGACAGTCAGCTGTTTGAGGTGAAACTGAACATCAACAGCTGTTGATAACAGACTGATGGTTCCCTTCATCTGCAGCTGATCCACAACAGCGACTGATGCATATAAATCCAACATTTATACCACTGACCTTTGACCTGGAGATGAACCCGTTTCATCATCAGGATGACTCGTTTCCTGACTCTGCAGGTGTAGATCCCGCTGTCTGCAACTGAGGGACGTTCCAGAGTCAGACTGAGGTCTTTAGTCTTCAGTAGGTCGTCATTCATCCTGGTTCTGTTGCTGCTGGTCAGGTTCTGTTCTTCAGGATCATCACAACCGTTCGGATACACATGGACCATCTTGTTCTCTCCGTCCCTCCACTCCACTCTAGCGCCTCTAGGTAGGTAGACTTTGGTTTTGCAGGGCAGCAGGACAGACTTAACCCCTGAATTCACCTCCAGTGCAGCTGAGAGACAACAGAGGACAAAATGAGACTGACAGACGAACGGACGGACGAACAGAGTTCCTCCTGGACCGGGGTGTACTCATCAGGTCAGAGACCATGAAGGTGTTTCTGGTGGAAATGTTTCCTTCTAACTGAGACATTCAAGTCAGAGAGAAAAATCCTACAGCAGTGTTACATCCCCAAGGCAGTTTGGGGGGATGTACCTGTTCTGAAGGCAGGACTGAATTGTAGTTTCTAGCTTCGCCACTAGGGGGCAAAGCCACTTTGTGAGTAATGTTTTGTTCAGATGTGAAATAATGTTCAGGAATCAGTGCAGATCGGTTGAAGTTGTGTTTGTAGCTAGTTTATGTGGTATTTATGACCATCAGACTGGTAAGATACAGTCTATTTGTGTTTAAGAAGAATAATATGTGTATTTTATTACTTCAGACATTTTCTGTTTGCTCATTTTGCCCAGAAGAAGCTGAGTTTTGCTTTAAATTGGTGAATTCTATTATGCTTAGTTGCCCTCTTCTACTTTATTTAATTTTATTAGTAACTAATAAAACATCCAAACATTGGATCTCACAATGGCCATAAAGAATAATCTGGAGTCATAGATCTAGAGTGAACCCAGAGCTTCAGTTCATCCAGCTAGAAACCAAAGATCAGACTGACCTCTGACCTGACTCTTCAGTTCCAAAGTGGGCCTTCTACCAGCTGCAGAACATTTCCAGGACCAGAGGACTAAAGTCTCAGATCAGAAAAACTCATCCAGGCGTATCTTTTTAGTGGCTTTGATTCCTTCAGCATTGTCTTCACAGGTCTGACTGACAAACCAACGGTCCAGAACGCTGCTGCCGGAGTTCTGACTAAAACCAGGAGGATAGAGACACCTCCCGGTTCTACACCACTCACTTCTACGCCACCCACTGCTGCACCGCCCGGTTCTACAGTCCTTCACTGAGAGGAATAGGCATTAAATCCTGCTGGTAGTTTATAAATCACTGAACAGATTAAAGATCTGCAGCTGTTGGATCAACTTGCTGGTTCTGGTTCTGCTCTACATCCAGAACCAGAACCAATCACAGAGAAGCAGCATTCAGCTTCTATGCACCATAAATCTGGAACAAACTTCCAGAAAACTGGAAACCGCTGAAACACTGAGTGTATTTAAATCTATAAACCCAGCTGGTCAGAATTGCTTTGATTAACAATAAATGAAACATTGATCAACATCTTTAATGACGATTTTGATTTGACCAAATGTTTGTTTCAAAACTGGTGACTGTATGATGTTTTTATTATGACCTTTGAACTGCCTCGCTGCTGAAATGTTCTGTTCTAATAACCTGGACTAGAGCAGCTACATGAATTCAGTCAGGAGTTGTTGGTGTTTCCATCCTGCTGGTGGCGCTGCTTGGTTCTGATAGTAATGAGATATTTTATTGGAAACTCCAACCTAATATTTATTTCCATGAGATTTAACCAGCAGAGAAGCTACGATTTTCTGTTTGATGAAACTTTCTGAGTGTTAATAAAAATATTTTCTTCATCAAAACTGAATCTGGTCAATGTAGAAATAAAACCTGTCGCTGAATATTCTGAGGATTAACATGTGATTTGATAAGAGCTAACGCTGCTCCAGAGCAGGTTTAGAGGTCAGATTGTCATGGTGATCTATCTGCTCTCATGTGGATCCTCCTTCCTGGTTCCTGGACGTCCAGCTTTCAGATTGTAGTTCAGTCGTCTGGAGTCCAACAGTCACCAAGAACCACAGATCAGTAAAGATCCAGAGAGCAGAGAGACAGCTGCTGGTTCTGGCTCTGTTCATGATGTTTCTAACTACGCTGCATTTGATCTGAACATGAATGAACAGAAAGATCTGAACTGATGACAAGATGAACCGTCAACGTCTGACCCCCAGAACAGGTCACATGATGTCTAACGGCATTCTGGGCCAGAAACATTCAGACTCACCTGGCAGGAAATAATCTTTAAAATGATATAAACAGCCTGCAGAGATGATGAGAACCAGAACCAGCAGAACCAGCACAGCTGTGGCCCAGGATGGAAAGGGTTCTGTGGAAAAACAGAGAAAGATTGACTTCACTGTGACCTTTGACCTTCATCAGCAGCTCTGACCTGATGCTCTGACCTTTGTTTACATATTTCAGAACGACAGTGTGTCTCAGGACGTCCTGGTCTCTGTAGACGGTGCAGACGTAGCGTCCATCGTCTCTGTCTCTGGGATTCCTCAGGGTCAGGCTGACGTCTCCGGTCCTCAGGAAGTCTTTGTTCATCTCTGTTCGGTCGCGGTAAAAACCGTCCTGCTTTCTTTGGCTGCTGCTTGAGTGAACCATCATAAATTCCGGTTCTGACCGGGTCCACTCCACTGATGTGTCCTCCGGAAGGCGGGATGATGTACTGCAGGGCAGGACGACAGAATCTGACCCCTCAGTGATCTCGACCTCCTGCTGATCGACTGAGAGGAAATAAAGAACAAAATGAGCAGAAACAGTTTGGATCATTTTCTGGTTTGATGTCATCATTCAGTTTCTGTCTGCAGGGAGAAAAATCATTTCTTTAATGATCAACATAAAATCAGAAACGTTTTGCTGTGTATAGATCAAACCCCTCTGATGCATCAGAGGGGTTTGATCTATACACAGCAGATCTACAAAACCTGTTTGTTCTGTGGAGGCTGAAGATGAGAAACACAAATTATTCCTGGAGATTCATCCTGTAAATGTTCAGTTTAGACAGCTGGCCAATGATCATCAGAAAATAAATAATAGCGTAAAAAGTGAAAAAGGTTATGATAAATGATGTTTTATAATCTTAATATAAAGTCTTTTGAAGAAGTCGTAAAATGATGCTGAATATTTATCTAATTCATTTTATGTTTTATTTTTATCTGATATTTACATGAATGTGTTTCAATAAAGCTGCTGTCATTAAAGAGCCGACTGCTTTACTGTTAATGAAAGACTAAAATAGTGACTGAGTTTAGTTATGGAGACTTCCAGCTGACTACTGCACTGTATGCATGCGCAGAATTTCCTTATGTAAACAGTAACATACATGATGTCTATATAAATCGGATTAAGTCAGTGCCTCACCAACTATGTACTTCACCACACGTCACTGTCTCCATGGTTACAGGAACTATGAACAATTATTAATTTTCTTATTTCAACAAATTCATTCACAGAATAGAACTTTAAAATAGGGTGTGCTGCTTTATCTTTATCTGACCTTTGACCTTCAGGTGAACCTGTTTCAGGTTCAGTTCTTGTCTTCCATTAGAGATGCTGCAGGTGTAGTTTCCTCCATCAGACTGCTGAGGTTTCCTCAGAGTCAGGCTGAAGTTTCCAGTGTCCAGAGCGTCAGGATTCATGGAGGTCCGGTTTCTGAAACGCTGGTTCTGGTTTTTAAGATCGTCACCAAATTCTCTCCGTAGGTGGACCGAGTTAGGACTGAGATCACTGCGAGTCCAGGTGAGTAACGGATCTTTAAGTGGATTATCAGAGTAAATGCAGGGCAGCAGGACAGGCTCCGCCCCCTCATTCACCTCCACCACTCCACCCAGAGCATGCTGGGAAACTGAGGAAACAAGACGAGGGTTTAGTGTGTAGAAATAATGATCAGTTATTCACTAGTGATAAAAGATTTCAGCCTGTCTGCTAAACAGCTCAGTGATACTGAACTCTTTTTTGGGCAGCAATGATCTCTGTTCATGTAATATGTAACTCACATTAAGCAATATGTCATAAAACTGATAAAAGTGCATTAAAATAACTGTTAAAATTTAAAAACTGAAAGATTGAAACAGATGAAAGTCAAAAATCATGAATGTGTTTTTTTTTTTTTAGAGTTGCTGCTGTTTGTGGTTATTTGCAGAAATCCTGCTGTCAGTTTTCAGGTTGTGTTTTATCTCATGGACTGATTTGATGATAAAGATATTTGTTTTAGTATCTTGGGAGTGCGGTGATTGTTGGGGCAGAGATTTTTTTAGAAAACTAAAATTCTTCTAAACTTATTTTTCTGGGATTTCTGGTCCTGATTCTCTATAGTTACAGAATTTAAACCTTCCAGTAACTTTCAGTCAGTTTCTGCTGTGAAACTGATGCGTCTTTGTTGATCAAACAACAATTTGGAAATTTTTGTATATTCTACATATTTTTTTATTACTTCAATAGAACCTCATTGTGAGCGGTCATCTCAAAAGGAGCTTATACACAATTACACAGCCTTAAACCAGATACCTAAAAATGTAATTCTGGCCAGTCATAAATACATTCCAGATATTTGTTAAAGGATCAAGGATTAGTTGAACATGTTGGCCTAAATATGTTGCAATTTTCCTAATGATTAAAGAATTGCTGTTTGTGATACAAAAAACTCATAATCACATTCTGAATATCATCCATGGATTAGGTTTGTTTTTTATAAAACCAGTAAACCAGGGAAGAACCGGACCCACCAGAACCTGATTCTCCATTTATGGTCAGACCACCATCATGCATCATCAGCAGAACATTATGACCACCAACCTGTGAGACTGAGGTGAATTCAGGAGAAATAAACTACAAACTACAACCACCCAGGCGGCCATCTTGGATTCAAATGAACATTTATGTGGAAAACTGAAGACAGGAAGGAAAACCAGAACCTTCAACATCTGCAAACATTCATCACTGGTTTCTGAGGTTAATGTTTCTGGGAGCTAATGTCCAGATTACTGGTCTGTATGGGTCTCGGTGGTTCTGATGCTGACAGAACTACAACCTGATAGAAACTGATAGAAAACATCAGAACCAGATCAGCTGCTGAACCCGAACCAGAGAAATTAAATCCAGACAGGAAACAGGAAAGTGGAGCCACTGGTTGGATGGAAGGGTAAACCAGTGAGATCTACTGGGAAGACTGGTGAGAGACGAGTCCCTGGAACCAGAACCTGAGGTTCTGATCCAGAACCAACAACCAGGTGAGGTCACCAGGGGTCAGTTAGAGAGAAGAATGGACCAGAACCAAGAAGCTCTGAGGCTGATCAGCAGCTTGCAGAGAGACTGGAGAGGATGAGGAGCAGAGAGAGGAAGGTGATCTTACCGAGCAGGAGGATCATCATCATCATCATCTTCATCATCATCTTCCTCTCAGAACACACAGAGAGGCTTCCATCAGATCCCAACGGTGGATCACCTCTGACACCAGATCACCGTTTCTACTGGAATCGGCAGAGACACACAGAGGGGGAGGAAACTCCACTGCTGATTGGCTGATTCAGATGCTGCTGAACTGGTTCTGATCCAGATCAGTTCTGAGGAAAGGCGGGGAGCTTCAGTTTCCTCATAGTTTTGATGGAGTTCAATCATTTCTCTCTCTGTGCTCCACCATGTCCGTTTACCAGTTTCAGGACCCGACCAGAACCCCTGAGTGTAAATCACCTTGAGAAATAATGAGATTTGGTTATTTATAAAAACAGACTTTAATGCTGAAAATGATCAAGTGTTACAAGTGATACATGTCATCCAAATGAATCAGATCCAGAGTTACATTCACCGTCCAGCCTGGGAAACATTTAGCAAACCTCATGGATGAAACAAGTTCTTTTCCTGCTTGTCCTTTTTCTGTTGTGGGGCGTTTCTGTCTCGCGCGGTCGCTCGGTGCCATCTTTCCAGGCCACAGACCAAAACAAACTTTATCCCGGTGTTTTTATTGTGTTACTGACTGCAGTGAAGTTTGTTTCAAGTTGGATATTGGACATTCCAATATCCGTAGAGCAAGCGGTGTTTAGCTCAAGGTTGATCTGATTTATAAACACTAATTTTGGCCAGACGTTCTCAAGCTCCCTCCTCAAGCTCTCAGAAGTTCACTTAGGGACCGTCAGCAAATTTCCGAACCAAACACTCCTGTCAATGTTAATAAATGCCTTACCCTGTGACAAAACTGATACAAAAATGTGGTAATTCATGCTTTTACATCTACTAAAATTTTAAGTCATATTCAGTAGTTTAAACAATTTTAATATTAAATAATATAATGTTTTCTTCAATAACTTCCATATCGTGTGCCCCATTGACTAAAAGTCCATGTGAAATTGTTCTATTAAACTATTTATATGAGGCACACGCATTTTTATTCCATTTTAACTCATTCAACTTTAAACAAACTTCACTGCAGTCAGTAACACAATAAAAACACCGGGATAAAGTTTGTTTTGGTCTGTGGCCTGGAAAGATGGCACCGAGCGACCGCGCGAGACAGAAACGCCCCACAATGTCTTACGCAAAGCTTTATTGGCCAATAGTAGAGGTAGAGGTCATAGAAGGGAGCTCTCCTCGTTAACATAAAGATGGACAAGGAGAAGTAGAAAAAGGAGAGGAGGCAATGACTAAAGAAGGAGGGCTTGTATTAGGAAAAGAAAAAGCAAAATATCTACTTTTCTTGAAAAACACATTTAAGGGAAATGAAAAAGAAAATATATACATTTCTTGACAAAATCACACATGAAGGAAAAGTAAAATGTATATTTTTTGATGACAGCACATGTATAAAGGAAAGAAAAAACAAAACATATACATTTCTTGATGACAGCAAATGTGTAAGGACAAGGAAAAACTAAATATATATTTACGCTTTTATTTCTTATGTCAGTTTTGGTCCTCCTTAGGACTGACATGAAGGTCGATCGATAATTTGGTTGAAAATCTGAAAACTGTTCATCAGGTTCCTTCCACTTCATAATTATGCAACAGCTCACATAATACTAATAATATAAATTAATATATTACTTTGTTTTGGTCTCTGGAACCTGATCAAATATGATGTTTATAAGGTGTAAATACTTTTGTACGGCTTTGGATTTAAAGTCAGACCCAGTTAAACCCAGTTTCTGTTTTAAAAGTTTAGATATATTTTCCAATCATGCCACTTATTACATCAAATAAACTTTAATATTTTACTAATAAAAAACCAGTGAAGTGAATGACCTGTTTTTCCTGATCTCATCACACCTGACTCACCTGAGGCTCCGCCCCTTCTCACTAACTGTAGATGTCGCTTCAGTTCATGTTCCAGTAATTCTACACTAGTTGGCGCTGTTTAGTTATTTTGGCGATTTCAGTCAAACACATTTGCTAGTTTTGGAAAAGGGAAAAGACTCACTGCAGGAAGGAATCGAACCACAAGGGTCAAAGGTCAACATCCTGCCACCAAACCAGAGAGGAAAAGCTGCAGTGATTCTAAAGAGACTCTCAGTTCATTTATATTACATGAACAAACCCAAACATTTAACACTGAACAAAACAAAACATCTAAATATTCACAGATAACCAGACTGTGGAAACAACAAGCATATTTTTTTAATTCACCAGGTACTTTGATTTTAGTTCAGACTAAAGGAGAAAATGAAGGCTGAAAGTATCAGGTAGCGAAACAATTCAGTGATTAAAATATAGAAAACAAAACAGGTTTACTAGTGAGAGTTTGTAAACAGTTATGGAAATTATCACTGAATTTCAACCTATAAATTCACAGATATTTGTGATTTCCTAAAACATTTAAAAACCAGAAACACTCAGAAACAGAGCGACGGTCAGAGAGGAGGAAGGATTTATTCAGGGAGTTCAACTTAAATATCTGAAATCTCCAGGACAAATCTGACATTTTTATTAGTTTTTTAAATTAGGTTTTCCTTCTAAAGTCAAAGTGTAAAAAAAAACAACTAAAAAAAAAGATCCAAAATGGCCGACTTCCTGCTGGGTGTGTAAATCGGGTCCAATAGTCATTTTTATCAGTTCTGATGGTTTGATGTTTTAACTCAGTTACACAGATTTAAATAACAGCAGTGGGTGGGGCAGGTGTTTTTAAATACTCTAGGGGGCACTGTGTTGTTTTTTCACCATAATCACTTATTATTGATAAATAATTGATTGAAATGTGATCAGCTGTCCTCTGTCACCACAGACTGATTCAATCTGGATTTTCTACTGATAAAAGCAAAGAGAAATCCTCTCTGATCAATAAATTATTTACTTCATATTGAAATATTTTCCATCCACCAACCAGGAACCCAGATATCTCAGCCAGGCCACAAACACTCAGAACCTACTGGTACCAGTTTGACTCCACTATGAAACTGGGAGCAAACTCAGCTTGCTGTCTGGGTTACAGATGAAAACTCAGAGAAAATCAGAGTTCCTGACTGAAACCAGGTGCTGCAGCTCTGCATCATAAACAGAACCAGAACCAGAACCAGGCCCAGTTCTGGTTCTGATTCTGTCCAGCAGCTCAAAGAGAGAAAACCCAGTGGAGTTAAAACTCACCTGATCAAATCTTTACTTCTCCTTCTGTTCACACCAACCGAGTCGGAGCGAACTGGACCTGATTCTCCAGAACTCGAACCGGGCCCACCTGAGGCTCTGCCCCCTCTCACAGCACAGGTGTGTTCATCTGTTGAAATGACAAGAATCCTGTCTGATCATCGCTACCAAAAAATAAATGGTAAAAAATAATAAAAAAAAACAAATTCACATTTTAGGTTAAAGGTTTTTTATGTTTTAAATATATTTAGTATTTTCTTAATCAATATTTTATTAAATTAATGGAGATTTTCAGCTTCTATAAAGAAATTCAACAATCTACACAATTTTCTGCACAGAAACACAAGAGCAATAAAACTAATAATAGTTGCTGCTTGTTCTAATCTGAGCCAACAGAACCAAGAACCTTGAAATGTTGACGTTTCTCCACATGTAGACACAACCATCTGATATGTTCATATTTGATCAAACACAGATTTTATGAATTTATGTTATCTTGTTGTTTAATGTGGATATGAAGGAAACTTTCCATGATGATTCTCACATGATCCTCCCTCATTCATTCCTGAGCATAATGTTGTTTAAGGTTTGGCCTCTTTTAGCCTGGAGGGTTCAAGTTGTAAAACTGGTTTGTCTCAAACGTTTCCAACAAAATAGTTAAAAACCTGCTGAGTTATAAACAGGTTTTAATCACTGTAGACATTTACTGGAAGATGTCTATGAGTTTCTGTCTCTGCTCTGCAAGAATGTTTCCTCGTTGCTAGCATGCCTCAATTTGGGTCGAGGTTCAGTGACCATCAACTCCTGTGTTGACACAGGAGTTGATGGTCAGCACAGTGATATATAGCTGGAAAATAAGACCTAAACTAGTCAGTTCTCTACTATTGGGTCCCGTCAAACAATTGGTAATAAATTATTATTTATGGGAGAAAATCATTGCCTCAACATTTAATGCAGACTAAATGCTCACTGTATGTGACTGGGATCTGGTTCAGTGCAGGGAGAATAGTTGATTGTACAGATTAAACCTGACAGCAGATGCCTGTCAGCTCTGCAGCCTCCAGGCTGTTTTTAAAAAGACGAACCTTCATCCACCACCACCAGTTAGACCATTTACCTTTATGAGAAGGAAAGGAAGAAGACAAAGACCGGGTAAACGGATCCAATGCGACGGTTCCTCCAGCCCCTCCTCTCGAAAGCGATTAAGGTATTTTCCGAGAGGAGCTAGAAATTTCTAGTTTGGTTGAGGAAAATATCCCTGATGAGAAAATAACAGAGCATTTTGAGGCTGGAGAAGTTTCAGTAACTGGGACACAACATGTGTTGATGAGTTCAGTTACTAAAACATTCATGACAAGAGACACAAAATCTTCTGGGATCAAAGGGTAAAAAGATTAGACAGGTTTCCTGTTTGCAGGTTTCTCTCTGGGCGCTCCGGCTTCCTGCCACAGTCTAAAATCATGACTGTTTGGTTAATTGGCCTCTAAATTCTCCTTAGATGTGAGTAAAACATTCATTTTGTGAATAAAACGGTTGGACAGTGGCTCAGTTGGGAGCACTGTTGCCTTGCAGCAACAAAGTCCTGGGTTTGAATCCCCTCTCTCATAACCCACTTTCCTGTCTACTACTATTAAATAAAGGCCACTAGAGCCTTTATTTCAGAATAAAGGCTCAGAAATAATTAAATGTATTTCTGACATTTAATTACAAAATGTCAGAAATACATTTTGTAATTACATTTCATAAATAAAATATAGAAAAGACATTTGCAGGTTTCTCTCCTGCAAATGGCAGGAGAGAAATGGCCATATATATACAGTATATATACAGTATATATATATATATATATATATATATATATATATATATATATATAGAGAGAGAGAGAGAGAGAGAGAGAGAGAGAGAGAGAGAGAGAGAGATGTGCTGATCGATCGAAGATTATAATCGGCCGATTTCGGTGAAAAATGTATGTTCGGTGATCGACGATCACTGTCTCTTGTTGCCAATCACAAAACTCGATCACATTTATCTCCCTTCGCAGCCTGCTGATCTCCTCTTTCCTTCTCACTGCGCAAGCGCGCGGCAACAAATCCTGTTGTGTGAAATATTATCGCTCTGAGAGTGAATGGGGACGTTTGCGTGTTGCGGCGGAAAATTACCTCGTCAAAATGCATCAAAACAATGAATCTAATGTGGCATTTAAAAAACAAACACTTGACGGAGTTTGGCTACATCGAGGCTCAGAGCAGGAACTAAAGGACATCCGGAGCGGCTAGACAGCAGGTAAAGCAGGACACAACTACCAACACTCACCTGGATTAGCATCACGGTCAAAAAGCTAAACAAATAAACCGACAAATAATTAACGTTTTCGAGGTAGCGGTGAAAGACGCTGGTTCTGCTCTCGCTGTTGGACCGCCGCTATTCGCTACTGGTAGTAATATTTCACAGACGGAGCGCCGCGGCTCAACCTCAACCAAGCAGTGAACAGCTGCAGCATATCTTAAACAAAACGATGTTAGATATACATTAAAACTTTCGCTGTCCTAACATAAGATAATCTCTGGGGAAAATAATGGATCTCCTCTGCCTCCTCCCTGTGTTCTGCAGAATTACTCAGCTCGGTCAGAAAGAACCAATCAGAACCAGCATTAATCAGCTCGCCGTGCTATCAGGAAGTTTTGCTTTAGTAACTCTGGATTGTTTATTTTGATGCAACCTGCATTTGACTTTGAATGAATGTTTCCTTTATTACTTGATGTGGCTTCACTGCCTTTGCTTTGCCTGCAGTAAAAGTAAAGGCTTTACTTTGACTTTTCCTCAGAGTGTCATTCAGACCATGCCAGTTATGGCCTAGTTTCACTGTGATTAGAGACACATTTTAACAGGCACGTGCAGAGGGGGAGCAAAGGGGGCATGAGCCCCTGTCTCTTTTCCTTGATGCTCCTTTTTGAGTTTAAAAAAAAAAAAAAAAAAAAACTTCTTTTAAAATTTTTTATTTTTAATCTGTATGTCAGAAGGCCTGCTTTGCCCCTCCGCAATAATATTTAGCTAAATATAATAATTTAGCTAAATAAGCTAGTCTGGCTGCCCTCAGTCTAATAATGACTCTCAGAGCCTCCATGTTGTTCAGACTCCGGGTCCATGGTGAGGAGGAGGCGGATCTGTGTCCTCTAACTATCAAATTATGGGCAAGAATATTTTTTCACACACTGGTTTGTGAATAAAAACGTAGGTCTGATGTTGAAGTTAGGAAAAACTGTTTCTATTTATATTTTCATAATTGTCTTTGCAATAGTGGAACAAAACCCGCCTCGCCTCTAAACACAGAAATGCTTCAACTGCAGAGAGAAAACTTCTGACTTTAACTCAATCGTTCTGCTAAAAGCCCGGTTCGCTCCAGGCAGTCTGAGTCGGTTCCGCCGACAGATATAAAAAATATCTGTTTTTATTTCAGACATCCTGATATAAAACACGGTACTGCGACTGTCACCACGAGCCGCGACGCAGCTCAAAGCCCCGGTACCACCTGGTACCACCTGGTACCACCTGGTACCACCTGCTGACTGTTTGCTCTGCTTCTCTTTTCTACCAGGCGGTTTAAAGCCGCTGCTGACAGGATCTGGGCTGGAGGTTCTGGGCTGTAAATAGAAGTTACTGCAGAACCTCAAGTGTTAAAGGAAGATTTGGCCCATTTAGAGTCACAAAATAAACATCAGAGAAAATATTGTAGCAATAATTAGAACCGCAGCAAAAAGCCAAACATGCCACAATGAAATGAAGCAAAATGTCTCCAAAGCATCGGGGGACTGATAGGAGCCACCGGGGGATTCCAGGTAGATTCCAGGTAGATTCCAGGTGATTCCAGGTAGATTCCAGAGATGCACATCGCAGCAGCTGTTCCTCCAGGGCCGGCCCAAGGTAATATGGGGCCTTAGACAGAACCTCCCTCCCTCCGGAACCCGTCCTACTAAGAACCTCAGCATCACTAACATGTTTAAATATTGATAAGGTGAATCTGTGAGAGGGAGACCAGGTTT
The DNA here is from genome assembly GCF_002775205.1 of Xiphophorus maculatus. Lineage (NCBI taxonomy): Eukaryota > Metazoa > Chordata > Actinopteri > Cyprinodontiformes > Poeciliidae > Xiphophorus > Xiphophorus maculatus. The sequence goes on along the minus strand of NC_036447.1, from coordinate 24,932,952 downwards.
ATTGGCAGAGTTTAAAATCAATCACTGATTATTGGTTATTGGCTGTGATGTATTTGTGAACAAACCCAATTCAAACACAAAGATTACACCATATTGTAGCCATGGTAACACAACAATCAAACTATCAAGATGATTCTTTAAACTTTTACAAAGTAAATTTACTAATTAAATCCTAAATGTAAATATTTATTTTTCTCAGCTGAATGCATTAAATAAAATGTAATAACATTGTTATTCTCTATAAATGATGCCACAGGTTTAGATCTATGGTCTGTGTTATAATTAAACAATTTCTAGGGGCCCCTGAGTGTCTGGAGGCCCCTGAATGGCCCCTACCAGCAGCTAATGAGTTTTCTTTGCCTTGATATCTCAGTCTTATAATTCTAGATCTAGAGGTTTAACATCAAACTATTATATAGATTTAACCCCTTTGAGCTTTTTGGATCTATAAATCAGTCTGCAGCCAGGTTGTTCTAGAGGTTAAATAGATATTATTAGGGCTTCATGAGTAAAATGGCAGCAAATTTGCTTATTTCATAACTTCATAACCTTTGACCTTCTCTCCTCTGATCTGTTTAACAGCTACAGTCTCCGATCAGCTCAGCCCTCCAGGACTGTCAGCAGCAGAAACAGATACTTTATACCTGTTGGGGAAAATATAGACTATATTTTCTTTGCATTTCCCCGCATGATGGCAATGATATAGTAGGATCCAATTAGATTCTTAATTAATATGGGTCGTTGCTGTGTTGTTGTACGATGTTTTTAAGATCTTGTTCAATGTGCCCTTTTTTAACTTTGAGCCCCTGCCCCTCCAAAGGTCTCTGCACAGCCCTGCATGTCAGCATTGTGCACGTATTAAATTATACTTTATTTTAGTATTAGGATTATATGTGTGGTGTTTGTATAATAAAGGATGAATGAATTAATATGACTTGATTCAAGTTTCTGGTAAAATGTGTCACACAAGGGGCGACTGTGGCTCTTTGGTAGAGTAGTCATGATTGCTGAGCCACTACTTTTTAAACACAGGAATTCAGCACAACTACACACTGGTGTTTTCCACAAAATAATTTACAAAAGAAAAAAATAACTTTTCTCAATAATAACGGATAAATGTGTGCTATTGTATAAGGAATGTACTTGGTACCAAAAGTGATGATGTGGGGGTTTGCTAATTACTGCACTGGTGGTAAAAAAAAAGCCAATTTTATTACTTGTAAGTGTAACAGAATGTTTGGATGTAAAATATTTAGCCGTCATATTAATATCCTAATATTTGTTTCATTTGTCTACATTTTCTTCATAACCCAATCACAGCTTGTCCTTTTCCAGGACTTTGGTTCTGATGTGGCAACATTGATGAAGCTGTTTTATCAGTGGATTTGGTCTTAAATTAATAACAGAATATCTGAATTGGATCGTCTAAATATCTGCTGAGATTCTCCTGAACTCCCTGCTCATCGTCTCTAAGCATCATTTTAGGGCTGTAGAAAAGAAACAATCTAAGAATAATTGGAGGCGAATCAACTTAAAGAGAAGTGAGACACCAAGAATGAGGTGTGAACAGCTCAAGGTCAGACGCAGACCTCATGCACACTGCAGCTGAAGACATAGAAGGCCGTGCAACAGATGAATGTTAGCAAGTAAAAGGAAGTTGCAGCTCACAATTAACAGAAAAAGACTGTGACTTATGAGCTTTGAGGTTTACATTTGCAATAATAAAGAAATGTGTTCTTCTGCAGATAAGTTTAGATGTTTTTTTTAATCTGTTGAAAGGTTACCTTATGAACTTCTGTCCACATTTTCTTCATAACCCAATCACAGCTTGTCCTTTTCCAGGACTTACATTGATGGAGCTGTTTTATCAGTGGATTTGGTCTTAAATTAATAACAGAATATCTGAATTGGATCATCTAAATATCTGCTGAGATTCTCCTGAACTCCCTGCTCATCGTCTCTAAGCATCATTTGATGGTTTTTGAGGTATTTAGTCAGTTAGTGTCACATAGAGCTGAATAAAATGTTCTTACTTTTACGGTGTTGGAAAGATTCCTATCAAAACTGAAAATCCATTTCAAGTGTTTTTTGCAAACATGTTAATCGTTTTTCTTCACAGAACAATTAAAGTTTGTCCTTTTCCAGAACAGCAATAGGAGCTTTGTATTTTCAGAGAGGTAATGTGCAATTGGCAAATGCTCTGTTGTTAGTGGGATTTCAAACTGGGCCTAAACCAATCAACTGATCGACAACAGACAACAATCTGCCTCTGGATCCAAACCAAAAGAAAAAGACATTCATAAATGGTTATTCAATTTTATTCTGTGATGAAGGAGGGATGTGAGTGTGTTGGTGTATCTCAAGATCTGCTGATTTTTGTGTCTTTAAAATCCAAGATATTTTAAAGTTTTGCATTTTAGGGCTGTAGAAAAGAAACAATCTAAGAATAATTGGAGGCGAATCAACTTAAAGAGAAGTGAGACACCAAGAAAAAGGTGTGAACAGCTCAAGGTCAGACGCAGACCTCATGCACACTGCAGCTGAAGACATAGAAGGCCGTGCAACAGATGAATGTTAGCAAGTAAAAGGAAGTTGCAGCTCACAATTAACAGAAAAAGACTGTGACTTATGAGCTTTGAGGTTTACATTTGCAATAACAAAGAAATGTGTTCTTCTGCAGATAAGTTTAGCTTATGAACTTCTGCTTCTGCCTTTTGTATAAAGCAGCGTAGACCACGGCTGGTGGGCAGAAGCCTTATTCATTTTACTTACTCAGTGTTTTTGTATTTTGCTCTTTTCATTTTAATTTCTTTGGATCCTGATCTATTTCATGATTTAGATTTTTCTGCCAAAAGAAAATAAACAATCTAACTAAAACACAGAAACCATTTTTGATATTTTGATATTCATCCTTCCAGAAGACCTTCATATAACTTCAGGTATGACTCTTTTTAACTCTCTAATTTTCCAGAATAATTAAACTTCCTTAAGGCAGAATTTTGGGAAATATGATGTTGAAACTGATGGAATAAGCCTTTGATGAGAGAAGATGTATTCTTAATAATAATGATAAACACTTTAAATTACCCTTGATAAAACTAAGATTATCAATATAATAAGTCTTCCTGCTTATTTCAGGATTCAAACTTGTTTTTTTTTTGTTAGTTCGCCCCGATATCTGTCTGAACATCAATATACACCCATAAACCTCAACTAATGCCCAGCGCAGTTGTTCACTGATGCGCTTTGTTTAAAATGTGTTGTCAGACTTGTCTTCTGAGTCAAGATGGCACGGTTGGTAATCTGGGTGGCTGTCTTCGTGCTATTTGCATCCTGTGTTGGGACGCCAGTGGAGAATTTGAAGACGGTGAGGAATGTTTTATTTTATTGCTTATTTGCTTTACATCCACACATGCTCAACACGGACGTAATATTCAATAACATGTTTCTTTCGTGTTTCTGTTTAGCTTTGGCAAAAATTAAAAAGCTGGATTCATCGTCCAATCCAACTGAATATGGCTCCAAACTCTGTGGATGACATGTACGACAAATGCGAAAATGACATGGAGAGAATAATAGCGGAGACATTTTTACAAAATGAGAAAAACAAAAATAAGGACTTCAAACAGGCCTGGGATAGTGCAGAGAAATACTACAACAAGAATTGGGCGGATAACCCGCCGCTGAAGAAGGAACAAATCATGGCTCTTTATGCATACACCCTGAACGTCCCACCGCTGTACCGCGAATTCAACAACGCAGTACGAAAACAAAAATCTGTGTACGAAATCAAATTCCCGTTTCACACTCTGCACTTCTACCTCACCATGGCCCTGCGCGCCATCAAACCCAAAGCAGGAAACTGTGTCACTGTTTTCCGGAGAACAAACTGCAAATTCAGCAAAGATGTTCTCAACAAAGAGATTCGTCTTGGCGCTTTTTCCTCCAGTTCGATGGGTAACTATCCTTGCGAGAAAATATTTGGTAGCCAGTCATGCTTTGAGATCTCCACCTGTTTTGGAGCAAACATCTCAGAGTACTCTAGCATTAAATCAGAAAAAGAAGTCCTGATCCCTCCCTACGAAGTTTTTAAAGTAACAGAAATAAAGAAAGCCGCTGACAACAACAAACTTCCTTGTGAGGTCGTCTACAAGCTGCAGAGCACAAACAAACCTCATTCCAATTTAAACTGTACTCTAGTCAGGAGAAAACGTCTGCGTGGTTTTAACTGAAACGTCCTAGAAATAAAGGCGGTGGTGCGCAGATCTGGACATAATTTGAGATTTCTTTTTCAAGAAAATCAGTTCTATTTTAACAAAACGTAACTCAAATTTCATCTCGTTCACTCAAATCCAATCCTGAGTTTCACATGGTGTGTTGAGGGCCGACCGAGTTATGATAACAAATATCCAACAGTGAATGTGAACATGCATAATCTTTACTGTGTAAAATTTTAAGAGAGAAAACTGTCTAAATTGTGAAGCTGAAATTAAATGACAAGTAACATTTAATCGTTAATTCACATTTATTGTGCACATGAGTTTTAACTACAACCATTAACTTTCCTTTTTTTAATGTTTTCTTTCCCATAAAAAGTAATCCCAAACCAGTTCTACTCTGCTCTTTGTTTTCTGATCTAACAAGCCAGCTTGTTAGATCAGATGGCTTCTCAAACTGAGCTTTGTGATGATGTCTGTATGCGGATTCAGATATCTTTTTGACAAGCTACAGTAAGTGTTTAAAATATTTTATTGCTCATGTGAGTAAGGAAACTGTAAAATAATTCAGAAAACAGAAAAAAACCCCAATGTTTTTATTACATTGTGGCACTTTGTAACCCATTAATCTGCATACAATGTTTAAAGTGAGTCATTCCTTCTTACTGTCGCCACATGCTTGATCAAGATGTTCATTTGCTGCAAAGTCAAGAACTCATAATAATTAGCTGGGCTGCTTTAGATTGTAATATTTTTATGTGACTTCAGTGAAACGATCATCTGCATTTAAATTTATTAAAATGTATCAAAATTTGAATTGTGAACTGCATACGCATATGAAGCTGGATTTGAATCTGTATGATTGGACTGTTTTAGATTGATAAGATGTTGATTTGAACCAGAATATATTCTGTGTGATTGGACATGAATTTGACCCTTTTGTCTTATGTGAGATGATATCTGTTGTGAATTGTTGCTATTTAAAATAACTTTAAAAACTTTAGATTTTAAAAGTGTCTTTAAAATAGTTAAATGTTTGTGATCATCTATCTAACAAACAAAAAAAACCCATTCATAAACAGTTATTCAATTTTATTCTTTAATGAAGGAAGGGGGATGAGTGTGACGGTGTATCTCAAGATCTGCTGATTTTTGTGTCTTTAAAATCCAAGACATTTTAAAGTTTTGCATTTTAGGACTGTAGAAAAGAAACAATCTAAGAATAATTGGAGGCGAATCAACTTAAAGAGAAGTGAGACACCAAGAAAAAGGTGTGAACAGCTCAAGGTCAGACGAAGACCTCATGCACACTGCAGCTGAAGACATAGAAGGCCGTGCAACAGATGAATGTTAGCAAGTAAAAGGAAGTTGCAGCTCACAATTAACAGAAAAAGACTGTGACTTATGAGCTTTGAGGTTTACATTTGCAATAATAAAGAAATGTGTTCTTCTGCAGATAAGTTTAGCTTATGAACTTCTGCTTCTGCTTTATGTATAAAGCAGCGTAGACCAGGGCTGGTGGGCAGAAGCCTTATTCATATAATTTGCTGGGCTGCTTTAGATTGTAATTTTTTTATGTGGCTACAATGAAACGATCATCTGCATTTAAATTTATTAAAATGTATCAAAATTTGAATTGTGAACTGCATACGCATATGAAGCTGGATTTGAATCTGTATGATTGGACTGTTTTAGATTGATAAGATTTTGATTTGAACCAGAATATATTCTGTGTGATTGGACATGAATTTGACCCTTTTGTCTTATGTGAGACGATATCTGTTGTGAATAATTGCTATTTAAAATAACTTTTAAGTGTCTTTAAAATAGTTAAATGTTTGATGGTTGTGATCATTTATTTTGTTCATCTGCTATATTTCCTGATTGATTTTTTCTGTTTTAATAAACATTATATTGGAACACCTGAGCCTTGCTGCGTCTGTGTTCAGATAAAATAATGTTGTTCAGAAAATATTCTTGAAATACTCTCAAAACAGATCAAGCACAAAACTGATCTACAGTATGAATGTTTGGATTGTGAAATAAAATAATAATAATATTAATAATAATAATAAAAACATGTTGCCTTGCATATCAAATGTCCAAAAGTTTCCGTGTTCACCACGGTACCTAGACTCCACTGGGTTTTTTTTAACAACTGGAGATCTGGGTCAGACTTTCTACAGAACTTGACTGGTTTGAGTCTTACCTAAAGAACAGAGACTTCTCAACGTCAGTAGATGTCAATAGGTAACTATCCATCAGAGCTGGCAAAACTCACACATGGAGAACCCCAAGGTTCCAGGTTGGGTTTCCCTTTATTTAATATCTGTGTACATTTAAAAATGGTCATAACTCTCATCAGAAATCTGCCATGTTTACAAAATAAATCTTCTGATGAATTCAGATCAGTTGTTATGAGATAAATCATAGCATCTCAGGTAACTGTTCACAAAAAGCAGTTTTACTCATTATTTTAATTCTAATATTATTCATTCAATAAATTCCTGGATTGTGGACCGATGGCTCCGTCTTTCTTCTGACTAAGTTGGGGGTGAGATGATGCAGTTCACGTCCAGCAGCTTTCACTTAGTTTCTAACTTGCAGCACAAGCACAGAAATCAAGAAACAACCCCGCCACCTAGTGGTCAAAGTCGTTACAACATGTCCTGATTTTCAACACTATTTACACCATAATTAAAGTGGACGCGGCCCAATAGACAACGTACGTGATCAACCAAGTGCCATGACTGGACACCGCCTGATCGTTAATCTTTCGGACCTAAAGAAGAACGATCAAGAGTCAGTGCACAGCTTCAGCTTCAGCTAGGAAAGGAGTGATGTGGTGATGACTTCCTGAAGAGTTCCTCAAAGAGACAGACGCCCAATTTCAAGGCTTTAAGTTACAAAGTCAGACCAAAGTATTGCTGTTCCTCTTTATATTGACCTGAACTGAATAAAAGTGAAGGATTTAAAGCATGATATGTCTACTTTAAAGATCAAATATATCTAAATTTTGGGGTTGCTAAATATCTGCTGAGATTCTCCTGAACTCCCTGCTCATCGTCTCTCAGCATCATTTGATGGTTTTTGAGGTATTTAGTCAGTTAGTGTCGCATAGAGCTGAATAAAAACTTGGTTATTTCTATGGGATTCAAATTGCCCCTGTGAAAATTGAAAATCCATTTCAAGTGGGTTTTAAAAAAAAAAAAAAAAGTTTAGTGTTTATATGTTGGTGATTTTGTATCTCAAATTCAGTTGGTTTTGTGTGTCGTCTGTGTCTTTTAAAGTTTTGCATATTAGGGCTAAAGGGAAAAAAACTATTAAAAACAAAGAATAGTGGAGGCAAATCAACTTAAAGAGAAGTGAGACACCAAGAATAAGGTGTGAACAGCTCAAGCACAGAAGCAGATAAGATAAGACATGAACACAAGTAAAAGGAAGCTGCAGCTCACAATTAACAGAAAAAGACTGACTCATGAGATTTGATGTTTACATTTGCAATAATAAAGAAATGTGTTCTTCTGCAGATAAGTGTAGATGTTTTTTTTATCTGTTGATAGGTTAGCTTATGAACTTCTGTCCACATTTTCTTCATAACCCAATCCCAGCTTGTCCTTTTCCAGGACTTTGTTGCTGATGTGGCAACATTGATGGAGCTGTTTTATCAGTGGATTTGGTCTTAAATTAATAACAGAATATCTGAATTGGATCATCTAAATATCTGCTGAGATTCTCCTGAACTCCCTGATCATCGTCTCTAAGCATCATTTTATGGTTTTTAAGGTATTTAGTCAGTTAGTGTCACATAGAGCTGAATAAAATGTTCTTACTTTTACGGTGTTGGATAAACTCCTGTCAAAACTGAAAATCCATTTCAAGTGTTTTTTGCAAACATGTTAATCATTTTTCTTCACAGAACAATTAAAGTTTGTCCTTTTCCAGAACAGCAATAGGAGCTTTGTATTTTCAGTGAGGTAATGTGCAATTGGCAAATGCTCTGTTGTTAGTGGGATTTCAAACCGGGCCTAAACCAATCAACTGATCGACAACAGACAACAATCTGCCTCTGGATCCAAACCAAAAGAAAAAGACATTCATAAATGGTTATTCAATTTTATTCTGTAATGAAGGAGGAGGGATGTGAGTGTGTTGGTGTATCTCAAAACCTGTTGATTTTTGTGTCTTTAAAATCCAAGACATTTTAAAGTTTTGCATTTTAGGGCTGTAGAAAAGAAACAATCTAAGAATAATTGGAGGCGAATCAACTTAAAGAGAAGTGAGACACCAAGAAAAAGGTGTGAACAGCTCAAGGTCAGACGAAGACCTCATGCACACTGCAGCTGAAGACATAGAAGGCCGTGCAACAGATGAATGTTAGCAAGTAAAAGGAAGTTGCAGCTCACAATTAACAGAAAAAAACTGTGACTTATGAGCTTTGAGGTTTACATTTGCAATAATAAAAAAATGTGTTCTTCTGCAGATAAGTTTAGCTTATGAACTTCTGCTTCTGCCTTTTGTATAAAGCAGCGTAGACCAGGGCTGGTGGGCAGAAGCCTTATTCATTTTACTTACTCAGTGTTTTTGTATTTTGCTCTTTTCACTTTAATTTCTTTGGATCCTGATCTATTTCATGATTTGGATTTTTCTGCCAAAAGAAAATAAACAATCTAACTAAAACACAGAAACCATTTTTAATATTTTGATAATCATCCTTCCAGAAGCTCTTCATATAACTTCAGGTATGACTCATTTTTTACTCTCTAATTTTCCAGAATAATTAAACTTCCTTAAGGCAGAATTTTGGGAAATATGATGTTGAAACTGATGGAATAAGCCTTTGATGAGAGAAGATGTATTCTTAAACAAGAATAATAATAAACAATAGACACCCTAAGTTACCCTTGGTAAAACTATTGTCAATGTAATACTGCAATTCAACGGTTAATTCAGTAAAAACAAAAACTATGTTTATGTATATGTCCAAAGAATGGTGAATCGGTTCTGATCAAATATGTTCATGTTACCCCACTTCCTCCTACTCCACCATCACTTAATTTATTCTTCTATTGGATCATGCTTAGAATTGTGTAACTCTGTATACTGATATTTTAAGTCTTCAGTTCAACATCTGCAAGGGGGGGGAAATGCATCTGCATGTAATTTTCTACAAATTAGTGTTTTTGATCACATTACATCTATGCTGGCCTCTCTATACTGACTTCCTGCCTAGTTCAGGATTGAGTTCAAACTGTGTTCTTTTGTGTCCTGATCTTATTTCAGCCCTGATATCTGTCTGAACATTAATATAACCCATAAACTTCAACCAGCGCTCAGCTTAATTATTCATAGATCTGCTTTAAAAGCTGAGGTACCACAGCTTTGTTGGTGGCAGCACCTAGTTTAAGGGAAAAACTACATTGGCACATTAAAGTTACGCGGACCAAACATTTTTTTCTTGCTTGTTTTCAGAGTTGCCTGCTGAGTCACAATGTCAAAGTTGATCATTTTTGTGGCTGTGTTTATGTTATTTGGACCTTGTCTTGGGGCTCCACAAGCGAAGTTGAAGAAGGTGAAGAAAAATTTACTTGTTTATTTAAATGTTGTAGATTCACACATGCTGAACATAAACACTAGTAATCAGTAATGTGTTTCTTTTTGTTTTTGCTTAATTTTGGCAGAAATGTAAAACTTTGCCGGATTGCCCAATCCAACTGGATATGGCTCCAGAGTCTGTGGATGACATGTACGACAAATGTGAAAATGACCAAGAGAAAAAAATAAAGACATTTTTACAAAATGAGATAAACAAAAATAAGAACTTCAAACAGGCCTGGAATAAAGCTGAGAAATATTACAGTAAATGGACGAATAACCTGCCGCTGAAGAAGGAACAAATCATGGCTCTGTACGCGTACACCCTGAACGTCCCACCGCTATACTATGATTTCAACAACGCAACCCGAACACAAAAATCTGTGTACAAAACCAAATTCCTGTATCACACTCTGCACTTCTACCTCACCATGGCCCTGCGCACCATCAAACCCAAAGCAGGAAACTGTGTCACCGTTTTCCGGAGAACAAAATGCAAATTCAGCAAAAATGTTCTCAACAAAGAGATTCGTCTTGGCGCTTTTTCCTCCAGTTCGATGGGTAACTATGCTAATGAAGAGTTTGGTACCCAGTCATGCTTTGAGATCTCCACCTGTTTTGGAGCAGACATCTCAAAATACTCTAGCACTAAATCAGAAAACGAAGTCCTGATCCCTCCGTACGAAGTTTTTAGAGTAACAGAAATAAAGGAAAGCTCAAAGCACAACAAACTTCCTTGTGAGGTTGTCTACAAACTTCAGAGCACAAACAAACCTCTGTCCAATTTAAACTGTGATCTGATCGAGAAGAAACGTCCTCATGGTTTTAACTGAACAGTCTAGAAATAAAAGTAACTGCAAATCTGGACATGATTTGAGATTTTTTTAAAGAAAATTGGCTACTCAGTTCTGTTTAACAATTAGATATGATAACAAATATACAACAGTGAGTGTGTACACCTACAAGCACTACTGTGTAAAAAAAAGTATGAAAAAATTGTCTAAATTGTAAAGCTGAAATTAAATGACGGGCAACATTGAAATGTTAATTCACATAAGTGCACATTAATTTGAACTACAACCATTAACTTTCTCCTCTCTTTGCTTCTCAAACTGAGCTTGGTGATGACTGTACACAGAATCAGACATGGCTTTTTAAATATATAATACTTAAATGATGATGATCTACAAATATTTACTCTTCACATGCAGTTGGGAGGTTGGTGAAGGTTATGTTTTCATATACCAACAAAATATAGTGCATTTAAGTCGATATTTCATAATGTTTTGGTTGCAGGCCAAATCAAATCAATGTATTTTTCCTGACAGCCTCGCTCATCAAATTCAAATGGCAAGAATATTATCATTGTAAACCAATCAGATATCTTTTTGACAAGTCATAGTAACTGTAAACTATTTTATAGTTTATATGAGTAAGGAAACTAAACAATTCAGAAGACAGAGGCAAAAAAAAAAAAACAATCCATCGCTTTTACTATGTTTTGTCACTTTGAAACTCATTAATTTACAGAGAGTGTGTTTAAAGTGAGTCATTCCTTCTTACTGTCGCCACATGCTTGATCAAGATGTTCATTTGCTGCAAAGTCAAAAACTCATAATAATTAGCTGGGCTGCTTTAGATTGTAATATTTTTATGAGGCTACAATGAAAAGATCATCTGCATTAAAATTTATTAAAATTTGAATTGTGAACTGCATACGCATATGAAGCTGGATTTGAATCTGTATGATTGGACTGTTTTAGATTGATAAGATTTTGATTTGAACCAGAATATATTCTGTGTGATTGGACATGAATTTGACCCTTTTGTCTTATGTGAGACGATATCTGTTGTGAATTGTTGCTATTTAAAATAACTTTTAAGTGTCTTTAAAATAGTTAAATGTTTGATGGTTGTGATCATTTATTTTGTTCATCTGCTATATTTCCTGATTGATTTTTTTCTGTTTTAATAAACATTATATTGGAACACCTGAGCCTTGCTGCGTCTGTGTTCAGATAAAATAATGTTGTTCAGAAAATATTCTTGAAATACTCTCAAAACAGATCAAGCACAAAACTGATCTACAGTATGAATGTTTGGATTGTGAAATAAAATAATAATAATAATAATAAAAACATGTTGCTTTGCATATCAAATGTCCAAAAGTTTCCGTGTTCACCACGGTACCGAAACTCCACTGGGTTTTTTTTTTAACAACTGGAGATCTGGGTCAGACTTTCTACAGAACTTGACTGGTTCTAGTCTTACCTAAAGAACAGAGACTTCTCAACGTCAGTAGATGTCAATAGGTAACTATCCATCAGAGCTGACAAAACTCACACATGGAGAACCCCAAGGTTCCACGTTGGGTTCCCTTTATTTAATATCTGTGTACATTTAAAAATGGTCATGTCTCATCAGAAATCTGCCATGTTTACAAAACAAATCCTCTGATGAATTCAGATCAGTTGTTATGAGATAAATCATAGCATCTCAGGTAACTGTTCACAAAAAGCAGTTTTACTCATTATTTTAATTCTAATATTATTCACTCAATAAATTCCTGGATTGTGGACCGATGGCTCCGTCTTTCTTCTGACTAAGTTGGGGGTGAGATGATGCAGTTCACGTCCAGCAGCTTTCACTTAGTTTCTAACTTGCAGCACAAGCACAGAAATCAAGAAACAACCCCGCCACCTAGTGGTCAAAGTCGTTACAACATGTCCTGATTTTCAACACTATTTACACCATAATTAAAGTGGACGCGGCCCAATGGACAGCGTACGTGATCAACCAAGTGCCATGACTGGACACCGTCTGATCGTTAATCTTTCGGACCTAAAGAAGAACGATCAAGAGTCAGTGCACAGCTTCAGCTTCAGCTAGGAAAGGAGTGATGTGGTGATGACTTCCTGAAGAGTTCCTCAAAGAGACAGACGCCCAATTTCAAGGCTTTAAGTTACAAAGTCAGACCAAAGTATTGCTGTTCCTCTTTATATTGACCTGAACTGAAGAAGAATTTAAAGCATGATATGTCCACTTTAAAGATCAAATATACTTAAATCTAAATGAAGTCATTCAATAGGTCAAGATGACCTATTGACCTATAGGTCACAGATCAGGATCTGAACAGATGTTTAAGACTGGTTAAGCTGGTGTTGATTTTAAAGAACATACATGTACTATCAGTTTTGCGCTTACATGACAAACGATCACAGGTGAAGTGGCCATAATCTTTGTTGTAAGTTTTATTCAGTTGGGAAACCATTAGCTTGACAAAAACAACTGATTATTCTTTTGTAAACATGTCATGACATGGAGGAAGGAGCAGAAAGTTGGAGTTGTTTTCTACCCATCAACAGAAGAGGAGATGTGTTTTATTAATTGCACAGGGTGGAAAACTGTCCTTCTATTGGATGGAACGGTTGTTAGGCGACGGTACTCCTTGAGCCGCAATATTTCAGATTGTAAAACGTAAGCTCGCAACTTCTGGCAGTCAAATTCCCCCATAGGTTGCATTGAGTATTTTGGTTCCACTTCAGGGTCAGGAGACCCTGGTTCCACTCCAGGAGACACTGAGGTGGAACCAGGCCTTCCAGCCTTTCTGTTGCCCCCAAACAGGATAAAACAGGCGCAGAAGGTCAGAGAGTTCACAGAGTCTCAACTTTATCTGCCTGGTGATGTATCCCTCACCTTTGGCGATAAGTCCTCAGAGGTTTCCACAGAAGAAGATGCTGATGGTAAATTGCCAAAAGCAACATGAAGTAGCAGATTAGATAGATGACTGAGGGTGAGAGAAGTTTTCACTTCCTCTTTGTGCTTCTGTACGTTTGTCATGCTTTGTCAATGTCCTGGACAAGTTTGTGTACACGCCACAGAAGCCATCCATCCATCCATCCATCCATCCATCCATCCATCCATCCATCCATCCATCCATCCATCTTCTTCCACTTATCCGAGGTCAGGTCGCGGGGGTAGCAGCTTCAGAAGGGAGGCCCAGACTTCCCTCTCCCCGGCTACTTCTTCCAGCTCTTCCGGGGGAATCCCGAGGCGTTCCCAGGCCAGCCGAGAGACATAATCCCTCCAGCGTGTCCTGGGTCTTCCCCGGGGCCTCCTCCCGGTGAATAATAATGACGCATGCTACTTAACAGACTGGCTGGTTTACAGGTCCAATTATGTATTTGAAAAATTAACAAGTTTAATTCTGATGACTCTGTACATCAGTACTACTACAGCTATGTAGTTTTAAACTCTGTTGTATTCTGTTTTTGTTTTATTTTACTTGTTCTGGTGACTATATAGCAAAAGTAATTGTATCACTCTGAATCTTTTTTTTTTCCTGAAAGCAAATAAAGTTTAAACGTTTTTTTTACCCCTCCAGGGGGTCTTTTGTGGGCTCTAGTGACCCTTATATGATAGTAGGCTGACAGGAAACGGGGAAGACATGCGGCAAATATCGTCGGGTCCGGGAGTCGAACCCGCGACGGCCGCGTCGAGGACTCAAGGCCTCCAAATACGGGTTGCGCTAACCACTACGCCACCACGGCATGCCCTTGTCTGACCTTTTTAAGAAGAAGACTGTTGGGTTTTGTTGAAGCAGAAGTTTGTGGAAAAACAACCAGCAAGAATGACAAGTCCCTTCTTATCTTTTAGACAATGAGTTTGACATCATCATATAAAAGTATGTCAGTCATGATTAACCAGCACACTGACTTTGAACTTGCTTGGGGTCATGGACCTTTACTGCCTTACCAAAACAAAAGGTACACTCTACAACTTCTATTACCATTTACTGTGGTTTAGTTTTACAAAGATTCATGTCCATTCAGTGCTAAACTATATTGCCAAGACTATTTGCTCACCCATCCAAATGATCAGAATCAGGTGTTCCCATGTTTTTCAAGGCCACAGGTGCATAAAATTAGGCACGTAGGCATGTTGACTGTTTTTACAAACATCTGTGAAAGAATGGCTCGCTCTAAAGAGCTCAGTGAATTTCAGTGTGGAACTGTGATTGGATGCCACCTGTGCAACAAACCCAGTTGTGACATTTTCTCGCTGCTAAATATTGAATTAGAAGAAAATGGAAGTGTTTGGAAATGGCAGCAAGTCAGCCATAAAGTGGTCATGCCAAGGAAACTGACAGAGCGAGGTCAGTGGATGGTGAAGCACATAGTGCGAAGAGGAAAGTGCAACTTTCTGTAGACTCAATCACTACACACCTTCAAGCTTCAGATTAGCTCAAGAACAATCCACAGAGCTTCATGGACTGGGTTTCCATGGTGACCAGCTGCATCCAAACCATACATCATAAACTGCAATGCTTCTCAATGATTAAGAACAGAAAACATGACAACTTATGTTTTGCACGCATAATAGAGATGAAGTTATTTTACAGTTCACAATAGCGGTTGAGAACAAACGCGCGTCATGTTTTACAAGTCTTATTGTAGTTATGCTGCTTTTCTATACAACATCATTCTCTTTTTCTAAAAAAAAATAGTCATTTAATCTCAGTATCAAAGAACGAATAAGGAAAGTTCCACCAACGTATACCAACATACTGAAGATAAATAAAGAAGCAATGTGTATTTGTATGTTGTCCAGCTTAAATTACAGGTTCCTTAACTACAGATGAAACCAGATAATTTGAAAAGAAAATTTGCATGGCTGGATTAGCAATATATAGTATGCAAAAAAGTAAAATTTTAGCTCTGAATGAAGCAGTTTGAGTGGTTGGCTGTTTATTTTTTATGACAATACACTATAAAATTATAGTTAAAAATCTAGAGCAGCAACACACTGACACACATGATTTACCCTACTTTGTTAAGTTGACCACAAGTTTTTGAAGTATTTCCACATGTGTGTCTGTGGGTGGGTCTTTTCTAAACAGCAGCGTATTTAAGGAGCAGTCATTGTAGAAATCCTAATCCTGCTGGCCAACCCTTCATCACTTGATAATATATTCCAGAACGACGTTGTTTTTGGAAAAACGTAAGATTTCATTTCGGTTTTAAAATACAAGTATAGTGTTTGCTGGAGCTCCTGTGAGATTAAATTTTAATATTCCTTACATATAGTCATCACATTGATAAATATTGTTTTCCTGTCTTTCTGTTTAACTGTTAATTTGTTGCAGGACTGCGAGGATGAAGGCCAAAATGTTCCTGATTGGTTCTCTGTGGTTGTCTCTTTGCTGCCTGCTTCGTGTTCAACCAAAGAAGGCAAGTTTTCTTTCTGTTGGTGTCATAGTGCAAATTTAATATACTTTATATTAGACTTTCTTTTTCTTTCAAAGTAAGAAAATTATACTTACTGCAACAGCATGGGCATTTTTATTTTTGGTGAAAATCTTACATCAAAACAATTCTACTTGCAAAATTCATAAAAGGTCATTTAGATTTTAAGTTCGCAATGCTATTTTTTTAAATTTCCTACATTGAAGGATGTATTTCCTGTTATTTCCAACTAAGTAAGTGGAGTGAATGTAACCTCATCTACATCCTGCTTTTCTCTTTGTCCTATGTATATCTATTTTTTCTCATTGCTTTTAGATTGGTGATCCGCTGGACATGGCTGTGAACTCTGTTGATGACAGGTACTCTACCTGTGCTACACAGATGGAGGCAAAGGTCAAAAAGACGTATTTTGAAAAGGAAATGGAAAATAGTGTATTCAGCAAGGCATGGAAGGGAGCAGAAAGTTGTGCAGATAGAAATATGAAACAAAAAGAAGCAGCAGATGAGGCTCTAACAAAAGATCACATGCAAGCAATTTGTGTTTACACAGCTGGAGGGCAAGCAGATTTCTATAAGGCATTCAATGACGCAGTCAAGACCAACAGACAACAATATAGTTCATCCTTTCCATTCCACTCTTTGCATTTCTGGCTGACCAGAGCGATACAGATCCTCAAACCCAATTATAATGAATGTTACACAACTTTCCGTAGAATGAAATCCACATTAACTGGTGAAGTCAACCAAGAAATTCGATTTGGTAATTTTGCCTCCTCCTCCAAATTAACAACTCTGACAAGCTTTGGTAATACAACATGCTTTAACATTACAACCTGTCATGGAGCTTATCTGAAAAAATACCCAAAGCTCAAAGATCATGAGCAGGAGGTGCTCATTCCACCTTATGAGACGTTCAAGATAGTCAGCAAAGCTAAACCTCAAGAACTTAATGACTGTAAGACTGTCTATGTTCTGAAAGATAATGGTGTTGAAAGCAATCTTGACTGCCATGTTGCAAACCAAATAATTTTGTGATTTTCTTTCTTCACACACATTAATTTAGAACAGTTTCATCTTGTTCTAAATTTACACCTGGCTGATCTTTAAAGAGAAAGTTCAGATTGATCTCAATCAACTTCCTCATTTGAATAAACATGCAGAAATTTAGGCTGTAGCGTAAAAGCTAATGGCGAGCTTCTCTGTGCTACTTAGAACCGTTTAACTGCTGCAAGCTGAAGCTTTGGGTTTGCTTAGAGGACAGGGGTTTTTAAACCATTGTTTTGCTAATGTGAAAGTATTTCTGCTGGAAGAAAATGCTGTTCTTTTTCTTTATTCTGTGCAACTTCAATAAATACATTAATATGTAAACATGTGTTATGTTTCTTTAATGAATGTCAGCATTGTGTACGTATTAAATTATACAATATTTTAGTAGAAAGATTATATGTGTATTGTTTGCATAATAATAGATGAATTAATTAATATAACTGAATATTTCTGAGTAGTTTAAGTTTGGCCTGTGACTTTAAATAAAAAGGTCCATGCTTTCCTAAACGGCAACTATATTTTGATTCAAGTTTCAGCTTGTAACTTTACGTTACAAAGTCAGACCAAAGTATTGCTGTTCCTCTTTATATTGACCTGAATTGAATAAAAGTGAAGGATTTAAAGCATGATATTTCTACTTTAAAGATCAAATATATCTAAACTTTGGGGTTGCTTTCAGTTTAATAATAATTGGTCCTTGAAATGTCTCTTTGCACAGAATCTATACTCAGTTTTAATGTACTAATTTGTGGTTCTGCATGTCTGAACTCCTTAGGAAGTGGTCTGCAGGGGTCTTATGAGAAGCAGGAAGTGGTATGTTGACTAAAAGCTCTTCTGCTGATCTGCAGATTCATGGTTAACATATAAAAAGCAACTATGTGTGAGGCCAGTCATGGAGAAAGGATATCGGTGTGAATAAATGTATGAGTTCGAAGAGAATTTTGAAGAGAAATTTGTGTGAGTACTATCAACAATATGCTGTATGAACCATGTACATATAAATTGTGTTTTATTCTGCATGAGCTGTGCAAGATAATTTGTTCTTGTTGGTGGGTTAGAGGTTAGGGTTAGGTCAAATGCAACTTTGAGTCAACACACTTCTGTGTTGAGACTTTCATGTTCTCCTTTTTGCAGAGCGCTGTCTCAGAAGGACATTCTGTTGTTTTCTTCTTCCTCCAAGTGATGCTCATATCCACTAATGTGCCACATTTGATGAAGTCATCCGATAGGTCAATTTGAAAAGGTGTAATTTAGAAGATCCTGAATGTAGCCTTTAATTACCAGGCTCATGTTTCGCTTTTTCCAAATCATCAGTGGAATAATGGGAACAAGTTGTTGGTTCATGACCGTTTATGAATTTGAGATAAAGGGTGTTTATGAAATATTATGATGGATGTCTTCTGAAAACATATAGTTAAACTGCAATCTTTTAAACTAATGTATCTTACATGTTCAAAAAGTCTCAACTTGATCTGGTTGATTTGGTAACATTTCCCTCCCCTCTTTGTCAATCGCTCTTTAGAGGTTTTCACAGAAGAAGATGTGGGAAGTACACCACCAAATAAGATAAACGACTAAGCGTGAGAAACTGCTTCACTTCCTCTCTGTGTTGATGTACTCTTGTCATGTTAAGCTATTACCTTGCAGACGTTTCTGTAAACAGCATAAAAGTAGCATAAAAATAATAACATGATACAGGCCTTAGGAAACCAACTGGTTGGTTTACAAATCCAAAAATGGTATCTGCATGTCCAATTATGCATTTGGAATAAAGTTAGGGGTGTCACTAAAGGCTTGATTGTTAATATTAGGGAGCAGCAGGGTGTTTATATAGGTAGCTCTAAAAAAAGAAGAAAAACAAATACTGCTGGTGACTTAATAGCAAAAGTAATTTCTTCAGTGTTTGAATTGTCACTTCATACCAAACAGGTGTAAACTAATAGGTCCTTTTTGTGGTTTTGTGAACTGACGGACTGATGCGTCACCCTATTGACCGACCACAACATCGGTTGTGCTCTTCCTGAGCGTCGCGCTAAAACTGCGGGAGGGTTAAAGGTTAAATAGTTCAATCTAGTCGAAACTTTGCCAAAAAAAAAAGAAAAGTAGTATTCATTTAATGATTTCCTGCCCACTCTGTACTTGTGCACTGATGGCTGCTTGGTGCTGAGTTTAGGGTGAGATGGTGAAGTTTGGGTCCAACATGAATCTCATAAATGACAACACAATGATGATCTTAAAGTATTGTCAGGATGGGACATAAAAGCCTCGTTTACGTCAACGCAGCAAAATAACATATCTTACTAATCAGTCATAAATTTTAACCAAAATATCATCTGCACAAGTTTTTCCACTTTTATTGTCTCATATACAGAGCAGTCCCCACTGATCAGCAGCAGTAGTTCATGTGAACAGTTAATATATTTACTATTCAAATAGTAATGGAGACAAGCTGTGATGTTTTTCTGTGACTGTTGTCCACTAAAATAACTGATTTTGCCGAGTCTTTTTCAAACTTTGTTGTCAACTTGCTAATTTTTTAAGGTTTTTTTTTTTGCCATAACTCAGACTTCCCTTTCCTTCTCCTTATCAAATATAATCCCTTGTTACCTGAGAAGACATTGCCTCATCGTCCTGCTGCTGGCCTCTCCTCTAATGTCTCCTCCCTGATTCTTTGCTCTTTCTGTTGTGACAATAAAGATTCATTTCAAAAATGTGGAAAACAACAGTGAGTCCAACTTCTGACCAGAAATGAAAGAGGACTGGGTTTATTCCTGGCATTAACTGACTAGCAATGAATGTAAAATAGGTAACAACAGCATTAAAATTCTTGCTAACTAGCTTGTTTGAAAGAAAACTCTGCAAAGTTTCTTGCTAGTTTCTGAATGTGAAACAGAATGTGAAGCTCAGCCGAGCAGCAGCTCTCCCCTCAGTGATCAGATCTACAGGTGTAAACTGTGCTGTACATTGTGATGAAAAGCAGTACTTGCTGTAATGGCTGTGACCGCTAGGTGGCGCGGTTGTAGTTGGACCAACGTTCTTGTGCTGCAAGTTAGAAACTAAGTGGAAAGGATATGTGTATACATACTGTATGTACAGTACAGACCAAAAGTTTGAACACACCTTTTAATTCAATGAGTTTCCTTTATTTTCATGACTATTGACATTGTAGATTCACACTGAAGGCATCAAAACTATGAACAACACATGTGGAAATATGCACTAAACAAAAAAGTGTAAAACAACTGAAAATACCCCTTATATTCTAGTTTCTTCAAAGTAGCAACCTTTTGCTGTGATTACTGCTTTGCACACACTCTGCATTTTCTTGATGAGCTTCAAGAGGTCGTCACCTGAAATGGTTTTCACTTCATAGGTCAACCTGCCCTGTCAGGTTAATAAGTGGGATTTATTACCTTATAAATAGTCATGAAAATAAAGAAAACCTATTTTAATTAAAAGGTGTGTCCAAACTTTTGGTCTGTACTGTATATAAAATTATGACTAACTAGAAAGATGACGTGCCATTTCCAGAAGTTTTTAACAGCTTGGTGTTATCTGGCGCTAAAAGGTTACACTGTTTGCTGCGTTGACATGAACCTTTAGCACTCATTGAAAAAAGAGCAAATCTAAAACTAGCTTGCAAAGTTTTGGAAATTATATGCAAATGCAAAAAACGTTATCTGTTTAAAGCCTGGTCATACTTTCATTTCTCCAGTCCTTTTCTGCATCTGCTTCAGCCATTTGCTTCATCATACTGCCAGTCCACTGTTCCTGTAACTGTCACCACAACTAAAGAGATATGTATACTTTTTTTTGCGGTCATTTTAACATCTAACTGTTACAGAGTGACTAGGTTAACCCTTTAACTGCCCACTCGACCATATGATTTAGCACATTTTGAGTCTCTATATCTCAATATGAGGAGTGCCTAACTTAGCTTAACCTGATTGAGCCATCTCTGCCGCTTGGTTGAGGTACGATATGCTAAAGAAATCCACTGGAGGGCACTGTTTCTTTAAATAGTATTCTTCTTCTTCCCCTCTCCAACCAGGAAGTCAGAAACACAAAAATCTGTCACAAATATCGACTGGTTGTGGTAAAACTTTGAAAGGTAGAAATAGGTTTCTGGCATATAATAGTGTTATAGACCTTACTAAACAGAATTATGTTACTTGATACCACCTAAAAAGCTAAATTAAAGGTCTAATAATTTTTTTAAAATATGCCTGACCAAACGGTTGATTTGTCACTTTATGGTAAATGTTGCAAATTAAGCTAATGTAGTTAACATTTAATTTTTTTGCTATAAAATCAAAAGTAATTTTCATCTATTGGTGTAAATATGAAACAATGTGTTATTACAGTGTTATACACTAAGAATAATTATAACATCATTATCTTACAAAATAATTTTTGTGATTTTCTGAGTTGATATTAGCAAATATGGTAAAATTTTAGAATAAATGTGGGGAAATCATAATTTTCACAACTACTAACTAATTTTAACTTTTCAACCACCACTAGAGGGACACTAAATCCTTCTATGGTGCAAAGCCACGCACTCTTCTCGCCCTTGTACCAGAAAATCCTTAAGAATCTGATTGTGATCTAAGTGATGATGACCAAGTAGACGATCCTGATTATCAGCCCACACAAGCAGATGATACTGGAGACAGCTCTTCTGAATCCCTGGATGAAGAGGAGGCTCCCTCAAAAAGCAGATCTTCTACACAGCCACCTCGTAAAAGGAGCAGGAAAGGGAAACACACACTAAAAACTGTTCCCTTGGAGCAGCCAAATGACAACACCGACCCAAGTTACACCCCAGGCCCCAACAAAAGCACAAGAAGAATCTGGAAGCAGGAAGACATTGATGAGTTCCAGGTTCTTAATTCAAGATTTGAACCCCTTGAAGCTGTGCCCTCACCCTTCCAGTATTTCAAAACACTGATGAGATGATTGAATATATCGCACATCACACCAATTTGTACTCTGCTCAAGAGTTGGGGGATCCAATCAAGACTAGTCCTGAAAAGATAGAGCATTTCCTAGTGATCCTTCTTTTTATGGGTGTTTTCAATTTCCCATCACTGGAGGACCACTGGCACCGTGAATCACGCTTCGACCTGATCACTGACATCATGTCAAGGAGGAGATTCCAGCTGTTACGGCGATACATTCATTTATGAGGGAGATGCAGTCTGTGTCCAAAAGGAGTGTCCAGGTGGAAATGTGAGAAATGTAATGTCTTCCTGTGTTTGAATGCAAACCAGGAATGCTTTAAGTTATATCACCAGAGGTAAAGTGCATCTAATGCACAAAAAGAATGCTGTTTTGCAAACACATAGATAAGGTTGGAAATGTGATGTTTTAATATGTTTGGTAATGTTTTTTCTGTGTTTGCCATGTTTTTTCAAAGTTTAAATGAAAACAAGTAACACTAGTTCAGTCAATCCTCCAGATACGTGACACTTGTGTCCCAAAATACATGCTGTTGCACCAAAACAGAAAAGGTGTGCTGAGATATAAAAGCAACAAATGTTTCTATTGTTCTGCAGTATTTTCTTTTCCTTTTTGAATGTAAAAATGAATGTTTTGCACTGTTACCTATAATCAGAAGTGGATTGAATGTGAGAATTTTGTGCTGTTGCACTTTAATACAGATACAGTCAAGATGGGAAGATTAAAAATGCAATATTCCCTTGTTCGACGCAATATTTTCCTTGGTTGAAATTAAAACCAGTGTTTTGTGGCATTTTGACAGAAATAAACTGTATCCAATGCCCCAGACATTTTTTGTTGGTTATTTCTTTATAAATTAGCATTTTATTTTAATTTATCTACTGTACTTGGTATTTTTATTACGTCATATACTTAAACCATCAAGTGACATCTCAACTGTTTGGTAGAGATCAATATTTGAAAAACCACAGGGTCTGTTGGAAAAAAATTTTTTGATTGTGTATATGAGTCACCCTAGGGTAAAAGAAATGCAAAGAAAAAAATTTTCACAGGTTTTTTTCTTGGTGTGGTTGTTAAAGGGTTAAGCTAATCCTGATGCTTTAGGGACACCATCCTGCATGTTTTATGTGTATGTGTGGCCCAACATGTTATTTTAATGATTAGATGATTAAAGGGTTTTACAAAACTTGATAAAATAGTGAGCAGGTAGATCTACCACTGTATCAACTGGGTGTTGAACAGGGAAATGTGACATGCAGGATAGCAGTCTTTAAGAACAGGGACTGAATCAAACTAGTTTAAATGTGTGTGAGTTTGTTGTGTAGACTGGCAAAAGGTTTGCAAGGACTTTAACATGGTTTGTGGGGACACTGTGCTTCTGTTATATACACCAGGTCAGTATAATGTTAGTTTTTAATCACTTCATTGTTTGCTGAATGTGAACCTATTATATCTTGACCCCTGATGACCTTCTAAATATGACAGGCTATCATGTTCCGTGCTGACAATATTTAAAGATCATTATTGTGCCGCAATTTACTGAGTATAGACTGTTTTGACATGTCTAGTTTAATAAGTGATTTATCTATTACTCTGTTTGGGATGATAACTTCTGGAAAACTGTCTGTTATTATTAACTGTTCACATGTATTATATACAACGACTTCAGTCTATAGAAATGAAGATTAAACAGCTGGAGGTGAACTTTGAAATCAATGCTAACTGTGGAAATCAGACAACTCTTCCTCAACTCAACGGAGCGGTTGTACGCCTCGCATCAAGCAGCTCATCCTGGAACGCTCTGGGTGCCAAGCTGAAGCAAAAGTCTCACACCGCAAATCCGATGAGGCGGCTGACAGGGAGAACCCCTCACCTGGACGAATCAGCGTGGCCGGCTCTGAGCCGAAACCCACCTTCAACCTCAACACCTGCTCCACCAAAGAAAAACAAACAAGCAGCTGCAACCAAAACGGTTCCACCGACCCCACTCCCAAGAACAGAGCGACCAGCCCAATCCTCAAAACATTCTGACTCTGTGGGAATCCCACTGAAAAACAGATTTTGTGTACTCCAGCCTGAGCCTCTGAGTGAAACCTCGCTTTCAAACATCAACAATGAGGCAAGTCCAACACATCCACCCCCCAAAGCCCTAAAGGACAAAGCGGCTACCAGGAAAACGAAAGGTATGCCAAAAGTGCTTATTGTTGGAGATGAGGCAGTAAATGGAATCAGTCATGTTTGCAATCCCAAGAAAACGAGAGTGATTTCTTTTCCTGGTGACACTGTCTCTGATTTAACTCGTAAAGTTCTTTCGCTAACCACTGATCAGCCAGATATTGAGTCCTTAGTTGTGCATGTTGGAGCCAACGATGTGGCAAAGCAGAAATCCGAGATTCTGAAAAAGGACTTTAATATTCTACTGAACACTATGGGAAAGTTAAAAATGAAGTTATTTCTCAGTGGTCCAATTCCATCACCTCAATGGGGAGACGAAAAACACTCCAGGCTGGACATGATAAACAAATGGCTGATTGAAAGCTGCTCTGCCAGCTCAGTGACCTTCATCAATAACCTCTGGATCTATTGGCAGCGCTTTCACCTTTTTGGAAGAGGTGGACGCAATCTTAATAAACATGGGATAAAGCTGCTCACTGCAAACCTTTTTCATTTTATCAACAAGGACAGCAACGTGATCATCGCTTCAGAAGAACAGGCTCAAGGATTTCTGACTAGGAAGAAACCTTATCAGGAACAAAAACAAGCTGATACAACATCGACTGGAGACGGAGCGACTGGTTCCCTTCCTCCTTCTCCGCTCCTTCTCTGCTCACTCACTCATTCACAGGATTCACAAGATACACATGAAGAAATGTCTTCTGGACCGGAGTTTCTTAAATTTACAGATGGAATGAATCAACAGGTTGTACTTGGGACGTCTCTCCTTAGCCCTCACGTAGCAGACCTCACTTCATTTAAGCCACCTGCCTCTAACTTCCCAGAGGATCCATCACTCTGCGTTTCTGAGGTCTGAGGCCGGGGTCCAGACTTTATCTTTACACCCTTCTTGCTCCAGAATGTGTCTGGCCCATCGGCACTGCAGAACAGGACATTACCTGTCCGGATCACTACAAGAAAATTTACAAGAAACAGAAACATAAAATACAGCGGACCTAAGACTTTAAAATACTGTTGTTAGTTTATAAATCACTGAACAGCTTAGCACCACAATACATTAAAGATCTGCTGTTGTTGTATCAACCTTCCAGACCTCTCAGGTCTTCCGGTTCTGGTCTGCTTTGCATCCCCAGAACCAGAACCAAATGAGGAGAAGCAGCTTTCAGCATCTATGCACCACAAATTTGGAACAAACTTCCAGAAAACTGTAAAACAGCTGAAACACTGAATTCTTTTAACAAAATTTTACTTGCTCAGTGTTTTTGTATTTTGCTCTTTTCACTTTAATTTCTTTGGTTCCTGATCTATTTCATGCAGTGGTTCTTAACCTTTTTGGATGTACTGAACCCACCAGTTTCATATGAGCATTCACTGAACCCTTATTTAGAGATAAATAAAATATGATTTTTTTTCCAAATTCAAGACATAGGTATATGTATTTTTCACTGGTGCACAAAATGAGCAGTGAATGAATGTCACCTTGCTCAAAGAACAAAACCAACAGTGCATGAACTCACAACAAACTACAGTATTACTTTATTCTGGCCCCCCAAAAATATTTCGGCCCCATTAAAGAATTTCAGCCCCCAAAAATATTTTAATATTTTTTAATAACTTAATTTTTTTTGTGTTTTACTGTTTTTTGTCGTTTTGAATCCACAAAATACTTTTTTGGGGCCAGAATAAAGCATTGCCCAAGCTACATACCTGCAAATCAATGTGACTTCTGCTGTTGTTTTTAGGAGACCTGTTCAGATATGCGTGAGAGTAGCACCTTGGTAAGTGCTACTCTCATGTCATCTTCACAGCAAAGTCTGTACCTTTTCTTCTTTTTTTGCTCGACATATTTAGTATGGAAAGAAGCCACATGACATACAACTACAACAGCCGTTGACTACTGCGCACACTAAATTCCCCGCAGCACCGATTGGCCGAGCAATATAACATGGTCCCCTGCAGCAAGCGATGGCCAAGCGGGGCGTGTCATCACGACTTTACACAAGTGTCTTTACCTCCGCGGCAGAGGCTCCGCCGAACCCCTGAGACCGACTCATCGAACCCCTGGGGTTCGATAGAACCTTAAAGTAAAGGTTAAGAACCACTGATTTCATGAGTTAGATTTTTCTCCCAAAAAAATAAACAATCTAACTAACTAATTCAGTAAAAACAAAAACTATGTTTATTTATATGTCCAAAGAATGGTGAATCGGTTCTGATCAAATATGTTCATGTTACCCCACGTCCTCCTAGTCCACCATCACTTAACTTATTCTTCTATTGGATCATGCTTAGAATTGTGTAACTCTGTATACTGATATTTTAAGTCTTCAGTTCAACATCTGCAAGGGGGGGGAAATGCATCTGCATGTAATTTTCTACAAATTAGTGTTTTTGATCACATTACATCTATGCTGGCCTCTCTATACTGACTTCCTGCCTAGTTCAGGATTGAGTTCAAACTGGTTTTTTTGTGTCCTGATCTTATTTCAGCCCTGATATCTGGTTGAACATTAATATAACCCATAAACTTCAACCAGCGCTCAGCTTAATTATTCATAGATCTGCTTTAAAAGCTGAGGTACCACAGCTTTGTTGGTGGCAGCACCTAATTTAAGGGAAAAACTACATTGGCACATTAAAGTTACGCGGACCAAACATTTTTTTCTTGCTTGTTTTCAGAGTTGCCTGCTGAGTTAAGAAGTCGAAGTTGATGAAGGTGAGAAAAATTTTACTTGTTTATTTAAATGTTGTAGATTCACACATGCTGAACATAAACACTAGTAATCTGTAATGTGTTTCTTTTTGTTTTCGCTTAATTTTGGCAGGAATGTAAGACTTTGCTGGATAGCCCAATCAAATCAGATAAGGCTCCAAACTCTGTTTGACGAAGAAGACATGGAGACAAAAGTAAAGACAGACTTTTTACTAAATGAGACAAACAAAAAGAAGGACTTCAAACAGGCCTGGAATAAAGCCAAGAAAGCACACAGCAAATAAATATTTCACTACAATCCAAAGCAATTTCCAACAGAGTAGAATTTATTTTCAAAATGTGCAAAATGTGCATGTGTACTTGCGCATTAAAAGACAGCAGACTAGTTAAAACAATTGTAGAAATGTGAGCAACGCAACATGCCAAACACACAGATCTTAAAAAAACCCTTAATGCAATAAATACTTGAATTACAATAAGAGTAATTAGTTATTAGCAGTTAGTTCAGCATACAAATATGCTTACGCATTATTTATCATAAATATGACCAGAATGACACGTCTTAAGATTCACTGGCCGATTATTTTATTAGGAATTAACTGAAGTGCAAAAATATATTAAATTTTAATTGCTTGTATTGCATTTGCTTTTTTAAGACTATTTGATCTTCATATATTCTCAATAATGTCTTCTAATACATTACCTCTGTTTCTCTCATCTACAAGGTCAAGGTGGTGATAATTTCGGTGGTTGCGCTCATATTGCTTGTTCTTGTTCTTGGTCTTGGTCTTGGTCTTGGGCATGCATCTGAAAAGAAGGTGAGGGATATTTGTTTAATTGCTGCACAACCTTACATTAGGAACATAAACATGACTAATAAATACTATTTTTATTTTGTTTTTCTGTTTAATGTGGGCAGAAAAGTCAAGATTGTCCTCCAATCTCACTAGATATGGCTCCAGACTCTGTTGATGACATGTACGACAAATGTGAAGAGAAGATGAAGGAAAAAATAGAGACAGACTTTTTAAAAAATGAGAAAAACAAAAATAAAAACTTTAAAGAGGCCTGGAATAAAGCTGAGGAATACTACAATAGAAAACGGGAGAAAAATAACCTGCCACTGATGAAAGAACAAATCATGGCTGCTCATGCGTACACCCTTGAAGAACCACCTTTGTACCGTGAATTCAACAACGCAGTCCGAACACAAAAGTCTGAGTACAAAACCAAATTCCCGTATCACACTCTGCACTTCTACCTCACCATGGCCCTGCGCACCATCAAACCCAAACCAGAAAATTGCATCACTGGCTACCGTAGAGCAAGCTGTAAATTCAGGAAAGATGTTCTCAACAAAGAGATTCGTTTTAGTGCTTTTTCCTCCAGTTCAGCAGATGGCTATGGTGATAAAATGTTTGGTGAGGAATCATGCTTTGAAATCACCACATGTTTTGGAGCAGACATCTCAGAGTTCTCTGCGTTTAAGTCAGAAAGAGAAGTCCTGATCCCTCCTTACGAGGTTTTTAAAGTAACAGAAATAAAGGAAAGCTCTGAGCACAACAAGCTTCCTTGTAATGTTGTCTACAAACTTCAGAGCACAAAAACAACAAGTTCCAATTTAAACTGTGCTTTTTTCAACTAGAAATGAAAAATTCTGCTCTTTGAGACAATTGACCATCTACAAAGATTTAATTGAAACATTCTAGAAATAAAAATAACTCTGCTGGTGTCGACATAATTTGATATTTTCTCCCAAGAAAATGGGCCTAATCAGTTTCACACAGTGAAGTAATTAGATATTATGATAACAAATATACAACAGTGAGTGTGAATACCTATGTAAGATTCTGAATGTGTTTAAATTGTTAAGCTGAATTTCAATAAGGACAGATAATATTGGTTTGCTCTACAACCATTAACTTTCTTCTCTGCTTTTTTGTTTTTCAATAAAAAGCAAGACCAAATCAGTGCTACTATGCCTTTTTTATGACTCAGCTTGTGACAGCAAATGGCCTCCCAAACTGAGCGTTGTGATGTCTGTATGCAATTTCAACAGTGCAACAAAATCAATAAAAATATAATGTCAAATGATTCATTAATAACCTCTTGGGAACAGAACCTCTTTTTTGTATATTTTTTGGACAGTTCTCGAAAAAAAAACATCCCCAGAAAGAATTCCATACATCTCAGAAACTACAAGGTGTATTTGACTGGTTCAGGTATCAAAATAAAAGCAATATTCTGGAGAATCCTCTAATTTCATTCCCCCAAAAAATAAGCATAGACATTTTAGAAAAGTACTGGTTGATAAAATTCCAGGCAAACATTCCAAATGTGCCATTTTTGGACATTTTGGCACCATGAGTCCAATTACAAATTTCTCTCTATTTATTTATTTTTCCCCCCAACCTATATCTTGCTATAAATATTATTTGCAATTAATAACAGTGGGTTTTTTAAAGAGAGAGAACAGCTCAACTGGTTGGTAGAAGGTGTTTAGTCCAAGGCTCTACACGTGGTGTTGATACCACAGTGCTGTGGGACACTGGATCTCAGGTGTCCATCGTGGGACCAGACTGGAAAAGAAAACACCTTCCAGATGTTAAAGTGAGACCAGTGGAAGAACTGCTTAAAGAAGGAGTACTGGATCTCTCTCCTGCAAATGGAACAGAAATTCCATATGAAGGATGGATAGGTGTTAATTTCACCTTGTCCCAAAAAAATGCATGTGGAATGATAGACAAACCAGTCCTGGTTTCCATCCTGGTTGCAAACAGTAGCCTTGAATGCCCCATCATTAGCTTCAATGTAATTGAAGAACTGGCTCTGAGGAAAGATGGAGGTCTTATGGTCCAGAAACTCTGTTCTGCACTAGATGTGGGACACAAAACTGCAAGAGCTGTCCTGTCAGTGTTTTAAAAAAAACAAACCTGGAAGGCTAGCCCAATCTGCTTGCCTGTCTACACTGGGTAGGCAAGCAGTCATCATCTCACATAGCAAAGTGATAGAAGTGGAATGAAGCCACCTGACCTGACATAAAAGAAACTTTATGTGGTCCACAGTTAGTGCTGGAACCAGGAGACACCATGACCTGAAGGACTAGCTACCCGAGAGCAGCCGATTAAGATTCCATGCCAAGATAAGGGTAAGATTGTAGTGACAGCTGAAAATTTAACTGACCATGATATTACCCTGTGTGGCCGAACGACACTTGGCTGGTTGCATAATGTTGATTGGGGTTTGCCCAAGGGTCAGAAACAGCTGCCATTGGTCAGTGGTGCTACCAACCAGACAGAGTAGGTCAGCCCTCCAGCACTTCTACCAGGAAGTAAAAACACACATACAGGATTTACTTAACAGAACTTGGATCCAAAAATCCTACTCCTCATACTCATCTCCTCTGGTGTGTGTGAGGAAGAAAGATAAAAGTCTTCGTTTGTGCATAGACTACAGACTGTTGAACTTAAAAACAATCCCAGACCGTCATCCAATCCCTAAAATACAGGAGATCTTAGAAAACCTCAAGGGCAATTCCTGGTTCACAGTGTTGGACCAGGGGAAGGCTTACCACCAAGGTTTCATGAGTACAGATCATGTACAGTCCTTATAATGTAACCCACATAAAGTGGGTATGCCTCTTTAAGAAACAGAGGTTAAGGAAGCTAGGTAGTCTACCTAGCCAATAGGAAGTTTAGTTTCCAGTGCATATGAACCAATCAGAATGCAGACTGCCGTTGTGAGTCCCGCTCTTCTCCCCCGGGTCTGCAGCACCGTTGGTGTGCGGGAGAGTTCCGACGTAATGAGACTGCTGAGCTGTGCAGTGTAAGAGTATGTATGGAGACAGTTAAAGTATTATATACGAACTGTAAACGAAACCTTTTGTAAATAGATTTTCTGTTGATCATCCAACTTCTAGGCTGGAAATAGTTTATTGAGTACAAAGACTGAACTTCAGTTTTCTGCCGTTAGGAGCCGTTAGCTCTTTCTGGCAGTTGGCTCGTCTTATTCTCCATTCAGCTGAAGGTAAAGCCTACACTATAAAATATTTTTACTTTACTAAGTTCATATTATTGAGGTTAAAACATAAAAAATATGCCTTGTTGCACTATCTAGTGCCCCACGCATCCAGACTGAGTCCCACTATACTGTTGTCCCAAACGTGTCGCATTGAGATCGGTGAGCATATTCTGAGCCTTTCATTTGGGTTTTTGTTCTGTTTATCACATTGTTGTTAAAAAAAATTGCCTTTATTTGATTTATTTAATTATTCAAATGTAAACCTTTGCTGAGTGCGGGTAAAATGTAATGTTTTATTATTGTGTTTGAAAAAGGATTTTACGATTAGAAGAAAAAGTGAAATGAAAATGCAGTGAAATACTGCATTGAGGTAAAAAGAATCGGTTATTGTAAATTTGAGTAATTTAACAACAAATTGATGTCAGATATGACGTCTACAAAAACATGACTTAAGGATTAAAGCTAGAACAGCTTAATAAAAATCCTATATTTCTGTTGGTCCTGTCTGTTGACAGGTCAGGTTTGTATTTTTATTTTGCTGGATTGTTCCTGAGGTGGATTCCTCCGATGACCTTGATGGCGAGCCTTCCCACCTGGACTTAGAGAAAGAACTGGATTTCTTCTTTCCCATTTGGAGGCCTGCTGCACCCTGCGGTGTGGTAGGCGTGTAACACTCACATCTTCACACACAGCTGGTTATGTGTGAGACCACTGACTGACATTCTTCATTCTTATTGTTTTATCCTGAAATTTTGGACATTACCTTTTGGACCGGTTTTTATTTCAGACATTGTAACAAACTGCTGTGGTGGAAATTCTCCTCATGTGAATGATGTCGAATTAAACCCGAGTTGGAAATTAATTGGATGAATCTGTTGACCAATATAATTTAGAGTACAGATTACCAGGGTCCACCCAAAATATTTGAAACTAAGAATAGCACTTGGCCAAGTATTATTATTTTATGTATTTTATTGTAATTTTATTTTCATAATTGTGTGTCTTGTACAACTGTCAATTTGATGTTTTATGTCACTAAAGCCAGTTGTTTTTTAAATCCATCCAACTGCCTTTGTGTGTCATTTAAACACCCCACTGTGCTCCGATAGCCAAACCTATTGGCCCATTTATCTAAAATATATATACTACCCTTCTCCACTGTGAAGGGTATTAACCTCAAATGAGCAGTGAACTCTCACACCTCTCATACCTTAAACCAGGGGCGATTCTAGGATCTGACTTTTAGGGGTGCTTAGCCCCCAGCAGGGCTAAGCACCATGAGAAGATATTCGTTGGTGCGGTTTTCTAAATCTAACTGCTCATTTACATACATTCACAAACAAAATTAAGAGACACGTTGTCAGTAATTCACAGAACAAAAGAACAATGTTCATTTTACTCAAACATATACTTATAAAGAGTAAAATCAGAGAAACTTTAGATTTTTTCCAGAGGTGGATATACTCAGTATGAAACAGAATCTCTAGATTACATCACACCTGCCAACATCTGCTAACATTAATGAGACACAAGCAGCTGTGGAGTGACACAGTCCTAGGGGGGGTCTGCTCTCCCGAAAATTAAAATAAAATCTACTCAAAACTGCAGTTCGTTTGAAGAACATTTTACTAAATTCATAGGATTAATAAACCTAAAACCAGATTATCATCAAGGTAGAATTTCAGGTTAATAAATAGTGAAATTGAGTCCTTAACCTGAACTTTATTTGAAAATTATACTTAGAAATTGCATTACCCTTATTTTTATCTGGATGTTATGCGACTGTTGGCCTTTTTTCTTTAAACAAGAATGAATGTCCATTTATGGAAAAGTAGACATGATGAGTCAGGGTTTTATAATTTCAGTTCACAGTTCATGAAGTGGGCCTGTCACAGATTCAGTACCATACACCTTTCTGTTCACACAGAAACAGCCTGACATTCTGCACTGTTCTTTCGTTTGACCTTATTTAAGTGACTCCAGAGAGATTTGGGAAATTAATTACAACACAACAGTCACTAATCAAACTTAAAAAAACAACAACAATCAGAGTAATTAACAAGGCTAAGGACCAGGATCAGACTAACCCATTATTTATCCAAATATTTTACACATATACAACATTTTGTACAGAGCTACAAAATACTCTTCAAATAAATAAAGCCAATGCTGTACACAATTTCATTCATAAATATAAAAATAATTCTAAATTAATTAAGTACTGCATTGCCCATTGCAATAAATTACTAAGCATAATATTTTGCATTGCAAATTGTCATCTGAATTAAGGTGCTGGTGATACAAGTCTGACCCCTTATAGCTGGTTAAAATAATATATATATAATGGTCTTTACTGTTTTGTTTGGAGGCTGGTTCTACAACAAATTTACTAGAGGGGCCTGTGCAGACAATGTTTTTATGGAGACACTTAAAAAAAGAATTAAACAAAAACACAGCAATATTTCATCATTTAATAATGTGAACAAAGAGCCACTTGTGTCTCCAGAGATTCAGGTTGCAGGTTTATTAGATGGAAAGTGTGATCCTATCTCCATACAGCAGTTAAAAGAGCAGTACCATAATTTTTAATTAATTAAATTAATTTTCATTAAAAATACTTTTAATGTATTTTTAATAATACCTTAAAAAGAAAATTGTGAAGAAAAAATATCTACCACAGAATATTTAAAAAAGACATTTATTTAGTATAATTTCTTTAGAATCCCTCTTAGCCCCCGTCTAGAACCGGCCCTGGACTGCAGGTTTGTTGTATTTTTGCTTAGCATGTTTTTTCTTCATTGATATTAAGTCAGATTATCCAAACTGGTAAACCACATTAATAAAATATTAGTGAAGTAATACATTAAATGACCACTGAACAATTATTCATAAAATATATAAACATTTTTGAATAAAACACACAGAAAGTAATGTGATGTAGGAAATATTTAGGTATTTACTGTTAATCTATTCGTATGATTTGTTCTTTAAATGACCACTTATTTTGGCTAATGCTATTATTTATTAAATATCATCCCAACTCAACATCCTAAGCAAAGAATCAAACCACAGTAGTCAGCTAAAATCACAATAAGAAACTTAATCAATAATAACTAAATGTTTTGTACCATATCAGCCTCAGGAGATGATTGAGGATGAAGAGACGCTGATTTCTGGTTCTTTAGGTTCTGACGGGTCTGACAAAAAGACACTATTTTTTTTTGTCTTTCGATGTCCACAGTATCCATCCTCTCTTAAATTATTCAGCTTATAATGCGCGTCTTTTTACTGACGTCTGTATTTTAAGAGCGTTTTTGCTTCTAAGGACATGGAATCGAGTCGAGGACGTTTTAAAAAGACGCAGGTTGATAGCAGCTCACCGCGGCTGCGTAGTGTCCGTCTCTAGGCAACGGTGATGTTCAGCGTCGGTCCGTAGCGTTCGGGGTCCTTTAGTCTCCCGCCACGACAATTTAGTTGACCTTAATATTTCCTGTGTTTTATTTTGGTCATTATTGTTAAACTTAGTGTTGACGTGTGTATGATAGGCGTTTCTATCGGACAGATATGTATCGGTTAAATACGGGACGCACATTTAACGGCCAAATATGAGACGACTCCGTATTTTACGGGAAGGGTGGCAACCTGATTCAGGGGTGCTGAGATACAGTTTTAGGGCCTAAACAGGCCTAGATATGCCACTGCCTTAAACAAAATCTCTGGGGAAAATAATGGATCTCCTCTGCCTCCTCCCTGTGTTCTGCAGAATTACTCAGCTCGGTCAGAAAGAACCAATCAGAACCAGCATTAATCAGCTCGCCGTGCTATCAGGAAGTTTTGCTTTAGTAACTCTGGATTGTTTATTTTGATGCAACCTGCATTTGACTTTGAATGAATGTTTCCTTTATTACTTGATGTGGCTTCACTGCCTTTGCTTTGCCTGCAGTAAAGTAAAGGCTTTACTTTGACTTTTCCTCAGAGTGTCATTCAGACCATGCCAGTTATGGCCTAGTTTCACTGTGATTAGAGACACATTTTAACAGGCACGTGCAGAGGGGGAGCAAAGGGGGCATGAGCCCCTGTCTCTTTTATCCTTGATGCCCCTTTTTGAGTTAAAAAAAAAAATCTTTTTTAATTTTTATTCTTATTTTATTCTTAGTAGAACCTGTCCTACTAAGAACCTCAGCATCACTAACATGTTTAAATGTCAATAAGGTGAAGTCTGAGAGACTTTTAAATGCTTAGTGTTTATATGTTGGTGATTTTGTATCTCAAATTCAGTTGGTTTTGTGTGTCTTCTGTGTCTTTTAAAGTTTTGCATATTAGGGCTAAAGGGAAAAAACTATTAAAAACAAAGAATAGTGGAGGCAAATCAACTTAAAGAGAAATGAGACACCAAGAATAAGGTGTGAACAGCTCAAGCACAGAAGCAGATAAGATAAGACATGAACACAAGTAAAAGGAAGCTGCAGCTCACAATTAACAGAAAAAGACTGTGACTCATGAGATTTGAAGTTTACATTTGCAATAATAAAAAAATGTGTTCTTCTGCAGATAAGTTCAGCTTATGAACTTCTGCTTCTGCCTTTTGTATAAAGCAGCGTAGACCAGGGCTGGTGGGCAGAAGCCTTATTCATTTTACTTACTCAGTGTTTTTGTATTTTGCTCTTTTCATTTTAACGTCTTTGGATCCTGATTTATTTAAACAATCTAAGAATAATTGGAGGCAAATCAACTCAAAGAGAAGTGAGACACCAAGAATGAGGTGTGAACAGCTCAAGGTCAGATAAGACATGAACACAAGTAAAAGGAAGCTGCAGTTCACAATTAACAGAAAAAGACTGTGACTCATGAGCTTTGAAGTTTATATTTGCAATAATAAAGAAATGTGTTCTTCTGCAGATAAGTTTAGTTGTTTTTTAATCTGTTGATAGGTTAGATTATGAACTTCTGTCCACATTTTCTTCATAACCCAATCACAGCTTGTCCTTTTCCAGGACTTATATTGATGAAGCTGTTTTATCAGTGGATTTGGTCTTAAATTAATAACAGAATATCTGAATTGGATCGTCTAAATATCTGCTGAGATTCTCCTGAACTCCCTGCTCATCGTCTCTAAGCATCATTTGATGGTTTTTAAGGTATTTAGTCAGTTAGTGTCGCATAGAGCTGAATAAAAACTTGGTTATTTCTACAGGGTTCAAATTGCTCCTGTCAAAACTGAAAATCCATTTCAAGTGTTCTTTAAAAAAAAAACTTTTGTTTAGTGTTTATATGTTGGTGATTTTGTATCTCAAATTCAGTTGGTTTTGTGTGTCTTCTGTGTCTTTTAAAGTTTTGCATATTAGGGCTAAAGGGAAAAAACTATTAAAAACAAAGAATAGTGGAGGCAAATCAACTTAAAGAGAAGTGAGACACCAAGAATAAGGTGTGAACAGCTCAAGCACAGAAGCAGATAAGATAAGACATGAACACAAGTAAAAGGAAGCTGCAGCTCACAATTAACAGAAAAAGACTGTGACTCATGAGATTTGAAGTTTACATTTGCAATAATAAAAAAATGTGTTCTTCTGCAGATAAGTTTAGCTTATGAACTTCTGCTTCTGCCTTTTGTATAAAGCAGCGTAGACCAGGGCTGGTGGGCAGAAGCCTTATTCATTTTACTTACTCAGTGTTTTTGTATTTTGCTCTTTTCACTTTAATTTCTTTGCATCCTGATCTATTTTATGATTTAGATTTTTCTGCCAAAAGAAAATAAACAATCTAACTAAAACACAGAAACCATTTTTGATATTTTGAAATTCATCCTTCCAGAAGCTCTTCATATAACTTCAGGTATGACTCATTTTTTTACGCTCTAATTTGCCAGAATAATTAAACTTCCTTAAGGCAGAATTTTGGGAAATATGATGTTGAAACTGATGGAATAAGCCTTCGATGAGAGAAGATGTATTCTTAAACAAGAATGATAATAATGATAAAAACTTTAAATTACCCTTGATAAAACTAAGATTATCAATATAATACTGCAGTTCAACAGTTAGTCCAGTAAAAACAAAAACTGCAACATTTATCCATTGTCCACATGTAAATATTCATTATCATATTATTGTTTAAGCTTACGTTCAATAAAGCTGTTCAAATATTTATTAATGTCCTTTAAAACTAATGTATATGTAAAAAAAAAGGTTTGCTGTTTCAAATCAGATATATTTATATTATTTGACTTCCTCATAGTTCACCATCACACTTTAAAATGTAAAAAAAAATGTCTACGTTGCTGCAGTGTAAACCAACATTACAGAGCAAATATCATAAACAGCAGATTTTGAATCATAATCACATCCATTTCCATGAAATATTTGCAGAATTTTTACCGGCTAAGACTTCTGGCTGAAGTCCTAAATGTCTAGGGGTTTGTCCAGTCAAACATTTTAAAGTCTTGTCTTTAAAATTTGTCTTCACTTGTATTTTGACCTCTGTTTAATATCCATGTCATTTAATTGATTTAAAGGAAAGAAATTCCCTGCCCATCCTTCCTTTTTATCCATCTTATTCCTAATTTGCTCAGAAACTCCTCAAAAAAACCCAGGTAAAGTTCTAATTCCTAGTCCTAAAACTTTAATTATAGATTGTTTTTATTATTAAGATATACATAATTTTCAATTTTATTTCTTAAAATATTTAAATTTACATTGCTGATTCTCTTTTTAAATTGTTTCATTGTTTTGTGAGAGACAGCTGTCTCTTTTCCTGCCAGAAAGAAAAAAATGCTTGAGTGAAAATAAACAAATACAAATCTGCAATGGGTATGAATTTAGGATTCAACTGTATTGGTTTTAATTTATCTTGCAAATAAGTGTACAATAATCTCTTTTCAGGCCTAATCTCAAACTGTGGTGAAACACCTCCAGTGGTGCTTGTATCACAGTGTAAAAACTATCATAGATGATCATGATAAGGAAACAAGTTGGAGCTTTAATAATTTGACTTTTCTTTTCTTAAAACCTTAAAAGAGCAACCTTAAAATGATGAACACTATAAGATAAAACATTGCCATGTCTGTCTGCTTGTTTATTTTATGTTATACCCTTAGATCGTGCATTCAAATGACATATATGGGCATAGTAAATAACAAACAATGATAGGAAATGAAAAATCTGCATTTACTGTGTCTTTGCAGGACTAAATGCTGAAGGTGGAAACAATGACAATGTGGATGTTCCTGCTTGTGCTGTTTGGAGAGTCTGTCTCAACTGCAGAGGTAATTTAAAATGAGACAAACAGATTTGTGAGTTTTTTGATTCAGACATAAAGGTAAAGAAAATGTTAAACATCTGTCTTGTTGTCTTCTGGCAGATTTACAGATCCCACACTGATACTCCACTCCCATTGGACATGGCTGAAAACTCTGTCGATGACATGTACGAAGGCTGCGAGAACAAGATGGCGACCAAAGTAAAGACAGAGCTTTTGGCTAGAGAGAAAAAGATGAGCAAAAGTTTTAGGTTGGCTTGGGACGAAGCGGCGACAGAGTACAATAAGAAATGGAAGCCCAAGCCTGGGAAGAAAAAATCCCAAGTTCTGGAGAAAGAACAAAACATGGCCATCTATGCTTACACTCTGGACAAACCAGAAATATTCACTGAATTCAACAACGCGGTGCGAACTCAGAGGGCTCAGTACACGAGCACGTTTCAGTATCACTCACTGCACTTCTTCCTGACGGGCGCTCTCAGAGCTCTCAGAGCTCTCAATGCTCGTAAGCCAAACACAGAAAGATGCCTTACCGGTTACCGGAGGGTCAACAGAACATTCGAGCTGGGCGTTCTCGGCAAAGAAATCCGCTTTGGCGCTTTCACCTCGAGCTCGATGGGAAAGTATCCCCGCAAAGAAAAATTTGGCGACGAGACTTGTTTCGGGATTTACACCTGCTTAGGAGCAGACGTCTCACTGTACTCCAAGTTTGGAGAATCAGAGGGAGAAGTCCTGGTTCCTCCATATGAAATCTTTAAAGTTACAGACATAAAGCAGAGATCTGAGAACGAGGAGCTTCCATGTAACGTTGTGTTGACACTGAAGAGCACAGAAAAGATTCTGTCCAACCTAAACTGTGCACTTTTCAAGGATAACTGATCCAAATAAATCTTTAAAAATTATTTCCAATTTTAGTGACACATAAGAGCAGATTAGATTTATTTTGACAAGTATTTCTGTTTAATTACTATTGTATTATCAAAAAAATGTTTTTTAAATTCAGATAAAAGCTAATACATGCATAGTTTCACCATCATAAACATAAAGACCATTTAAATCAGGTCAAACATAGCTTTGGATGTATTTTTGCTTTTAACTGATGTTTAAAAATGTAAAAAAAAAAAAGAAAAAGAAGAAAAAACTATGCCAAATGAGCACATTTGACTGCAAACTGAAAGTATCTGTATACATTTCATAACTACTATCCTTCACATCCTCCTGTAAAATGACTCTTTGCATCATTCGGTACAAATAAATCTGGTTGCCACACTACAAATATGTCTGACTGAATTTATATTGTTTTAGTTTAGAGCAGCTTGTTTGTGGACTGTTGGACGATTGAGCCTGAAAGGTTTTAAGGTATTTTTCTTATTTTGTGGTTGTACATGTTTAACCCCATCAGAATTTGGTCTGTGCAAGTTTTCAGTTCACAATACGTTGGAACAAGTAAAGGGCCGCTTTCGAACCCATCTCCCTTTATTCCTCTCTAAGTGAGGCGATTCTAATTTTAAAACAAAATCAGGTGATGTGTTGGAGTACGAACTACAGAACCGAAACCGTTTTGGAGCTCAACATCTCAACTGGCCAGGTTCGGTTCAGCACCTTCATTTTAGGCTCTGATGAGTGGGATTTTAATGGAAATGTTTCATGTTTTGAGATATACTCTTGCTTTGGAGCAAACATAACTAAATACTCCGTCCTTAAAGGAAATAATCAAGTGGTGATTCCTCCGTATGAAGTTTTTACAGTCACTGACGTCCAGAAACAAACCAGTTCATGTAAAATCACTTACAAACTCACAATTAGTTTGAACTGTGTTTATGACAAAGAGCGCAACCAATTGCATTCCATAACTGCATTACCTGTGGAGGGATTTTGGCTCATTTTCACCATAATTTGTTTTGTCCTTCTGTCTCTGTTTTAGGGTCTCTGTCACTTTAAATCCAAGCTGCTGCTGGCCACGCCCAAAACTCTACGTTTACGCTCGCGCCAAAATGGCTGCCACCAGGTGCGCAGTTAGACAACCGTACATCTTCGACCCTGAATCAGACCCAAAAGCAGAATAAGTGGAGCCTCCTGCACAGCTAACAAGAACGCAGCTAGTGGTTTCTAAATTGTAAGTCAACAACAAAACACTTGTCTTTTCCAGCAGGCCCGTGCAGACAGTGTTTTTATGGAGACACTTAAAAAAAAGAATTAAACAAAAACACAGC
Organism: Xiphophorus maculatus; assembly: GCF_002775205.1. Lineage (NCBI taxonomy): Eukaryota > Metazoa > Chordata > Actinopteri > Cyprinodontiformes > Poeciliidae > Xiphophorus > Xiphophorus maculatus. The sequence continues at coordinate 24,892,511 of NC_036447.1, read as the reverse complement.
AATATTTCATCATTTAATAATGTGAACAAAGAGCCACTTGTGTCTCCAGAGATTCAGGTTGCAGATTTATTAGATGGAAAGTGTGATCCTATCTCCATACAGCAGTTAAAAGAGCAGTACCATAATTTTTAATTCATGAAATAAATTTTTATTAAAAATAATTTTAATGTATTTTTAATAATACCTTAAAAAGAAAATTGTGAAGAAAAAATATCTACCACAGAATATTTAAAAAAGACATTTATTTAGTATAATTTCTTTAGAATCCCTCTTAGCCCCCGTCTAGAACCGGCCCTGGACTGCAGGTTTGTTGTATTTTTGCTTAGCATGTTTTTTCTTCATTGATATTAAGTCAGATTATCCAAACTGGTAAACCACATTAATAAAATATTAGTGAAGTAATACATTAAATGACCACTGAACAATTATTCATAAAATATATCAACATTTCTGAATAAAACACACAGAAAGTAATGTGATGTAGGAAATATTTATGTATTTACTGTTAATCTATTCGTATGATTTGTTCTTTAAATGACCACTTATTTTGGCTAATGCTATTATTTATTAAATATCATCCCAACTCAACATCCTAAGCAAAGAATCAAACCACAGTAGTCAGCTAAAATCACAATAAGAAACTTAATCAATAATAACTAAATGTTCTGTACCATATCAGCCTCAGGAGATGATTGAGGATGAAGAGACGCTGATTTCTGGTTCTTTAGGTTCTGATGGGTCTGACAAAAAGACACTATTTTTTTTTGTCTTTCGATGTCCACAGTATCCATCCTCTCTTAAATTATTCAGCTTATAATGCACGTCTTTTCACTCATGTCTGTATTTTAAGAGCGTTTTTGCTTCTAAGGACATGGAATCGAGTCGAGGACGTTTTAAAAAGACGCAGGTTGATAGCAGCTCACCGCGGCTGCGTAGTGTCCGTCTCTAGGCAACGGTGATGATCAGCGTCAGTCCGTAGCGTTCTGGGGTCCTTTAGCTCCTGCCACGACAATTTAGCTGACCTTAATATTTCCTGTGTTTTATTTTGGTCATTATTGTTAAACTTAGTGCTGACGTGTGTATGATAGGCGTTTCTATCGGACAGTTATGTATGGGTTCAATACGGGACGCACATTTAACGGGTGTTGGTCCCACACATGCCCACATATATACCGTACTGACTGAGGCCAGAAACATCACAGAGATCCCCAAAAGTGCCAGGAGGGAGACCAGCTGCCAGGACCTCAGCCACTACGAGGATGCCAGCAGGTACCCCTAGCCTCCAAACCCTGTACCTATCGTCCATCCAGGCTTACCAATCCCACATCCCTCTGGCCCTTTTCCATCCTACCCATGCCCCAACATGGGCAGGCGAAGCACCAAAACAGCCAGATGCTGAACTCATCATCAACGTTTCAAAACCAAACTCCTTGTTCATGACATGTACAAGTCTTTAGGAAAGCAGAAGCTCATGGGAAGACAAGAAACATAAAGTATGATGTGGCACTTTCCATTGATCGGCTGTTAAAGATTGACAAGCATACACCATTTGAACTTTGCTCTAGTGGTCATGCACCTTCAACCTCTTGAGAAGACATCTGTTGAGGCTTTCAGAGGAATGGAAGTGTTCAGTAACCAGCCTACGTACCACGAACGTTTAGGCTGGACGTCTGTCCCCACAGACGGGGCTTTGTCCACCAGTGAAGCACAATGAATTTTAACACGAGCACTCTAGTGGCTCTTGCCAATTGAACTTTCCTCTGAAATATACGGATTTGGTTTGCTTCCGACCAAACGGCTGGATTTTAACGAACATGTTAACATGCTTCCAGCTTCCTAACAGATTATTGGTCTCTTAGATGGAGCTGTATGGTAAATCACTAGTAATGCATGTGCTATAACTTCAACAATGTAACTAGTTAAAATCCAACAGTAACAATTCAGGCCTAATGGTTGAAAAGCAGCAGTGACATCTGTTGAGTGTGGCACTGGAACATGTCGGCTCTGGTCAATGGGCAGGTATAGCTCTGAATTAGAGTTAGAGACAGACGGGGACTTTGACGTGCATGACTTCGACACGTTGCAGTCAATGACATAGTTAGGAGGCCAAGCAATGAGTTAAAATTAGCATCTAGAAAGAAGCCACAACTTCCAAACGTTTCAACCTGCCAGTTAAAGATAGTGATATTGAAATTTGCAAAGGGAAAACTACTCCCTTTGTCCAGGGAATGTTCCCTTTGCAAATTTCTTCTGTGTTTGATGGTTAGCCTGAGAACTCCTCCTTCTTTTTCTGTATAAAACCCTAAATGATACCGAGAGAAGAGAATTTCTTGAGTTTAGTCCTTCAAAACTTTTGAATTTTGTACTTTTCCTTATTTTTGATCACTTTTTAACAATCTTTTTAAGCTTTGATTTGTGTTTTGGCAAAAACACATTTTTTTTCAGGGGTCCTTCATCCATACAGAAGCATTTTCTACATCTCAGGTACAGATATTTTTGTTGGTTTCTTCAAATGTGTTGCATTAAATACCAGAATAAAGAAATGTGTTTTTTTTAAAGGAAGGATATTAGGAAATACGGTGTTAAAACTGATGGATCAAGAATATGATGAAAAGTTGTAACCCAATAGAAAAAGTCTTGTACCAGTTTGGTAAATTGAAGTAGAGGAGAAATTTTAACATAATTAGATAGCATAATTCTTGAAAATATTGTTTAAGATGTTTGTGTCTGTTCATACCTGCTCTTTTATATTTTTTCTACTTATAAACCTATTAAGATTTCCAAATGCAAATCTTTATGGTACTATGAATCTATGGGTACATTATCCTCTGACCCCTTAGCTATCAGCTACAGCCAGCCACCAACAACTTTTGAAAATTTTAAACAAAAAGTGCAACCCTCAGCCACTGTTCAAAAATAAGTAAAGTGAACTGTAGATTTTAAAATTCATACTCCATAAACAAAAACCGTGGCATGGTCTTTGACAGTTCTTCTTAATATGATCAAAAACAAAAAGAAGAGCTTTTTCCCAGCTAAAAAGCATTAGTTAACTGAGGTCCTACATTCAAACAAAGGACTTTTTGAAAGTAAGTCATATCTTTTGCTTGGATTATTATAACTCTATATATGCTGGTCTTAACAGAATCTTAGTTCAGATATGGGAAGCTCATCTATAGAAAGAAGATGGAGGATTAGCTACAGCAGAGCAACTTCACAGAGTTTTGGAGGAGCTTGAAAACAGTTTCAGCTCACAAACCAAAGTCCCAGGCTCCAGCTATTTCTGCTCTTTTTTTTATTTCTTACTAAGACTGACTGATACATAGAGAAATCTTTAACATGTTGTTAAACAAAAAGCTCTTTTTTTGTCATGCTTTCTAGTTGTCTGCTGACACAAGATGGCAATGCTAGCAGTTTCGACAGTGGTTCTGTTATCATTCGGATGTTGCATTGGAGCTCCGGCACCACAAAAGAAGGTTAGGGTGCATTATTTTGGGGATTGTTTTAATAAGTGCAAATGCACATATGGATAGAATAAATATTAATAATGAGTAACATGTTTCCTTTGTTTCCTGTTTAGATTTGCTCATTCCCACTGGATTTAGCTCCAAACTCTGTTGACGACATGTACAACGGCTGCGAAAATCAGATGGAAAGAAAAGTGGCCAGTTTGCTAAATACAGAGAAAAGGGGTGAATTTAGAGATGCTTGGCGTGTAGCACAAAAATACTACAACAATAAATGGGCAACCACCAGCTCAAGGCTGAAGAAAGAACAAATCATGGCTATTCATGCTTACACCCTGGAAAAACCACCACTATACGTTGAGTTCAATAAGGCAGTCCGAACACAAAAATCTGGGTACACGACCAAATTTCAATATCATGCACTACACTTCTACCTCACCATGGCCCTACGCTCCCTTAAGCGCAATGCACCACAGTGTGTCAAGACTTATCGGAGAACCAACTGCAAATTTGAAACAGAGATCAACAGAGAAATTCGCTTTGGTGGCTTTACCTCCAGCTCAGAGGGTGGTTATCCTTCTCCTCATTTTGGCGACCAATCATGTTTTGAGATTACCACCTGCTTTGGAGCACGCATCTCAAAGTTCTCTATGTTTGAATCGGAAAAGGAGGTCCTGATCCCTCCGTATGAGGTTTTTAAGGTAACAGACATAAAGAATAAATCTTGGAAGAATTTCCTTCCATGCCAGGTTGTCTACAAACTGAAGAGCACAAAAAACCCACGTTCCAGTTTAAACTGTGCTCTCACCAAATCAGGTTTGTGATGAAATGTTCCCCCCAAAAAGCAGCACTGTGCAAAGTTAGACATAAGTCAGGTATAGTCTGCCCAATTTTAGTTTTATAAGTAATTACCGTAAATATAATCATAAGAAACATACAAGACTGAATAACATATATTAACCTTGACTGAACAATTTCACAATTACTTATAAAAAAATATGTATTGACTAAATTCTTGATATTCAATTAATTGTTGATACATTCATTTATATAATTCTGCTTCCATGTTATCTATGACATTCATAAATAATCTAATAATAATGATTTCTGTATTTATTATATTTTGGCACTTAGAAACTCAATATATTGCTGAAAGCAGATCATTCCTTCCCACTGTCACTTCCTGCTTACTGAAGATACTAACCTGACTGCTCTAAGCAAATAGTTGTTTCTGTTTGAGAGAAAAAATATTAACTGCCATAAAATAATAATCTGTATTTGAATATTTTAAACTGCAATTTCATTTGAACTGGACTGAATGTGTAACTGAATCTGACTTTATTTATTTCGCACCTTCTCCCTATTGAGAAAGGAGGCAGAGCCATCGCTGAAGCCCTAGAGTATCTCCGCAAAACCATGAGACCAACCACCTATGAACTTAAGACTGTTTTGCTCCATGTTTATGGTCCACTGTGGTCTCCAAACTTGGTCCAGTCTTCTCACAACATCTCCGTCTAAGACATAGGTGTCAAACTCTGGCCCGCGGGCCAAATTTGGCCCGCAGTGTAATTATATTTGGCCCACGAGGCAATTTCAAATTAATATTAGAGCCGGCCCGCCGGTATTATATGGTGGCAACGATGTGATGCCGCATTCACCGCTTATACTACAAATCCCATAATGCTCTGCTGTTTTTTGGCGCGTCAATCAGGCAGACACGCATCCTCCTCTGTGTCAGTAGCACTTCTGGTAGCGGACATGGATGTATTAGGAAGGTGGTGATCCGTCTTCTTGCGCACTCCTTCGGTTGAAAGCCCCGGAGCACCCCGTATTCCCGTGCCTCTCCCCCAAACCACACTGTGACCTCAAACTACAGCTGTCACTGTGTTACCCTACCAAAAAATGTTGAAAAGAAAGACAGAAAATAGAACTTTTCTGGACAGGTGGAAGACAGAATATCTGTTTACATATGTACAGTACAGACCAAAAGTTTGGACACACCTTTTAATTCAATGAGTTTCCTTTATTTTCATGACTATTGACATTGTAGATTCACACTGAAGGCATCAAAACTATGAATAACACATGTGGAAATATGCACTAAACAAAAAAGTGTAAAACAACTGAAAATACCCCTTATATTCTAGTTTCTTCAAAGTAGCAACCTTTTGCTGTGATTACTGCTTTGCACACACTCTGCATTTTCTTGATGAGCTTCAAGAGGTAGTCACCTGAATGGTTTTCACTTCATAGGTGCCCTGTCAGGTTAATAAGTGGGATTTCTTGACTTATAAATAGTCATGAAAATAAAGAAAACCCATTGAATTAGAAAGGTGTGTCCAAACTTTTGGTCTGTACTGTATGTGAGCAACTTTTCTCCTCAATGAAGATGACAAAAACGTCTCACAGGAGACGTCTGACTGACAAACACCTTTGTTCGATAATGAAGGTTTCCTCAGCTCAAACCCTGAGCCCTGACATTAATGAACTGGCATCCAAGAAAAGATGCCAGGTATCTGGCTTGGCCGTATCAGAGTAGATCAGTGTGTCGCAAAATGAGCAATAAATAAGTTTTCTATGCACCTTTTCTTGTTACTCCAAGGCCTGAATGATTTATTCATAGTTTATTTAATGATTTATTCATAGTTATGTTATTTTCAAATTTATTAGCCTGTGTACAAAGCTAATTTTGACATTTACCTCAGAAAGGAGGCATTCAATTTTTATTTAAATTTTATTTAATATGCCATTTATATGTTTTATTATTGTTTTTAGCAACTCAATTATGTACGCCTGCATTTTCAGTTATATACTGTAAGCCTTGCTTGTTCAAAATTTATTGTTAAATCAAAACTTGTTTGGGTCCATATTAAAAGATTCATTTGTTCAACCTTGGCCCGCGGCTTTGTTCAATTTAAAATTTTGGCCCACTGTGTATTTGAGTTTGACACCCCTACTCTAAGAGGAATGGATACCTGACGGAACCGACAATCCACTCAATGCTGACTACAACAAGGCTCTACGAAAAATCGGCGAAGCCTTCATAGAGCAGTTTCCAGTCCGCCCCAGCTATAATGTCATCTCAGCCTGCATCCAAGGTCCAACTGAAGGTTCAAATGACTTTTACAGACGCCTGTTTGACATTTTCTCAGCTCACTCTGGTCTGGAAGTCCCCAAAAATGACTGGATGGGAAATGATCCGGCTGGTCCCTTTGAACTGCTTCTCTGTCAAAGGTTCCTGGAAGGACTGAGGCTTGACATCAGAGATGGAATCAAAATGTCCTACATTGGATGGGACATCACACCAAGAATTAAAGAACTTCTATTTCATGCCCAACACAATGAGAAACTCTGCAACGACCGCCAGAAGAACAAAGACCTCAAAGAAAAGCGCATGGAAGATGCTCAGCTCACCCTGATTCAACACGTCACTGCTCAGAACTCCAACCACCGCCCACCTGCAGTTGATCAATATGGAGGTCCCTCACAAGATCCATGTTTCAACTGTGGCCAGATTGGACACTGGACTCGAGAATGCCCTCAGAAGAAGTGAGACAGAAGCAGAGGCAGAGGTTTCCACCACCATCAAGGACGTTCAAACCCACGTGGCGGCTTTGGCCCACGCGGCCGAGGATTCCTAACTCGGGGTGGTTTCAACAATCAAAGAGGACATTATTCCACCTGACTAGAGCCAGCAGTTAGCCCGGTGCCGTTGGATCAACCCATGGTTCAGCAAACCACAAGTACCAGCACACACACATATGGTATATCATCAAAATGCATATCAGAAGTTGCCAATGTTGACAGTGCAAGATAAAGGGGTTGACATACATTTTTTAGTAGATTCTGGGGCCACCCAGTCTCTAATAGAACATGAATGTATCCCTAGAGCTCCATTATCTGGAAAAACAGTTAATTCCACGGGAGCTTCTGGTCAAGTAACACCTGAACCAGTCACAAAACCATTAAATCTCATTGATCCTTTCACAGGACAGGAACTGACATCAATTTTTGTTGTCACCTGTCTGCCCAATTACTCTATTGGCTCGAGATTTAATGTTAAAAATGTCTCTGTGTCTAAAATGTACACCAGAGGGCATCCAAGTGGTTAAACAAACAGAAAAAACCACATTCTCTAAATTACCAAAACCTCTCTACATTTTTGAATGGTCTATTGCTGATCAACAAACTGAAACCATTCTGAGGTTAGCACGTAACCGTGTGCCTCCACCAGCTAATGTCATGCCTCAACAGCGCTTGCATTGCACAACACTGGCAACCACAGACCCAGCTGATGAGCTCGGCGACGAGTTCATCTGCTCTCCACCCACATCATTCCATGTGACACACGTGTTGGCGGCACAACACAACGTTCTTACTGGATTGTCCAAGTCATGCCCAACAACATTTTTTCCAAGTCCCTGAGTCATTTCCACATATCTCTCTGGCTAAAGATCCAGCTGATAAGTGGAAGTCACTAGGACCTCTGGCTAAATCTACCCATGAAGCAACTGATTGGATGTTCCATTCTCCTGGAATAAAATACTTCCCCTCTCTACAAATGTACAGAGAGCAGTTAATTGCTGATTTGTCTGTCCGCCCCTCAAAGGAAGTGATTGATGACAGCTCATGACTGACACTTGCTCAGCTCTGCAGCCCACATCCAGCACTTGACACATTACCTGATCATCTTTGGGCTGTTCACAAATATGATGTTGGCTTAATTAAAGGTCAAGCTCCAATTCACATCAACCCAAAATCAAGTTTAAGACCCCATGAACATCAATATCCACTAAAACCTGAAGCAATTCAAGGCATCACACATGTTTTCAATTCATTATTGACAACAGGAATGATTGTTCCATGCTCTGATTCACCTGTAAGAACACCAACTTTCCCTGTGAAGAAGATAAGAGATAAAAGTCAACCTGTTGAATGCCGTTTGGTTCAAGATTTAAGAGCCGTTAATGATGCTGTGACAGCTCGTGCACCTTTGTTAATTTTTCTCACTCCACACTAGAAAATTGTACACCGTGCTGCCTATCACCTTACATGAGTACGGGATACGGAACAGAAACAAAAAACTACCAAAACAAACAAACAGAGAAAAAAAAGGAAGCCGCCGTACAATGTCACATTCACGTTAAATCATGTCTTCAATGGTCGGCAAACATTAACAGACATCAACACAATCATATCTAGCTGGGTGATCAAAGAAAGATGCATAGAAATACAAAAGGAGGATGTTCATTAGTTGAGACCTGGTGAGACTTTCCACTTTATAGGATTCTGACCTCTCATCACAAGTTGTGTCAGCTCTTTAGGTAAATAGCTAAGCACAGGAGACCACATATCAATGAAATGTTTCACATTACCCTTAAGAACTGCACTAATCCTTTCATGAGGGAGGACCCTAAATATTTCTCTATACCATTGTGTGATAGTTGGTGGTTTATCCTTAATCCAATTAATTAAAATGCATTCTCTAGCCAAAAGCAATAATTTGTCACAAAGTTTGAAGTGCGATTGTGTCAGATTGTGTGAAGGGAGGCCATGAAGAAACAGACCTGGGTCACAGCTTATTTTTACATGAAACACGTCACCCAGCTCTTTAGAAATTGCACCCCAGAATTGTTTAATCAGTTTGCATTACCAGAAATAATGGTAATATGTTCCAGCCTCTCTTCCACATTTATTACATAAGGGAGAGAGCTGGCGATCTATCTTATTCAGTATAAAAGGTGTTATATGTAGACCGTGTAGTATTTTATACTGTGTCTCTCTGAGCGTATTACATATAAAGGTTGAATTAACCATATTAATGGCTTCTTCCCAGTCATCCTTGATGTATGCTGTGTCAAGGTCTCCCTCCCATTTCCGTGCAACGTCCCCGGCACCGCCTGGGTAAGAGACTAGAGCACTGCATAGAAAGCGGAAATAAAATGCCTACGTCTTACCCGGTCGACAAGGAATTTCTCAATCCCATTGTGTGTCACTAGGCCAGAAGGAGAGAGCCTCATAGAGTCAATGAAATGGCGAATTTGGAGAAAACCAAAAAAGTGTTCTTTAGGGATACCAAATTCTGACTGCAATTGTTGAAATATCATGAGTAGGAAACATTCACAAATGGTTATTCAATTTTATTCTGTAATGAAGGAGGGGGGATGTGAGTGTGTTGGTGTATCTCAAAATCAGTTGATTTTTGTGTCTTTCAAAATCCAAGACATTTTTAAGTTTTGCATTTTTGGGCTGTAGAAAAGAAACAATCTAAGAATAATTGGAGGCGAATCAACTTAAAGAGAAGTGAGACACCAAGAAAAAGGTGTGAACAGCTCAAGCGCAGAAGCAGACGCAGATAAGATAAGACATGAACAAGTAAAAGGAAGTTGCAGCTCACAATTAACAGAAGAAGACTGTCACTCATGACTTTGAGGTTTACATTTGCAATAATAAAGAAATGTGTTATGTTTTTCAGATAAGTTTAGATTATGAACTTCTGCTTCTGCTTTATGTATAAAGCAGCGTAGACCAGGGCTGGTGGGCAGAAGCCTATTCATTTTACTTACTCAGTGTTTTTGTATTTTGCTCTTTTCATTTTAATTTCTTTGGATCCTGATCTATTTCATGATTTAGATTTTTCTGCCAAAAGAAAATAAACAATCTAACTAAAACACAGAAACCATTTTTAATATTTTGAAATTCATCCTTCTAGAAACTTTCATATAACTTCAGGTATGACTCATTTTTTACGCTCTAATTTTCCAGAATAATTAAACGTCCTTAAGGCAGAATTTCGGGAAATATTTTGTTGAAACTGATGGAAGTTTGATGAGAGAAGATGTAGCCTTAAACTAGAATAATATTAATGATAAACACTTTAAATTACCCTTGGTAAAACTAGGATTATCAATATAATACTGCAGTTCAACAGTTAGTCCAGTAAAAACAAAAACTGCAACATTTATCCATTGTCCACATGTAAATATTCATTATCATATTATTGTTTAAGCTTATGTTCAATAAAGCTGTTCAAATATTTATTTATGTCCTTTAATACTAATGTATATGTAAAAAAAGAAGGTTTGCTGGTTCAAATCAGATATATTTATATTATTTCACTTCCTCATAGTTCACCATTACACTTTAAAATGTTAAAAAAAATCTCTACATTGCTGCAGTGTAAGCCAACATTACAGAACAAATATCATAAACAGCAGATTTTGAATCATAATCACATCCATTTGCATGAAATACTTGCAGAATTTTTACCAGCTAAGACTTCTGGCTGAAGTCCTAAATGCCTTATAAGAACTTACTTAAAGTGTCTTAACTTATACTTCAATTGCATTTTACATAGACTTCTGTAATTCTGTATACTACTATTTTAAGTCTTACTTACTGTGGTTTCGTTTTAAGGTGCCACAAGATTCATGTCCATTCAGTGCTAAACTATATTGCCAAGACTATTTGCTCACCCATCCAAATGATCAGAATCAGGTGTTCCCATGTTTTTCAAGGCCACAGGTGCATAAAATTAGGCACGTAGGCATGTTGACTGTTTTTACAAACATCTGTGAAAGAATGGCTTGCTCTAAAGAGCTCAGTGAATTTCAGTGTGGAACTGTGATTGGGTGCCACCTGTGCAACAAACCCAGTCGTGACATTTTCTCGCTGCTAAATATTGTATCAGAAGAAAATGGAAGTGTTTGGAAATGGCAGCAAGTCAGCCATAAACTGGTTATGCCAAGGAAACTGAAAGAGCGAGGTCAGTGGATGGTGAAGCATATAGTGCGAAGAGGAAAGTGCAACTTTCTGCAGACTTAATCACTACACACCTTCAAGCTTCATGTGGCCTTCAGATTAGCTCAAGAACAATCCACAGAGCTTCATGGACTGGGTTTCCATGGTGACCAGCTGCATCCAAACCATACATCATAAACTGCAATGCCAAGTATCGGACGCAGTGGTGTAAAGCACGCTGCCACTGGACTCTAGAGCAGTGGAGTCGCGTTCTCTGGAGTGACTAATTGCGCTTCTCCATCTGGCAGTCTCATGGACCAGTGTGGGTTTGGCGGTTGCCAGGACAACGGTTCTTGTCTGACTGCACCGTGCTGAGTGTAAAGTTTGGTGGGGGTTGTTATGGTGTGGGGTTATTTTTCAGGAGCTGGGCTTGAACCTTTACTTCCAATGAAAGGAACTCTGAATGTTATTTTGCTGTGTCACGGTCTCCCTCCCATTTCCGTGCAACGTCCCCGGCACCGCCTGGGTAAGAGACTAGAGCACTGCATAGAAAGCGGAAATAAAATGCCTACGTCTTACCCGGTCGAGAGGGAATTTCTCAATCCCATTGTGTGTCACTAGGCCAGAAGGAGAGAGCCTCGTAGAGTCAGCTGTCTCTTTTCCTGCCAGAAAAAAAAATGCTTGAGTGAAAATAAACAAATACAAATCTGCAATGGGTTTGAATTTAGGATTCAACTGTATCGGTTTTAATTTATCTTGCAAATAAATGTACAATAATCTCTTTTCAAGATTGCTAAACTGTGGTGAAACAATCATAGATGATCATGATAAGGAAACAAGTTGGAGCTTTAATAATTTGACTTTTCTTTTCTTAAAACCTTAAAAGAGCAACCTTAAAATGATGAACACTATAAGATAAAATGTTGCCATGTCAGTCTGCTTGTTTATTTTATGTTATACCCTTAGATCGTGCATTCAAATGACATATATGGGAATAGTAAATAACAAACAATGATAGGAAATGAAAAATCTGCATTTACTGTGTCTTTGCAGGACTAAATGCTGAAGGTGGAAACAATGACAATGTGGATGTTCCTGCTTGTGCTGTTTGGAGAGTCTGTCTCAACTGCAAAGGTAATTTAAAATGAGACAAACAGATTTGTGAGTTTTTTGATTCAGACATAAAGGTAAAGAAAATGTTAAACATCTGTCTTGTTGTCTTCTGGCAGATTTACAGATCCCACACTGATACTCCACTCCCATTGGACATGGCTGAAAACTCTGTCGATGACATGTACGAAGGCTGCGAGAACAAGATGGCGACCAAAGTAAAGACAGAGCTTTTGGCTAGAGAGAAAAAGATGAGCAAAAATTTTAGGCTGGCTTGGGACGAAGCGGCCAAGGCTGGGAAGAAAAAACCCAAAGTTCTGGAGAAAGAACAAAACATGGCCGTCTATGCTTACACTCTGGACAAACCAGAAATATTCACTGAATTCAACAACGCGGTGCGAACGCAGAGGGCTCAGTACACGAGCACGTTTCAGTATCACTCACTGCACTTCTTTCTGACGGGCGCTCTCAGAGCTCTCAGAGCTCTCAATGCTCGTAAGCCAAACACAGAAAGATGCCTTACCGGTTACCGGAGGGTCAACAGAAAATTCGAGCTGGGCGTTCTTGGCAAAGAAATCCGCTTTGGCGCTTTCACCTCGAGCTCGATGGGAAAGTATCCCCGCAAAGAAAAATTTGGCTACGAGACCTGTTTCGGGATTTACACCTGCTTAGGAGCAGACGTCTCACTGTACTCCAAGTTTGGAGAATCAGAGGGAGAAGTCCTGGTTCCTCCATATGAAATCTTTAAAGTTACAGACATAAAGCAGAGATCTGGGAACGAGGAGCTTCCATGTAACGTTGTGTTGACACTGAAGAGCACAGAAAAGATTCTGTCCAACCTAAACTGCACTTTTCATTGATAATTGATCCAAATAAATCTTTAAAAATTATTTCCAATTTTAGTGACACATAAGAGCAGATTTGATTTATTTTGACATGTATTTCTGTTTAATTACTACTGTATTATCAAAAAAAAACCATTTTTAAATTTGGATAAAAGCTAAGACATGCATAATTTCACCATCATAAACATGAAGACCATTTAATGAAATAAGGTCAAACATAGCTTTGGATGTATTTTTGCTTTTAACTGATGTTTAAAAATGTAAACACATATATAAAAGACATAAAAACTTAGAGACACACAATCAAAGTAAAAGGAAAAAGTATAAATGTAAGTCCAGATATGACAGGAATTGAACCAGCAGTCATCATCAGTCAACAGTTGTCACTAAAACCAATAAAATATACAGAATAAATACAAACAGAAATCAGCCCATTGTAGTCCTACATCTGGTCCATTTTGATCAACATTTAATCTGATAAAACACTCTTTGCAAAATGTTGTTTGGAATTATTTATCAAACATCACATTCATGAGGATTTATGAATTGAAACGCAAATAAAAGTGCTGTAAAGGAGGAGTAGAAAACCTCATTAAGAGGATTGACTTTGCAGCTTCATTTGTGACATTTTTGTAAGTTTTCATTATTTTGTAACCTAATAATCAGTAACAATAGATGAATAAATAACAATTATCATATTCACAGATTTACTTAAAATGACAGAAATTCAAATTCCAACATACCCGCCACTTGTCAGGATGGCACAGCATTTAAATCTAAACTTTGAATTATTTCCGATTCTTCTCCAGAAGATCACATTTTTATTCTTACTGTGTCGTTTTTACAGTGGGAGGTTACCAAATAAACACTTGATGACACTGTCGTTCAATGATATTTTAGGCTTCATGACCAGGTGTGTTGTAGTCCATAAAAAGGCCTTAAAAGACAATAATCCTAGATTTTTTGTTTGTTTGTTTTTTTCCAGATACCTAATGTACTTATTATTACTTTTATTTTTATGTTTCCTATCCACACAGTTTGATTCAGGATGCTGCTTATGACAAATGATTTCACTGTGAAGAAACCCCAGTTTTAATATAAAAACTATTTCAATAAAGTTAATACGGTGTAAACACACTCGTAATAGGTAAATACATGTGTAAAAGAAAGATCGTCTGTCTTTGATAAATGCTTCGTTAATGATTGACCATCTTAGTGAAAGTGAGCATTATCACAGTTGTTTCATGCCTGTATGTGAACAATGCTAACAAAAATGGGATATTTGGGAAGGTGTTAGTAAATTAAAATGTGTTGTTACCTCAATTATTGCCGCAGTGAATATGTGTAACCTGTTAGCAGTTGGTGCGCAAGTTGTAAAAATGTGGCAGTGTAAAAAAAAAGAAGAGAAAAGATATTCTTTCCAATGGATACTTAATTGTTATCCTTGACAGACCAGTTTTGCTTTGAATCATATCTAGGAAGAAGACTTTAGCGGTCTCTGCAGAATCACAGGTGTACGGTACATTTCTCAAATGCAGCATGAAACACCAGATTAGACTCACAGTGACAAACATTACAGCTTCCCGTTTGTGGTTAGAAACTTTTCTCCTCTTTAGTCACGCATAAGGATGTGGTGTACACCACAAAAGCAGCATAAAATAATTACGACACTTGTGGCTCAACAACTTGAGTAGTTGACAAATCCAACTTTAATGATTGCACAACCAATTATGTATTTGAAAACTTAATATATATCCTTCTATCCCCTTGTTTGCACCTACTTCCTACCTACCACCTTAGACTTTTTTTTATCCTTTTAAAATAATTCCTCACCTACTCCATCGTTATACCCACCCCTACCTCTTTAAACCTACATTCCTTTTCAATCATCTTCATCCTTTATCCCAACCTATTTTTTCCTCCGATCGGCTGTTAAAAGATTGACAAGCATACACTGTTTGAACTTCCCTCCAGTGGTCATGCACCTTCAACCTCTTGAGAAGACATCTGTTGAGGCTTTCAGTAACCAGCCTACGTACCACGAGCGTTTAGGCTGGACATCTGTCCCCACAGACGGGGCTTTGTCCACCAGTGAAGCACAATGAATTTTAACACGAGCACTCTAGTGGCTCTTGCCAATTGAACTTTCCTCTGAAATATACGGATTTGGTTTGCTTCCGACCAAACGGCTGGATTTTAACGAACATGTTAACATGCTTCCAGCTTCCTAACAGATTATTGGTCTCTTACATGGAGCTGTATGGTAAATCACTAGTAATGCATGTGCTATAACTTCAACAATGTAACTAGTTACAATCCAACAGTAAAAATTCAGGCCTAATGGTTGAAAAGCAGCAGTGACATCCGTTGAGTGTGGCACTGGAACATGTCGGCTCTGGTCAATGTGCAGGTATAGCTCTGAATTAGAGTTAGAGACAGACGGGGACTTTGACGTGCATGACTTCGACACGTTGCAGTCAATGACATAGTTAGGAGGCCAAGCAATGAGTTAAAATTAGCATCTAGAAAGAAGCCACAACCTCCAAACGTTTCAACCTGCCAGTAAAGAATGGTGATATTGAAATTTGCAAAGGGAAAACTATGTGATATTGTTCCTCTACTGACAAGACTTCTATGTTTGGTATTGTGTGGAAATCATCAGCTTGAGAACTCCTCCTTCTTTTTTCTGTATAAAACCCTAAATGATACCGAGAGAAGAGAATTTCTTGAGTTTAGTCCTTCAAAACTTTTGAATTTTGTACTTTTTCTTATTTTTGATCACTTTTTAACATTCTTTTTTAAGCTTTAATTTGTGTTTTGGCAAAAACACATTTTTTTCAGGGGTCCTTCATCCATACAGAAGCATTTTCTACATCTCAGGTACAGATATTTTTGTTGGTTTCTTCAAATGTGTTGCATTAAATACCAGAATAAAGAAATGTGTTTTTTTTAAAGGAAGGATATTAGGAAATACGGTGTTAAAACTGATGGATCAAGAATATGATGAAAAGTTGTAACCCAATAGAAAAAGTCTTGTACCAGTTTGGTAAATTGAAGTAGAGGAGAAATTTTAACATAATTAGATAGCATAATTCTTGAAAATATTGTTTAAGATGTTTGTGTCTGTTCATACCTGCTCTTTTATATTTTTTTACTTATAAACCTATTAAGATTTCCTAATGCAAATCTTTATGGTACTATGAATCTATGGGTACATTATCCTCTGACCCCTTAGCTATCAGCTACAGCCAGCCACCATCAACTTTTGAAAATTTTAAACAAAAAGTGCAACCCTCAGCCACTGTTCAAAAATAAGTAAAGTGAACTGTAGATTTTAAAATTCATACTCTATCCATAAACAAAAACCGTGGCATGGTCTTTGACAGTTCTTCTTAATATGATCAAAAACAAAAAGAAGAGCTTTTTCCCAGCTAAAAAGCATTAGTTAACTGAGGTCCTACATTCAA
Organism: Xiphophorus maculatus; assembly: GCF_002775205.1. Taxonomy (NCBI): domain Eukaryota; kingdom Metazoa; phylum Chordata; class Actinopteri; order Cyprinodontiformes; family Poeciliidae; genus Xiphophorus; species Xiphophorus maculatus. The sequence goes on along the minus strand of NC_036447.1, from coordinate 24,875,885 downwards.
ACAAAGGACTTTTTGAAAGTAAGTCATATCTTTTGCTTGGCTTATTATAACTCTATATATGCTGGTCTTAACAGAATCTTAGTTCAGATATGGGAAGCTCATCTATATAAAGAAGATGGAGGATTAGCTACAGCAGAGCAACTTCACAGAGTTTTGGAGGAGCTTGAAAACAGTTTCAGCTCACAAACCAAAGTCCCAGGCTCCAGCTATTTCTGCTCATTTTTTTTATATTTTATTTCTTACTAAGACTGACTGATACATAGAGAAATCTTTAAAATGTTGTTAAACAAAAAGCTCTTTTTTGTCATGCTTTCTAGTTGTCTGCTGACACAAGATGGCAATGCTAGCAGTTTCGACAGTGGTGCTGCTATCATTCGGATGTTGCATTGGAGCTCCGGCACCACAAAAGAAGGTTAGGGTGCGTTATTTTGGGGAATGTTTTAATAAGTGCAAATGCACATACGGATAGAATAAATATTAATAATGAGTAACATGTTTCCTTTGTTTCCCGTTTAGATTTGCTCATTCCCACTGGATTTAGCTCCAAACTCTGTTGACGACATGTACAACGGCTGCGAAAATCAGATGGAAAGAAAAGTGGCCAGTTTGCTAAATACGGAGAAAAGGGGTGAATTTAGAGATGCTTGGCGTGTAGCACAAAAATACTACAACAATAAATGGGCAACCACCAGCTCAAGGCTGAAGAAAGAACAAATCATGGCTATTCATGCTTACACCCTGGCAAATCCACCACTATACGTTGAGTTCAATAAGGCAGTCCGAACACAAAAATCTGGGTACACGACCAAATTTCAATATCATGCACTACACTTCTACCTCACCATGGCCCTACGCTCCCTTAAGCGCAATGCACCACAGTGTGTCACCACTTATCGGAGAACCAACTGCATATTTGAAACAGAGATCAACAGAGAGATTCGCTTTGGTGGCTTTACCTCCAGCTCAGAAGGTGGTTATCCTTCTCCTCATTTTGGCGACCAATCATGTTTTGAGATTACCACCTGCTTTGGAGCACGCATCTCAAAGTTCTCTATGTTTGAATGGGAAAACGAGGTCCTGATCCCTCCGTATGAGGTTTTTAAGGTAACAGACATACAGAAAAGATCTGGGAAGAATTTCCTTCCATGCCAGGTTGTCTACAAACTGAAGAGCACAAACAACCCACGTTCCAGTTTAAACTGTGCTCTCACCAAGTCAGGTTTGTGATGAAATGTCCCAATGAATACAAGCAGCACTGTGCCCAATTTTAGTTTTTCACACTTATGTCTGATATGATAACAAATGACTATTGTTTCAAACATAAAAGTAAATACTCACCTTTACAGGACTTTTTATGTAAAACTTTAAATTAGGAAACAGTTTTCAGTGTAAAACTAATTTTATACAAGGGACATAAAATATTTGAAGAGCACATTCATTTATGTTACAATCATAAACTTCCCACTTCTTTCAGTTTAGATATGAAAAGGAATACACAAAATACACAGTCAGCCTAGATTTCACTGCATTTTCAGAGGAACATGTTTTATGCACTAGCACCATCTGCTGGTAATAAAAAAAAAGTATATATTTTTTTAAGGTCAATGAAAATGATTTACCAGCCCAGCAGAGAGAATGCAGATACACATGTCTGCATTCTTATTTTTTATAGATGTGTCTGTTTCATTTCCTTTGCAGGTTCATGCATACAAACAGTGTTTTAACACAGCGCATCAAGCAGGAGCACTTGATAGATCAGATCAAGTGGGTGAAAACCACAGAGCAAGCAGGTTTCCGCTTATGTGTACTTCTATGCATCGAGTTTTATTTTCTGTTTCTAAAAGGGGCTGAATATTTCCCCTTTGGTATGTCATTTCCTATACGTGCGTGTGTAAAGACAGGATGTGACTAACTGTGAGGCATATTAAGGTTTATGTACAACTTCATTTTGGGGCTCTGCTTCTCTGACTCCCAGAGTCAGACGCTTTAAATAAAACATTTAAAGACAAAGATCGATCTTTATCATTTCTTAGCAGTTTTCTCTACCCTTTCATTAAAGAATTTCCGTGTCAGCCTTCACCAATACAGATGGACTTTATACATCTCAGGTACGGATACTTTTTTGCTCGTCTCTTCAAATTTGTTGCATTAAATACCAGAAAAATGAAACGTGTTGTTTTTTAAGGAGGGACATTAGAAAATATGGTGTTAAAACTGATGGATCAAAAATATGACAAGTTGTAACCCAACAGAAAAGTCTTGATACTAAGATTACCAATATAAATTCAAAGTAGAGGAGAAATTTTAACACTGATTACACTTATTATAATTCTTGATAATGTTGTTTAAGATACCTGCTCTTTTTATTACTTAAGAACTTACTAATATTTCCTAACATATGTTTATATTACTATGAAGCTATGGGTGCATTATCCTCTGATCCCTTAGCTACCATCTACAGCCAGATACCATCAGCTTCTCAACATTTTAAACAAAAGGTGCAACCCTGAGCCACTGTTCAAAAATGAGTAAATAGAACTGTAGATTTTAAAATTCATATTTGCATCTACTGAAAAAGAAAGATGAACTGTCTCTGACAGTTCTTCTTTATTGACAAACCAATCAAAGAAAAAGTGAAGAAGAGATTTTTTCAGCTAAGAAGAGTTAGTAAACTGTACATTCAAACAAAGGACTTTTTGAAAGTAAGTCATATCTTTTGCTTGGATTATTATAACCATGTATGCTGGTCTTAACAGAACTTTAGTTCAGATATGGGAAGATCATCTACATAAAGAAGATGGAGGATTAGCTACAGCAGAGCAACATCACAGAGTTTCAGACGAGCTTGAAAACAGTTTCAGGTCACAAACCAAAGTCCCAGGCTCCAGCTATTTCTGCTCGATTGGGAATTGCAACAGGAGCATCACAGGATTTTTTTTATAGAGTGACTGACTCACTGAGAAATCTTTAACATTCTGTTAAACAAAAGGTTTCTTTTTGTCTTGGTGGCAATAACAATTGGGACACTGGTCCTGATATCAATCAAATATGGCACTGGAGCTCCGGCACCAGAAAAGAAGGTACGGGTGCATTATTTTGGGGAATGTTTTAATAAGTGCAAATGCACATATGGATAGAATAAATATTAATAATGAGTAACATGTTTCCTTTGTTTTCTGTTTAGATTTGCTCATTCCCACTGGATTTAGCTCCAAACTCTGTTGACGACATGTACAACGGCTGCGAAGATGAAATGGGAAAAAAAGTGGCCAGTTTGCTAAATACGGAGAAAAAGGGTAAATTTAGAGAGGCTTGGCGTGCAGCACAAAAATGCTACAACAATAATTGGGCAACCACCACCTCAAGGCTGAAGAAAGAACAAATCATGGCTATTCATGCTTATACCTTGGGAATGCCGCCAATATACGATGAGTTCAATAAGGCAGTCCGAACACAAAAATCTGGGTACACGACCAAATTTCAATATCACGCACTACACTTCTACCTCACCATGGCCCTACGCTCCCTCAAGCACAATGCACCACAGTGTGTCACCACGTATCGGAGAACCAACTGCAAATTTGAAACAGAGATCAACAGAGAGATTCGCTTCGGTGGCTTTACCTCCAGCTCAGAGGGTGGTTATCCTTCTCCTCATTTTGGCGACCAATCATGTTTTGAGATTACCACCTGCTTTGGAGCAGACATCTCAAAATTCTCTATGTTTGAATGGGAAAACGAGGTCCTGATCCCTCCGTATGAGGTTTTTAAGGTAACAGGCATACAGAAAAGATCTGGGAATAATTTCCTTCCATGCCAGGTTGTCTACAAACTGAAGAGCACAAGAAAACCCCGTTCCAGTTTAAACTGTGCTCTCACCAAGTCAGGTTTGTGATGAAATGTTCCCCCCAAAAAGCAGCACTGTGCAAAGTTAGACATAAGTCAGGTATAGTCTGCCCAATTTTAGTTTTATAAGTAATTACCGTAAATATAATCATAAGAAACATACAAGACTGAATAACATATATTAACCTTGACTGAACAATTTCACAATTACTTATAAAAAAATATGTATTGACTAAATTCCTGATATTCAATTAATTGTTGATACATTCATTTATATAATTCTGCTTCCATGTTATCTATGACATTTATAAATAATCTAATAATAATAATGATTTCTGTATTTATTATATTTTGGCACTTAGAAACTCAATATATTGCTGAAAGCATTTCATTCCTTCCCACTGTCACTTCCTGCTTCCTCAAGATACTAACCTGACTGCTCTAAGCAAATAGTTGTTTCTGTTTGAGAGAAAAAATATTAACAACTGCCATAAAATAATAATCTGTGTTTGAATATTTTAAACTGCAATTTCATTTGAACTGGACTGAATGTGTAACTGAATCTGAATCTGACTGAATTGTATTGGACAAGTAGGATGTGATAATGAATACATTTGACTATTTTATATTAGATATTTATTGTGAAATGGTTCTATATACGTGTACTGAACTGAACCAACAATCTAAAAAAAGACAAAAGAAAATATTTCATAGCTGGTATTAATTTTTTTCTACTACTGTTATATTTCCTGTTTGACTATTCTGTTTGAATAAATCTCACAAAAATGCATGCGCTTTTCTGGATGTGTTTGTTTTATAATTGAATCATGTTCTGGTTTTTAATATGTAAACGCTTCTGGTTATATTTGTATGCTGAATGCAAATTTATTTCAAATGTCTTGTTTGAGATCATACTACGATGACTTGTCATTATTTTAAGATTTGTCATATTTTGCCATAATAAAGTTAAATTGGTTGGAATAAACTTATTGAATTGCATCAAACAGTGAATAACTTAACATTTATAATGTGGGATACCAAGCAAAAGAAGTCCAGGTTGCATTAAGACTTCATGATCAGTCAGAAATACATGTGTTTAAAGCAAACAAACCTCATCAAAGTTAGCTAACATTTTAGAAACGGATCACTAATTTCATTATATTATGACGGTTTTGATTGTAATTCTCCTCTTAACAAAAGACATTGCCTTGCATAATAACAGCTGAAATTTTTAAACTGTTGTAAGTGAAATCGCTGGACAAAGAAAATCAGTAATAAAGACACGCAAAGGTAAAATGCAGCCAACATTACTGCACTGATATTAAGTAAAAAAAGAAAAAAATGGAATAAGTTAAATATGAATTCAAAGATTACAAATATTTTTTATACCTTGTACTGAAAATGATTTAATAAACTAAGCTTGTTAAAATATTATTAATTTACACATAGTCAAAAATCTAATTTACACAATCTAACTATGCATCAGTTACATCATCTTTCTAATAATCTCAGCTATTTTCCTATTCACTTCAGTCAAAGGCCAGAGTCTTTAAAAGAGCACTAAGGCTGATTGAGATGATTTGCAGCTGGTACCAAACACGCAGAATGGCTGCCTTCACTAAAGGAGAGTGTAGATGTGCAACTTAGCAAAGAAAAGTCTGAAAAAGTTAATTTTTTTTGTTGTAAAAAAAAAATAACCACTGGAACTGATGCTGTTAAGTGAGGTGGTAGCCGTTTAAGCACTTTTTTAAAAAAGTGTAAAAAATGAGGAATTTGTTTACAAATTAGTCAAACTTTATGTAATTTAACCATTTTGAGAACCTTGAAGTGAAAACTGTCTTCCACAGTAACATATGGCAAAGATGGCGGTTTGGTTAGCAGTGCTGCTAACGTTGGGAGCCTTGACTGAAACGGCAAAGGTAAGCAAAAAGTGTCCTCTTGGTTAAAGTTGTCAAAACACACATCTCAATGGGTTATCAGATTTTGAAGAAAAACCTCTTCATGAACATTTGTCACTACTGGCAGAGCTTGTTTTACCTGGACATGGCTCTGGACTCCGTGGACGACGCGTACGCTGGCTGCGAAGACGACATGGAGCGTAAAGTGAGGACCGACTTTCTCCCGAGTGAGAAAAACCAAGACACAAATTTCTCCTTGGCCTGGAACGAAGCAGAGAAACACTACAACAAGAAATGGAGACCCAAACGCGGGAAGCCCTCCTCCAGGACCCTGGCGAAAGAGGAGATCATGGCCGTTTATGTTTACACGACGGACAAACCCGAAGTCTACCCGGAGTTCAACGACGCGGTTAGAACTCAGAAGGTGACGTACAAAACCGCGTTCAGATACCACACGCTGCACTTCTTCCTCACGAGAGCCCCGAAGAGACTCGGCGCGCGCAGAGGCGCCCTACAAAAGATGGCTGACTGGCTATCGAAGGGTCGACGGCTACTTCAGCCAAGATGTCCTCAACCAGCAGATTCGCTTCGGCTCTTTTACCTCCAGCTCGCTGCTCGGCTATCAGCGTCCGTACAGGTTTGGTGACAAAACGTGCTTTGAGATTTCCACCCGTTTGGGAGCAGACGTCTCATTGTACTCCAAGTTTGGAGAGTCGGAAGCAGAAGTTTTGATCCCACCGTATGAGGTATTTAAAGTGACGCAGATTGAGAGGAGATCTGAACAGGAGAGCCTTCCGTGCGACGTGGTGTTTAAACTGGAGAGCACGCAGAAAGCTTTGTCCAACCTAAACTGTGCTCTTCTTTGACTGGAGCCATGTTGCGATTCAAAACCGGATGTAAATGTTTTTTTTTTTTTTTTTTTTTTAGAAAGTTTGGGAAGTAAACTGTTGAAATAAATTTTCACAATTCAATGTCAACCTGCATTCGAAGGCTTTTTTTTTCTTTTGGGAAACAGTCAAACTTCACTCTGCCCCGAATAAAAATGTAAAACTGTAATGTTCTGGGTCTTAGTGAGGTTTTTTTTTTTTTTACATGACCTAAAAATTGAAATCCTATTGAGAAACTTATATTTATCGATTTACCTGTACAAATCACTGGAACCAGCTTTCTATCTATTAAGTTATTTTAACTCTCAAAACTATTTCCAGATTCAATTTATTAACTCAATAAGTAACATTTAGTCAAAACTACTCAATCTGTGTGATTCTGAAAAGAGAAAAGGTGCAAATGACTCACCAGACTGTGCATTTTTAGACCTAACACAGTAAAACCTTCACAACTATAAACACTGGTTACAACTTTATCTTTTTCAAAAAGGTATTTAACTTTTTAACATTCTAGTGCAGAATTTGCAACAATACTACTTGTATTTCTGCTTGTCAAAAGAGATGGAAAGTGCATGACATTTTGCATTCACAGTCCACAGCAGTGGTTCCCAAAGTGTGGGGCGCAGGAAGCAGTATGGATGAATGAAAATAAAAAAAGTTACACAAAAGTGTTTCACTGTAAACATGGTTTGTAGTTTTGTTGCAACCTGAAGTGTGAAATAAACTTCAGTGGAGTTTGAAAACAACATATGTGTATAGGTTTATGTCTGGTTGAACGATGTGTGTGCTCAGTTGATTTTTTTTTTTCTTTTCTGGGGGGGGATTTTATTGTAATCCATAGGGGGACCCAGAAAATCTTTGGGAACCACTGGTCTATATGACCTGTCTACTTCCTGGCCTGTTTTTGCAAGCCAGAGTAGGGCCAAAATAGATTTTTTTAAATATGAGAATTAAGTTGTATTTTATGAGGACTTTACACCAAACTGCATTCAAATGAAGAGTACTGAATATCTTTTGAGAATAAGGAAATAATCTTCCGGCGCATCAGGTTATGAGACGCAGCAAATATTTAAATGACTGTCCATTTCAAAAAAAGAACCACAGACTTCCTGGTCTGGTCACGTCAGATCTTATCTCTGTCAAAGCTTTTCTTTATTTTCTCTCTCTCTCTCTCATTAAAACAACTTTTTTTTCATAATTTTAAGACCTTCTTCTGGCAATATTGTATCTCTGTCCTGCCAAAAGTACAGGTATTCTTGTAATATTAATTTATTCTTGTAATATGACTTTATTTTAGTCTTAGCCTAACTCTAAAACTCCATTGTGCTTTAAAAACCTGTCTTCAACGTCACAAACCTCTCCATTTCTCCTTTGGAGGTAAATGTTTCAAAACATCCATCAGTCTGTACTGAAAGTAAGGTTGCATTTTTCCACATTTTGGAATTAGATATATCACTGCAATAAAAGATTAATTCATTATAGGTTATTTGGAGATCTTCACCAGGGAATTCAACAGATTTAAGGGGGACTTTAATGTTTCGTCATCCAGATTAGGAAAATTCACTTCATCTATTAATTTTACTTCAGAAGTTTAAAAATAAAAAAAAGCTTCAAATTATTACAAATACAGCAAGGACAGCAATTTTAAAGGAATAAAACACATCGAGACTCTGTAAGTTGCCACGACTTCATCTGTAAAGTTTAATGCAGTTTGGTTTTTTTTCATGTCAGTGCAACGTGAAAGACAATGTCATTTATTATTTTGCTATTGTCATAATGGGAATATAAACGGTAGCAAACAAAAAGTGGTTCTCAGTAGTATAGCTTCTCGAAACTAACAATTCATTGACATTGAGTCAATACAGTTTAAGTAAAACAGCACAATGTCTCAAAGCCTTTACAGTGGAGACTGCAACTATAGTGAGGCACAATTAAAGTAAAGCAGAACTGCTCTAGAAAGCAAGCATTCTTCCTTTGGTTCCTGCTAAATAACAGTCAGCAATATACATTATGATATCTTTAGATGTCATGCACCATGAAATTGCTGTTTTAGCTCATTTTATTGTTCTCAAAACTGCCCAGAGCATTGGTTATGTAATTTTTTGTTTGTTTTACTTGATTATGGATTTTTAACTTTTTCCTCATAAGTGCCACTACCCTTGTAGGCGGACACATATCCACTGGTGTCTGGAATGTCCTCTCGCCCGGACTTTCCTTTCCCTTTGCCCGAGTCGTCGAAGCGCTCCTTGTGTGAGCCGGTGTACTTGGACGAGTCAGTCAGTCTGTCCACTGCTGCTGCTTTCGCAACTTTCTAAAAGCACAAATAAACAAAAACAGAAAACAGTCAGCCTAGAGTTCGCTGCCCTGTTAAAGGAATGTTATGCACTAGTGCCATCTGCTGGTATAAAAAATGAGTCACGGCTTGAAGCTAAGCCAACTATTTCTTGTCGTAAATAACCTTGTGGCTAAGGTTATGCCTATAAAAAAGCAAAAAAAAAAAAAGCAATTTTTCTGCCAGAAACTCAGTTCCACAAGTGGAAAAATCTGACTTCCCTCCCGAAACAAAATTAGTGTCAAATGTTTTCACTGGTTTGTGCAGCAAAATGTTGTTTGTGCCGGTATCATTTTAAATATTAAATGTTTCCAGGGTTCATGAAAGGTCAACCGGATCCTCACACCTTCTTCAAATCAGACAAAATTGGTGTCAATCAACTGGACCACGTTTGTGCAGGTTTGTGCAGCAAAACATTTCATTTGTGCTGCTTTTGTTTTGAAGATGTTGATAAAAGTTTAAAGGTCAAAAGGTCACCAGCCGCCCAGCGTTACCCAAATCTAGCAACATTAGCGTCGAACGTTTGTGCTGCGTTTGTGAGGGTGTGGGCAGCAAAAATGTTCATTTTATCTTGATCATTTTAAAGATATTAATAAAAAAAATAAATCCTCCTTGGAGGTCATCAGAGGTCAACCGAAAATGTGCAAAATCAAACAAAATGGGTGTCAATCAACTCAACCACGTTTGTGCTGAGAAGCAGTTCTGTTGAATCTAACAGAACTGGTTTGACACCAGTTAGGTTTTATTAAGGTGGGGGCGCCAACTTCACTCGGGGTCCAAATTACTTACAGTGACTCCGGCGTTGGCCGGATCCTTCCCAGCAATGAGACCGTAGATCTGCTGAATGGCCTCCTCTTTGCCTTTCCCTTTGAACCGCTTTGGAGCCAGCTCTGTCAGGGCCTGGTTGAACTGCTCAAACGTGATGACACGAGCGGACTTTGCCCTACGAAAACACACAGCGTTGCCAGCTGTTTTTGTTTTTTACGTGACAAAATTAGACATGTCGCATCATGGTTCTGTGTGAAAATGACGATAATTTATACTGAGATATATTTTGGTATACAAAAATGGTAGCTATGAAATAAATTATGCTTCAGAGACATCTTTGAACAAAGTAAAACCAAACGCTGTACATTTTCACGTGACTATGTGAAATAGTTATTCCAATATTCTGAAAAAGAAAAACAGGCATGAATAACCACCAAATATGAAACAGACACTCCTGTTCTGTACTGCTGAGACATTTTGCTCACTTATAAATACACATATATTTCAATTTGATCCTCGCTTCGGTCTTACTTGACTTTGCTGAAAACTATATCGACATCCGTAGTGGTGACGTTCTTGCCGTCTATAATGTGACAGTCTTTGCACATCTTGGCAAAGTTCTTCCCATTCATCTCCTTCCCGGTTGCTTTGGTGTCTCCATGGACCGCAAACTTCTGGAAGGACGTCTCCACTTCTGCCATAGACACCGTGCCCTCGGCCATGCTGAGACAGACGCACAGGTATTTACTACTGAAAATAACGGCTTTAAATAATGACAGCAAAATGGTGATCACATCCTCTGAACACTTTGACAAGAATAACAAAAAGTTAAAATTATTTTTTTTTTGATGCCATCACATGTGAAACAACAAAAAAACAGTTGGATAGAGTTATAGCAAAAATGTCTAAGATGTGTGAGAAACTTTCCACAGGTAAAGTTTTCCCTCCTGTTTCACATGTGCATCACACGTTTTTCACATCTTATCCGTTTTGCTGTGGTTGTATTCAATGGTTATTTATGCCACATTTCATGTAACTGCACAATATAAGTTCCAGATGTGACATGAGTTTTATCTGAAATATTTTTGCTGTAATATTTGTCGACTGTGCTTTTTGGCTGTCAAAGGTCTCGCATGTCACCCCGTACAAGGTCAATTCCACATGTGAAAGAGTTTCCCACATGTTTCACATCTGAACATTTTTCACATTAGATTATTTTCTATGCTATACATTTTGCACTTTCCACACGTGAAACATCTTCCCTCATGTAGCTACAAATTGCAACATAAAAACACTTTAATAACGCAAATGCATTAGATCTCTAAGTATCAGCTTTACTTGTTTTTTTTTTACATATGAAGTGGTGCTGATAATTACCACATGTGTTCAGCTGGATAACTACTGACGATTAAACAAAGTGGTTACTGTATAAAAGCGTGTTTTTGTACTAAGTTACCAAGTACAGATCAAATATTGAAAGCTGTGTATTGAACAATAATCAGAATCTAATACTCAAATCTTCATGAAATGATTACAATGGCAAAAAAAATCTGCCCAAAAGGTTGTACTGGGAAGAAAGTTCAAAAATCACGTTTTTCATGTGCAAGACGTGTGTCTTACATTTTTTTTTTTTTTACATATCTCCTAATAGTTTTAGCATTAAATGTAACACAAAAATCCCAAAGGGGGCTGCTTTAAAAAAGACAAATGATAAAATTTCATATAATTAAAGTTATAAGGCGTCCATTAGTTAATTGTCTGCTTGCTTGCCAGAAAAATGACGACCATAATGAATGCCTTCTTTTCCCTTTCCCATTAATGCAGGCACACGCGTGCACACACGCACACACACACACACACACACACACACACACACACACACCCCTATTTTCTGCTGCTTTCACTGAGGCTTTCTTGCCAATCTCCTCCTGAGTTTCCCAAACACACCAATTCCCAATAGTTACATAATTGTTGCAGATGATTTGCTTTTGCTCTCAGTTTAAAAGGCTTATAGATTGTTTCCATATTTCTAGATAAACTTAAACTAAAGTGTGTCTAGTTATCCACAGGTTTGCAGTGCAGTATCCCTAATCAGGACATGTGGAGCCGACTCTGACATTTATGACAGTGGGTCAAAGTGCAACGCCATTAAAAACGAGTCTCTGTTGTATTTGCTAAATGACAGATGCCTGTCAGATATGGGTTTTCAGATTGAGGACATTCGCAAACATGGTATTCAGTGTCACTGCTATGCAAATGTCACTCAGCTCTATCTCTGAACCAAACCTAATTCTATGCTTCCACTTTCATCCCCCTTACTGATTGTCTTCTTGAAATAAAGCACTGGTTCACCCAAATATATATATATATATATATATATATATATATATATATATATATATATATATATATATATATATATAGGCACACACATTAATACACAGTGCTATCGTCCATCATTATGTAAGTGCTACTGCAGCTGCACTCAAGCCAATTTAATTCAATCAAGTCAGTTTCCAAATGGCTTCTCTGCTCCTCAATCTACAGTGATTGAACGAAACTGTTCAGAGCTTCAGTTCTTCTTCTCCGTTACAGCTAAGTCTGCATGTACAATAAAATGGTGCAACAGCTGCTGTTGGTTTGAAATAAAACCATGATCCTAAAGCGAACTGTGAAGCGGATCGTTCAACTAAATATAAGCTGATCAATGTGAATCAACAGTGAAAGACATTTTCAACTCAGCAGGACCTGTATGAAGTAATATTTCACATAACCCTACTACTGCATCTCTCGCCTCAAAACTTTCCATTTGGTTTGCAGGTGAACAAAAATATCCACATTTTTGTTCACCTGACATTTTCGTGATGTTTTTGATTCTCCTTTAAACCAGAAACACGTGACTGAAAATAAACAGCCACTATTTCCCAGCACCACTCCACACATCGACAGCAACAGCACCTACAACAACGAGCGTCGCAGCGCTTAAAACCATCCCATCCACTGCCTTTCATCGCGACCCTTTGCCACAGCGGTGGTGCCTGAAACGCGGCACATAAAACGTACCTGCTGTCGTAAACGCAGTGATGATGCGACGTCAATATTTAGCTGCTTCACCTTCTGCTTTCCTCTTCGTCCTCTGGCTCTCCTCCTTCCTGCCACTCCCAGATTTTTGTTTCCCCGGAGGGATGAGGCACAGAGAAAGAGGCTAAGAGGGGAGAAAGTACCGACCGGCACAGTGAATGACGTCATGGGTGCTCTCCCCCCCCTCCTGGTGTCTGTTCACCCTCACCAGCTTCCTGCTTCATTGAAAAGACTGACTTTGTCAGAGGCATTGAAAGCATCCCAGATCCCAATGCTTACACGTAGCCCTCGAGTTGCCATGACAATAATACTGTACATCTATGTGGACCTACAGTATATATTTATTCTTAAGGTCATGCAGACTTTGGAGGACATAATGAGGTTTCCAGCCTTTGATACATTCTCCTACTACTCTTCCATTTTGGATTATTTGCTGCAGCTTTTAACTCCATGTTTTCTCTGTTTTTCCTCTTCATAGAGGCTACATAAAAAAAAAAATAAGACTAAATAGTTATGGAAAAATAATACAACTTTTTGGTGTTACATAGCCGATACATCCTGATAGGACAGCCGTCAGGACGAGAGCTATCTTGATAGCCAGTACGCTCCTTAAAATGGCATGTTTTAAATGTATTTTTAACAAACAAATACTCGCAATTTCTATTTTTGTTCCCCTTTTTCCATCATTGTTTATTAGATTTTTTTTTTCTTTTCGGTTTTGGAATTCAACACATATAGACATACTGTTTTTTTTTTCTATGCAGATATAAGTTTCCACCTCTTCACCAGTACATTCACAACCCAGCTGACTGCTGCCCTCATCCATCCCCCTACAACTCTCTCGCTTTCGTTCGTTTCTCTCTCCAGCCATTGTTTTGACAAGAACTGCCTTGTTTGGGAAAAGATGAGAGCGGCCCTTCATAGAACAAAGAGAATAGACAACAGAAAGCCGGTCCTCAATGGGAAATTTAAATAAACCTCGGAGCTTTATGTTGCCAAAAATGTAACGTGCGAGCCTTGAAGTCATTTTGCTGCTCTGCTGTGATCTGAAACAAACTGCTTCAAAATGACGCCGTAAAAAAGAACACAAATGTTTAATGCAAATTCTCCTAACTGATGCAGTAGCAGGCCTTTCTCCTGAGGCAATGCTGTCATAAATTATATATTTGACCTCATAACGAAAAGGTTCAGAGTGTGTGAAACATCAGTTAACCATATAAATAAGGATATATTTATATTAATACATTAAACCTCGATTTATCTCACAGAGCAACATGTTTTGTGAATTTTTCAAAGACAAACTACGGTGGCCCCTGAGGTGCAAGCCACTTCAACAAGTTGAGCAACACAACATTAACGGAGCACAAAACAATGTTCAGTCCGTGGTTTGCACCTCAGGGCCACCGTAAACACGATTTATAATGCCAAAGTAAAAATAAAATTAAAATTAACAATAATAAATTATTTTGTACAAAACAGGTGAAGCGTTATAGTGAAAGCTGTAATGTTCCACCTGTGAAAGTAAATCAGCTGGGCTTCATGCTGGCACTCAGACATCAACTAAGAGCCACACTGTCGCAGTGGACACGTTGTATAAATACGTATACATTTATAAATATATACGTGAATGTTTATATATTTACGGAGACATACGCTGAGAGGTTAGGAGTTTGTCTGTTTTGTTTATGTATTGTCCGTTATGTAATCTGGGTTCTTTTCACCTTGTGCTGAGCATCCAGACTGGTTCCTGAGAGAGCCCACATCTCATGGCCCCTGTTCACATGACAAACTAAGTCTGTTGTTTTGGAATCGGGTACCGCCATGAAACTCACCGCTCAGTCACATGAAAAGCTCAAGGTTGTGAAGGACTTTTGGTTCAAACTTCCACAGCCCACAAAGTGCAAACTGTATTTTTTTCATGAATAATATTAATTTTATGGTAATGGAAATCTCACATATTGGCTGCCCTGCACCCTGTAAAATCCTTAATTCCAATTGAACTTTCAGATTTTTTATTTTTATTTTTTACTATATTTAAGTCCAGTCCATTTACCGCTTGAAGATTAATGAAGAAAATAAGTATCCTGTAGCCCTTTTTATATTTAATTTCAAACTGTAATATGTCCATCACTCTTGCCTGTAATCATTCACAATCTCTACATGAAGAACACAAAACACACTCTTCATAATTCACGCACTTACTTTTTAGGTGGCAAAAGACTATTTTAGTCTGCTGATTTCTTGACCTTACTTTAAGAGCGAAGATAGTATTCAAGTTGAAAAGGAAATTTCACCACAGGTGCAGACGTCAGGGCTTTTGATCAGAAAATGAAAACAAGTTGTGTGGGAAGAGATCAGTTTACTGTTTGTGGTAGAAACAAAGCCTTGCCTTTAAATGTCAGCAGAAAAGAGCGCAGCGTTCCTACAGAAGGACCGGTGGTATCCCGACGTGCCCACGGAGTAACTCTTTGTGGACCTTTTTCTCTGGGAATATTTGACAAACTGCTATTTCGCATAAGAACTTAATTGGAATAAAAACAAATTACTGCCCAGGATACCATAAACATGGCCGATTCAGGTTTCCCATTCCCACCAGACTCTTTCTGTCCCCTGTGTGCTGATGGACTCCGGGACCCGGTCACCATTCCCTGTGGGGACACTTACTGCCTGGAGTGTATCAAGATCTACTGGGACCAGTACGACCACATGGGCGTGTACAGCTGCCCTCAGTGCCGCGCGTCTTTCACGCCACGGCCCGTCCTGAGACGCAACGTGCCAGACGTTCAGCACCAGCAACAGCCCCGCCAGCAGCTCCCGGAGCTCACCCCCTTCCCGTACATGCACCGCGAATCCTACTGCGACTTTTGCGTCGGCCGCCGCAACAGGGCCGTCAAGTCGTGCCTCATGTGTCTGGCTTACTACTGCGAGACGCACGTCAAGCCTCATTACGAGTCGTCCACGTTCAAGAGGCACAAGCTCGTGGACGAGACGGGCCACCTGGACAGGAAGATCTGCCCCCAGCACGAGAAGGGCCTGGAGCTGTTCTGTCGCTCTGACCAGATGTGCATCTGCGTGCTGTGTACTGTCAGAGAGCACCGCAGCCACAACATTGCCTCGGCGGAAGAAGAGCGCATTGAGAAACAAGTGAGTTCTAACGGCTTTGGCTTGTAGGTTGTATGGCCGACATGCAGGGGCTCAGCTATGTACTTTCTGAGTTGTATGCTGACACAATAAAGCAACCCTTAGACATCTGTAGCTACAGCACAAAGTTGCAAGACAACCAAGAGATGTTATTTTACTAGTAAATTAACTTGAATATTGACAAGCGTCTTTTTGATAGACTGACAAAACTCACCTACTGTCTGTCAACAGCTTTGAAAAGTTTGAAAAGTTCAATTTTGTTTTCTGACCCGGTTCTTTTCTGCCTCTCTAGTTTTAGCTCCAAGTCATCAGACAACAACAGGATTCAAAGGAACAAAACATATCACACCAACTAGAAATATTTTTTCTGCCATCGTTTTGGCGCCCCTCTAGCCCAGCACCCCTATATGTTACATATAATGTAGAAACCTTTTGTGTCTTTTTCAGCATTGCGTAGTTGTATAACCACAAACACACTGCATAAACGTGCAAAGTTCTCTTGATCTCCTTTTTTCAAAATAAGAGTCTTGCACTTTTAACCTTGAGATTACAAATGAGGAAAATCTAGTTTGTACACAGGTTAGATTGTTCCCAGATTAGGCTGTGAATTCATGGGCCTGCAAAGTGATGCAAAAGGGACTGTGGTGTGCTTACAACATAAAGTTGATAGGAAATTGTCAAAATTCATGGACAAAAGTTGGTTCAAAATCCGTTCTGGATCAGAAGAGAAATGTGTGGGTCTTTGTCGATCAGTAGCTGGTTCACAAAAATGGGATTTTTTTTAGAAGGCAAGGACTAAGCAAAAGCTATGCAGTTAGGTACCAAGTGGCAAACACAATTGAAATCTAAATCTGAGAATTTTATGACTTTTATCCTGCTTCAAATGTAAAATCAAATTGTACTTTTGTAGAGTATAAAGAGAAAAACAGTGATTAAGGCTAAAAGTACCTCGTCCTTAAAGTGATGTGAAACGACTTGACGGTGTGTACTTTTTCCTTCAGAAAGTTCTGGTGGTGACCCAGTCCGAAGTGCAGCACATCATTTCAGAGAGGATGAAAGAGCTGCAGGAGCTCAAGCACAATGTGGATGTTCTAAAAGTAAGTCAGACATTATAGAAACAAGTATAACACTTACCGTTCACCGCCGTACGCCGGATCTCAGAATATTCTTACCCTGTATGACATCAAATTTAATTTTATTTTATTTCTTCAGAATGCTGCCCAGCGTGCGCAGACTGATAGCGATAAGTCCTTCCATGAGATGTTGCAGGCAGTCGAGCGCTGGAAGTCTGAAATCAACCAGATGATAATGGCCAACATACAGGCGGCCATGACGCAGGCTGATGGTTACGTTGAGCGCCTTGAGCAGGAGATAATGGAGCTGCAGCGGCGAGACGCTGAGCTGCGACAGATCCTGGAAACAGAAGACAACATTCACTTTCTGCAGGTGCCAAAGGATCAGACAAATCTGTTTGCTGATACATTTCTAACCCTCAAGTGTTCCTAATGGAAAATAAGGACATAAAACTTTCATTCAAAATACTGTATTCAATCTGTTGGTTTTTGATAGAGGGATTTTCATCATCCCAAAATTGTATTGCCATTTCTGTTGTATATTTCAAGTGTACAGGTCTTGAAGAATCAGGTTAAGACTAAGCTACACCTCAGTTTTATTTCAGAGCTCTTGATGAAACTCTTTCCTTTCTCTTCCTTGCCACCCAGAATTTTCCCACCTTGTGTGTTCCTCCAGAGGCCATGGTTCCTAAAGTTCTCATCAACCCTCAATTCTCCTTTGGAGAAATAAGCAAAACAGCCACAGAGATGAAAGAAAGCCTGGATGACATCTGTAAAAAGGAACTGAGCAAGATCTCCAAGACGGGTAAGCTCATTTAGAAAATACTTGTACATTCCCAGAACTGAAGTTAAATCATGTGACAAACTAACGCAGACATTCCTCACAGTCAGCGAAACTCCTGTGTATATACTTCTGCCACGAAATAGGGACAAACTCCTGAAAGGTAAGGATTAGTAAACTCAATGACACTTGGCAATTCAGGAGCAACAACTAAAATAGTGGACCTTTTTATCGAACAAAAATTTCTTTATCGTCATTCACATAGTTCCCTCCAGGGTTGATTTTCAGGAGCCACAATCCAGAACAGACTTCTTGAGATGTAAGTGTGATTCATCTTGTATGTTTAAGTTACTGTAGTTTTTTTTTATACAAATGACTGGTTGTTATGGTAATGTCAAGTGATACTACATATGGGGCCCATGTATGTCAGTTAATGGCTCATAACAGCCTATCAGTTAAATTACTTTGTGTTGCTTTAGAGCAAAATAAACTTTTGACTAGTCTCATGTTTTCTTTCTGTTAAACTACAGACATTTCATAAACTAGGTTCTTAAAAATAGCAGCACTTCCTGTTTGATTCATTCACATATTTGACATGGTGCAAAGCTATTTCCACAATTTCTTTAAACATTAATGCAAACTTATGTTGCCCGTCGGGTTAAAAAATTATACCTTTTGTAAAAATGTTTTTATTTAAAGAATTCAAGGCAATTAATAACTTCATTTTGTTAAATTAAGTGTTATGGCATGGTTAAAGGTGAAGTAAAGAAAAAGTAATGTTCACTTTGTAACTTCACATTAAGGACTTTTGATTGGACTCAGACTCGGCATGAAAGACATCAGACTTGACTTGAACATGCAAATAGGACTTCAAAGCAAAGCATACAGTGGTTGCAGGTGAATAGTAAGAAATGTGCACTGTGGATGTTTTTTTTTTCCTCTTCTCAGATGCGGTCAGACTGTCCTTTGATTCAAACACCGTCTACAAAGAGCTCGTGCTGTCAGACGGCAATCAGAGAGTCACTCGAAAGAAAACGACCCAGTTTTATCCGGACCATCCGGAACGCTTCGATGGCTTTTCCCAGGTGCTGTGCAAGGAGCCTCTGTCTGGCTTCAGGTTCTACTGGGAGGCCGAGTGGGGCGGGGAGTTCTCCATCGGTGTGGCCTACAAGAGCATCAGTCGCAAGGGCAAAAATTCAAACAGCCTTCTGGGCTACAACGACAAGTCGTGGAGTCTCCTCTGCTCTGATTCAGGATACTCAGCCTGGCACAACAAAGCAGACAAAGATCTGCCTGAAGCTCCCCGGGCCACTAGGATAGGTGTGTACTTGGACTATGCGGGCAACACTTTGGCCTTCTATTCAATATCCAATACAATGGAGCTCATCCACAGGTTCAGAGCTCAGTTCAGTGAGCCTCTGTTTGCTGGTTTTGGGGTTGGCTCCTCTGTTACCCTCTGCCAGCTGAAGCAGAACACTATGCCTTATACTTAAAGAAAAAAAAATACTTCAAGGTTCCTGTACTCAAACAGATGAATATTTGTTAATGATGAAATGATAAAATGAAGACACTTTAACCTGTATAACTGATCAGTTGATGTAAAACTACAAAGCATCAACCATCATATCTTCTGAAGCATCTTCTCTTATTTTAAAATGTTAAATGTAGTATGTAAGTAAAATTCACTTTTTTTTGTCTCTCTTTTATATTTTAAACTGATTAAAATAAGAATCAACAAAATTTTTTTTTAGCTTTTTAATGCGTAACGAATGCTGTACAGTGAGACCATATTTATTT
Organism: Xiphophorus maculatus; assembly: GCF_002775205.1. Classification (NCBI taxonomy): domain Eukaryota; kingdom Metazoa; phylum Chordata; class Actinopteri; order Cyprinodontiformes; family Poeciliidae; genus Xiphophorus; species Xiphophorus maculatus. Next base: position 24,856,281 of record NC_036447.1, on the reverse strand, counting down.
TTTTCTTTATGATAACTGTTGGATGTTGCTAAAAATACCATTATGAAAGGGTTAAGAATGATCAATAGACATAAATTGGATCCCTGCCCAGGACCGGTCTTCATGGGGTTTGCATGTTCTCCAAGTGCATTAGTGGGTTCTCTCCGGGTTCTCCGGCTTCCTCCCATAGTCCAAAAAGATGACTGTTGGTTTAATTGGGTTTTCTAGTTTTTTTGTTGTTTTTTTTTAAACTTGTGTTCATTTGGATTAGTATTTTATCAGTAATGATGTGTGTGTGTAGATAATATGTATTGACAATTTAAGTATCACATATATTTTAAGTGTGAGAATAAATAAACAGTGCTGAGAAAATCATTTAAGTACTAGACTTGTGTGTGTTGATAAATAAAGAACTCCTAAAGATTATAAGCTCCTTTGAGTTTTCATTGTTTTTCAATGGCAGATCACACCAAGCATGGTGTGTCATTTTGGCCCAATACACAGTTTCTTTTTTCATTAGAACCTTTTTACATATCAAAGGCCAACAAGTAAGAAACTGAACCACTAGTGGTCAGCAAACACAAAATGATTAAAATTCCAGAAGCTATTAGAAACACATCTACGACACTTACATGACCAAACTTGTAGCCAGTATCACAATTGAGGAAAAGCCATCTTCCTTTTGAGAGATTTGAACACATTTAGGCCACACATTTGTTAGGAGTTCTTAAAATAACACAATACAAATAGATCTCACAGCAAACCTATGTGTTGCCAGTGAAAACATAATTTAGTTTACTTCTAAATTAAGCTTTAATAAATGGAAGTAAGTTACAAACAAGTCGTTTTTCCTGCAGTGACAGCTTAGCTCGCTGTTTCAGGATAGAGTGACAAAACGCTTCACTTGATTTATCCTAGCCAAACAGGGTAGAAACAGCGCCTCCTAAAGGCACCAATCGTAACTGCAGTTACAGCGAACAATGAGCGCTGCTGTGAGCCTATCCCGCCACCACGGTCAGTCTGAAGGGGCCCCGCAGTTCAGAAAAACCTAGAGATAGGATGTATGGAGGAGAGACTCGCTCTCACGCACGAGTCACGCATTCACAAAACTGCCGGTGACGTCACTTAGCGACTTCTAACGACTTTTGACCGTTAGCAACGGTTAAGGAGGAGATTCAGGGGACGGAGGAAAGCGGAGGTTAAGCAGCCAGAAATTTTACGTTGTATTACTGCATTTACAACAGCAGGTAAGTTTTATGTTCCACATTTAAGGCATGACCTCCATAGCCAAGGTCCTTGTAGCAACATAATGAAAGGCAATGGAAATGTTCTTGCACTCAAAGCAAGCCGTGACGCTTGTAACGGCGTAACTGTAAATTTAGAGAAATAGTGGGTGTTGATTGTGTCTCCAGTTAATAATGTCGCTAAAATTTCTAAGCAGTATTTCTCAAGATTAATAGTTTTTCCACCCGTCTGGTAAAATACGGTATTGTCCTGGGATGTGCAGTTAAATGTTGCGTCCCGTTTCCTAGCAACAGGCACCGCGCTGACACCACGCTGCTTTCAACAATCCGCGCCTTTTTTAAAATGCCTGCTTGCTTGTCATGACTTTGTGCTTTTTATTTAACACGTTGATACGTTTGAGGAGGAACGCACCATTAGAATGTTTTAGATAGAAACAAAGAGGTAAAACTTTACACGTAAAAAAAAAAAACAATTCCCACATGATTTTCACCCTTTAGACATTTTGATGTAATCATATCCAGGTGCTTTTTGTTGTTTCCCAGGCAACGACATCAAAAAAATGTTTTAACTTTGTGTTCTTATTACTGTCAAGGGATTCAAAGAATGTGATCCTATCAGTGAAACCATTAATCAAAGATATTTCTCTCAATATTAAAAACCCGTACGTCTGTTTCAGCATGGCCTCGGGATCAGCGACCGCCGCAGACGCGGAAACCGCTTTCCAGAAGTTTGCAGTCCACGGAGATCCTCATGCGACTGGGAGGGAGATGAATGGAAAGAACTTTGCCAAGATGTGCAAAGACTGTCAAATTATAGACGGCAAGCACGTCACTTCCACTGATGTCGATATAGTTTTCAGCAAAGTCAAGTAAGACTTAGGACAGTATTCATCTTCTCAAAATATTAATGCTAGCAAAGTGTCCCAACAACAAAGAGCAGGAATGTCTGTTTCATGTTTGGTGATTATTCTTACTTGTTTTCTTTATTTTTTCAGAATAAATACTCTACATTTGAATAACTATTTCAGCACAGTTTGTGGTTTTATTTTGATAAAGGCTACCATTACAGCAGCGTTTATTAAACAACTACCCTTTTTACATAACCAAAATATATCTCCACATAAATGATGTTGTTTATATTCACACAGAACTTCCATATGACATTTTCAAGTTTATTAAAAAAAATAAACTTGAAATACGTATTTACTTGAATAACGTATTTATTAATACGTATTAATAAATATTCATATGGAAACATGCATGAGATTATTGCCAGTTGGCTAATTCCTATCTCTAGTTCTATTTGCAGGTTGGTGTTAAAGCACAATGACAGATAAAACGGAAAAAATAGCAGTAACAGGGTTTGTCCCTTTTTTCTTTTTTTAAACCAGGGCAAAGACCGCTCGTGTCATCACATTTGAAGAGTTCAACCAGGCACTGCATGAGTTGGCTCAAAAGCGATTCAAAGGCAAGGTCCAAGCGGAGGCTATTGAGCATATGTATGGTCTCGTTGCTGGGCAGGATCCTGCCAATGCTGGAGTCACTGTAAGTATAAGCAGGTCATATCAACGCCTCCTTCAACACTCTCATGGGTAGATTTCTGACTGACTCGATGGGTCACTTTCATTTTGATTGGTAAAAAGAAAAAACAATAGTTTTTAAAAATTTGTGTTACTCATGTTAACAGCAACAGATGGTATAAACATGTGCAACACAATGTATGTATTGTGCCATGAGTAACACAATACACGTCGAATGCTATTGTTTACATCTGGAAATTTGTATACATTTCCGTATGTAAATGGATGTAAGGGTTAGGGTTAGAACAACCTCCACACTGGAACAACCTCTAGTGTTGTGCCCTCTAGCGACACAACACTAGTGGGCAAAAAGTCTATTCTTTTACTTGCCACCCATAGCTGTGCTGCTGCTGTAGTACAATTCTGTTGACAAAATTAAAATTGGAGATGTAGGTATTATTAATCTAGTGCAGGGCACCACAACAAGGGAAAAATAACGCAGAAAAACCGGTGAAGAACAACTCAAAACCACTCGTATTTTTCTTTTTTTCTCGTTCACCTTGTTGGATTTTTTTTTCAGGTTTTATTGGCTCTAGTGGCCTTTATTTGATAGTGAATTGACAGGAAAATGAGTAATGAGAGAAGGGGGAAGACATGCGGCCAAAGTGGTCAGGCCAGGACTTGAACCCATGACATCCACGTCAAGGATTAAGGCCTCCACATGTGGGTTGTGCTTAACCCCTGTGCCACCACAGCACTCCCACTTAGTTGGTTTTATGCTGCACACGAATCCACTGTCATAGCAACTGGCTGACAACATCTGAACTAGCTGACAGAGCAGATATCACGTTCAAGTGTATCAGGATTTAACACCAAAAACACGGCAACAAATAACAGAACACTGAGTCCAAAACAGTTGCATGTATTCAGGTTTGATGTTTATTTTGCGATTATTAAGGAGGGATTATGTGAAAACAGTAGTGGTTGATTAGCTAATTGCATCACTAATGATCTTTCAGAGAGTAGGTGTGCAGGTTGCCTTTTTTTGTAACTGAATGGAAACACACCGAATTCCACAGCACATCTTCGTGATAAGGTTGTCAAAGTCAAGCTAGCATAACTGACCTGCTTTCCTCTCCCTCGCTATTTTTTTTAATTAATTAAAACTTTTTAGTGACCTGTGATATGGGATACTTTTGGACCTGGTTTTCCAGTTGTCATAGTGTTGACAATTAGTAGCAAAACATTGCGTCCCTTTTCCTTTAATATATCACGCATACATTTACGATTTAGCTTGTTATGTTAAAAAGTTGACAGCTAAAGCCAACGGTATTCATCATCATGTGTCAATGTGTCTACTCCGCCAACGATGCAGTGCAATCTAAGTTGACAGTGTGTATTTCACGCGTTCCTTTTTCGTATCTGAACTGAATGAACTGTTTTGCATGTAACTTACTACTTTAGGTTTCTCATCGGATGTTTTCTGCTTTTCATTACTTCTTAGAAAATTTCAAAGGTAGGAGGAGTGGACAGACTGACGGACACATCCAAGTACACCGGGTCACACAAGGAGCGCTTTGACGAGTCAGGCAAAGGGAAAGGATTATCTGGGCGTGAGGAAATGACAGACGCCAGTGGATATGTGTCTGGTTATAAGGGCAGTGGCACTTATGACGACAAGGTCAACAATTGATAAGCAAATAAAAAACGTACACAGGCAACGCACTTGTATTTGTTGAGAACAATATTAACGAGTAAGAAATGTAAAAATATACATGTAATATTTGACGATATGACTGAAAAACATGTCACGATATAAGCGTTTCAAATCATTGGACATCAATAGCTATTGATTAGCTATTGACAGTTTTTGATTAGTTTTTAGTTTTAAATAGCTAAAATGCTCCCAAACTGTTGTTGCAGTAATTTTTTTAAGCACTCAAATAAGTTATGTATTCATGAAAAAGCTACAGAAAAATTGTTGCTCACCCTGATATATTCATCCTAACTATTATTCTAGTGGCAATAGCAGTGGAATAAACTACACCTGTTAAAAATACCTCTTTGATGGCTGAATGTGAATATTTGATCACTCAAAATCAAAGGAAAATAAAGTTCTGGTGGAAAAATGACAATTCATAGGATTTTTTAAACTCCTAAATAGATCTTTGTTTCTAGCAATAATTATGAGAATGAACGTTTTTTTTTGAGTTAATGAGCCGTTTAGGATGCGACTCTGTGTGTTTTAAGTACTTTGCTTTTCCCACAATATAATACATTTCCAAAATACTGAATTCTGGATTTCTATTACCTATCCATAACTAATATTACAAAACATAAAGACTTGAAATATTCAACTCAATATTTAATAAATCTGCATAATAAATAAATGTCACTTTGAGTGAAAAAAAAAGATTTTACTTTTTTATGATATTAAAAGTTTTTGAGAAATATCCACGTTTATTAGCATAGAGTTCTGAAGTTTCTTTAAAATTCCAGCAGATGGCAGCACTGTCTGAGGAATGTTGACGAGGATTTAATGTCCAGTATTTAAATTGGCTTTTCAGCTACAGCCAACACAGGGCCCACAGACACCAGGAAGCCCTCACAGATCACATGACTCACCCAGAGGGCACATCCTAAAAGTAACACTCAACATCACTGAGCTACAGTACATCACTGTTGTAGGTGCAACAATATTTCTGTTAATTGTTTGCTTTTTACCCACCAGTAGCTTTTAAATGACGCACAGTGATACGGAGCCCCCTAGCGGACATAGGGAGATTCTGCTTGATGATCAAACACTTATTTCACTCCCTATGATGCACATTTAAAAACATGTCATGGATTTATTGGAGGTTCTGTCTAAAGACTAGTTTAAACTATTGTTTTAAAGTAGATGGTGTTAATTTCCTTGACAAATCTAAAGAAGACATCTTGTTTCCAGAAAATATTGTGAATTAGCCATTTTTTTCCCAAGGAAAAATAAAAATAAAGGAACACAAACAAAGTTTGAACTCAAATTCATACTTCTGCATTTTAGTTATATTTTACATTGCACTTACTCAGTGCAGCACTTTGCTAATGAAAGGCCATTTTGAAAATTACACCAAGTCACATCGCACTACTTCACTTTCAGTAGATGGCGCCCTCTCGTTGTATGCACAAGTTTTCAGAAAGGCAGGGGGGAAAAAAAAAAGTTTTGTCAGCACATTTTGCTCCCATGCTCAACAGAGCCAGCCACAATTGTTTATAAAAGTTAAGAGAACTCAGCTTACTGTTTTGTGTCTAGTGCAATGCACTCCTTAACATATCGGAATGTTTAAGGGTTTCACAACGTAGAAGTCTTAATAAAAACGATGCAAACAATAAGAAATTGGAATGAGGAAAACCTAATGAAAAGCTGTGTCAGAGCTGTCGGGTTTAACGGGTCTTATTTTTTGGTTTGGTTTGTTAAAGATGGTGTGAAAACATAACTTCCTGTGAGAAACCATGTCATTGCAGAAGAATGTCTGTGCACGACGAAACTTTTTGTGTGAGAGGGCAATGGGTGGGTGACAGTACAGGGGAGTTTCAAGAAGTTGGGGTTTGCGCAATATGTGGTCGGAAAGAAAAAAGGCATTGGATGTAAAAGTAATATTAATATTTTGTCACAAAGGTATTAATTTCATCATGAATTTCTCTTTATATATAATGTTGTGATAAAAACTCTTCTTCTCTCTACCAGCTTTTCAAATCTAGACACCAATTAGATTTTTACTCATTATTCTTGGATTCTAGCGTTTCAGTACAGCTCCCACGCTCTTCTTGCCCATCTTCTTTTTTCTCTCTGGCTGTTAAGACTTTATTTTATTTAGGGGTAAAAGGAGTCGAACACACTTTTCAGAAAAAAACAAACTTTTATTTTCACCATACTAATTCAAGCGGAAACCCGTACAAAAATGTGAAACCTGTTTATCAAAGCTCAAAGGCAATTTATTGAACTTACAGAATGCAGTAAAATGATTAAAATAATGTATTCATTATTTTATAGGCTTTACAAACACAATACTACTGGTAAAACATGTAAAAAATTATTGTCTTCTGAAAAATATATTCCCATGCAGTAAAAACCCCCAACTCTTTCCTTTTCCAGATGATGGATTAAACAGCGCTTTTGACATGTTCAAGGGTTGTAGGGATGTTGTTTTAAAGCTTAATAACCCTTCTTTAATCTTCCCCACAACTTTAAACCGGACCTGATTTTCCTTTGGGGGTCATGATGCTGTGTATTCACAAAAAAAAAAAAAAGAAAAAATACACAGCATCAAAAAAACATCTCTAAGTCCTTCACTGCTATGTGATTTTTGTGAATAACATTGTTTTAAAATGCCAGAAGTGTAAATTTAGTTTAAAATACATAGTTACAGAATTACGGGTTTAAAAGAGAGTGAGTGAGAGAGAAAAACAATCACCAAAGTATTTATTCTGTAATTTGGCAGTCAAGATTGCTCTGGACACCGGTGCTATTCAGAATGTAAACAGTGTTACAGTCGGAAAGTTGTTTCATGGGTTTGTCTTTGCTGATTATTTTGAACGTCTCATAAGGTGGAATGAGCACCTCTTGCTCTCTGTCTCCGAGCTTTGGGTATTTTTTCAAATAAGCCCCGTGGCAGGTTCTAATTTTAAAGCATGTAGTCTTACCAAAGCTTGTCAGAGTTGATAAGCTGGAGGTAGAGGTAAAAGTGCCAAACCGAATCACTTTGCTGACAACGCCGGTGAATTTGGATTTGGTTCTGCGGAAGGTTGTGTGACATTTACCGTCACTGGTTTTCAGGATCTGTATCGCTCTGGTCAGCCAGAAATGTAAAGAATGGAATGAAAAATTCGAACCATACTGGGTTCTGTTGGTCCGGACTGCTTCGTTGAATGTCCTATAGAAGTTTTCTGGTCCTCCAGCTGTGTACGCACAAATTGCTTGCAGGTGGTCTTTTGTTAAAGCCTCATCGCCTTTCTCTCTTTCTTTGATTTTCTTCTTTGCACACTTTTCTGCTGTTATCCACATGTTTTTAAAGTTCTTCCTCATTTCCTTTTTGAAGTATGTGCCCTTGACCTTTGCTTCCATCTTTGTAGCGCAGGTAGAGTACATGTCATCAACTGAATTGTCAACCATGTCCAGGGGGATGGACTGATCATCTTTCGTAATGAAGATGCCAGAGATCTACAGGGAAAGAGAAACAAAACGTAAATCCAAATGAATCTGTTGTATTTGCTTATACGTTTTTCAGAATATTAACTCTGATGGGAAAATAAAACATCGGTGTAATCATCTCCCATATCAAGACCAAGACTTCATGAACCAAAATAGATAAATTTAGTGTAGTTTTAATTATATCATAACCCTTTTGTGGTATTTTGTTGTGAATTTGCCTCAAGCAAAGTTTTTATACCAGTGATGCCTGTTTATGCATATTCTATACACCATGGATTGCATTGGAAGCTCTTTTCTACCTTCTATTAGTTATTGTTATGCTCAATAATGTCTAAGCTAGTTAATTTTCATACAATACACCTAAATACTGTATGTGTCTATTATATGTGCTATTTTCAAATGAAAAACTACTGATAATCTGACAAATGAATTGTTTGATTATTTTTAAATTAGTGATTTAGTATTGGGTTGAGGGCAAAAAAAAAAAAGTTGATTAGTGCCTTTTCTAAGAGCGCCAAGGTATGATAAGATTTTATGCTTTCAGGAATTGTAACAGTAAAGATGGACATTTGTTGTTTCAGTTAGTGTTATGGTGAGAAAAAAGGACCTTTCATTGGAAGAACTGTAATTTCTTGCGGAAATCAGTTGCAGTTTCTTTTACACTTTGGACTCGGTCTACTCCTGATTCCGCATCAGTACTTATTAAATCAAAAGCTAACCACTTTTATTTAGTGGTTCAATTACGCTATACTGTATTATGTAAGTGGTGCGCAGAAGCAGCCTATCTGAGTAATTTTAGTATTTGTGTCTGTGGGGGCTCTGCTTGTATGCAAAGACAGATATATGGTCAAAAATATATTTTTTATTTTTAATGCAGTGAACATTCTAGAATATTGTGTCAAAGTTTTTTTTTTTTTGTCTAATATCAGCCATTAATACCCAACAGTTTGGTTATGACTGATTCTTGGCTTTTTGTGATCATTTGTTTTGACACTTTTCAGTGATTACAGCATCAAGGAGAAGTGCACATATTACATTCTTGATATCTAGATTGAGACTCTGAACTAAATTATATTTTACACTAGAACACCAACCAAAAAGAAGCTCCACTTACCTTGCAGGCGCATAGAGGAAGCATCCAACCAAGCAGCAAATACAGAGAACCAAAAACCAGCATGTTGGTCTTCATGACTGCAGTCCTGCAAGAACAAGTTCAGACATGTAAAAACTGATTTATGACTTTAGTGAGGGTAAAAAAAATAAAAAATAAACAAACAAAATCTAATTTACCCCATACAACAATCAGAGGTCTTTGAGATGACTAAGAGTTATAACCTGCAACATCATTTTCTCTCTCTCTCTCTCTCTCTCTCTCTCTCTCGCTCTCTCAGAGATAGTCTTCCAGTTGTCTCACACTAACTGAAGTTAAAAAAAAGCATTGTTAGCTACTGTCAAATAGAAATAAAATGTATATTGCTTTGAGAAACACATCCAATCACCTTCTTGTGGCCGAAACAAGCAGGAAGTGTGTGTCCTTAAAAATATGTAGAAATGAAAGGAAGTTTAACAGCATCTCTAAGTAGACTATAAAAATTACTGGCAAGTGTTGTTACAAAACTACAGCATGTGTTAAATCAGTAGATTGACAAATCCTTTTGTTACAATCAATAACTGTTATTGGTCTCACATACTAAAAAGTTAGCTTTAACCTTTTAGCCGTTCTAGAAAGCAAAATCTACCATAAGAGCTCTGTAGATTTATTAAGGCTTGCATCTGCCATGTACGTCTACGAAGTGAAGTTATGTCCATCCTTCTAGATATCCACTCACACCTGAAAATTGTGATAATTTTTGTGCACAACCTAAGAGACATGTCACACATGCACACATTCACAACACGCAACCTTCTCTTATAGGAAATGAGGTTAATTTGAACAGGAAAGGTGACACATCTATGCATCTGCGACTTGCAGTTGTAAACTGACTAACCAAAGTGTTACATTGCGAAGGAAAATTTATCATCACATTCCGTAACCAAACTAAAGTTGAGAGGAGTGAGAAACTGCTCTTGACTCGAGGCGTGAACTAGTAGTTTTGAGAACTTCAGTTCTGTTCTGAGAAATGCGCCGAAGCGACTGAGGAAACACTGTAACACAGAGGTCCTTTTTGAAACAGGCAGGAAAAGATGCATGAAAGAATATGATGGTGTGATTTTACCATCCCAGCAGATGGCAGCATTGTTAAGGGATTTTGTTTTCCCTGTTCTATGATGTTCTCATCACATAAATCTTGAGGAGGGGGGAATGCAGTTTGCTTACTTTAAATTGATTTTTAGTTGAAGTTGCCAATAAAAAAATCGGTTTCAAGGATGTCAGCCCCATTACGGCGATCCTCTTAATACTGATAGAAGCCTAAGAATAGAAGTGAGGAGGGAATAAAAGTTGTTTTCCTGGAAGAATTGAAAATGTTAAATATAGATGTGCGAAGAGGGACTCTGGTATTTTATCTGAGAAAGGAAATGGTAGAAAGATCAATGTGATGGGATGCAGAGTGAATTTAAAGGCAGGGGATGTTAAAGTTGTGGCGCGCTTGGAGGCATTGATGAGGAGCAGATATTTGGTTAAGCTGAAGCACACCCTGGAGAGCCGAGTGAGAGCAAAACAATATGGCAACGAGTGTAGAGGGAGCAGAATAAAGAAGAGACTTGGTGTGTTTTGAGCATACAAAGAATGTGTATAGAAGTAGTTTGGTGAATTACTTCACCATTCCCAGTTGAGAAAAAAAAAAGAAAAAAAGAGATGAATTCTCCTAAAGGATATGCATAGTGTGGACGGCTATGAAGATGTAAGAATAGGGGGGAAAACCTGGGAAATATTGAAAGAGCAAATGGTTACCGGAGCAAAGAAAATAAATGCTCAACAGGGTAAAGAGAATGAAACTTTGGAAAATGTGAAAAAGGACAGGTTGAAAGAATGAAGGAAAAAATTGATGAAAAGAAGCATGATGTAAGAAAATGATATGTAGCAAAGCAGCATAAGAGAAGATGAGAAAGAAAACCTGACAAAGTACAAGTGGCTGTGGAAATACTGTAATACAATCAAATGATAGACAGACAGACACATGCAGAGACAGGCAGACAGACAGCCATGTGGAGGAAAAGTAAATGAAGCTGAACGTGAATATTTAGGTGTTACGTTTACCGCAAGTCATATTTGGGTCAGAATGAACATACAAAGTTAGGTGCTTTAGCCTGGCCATTGGGCGGTGCCGCCAATGGTGGTAGGAGTTCTTCCCATAACTGTGGGGGTTGTCGGTTCAAGTCCCCTCTTCGTCCGTCTCCATCGTTGTGTCCTTGGACAAGACACTTCACCCGCCTTGCCTGCTGGTGAAAAGAGACTGTTGCGGCACCAACTCTATAAAAAAAAGATGAAAAAGATTTCTTCAGACGTGAGCTGTTGGTAGAGATACAGCCCAGAAGTGTTGCACCTGCAAATGAAGTGAAACTCAGTTCTACAAAGTACTGACTGACTTTATGAAGTTTGTATTTGAAAAGTTGGAAAAAGTTAAACGGGTCTGAAAATCGCAAACACTCCAAACAGACAATAAAAATGACACAACAGGTTTTCTGACGACGTCTTGATGAGAGCAGAGTCATGTGAGTCCATTAAAGAACAAACGCAGAGAAGAAAGCCTGGAGTGAAAAATAGTATAAGAAACATTGTTTGAGACTCATGCTTGGAGAACTCTTGATGGAAACTGCAAAAGCAAACTATAAGGAAATGTTTTGAAGACCTGGGAATCAGAGCCAGTTAATTTAGAGGGTTGGAAGGGACGGATATGCTTGGTGATGTAGACGGTACAATTCTGAAGTGGGTCACATATTCCCCAACTCTGACTTGAAAACAGTGGATGTGAGTGTGTCTGTGCATGTTTGCTCAAAATACAAGTCAAACACCCGTTGACAGAGCCCAGATGTTGTGGCAGGTGAGCAGAGACTGCACCGTGTTCTCTCAAGGTTTTTATTTTTTCACTTTTACTTTTCTTTGATCTAAGCTTCTTCTCGTCCGCCCAATCCCTTCGTGGTTTTGTCAATTTACTTTGTATGTTTTCGCCATACTTTTCTCTTGCTCAAGGTAAACATAAATTGTTTTTAACGATACTGTGGAATTATTAAAGGCTGAAGAGAAAAGTTTGGTTTTGAAGTGAAGCCGTGTGGAGATGTTTGTGCTTTACCTGCAGCTGACAGCAGTCGGAGGAATCTGGGTTTGGAAAACGAGGGGGAATGGAGCGAGTCAGTTGTAAAGCTGGGCTCGTCTTCTTTTTTCAAACAACTCTTGAATTTTTTTCTATTTTTTTCACTTACCTACCACCAGTACCTCCATTGCTAACTAGAAACAACAAATCAGAGCCAGGAGGAGGGTCTAAGCACTGTCAATCACAACCTCGGGCTTGATAGCAGAGCCTGTCGTGAAAGTTCAGGGTAGTTAGTTTGGAGGATAAACGGTTTTCCTGTAACAGTCGGTTGTTTCTCCACCATTAACACATTGAGCAGCGAGTATATGAGATTGATTGACATCGCTAAGACCCTCTTCCTGGCTCTGATTGGTTGTTTTTGGTAAGGAGGGGAGCATTTCTTAAGACAGCAACAATAGCTCAGGGAATGGGTGGAAAAGCTCTTTTCACAGATTATCTGTCTCATACCATACTGTCACAAAATGTTGACACTTTTAAAATAAAAAAACCCATTTTTTTAAGGAAAGTTACATACTGCAGCTTTTAAAAACAATGTTTCAAGATTACTTTCCTCTAATATTAAAATTATTTGAGAGACATAATTGTGTCACAAAGGTGAAAGCGAGAAATCTGTAAGGGGCAAGCACTTCTTCACAGCTCTGTAATCAAATTAATGTCTCCAACACTACAAAGTGCTGCAAGTAATCAAGCAAAATCATCGCCGTGACTACCGAGGTTTCAGCACCACCTGGTGTAATTACCAGTTACAAATTAAAACAAAGTGTTTAGTTAACTTTTAACAGTTTAGGGCAGTATTGGGTAAAAACAAAAACCTTACAACAAACGTTCTTCACCTCATGGGGTAATACTGTGAGATCAAATCACTACGTCATATTGACGTCGGGTCTCAAATTTCTCATAAGCGTTAACAAAGATGTTAAATGCACAATAAACTTGAAATGAAATCAAACCCATTAACACATGAAATACAGCCTAACGCCTTCAGACATTTTTTTAGAATATATTTTACATAAATGATAGAAGCAAAATGTCCTTAAACATCCCACAGCATCTTGTACAGCATTTTGTAGTCGATGTCCAGTCCGAGGTAAAACGGTTAATAAGCTTGGAAGCTTAATGAATTTTAAATCTCTGTCCAATAGTGCCAAACTTGCAATGCTGTTTTGTACAGATTCAATTTTCCACCTCGACGACCAGCCAGTTAGCATCGCTCCAGTGACAGTTTAGGCAGGTGCCGGTTTTATTTGCTATGTTTTCGTGCTGTATTCTGCCTAGCTGATTTGTACGTGAACATATCCGCCGATTTACCACATAAGCCTTGTTTATTTCGGCTTCAAAACCGTCTCAGAGAAATGCATCAATTTCTATCAAAGCATGCTTACTGGGATTCTTCTTTCAATCTTTCAATCTTTTTATCTCTCTTTGTTTTTAGTTTCGCAGTCCTACTATTTGTGCTTGTACTTTAATATCAGGCAGCATAGCGTGTCAGTGGCAGCAGTCCCCAGTGTTGTGCTATCACTTTCACTTGCCTGCTGTACTTCAAATGAACTGCTCCGAGGGTAACAGTGGTCGGGAGTCAGGAGTCATACTGAAGGCTTCAAAACTAAAGCTTTGTACATGAACAACTTTGTACATGTTTGTGTGCACAGCTAATTATTCAGAGCAAACTGGCTGAGGATGATTAAGCAGGAGGTGGAAACCGAGGCCCACTGTATGGGATTTGGAACTGTTGAAAATAGATAACAGGACGCGCCGCAGTTAAGGGAGCAGACAACATGGACTGTGACTGACAGAGCGAGAGAAAAAAATAGATGAGACACAGTCTGTATTTTTTAACCACGTTAAAAAATAGGGATTCTGAAAAAGGGACTCAATGTGTGGAGCAAAAATGAAGCTAGTTTATATCGTTATATCACATCATAACGTTAACAGGAAGGAATTCACTGTAGAGCATATCAACTCTGCACAAATTTGATGTAGAATTTCGTACACATTTTAAGAAAATACCATAAACCATTTCTACAGGAAGTGAGTCTACCTCATCTTCCCTTGAGTTGACCAAGTTGTATTCCTGGTCCAACAAAAAAGCTTTTGATTGAACATAAAACATTAGGACAAACGTTTGTGGGAGACATATAGTAATTCTCACATTAATAATGTGAGGAAAGAACTAGCCTGACTAGTGCCTTCCTATGTTATTCCATTTGATTCAAGTCTCGCTTCACAAACAATCTGGGCTTTCTTCCATTGACCCAGATTTCTTTGGTAGAGTTTATACCTGGCTAATCAGTGAATAGACAGAGAAGTTGTGAACGATTACGTTGATTTTCAGCATTATTTTAGAATTGCAGTGTGGATGTAGTTTTAGCATACCCACATACCTAGCTAAGTCCCTCCATGTGTAATATGATGATGATGATAATTTATTTCAGACAGACATTTCACCAACAAAACATAATGATGAAGACTTTACTTTTTCTAAGAATGAGTGCAATACCTTGCTACCAAATTTACATACTCAAGTACATGTAAATACACCACACACACAGATATATATATATATATATATATATATATATATATATATATATATATATATATATAATTTAGATTAAAAACTACAAAATATGTCTTAAAAAATTGGAAAATATGTATTTAAAACCGATTATGGATTTAATTGATTCTAAAATTAATTAAAGCCGCAAGCGGCGTTGGGCAGGAGCTCAGCGCCACTTCAGCCTATTGGCCACCGCGGGGTTCCAGCACCGCCGCCCGCCAGCCACCGCAGACGGTCTTGCGCAGTTTCCAGCACCGCCGCCCGCTCACCACCGCAGAAGCTGTCACGCATTTTCCCCGCCCGTCCACCAGGCAATACACATGAATGCGTTCGGCAGCGCTCCCTGACGACTCACAAAAAATCTGGTGCAGATCGGTCGATGTATCGAGGAGATATAGCTGATGGATTAACCTAGGGGGCGCAGTGGAGCCAAATTACATTTCAATTCTGTTGAGTTCTTTAGAGGTGAACAAAGGTCTTACATATTGAATTTGGTGCCAATCGGATCATCCATGTGTGATTTAAAGACAATCATATGAATATGGCGAGGGACTGATATTCGCCATTTGGCCACGCCCACACGGTTCTTCCATCAGCGAGCATTGACAGAGTTCATCATCATATCATTTATGTCAGTTTGAACATAATTAAACCCATATAAATAACAGAGAAAAAGTAAGACATACAGCAGGAAAAACAGGTGACTTCCTGTCTGAAGTGGGCGGGGCTAAGGTGACGACATGAACTGACCATGACAATGTGATCAGGACTGGTCTGTAGAGAGAAATAGGAAGTCTAATGCAGCTGTGACCTTGCATGTGGAAGTTATTGAACATTTTTCTCTGAAAAAACAGCTTCTCCTACAATCTCTTAGTTATTGGTGGAGTAACACTGACCCCTACTGGTGAAATACACATCTAGTTATTCATCATCTATAGTTGTCTGATGACAGATTCTGTTTTCTTATTGATCTGTGTGTCATTGGTCGAGTGATATTTACCGTTCTTTGCAAATTTCTAATATAGTTTCTATACAGTGACAGGTGATTTATAATATTGTGACAGGTCCCGAGTGTCAGGACTGCTGTAACAGTGATGACACAATCTAGAGGACAAATAGACAGGAGCCCTGGCCACAGACCCGTCCGCGAAGGTGCAACCGGCCGAGGCCTCGTAACTGGCCCGCACCACCCGAACCTGCACCACGTCGCAAACCTGCGCTTCCCAACATGGGCAGAGGGGACCATACACGGCCCGCTCCTCTACTACCGGACGTCCAGCACTCGGAGGATCCGGATTTTACCGAAAAGGTCAGGATTCTCCATCGTATAATTAAAGTGATACATCGGCCTGCGCCGATGTATGACCTCACCAATGTTGAGAGCGACGAGACCGATCGTTCTCCGTCCTCCCTGAGGAGGCTGATGGACCATCTGTCGGATGTCATCGTACTGGCCTTCCCCTCGGCCGATAAGGCCCTGCTGATTAGCGGTAACGCCAGAAATTGGACAAGGCCTGTCTGGCCACGGACTTTGGACTACGGTGGGGGTTTGGACCAGGGGAGTGGGAGGCCCCATTCGAGGTCGCAGCAAAATGGGAGCAGCGTAACCTGGGGCGTCGCCTTGATTTTGGGTATAAATTGTAAGTAAGTAAAATGTTTATGTTTTAGAAATTTGTTCTCTGGCTGAATTCCTTGCAAAAATTACATGAAACAGTGGTGTGGAATGGTATTCTTGGATTAAAAAAAGCGGCTATCAACATGATAAAACTTTGTGAATTTAATTTCTTTAATTGCTTTCTTACCAATGTCCATTTACCAAATAGAAATGGAAAGTAAATATTTTTTAGATACACAAACTTCAGGAAAATTACTCCATTGTTTTTGTCAAGCTCTGCCTGACCATCCTGGTTGCAATAAGCAACACAATTCCCTATGATGCTGTATCACTTCAGAGTTATTAATCAGCAATCCTGCACATATTAGCATAAACCCGTATTGCATTTACAAAGATTTTAACTGATTGTGTAAATAGGCTTTTATGGTTTCCGAAAATAATATATGCATGTGAATGGGGGGTTTACGAGGCACTACTGTTGTGCGAATTGGAGTAAGTGCACTGAAGTGTGTCTTGTTTTAAAAGGGATGATTTGCAGACCCATAATCATAATTCATCCACCATAAGATTTAAGCAGAGACAGTCATTTCAAAGACAATTAGAAAGAAAATAGGAATGTGCCCTGCTGCGTGAGTTTATCCTAGTTACTGTGTTATTGTCTCCCTTATGTTGTATATGAACTGCAATGTGAGCAAATGTCTGTGTGTGAATGGATGTTGAGCCATGAAAGCTATAACTCACTCCCTTGGTGGTGACTGTCTAGTTTCTAATCATCTGTTTTTAACTTTGAACAATCTCATGGGACTTGCAAGAAAACGTAAAGCATCAAAGTTTTGCAATTTAGGTCCCCTGCCCTCCCCCCCACACACAGACTAGTCTAATACTTTGCAATTATTCTGCTAACTGGATGTTCTCTGGTCCTGTATAGTGAAATCAACTAGTTCCTACAGAGATTATGGGGCCTTATTGGACACAACAACACAGTCAGATGACTCCAATGATTTATCTTTTGTTTCTTTTTTTCCATCTGCATGCCTTGAATCATTTACACCTCTCTAAGAACTGGCTTGTTGTTGCATAAATGTGTATTACAGCCTTGAATAAACAAGTGAAAAGCAGAGAGTGTTGAGAGTTAACGGACATCTGTGTGTGTGAAAGATTGGCTCTACAGTTTGTCAGGTAGCAGGTGAACATCACTGAGCTACTAACTTTGTCATGTAATTATTGTGAGTGTGTTTACTTCTGTACATACTCATGTTTATGTGTAGGTGCAAATGTGCGGTCTTGACCTAGGGCATATATGTGACATTGTTACACAGCACCTTTGTGACCAACACTTAGAACGACCTACTTACAGACAGGAAAAAATCAGCTATAGCCGAAGTTGAACACGTCTATGCACCACAAATCTAGAACAAACTTCAAAAAAAATACCAAGATGTCATGATTTGCGTTTTGACGGACGCAAAAGCAGAAAGGCAGAGACATCGAGTAAATGAAGAATGTTTAATGAAACAAAATGATGGACACACTTACAAAAGTGAGAGGGAGCAGAAGGAGCCAGAGCAGAACAAAAAGCAAAAATCAGACAGGCCAAACAGTGTTAACAGAAGCAGTCCCAACCAGAAAATGTTTCATAAAAACGTTTAAACACTGTCTTATTTTAAAGTCAAACATAAAAGATTTTCTATATTATGGTTGTTTGGTGCTAACAAATAATTTTTTATGGTTTGTGTTACGGCTGGAGGGGCTGATGGAAAGTCAGTACGTCAATGCAAGTGGCTGGATTTCCTTAACGGTCAAAACAGTCTCTTTCAAAATACAGTTGTGGAAGGGGTACACAAAAATTGTAAATTAATACCTTTACTCTTACTATTACTTGTCTTGTTGATTTATTTTTTAACGTGATCTGAGTTCCAACAACAAAGACATTTTTCTACAGAAAGATGCTACATAACGATGGCGAAGGGAAGTGAAAGAAGAAGGCACGTAATTTGAGAAAATTGTGTAAACATTATGTTTCTCTACAGCATGTCCATAGTCATGCTAGCCTCAAACTATGGTACTCGCTGTCGCGTCTATGCTTTGCTATAGTATAAATTACCTTTGGGTTTTAATTAAAGCCGGATTTTTCTGTGTTCTTTAAAACCATTCTAATTTAACAGTAATCAATGCAGTGTTACTATAATAAAACCTTATCATCTATAAATCAATGTCTGATCATCTTAAGATCAAAGAATCTAAAAGTGATTTATAGTATTATTTGAAATGACTTGCTCATCAAACAATCCATCAACGACAGTGCAGGTAATTAAATGCTACACTAAAAATAAGTAAACAAAAAAGTTGTGAATGATGAACTCTGTTTAACGAAGAGACGTGCTTTTGTAATTAACCAATGAGAAGTGCATTGATGCAGAGGTAAAGAAAGAAGGGATGTGGAAAATGAAATTAGCATGTGAGAGTGTGCATATGTCTTAAGTGTGTTTGAGAGTCATGCAGGGCTTGATGTACTCATCTGGTTTTAAATGGGCAGGTGCATCATTATGTGCTTGAGAAACTTGGTTATAGTTTCTTTCCTCTCCTGGACACAATTTCCTCCAGTCCCTCACTCCCACACATGCAAATCTGGGGCAGAGGAAAGAACTATAATTTTATTACAATATGATGTGCACTGACTTGTAAATATGCCACAGAGTGAAAAATGAGTCCTGGAGGTGTTCAGGAGCGCACCGCTCGCTAAGAATTGTTGAGGAAATTATGTAAAACGGAAGTTTAAAACAAGCCTGTCAGTATTTTGTTTTCCCGGCTGTAAATGGTAAACTTGTTTTTTTTGTATACATAAATTCAATGTGAAGCCACTGATCAACTTCTAAAACTCTGTCTGTTCCCTTTTTATTAGGTCCACTCTGTATATATTCAATCTTTTTTTATGAATAGTCAAGTCAAGTCTCTCTCATGTCTCTGAGAGCTGAGCTACTTTAGCTGTTGGTAGCCAAGTCCTTGTACTTAATGTCATGTTGTCAGTAGTGTTTAGGATAGTATCTGACTACCAACATTAATACTGTAAAAAATACATGATTTAATGGAATCATTTATGCTTGGGTTTTGTTTTATTGCATTTACAAAATTACATTGCACCAAGTCTTGACCTCTTGACATCTTAGTTGAACTCTAGTTCGTTTGCCTAGAAACTCTGTTTTTTGTGGGGACGCATCAACTCGCAAACGAACTTTGATCCGCTTTCAAACCTGCATATTGGTTCAGTTCAAGTGAACTCTGGTGTGGTTCAAATGCATACGCGAATGCTAAGCAGAACAGAACCCGCTCCAAAAGCTGGAAGTGGACTAAAGCGCAGGGCATTCTGGGTAAATACATCCAGTTAGCACATGCTAGTGCTATTTGTAGAAATGGCAAGTGGTCTTTTACCAAAGAGAAATCCTACAACCGTTAAAATATAATGCTACTTTGTTTTTGTCTACAATTCGTGAAGGAGGAAGCAGCGCTCAGCGTCTTCTTCGGAGGTTTCTGTGTCATTTTCTTTTGTGTTTCTTTATTATTGGACTCAGTCCAGTATGAAAGAGAACCGCACCAGCTGAAAATGTAATAAATGTTGCAATTTTTTATCCCTAATCGAACTGAGTGTACCGGAAAGTATTGGGTATAAATTTACCCAAAAATAATATATCTTTAAAAATCAATTTCTTCTTTAATTTTTGCTGTAAAATGTTAAGGTTATGACTATAAAATTTTTGATTTTATTTATTTGATCTTAGGTGGAGGCGGTCAGAGAAATCGGTCTGTGGTATCCTTGGATACAGAGGAATGTAGTCTTTACAAATCCTCTGTAACAACTTCGCTCTTCATCAAATAATGGAAAAATAGTTCTCTTCTTGGTGCTCCTCCAGGAGAACATGGACACAGACTCACTTCCCTTTGACGCTAAAGAATCTTCCAGAATGCCTCAGGCGCCCTCCTGTGTGGCATGCAACACAACCATGCCACTACAAATGCTGACACATGCTAACAAAAATGGCTCCATGTGTTCAAGTTCAGTTTCAATTTTAATGCATCTGGTGCTAACATGAGCAGAAGACGCACTTCAAATGTACAAATACAGGATTTGTTCAAGATCCCCTTTAGGAGTGTATGAGCAGCTGAATGCAACACATATGTATATTCACTGCATGCGTCTTTTCTGCTGTTTAAGAAGAAAAGAGACACTCCATGCATTACAGCATGGGCCCATGACAATATTTGCATTTTCTAGAAGCCAAGCATCTGGGCTTTGTGCATACGCAGAGCTTCTATTTTTAACCGTCGGCTTATTATGAGCCTGGGGTCTCCGCTTGTGTTGCTTCGTCAGAAATTAAAAAGGTGGGAAACCATTGGATGTGACCGTACCCACATGCACAGGTGCCAGCGTGAAAAACGGCTTTTTTACAGTGTTATTACTCATGCCTGACTTAATATACATTGTCCTCTAAGTCAGCAGGGTGCGCAGTAGAGGTGTACATCTCGACGTGGGTGGGTGTGCTCATATGTGGAAAAGTACTAATACAAGCTGTTCTACACATCTTTAGTATGCTAATCCTTTTGTGTCTGCAAGAGGGTGTGTGTGCGTGTTTCACGGTGGTCTACTTGACCTCCTCTCCACCTCTTTCCTAGTCCTTCTGCCTTCAATACCATCAGCATACTTCACACTGCTGCCGCCTGCCCACACACTGGTGCTTATACAGGAAACAAGGCACGCACACAACAATGCACCGACAACGAAGGGCAGCTTCTCCCCACCAAACACATTACCCTCGGTGATCCGACAATATTTAGACCAACTGCTGGAATGACTGCTGTCTATCTGATCACCCACAAGCAGGAGCAAGGCATAAAGACGGAGACAGCAAAGGTGGACAGCGAGGAATGTAAAAGAGAAGAAAAAAAAGGATAGGCTAGTGTGATGTGACCACAGGAAAACGGGGTAAAGAATGAATGTGTAGTGTCTAAACATTTTATTCTAAAATTGTTTCAAACCTGCACTGGTTGTAACGTTGCACGCTCACAGTTTGGAAAAGAAGCTGCTCTGCTGAAAGTGAATTTTTACAATCATGAAAAAGGGCTGGTCCACACGTAGCCCAATAAAAAATGAATAGGCTTTTATGCCATTTGGCTTTTCATGCATATGTAAAATTCATTTAAAATCACAAAAAATGATTATTAACAAAAACTCCTACCGAAGTGATGATTTGAGAATTCTCCTTATTTGCATGTGCATATGGACATTGGAAACTGGAGATTTAGAGTCCCTCGCACTGTAGTCTGTGACGTGACCATTGTTGGGAAGTCATTTTTGGTTCAAATGGTTTTTGCTTATTTGATTTTTACAAACTCAATTTCTCCAATACATTGAGTTGTATGGGAGAAAGAACGCACATGGACTTGCTTTGACAAGATTCCCAGTCGACATTGACTTGTGTTTTATTAAACTTTACTCTCTAACTTGGTATTTAAAAGTAGTCCAACTTATCTGCCTGTCCACACAAATGGATCTCTTGGCGACATGTTTAATTCCTAAAAGGAAGTCGTCATTGTTTTGAAGGATTGTGATTGGTTGACATTTTAGCTGTGCCCTACACTGCCCCCTATGGATTTGGCATGTTAAAACAACGGGTTTGTGTGGGAGAACGATTTTACTAAACCGATCCTATGTAGAATATTCTTTAAAACAATGTGGCAGACATATTTGTTTTTATCTAAACCCAGCTACGTGTGTACAATGCCTAAGTTAAACCTCAGAAATGTTAATGTGGATTAACAAGCATCATAAACCACATTGTCACAATTTTGCACCTGACAGTATTTTACTTGAACTTGTATGGGCTCTTTGCACCTCAGCTTCCACGTTCGGGGAAAACGATGGAGGCAAGGCCTCTGTTGAAATTTTAAATGTCGCTAACATTTGTCCTTGACGTATGTGACGCACCAGTTAGACACTATGAAGCTTACTGGAAATTACCTGCACTGTGAACAACCATCCTCCAATGCGAAGTGCCAAGCTGAACAAGATGGCTGTTAATCCCCTCCAGATGTCCAGCACACCTGTACATGTCGCAAATGAAGTTGGTACAAATGTCAACAGAAGAAAAATTATGGGAGGTACTAAGAAATTTTGCAACGTATTCCCAATGTGGAGTGAACAGTCACTTAATTTCTGATTCAAAACAATATTGTATTTATCTACGTGTACCAGCTTGAAATTTCACATGCTCAAATTACAGGCAGGATGATACTCGTTCTAAATTAACGCTTAGAACAAAATTACTCGTAAAATAACAAAAACTAAAAAGTGACTGAAAGCTATAGGTTTTAACAAGAAAAATACACATAAGCACAAAGATAAATTACACTTAACAATTTAAGAAAAACACCTTTATATCTTAATTGATCAATTATTAAATCTTCATAATTTTCTCGAGTTTAATGGCACAAATGTATTTTTCAGGCTTATTTTTGGTACTGCAAATAATTTTAACAAGTCATTTATTTTTTTCTGTATTTATTTTGAATTATGGTAGGAATGGTTCTCTGTAGCTTACACTTACAGCGCTAAGTTACGACTATATGTGCGATGAGGACTGTCGAAAAATACTACTTCAAGTGTCCCTCTAATTACATCGGCTTGCTCTTTGTTCTAGTCCAGTAGGAAAATGTTTCACATATAAAACAGATGACCTCATACTCAAGGGTGAGTGGATCAAAAGTTTATAGTTGAGGGTCAACATGAAATGTGTGGTTTTTTTTTTAAAATATAGATTAATAATTTGTTTAAAAAGAGCTGACTTCTGCTTGAATAATCTTAAAAATGTATCCTTTTTTTTTAAGTAGTTGAATTGTCAAATGTAACATTCAGGCAGGAAGAAACCTCAGATAGTAGCAGGTGTGTTACCGCAATACAGCAATTCTAGATTTGACCCTTATTTGTCTTGTCGGTCTCAACCCAGCCAAAGAGATCATGTGTGTTTATGTACGTGTGATGCGTGCATTTCTGCAAAGGACCAGATGAGGTGGGAACAGCTCGCATTAACCTGCCATTTCACAGTCCACAAAATGCAATAATGTGGAGGCAGAACAGGCACCCTATCCCCACAACAGCGCGCGCACACACACACACACACACACACACACACACACACACACACACACACACACACACACACACACAAGCATTCCCTATTTAATATCTTAGGACATGATTGCCTTGACTCCAGCTGTAATCACACCATTTTTATAGGACCTTTAAAGTACTGCCCCAACACCCAAGAGCACACGCACAGAAAAATGTGTTTTGATCTTTACTCCTGGACATTATCACTGAATTACATTCAATTTAATTTACAGATGCCCTCTGTAATGTAAGTGCCACTAACATGTTTTACTGGACCATTGGAGTTCTAGGTTTCTACATGTAGATGTACACACCTGCAAGAATCTTCCATGTGGAAAACATTCGTTACTGACAGAAAGTTAGCTTACATGAAGTTAAGTGATTTGCTATTGTTGAACCAATCATAATTAACCACAGAATAACAAGTTACAATTTAGATTTTTACTAGATGATGTATGTCACGTTGAGAAAAAAAGTGCAAATAACTCAAGAATTAAGAACTAACACTGCCAGAGTTTGCAGCGCCCACTATCTAGTAACGATCAGATTGTTTAAATTGTATTTTCAGATATTTTATTGGATAGTTACTTAGAAGGACAAGCCTTCATATGTAAGGTCAGATATATTATTTTTATGTCCTAGCTTGGTTGTCCTCGCTAATGAGTGCTAATGTTGTTAGCAGCTAACTCAGTGCCGAGTCCTGGACAAAAAATATGTTTATTTTATTTTTTTATTCTTTTTTTAGACATTTATTCTAAAAAAAAAAGAAAAAAGAAAATAAATTAAATATAACCTTCCCAGCCATACAGTCACAGTGAGCTGTGATTATTCCCCCACATGCTTCGTGTCTGGACACGACACGCGCATGGGGTTTCTGTAGATCGCTGTGAATGGTTGACCTACATTGGACCTGAATCCAGCGTCCTACAACGACTCAACATTAACGTACAACTCCAGCATGAATTTGGGTTTACAGAAGCTAAATAAATTCCAAGCTCATAGAAATAACATGGGTTAGTTCTTTCTTAGCAATAGCATCGTTGTCATAGACTAATTACTTAACAACTCACTACTCACCCTGCATAAACAAATCGAAAAATGTAACAATCAAATCAGGTAGTTATTCTGAACTTAAACATTTTATTATCCAAATAACCAATCAAGTTTATTTATATTGCACATTTCAGCAGCAAGGCAAATCAAAGTACTTTACATCATTAAAACACAAAAATAATGGTCTTGAAATGGCAGCGTCTTCTGAAAGTAAGAAATCAATTAAAAACTTGATATGGCTATTTCAGTGGTTCTTGAAGCAGTAGGGTAAACACACCAAACATCTCCTTTGTTCATATTTTACCTTCGTTTGAAATCCCTTTGCCTTGCCAACGGTTAAGTAGGTCACCTAAAACTCATGATCCTCTCAGGCAGAGAAAAGGGAGACAAAGATTGTAGCTAAAAAGAGAAATGGGACAAAAGAATCTTACAGATTATTTCTTTTTTCTATGATCCTTTCATACTATGCATAATTTAAGTTCATTCAATCACATGGTGGTGGTCCACCACGTCTATCTCTCGTGATATGATCTTAGTGTTACTGTGCTTTAGATTTATTTAGCCACGTCTCGGCGGTCTGGAGGGTACATTGTCTGTGATTCCCTGGTAGTTGAGCCTTGACTCTTGCATCTCTGCTGGATACAGTTAGAAAAGACAACAGTCCAAACACAGCAGCCTCCTATTTGCACATGTACATATTGCATTTGTGTTTCCATTCACCTGTCTATTGATTTTCTACATCTGCGTATCCTTGTAGGGCGTCTGGAGGGCTAATGCTTATCTCCAACAGTCACTGAAGGAGAAACCCAGGATACTCCCCGGACAGATCCACAGTCAATCACAAGGCAACATAGAGACTGACTCACTGACTGACATACGAGTTTGTTTCCTGCTGTAAATAAACAATTCTATTGTTCAAAGAAGCAACATTAACAGGAAACGTAGTGGTGTCGTTATTTCATCAGATTTCAGATTTATGGCCTCAGCCCGAGCCGAATTGGTTGGGCCAGAATTATTTGCTTGATGGTTGGATCGACCTCAGACTACTGCTGCACTTTTAATAATCCTAACGAGAATATACACCGGATAAAAATATAAACGTCCCATGTCAAATATAAGAGTTTTATTAACATTTGGGTTACGCAATATATAGAAAAACTCAAAATATATTTCGACTAATTACTGATCTTCATATCAGCATCGATGACATCGTGGTTTGGCCATTTGTAGCGGATTGACAGTCCTTTGAACATGATAGGGGTCAGGTTGAGGAATTTGCAGAGCATGCAAGTTGGCTTCTCGTAGGCGGTTACGGACAATCTGAGGTGTCTGTTGTGCAGACCAATTGTCTCATCAGCTGAGTATGCCGCAGATGGACGAGTTGGATGAGGCGATCTTGTGCTGGAGTGGCCGACGAGGATGAGGTCGATTTGCAGTAGTGCCAGTCTGTTGGAAACAAACTCTGAAAAGGCCAATGGTCCGATAATAGAGATTGAGCCGTGCAGCTACTGCTCTAGTGGACATTAAACAAACGCTAAGAACAGGAGAAGGTACATTGCTTGCTTAAGTGGTGGTCTAAAAACTAAAGCTCGTAATAAAATTGTAATTTAAAAAATATGTTGGGTTGGTTTACTTAACGCCCGTCACTCGGGTCAGATCAGGCTCAACCACAGTGGGTCTGATCTAAACTCTAATCAGATTTAAGCCGGGCCTCGTGAACAACCTGTATATTCAAGCACATTTCTAGCTGCCTTAATTGAATCTTTCAGTTGAGCTCCTGAGCCAACCGTAGTTTTTGCTACAAAACAAGCAAACTATTGTATTGCATACATCATCAAGGCAATCCTTCTCTACATCCAAACAAAACAACTACAACTACAGAAGAAGTGTCCATTACTAAATAAGTAAATAAATCAGAATTACTAAATAAATATATCTTGAAATAAATAAAAATTAAATCTTGGGGGCTGGGGGGTGGAATAAACATTTTATTTAGGAACATTTTACTGTCTTAGGAGCATGTATTTATTTAATAGAACATTTACTAATGATTTTTTTTTAGCAACAATTTATTTAATTTTGAATTTAGAGGCTGTCCATACGTACAAAGAAAAGAAAATATAATAAACTGTTTAAGAACAGCAAACTAAAAGAAGGGGGTAAGGAGAAGTCGAACATCTAATCTAAAGGAAAATATAGGCTGGAGCTGGTAGGGTGATAAACAACCAGGGATGAAGCAACAGCGCCTGAGATAATGGAGGCCGCACTAAAGTGATGATCAACATCAACTACAAGTCTTGTTAATGGTCATGCTGTGTGCGGTGTATGTGCCATTTAATGAGTGTGCAGAGCCAGAGCAATATTACAGTATATGTCCAAATGATACTCAGATATATGCATGAATCATAGTATTTGTCTGTTACTGCCCAGTTCTGTGCTGCACTGCTGCCTTTCATATTCTTTTTGTACACAAGTGGACTCACACATGAACACACACACAAACACACATGCACAAATACCATACCAACTTTATTTATGAAGCACTTTATACACCGACAGGGCCAAAGTGCTATACACAATCATAAAATACAATGCAATTATAAAATAGTAAAGATCGAATATAAAATACTTATTAATGTACAGACACAATACAACAAAGTGAAACCTCTCAGATTCTGCCAAAAGCCAAAGAAAAAATGATGGGTCTTAAGAAGGGACTTAAAAGCAGCGAGTGAAGAGGCCTGTCTGACGCCCAAAGGAAGATCATTGCATAGCTTGGGAGCTGCCACAGAAAACGCACGGCCCCCTCTGAGCTGCACTTTGTCTTTGGTAACTTCAGAAGCAGCTGATCAGCCGACCTGAGGGAACGGGAGGGTGTGTACGAATGTAACAGCTCAGTTAGGGAGGGGCAAGGCCATTAAGAGCTTTAAAAACAAATAAAAGGATTTGAAAATGAATCCTAAAATGTACTGGCAACCAGTGTAAGGAAGCTAAAATAGGGGAAATATGGTCACATTTTTGTGTACCTGTTAAAAGACGTGCAGCAGCATTTTGTACCCTATAGACAGATAAAGTGTAACTTGCCTCGCTAGATAAAGAATGTTATTACCTGCTACATATTTTAGCCTCTCATAATCTAGATCACATCACCCCAATATTAAAGTCCATCCACTGTCTTCCTGTATCTTGGGAAATAGACTTTACAATATTTTTGTATTCAGTTTATGAATCACTGAATGGCTTAGCACTGTATTCTATAAAAACCAGTTGTTGTTGTTGTATAAACCTTCCAGGCCACCCAGGTCTTCTGGTCCAAGTCTACCCTGCATCTCCAGAACCAAGAATATGGAAAAGCAGCATTCAGTTTTTATTATAAAGATGAGTTGGAAGAATTGTCTCTTTTTCTTTGTAGACATTTTGCTACTAGAATGAAAGGAGCAAACTTACCTGGATTCTACATTCTTTAGCCACATTCATTTGGCTTCTTCGTCTTCTGGTAGCCAATGGAAACTGAACCTAAAATCACAGGAAAGATCCTGTTTCACTTTGAGTGCATGTTTTACACACACTTGTACAAGCCACAAATTAAGGTTTGTCGGGTTATAGGTGTAGTCACAAACAGCAGAAGCTGCAGTTTTTCACGGAGACATATGAAGCCTTGGCATACATTCAAACTGGAAGACTCTTTAGCCCCACCTGCATCATACCAATCGGCGCATCTCGCTCATCGTCGTCGACCTATCAACGCCGGACCAAGCCACATCACGGCTAATCACCGACCAAGCCCCAGTTGATAAGGACCTCCATCCATGGCATCTTCCGCTTTCCAGCTGCGCTCAACCCTCCTCCGCTCCTTCTCCACCTCCACTCTCCTGGCTCTTCGGGCACCCGTCCTTCTCCGACCTCCACCACCAGTGTCGGGCCCCGGGGGATGACATTCCTAATCAGCATCGGGAATGCTCATCTGGGCTTATTGCAACCTGATGCTCGATGTCCTCGGCCGGGGCCCGAACACCAGACAACTTTAATTCACGCCTGTCAATAAACCTTTTTAATCGCTGTCTTTCTCCGTCTGAGTCTCTCCAGATTGAAATGTGATTATGACAAAGTACAAGAAGAAGAAATTTTGCTAAATTGCAAACCTGGCCTCAGCTTGCTACTTTTGAAAAACTATCCATTTATGTTTGGGGATGGCATGTTCCTTTTTCAATATTACAGTCCAGATCTCAACCCCAAAAAAACACTTTTGGGAGAAATTAGAGAGGAGAAAGCAAGTCGAGACTTTTTGTGCAATGTAACAAAAAGTCTTGTCAAGGAAACTTCGAAGTTCCCTTGACACGTGTTTGATCTGACTATTACGTTTCTGGAAAAAACACAGTCCTATACCACATAGAAATCATTCTCAGAAAAACTAAAGCTGTTGTTGCTACACATAGTGAACTGGAATCATATTAAACCAATATGGCTGCATACTTTTGTACATTTATTAGTGTATATTCATTGCCTAACAATTTTCCTGATGTTGATGCCTGTTTATATGAAATTTCTCTTTTTCCCTCTCAACAAACTCATTTTGTTCAAGCATTCCTTCACCCATTTTCTTCTGTTTAAAAGGTTTAATGACTTTTTGCAAGATTTTAAAGGGTGTCATTTATATCCTTTTTCACTCTCCTAATGGGAATGGCATTTATTAGCTGATTTGCTAAATTAAAGAAAAGACAGGATACGCGTGAAAGGCTCAGAAATAGACAGAAAAAAAACCCTATAAGGAAATACCTTACCCGAAATGAATCGTTTTTAAAATGGACTATCATCAATTCACAAAATTATTCTCACATTTCTACAATTAAGTCTTATGCTTCACAGCACTTAAGAGCTATCGAGCACAATTTTAATATCTTGCTAGAATTTTCATATAAATTATAAAGCAATTTGCATGAAATATGATTTGAATACATTTAGTGTCCTGTCAAGAATAAAGGAAGGGAATTTTTTTTTAGCTTTGAATGTTCTTTGATCCTTGATCAATTCATTTCAAATGCATTACATTTCCTCTGACAAGTATTCACTAAATTGATAATTTTCTGAATTTCTCATGCAGTGAGGGCTCTGATTTGATGTTGGCCTTTTAAAAGTTTTATATCTACATTATGCTAGCTCAAAGGTTTCCTTGACACTCGCTTGAAGTTTGGAACGTTATGAACTTGAACAAACTACTGGAGAAGCAGAGGGTGGAATTAAGTTGTCTGAGACAAAATTCGCCCTGGTAAGTCTGCAACAATCGATCCTGTCAGCCATCAAGGTTAG
The DNA here is from genome assembly GCF_002775205.1 of Xiphophorus maculatus. Taxonomy (NCBI): domain Eukaryota; kingdom Metazoa; phylum Chordata; class Actinopteri; order Cyprinodontiformes; family Poeciliidae; genus Xiphophorus; species Xiphophorus maculatus. The sequence continues at coordinate 24,826,400 of NC_036447.1, read as the reverse complement.
TGAGACATTTCCTTTCAAGTTTGCTCTTCCAAGATGTCCTTGTAATTCAGGCTTCTTGTGACACCTTCTGTATCAGGGATCCAACAAAGAAACAGTTTGTGCATCAGCCCGTATGTCTGTACATGGGTCTGTAATACATCATATCCAGGCTGACCAGACTTCATGCTGCTGAGATTTAATCATTTGGTTTTTTTCCGCATTGAATTTAAGGGCAACCTGAAGTTCAAAGGACTATTAAACTCTATTGCCTAATTGATTCTTCGTGTTGTTTGTTCTCAGGAACGATCTGGCTCTCTGTCTTGTTTGACTCGTCTTGCTTCTCCAATCCTGTGATCAAGTGCAGAGGAAGTAGTTCTGTAATTGTGCCGCAAATGTTTCGGCCAAAGGTCCAGGGAATTTCGACGTTTGGCAAAGGGGTTGTGTTGTTTTACTGCCACTATCGATAAAGACTACAGCTTTTGTTCTTTATCATAAGACAATCACCTTAAGCATAACAGCTAAGACAAGAAAAAAATATTTAGCACATCAGTGAAGCACCGTCTGATTTTAAGTTAAAGAAATGTTTGTTCATTTTCTTACTTTAGCAGTTATAGGTATTTATAGAATTGTAATCTTATGGTTCATTCTTTGGTTTTTCAGTTTCAAAACAAAATAAAAAATTGTTTTTTCTGTTTTAGGTTTTGGATTTTCCCTACACACACACAAAAAAGTAAAATCAAAATAATTAAAAATCCAGAGTGTTTCATCTGTTACATAGCAAAATACAAGCATATGTTGTTGTTTTTTACATGTAGCGATACCAGAAATTACAGAAGTTGCCAAAGAAGAAGAATCCGCAGACGATTATTTCACTATTACCTTCAATGTAAGGTGAAAAATATTTTTTACATTTTAATAAAAAAATCTTTTGGAGTTGTTTTTCTAATTTAGTTTCAAAACAGAAAACAAGAAGACCGTCTGATTTTTTGTTTTGTCTCGCTCTATTTTGACATGAATCCTCGTGAATTTTTAATGAACTATCATGAAACTAACAATTATTTTCTTATTAGTTTTAGTTTGTCTTGCTCCCTTTACTAATAAATTGCTTTCCCAACAAACCACCACCTTAACCAAAGCAGCCGTCAGTCATACTCCACTCTTCTCTTCTTTGAAATACCAGGGAGCTTTGCTACATAATCTGGTGCTCCTCACTTTTGCCTTCTTTTCTTTTGATTACACTGAACAATCGAGTGATTTCAGGACTTTTGTGATATTCCTCTCATCCCTTGACAGCTTCTTCTAGTTCTATAGTGTAAGAATATTCTGTTCACTTTGCATAAAGCACCCGGGGAACACCCAGACATATGGATTATTATTCATTTCCTAAAGGGAACCTTAAATTGCCCTTATATCCAAAAGGTGGAAATTATCCGTACAACGTAATGCATGAGAATGCCAGAGTGGAGTTTACTAAAAATGCCAAACCTTCGTCGATAGAAAATAACTTCCAACAGTTTCCTGTCACCTCAAATAGCTGTCACACTAAATTACGCAATCTTACGATCTAGTATCAGGAACTCAAATTGTATTATGAATTATAAATTTGCAAACTACCGGTACGTTAGTTGCTCTGAAGGGATAAAAACCACGACGTAAAGTGGTCCATATTTCCATTGTCGCGCAAGAGTGAACAATTCCAGATAAAAAGTCTCAATCCGATAACTGCAAAGACGTCCAAAACTACAGTAATGGAATTGAGATTAATGACAAACATACACGGGGAACACAAAAAAAACTAACAATCCTGAATGTACTGGTGAATAGGCCCAATATCTGTATGCATATCAGCAGTCAACAACAGGATGCTCCTCATTTTCCCAAATCTAAGCAATATGACACATTTTTATCCTCCCGAGAAAAAGGCTTCAGCACAAATCCTCCGCATATTGCTTCTTTAATGCTGCCATGTTGTTTTGACTGATGTGTCCTTCATTCCTCCGACCCAGAAAATTTACTGTACAGCACTCTGTTGCTCTCTTCTCAGAAAGTTATTGTCATGTTTACTGCTAGACGCCTTCTTTAGAAACAGATTGTATACTTCATTTTATGTGCTATGTTCAATGATTATTTGATGTAATTGTCAAGGGATGTGATAAAGTCACGGGTAGAAACAACAAAAGTGAGATTGAAAATGGTTTTAGATTTATTAACCAAAAGTTAAACAAGCAGGTATGTCAATAATTCCTTAATATTGATAAAAAGTACTAGTTTCTTTGGCATGTCACTTATGAAAACACATTTTCCCATGTAATGAGTGAAATAAGCAGCCACTGTAATTTTTCATCAATATGAAAAAATTGTTTACTTAAAACAAGCCCATGTTTCTTGCTAAAGAGTTACTTGTAAGTTATTTTTGTCTTGTTCCAACATACTGAGATATTTGCGCTAGAAACGAGACAGGAAATACTTGGGGAGATTTTGTGTTTTTGCAGCGTCATTCTCTGAGAGCGCAGGAAGCAGGAACAGGTCTTGCTGTAAGGAAACGCAGGGCTTGTTGCTTTGTAATCAGAACGGTCTAAAGTGCAAAGCACATTCCGTTTGGCCGGATTTACACAAACTGGCTGGCTCTGTGGCGCGCTTTCTCTCTGTCATGCATGCGTGCTTGCATCCTAATCGTGCTCACCCAGTTTGGGCTCTTAAAGGGGCTCAAGCTAACTGTACGGCAAAAGGAAAACAGGTGGTCAGCATCCCTTCAGGACATTTTCAGAAAAGGACATACTGCCAATGATATTAGCCCTGTGTGTTGACTGACACCTTAGTGGCTCTGCAGAATTTGGAAGTGCTATAAATAAGCAAACCTTATCCTTTTGTAGCCACTGTTTTTGTGCTCCTGCATCGTCAGAGGAGGGTCTAATTCAAACCAACCGAAGCATGCGTACGGAGCAACAAATGCTTGCATGCTCTCCGGTATGATGTTCGCGCACATCCTGGATTTTTCCCCCTCCAATGATTAATCGAGCCAGTGCACTTGAGGCTAAGCAGTGCAACAAGGCAACACTCCCTGCTCCAAATATCAATACTAAAACCCAATAGCAGTCAAATTACACAGCATACTGGTGATGGGGAACATTTTTAATCCACCTTGGGTAACACAGAGTGTTTGCAATGTTTCAGGAGATCAGGTTGTACAACAGCAGAACCAAAAGATGGCAAAAACCGATATTCACCGCCAGGGGCGCCGCTAAGAATCTTGGGCCCCATGACAAAAAATTTGTTTGGGCCCCCCCACGTAGCTGCTCTTACAATTTCTTGAGTCTATCTGATCTATCAAAAGCGTCACAATTTGAAAGGCTTGAAACTGCCTTGCTTTCTTTGGTCCAATACTGATAAATAGCACAATATTTACTGCTCATGAATTTTACATCCAACAGTCTGCATACAGTTTGCAAGTAGGTTGCGTAAATGTTTTCTATTAGTTTTAGATTACTGAAATGTCTCTCCCCACGAGCAACAGTCATAGGCAACGTGCAAAATATACATAAAACAATTCAAAGTTCTCAAAAATGCTATGAATTGCATTTGCATTTTATTCAAGCTGCAGTATATAACTTTAATAAAAAATATGTTTTCTCCATATTTGTTAAAGATGTCACCATGTTGTGACAGTTTGTTATGAGACAGATAATCTGTGAAAAGATCAATATCCTCCACCCTGAACTACTATTACTGGCTAAAGTAATGCAACGCCAAACAAACAAACAAACAAACAAACAAACAAACAAACAAACAAACAAACAAACAAACAAACAAACAAACAAACAGGAAAAAGCCAACTAATGGAAAAAGGTAAAAAGAAAATAATAATGGCCCCAGAACTCACCCTTGCGGAGCCCCACAAACTAGCACAGTCCAACGAGAATTTGTCTGTCTTGACTCAAGAATGTCCAATCAGACGAAAAGGAAGAAAAGCAGCCAGAACCTTTGACCTATTAAACAAACTTGAGTGGTCAATCGTATCGAAGGCAGTGCTGAGTTCAAGCAGGACTAGCACAGAGCATTTTAGTGTCATCAGCCATTAAGACATAATTGTAAACATTTACTAAAACAGGCTCAGTTTTAGTCAAAAAGACTAAATCTTCTTTAGATTGTCGCACTGATTATTGAGAAAGTAGAAGTCGTTTTTGGTAAAACAGCAATTCCCCTACCATTACCCATTATCCAGGAGGGCAAGGAGCAAACTAGTTAGCTTGCATTTTGATTAAAAACAAGCAAATTAGATACAAATATATAATTTAATTTTGATATTTTATGCTGTATTTGCAGTTTGTTTTTTTACATAAAATATAAATATGCATTTTTATTTTTGGAATCTTTACACTTGTTCGCCTTAACTTATATTTGTAAAGTGGCAGCTTCTTAAGAATACGTTTTCTGGTTCCAGAGACAGTCATTAACTGAGCAATCAGGGAGAAAACCAATCCTTCACATTAACAAATGGTTACTCAGTTGGAAGCGGCCGCCTCACCCAAAGGATGCCAAAGCCTCACAGTGAAGCTGGACTGCATCATTGATCCCACAGGGGTACCCGGAACAGAAGACAGGAAGCAATTAATGAGGCGTGAAAAAAAAGACATGATTGGAAAGGCACATGATGCTGCCAAGTATGATGCAAAAAAATAATAAATAAATTGGAAGGAAGCTGTGATGGTGGAAGGAGACAACAGAATAATCAGCCGCAGCAGCGTGCGGCGGCAAACACAACTAGCATCGCACAGTAGCAATCAGCGAACTGAAGCATCAGACTGGTAGAAAACAGAGCATACAAAGTAAGCTCAGGGTTATTAGTATCACTAAGACTCGGCTGATGATACTCAGCTGTCGATGCTTCATTATTGAAATGAGGTACTAATTTATGGCGAATAGGAAAAGCTTCATTATTCATTGTAAAATCACATGATGTCACCATGGATGTATGTCTGTGACAGTTATTACGTCCACTGTTGAGGATGTACACAGGTGTTGGTTGGAATCTGTTTGATTTAAATCTTCAAATTGAGAATGTGTGTATGTGTGAGTATGTGTGTGTCTTGCAAAAATATGCAGATCCTGCAAACCTTTCCATGTTTCTTCTCCCCATCACACAGTCACAGACTTCAATGTATTTCATTGGTGTTAATGTGATAAACCGACCCAAAGTAGCGCATAACTACGGTGAAAATAAACGGTATGTCGTTTTTGCACTTTTTTTCACAAATGAGAATTTGGAAAGTGTGCAGTGGCGTCCACATCTACATTCAGCAGGTCCCTGTTCTTCTTGCTTTTTAAATTGTAAATGGATTGAAGTTATTTCTAGTCCACACTAGAGCCACACTCACCCATTCGTAATCACAAACGCACACAATCATACACAAATCAATTGTTGACTGTAAGGTGTTTTATATGCCTTTGTATTTTTGTGTTTTTATGACGTAAAGCACTTTGAACTGCCTTTTTGTTGAGATGTGCTATGAAAATAAACCTGAGTGATTGATTGATCGATCAGTCAGCAATTTAGGATTAGGTACCTTGCAGGGACACATCAACATCTGGCAGAGAGAAGCCGGAATTGAACCCACAACCCTTTGATTGAAGACGATCACTAAACTGACCCCCAGCCAGCTGCCATTTTTATTCACATTTGTTTGCAGACTTGCACACTGAAGATGTGGGGCACGCAGCTGGCTGGATATGAGTGGTGCTAATTGTAAACAAACAAAATGCCCTGAAACTGTTGTTCAGGGTTTTACATCTGCAGCTGCTTGAACTCTTGACAAACCTGTAATCTTCTGCAGAAACAGACAGAAAAAGACAGAAACACAATTTTCCTTAGGTTATTTTTGTTCACCTCATTTCACGAAACTTAATGTCTGGTCTTACACTAACAGGCGAAGCGAGGAGGACGTTAATCTGAGAAGAGGCCAAGGGGTCCATGGCAACCCTGGAGGACCTACAGAGATCCTCCACTCAGATAGAGAGAATCTGTTCACTGAACTGCTGCTAATTGTACATTATGAAAAGCTGGCCTGTAGAGTAAAGCTATTGTTGGAAGACAAAATGAAGGCATGCTGAGATCTAAAGTCAAGTTGGCAGTGGAAGTCAGAGATACTACTGAATAATTACACAAAATAAAAGCTTTGAGACTTCAGTGCACACTGGACACGTTGCTATTGGCTCATATTAATCCGCATGTATTGACCTCAGCTATGTAACATGAATATAACTTCATTGTAAGCTTAAAACTAATCACATTAAACAACATTAAATCCTCTTATAAAGGGGAGTATTTTGTATTTTCCAGTCACTTTATAGCTCAAACAAGTAACATAGTTACTTGTTCAAACTATGTTGCTCAAAGTAACTGTTACTGTGAGCAACAACTTGCTCAAAATTTATATACACAATACAATATGCAAGTTTGAGTTACTTGGTCAAACTTGTATATTGTATTGTGTATATAAATTTTTCATAAAATTGTATATACACAATTTTATAAATATTTTATATATATATCAAAAATAAGTTAAAAGAAATTTGACTTCGCAAGTTGACGCCTCAAAATTAGCCTCTGTCTCTTCAAGAACCTCCTGCTCTTTCCGACACCCCCCCTTCAGCACGTCATCCCCACAATGCTTCTCCATTATGCTGTTTACAACTGTTCTTAGGACGGCTAATTGCTGCTGCTGCTAGTCTGGAGGAGCTGAGTGTGGAAGGTGCGTGGGGGAGGGGGATGTTCTGTGGGGCGAAAGCTCAGGTAACGATTGGATTTCTCAAACATCTATGAAAGAATCAAAGCAACACTGCAGGTAAGCTTTTGTCGAAGGAATGACATTATAACATGATGTAGAGCTAAAAAAAAGTTGATTTTAGATCATACACACCTTTTAACTACTGGCACCGACATATTTATGAGTTTGATATCCATTTTAAAGGCCTGACTGAGGGTAAGAAATTCAATTGGTGACACAAAACAACCTGCGCTCCTCCAGGCAAAGCTTTGCCATAGCTACCCATTGCTGTCACATGTCAGGCTTGATCTGGCTCACCTCTGCTGCCAGCACTTCCCACCATGCCTGATTCAACACACCTATTCCCAGACGTATGTGTTTGCACCCTTACTATGTTCCCATACTTTCTCTTCAATAGCGAGTGCCTTACATTCTTTTGATCCCTTTGTACTCTACTGCCTCCGCCCCGTGATTTGGACACCTCTGCCCGTTTGAATGGCATCCCTTAGCTTATTAAACAAGCCCTGTGACTTTGGATTCTGTCTGGCTTGTGCATTTAAATCCAGCTGCTTAGTTGACTGTTGCAATCGATATTTATTACACAGACAACATAAGAGTGTTGGTCAGCACAAAAGGCAGTGCAACAAGTTGCCCTTGGGTGAACATTGTTTATTGTACTTATGTCCTGAAACAAATCTATGGGATAACAGGGCATACAAAGGCAAGCCGGAGCTTTGCCTACCTGCACTGTGATGCTGGTAAGACACTAGGCAGTCACCTGCCTGATCAGAATGGAGTTATGTAGAGTTGTTTCTCTTAAGTTATGATTAACTCTGTTTCAGAAAATCTTTAAAGCAATCCTAATCTGTGAAAGCCTCGAATGGAACAGAGGACCTCAACTCTGTTTAGAGTACAACCTAAAAGACTTTCAAATGCAATTACAGCAAAGGCTAGCTAAACATAGTATTAGCACAATGGGCGAAAAATTTGGTTGATACCTTTAAGTTTACATGACGGAAGATTAATCGCATTACCTATTTTGACCTAAAAGCTTCTCTCCTGCCAAGTGTTACCTGGCTCAAAGCAGCGCCTCACACGGTCTTGTACTGCGGTCAATAAGAGAGAGTTACAAACATGAGTGAAAACATGAGCAAAGAGAGTCAAAGTGGTTCTCTCATCAAAAGGTTTTGATTTAAAAACATCCAGGTTCGAGCGGACGTCAAGTATACTGAGGTTAAAGACCTAAATGTGGCCAAAGATGAGTTCAAATCCCGTCTTTGGTTGCTTTGCCGCATGTTTATCCCGATTAGTGGTTAAAACCCCCCCCCAAAAAACAGCACAAGGGACGATTGGATTAAACCTAGGTGGTACGTACCCTACTTATTGCAACGGTGGATTATCCTTCCACCAATGCACAACCAGTTCACAGTTAACACTTCTACGTTTGAAGCAACTACTTTTAAACCTTCCTGAATATAAAAACCTGGAAAACTGAGATGCCTGGTCTGAGACAATGAAAGTTTTTTTTTCTAAAAAAATGTTTTCAAAATGTGCATTTACATTTGAAGCCCATGAAGGTAAGCATCGTGATTAATCACTGTGCTAGAGTGTGATTAACCAATTGATTCAATTTTACTAATCGATTGGCATCAATTTGTTATAACTGAAAACAAAAACTTAAAACTTTGTGTCCTTTGGGTTTGTCTGTCACATAAAGTCCCAATATAATAGTTTTTGGTTGTTACATGACAAAATGAGAATACCTTTATAAGGCTTTCTGAGATGTGAGATAAATATTATGACATGTACTTCTAGAAGCAACGCTTACAGGTAAAAGAAAGGTAAACATTTATTATGACGACTGACGAAAGGGGAAATATTTGAAGAAACTCATATGACTATAAGAATAAGCGACCCATATCTGTTAAATAAGTAACAAGTATGTCCTATTGAGCAACATTCACTAAGGCTCTCTCTGTCTAGCACTCATATATATTGACACGGCACTTTCCCCCCATGCAGAATAATGATCCGAAGTGTGAAATGACGTTCACACACTCGCCGTGTGTGTTATTAAGAGGGTGCAAGCCTACAAGTCCATTTTTAGCCTCCCCTTCAAATTCTGTGTGGAGAAACTTTTCTTAGCAACAGTTACTATGCCTACGAGGCTGCCAAAGATTCATCAAAGTCCTGCAGAAGCTCAGGCTATACCCAAGTTGCAAAAAGAAAGAAAGAAAGAGGCAGCACAGAGATCAAATTGGAGAGAGAGAGAGAGAGAGAGAGCCGCCCGATGTCAACGACAGCTCTACCTGAATCGATAAAAGAGATGAAGTAAATTGTTTCTTCCCTTTTGACGAAGATAAAGCAGAACGATGTTCCGAGCACCAGATCCGCTAAGAGTGGATTTAGTTTAGAGCACTGCGTTCTGTCTACCTGCTTTCATCACGCCAAATTGCCCTATGCGAATAAATTATGACTATGTAATTTAGCGTGTGTGTGGGCGTGTGTGTGTGCTAGGGGCTACTGGGATGGGGAAGAGGGTGTGGTGGGGGGGATGAGCCATATGCTGGGCCATATGGGTCTGCAGGGGCTCTGCTCTGTCTGCCTGGGGGAAAGTAAACATCCCTGAAACACACACCAAAACACAAGTTTACAGAGAGCCAAGTTGCTTCTGTTGACGACACCATTTGATGTATCCTCCCTTCACCGGGAGAGGCCAAGACAGAGGGGAAGAAAAAAAACAAAAAAAAAAACGGCCAGAGGCTAACAATGTACTGTCTCGCGATTACAAGCACGCTCTTCAGTGATGCGCAACACATAAAGGTAAACAATCGCAACAAAAGCCGCACGGCTACACACAGCAACAGTAAACACACACAGCAATTTTCACTCTCAAATTAAATCAGGGCGATACAAACAGCTGCAGAAAGGTTCAGATGAAATCATAATGTAGTATTTGGACAGGATTAAGTATCAGAATGAATCCTGGGCAGTATGAAATGGGGGCATTGTTCTTCCAGCATGGTGGTCCAGCTGTGCGCTTTACCAACCAGCAGCGCTGCAGAGCTCTGCCCGGGTTTCTGGCCGAGGATCGATCGACAATGAACGTGTTTTTCCAAGTAATTAAATCCCACTTACTTTAATTTGCACCAGCAATTGGATATTTAATGGCACAGCACAAAAAAACCCGGCAAAAGTTAGTGTTAAATTTGATGTGGGACAGTAATTTTTGCTACATTTTGAGTGGCACAATTTAAACACAAAACTTGATAAAGGGTTTGTATTTGTACATTTATGAAAGTAATCCTATACTAAGTATGTGTAACTATTTTTGTAATAAACGTTTTGCTTTATGATGTGGACATGAGGAAAAGTAACCATTGTGACAATTATGGCTAATGAGGGATCCAAGTGAACAAACAAACAAAGCTGACTCATGGCTACCAACGCTGCCTCCAGTATTTTACCTGTTCCAAACCTAATACAATATCTCTGGAGTGCATGCTAGTTTTCTGGGAAATTAAATTTCGTGTTAGGTAGGGATGCACCAATTTATCGGTGCAGATTTCCCTAATTTTAGGAAATCGGTGATCAGCCAATTTTTACACGTGAAGTCGAGCTTAATCACCGATTAAGGTTTTCTTTTTTTTTTTGTTGTGTTTGTATTTCCTTCTAATTCATGTAAAGCATCTACCTCGGCAAAGCTATTTAAATCATGTGACCCAAATCTCCTTGTTTTGCTGTTATCCAACCCAATACCAAGCTGTTCACCCTAATAAAAACACAATTTATGTTACTTCCATGAGTTTTATTTTCAGTACAAAATAGTTTTCAAAGCCTTTTCAGTCTAAAACAGAAAATTGTTTCGTTTATTACTAAACAATTCCTGGCCTGTGGCAGGAAGAAATCCTTCCTGCCACATGCCATCTCACTGTACAATAAAAGCTAAATCACTGTTCTGCACTAATCAGTCCAATTTTGCACAACTGCACTGTGGCACACTTGCTGTACATATATTTACAGATACATATCTGCATTTTTTGAATCTTTGCAAGGACTGCTCTTAAGTTGCTTTTTATATTAACAGCATTTCATATTTTTACAATTTATAGCATTTTATATTTAATTTTTTATTTTATCTACAACTGCTACTCAGTGGTAGTTGTTATTGTGTCTTGTTTCTATGCTATAACTGCAAAGTAATTTCCCTGCTGGGATGAATAAAGTACTTCTATTCTGTTCTATTACCAATTGTGGAGTATACTCATTACTTTAGACCAACATTTGGCTTTATGCTTTTAATATCAGAGCAAATGGAGAAACTCCTGTTCTTCTAATCTAGAACAAACTTAGAAAGAGCCTTCTACTTAACACCTCAGAACAAGAATCAAACAACTTATTCTTATTAAACATGGGGAACCAATATGTAGTTTTACACTTTTGTCTTTCTTTTGGTTTTTTTGTTGCCTTTGTATTTCCTTGTAATTCATGTAAAGCACTTTGAACTGCCTTGTTGCTGAAAATGTGCTAGTAATGCTGTATTTTTTGCAACTTATATGTCTTTGACGTGAGACGTGCGTAATATTTCTGCAGTCAGGCGAAGTAAATCCGGACGTAAGCAGTGGCTAAAAGTTATAAACCTGAATATTATGAATTTACAGCCCATTAACATCAGAATCCCACCTCTCCTGCCTTTGACTACACATCAAAAAAGACTTCTCTACACACTTTGCAGTCAATACTCCACAAAAGGCTATTTCTATAAGTTGCATTTTCAGTTTTTTGTAAACTTTAAATGAGTCCATAAACGGCGGCATCCGTTATCACTTCCGTAATCGACGCGCTGCTGTGAGACGTCAACGTTCTTCTTCTGTGTGTGCGTGTCGCTTTAGGGTTGTAAACCGTTCAAACAGACCTCTGGTTGTGGTCATATTTAATTAGTAGTAAAATAAATAAATAAAATAAAATTAAAAAATCAGAATTGACCTTTAAGACTGTGTGAATAGTTTCAGCCTAACGATCTGCAGAGCTTGTAAATATTCGGTTTTAGCTGTTGTCAAAAAGAGTAAAAAATCATCCAGGTAGCTCGGAAGCGCGGCAGTATTTGATGAAACACTAATGCGAGCTCAATTTGCGTAAATTGCTCAACACACGGGACTGGAAGCTGAGTGTATTTGAGTAAATTCAAGACGAAGGCAGAATCCATTAAATGGGCCACCATGAGACTCGGCGCGAAGCGCGGGGAACCACAGAGCAGCTGTGACCGAGTAAAGAGGTAAACTTCAGCACTTGAGTGTGCTTTTAAAATGCCTCGGCTGTAAAACAACTTCGAATTTCAAGCAGCTTAAAGGAATATTCCCTTTTTGTGGGACACTTTAAATGTCAAACTGCTCGGGGTTATTTGTGTTTTCACATTTGCATTAGCGCAGGGGTCTCAAACTCCAGTCCTTGAGGGCCGCAGTCCTGCAACTTTTAGATGTGCCTCTGCTGCACCACCTGAACAGGATAATTAGGTCAATAAGGCTCTGGAGAACTGATCTACACAAGCAGGAGGTAATTAAGCCATTTCATTTCAGAGTTTTGTACATGTGGCACATCTAAAAACTGTAGGACAGCGGCCCTCGAGGACTGGAGTTTGATACCTGTGCATTAGTGAGGGGAGATTTTTTGTTTTGCTGCCACTTAAAATCAGTCCCATAGGTTCCGAGTTATTCCAGAGAGGAAAATTATCTTTTTTTTTTTTTTTTAAATAGGAACTAACTCATTAATAAAGGTAGCTACTGCCTTTTGATCAAAGAGTAATAAAACTTCTGGTGTGTATCCTTATTGCTCTACTTTAACCTAAACTAGAATGTTACCTGATTGTCAATGAAACTGTTATGCAACTGCTTTGTCCTCCTTGTACTGGGATCTCAAATAATTTAATTTCTTCTGTGTTGTATGAATGATGTAATCATTTGGAAAAAAAAAGGCATGAATATTCAGGTGTTATGTCTCAAGGACTAATGGAGAAACAGAAGGAGAAGCTAGCGTTTCCTCTCAAGTTTCTGATTTAAACAAAAGTGTAAAGCAGTTTTACAAACGCATATTTTCCTCAGATGTACTTCTCATTCATCAAATAAATATTGCAGTAATTGTCATTTATCTTGGCAAAGAAAAATACACATGAATAAAACCGACGCTAAGCGAAGCTACGTGTCAAAATTAGACAAAATAAGCTGACAAGTTCTCCTCAAAGAAGCAGGCTTTGCTTACTTTGCTTTCATTTTAACAGCAGTAGCATTTTCTAATCGTACTTAGCTTAAATATAACATCATATAAAAAATTATTCACCCTTGAATGTTTAAACTTTTACAAATCAACCTTAACCCCCCAAAATTGCATTTTTTGACAAAAAAAAAGCACAAAAATTCCCCTTTAATTTCAAAGTGGAAATGGATTTATACAAAATAAAGACAAGCAAATCAAAATATGTAACATAAAATAAGTGATTGCACAAATATTTAACCTCTTCAGGTCAGTATTTAGCAGACGCACCTTTGGCTGCGATCACAGGACAGAATCTGCACCGATTAGTTTCAGTTTGGTTACACATCTGGACGCTGCAGTTTTACTCCATCCTCAAAACTGGGTGAAGACCAAGTTTTTTTTTGAAACAGGCGTCAAAATCCAAATAAGTGAGTATTTTCAAAATAAAAACCATTAAAATGTATTCATTTGAACGTCAGCTGTCTTGTCTTTGTAGTGATTTCAACTGAATAAGGGTTGAAAAGGATTCCTAAATCATTGTATTCTGTTTTTATTCATATTTTACACAAAGTCCCAATTTCATTGCAGTCGGTGTTGCATTCATTTCTCACTATTTTGTAGAAATCAGCTTTCATTAAAACATTAAATGTTTTTTTGTGTGTAATTCTTTAGTTTAAAAAAAAAAAGCTAACTTTTGTTGGTCATGATTGATTTGTAAAAACAACAAAAGGGTAAAGGAATTGATGGGAGTGAATATTTTTATAAGCACTTTGTGAACAGCTGATGCCTGTGAAATGAAAACAACATGAAAAATGTAATAAACAAACTGAAATGCAGCTCAGTCAAGTTGGCAGCACAGATACAGTTCACATAATATTCTTGTACCCAGTGCATGTTGAGCCGGTTCGTCGGTGATGCACCAACATTCATGACAAATTAATTTGTACTATAACAAACACTAAGAAAAAAAATGTTTTTAAACTTTTCCAGTTATTCCCCTCACGAAGAATGGGAAACACATGATACTGTAATTACGGCTGATGATTACGATTAATAAAATACTACAGTAGTTTTCCACAGTAAAAAAAAAAAAGAAATAAAAATTGTGCCGTCTAACGACACAATTTCCGCTATTTTCAGCGTTTTCTGAACCACAGAGAACAAAGTCGTAGAGCCGCTGATTGACTGGAACGATCAGACAGTTGGGGTCGGAGGCAGAAACTGCACAGCCAGGGAGCTTTTACAGCTCATTACAGACCGGAGTCCCAGGGTTTTCTAAAGTGACTCCTTATCCATGCTTCTGTTGTTTGTTTATGTCTGTCTTGTTTCAGAAACTAAAACAGGAAAAAAAAGCAAGGATAAAAGATCCGTCTTAAAGCTACTGAGAGAAAGAACGATTCACCCAGCCAATAGGAACTGATATTTTTTTTTTGCTATATAACAACCAAACATTGTTTGGTTACCAAAAAATTTTTCACCCCCAAACTGAATATTATGTAAAATTGACTTTTTTGAGCTTTACATAATTATTATAACGCTCTCCCTTTCATCAAAATGATACCTTGAGTGTTGCCTTGATTCTTTCATGCATGTTTGAGAAATCCTTTAATCTCCCATGGCAACTGTTCAGCTTTGCAAAACGCTTGATGAAACTTAGCCCCCGCCTTTGAGGCGAAGCTCGTCCTCAGAGCTGAAGTTTCCAAGCTTCCCAGCTTCCGTCTCACGTCCCTTGTGACGACCTCAGTCAGCCCCTTCAGACTAGCCAGGAGCAATTAGCAAACATCTGGTTGAACATCTGCTGAGCTCATTATAGGAGCTACTTCTCAGAGAAATGCTGGCAAAAACGTTGTTAAAGTGTTAATAGAAGAGCCATGTTGTGAGTTTCAGAAAGAGCAGGAGCTTTCAAAGAGACAGAGGCCCAATTTCTACATGTCAAATTAGAAAATAACATTTTTGATAACAACCAATGGTAACACAGTTAACTTGATTATGGTATAAAATATGCACTTAGTGCCTGGAAAATACATAATAATGAGAAGGAAATATTTGTGTATTTCTCATCTATTCTGTCTCTTTCACCCGATAGAGTATTACGATCATCCTAAGAAAAATACGAGAATAAAGTCATAATGTTACAACTTTTTTCTTGTAATATTATGACTTTATTCTTGGCTTTTTCTTAACGTGGCTCTAAAACTCTGTCACACCTTTAGGAAGCACGAGGTGCTGTTCGCTTCTTCTGACACGTCCCTCTCTAGTCTTATAACGCTAATTTTTCCCTGAGATAACTTTCCTACCGACAAACTGATGGGGAGCAAAAACAAATTGAATACGCGAGTAAAACAAACTCTCCATCACTTTTCATTTAACCCAAGATGCGAATGCCATTTAACCAGCAGATTTAAAGAACAGCCACCTCATTTAGCATGGCATTAGAAGACTGCCATTAGGACTGGCTGAATAAACTCCAGTGATAAATGAGAGGTTTATAAACATTCTGTTCTGCTTGGCTAAGGTCATTATGCTTAAAAGGCCATTAGTTGAGCGCTCCTGAATGCATTGGCCGGGCTTCAATGCGACACACATCAGTTAGCATTAACTTTGGCTTGCAGAGTCCTTGTCAAGAGCCAAAGGGGAATTTAACAAAGTTCACAAATACAGCTGCTTCAATGGGAAGTTTACACAAGTGGGGCCAAATCTGAATATGGTATTCAGAAAGGAACAAATTATGTGGTTGGTATGAATATTTATTTCCCTACGTCAACTTTTATTCAGTTATTTACATTCAGCGAGAAGAAGAACTCCAAGTCAAGTAGCTGCTTTTCCTCATTCGGATGCACGAGGTAGGCAACCCGAAGTCAGAGGAGAGGAAGAAGTAGAAAAAAATAGGGTCTATTTGTGCTCTAAAATATCAAGTGTTAAATACATTTGATCCGTAGTTAGATGACAGAGTTTATGGCATTTGAGAGCTGAAAAAGCATCATCTCCTTTTCTTTTTTTCTCTCTCATATTTTCATCGCAGCTCAATCAATGAAGTAATGGCAAAGCGAAGCTGAATGGACTTTTAGAGAAGTCGCAGAACACAGAGTTAGAAACTTTACTGTGCAGCACCTTGAAGCAAACGATTAGCCAGCATAGTGTTTGGAAAGCATCAGGATCCTAGGGCCGTCGTTGGAATTTAAAAAAACATCGTTATCCCTACCAACAACAAAAAAAGAGAATCAGTGCCATTTCCAAACACTTCATGATCCACCAGGAGACAAACTATGCTGCAAAAAAGAAAAACATTGCCGTTGTTGTCAACACAAGATTTCAAAAAACATCTGTAGACGTCAATGACAATCAGGTGTTGTTGCTCAGCCGACCTCTGCTGGAGCTGAAGCGTCAAGAAAGACAGTGGTAAGAGCTCTTCACCAAAAAGGACTTACAGTTCACTGTTCAAGAAAAGCTCCATTGTTGAAACAATGGCAGTCATGTGCTTGGGCAGTCTGTCATTTAATCTGATGAGAATAAACTTGACCTCTTCGGGCAGAGGAATGTTGGTTTTGTAAGACAAAACCCTAAAACACAGCTTAACTATGGGGGTGGGAGCATCATGTCAACAACCGGCTGATTAAACCAAATCTGGGAACATCACAATCAGTTATACTGTGTGCAATTTGCAATTTTAACGCCCTGAAATTGGGCTTCTGTCTCTTTGAGAAGCTCTTCTTCTCTCTGACACTTTGCCTTCAGCACCTCATCATAACATTTTTCTACTTTGACAACTTTTTTTACCAGCGTTTCAGAGAGAAGTAGCTCATACAAAGAGTTACACCAGGCGTTTGCTAATTGCTGCTGCCGCTAGTCTGAAGGAGCTGAGTGGGGGAGTCGTTTCTGCAAACAGATTGGCCACCAGGGGAGATTCAATTCAACAGGTAAGTGTTTGATAAGGGAGTAACATTGTAACACAATGTGAAGCTCAATTAAGTCTTTTTTTTTTACATAATACTGCCACTTTAATGAAATAACACTTGCATTATATTATGTGACGCTCTAGCCTAAAATGAACGACAAATTAGACTGAAACTGATGTCTTCTGGCTGTGTCTTAACGTCTGATCGTTTACAGCCAGCACACACTTGTCCATCTTGATTATTTTCCTTTTCCATAAGTCTTGAAATCAAACTCCAATTACGCCATGTTGCTACTTCTTTTAAACTCCAACATTATGTGGCGTGGTACTTTCATTTTATGAACTTGGACTTGATAATGACGACGACGTCTACTTCCACCTGTTGTCCCTTACTAAACAAATAATAATAAAAAAACATGTAATGCTCGACAACACACCCCAACACGTTGAACGCAACTCAACTAAAGAAAGTCCACGAGTGTGTCATTTCAGACAAAAGGATGTTAAGTTGCTGTGAATCCAATCAGCGGGCTGGAAGCAGTGAGAGCCCCGTGGAACAGCTCACATGCGTGTGATTACCCTCACGATGTCATTCGTGATTATGGTAATTAGCAAATCACAGGATAAGATCGGGCTCGTCATTCCACACACAGATGTTAAGGGGGAAAGTCGTGCACATCGACATCTATTCAGCCAATAACAGGGTGTGTGTGTGTCGCGAAAGAAACCACAACCCAAATGCCAGTGTCTGTCGCCTAATGTCACCCTGGGTATGAGGTAGTAGCTTGGAACAAAATGTACGCGGTATATAAATCAGATCCTAACAAGCCCTAATGAGTCTTAACAAGCCTAAAGACCTCATACAGCCCTGATGAAAGGTTGACTATCTCGCCAACAGTGCCTATGCAAATTTTAAAAGTGCCACTGGCGTTCGGGGGGGGAATGCATCGGGGAGGAAGAGAGGGGAAGTGTGTTCGGGAGAATCTCAGAGGACTTTGTGTGTATAGGTGAATGCACAAAAGGCAGTGATTGTGTGCTTCTGTCTGAGCCGAGGGTGAAAATGTGTTTCCAATCCACTGGGCTTAAAGCAGGAAACAAGGGGAATTGCAGTCACCCATGAAGAAAAACAGATACTTTCTTTCGTCTCTCCCTGTTCCTACACGTTGCTGGGGAAGACAGTGATGAATCGCCTTATCAGGAATTTGAGTCGACAGCTCCGGTAAATGCTAATGGGGACTCCTGAGTATAACAATGCAAACTGAGAGAAACCTAAAGTGTTTTTATTTAAAAATATGACTACAGTAGAATTTTCTACCTGAGTCTGCTTTAGGTACCGGAGGCAAAATGAGTCTATGATTGTGACCAAAAAAATCCTCCATTAAGAATTATCTTCAACATGGACTCAGCAAACTGTGAAGGTTTTTTTTTCCATCCAACTCCAGCTGGAAGGAAACTTTTTGAAGAGAGCAATAGTGATGTCTGAGTTTTGTAGGTGGAAAGGATGCATGCCGTTGGTGACCAAGTGCATGTGCTAAAGAGGTGTGGATTTAATGTGGTGACACAATGTAATTGAAAAGAAAAAAAACATCCAATAACATATTTTAAACTAGTCTGGACGTCAGAAAGAGGATAGTAGATGTTTGTTAGCAGGATAAAGGCTACACTGGCATTTCTACATGATGCTTTCTATCATTTCTATTCAGTAACTTGCCACCATCAGCATGTGAATGTGTGTGTGAATGCGTGTGTGGGTGGGTGTGTGTGAATGGGTGAATGGGTCCTCTGGGCTTGATAAACGCTGTACAAGTACCGACCATTTGCCACTTTCCTCTCCATAGCAATAGTTGGATACCATTCTGATGGTTTTATGTAGACACTTTAGGCTTGGTATTAATTTACAAAATCAAATTGCCTATAGGCTGTTTTAATGGGAAACAACAAAGCACTGTGGAAGGATAGACACCCACTTGCACGTATGTTTGTATGCATGCCAAGCTAAAAGAAAGAAAGAAAGAGGCACCACCAAGTAAAAATTTAATTTGATATTTTATAAAATAGGCTAGAAAATCTTTGAAAAAGGTCTTCTCCCAAAAGGTCATTCCTCATCTCATTTTTTTACTATATGTGGTGGATGCTCCTCCCACCACCACATCGTGTTAGTATTTTTTCATTATATTACATTACAGTTTATACGTTTAAGTTAGTTATTTCATTTAGACATATATTTTTTAATGGGTTCACACTGATTTAATGTCTGTCTGAATTGTTTATTTACACTTGTCTTTTGTTTGAGGTGCTGCTGAGACAAACCAGCTGGAGGAGGAAACCTGGAGCATACCATTTGTTTTTGAAAGACTGAAGGGGGAAGACTTGTTTCAAGTTGTTTTTATTTAGTTAATTTTGTCACTTAAATATTCACTCATTGTTTCTGCTAAGTAAGAGTTAGTTTTGCTTTATTTATTTCATAGAATGCTTTAGTTAATTTTGTATTTATTTGTTCTTTTGTTATGTCGTGCCTCCCTCATGTGGTAGATTTAGGTTACTCCACCCCTGTTTAAGCAGCCTTTTGTTCTTTGTTGGCAGGTCAGTTTTGTTTGTGTTCAGTTAGAATTCAGTTGACCTCAGTTAAATTGTTATTTATTCTTTGACTTATTTTTGCATTAAATCTTTATGTTTTGTTTGCTATTTTGGAATAATTAAATTGAATTTTGGCTACTTTGAACATTTTTGTGTCCTCGTTTGAGTCTGGTCCCTCACACTATACAACCATAATAGGAAATTATGGCCATCTTCTGAACGGCTGTCAGTAACTCTGTAGGTACTTGTGTGTTTGGTTCTCTCTTGTTTACGAATTTAAATAAAATATAGGTTGCTATTGTATCTACAAGACAGTTTATTTATTTGTGTTGCGTTTCTCTGGTCGTTCTTGTGCCCCACTCTCCTTTGTATTGGTTCAGATTCTCATGTAGTGCTGGCCTTTTGGCTTTGGTTAATTAGATCCTTCTTCGACCTGTATTTTTTTCTTCCGTGTTAATTTCTTTGTACATCGATCACTTTACCTCAGTTTCTCTGCTGAGGTTTTCCTCCAGCTGCACTGCATTTCACTGTTAAGTCACACCTTGTTCTTACATCAGTTATCCGTGTTCCCAGTAGTTAACAGCTTATCCGTTTCCTCTCACCCTTTTGCCAGACTTTCATGCTGGTTTCCAGCTGCTCCAGATTGCTACCTGGTTCGCTTAGTACGTTTTCTTGGTCCACCTTTGCAGGTTCCTTGGTTTTGGAAGCGGACTGTTTAATAAAATCCCATCAAATCAATATGAGACTGATCTTCTCACGTCTGCGCCGGCGTCTCACTCCACCGCCCTGAAAATCATGACAAAAGAGATGTTAAAGAAGATTCCTACAAGGAGCCAATCAAACACTGTTGTTCAGATGGATATGTTAGTCATCCAAATTGTGCTCTGCAGGCTGGAGAGAAACCCTTACATCAGGCATTTCAGACGTAAATCCTAACGGGCTTTTAGATGTATGTCTGCTTCAGCACATCTGACTCAACTGATTAGCTCTTCACTACAGCTCTGCAGAGCTTGACTGCATGCTAAGGGGGCAATTTAATCATATGACTTAGTTGTGTAGGTTTTAGGGCACTGGCCCCAAAGGAATAGACTTAGTGCAGAACCCCTTACCTTAAACGGATCGTTCCCAATTTTTGAATTGAGGTTTAAAGGCCAGGCAAAGCAAATTTATCTGTATTGTACACTTAAGCAATGGGGCAATTCACCTAGCTTTACATGACGAAAAGATAAAACAACAAACAAGCAAGAAACATTACTTTGCAGTGAGAACATAAAGGAAAAACAATAAAAAATTGGCGTAGAGACACAATGATGTTCCAGTTGCTATTTATCAAAGGCAAGTCTAAAAATATGGGTTTTTATTTAATGGATCTCAGGGTCTTTGTATTTTTGCTGTAAGTTTGTTCCAGATTAGTGGAGACTAACGCTTCTTCTCCATGTCTAGATCATATTCTGCAGATGCATGGTAGACTTGTACCAGAAGACCCGAGTGATCTGGACGGTTATACAAAAACAGCAGATCCTTCTGCCCAGAACACACCAGACCAGGTTTGGGATCCAATCTGACAGAAGATGAGATCGGTTGATGAACTCGGCCATTGGGATCTTGCAGACCGCTTGCAAGCAATTCCCTGTGACTCCGACTGTCTGACCAAGAGAGACCCGAGGCCTTTTGGTTGGAACTACGTGGCCATTTGATGGAAATGTCATGTGTGATACAGGAAGTGAGCCACACATCCACCTTAGGGGAAACAGCAAACTAAAATATTTTACTCACAAAAGAGTGTTGTACTTACCATTTTTATTACCTCAGAAGTACTAAAAAAATAAGAACAGCAATCCAGTTAAAGCAGCTTTCTGTTTACTGCCAGACCTGCTTGTGTTTACATTGGATTGATTTCTGGAATGTAACATGAATACCGAGAAATCTGTATGTGTGTGAAAAGTTGAATGCAACTGGTGTGGTTTTGAATTGATGTATTTCTGTGCTAATCAATTCAGTGGTTTAGAAACTAACAAAAGTAAGAGCTTTAGAAATGGGGGGCGCTCTTTTATTCTAGTCTACACCAGGAAGCGAGCAGCAGCCTTCTGGATCAGCTGCAGCTGTTTTGAAAGACGTTTTAGTCAGACTTGTGACGACACTGTTGCATTAATCAACGCAACTAAAGATAAACACCTGGACTTTCTCTAGATCTTGCTAGGACTTTGTAGTTCTTTAATTCGGGAAACGTTCTTCAGGCAATAGAAGGTTTGACTTTGTAATTGTCTTTATGCGTCTCTGAAGGTTTGGATCAGAATCCAACACTATATCTGTATCTGTTTCTAGCTGTAATGTCTGAAGATGTGAGCTGACTCTTGATTGTGCCTCTTTAGGTCCAAATTAATTACTTCAGTTTTGTTTTTATTCAGCTGAATCAAGTTATGGCACGTCCAAGCATTGATTTATTCCTAAATGCTTGAATGGGTTCAGAGTCACCAGGTGACATTGTAAAGCTGAGCTGTGTACCATCTGTGTGACTATAGTAACTACATGTATCTTATTATTTGTTGTAATATGAACTAGCTGGAGCATGTTTATATTAAATAGGAGGATCCCCAAGATGGAACTTTCCCTAAGCTTCTCTTGTATTTTGGATTTTTGGATATTTACATAGAAACTGTTGTCCCAGTCTCAATATACGCCTCCATTTCTGATGCAAATAAACATTGCTGTGACATATCTGAGATCGGAGTTGCTTTAAGAACATACACTTTGCTCTTAGGCTGCGTTCACACTTTCGCCTGAAGTGACCCAATTCAGATTTTTTGTCAAATTGGGTTTTTTTTTAACAGGGCCATTCACACTGCCACACATAAGCGACCTGTATGCGTTCTGCAGTGTGAACGGGCACCGACCTGAAAGTGTCCCGCATGAGCAGTAGAGGGAGCAATAGCGTCAGCATTCTCAGTGTTCTACCAACCGCCATAAAAAGAAGAAGCGCTCAGTGTTTGTGGAAGTAAACATGGAGGCTAACGGCGGAGCACAGCTTACATATTTGAAGTTGTCGTCCAACCGGAGCAGCATATTAACAACTTAATCCTCATATAGTCCCTCATGGTTGTTGCTCTTCTTGCTTCGGCGTATCAGGATGCAGAATAGTGAGATTTGTCCAGTATCAGTGACGTTTGGCTCAGATGTATGCCACCTGGACGTTAGGTCGCATTTGAATCGGATATGGATTTGATATGCGTCGCATTTGAAAAGAATCCGACCCAACGTCTGAACAGCAGACGAAAAGATCGGACACAGGTCGCATTACGTCACAAAAAATCAGAATTGGGTCACTTCAGGCTGCAGTGTGAACGCAGCCTTACGCTCTCAAACTCGTTGTTACCTTCGGAGTTGTGAACAATGGCAGCCGCGCCAGAGTTTTTGACCACACGTTGTCAAAAATGATCCAGGAAGACAAAGGAGTTGTCCCAGCTTCCTTCACATGAACGCATAATATTCCCCAGTATACGGAGGAAAGTTCAGAATCTTGATCTTTATCATTCAATTCCAGTCATTTCTTTTTTTCTTGAATTGAATGTGTTACCCCAGGCTAGCCTATTAAACATAAATAAGTAAAAACATTTAATGAGTTCTTCAAGCAGCTCTTTAAAAAAGACCACATCCAGACCATAAATCCCAATCTTTAAGGTTGAAACTTAGCTAATCTACTTTTACACAAAATGAAAATACTGTTGCTTACATCCTCCAGAGGGGCTAATACCTGCTTATTGCCTTAAAGCCGATAACACTTCAATTCAAAACTGTCCCTTTGACAGTGCTTCATTAATCCACGAGAAATAATTCACCTTTTTGTTACAAGAGAATTGTAATAAAAATGCAGAAAACTTTGAGAACAAAAATGTACCATTTGTGGCGGGGAGACATAAACACTGCATTTTCATAAGCATGCATCACTTTAAGTTGCCTCTGATTCATCAAACTGGCTCATGCAAATGAGCAAAAATAAGATTCGCAAAATGGTTCGGTCTTTTATGAGAGGATCTTAACATTTCAGCTCTGCCTGACCCATAAACAGGGGCATTAGTCTGATGTCTTTCCCCTGATGTCTCACTCTGATTGCTGTCTGAATCACACACCCTCCTTTATTATCTGTGTCAGCCACTGAACTCCCAACAATTTGTTGCCACGTTCTCCTTACAGTCTGATAGAGATGACAAGCTTAATTAATGAAGTGGGTGGTGAAACTGCCTCTTTTGATTTTTCTTTGTGCTGAAACAATCTGTAGTACAAATACCTCATAAAAAAGACGTGGTTAAAAAGAAAAAAAAACTCAATAAAGAAGTG
This sequence comes from Xiphophorus maculatus, assembly GCF_002775205.1. Lineage (NCBI taxonomy): Eukaryota > Metazoa > Chordata > Actinopteri > Cyprinodontiformes > Poeciliidae > Xiphophorus > Xiphophorus maculatus. The sequence continues at coordinate 24,802,601 of NC_036447.1, read as the reverse complement.
ATGAAAAAGAAAAAAAAGTGTTTGATTTTTATTTTTTATAAATCTCACCAGGCTTTTGTTACATGGCACAATGTGAATATAACTCAACTGCAGCAGGAGGCTGATGTATAGAAAATGTTTGATGGATTAAAAATAAAAAAAACCCAGCAATCGTTAGGTTATATGTCTTTTCTTTTTTCAATAGTCTATTCAGGTTAGGCTTTAGCATCTTATTTTACATGGTAATTAAGGGTGCACCAATTAATCAGCTAGTCGATAAATTCATTTTGGGACATCAGTGACTGGACGATACTTGCATGTGAAAACGATCTTATCCACAAATTTTAATTTTTTAAGGTCTAAAAATCAACCAGTGTCCTCTGTTGCCGTGACAGAGGTTTGACTGATAGACCTGTCCATCAAGTCTGCATGTTTGCAGTTAACAATAGTTATCCCACTCAGTGACTTTCTTGCTACATTTAGTAACAATTCAGACAAAAAAAAAACATATAAACATCAGTATTGGCCAAAATCAAAATCGGTAGGTGAGGGTTTTTGGCGATTGGTGAGAAAACTGCTAATTGCCAGCGCCAATGCTTTTTAACATTTACAGTAGTATTTTTGTCCCCAAAGATAACTTGTAACAAGCAGTCTGAGCGAAACTTAACAACTTTGTCCCTCGTAGCTAAGTAACTTGACTATCTATCCTAAAACTAAAAATCACAAAGTGTTTGGTTGCCAAATAAAGGAATGAAATAGAGATATGTGTAGAAAAATATCTAAAACTGTATTTGACTAAAGGTTCGTAGCCACCTTTTAAGATAAAAAACTCGGTATAAATTCAGTGGTGTCTCTTAAATGGACTTCATGTGGTACTCAGTATAGGACACGTATCTGCCAGAAATTACTGATCCTTATTATAAAGGTGAAGAGGAACTAAGAGTGGCCTCTGGTAAGCTGACGCTACGGCCCGACTTGAGTTGTTAGGCTTCAGAAGGTTCGAAATGCAATTAGGAGCTTGATCATGCAAAGCCTAAAAGGTTAACTTTCATGCTTTTAAAGTGAACTGTGAAAATAACAGGTAGAGACATCTGTACAGGAAGTGTGTGTGTGCCTCTCTATTAATTCAACTTAGGAGTTTGACTTGACAGTTTTGTACAAGCTGGAGCCCATCAGATAAAAAATAAAAAAAATCCATTAAAGTAATCTAAATGAGAAACTTATCCCTTTCAAATTCATGCCTTTACACCAAACTGGAAATATTTATGAGCGAAACGGTTTGGGACCAGTTGTGTAGAGAAAGCTTAGAGACAAATGTTCATCAGGTCAGACTGGTCCGCTGAATCCAAGACGTCTAAAACTCCCTTCTTTAAGGCTGCGTTCACACAGAAACTGTTGATGCTCAATTACATTTTTTTTTTTTTAGCTGAAATCGAAGTTGTTGTTGGGTTTTTTTCTTGCGCGGTTGTTCATAGTATTTGCCGTGTTGTTTTACATGAATGTAAATATTCTACCTGTCTTTGCACCGGAGTGCTTGACAGTGCTAGGCAGACAGCTAGCAAAAACGTTCAGGCATTGGTTGTGGTCTGAGCTTTAATGTAAAGCTGAAAAATAAGCATAAAAAAGATATGCATGAACATCTTGCACGTCTCAAGTAAACTCTGATATATGAAAGACTGTTAGAAATTTCACATGTAGTGCGACGAAGGCCGTTTGAACACATTTAATATAGCTAACGCTAATGCAAAAAAAATAAATAGCAGACAAGCTTACTTGTTTTCCTGGACAGACTGAATTTTAACGAAAACAAAACCTGACTTAAATCCTGCCACAAGGAATCAGTAAATCAACGGAAGGCGAATACGAACTTTTTAATGCCGTCTTCTAAGTATCACAGTACAGTAAAGCTTCAACTTTTGAGCGTACACGACGTACGTTAAGGGCTCTTCATGGAAGATGTTTCATTACAAGATGCAAAAAAGTTCATTTAGTTTCCCCACAATTGATCTGGTAAATTTCATGTTTTGAGGGGGAGATGAAAGAAAAATGTCTGGGAAGAAAAGACTGACTGAGGATGACAGATGATGGCGCCAGTAAACATCACACTGTCAGCCAAATTGTCAAACAGTCATCCCATCTGGGGGATTTGTGACAGTCACAACACACAACGGTGATCCACTACTCAGATAGATGGATAAACAATTCGTGTTAGGGCGCGCACAAAAACAAAAGGCATAATCTGGCAGTGCAATTAGTCGTAATCACGCTTGAATAATGTGACTGTAATAACACTAATGTCGCTTTGCCTGTCATAAATTCACACACACACACAGTAGAGGAAACATTAAAAAAACAACAAAAAACAACATGACATTTTCACTTATAGAACTGACAGCAGTGGTTTTGTAGTTAAGCTGCCATTGCAGTTAATGGAAGATCCAAAGCGCCGTGCCTGTGGACGTGACTGGCTGCCTGCATGCGCCAGCAATTAATTTCTCCCCGTGCGAGAAGCCAATGGCGGAAAGCTTGCAGACAGAGAGAAACACGAGATGTATAAAGTTATTCTGCTTCACTTGGCCGTCTCCTCCTCCCCTCCTCTCTCGTTTTATCTTTTGTGTTTAGCCGTAAAATTGCTATTTCCATCTCCTCCCCCCACCGTCTTCTCTCCTCAGAAAATAAATGAGAGAAAACAAGCACATTTAGCGGTTATTGTCTTTCTCGCTCCCCAGGTCGAGCAATCCAAAGGTCTGGTGGCATGATGCGCACAGGCGTACAGGCCGAGATAACTCTGTCACACTTCAGCACGTGCATTTCCACTTCCACGCGGACGCCCACACGCATGGGCTCACGCACACACACACACACACACACACAACACGTGTAGGGGCGAGTCTTCAACTTGGACGGCGCAATAAACACAATGATAAAACCATTTCTTTAATAAGCAGTGTTTGTCATCCCTCAGCCCCTCAGCTATTATCACAGCTTCAACATTTATAGTGGCTCTTTAAATAACCGACCCAGGCGTTCTTACCCTACAGTGATACACACACACACGTGCACACCCACACACACACACACACACACACACACACCCTCAGGCAAAGGCATATATCCTGTTTCTTTCTGCTACATGTCTGACCCTAGTACGGTGGAGTTAATGGGAACATCCCTCTGATATGACTGAGGATTTCAGTTTTTTGATCAAACCATTCCATTTGTTTTAATATGGTTGGCTGTCACTGATTTAATTAACATATATATATATATATATATATATATATATATATATACAATATATACAGTATATTTCTTTTTAAATGTAAATAATTATCTCAAGTTTCCATTGCTTATTATGGTTCTTTGCTGATGAATGGTGCAAATATCTAGTGTGGCTGGCACAAATACCTCAGGAATAATGGAAGTACATTTTTGCTTAAAAAATACATTTAAAAAACTTATATATATATATATATATATATATATTCAGATACCTTTAAAACTGCAATCATCAGAGGGTCTCAATTCATTTCTCTGTGTTTGTGAAATAAAACATGAAAAATTGTGTGCTAAGCTATGGCCTTATCTGGCTGTTGCTATGACAATGACCTTGCAACACGAACAAATATTAAGTACTGACTAAAAATAAAAAACATAAAATATTTTTTATTTAATATTAACAATATAGTTTACACTACAAAAGCTCAATGATTTATTGGATTCACACGTCTTACTACCCCACTTCAGATATAACTTTAAAATACAATAAAAAGTATTTCACTTTCTGCTAAAACTATTTTTTTTTTCCTCTGCGAGGAACAGGTTCCATAGCAACTTAGATTTCACCCATATGAGAAAACATGAGTTAACGGGTAAAACTACAACTAGATTCGTTACAACCTCAGAATTTCCTTTTCTGCAATATCGCATGTCTGGTCAATTTTATAAAAAAAAAAATAAAAATAAACACTGCTTTAATCTCTGGAAGTTTGTTACTCACAGCATCCTTGTCTAAAAACGTGAATTTGTTTCTCAGTTCGCTTTTCTCATTGAGTAACATTTTCATAACGGTCATATTTCTCAGCATAAGTCTCCAATTTTTTTTATAAAATCCTCTGATCAAAACTGGTCGTGATGACCTGAATCATCTAGCATCTCAGGGCGTTTTTCATAGAAAGCAGTTCTCTTCGTTATATTAATCCTAATAATATTCTCTCAGTGAGTAATCCTACCTGTCCACTCTGTGGACTCGTGGCTTCTGCTTGGTGCTGGATTTTTCTTCTGACTCTGCTCTGCAAGAAAGTTATGGGCATCGCGTCATAAAAATATTTAAATGGCACGTTATGCGACGTGCCACAACGCCACACAATTCATTGACTTGACTGAACAGAGGTTTGAAGTAAACGAGGTTAACGTGCGTCTGAACCTCTTAACAAAAATAAACCCAACCTGATTGCTATGCAGGAAGTGACACGCCTCAGAACATTTTAGATTTCAGATCTTCTCCATCTGCTGCAGTGGAGTTGATGAAAAAGCTAAACATGCTAGCATATTTAATCACATGCCATTTCCTCTAACCATCCTCCCAGTCTTTGAAAGTTGAAGGGGCAGTTATGATTATATCACACTATTTATACCATAAAAGGTCAGTCCTCTTTCAAATTTGTATTTGAGACTCTTTGCTTACATAGCAAGTATGTGGATTTGGACACTGTGGACAAAATTAATGAAAATACGAATTGCTTTTAGGAATTAGGTGGATGCATGATCAAAAAGAAAAAGCTCTTCTGTTGACATTTGTGCAAAGAATTCAATGTATGTTGAGACGGGAAGGTTAATCTTGTTTGAAGTAAGTGTGGCCAAAAAAGATTAAAAAAAAAAATGTTGTTATATATTTCTTTAAAGATATATGATGCTATAAAGATATGGGCTTTATTATCCAATATATTTCATCAAGTGTCAGCATCCACACACATTTACTACAAAGAGCCAACTTTATTAGCTTTGATTTTGTAGAGGTCTGACATATTCATCACGTTCGTTCATCTTCTCTCGCTCTCTGGCTCAAGAAGGTGTGACATATAATTATGTCTTATATCTTACTTATATTTTATGTGGGACATAACTGAGTCTCCGTTGTTTTTTTTTTTTGTCCTTTATCTGCCCATACTTTACAACGTTATGAAGATATTATTGGTAGCTTCCAGTCAAAATGAAACCTTTTTAGAGGCTTGCCCTGAGGTCGAACCTGACGGGATTCTCGGAATATTAACACAGGAAGCCTGAAACGAGAGGGCATGGGTCTTTGGCGCAGGTTAGCGAGACTATGACATAAAAATAAAAAAACATACTTGAGAAAGGCAGAAAGAAAAAGGGCTACGAGCAAAAAGCCTTTGAGAAAAGCCCTGACTCTTAAAAATAGCAACTCCATTAATATGATCTGTCCAGAGGCGATAATAAATAAAAAAGCGAAAAAGGCTCAAAATATTAAAAAGTCTTGAAGTACAACAAAACTCAACCAGAATATCAAATCAAAGGTATAACACTTAAAACGTTCCTTTTGAAAGTCTTAAAACTCTTTTGATTTTAATTGTAATTAGTTTCACTCTGACTTGCATTAACGCCAAAGAGTTTTCATCTGAGTTGTTGTAACACAGAGCAGCTCTTTCAGCAGTGTGTGTTTCAGTGGCTGTGAAAGGCGATGTGAGCTAGTCTGTATGTAAGGATATTTAATTATTATAGAGGTCAGTAAACAGAGAATTGACCTGGAACTCAGCTAAACTGTAGAGCATTGTAAATTGGATGTGAGAATTTGTGCAAGATATTATGAGAACTTGTACAGCATAAAATCTGAACATGTGAAGGTAAATATTTACTTGTATTAAAAAAAAATCACATACACTGTCTTATTCAAATTTTTCATTTAGCGCGTTAGCATTTTTGTAAACTTTGAAAACATTTCGTTCTCTTAGCTTCCCCTAAATGATCAATTCTAAAACCCTAATTTATTTGGCTGTTTTTGTAAACTTTCAGTTGGATAAAGTTTAACATCTCTGTCGAAGTTTTGGCCATTGAGGTTTATTCTGTAGCGAGAACGCATTGCTGTAGAACAGCAGAAAACAGCTCAAAAATCTACCGATGTCCTGCGCGCTGTCTGTCCGAGGCCTACAGCGGTAAATTGGGCAAGAATAAGGAGCACAAACTATAAAAATCCATAAAACTAAAACCATGAGTGAAAGGTCGGTAAATTTACACAACCCGACTCTGGGTTTTGACTTGTGCCTGGCTTCACTTTTATCTTCAGGGAGCGGCAATAATCCTCCAATGAAAAGGGGAAAAAAGACTTGAAAGCTGATTGTCAAGTGAAACATCCAATCTGCTATTTAAGGCCAATTAACTGAAGGTGTCATCACAACAAACTGTGAAAACTTTAAATCTGTTCTTTTAGATTAACAGTCACCAGAAGTACAAATGTGAGAAACATGCCTGCTGAACCATATGCTTTCCTAGACGTACGTCTCAGATGTTGAACCTTCTTGTATAAGTTTTAAAAGAACATTTACAAAGGAATTCAACAGTTCTGATATTGTATTTGACAAATGTTCACTTTATGCACCTCTATTGAAGGAAGCAGCTGTCATAGTACAAAATATGCTGAGCACAGTCATGAAGGACTGAACTTCAGCAGAACAAAACCTTGTAGTACAACTGAATTGCAGATAGCACTAAACATGGTAACACAATAGGTTTTCAGTCCACTCTTTTCGTTTTTCCACTGTAAGAGTGGACCGTGTCTGTGGAGTTGATGATGGAGTCATCAGAGTTTGGTTATCCAGTCCACGTGTGTCTTGCACTGAATACAGTCCAGCAATCCATCTGAATGTGGCTTCATAACTATTTCTGTCAATTGCCTTTTAACTATTGGATGCCTGGGTTGCTCTTGGGCAGCTGGGTTCTCAGAACAAATTCAAACTTCTTTCCACTGAGGGACTTTACCAGCACTGCAGCTTTACCGATCTTGTTTGTGGTGTTCTTTTACTTGATCTCAGTTAACAGCAGTGAAAAAGAAAATATCTGATTTGTAAATCTCACAGTCCTATCTTAACTTATTGTAGTTAATGTGGTCGACGGATGAGTGTGAAGTGACCAGGATTAGAGTAACCCTGTCTAAATTTGAAGTCAGAGTGGCTCTCAACTAGAAAAAGTTAGATTGGTCCCTTCAGCTTGGTCCCTTAGCTCAAGTGTCTTGGTATCTTTGTCAAAAGTGAATGTAGCACGGAACAGAATATGGATAGACGGTACCAGTCTGCTAAAGGGGAAAAACAAGATCCCACATACGAGTGACTTAAACAAGCTTTCTCTGGAGAGTGGCTGGGAATCACTAGGCCTCCTGGGAGCCTCCCCCTGGGGGATTCTCCATGCACATCCAACCCCTAGGCATAACTAGTACCTGATGGAGGGATTGAATATCCCCTCTGGACCTCCCAGAATGAGCTGGAGAGACATTTCTAGTTTTCCCTCCTGAACCTGTTGCCCCTGCAACTTGACTGTGGTTTGGTGGAAGGCAATGGATGGATGGCTGTTAAAGTTGACACAAATCGCCCTTACGGTGGGTATGAAAAGATACATGAATATTGCAAAACATTCTCGGTTAGATGGTTCCTTTTTAAGTCCTTGTAATTCAAGTGGGAGGTATTTGCGATTCTTAAAGTTTGTTGACCTAACTGATGCAACAGAGTATATTTTTTTCCATTCTTTCTGTATCAATTTATTATTATATTATTATTGTCATTTCATGGAAATTTCCAAAACAAACAAGAAAAAAAGAAACATTTTTATCAAAAGACACAACTTTATTCCTGCCTCTTCATGCCTCAAAAACGCCATCGCCAACTCCACTGCAGACAAAGTGCAAAGCCCTACCTGACCTCTGCCTCAACACCACCAGTTTCCAATGAAAATGGTGAAAGAGGCACAGCAATGGCACACAATGTCAGGTGTGACCAGATGGGGCCAATCTGTTTACAGTGAAGGCGGGTAGCGGAGACTGTTGTCCCACCAGGTCTGATACGTGGAGGACGTGCCGGTCAAAATATCAAAACAGCAAGATTAGGTTCGCTCAGTTGGTTGTCAGAGGAAACTGTGCTGGCCTTTTGATGTGAGAGGCACTGCAAGATGAAGCGTCCACAGTCAAACATACAGAGAGCCACTCAAACAGAAAAAAACATTAATCTTTGAGTTCTCACCACCCACTGGATACAAGCTAAGACTTGTCAATGCCCTGCACTACTTGCACTCTAACAGAGAACTAGGAGAGAAGGGAAAACCATGTGATGTGTTGAACACTGGATGACAACCCTAAGAAAGAAGCAGAGTATGCCTAACGGGACATCAGAACACGGTGTTCCTTAAGAGTAGCAATAGCTAAGGTACATGTATCTCAGCCTTTTATTCTAGCCCTCAAATCTCCATTCTGCAGTGGGTCTGCGAGGCCTTCCCCATAACCAATCCCTTCAACCGATATTACAATATCTGTTCAAATAGGTTTTAATAATTTACTTCCAGTAGTCTATATTTTATTGTAGCATCTCTCTTGACTGCTTCCTGTAAAAAGTGTGGATTATCAATGTTTCATCCAATCAGATTTCAGTCTCTATGTGTTGCTAGGGGCAACCTAATTTGTCCAGGGCCTTTCCAATCCATAGAGCAAGCGTACGTTGAACTACACAATATAGGAGCGGAACTGGGTTATTTTTTTTTTGTTTGTTTTTTAACCAATCACTTGTGAAACTCACCTCACAGTCAGCTAGAAAGCTTACAATGATGTCAGAGGTTTTCTCCCCACTGATTGGCCAGCCTCTCAGCAGCCTAAAAATTTTGCTAGCAAAGCTCTCATTAATATTTGTGAATTCATTTTTATTTTATGCCCACAACGGCTGACGAGGAAGGAGAAATTGATTTGGTCTCATGAGTTATTATTTGTGGCGTTACTGTGGAGAACACCACACATGTATCTTTGAACAAGCCAGAATTTATCTCCAATTCTGGTCATGACTACACCTACATCCACCAGCGGACATTTACGACATTTACTGCCGTCCAGTGAATAAAAAGAACACATGTCAGGAATACAACTGAACAGAGGAGTTCATTACCAAAGAATTGGTTCTTTATCTACAGGTGTGGCACAGCTGCAGCTGTAGTGTAGAAGGTGTTTTTTTTAGTTGTCCTCACTGGATTTATTGTCTTCATAATAATAATATTTACTCTGAATACACAAAATGTCCCTCATTATTAATTAGAAGTGGGTTAATTGATTAAGCAAAGCTGCTTATGTTTCACAAAATGTATTTTTGCTACTATTAGTAGTAGTGGCATACTGTTGGAAAGCATTGGCCGTTGCCATGGTTATTTGGATATGTGGTGGGAGCCTGCTGGGTATTTTTACCAGTTCACACATGTGTTTTTGTGTGGGGTCAGACCGGTCAGCTTCATAACTTCGTAGATGTTACTATGGTTAGTAATATAAAAATTATTTTTTAAAAATATATATAGGATGTGTGTTCTACTACCCCTCCGTCTGGTAACTTTGCTTTTTATGTATTTATATTATTCTCTTAAAGTTTCATTCAACAATTATTTGTTGGAAACAACGGTTTCCCAACCTTGGTCCTCAAGACACACTGTTTGCATGTTTTAAATGTTCCCCTGCTTCAACACACCCCATTCAGGTGATTACAATTCAGCAAAACCCTGTAAATCAGCCATCAATTGAAATCATGTGTGCTGAAGCAGAGAAATGCCTAAAACATGCAGGGCAATGTCCCTTGAGGACCAGGATTGAAAACCACTGGTAAAAAACAAAGGATGTGGAAAAAAACACAGAACAGCAGATTAAAATTGCAGAGCATCTGTTTCTCTTTTAAAGGCTTGGAAGCTTTGCTAGACCACTAATAACCTTTTTGAACCAAAATTTAACAAAAAATCTAGAGCCATTTTTCAGAAAACTGTTAATAAAAGGGCGGTTGCGATTTGGTGTTTCTGCAAGATAATGACCTAAAATGCTTCCATGGCAAAGTTCAATAGAAAACCTGTTGATGTGAGGATGAGAGCAGAGAAGGAGAGTACTTAGGATCCTTCTCTCTGTATCCTTCAACCTTGTGGAGTGGTTTTAAGAGAAGAGTAAGTGCTGTCTTACTGCCAGAGAGGGGCGCATTTTACTACTTCAACAAAATATTATTTTAGTCTCAAGGTTTATTTTCTCCCTCTATGTGTTTACAATGTGTGCCATCAGAACTAACTTGGCTAAAAGTTCTTGTGAAAGTCACACAAATGCACAGAAATACACAAATCCCCATAAGTATCAAACTTTGCATGACAGGTTATCGCCACAACAGCTTTTTTTTTTCCTATGTACATTTCCTTTGTTGAAGTCATGTCCATCTAAACAACTGCACTGAGTGTTGCTTTACAACATAAGTCTTTCCTGGGTTTACTTGTGGATAGAGACTTCATGGGTTTCTCTGGTTACTGCAGATTCCCTACAGAATCGTCGGTGTGTTCTCTGAACTAATAAAAACAACGACTTCAGCTGTGTTCAGATGAGTAAGAAAGCCATTTATAGTGCTGTAAATGCCAATAACAGCTCTTCATCCACTGTCTCGTTAACCACACACCCATACAAGAATCATACTTTTAGGTACTTTTAAACATGCCAAAAATTTTTACACTAAATTAACTCATGCACAACGCAAGTCACATCACAGATGTTGTATTGCTTTTTAGAAATGACTTAATTTGCAACTCTAAAGAACAGCTGCTTGGTATACAAAATACACACACATGCACATAGTATGTCTTTCTATTTTCACAAGGATTTTGCATTCACTTTAATTTATTTGTCATTCATTTCTATAGCCTAACCCCAACACTTACCCTAAACCTAACTTTTACCAGGACATACCGAACCCTAAGCCTAAATTCAATTCCCAACTTAGTCCATAACCTCAGCCCTCATCTGAAAAACAGTGCTTCTTCTGATGGGGCCCAGACTTTGGGTCCCATAAGGAGTGGGTCCACACAATGTAGTTTTTGTTAGAAATATGGGGCCTTAACTGAATGAAATACAAGACCATACACACAGCGAGTTTGTATTTCTACCCATATTAGGACTTTGTATTGGCTTCCATTCACTTTCGTAACTCCATTTATGCCTAACAGACATTTTCCATAACCTTAACCTAAACCTAAATAAGTGGGTTCACCGTATTAGGATTGGTTTTTGGTCCCCGTAAGGTCCGTCGGCCTTCAGAAGGTTAGTAAATACACCAGAAATGGTCCTTATAGTATGACTAAACAAGTACACACACACACACACACACACACACACACACACACACACACACACACACACACACACACACACACACACACACACACACACACACACACACACATGCACACGCATATAATGTTCATGACTTTGCTACTGACTTTGGGGAAGTAGCTTGTCCTTACAGCTACTGCCCCTCTAACATGTTTCAGGCCAGAAACAACAAAGTCATGCTGTCCATCAGCCCAGATTTGGGGACAAGGTGATTGCCTAGAGGGTATTTTTAATTAATGCAACACATATAAGAATACTTGTGAACGAATATATTAAATTAAAGCTGATCTTTCAAATAAGCTTTTAAAACGTATAGCAGTATTTAAATAAATAAACTGACTATGTGCGCTGGTACCAGTGGCTCTCGCCAGATTCAGTTGTACTTGGCAGAATATTTTGCTCTACATATATTTGTGCAGCATGTGCACCGACGCTGTCCCTTCTTTTCTCTCTGTAACTTCAGCTGTCTCACACACTGAGGCGTCTGGGGGTTTGTTAAGAATTCATCTCTAGGGAAACCCAAGGAGAGAGTTGCTGTAGAAAGGAACTGAGAGGTGTTTCCAGGAGCAGAGGGGATTTTTTTCTTTCTAAAGTGAAGTAGACAAGTAGGAGAGGAGGTAAAAATACAATACACAGAGAAAGACGAGAGATTGGGAGGCTTGTTTATATATAGCCACTGGAGAATGAAGTCAGTACCTCCAAATTGAGAGCACTATCCACCTGCTATGTAACAAGCTGATAACAACTGATTTGTGATACGTTTAACTTTGTTGTTGGAGATGAAGTGAAGGTATTTACAGAAAACCAGACAGGTCAACTCATCATCAGCAAAAGGGAATATTGTGGCACAATTGCAGACCTAGCAAGACATGCTACCTACTCATACTGACAAGCCAAGAAGTAAGATAAATATTTATAGAAAAAGCCAAGAGGAGGGATCTGGTGACTCTAGAGGAGCTGCAGAAATCCATAGCTCAGGTGGGAGATTTTACTATATTGACAAGATAACCATGGGCAGCAAGAAGTGATTTAGGATATTTTCAAGATGGAGACGTTAACATATCTTGTGAAAGCTCACAAAGGCAGATTCTACTGAATTTGGAATAAATGAATTATATTCATAATCCCAACCAGAACAGACTGTATGTGAAGTTTTTATTTTTACTTCCTAAGTTCATGCATAAAACATCTTCAAATTTAATTGAGTTCCTTCCCTTTTGCTTGAATGAATTAACCAATAATAATTAACATACATTAACCACTGAAGGAGAAAAGTGCTGCATCCGGTTGTAGCTACAAAAGTTCATTTCTACCTGTAGTCCCCAAAATACACTTAAAAAAATAAAGTATATGAATAAATAATAGTAATAATCATTGGTTGGCTTTTAAATTTTAAGAGTGGTAAGAAGAAAGCCATTTTTGGAGAAAGCCCTAAGACGTTTTGCTTGGAGTTTGTCACAAGGCATTTGTGCCACACTTAGCCTGAGAAAGTAAGTGAGCTTGTTGGACTTTCACATGATAGAACCTGAAATCTTTAATTCCTGTAGTGAAAATAATTTATTGGTTTTTTTTTTCACTCTAGCAAAGTTCCCAAGACGTTGAGAAGAGAGCCGGATCATCACAGATCCCCAGCAATTCAAAATGTAACTAGCTAAGAAAAAACACCCCAATTTCTTAATAGTATTACATCAATAAGAGAGTTTTGTTAAGACATAAAGTGGGGATATTATGAAATATATATACATATACTGTACATATATTCACTTATGCTATAATGATATTCTCTCATCAAAACATACCTTGAGTGTGACTTTGATTCTTTCATGCATGTTTGGAAAGAGCAGAAGCTTCTTAAAGAGACAGAGGCCCAATTTCAAAGTGTCAAATTTCTTTTAAGTCATGTTTTATACATACAGCATTGTTATAATTACTTAAAGTAACAGTTACTTGATTGTGCAATACAATGGCACTATTTGGCATGAAAATATGTAATACCGCCCCTTTAATCCCACAATTTTAGGAAATAAAGTGAGATAGAACTTTATGTGAACTATTATTATGATTCTATATTGCATTGTGATTCTGTGTTTGTTATGATGTAAAGCACTTTGAAATGCCTTGCTGCTGAAATGTGCTATACAAATAAAATTTGATTGATTGATTGATTGATTATATATGTATCTTCACACCAAGGATTAAATTATCTGCACTGATAACATCAGTAGAGAATCATTATAGCAACAAATGATGTTCTGACTAAGACCATGCAGGATTATAACTATGTGCCATTTTATTGTTTTTGTTTATGGTTCTTCTTTTTAGTTCTCAGTGACTTGTGTAGGAAAAGGCTGTGGTCACACCAGAGAAGTAGTAAAAACTACAGTTATGGATAATAAATTTTATGCTTGGTTCAATCCGAATCTAAACTGATTTCTCATCACGGAAAACTCAAATATAATTTGGGGAGAGACAAAAAAAAAAGAGGGGGGTAAAAAAAGAGAGATGCAGGAAATGAGAGCAGAGGCTCAGATTCTTTTTTTCATGCAATAATTAAACCTCCCTTTGAAGTATACACTTTAAAGGCCTCTGATTTCAATTCCCAGTAACTGGATGACTTAAAAAGGCCCCTTGTGTTATTGTTGGTGATGATCTCCCCCGCCCTCCGGTTGCGGTATGAAACGTGGATTTTGACAATTTGTCTGTGAACAAAACATAACTTGTTGCTCCATCACAGGACGGCCACTTCTTTAATTTCTCTTCCGTTGAAGTAAAAAAAAACAAACAAAAAAAACGAGGCGTTTGTTTGTGTTTGGGCTGGGAGAGGCATAGCTGCAGTCAGCCCCTCGGGACAGGAGGGTGGGGGAGGCTCGCCTCCTGTCTCTGCACTTTCATACATTTAACAATCTTCCACCATTATTCTGTTAATTGGGAACCAATGCAAATTTCATGAGAGGTGATTCTTGTTTTATTTGACCTTTAAATCAAAGATAAAGGGACAGGGGGAAAATCAAACGGACGAGCAAGAAAGTGGCCTACAAACAGACCAGAAATTACTACCGACAACAGAATCTAACAAAGTGTGCAAGTCATCGCCAAGCTTTGTTTGTGCGTAGGACTTACATAGGTATTTGTATGTAAATTAACCATTTACGCACATTAAGTTTTTGTTGCCATTTAGAACTGAATGGGAAATTTCTGCCATTTGGATTTTGAAAAGTTCAAACAGATAGAAAGTCCTGAATTTTGGAAGAGAGGTTCTGTTGTCACCTGCAGTAGATAAGTCCAATTACATCTTTATTTTGTATTCATCCAAATTAGCTGGTCATGCAAGCAACTTGCAGCTTGGGGTAGGATGAGAAAATTGATTTGTCTCCTTTTTGATCTCACTTGACCGCAGGACGTGGCTTTTATTGGTAAATTTGTAGTTGAAGCGACGAAAATTGTGGATATTGTTTTCTATCTCAGACTTGTTTCACCGTAGCATGCCACTTTAAAGCGCCTTAAATGCAACAAAAATCTAAATCTACAAGAAGAGTGCAACATCAATGAGACGGTGCCAAAGAGAGGAAAAAGAAAACGTGCTTTTAAGCAAGTGTTAAAAACAGAAAGAGATGGGGGTGGGGGGATTTCCTGACCTCAAACGGGCTGATTCCACAATTTAGGAGTCCGAGCTACAGAGCCTCCTGTGTATTTATTACAGGTGTTTGGGACTGCTAAAAGCATCTGGTCGGGCGATCTAAGAGGATGTGATGGCCCATAAAGGTGAAACAGTTCAGACAAACAAGAAGGGCTAAGACCATTAAAAAAACTTGAAAACAAACAAAGGAACTTTACTAACTGGAGTTACGTGCCCTTGTTTAACCTGCACCAGTTAAAAACCGCAGCAGCAGCATTTTACACCAGAAGGAGTAAAATGGAGGCCAGCTCTGATTTAAAAAGAAAAAAAGTTGCAGTAATCCAGACTTGAGATAATAAAAGTACGCTTTCTCCACAACGTTATCTCTAAACCTTCTGTCGTTTTTCTTGATTTATTTGTCCAGAAATTGATGAAATCTACTTATTACGTTACTCTGGCAGGCAGTTGGTTGAACCTTTTTCCTTTTTAGGGTTAAATAAGTAAAAAGAGATTCAACACAAATATAAACAGCACCACCATGTGGCTTTATTTGTTAAAAAAAAAAAAAAAAAACTTAAAAACCCCAATAAAAGTTAATCAAGTTTATGTGACAAAATGCAAAAAGATAAATAAATAAATAAATAAATAAATTGCTTAGGCTTCGAAAGAACCTAATCAAATCCTGAACTACCGTGACACCTTGACATGTTTTTCTGGACCTGCCTTGTTGGTGCAATTTTATGGGAGCTTCTTTGCCTTTTAGACCTGCAAATTCTTGACTAAAACCGCACTGTAAAATACCAGCATATTAAACATTCATATCCTTTAGAGTAATTTCTCAATAAAACCACCACCTAAAGCGAACCTTCGAATGCGACTTCAAAGAAAACTCTCAACTTAAAACATGAAACACTTTGCTCTTTTCCTCACTTCGTTTACTTTAAGCATACATATTTAAATAGCACATCGGCGCACATGCTCGTACTTCGGTCGTTAGGCGAAATGCCATTGTAGATGCAGGAAATGGTTTCCACGGCGATGTGCGGTGCTTTAGGGCTAGAGAGAGCGACGGCGGCCCTTCAGAGCTCAGCGAGAGAAAACCTTTGGACTTGCTGAGGAAACGGCTGCTGTCTCTCGGTGGTTGTTGTCTGGTGAAGATGCGAGGAGTGAAGCCTGGTTCTGGTTCTGACAGGAACAGGAGGAGAGTAAACGCACATACTGCACGCTGCGTACACTTCCCCATCTCCAGCCGCATGTAGGAGTCATATAGGAGTTTTTCCTTTTGTCACAGATGGAACTAAAGGGAAAAAAAAAAACACTTATAGTATCCATTTACTGTTTCACTTTCAGAACATCCCATACAGAGAAACATGGAAAAACCTTTCACAGCAGCCAGGCCAGCTGACATATGAATTACTTTGTAACTTTTTTTTGTTTTTACACCCTTAGTGGAGTCACCTGAAAGAGATTAAGTTAGCTTTGTTAGCTAAACCAAGCATCAAAAACATCTCTTGCTGAAATTTCAACTGAGCATCAGAAGGGAAGAAGAAGAAGGGATCTAAGGGACTTGAAACGTGTAATGGTTGTCAGTCCCCGGCTAGCAACGTAAAAACTGCTGACCTGCTTGGAATTTCACATTGAAGCTGGTTTACAGAAAAAAGTCTGAAAAGACAAAAAGCTGCAGTGAGACAGTCGATGTTGGAGCCAAAGTGGTCAGTTTGATTCAAGACAACAGAATCAGACTGTCCCAAAGAAATGTTCAGATCAGACCAGGCATAAAAAATTAAAAACTGATGTAAAGTTATATCTAACCTAGACTAGAATAACTAGAATACACAGTCCTGGAAAAAAGGAAGAGACCACTGCACTGAACCTCACCAAAAACCTCCTGGTTATTCCACCAGATATTGATTTCTGAACTCTTCCTGAGTTAAAACTTTAGTATTGTTGTGTCTAAATGAATATGAACTTGTTTTCTTTGCGTTATTTGAGATCTGAGAGCACTGCATCTTTGGCGTTATTTTTTACCATTTCTCATTTTCTGCAAATAAATAATACATTCTTCCTTGGAATTTCAGAGACATGCTGTAGAATAAAAGAACAATGTTCAGTTTACTCAAACATTCACATATAAAGAGTAAAATCAGAGAGACTGATCATTTTAAGGGTTCTCTTAATTTTTTCCAGATCTTTATTCCCCGAAAGTCTTGTTTGTTAGATTAACATGTCAACTTTAAGAAAATAAGAACTTTAAGTTGGTGTTACACACTGACTTGCAGCCACAGATGAAGCCAGTGGTTTTTTTCCCACACTTTAGCCTCCTTAGTTCCAGCTGAACATCACTCAAACACGAAAACCTACCTGAGTGCTAGTGATCCTGTTCATCCATGTATGTGCACCAGTTCTCTGATGGATCCTTCACAAAGCTCAAATGCTTCAACAATGGCTTCAATATGACCCCTCTACCAATAACCAATGAAGCAACATTGGGACAGAGCGGAAGATTAGCATCATGCATGTACAGCTGACTAATCTGCATAATACTGTCATATCAATATGGACCAAAATCAACTGGGTACTAGTATTGTGCACCTCATAAAGTAGCGAGTGTGAAACTATGAGCAATCTTTCTAGTTCCCCCGGCTAGATTCCCTCCAAACATCACTGAGTAAAGGGCTTCCAAGTGGCTCTTTTAGTCATGATTTGTCCTGTCAGCATTGGCAAAATACGTCCTTTGCTTTTCATTTTATGTTCCACTTCGGCTCCCAGACGTCAGCGAGAGGGCGCGACTTTTTAATGTGTCGTAAGAAGTCCGGTTGTAGCTCAAATCAAGTCTCACAGGCGCAGGGAAATCATTAAATCACGGCACTGAAGTCCTTTGATGCATAAAAACGTCAGCGAAATCTTCCTGGTCCTGTTTTCCGAGAAGGCCCGATAAAACCGCTGTTTCTCCAAGGTCTCACTGCGTATGCCCTGATTTAGGACTTAAAGCAGAAAAAATGAAATGTACACTCCTTGATCCGACAGCAAAAGTATCCTTTCATCGGTTATGAGTACATGATGTGTGAATACATCCGCTTTGATGAATGCACAATTTTGGTCTTTGAATATCCAAACTTTGTTCTCACAGGGAACTTTAATCTTAAAAGTAGTTAATTATTATTATTATTTTTTTTTTGCTCTAATGTGACTCCACCCACTCTCTGAGCAACATCTTCTTTTCTGTCAAAATGGTAAAGACACAAATGAAGTTTTTACATATGGCCTGTCTAATGTCTGATTAAATACTACAAAGCTTTTCTAGCCATCAACCAACGTCCGACATAAACTGGTTGGAAACTTAACTGCTGTTTTTATAATAATGGTGGGTATGGGTGTATATATATATATATATAGACATATGTAAACCCAGATAAGATGGAAAATTAATTAACCTGTTTATTTTTGATTTGATTTATTAATGACGGTCCATCTGAAAACATTGTATGAGTTTACGGGGTAGGAGTTCATAAGTTTCTTACTTCTTCCTGCTCCTTTTCAAGCATGTCAAGATTACTGTGGTACAAAAAAATGTGTCTTTTGCCTTCCTTGTTCTTGTGCATGATGTTATACTACTAACAAGTTTGAAATAAATAAATAAATAAATAAGTGGTAGAGCTGTTTTAAATTGGTTTGGTTGGTTACCTGGCCTTTTTAAATAGTAAATGAACTGAACTAATATCATGCTTTTCTGGTCGTGTCGACCACAAAAATAACTAAGGATGCGCTGATTGTTGCGATTATTCGGGTGTGTGAGTGTTGGGTGGGTACGACTCTTCGATTTGCGTCGTTTGAAAAATCTCTGTTGCAATGTCTTGTGATAAAGAATAAAATGTAATATGTAACAATGAAGACGTGCAGAACCACCGAGGGTCCAGCCGGTCCTGGAGCTGAAACTGTCCCACAACCTCGTTGAGAAATTGTGTGAAAGCCACATCCATGTTAGAAAAGCAAATAATTATTGTGAACTCTACCAGTTCCCGCCTTAGTAGGGGCGGTAAGTGAGCAGTGTGCGCACCAACATGATTAATAGCGCTAAGACCCTCCTCCTGGCTCTGATTGGTTGTTTCTGACAGTGGCGTTTCTCTGCATTTCATACTGAGAGAAGATGACAGAGCAGCTCCATTTTTTTTCACAAATTACCTACATCATACTATAGTGTCACGACACAGTGATAGTTGCAACAAATATGTATAAAAACATATATATATATATATATGAAAAGAAAATTACATACTGCAGCTTTAAGTGAGGGCCACCTGTTTGACACCAAAAAACCTTTATAGAATAAATAATTTTACTGATTTTAATTCACACCGCTATGATTTTGAACTGTTAATAATTGGGTTACACAGAATCAGCAGCAAATGTATTTTAGAAATATATTTTTTTTCGACAAAAAGCAGCGACTGACCCGAGTGGTGATGTTGGATTGTGATCGTATTCAAAATAATTATGCATCTGTTTTTGTGTTCATCTCAGATCTGTAAAATTTTAAGATTTTTTTGTTTTTTTGCACTCTTGAGTCGTCTTTGCTTAAAATCAAAACACATTCACGTTTGTTTGAGGCAAACAGAGCATTTCAAAGCCAGACGGTTCTTTTTCGAATGCAGGACTTTCCAGGATGTCGTGCCGGAGCGCTACTCGGTAATATAGGTACATTTATTTTGTGTTTTTTTTTTCTCCACTCTGTGGCTCTCTGTCCACGCCTCTCAGCCCCCCTCAGGTAAAGCAGCGGTGACAGCTATGAATCTCGGTGATGAGGTTTCTGGGCAGGTCCAGGATTATCTATGGGCCGGGGCCGGTTGGAAGGGGTCGCGGATGAGAAACAACATAATATTTTCGCTGAATTATGATTGCTCCCTGCAGTTGAGTATCCTGAAGTGTCTTTTCTCATCACCTTTGTGATTACTGCAGCAGGGTTGGAGAGGATGTTCAGAGGAATCTCCAAGACGTAGCAGAGATATAAATTAGTTTTTCGCACGTCAAGGACCGACGCCTCAGTCGGGGTGTGCAGACGAATGATGATGGTTTCCTGAGTGAACGGAGCCTGGTGTCAGAGGCGAATTACAAGATGGCTGTATGTTTGGCCAATGAGGATCTCCCTCAAATCAACTTCGTACCAATCAAGAACATATGCAGAGGAATTTTAAAACATAATTCTGTTTAAGATGTAGTCTTGTGCTACAGTACGTAGTTGCTTGATGTATTGCATCTAAACCAGTCTCCTTTCAGGTGGGAAGTGATGATACAACAGTGTGCACGTTGCAAGCTGTCTAAGAACGAGGGCCGGTAAAACTGTTGCGTTAACTGTTTTTTTTAATACTTTTTAAAAAAATTAACGCAACGATTCATTTGTCAAGTGCCCCGTCTGTGTTGCCGTACCTCGCTTCCGTATATCAGGGCCCAAAAATTGAGAAACTTTGAGATTAAGTTCAAAAGATTTTAAGAAAGAAAAAAAAAAGTTGGAGATTTCAGATTTCAAAAGTCGAAGGTTTTTGACTTTGGAAAATGTTCAAACTCGTCTTTCCAAAATTATTTGAGAACATTTCTGAGATTAATCTCAAAACGTCTGTCTTTTGTCATTTACGCCGTTTTGGTGGACATTTACTAAAGTCGTCGTACTTCTGTTTGCTCTGTCAAGCTAGCGGCGGATAAAGAGAAAGGCACGCTGTTAAATGGTCTGTTTCACATTAAGTTTAATGGTTTTTTCTTCGAGTAGCTAAAACTGGTCGATCTGTAAACATGGCTGAGGGTTCAGGACTGAGGGATGTGATCTGGTTTCAAAACAAAGCAGAATACTCTGAGATTATAAATTGCAGTTCGCACTAATTGATATCGTTTTTCAAACAGCGAATGTTCTAAGCTAAAAAAAAAAAAATGTTTGTAATGCCTTTTAGTTAAGTTATATTCTGCCTTTTTTATGCCAAATTTATTTCAACACTTCTAAACTGAGTAAAAAGAAAACAAAAACAAATTCCTTTTGTCACATTCTTGCCCTCATTGAAAACTGAATCCGTCTTTATTGTAATTTTCCTTGAGAAGCGATTAATCGCCGATAAATTTATAACCGGTTTGCGATTATTTTGTTGATTTTTAATAAAAGCCCTATTCCAAAAACACACGCTATTTTAATGTGTGTTTTGAAGGATTGTCCTGATATTTGAAACTGCCTTCCACACACAAGCCCAACTCATTCAGGGGGTTAGCTAAAGAGCTCGACTATCTGGCCAGAAAAAAACAGGAAGAATGCAAGCAAGGTGATGGTAGGGTCATGCTGAGGGTCTGTTTCACTGATAGTGCTCAGTGGAAAAATATTTAAAGTAACTACAAGAAGATATTCCAAAACACAGATTGAATAATTTTCTTCAGTTGCCGCGATCGCAAATACATATTTTTTTGCGTTTTAAGCAAAACGTCCAATAATTCCCGTTTCCAAAATCCCTACTCATTACTCTGGTAATTCAGCAAAACCAACAGATGCACAAAGATCCAAACACAGACACTCATGTACAGAGAAACCCAAGAAAACAAACAAAAAGAAAACAACCCAGTGATGCAACAAAGTAGCAACAGCTAGAGCAGCCCTCCAGTGATGAATGTGGCGGCTTTGGTCCGGGTGCCGACAGAGAAAAGGGTTTGTGGACGATTCAAGAAGAGGTTGGTGGCATCATGCCCTCAGCTGTGAGGCAACAGACGACGTTCTTCAAAGTTGACCACCGCACAGCGGTAAGCTAACAGAGGTTAGATGAGACAGGAAGATCAAACCCGGGAGTCAGATCAGCGATGGTGGCAGCATAAAGCATAGCTACTGGGAAACGTAAAAAACAAAAGAAAAACATTAGAGAGAGGGCCACAGAAAGAGATTTGAAAAGTTTAATAAAGCCAAGTAAATTTAACAAGGATCACAATTTGTCAGGGTTTCAGTGACCGGCAACAAGGCAGAAAAGCTTCACGAAAAGGTGCAGGGATCAGAGAAGCTGCTAAGACGGGAGCTACTTCTGAAATAAGAAAGACATTAAATGTAGCGGACGCAAGCGAAAGAAACATCCCAAAGAACAGAGACCGATGAAGGATTTCCTAGTAGGTCTGTGGCAACTCCGAGTGCAGCTAAGGTTGGCAAAAAACTTATAAAACGATGCAGGTTTAAACTGAATAAGAGCAATGAGGATTCAGTAAACAGTCCAGACAGAGGACGTGGGGTCATTTGTTTGTTTGGAAAGTAAAGTGCGTCTTTAAATATTTAAGACTAATTTGAGCAGGTGAGCAAATTGTTGGGGGTGGGGGGGATTATTTTAAGTATATTTTACTCTACCACTGTCCTCTCTCGAATATTTCCATTGATTTCTCTCCATTTGCAAGTACCGATGCCCCCCATTGGATGTGACATTTGTTCCGCCGTCCTTCACTGCCCAAAAAGGCAGATAGCTGAAGGACAACAGATGGGAAATACACCCTCACTGCAGATGATCAGAACTGGTCTTCAGTTTTATTTAAAAAATACTGCAACCCATGTATTTATTTATTTTGGATTTGATTTATGCTTCAGTAAACATACCCAAGTGTTTAAGTTCTGGTCAGAAGATTACATGGATTCACAGGGAAGGTATTGTATTAATTTGAGTCATTTTTCACATGGAATAAATATACAATACACAACTTCAATAATTTCTTAAACACCAAAAACAGGGACACAATTCTGGATTTAAAGTGGATTTTCGACATACAGGCTCAGGTATATATTTACACCCCAACTTGTAGTAGTTTAAATGTCCGATAGGAAGCTGTTAAGAAATCTATTTTCTTTTAGAAATTAAGCTTCTGGCATATATTTCTGATTGGAAATGTAATGAACAAATCTTGTGAGCAGAGTTGGTGACGCTCATTTAAAATGGTTGACTTCTTGGCATGGACGTAAATTTTAAGGAGAGTCCCCAGTTTAGAAGAAACTTGATGTTTATCCGTTCCTAAGATGACTATGTACATCTAGAATCCTTGTCCTGTTGAAATACGCAATAATGTCCAAAATTTCTATCAACTAATCAAAATGGACAACCGGACCAATCGGCAAACAGAAGAAGCTGTGAATGACGCTTTCAAATACTGAATCGACGTTGACGGCCGCCTCGTTCGGCTCTGCGCTTCTCTATTCGCGGTGAAAAACGGTTTTTAGACGCAAGACGGAAACATGAGGTTCCTATTTTAATCTCAAACCAACAAGCCAGAGTCGAAGTTTGGACACGTTTTGTTGTTCTGACAGAACACAGAACATTTAAAATGAAACATTTTAAATGAATTTCCATAATAAAAATGCCCAGATATCCAGGGAAATTATCTCAGAAGCTTGTTGATGCTGCACGAAGCAACACACCTTTCTCTTCTGCTCGTTGAGTGACATTTATCCAGAAATTGGTGGATGACTCTTAACGGTTTAAATAATTCATGAATGAAAAAAATAAAAAATTTCATGCCAGTGACAAGCGGACATACACTTTTGACCTGGGCTGTAACCGAATGTGAAAAAGCACACAGTATTTTTTCATACTCTAAATCAGAAACCCAATTCCAGCGGAAACAAAGGAGGAAGGGAAGGTATTACTGGAACGGTGCCATCGTTCCTGCAAAAATAATATATATATATATATATATATATATATATGTGATTTTGGAAACCAGTCATTGTGGCCAGGATTGTCCTTTCCTGCAGATAATCTCAGACCAGCATGCGCACAAACAATTGTTCACCCTTCCACAGATTTAGAGTAAAAATAGAAAAGAATGCAAGGGAATATTTTTATTCCATTTGTCAAACTACTCGTTCAACGGACCCATTCCTTCGTCTGCCCACACAGAGCAGCTTACATAAACGACTGCAGCGGCTCGGCCCACTCAGTGTTTCAGAGGGCAGTTCACAAGTAAGAGAATTAGAAATGCATGGATTCTGTAAATGACCTACGTCTCGGAAAGAAATGTTAACACTTGGTTCGGTCTTCGGTAGACTCTGCAGAGCTATTTTCTGCACGTCTGATTTCGTGTCGACGAACCCGGGAGGGAAATACACAGACGAGGATTTTTGATTAAGACTAAAAAAAAACTTTAAATTTAGAAATGAGCTTTAAGTGCTTCAATTTAAGTTAATTATTTATTCTTTTGAGCCAAACGATTTTAGAATTAATCATTCCCTGTGAACCCCCCTCCCCCCAAAAACAACTTATTGAAAGAAAACATTACAGAAGAAACACAGATTAGAGCAAATCAGTTGTCCTGGTTCAAACGAGTAAAACAATTCTCAGAAAATGTAAAGCTCATCACAGAACACATATGAAATATAGGCCAAATTTTTTATTCTTGTTGCGCTTTTATCGTAACGTAGTTCACTGATGGAGTGACACGTACGTTAGAGGCAGTATTAAAAGGTTTTAATACATCCAAGATCAAACATCCTAAGTTTTCCGATGCATCAATACAGGAAAAATTGTAAGAATAATAATAAAAAAAATTAATCTATTTACACATTTCCATTAATTGAGAAACTTCCCTGCCTAAAAAACCTCAAAGGTGGAACTTTTAAATATGGATCAGTTGTTACAAATATGCTTTAGTTGCTAACCTGAAAATGTAAAAACAGCCTTAGCTGATTGACTGATTGATCTTGTGAAAAAAAACAAGTTAATCCAATGAGAATGTTGTGAAGATCAGACGTGCCAACAACTTTATTTCCATCATTACAAAAAAAAAATAATTTTTTTAACACCATGGTTCCAGGACACCAGAAGCAACACAAAAGAAAAATCCCACAAAGCGCGTTTAGTTTTCCAAATATTTTCTTCACTCCTCTTCAATCCATACTGCATCTTCATCATCCTCTGCCCTGCTCGTCCTCCTCAGTTAGCATTTTACTTAATAAGAAAGCTGAAAAAAAAAATGTAACTGTTATTGAGAGGACAGACATACAAAACACACACAAACATCAAAATTATAATTTTTTTCCTAAAACTGTTTGTGAAAGCAGGTAATCAGGAAAATTTGCTCAAATGTCTGAAAATACTCTGGCATTTATTGAGGGAAATGAGAAGTAACAAACTCGCCAATGAATATTTCGAGGCCGTGGGCCGTTCAGGATTCAAAGCATGCGCTTCAATCATACAAAGGAAGTAGCAATCAAACATAAATAACATCCATTTGAAATGGCACTGCTTAATATAAGCAGCGCTAAAGTGCAGCATCTAATCTCAGGACTGGAAAACTGAAAAAAAGAAAAAAAAAAAGGCTTGCATGCTTCATCCCCCTCTGATCTCACAAATAAATGAGGAAAGTTTTGAGTCGGTTAAAGTTGGAAAACTAAGTAAATCGTCGAGTTTGACGTTCTTCTAATTTCTGCTGCAGTTTCAGGACTTTAACATTTTTTAATTCTGTAAAAAGGGAGTAAACAGATGACGTGGTGTCTATAACAGAGGGGCAAAAAGTCTTTAAGGCTGGTTGATATGGCTGAAAATCCCATCACAATGCAAGCATTTCATATCAATCGATATTTATAATTATTGACTAGTTTTTTTTTTCCCCACATTCTCAAGACGTACTTCATATGGACGGCACTCTGTCCGCAGACTGCTCACATTTAATGTGAGAAATTTCTTAATTTCCCACAATCCAAAGGGATTCTACTAGCAAGCCCGATGAGCTAGCCGGCCGTATAGACCCGTTTCTTCTCCACCAGGACGCAGCAGTCATACTACAGCGCTGACTCTCAACATTATCAGCTTGGTGTTGCATACAAAGCAGTTTGATATGAGCGCTGTTTCCTGCAGAGAAGTTTCCTATAAAAATGTGCTGTTGTTCAGGCTTGTCCGGCGAACCTAAGCTTTGAGTCTTTGCGGACCTCCAAGGAAGTGAAGTACGCCCAAATATGTTGGGGGGGTAACATGAAACTGCTACTGCGCAAGTTGCTCAACAGGGTGCTGCTAGGCAACCAAAGAGTGAATGAGTTAGTTGACGCCATCAACATTTCTTAGCTTAGCCGTGAGAGGCTGAGCGTCTAATGTTTCTCCTGAGACTACATCCCCCAGAATGCTGTGCGTTTCTGGATTGGAGTTCGGTGAAATGATCCGACATATTTTCTATTTACATTGATCACGAGTCTGCCGCGATATTTGTCGTTATTGTTGTATTGCCCAGCGATACGAAAGCAGTTCTATCTTCCATCTCAAGCTGTTTGTAAAACAAGCAAAAACAAATCTCCACCAGTCACCTGTGCTACCAACACTACAGTGTAAAACTAACATCTGAGTTACTCCCAAGGTAGTCGGTAATAGTTACGGATTTTCATTGGATATGAGGGAATGCATGAATCACACGGCTGCAGAAATTCACAAAAAAATGTAGCAGGACAAATATATATGAAAAACAACAACTGAAAAACAAGATTCAAGCCTCTGGAAAAATAATCACTGAGCTCTGCTGGAGAGCACTTGGCCTCCTGAAACTCACTAAACTCTACAAGTTAGTTTCAGCATTTGGGAGCCGTGGGTGCAGCACTGTAATATCCTGCTCAAGTGGCGATGAATTGAAGACAGACTCTGCAGACCTGTAGAGTATTTTCTGTCACACATTAAATCTTTCTTTTCTTTTTATGTGGCCGTGACCTTTAGCTAAAGGTGAGGCCAAATTGCTGCTGTTCTGGCTCACTAAGCCACAAAAAATGACTGTCGACACATTTCCAACATTTTCCGCCTTTGGAAAACATCTATTGGCCGATGACTGCTAAATGAGTCGGCTGAAGAAGAATAAACGGTGAAAACGTGATAAATGTACTTCAGAACCGATGCGGCAAACACTGAATGCAGCTAAAACTGCTGATTTTATTGAAACACTGCAATCGTTTTGGGATTCAAATTATTCAGCTTTGCATTTAAATTTGAATGTATTGTTTGTTTGCACAGAGTTGGAATGAAGGAATTTGGTCCTATAGTTACCTGTAGGGGTATCCGTGGTACTTGGACCTAAAGATGGAGAGCAGGAAGCTGAAGAAAAACACCACCAACCCGAGGCCAACCAGGCAGATGACTATGCAGAGGGAAAACAAAATGTCAGAAAAAGTATATTATAAATCACATGGAAGGGGAAATGATTATGGAGGCTTAAAGTAAAAATCTGTACCATTACATTTCAAGTAGTACAGTGAAATTCAAAATAACAGAAGATGCAGCATGTGCAGGCCTTGGGGAAAGTCCCTCTGATCAATTTAGATTGCACTTTTATGTTGTTCAAGTGCTCGACATAATACTAAACTTACAAACCCAATTTCACCAAAATGATTTCAATCTCGTGGTTTTGGTTGCCGTTTTGTGATCAATTTAAGAATAAAAAACAGTGGACTCTTGCCTATTCTAGGTTCAGTGTTCACGGACTCATCTCTTTGTGGTTAATGCGCGTTTCCAAATTATTTGTGGAAAATCTCCCTATTTATGGATTTTTGCTGTTCAGAGAATCTAACATATTCCAAAGAAAATGCAGCTTGGGAAGCTGGAAGATTTGCAGTGTTACTTGACTTTGGTTTTTGTTTGCAAAGCAACCTTTCCAGGAGCGCCATTCAATTTCCAGGAGATAAGACTGTAGACGTCATCGTCTGCGGTAGTGCCAAGACTGTTTCCGTAGCATCTGAAGGTATATTTGGTGTTTGAACAATTGGAATAGGCACTTATACCCCCTTTCCTTTATAGGATTTCAAGTATTTGTGGGTGATTCCCAACTCCTGTGAGTATCAGGCTACAACAGAGGCAGTCAATTTTCTTTTTGATTAATATTTCTCCAGGGTGGTTTTTGGTCGTGACTAAGCTACATTAGCACTCCATGTGGCCGTCACAACGACTGACCACAGAACACCAAACCAAGCTCATTCCTGTTCTTTGTTTATGACAAAAGACTCTGACTATATTGGTATGAAACCGGCTTTAGATCTAGGCCACAGTATCAATAGTAACAAAGTGATGTGTAAAAAAGGTATATTCTGAAATAATCAACTGAATGTGACAATATCATGTGAATAAGCTCTTCATCTAGCCATTCATTTTCTGTACCAGCTTAAGTCTCGTACAGGCAGGGGCGCCGTATAGGGGGGGAAAGTTATGACAATTTCAAGGGCCCTTGACCACAAGGGGACCCACCACATTTTTTTTTTTGTTGTTCATAGAAATAAAAAAAAAATGGGGCCCTGACAATTACAAAATTAATTACATGGTGTTTTCCAAAATTGTTTTTAGTAGTAAAAATTAAATGTTACCCCTCCCAGACCAAAAAGTACACATTTGCCCTGAAATGGTTTGTTCCTGCTTGGAGCTTGACGGTGTTCAGCAGCAGTCAGTGGAAACAAGAACGACTGTGGCAATAACTATGCTATCCTAGAAAAATAATAAAGTTAGGTTTTCAAAATATATATAGAGAAAGGGGTAAACGTGCCAATTTATAACCCAGTTTTTCTCAGAGAGGTGGGTAGACTGTGTGAGATTATCAACCATTCAGCATAATTAGTTTAGCTACAGACTGTTTGCCTCCATTTCACTG
This sequence comes from Xiphophorus maculatus, assembly GCF_002775205.1. NCBI lineage: Eukaryota > Metazoa > Chordata > Actinopteri > Cyprinodontiformes > Poeciliidae > Xiphophorus > Xiphophorus maculatus. Next base: position 24,774,021 of record NC_036447.1, on the reverse strand, counting down.
GCATTTAATGAACGAAGGAAAGAAATTACCAACATATTCATATAACTTGTCTCTGTACCTTTTACCACTTAACAACAGGTGGTGGAGGATATTGATTGTTTTCACAGATTATCTGTCTCATAACAAACTGTCACTACACGGTGACAGCTTTAACAAATATGGAGAAAACATATTTTTTATTAAAGTTATATACTGCAGCTTAAATAAAATGCAACTACATAGCATTTTTTGAGAAGTCTGGATTGTGTTATGTATATTTTTTACGTTGCCAATGACTGTTGCTCGTGGGAGAAAGTAAATATTGTGCTATTTATCAGTATTGGACTAAAGAAAGCAAGGCAGTTGCCAGCCTTTAAAATTGTGACACTTTTGATGGATCAGACAGACTCAAAAACATTGTAACAGCAGCTGCGTGGGGGGGCCTAATTTAATTTTTTGTCATGGGGCCCCAGATTCTTGGCGGCGCCCCTGCGTGCGGGTTATACAGAGACTGATCCTACAAAGATCAGAAAAAAAAGAATCCACAACGTTTTCAAGCAACTCCTGCGGCTGCATTCAGACTGTAACAAAACACTTTCTAAATATGTGGAGGTATAGAAATGTTTCTAGCTACAGAGAACAGACTGTACTCAGATTTATACAGTAATGGCTTTAAATATATGGCTAAAAACTGAAATACTTTATGAAAAACTGAATTCAGTCAGTATGTAGAGTTGGTCTCTGACTGAGGAGAACAAGCAGCACTTAGCAGTTACCCACAGCTCCGACAAACTAAACTGACTTTCAGAGAAACTCTCAACAGGAAAGGCCTGCTGATTACAGCGACAGTGTGAATATGTTTTAAGATCTCAAATATATGTTACCCTCTAATGACCTTGTTTTTTTATTTGATTATGCACCGTAAGAATACTTAACATTCAACCTAAAAAGCTGAAGCACAAACCTCAAGATTTCAGTTTCAATTAACCGCATTTTCAAGCTTTCAATTTGCACAGCGCTATGCAGAACTTGCAGACATTCTAAAGTCGAGCGTGGCAATTACAAGACAAAAACCTGTGATTTTTGGATACTGCGGGGCATTAATCTGGGTGCTTGATTTCAGGCTAAAGGCGTTGGTTTTAATCATTTCACTTGCATCAGTGACAACAAGTGCTGATGCAACGCTCTTTGATCTCTGTTCAAATCGAGGCCGCTGGCAGGGCTCAGACGTGGAAACACCGACGGCGTCCTCGTCTCCTCGCGTAAACAAACATCTTAATTTACCCGACCACACAGTCCGCACCTGAGTGACGCCGCACACCAACAGCTGAACTAATTAACATTGATAATCTTATTAAAATGAAATGTCTGGAAACAGTTGGTGGTTTTATTGATTTACGGGAACCGGGAACACAGTTAGCAATTCAAATCCGATCCGTTCAGTAAAACTCAGTTTGACTTGCAGGGCTGAGAAATTCAGAAATTTTCCTCTTTTTCTTTTTTTACTTTTGTAAAATCTGAGGCTGAACAAAACAAGACATTTTCCATTTAATATGGTACATATTTGAAGTGCTTGGGGGGGAAAAAAACAAACACCTTTTGTCCTGCCTAGCATTTCCTCTACACCGGGGGGTCGAACTAATTTTCATTTTGGGCCACATCAAAAATCTGAATGTTCTTAACATTGTTCCAGAACGTATTGATAAAACCCATTAAACTCCTAAAATATCAACAAACAGATGTTTGTTTCAGCATTCAGTAAGTGTTTCTTAAAATGAAATAATAAACATCTTTGCACACTGGTCAGTCCATCCAGGATTTTGTGATTGTATTTATTTTTATAAAATCACAAATCTTGTGGTGATAATTTAGAAATATTTGTATGGAATCTTTGCGATATTTGCACAAATGTATGACGTTAAATGTGACTTTTTATTAATCGCAGTATCGATCACTGACTATAGCTTGACCTCAAGAAAGACTGAGGCAGCAGTCACTTTTTTTGGCCAATTTTGAGAAAATCTTTTTAGTAAAAATTAGAGAAAATTGTGGGGATCTGTTGATTTTGTGTGAATTTGGCATGAATGTTGCAGATTTGCAAAAAACTGTAGGGACTTATTGATGTAATTTCTAGTCCAGAGGGCCACATGAAAAGCTACTGCGGGCCAGATTTGGCCCATGGGCCTCAAGTTTGATGCGTTTGCTCTACATGTAATTGATTTTGGCGCACTGCCACCGCAAAATAAAAGCCACCCCGTCTTCAGAATGAAGTGTGATTTTTGTATATATGTAGTCATCATTTGTGCACTTGCACTAAACATAATCATGTTACACATTTAAATATCATGAAATACTAAAATTGACTTTATTTTTAAAACCAACACTGTTGGCTCCTGCCTGTCTTGCTGTGACGCTCGCTACTGGGCGCTGCGCTGCTCTGAGGAATGAAGTAAAACTGGAGGCGGTCTGAAGTAGATGGAGGGAAAAGGCAAAAAAAAAAAGGAATGTTACGTGGAACTAATTTTTAGTTCAAGCCTGTGAAAATGACCCATTAAAAATATGACTCAATAAAAATATTGATCCTAGAGGAAACCCTGCTTTCATTTCAAGATCCCATTTAGCTTGAAAAACAAATACAGTCTGGATTAAGCTTCCTATCCTATAATAAGGTTTCCACTCATCTTTATCAGGGTTGCTAAAAACCAAAAAACAGCTGTGCAACACTAATTCACACACATAAAAAAAATCATACTCAAATACATAAAATACCTAAAGGTGCTCAAACTTCAATTCCAGCTCGTCAGATTCAGATTAAAACACTGCTCTATTAAAGTTACTAACCTTTTAAAATGCCCAATCATAATCTTTTCAAAAGCCTCTAAAACCTCCTCAGCTCAAGTCCTTGTCACAGTCCATGTTGTACAGGCTGTAAAATATAGATATGTATATATAAAATCGTAAATGCATGCACATACCCTCGTGCGGCGGTTAATCCTCAGGGAGCACCGTGTTGAATTTAACTGTCACCGCCAACAGATACGGCTAATCAGGGATTAGGATGAGTGCCTCTCTTGAAGACCAAACAGTGAGATGCGTTGGCACCGCGTGTGTGTGTCGGAGTGTGTCATTTAGTGTCAGAACAAAAGATTTGTCTGGAAAACCAAAGTAGTGTTTTAGTGTCAACCTCAACATAGGCAAAGCTTTTATAGTTTGCATGGCTCAAGCGTGTCAACAATAACACGACGAGAAATACATTTGTGTGAGACTGCGATTCCATCAATATAATTAAAAATTGATTTACTTAAAAACGTTATTTTTGTTTTCTCAAATTGTCCATTTACAGGCTGTGCGTATCACGAGCTGTTACATTAGGGGTTCTGCCCATGTGTTTATGTGCTGCGATATTTTCGTAAAGTGCCAAGTGGCAGATTCCTCTTTGCGAGTCGCAGATGATAAAACTGAGCATGTATCTGAGCGTAATGCTCTGAAATGCGCACATGCAAAGCATTTAAAAATGTCAGGTTATTTAAGACCCTTGGCGAAGTGACGAGCTGTTCAGACTGAATCATTTCCTTCACCGACAAAGAACATAATCCCTCTTTTGACTGTATGACTTGGCTCAATCTAAATCATAACATACGGGGCCATTAAAAACATTAGGAAAATCCATAATTATATTAGGGGAAGCATGTCTCATTAGGAGACAAATGGGAGGCGACTGCAATGCTAAATTACCCTAAAAGAACTTGTTGACGGTATGCGCTGTTTTAGTATGCACATTTTGATTTCGATGTGGCTGGAAAAAAAAAAATCAAAGCATTTTGTTCTCATAACATTAAAGCTGAGATGTATAGTAAATCTTTTTGAAAAAAGGAGGACGTCATAGTAACAGTATAAGTTAGATTGACATCAATATCGATGAAATGCATAACATGCCAGTCCTTCAAGGCTATAATGAGCTGCTGAGGTTCTTTAAGAGTATTTTGAGCCCAAATGTCCAATTACTAAAAATACTTGCAAAAAGTAAAGGAGAAAGAAGAGTTTAAAGTTTAAAACTACTGAGAAGAATATCTCAAGGCTGCAAGACGGACATTCTGGGTTTGCGGGGGAAAAAATAATATCTTACCTGCAGTGGTAGTAGTAGAGATTGATGAGTAAAACTCATGAAGCTGCATAGTTTAATTCATTTCTTGAAATCTTAAGCATGTACATAGTTTGATAAAACCTTCTGCTTATCTCCATCTTTATGTACTTATTCTTAATCTAACTTTTTTTGCTGAGATTTGTCATCTCTGACTCATGCTGTAGAATGACCAATACACTTTCTGTTCATTTGCAAATGTAATAAACACAACTGGCTAATAAAAGCTACAAAGTTAATTTTGTTGTAGTCCAATAAAATGTATTGATCAAATATTGAACCTGTGTCAAGGAACAATTTCTTTGCATGAATAGAAATATTTACATTTGGTAAATTAAGAGTGTGATATCAGTTTAATCTTTCATAAACAATAGAAATCTGTAAAGTATGAACAACAGTAAATATAGAAACCTGAAGATCATCTAGCAGCACATATTTGTTATTAAATCTATTTTGGACTTAAACTGAGATTTTCCCCTTACAGAGCAGTTTCTTTTATTTGGATTCTTCTGTAGAAAAGCTAACACGATGTATAACTACACGTGTATGCTTGCATATGTAGTACGGCTAACAAAAATGTAGCAAAACTGTTTCTCCACAGTACTTGAAGCCTACCTTTAAACGTCTCAAAAGCTCTGTGTCGTTTTACAGACCTCAGAGAACGTACGGTGTGAAACATCAATGATTCAGCGCATCAAAGGAAACTCGGGATATAAAAGAGGAAGTGGAAATGTTCGTGTCTGGGTCTATTTTGTGATTCCGGAGTCAAACACCTGCAGAGAATCTTTAGCCTGGTACAGGCGAGGTGTCACTCGCATCTTCAGAGACACGGCGCACCGTCTGCTTGCCATCATTTTTGGAGAAGTGTTCATGCTGCAGCAGGATAATGAGGCCAAATGCACCTCAAAGCGGTGCAAAAAAAAAAAAAAGAAAACACAACTTGAAGATCAAAGACGACCAGGGAGAGGCTTTAGGATTTTCATTAACTGGAGTGCAGCAACTATAAAAAGCAGGGAAACTCTAAAGAGATAAGATCTGCATCTTCATTTCTTTTTGTCTTTTTTATTATTTTGACTCAAACTGCTGAAATTTGCAGCTGGAGACAGCTTTTACAAGGTGGAATAATAAAGGTTCAGTATCTACACCACTAGACGTTTCAGAACTACTGCTTGTTCTCATTAATCTCTAACTTCACTACACATAAGATGATTTATTTAACGTATGTTTTTCTCTTAGTTCTGATCATTTTGGCTTATCATCAGAACTAAGGGCTGGGCCATACGGCCTAAAAACCAACATCATGATATACTGAGCGGCTAAGAGAAACTGAATTGGTGAATTCAGTTACTTTTTTGGAGTTTTATGTATTGAATTGCACCTGCCTTCAGTATATCACCAAATAAAGCAGTGGCAGCAACGTTGACTTTATCAATACTACTGAATTTATTTAATCTCATCTGACAAGAATCAACATTTTATTCAGGAGGTGATATATATATATATACTGGTATATATATATATACTGCTCAAAAAAATAAAGGGAACACTTAAACAACACAATATAACTCCAAGTAAATCAAACTTCTGTGAAATCAAACTGTCCACTTAGGAAGCAACACTGATTGACAATCAATGTCACCTGCTGTTGTGCAAATAGAACTTTGTACAGAACAAAGTATTCAATGAGAATATTTCTTTCATTCAGATCTAGGATGTGTTATTTGAGTGTTCCCTTTATTTTTTTGAGCAGTATATATATATATATATATATATATATATATATATATATATAAAAACACAACTTTTAACCTGAGAGTCTGAACTGTAGCTCATGTTGGGATCTTTTGTCTACGCTGAATTTTTTCAATGACGTCTTCACTCTTTAGGCTCCACCATTGTTCCACATGCCCCTTTAATAACAGTCTGCATCTGAGGAAGTCCACTTACACATTCTGTATCTCCCATATGAACTGTTAGAGCAAATAACAGCAGGTAACGCTGCATAGCAGCACTCAGCAGTATGTAAACTGTATTCCAGGGACTTTAAACCCACCTCTACTGATTACACCAACAACAGGTATTTATAATAAACATATCCAATTTCAGAGCATATCTTTATGTAACAGGCATCAATAGATATTTAACAAACGTTAAATGGCACTTTTTTCAACTTTAAAAAAAAACAAAACTCAACCAAGATAATCTGAACTGTGTTAAATAAAGGTTGAAGATTGATACCACTAAGAACCATTTGTCCACTATAAATTCTAGGCGAAAGTTGTACACCCAACATGTATCATCTATAGTCTGTGCGAGTTCGGCCTGATACTGCAGAAAAAGGAAAATGCTTGAGGCAGTTCATTTTAATTTCCCAGTTTTAACGTCTCAACAAGAACTCTCGGGTAATCTTACCTTTAGGGCATGTGTCCACAAAGCATTTTTTATTTTTTTTTTTTAAGTGGCCGAAAAGCGCTGACGGGGCTCTTTAAAGTGGCTGAACACACTGATTCATCAAGAAGTGTTTTCGCTCACTTTAGAGTTGTCTAAAAAAACACAGTGGGATCGCCACTTGCACAGCATAAAGCTGACCAGGAACACCCAAGAAGATTCATCCTCTTTTCCTGACAAACACACAGCTGAGTAAAAACATGGCCAAGTGAAGATATTTGATGGTATGAATGTTTCTAAGATACAGTCCTATTTAATAAATTGGGATATGTGTTCCGATAGAGTAAAAGTAAATTTAAAAACAACTTTTCAAGACATAAATAATAAAACCTTTTATTAAGCCCACTTTTTTAAGTTAAAATGTTTTTTTTTCTATTAGTCTAAGGTAATATTCTAATGTAAAATTTTGTTTTTCCAGTAGCTGCGAGTGGAAAGTCCTCATGATTAACAGAAATAAAGACTTTAAAGCATTGGTCTGCAACTAATTATTTCACTTTGTGAACCGAGTTACTGAAATAAACATACTTTTTAATTTCTTTCATATTTATTAAATGTTTCTGTAATTTTATTGAAACTATCAAGGCCCAATGTTATACAGCAGAATCTTGTTATTTGTGAGTGTTAGGTTCCACAGCAGCCTGTGAACATCTAAAATGTGCGAATACTTGTTTTAAAACTCTTACATATGTCCATTTTAAGTTGTTCACACACCAAATACACACAGGTGAAATCGTCTTAGCGCTATCGCAGAAGCTAATGTCAGCAGCCTTCCTTATCTTGCTTTTGGGGATCAACCAATCAACTTGGCAGTAAGTGTTTGGGGCTCCTGGATTGGCTGCTTTGCAAACGTCGCCCAATAGGGTCTCAAGTAGCATTGCATCCTCTATATCAACTTCCCAAGCTGCACTTTCAAATACTTTAGATAAGCCCTACTAAAAACAACAAAAAAGGAAATCTGCCAACAGGAGGATTTTACAGTGGAAATGGATACAGTGAAGCTTGGCTACATTAGAAATTGTTGGGACCATTTTCATGTTTAAACTGAAAAATTTATGGAACTTTAGTAAAGAAAATAACAGTAAAGAAAATAAAACTATTCCGTTAAAACAGGCAGGATGCATCACCTTTTCTCTAGATGATTAAATCCACCCAATTTTCAATGGAAACAGCAAAAAGTGAAACATTGATATTCGTCGGCAATGTGTCATACAAATGAAAATGGACTTCTGGTAGTGATCATGAGGCACTGCTAGGTTATTTCTCCAACTTGACACGGTTTATGTTGATGGTACACAGTTTGGATATATCAGATTTCTCCATTGATACTAAAAAGCAAGGTTTGCAACCTTAGTAATGAATATGAAAAATTGAAAACGTAAAATGCTAAAAATTTGCTTGACTTAACTTTCTATTTTACTGTCTTGCCTTGTACTTTCCAAAATTCAAACCTTTATGTTATAACAATTTGACATCTTAACCATCAGGGCTATATTTTACAGCACATAGTGTCTTGATAATTTTATAATTTACCTTATTTTTGCTTACTGGTTTTAGCAAAGTAATAAAATGCAAACATCTGGAGCTTTAAGTTTAGACAAAGCCCTGAAACTATGTTGTGCAAAAAAAAGAGAGAAAGAAACACTTACTCCTTCTCTTGCCAACATCTCCCTTAGAGGTGGCGGCTTCGTTAAGCAGAACCATTCCCATGGTGATCGCAGCATCTGGGAAAATGTTGTCAAGGAAACAAGACACATACGAAGCAAGCTGGAGCTGGAAAAGCAAAATGACCCAGAAGTAACTTTTAGAAATATGGGTCCATGTTCAGCTCAGCTAATAAATAAATATACATAAAACATACATAACAAATCCACACAGTGTGGATACAGTAAATGGACAAGGATATCATGAAGTAATTTTGAAAAAGTGCTTTAAAGGAATTTGTGCAGAAACTTAATCATTTGTTGAAACTAGACCAGCGTAAATTATTTCTGTAGGTTATGGTACGAAATGTTTAATTATGCAACAAACCTCTCTAAAATAAGTGAACTACAAATTTTTTTTACAGTAAAAATAGAAAAATAGGAACAAACTGTGCAAGGGATGAGATGTGTATCCTTTCAGAAAGACAAAATTAGCAATACATATTTTTGTAAAGCTATTTTCTTACATTTTTAAAACCCATTTTGCTCATTTTAACAGTTGAAATTCATTGCTCTGTAATAAGTAAACACAGCATGACTAGTCATAGCTTCTATCCACTGTTAAAATTGGTGCAAAAACTGAGATTTCTGCATGGAAAAAAAAACTGAGTAGGAGCCAACACATCATGTTGATCTGGCTAAAGAAACAACAGATCGATGCAAGGTGAGTGCTGTGACACCCAGATTTAAGGTTCTGCAATGAGGTTAGGAATCCTGCCTAGGATTTCAGAAACAAAATTCATGTCACATCAATGACTCTAGCAGTAATAAGAGCAAGTGTATGTTTCTGTCAAACTCACAACAATTTAAAGAATATATTTAAGAGCCTGAACTACTTTTCAGCTGCTGTTATATCAGATGTGAGAGGCAAGTAGAAGAATTCGTCTCAGATACACAATCCCAGTGCAGCTAAAAGCATTTGTTTTGCTTGGCTTCTGCTTTGTGACATAAGATCCCTGTGAGCAGTATTGCTCTCCTCCAAAAATAAGTCTTCTTGCCAAATCTAGAAAGTTGCGAATTGGTCTTGTTGGTTCAATAACACAGTTGTCCAAGTAACACAGTCTTTACCAGTCTCGAAACTGGTGGGCAAGCCAGCTGGCAACACCGACGTAATAGAAGCAAGAACTAAAAGTACTGAAAGGGGATTCTGGATCTATTTCCCAACTCCCTGTGTTTCCATTACAGAAGTGTGCAAAACATTTTTGATATTCCGATAATGTAAAAAAAAACAACAACAAAAAACCCCTCAAAAACTTCAAATTAGCTGTTTCAATAAAATAAGAAACACAGTTGGAAACCAGGCCACATCGTCATCCTTCTGCCACATCCAGTAAAATAATAATTTTGATATAGCCAAAAAAAAAGACAACACCTCATCCTAGTGAAAACCACAAGTTCTTTCGATATTGCCATGTTTCCATTAAGCAAATTTCATTTTTGTAATTCCAATTTGCGCAATTTTAAGATGAATATGAATGAAAACGCAAATACTGACTGTTGCAGATGTTCCTTTTTATACTAAACAAACTATTTACATTTGAAGAACCAAACTAAATGGAGGACTTTTCTGGGCATGTTATTAAGAACAAAAATAAAAACCATTTTGCAAAGGATAATAGTCAAAAGGTCTTAACACCACGAGCACACCAAACAAAATTTGATGTGTTAACATTTAGAGGGGTGTGTGTGTATGTGTGTGTTTCATCTAGATATGACTGGAAGGCTAAACACTGAGGGTGAACAAGCAAACATTTCTCTGCAGCAAGGCCAACCTTGGACCAGCTATTTCCACTGGGATAAATACAATAGTTAGAAGTGAACGGTATTATTATTGATAGAATAGAAGCAAGCACCAGAGCAGGCACACATGGGCAGACAGGCAGAGAGAAAAAAAATACATGCTGCCAATCCAGTCCACAATCATCCACAGAGTTTTTCACAAGTTGAAGACTTTGGAACAAATCCCCTAAAGGAGGAAATATTAAAGATGAACAATTTGTCTAATTGTCAAGGCAAGTTGGTGTCATTATTTTACAGAACGGACACAGAAGGCGATGCTTTAATATTTAGCAATCCAAAGTTTGAAAGGCGTACAACATAGGAGGGAACTTGCTTTGCGACATGTGTTGGTGAATAAAGGAAAAGTATTGCCAAAATGAGCCTCAGACATGTCAGGGACCTTAAAGTTGCTCTGTGATTAGCATTTTGGAGACCATGAATGACAAATAAGCCAACCAAAGGATACTCAGGAGCAGGATGATGTGAGATTCGGCCACAAACTGAGCCTGGCTGCTGCCGTGGATGTAACTCTGTGGGAAAGAGAACAAGAAAGCAAGAGACAGACGTTAGGCTTGGCAGTGTTATTTTCAGCTGGCAAAGTCTAAGATTACATGGGGAAATTTGTAAAATAAATGTGCTGTAGGAAATTACAAGTATCAAACAGAGCTTTTTTTCCCCCATTCAAAAACCAAAAACTTTTTTATTTTTGGTTTAAATCCCCCCAAACACTGAAACTCTGTTGAGGAAGTTTAATCTTACAAGAAAAAAAAAATTATATGGAAAAATGAATCTTAATCTTAATGCATACTATTCAGGTAAAGAGCCTTCTGCAGTCTACAGAGGTAAATGATATCCCTTTATTCTTCAAGTACGATAACATTGCTTTATGTTAGATAATCTACACTCAGTTGCAGCCAAATGGCATTCAAGCTCTGACTTCATAATATATTTACTCTTAAAGCAGGAAACCGGAATACAGTGTCAAGGAAATGTCTCCTTGCTTTGAGATGATATTCTATAAACCCAGACGGCTCGAGAAATGTTCGTAGAAAATGTTTGTACGTCACTCCATGAATAAATCTGTGCATGTGCTATGAGAAGACGAATTATCCTTCACGAAGCAGTAAGGTCAACCTGAACCAGCAGTGAATCTTACTCGATCATAGAATCAAATCATTCACTGTTCAGTTTGTAGTAGAAACTTGCTGTACAAGATTCACAGCTGATATATTTTAAATAGAGCATTAATGCAATACACAAACCCAAAATACACAAAAAAAAAGATAGTTTAAGAGACTCAAACTACAGTCGTATTCAATAAATCAGGGCTAGACAACATGGCTGAAAAACGTATCATGATATAGGTGTTTCGTATCAGTCGATATTGATCATTTTTGATTAGTTTATTGTTTTAAATATTTGAAATACAACCAAAGTAGTGACGCAACCTTTCCTGTTTTATCCAGTTTTCACTTCATGCTGTTTATTTTTAAGAAGTTATGAGGCACAGTGGTCAAACATCAACAGGCTATTGCTAGGTTACCAGAGAGAGAGAGAAGTGAGTGAGTGAGTGAGTGAGTGAGTGAGTGAGTGAGTGAGTGAGTGAGTGAGTGAGTGAGTGAGTGAGTGAGTGAGTGAGTGAGTGCCACCAAACCTAGCTTAACTGGCCATGAGAGATTGAGCAACTGAAGTCTTGCCTCTGCCTACATCACCCAGAATGCAGTGCGGTTCTTGATCGAAGTTCAGTGAAATGATTGAATATTCTGTCAGACGTATTACCTATTGATATTGATCATGTATCCATCACAATATTATTATAGATGTATTGTCCAGCCCTACAATAAATGATGGTTTTAATAACATTCAAACTTAATAAACGAGTCTGCATCTGTTGAGATCTCACTTTATAAAAATCAACTGGTAGCTTCCTCTCCAGGCCCTGTGACAGACGCTAATAGAAGAAAAACAAGAGAATAAAGTGTCATAGCTAATGTATATATATTTCTTTCTTTTTGCTACAACTGTGACATAATGACTGGGATATTGCTAATAAAAGCAAGTCATTAAATATATAGATCAGCAGCAGCTGGTATAACCACGGTGCTAAAAGGTTTCCTAAGGACAGGACTGTTAACTTTGCAAGACCTGCCCAAAATAGTGACCATTTATGACTCACAGTTAGTAGTAGTGCAATCCTTTGGACTGTTGCTCCACAACTGAGCACTTCTAGTTAAAAGTCTGATGCCTAATTCAACAGACATCTGTCAGCAAGCAATGGGGAAAAATCATTGTGAAAGACCACAGGAGACAAAACAGAGGTCTTAAAAGAAATCAAGCAAACATAAAATTATTAGTATCTGAGTTTACGGCACACAGAGCCTGGCTTTCCACTTGACTGCCACAGAATTTAAGGATGAAGAGTTGAATAGAAGACGACAAAGGAGGCAGGCATGCTGTCCTGCTTCAGTGGAGAGACATAAAGAACGTTTGCATTTGAAAGCAGACAAAGAGGAAAAACACACACAAAAAAAATTATCCTTTTTGTTCCAACAAAAACTTGGTGCTCTGCTATAGCAATTCAGATAGTGGTAAAGTGGCCGTCTTTCAAGATAGAGGAGGAAAAGTTTGTTTTTTAGCCATATGGGGAAGGCTTTTCTGATCAAGCTTCAATTATAAGAGTTAAATCCTTTCTAATCAATGCAACAAGGGCAAATAAAACTGGTTATTTCTTGAATTCTAAAAAAAAAAAAGTACGATATTAACTAATTAATGGTTTATTAGATTAAAGTTAGTTCCAATTTATTTATAACGTTGATCTTTGATCTTTCTTCAGTGATTTAGTTTGGTCGCCATTCAGCAGAGGGCGCCGCTTGTCTTCTTTACCCAGTTGATACAGAAACAATGACGGCGGATGGCGAAAGAAACTGTCCAAACACGTAAAATGCACTTTATGCGATTCTGTTCTGAAATACAAACACTCTTCAGGCTCCTTAAGTTTCAGCTTAGTGGCACTCATTCAGCCAAGCTGCTTGACGGAGCAGCGTCAACTTCTCACTAAAAATTACTGATGTGCTACGAAGACGAGAGGAGGGGATAACGCAGAGAAACTGAGATATGATGCCAAAAGCCCAGTTGATGTTGAGGGCTGTCGTAAGCTCATAAACATCTCTCTGTTCATGTGGGATTAAGTGGCTTACATACTTTAAAATAAGTATTTTATTCTTATTTTATTTAGCAACCTAGGAGGTTCCTTATTTGTTATATTTAAAAACATGTCTAAGTTAAATAATGGGGGGGAAACTCAATTTTGATCAAGTCAGTATTTTAATATCGCTGACAAAAAAAGTATAACGGTTGCTTCTTTTTTATAATTCTGCATTTTATGAAAAATAAAATGAGATCTTTATGTTATCTAAAGACAGTCAGCTCTGTTGATACAAGAAACCGCTGTTTTTAATAAAATTGTGTCATCAATTCATTAGTTGATCGATAATATCAAATAACTTTTGATTAACTCATTACTCGCTAACTTGCATCCCTGAGATTAGTCAGAATGAAATATTTTTCCTTTAAAGTTATTTCTAGTAGTGATAAATAAAATGGTGAGATTGTGTAAGCAATTTAAAACTTGTGGGCTCCAATTGAAAAAGTACCGTGTGTGTTTTTAGGAACCTTCTTCACATATTGATGGTTCTAGTTTGACTTCTAAAATATACAGGTGACGTGTCAAGGCGATGCAAAACTCACTGGAATCCCACGCTTTCTGGCAACATTTTAAACCAACGTAACCGTCATTATCTCTGCCACCCCATCGGCCGTACTTTTAAAATGCACAGCACAGCACATCAATTTTGGAATACGGATTTCCGTGTGTAGCCCTCTCAGTGTAAACAAAATCACGACAGAAAAAACGCACAGAGAGGCTGGAAGCAGACACGCTGCTTTTGGGATGAAAAATCCCTCAATCCATGGCCGGGCACTTCCAATTAATCTGATGGATTAGAATGCAGGAGTTTTATTCATTAGTGTGCCGAGCACAGAGTGTGCATGTCCCAGTGTATCTACGTAAGCACCAGAAATCTCTGATAAAGTTTGTTGTTTGCAACAAATTTGCTCACTTGAGGGAGGCACGGCTGTGTGAGAAGTTAGAAAGACAAACACTCAGGTGGCGCGGAGGTAAGAGCAGAGCAACACCTACAGTTATGTAAAACACAAATTAGCACAAACATCTTCTGGAAACTGATATCAACCCGAAAGGAGTTTGTAAAAAATAAATCAACTCACAAGGCAGTTTTAAGTTAACTTGCACAGTTGAGGTGAAAATTATGGAAGATTTTGGTTTCAGCTAATATTTTCATTTACCAACAAATCTACTCTGACAAGGTAATTAGGTCTGTCACGATAACACATTTTGCTGGACGATAAATTGTTCCAGAACTTGTGATAAATGACAATATTGTTGTTTTCAGAACATTTTCAAGTAATACTATAGTAATAATGGCATAAAAATGCAGGGACACATTCTCAAAGATCAATAAACTTTTAAATTCTAATGAAAATTTAAACTGGAAGATATTCGGAAAATCCAACATAAATCAACAACAGAAACAACAAAATATATATATCTTTCAAGAAAAGGGATAGTTGAGAACAAAACACCAGACTGAAGACTTTGATCATTCAGTTTTTGGTAAAAGGAGAGAACAGGAGAGAAAAAATAGAGAAAAACAATAAATCAAGCAAATGAAAATTATTGAGTTTCTTTTACTTTAACATGCGGTTAATTGATTTATTGTTTATTGTGACAGGCCTAAAAGTAATACTTCCCTTTTAGAATAGCCTAAAATACATTCCACATAATATTCACAAGCATGTTACCATTTGATTCTGTATTTGCTGGTCTAATCTGCTGGGTTTTTTTTACTTAAAGGCACTATTTTATAAAAACAGAATATGAACCATCATTTCTTGCTAGTTTCATACAGTAACTGTATGTTTCTAAATAAACGGAGACATCCCTCTTCTTCATTTTAAACTGGCTGAGAATTGCTTTAAGGCATTAAGTAGTTCTACACTGGAGACCTGTCAGGTACAATTGTAGCTTACATCCACTCCAATTAATTTGATGGATTAGCTTCTTTTTCTTCGTTTAGATTTTGAGCAAAGCAATCGAGTTAATTGGCTAAAACTACCCAGCGTTAAAGTAAATTGAAAAGTTGTATGAAAAATGTTTGAAATTTCTTTAACAAATTTTAGATCACAAAGTTCAAGCACACAGGTAATGTGTGTGGATTTGGTTGCAATCCAGAGAAAACGCTGTGAGCTGTGCGGTTTTGTGATGAGGCTGTTAACATGATTAGTATTCTAAGAGCTTAGTTTAATCAAGACCCAAGCTAGCATAAGAAATCTAACACCAATCCCCCTGCTGCGAGTGAAATATGCATCAGTACATTTTCATTAGTAGGTTTCTAAAATAAAAATGTGAAGAATGTGTTTTTTCAGCGATCAGAGCAGCACATTGTAAATTTGTGTCCATGCTCTTTTGCTCTCTCTTTTTGAGAACATGGACTCCGAAAATTTTGAATTTTTTTTTTTTTTATAGGAAGTACATTAGACCCCAATTTTTCAATATTTAATGGAAATTAAGGGGCTGCTCTAAAGTGTTTTTTAATATAAAAAGCTTTTAAATAAGCAAGGCTAAAGCCATCTAACAAGGCACGCTTTGACAAATGATTGTCAAGGGCTTCCACAATACGTCACTCTGCCGTGCAACATTTCAAAGAAAATATGCACAGACAAAAGCAGAAGCTCCAACAAATATATACTGCTCAAAAAAATAAAGGGAACACTTTAAGTGTGAAACACCTGTTTAAGTGTTCCCTTTATTTTTTTGAGCAGTGTAGATTACAAGTTTCAATTTGACAAGTCAAAGCTGACAACATATGTTAGCAACAAGTGCGATTTTGCC
Source organism: Xiphophorus maculatus (assembly GCF_002775205.1). Classification (NCBI taxonomy): domain Eukaryota; kingdom Metazoa; phylum Chordata; class Actinopteri; order Cyprinodontiformes; family Poeciliidae; genus Xiphophorus; species Xiphophorus maculatus. The sequence continues at coordinate 24,758,006 of NC_036447.1, read as the reverse complement.
CTTTTCTACTTTTTTTTCTTCTTCTAAAAAAGACAAACCATAGTAATGTCAACCCATAATCAGTGTGGGCTGATAAACCTTTACATTTAGCCAGATTTATCCATTTTCCATCCTCTATGGTGTATTTGTGTATACAGTGTGTGCCTGAATCTGTGCTTTGGATTTGTTTTCGGCTGGTAAAGGTCAGGAGGCACTCAGACAGGGAAGATGATAAATGGAAAAATAAAAAAAACTGGAAAAAAACAGTGAAAAGAAGGTAAATACTATATAGAAGAGATATGAAGTGAAAACAGGTGTATAATTTACAACAGGAGGTGATTTATTATGGCTGTGTTCAAACTACTATTATGATAGGAACTGGGCTTTTTCAAGTTGTTGAGGACAAGGGTGTCAGTTACGATAAAACCTAAAACAATGCTGATCCTCAGATTTACAAAAAAAAGATAACTAAAAAAGGTAAGAGAAATGCCAAAGCATTTATCTATCACTTATAAAATATAAGGGAAATAGTTATTGGTTCACTGAATCTGAAGTAAAAACAGTCTACTTTAGTCACAGGTTTATGTTTCACAATTTCATCATCTTCTTGATATTTATGCGATGCGGTGTTTTACACACTCCGTTGAGATTTCAGCTTAATTACTCTGGAGTCAGTTAAAGCAGTCTGAAGTGTTTTTTCTCTTATCCATATTTCTTTTGAGGAGACGTCAATCATCAAAATGAGATGACTTCAATTTCCTCAGCAGGCTTTGTTATACTACTAATTTTATTTTCTGGATCACATCCAGTCTAGCTGGAGTGGTGGCTTAATGCCATATTAATTAAAAGGTTGCTGTGATAAATTAAGTGCTAAGGCCTTTCTTATTGGTGGAGTTAAGCAAGAGTTAGTGTTCAAAACACAAACATTTTTTAACTGTTGCTAAAGACGACTGGCCTGAAAATTATTGCAATGACAATCATTGTGAAAAAAATAAATGCAGTAGTCCTGTGTGGGACGGTAAATGGGGCTTGTAGACCAATATTACAAGTGCTGTGATCAAAATTGCAAAGTTTAATTTTCTGGCAGAAGTTCATGAAAATAGAAAAACCAGTGAACACATTAACTCTCACTATTTTGTAATATTATAATTTGGCTCTGAAAACCCATACAGGGTTACAACCGACCATGAAAACAGCTACTGTGGTGTGACCTCCATGTCCAGCACTCAGTACTTTGTTAAGGATTGTGGAGAATTATCCGTTCTCCATGCTAAGTTTTTGATGTATGAGGTTGAAGAATAGTTGGTGAGTTGAATTCATGAATTACATTTATTAATACCAAAATACAGCTGGTCCATTTCCCATGCTACCTTTTGGAGCTAACAGACAAAATGGCATCAAACAGAAGTTTTCCATTCCCTTTGTTAGCCTCCATCTAAGCTACACCCTAAAGAGGGCGTTCCCTAGTGGTTCATACCCCTTAAGCCTAGTTTTGAGGGCGTTTCCTAACATGTCCTTTCTTTTAGCTTTAGCTTTACAACTAGCTAAAGATAGAAAAACACAGAATTATTTATTCTCAACAGGATGTTTTGCAAAAGAACTCTGTGCTTCACTGGAAAGTCATTAGTGTTGGCCATGATTGTGCAGAATGATATTTAATGTAAAAAAAAAAAGTTATTTTAATAAATTAAATAATTAAATTATTTTTATTAAAATCCCTACAAGTCATTATCAATATTATGAATGATTGTGACTTTATGTGAAGTAGCAGCTTAAATAGGTCACCATTATGAATGTTTTTTTACCACCACTGAAATTAATTAAATTTTGATCATACAATTTATGAAGTTATACTTTTATATGATCAGACTAGAATAATATTACTAGTAATCAATTAATCCTGAAAAAATCATAATGAATTTGCATTCAGTACTAAATTTACTGTAATTATACCCACACAGAGTTACACACAAGCCTACAATTTTACAGTGACTTACAATATTGTCCTTCTGCACTCAATGTTCTGACATAATCAGGTATTATTTATGTAAAGTAATATGTCCAGCTAACCTTTTTTCACTTGTGATTGGATCCTTTTACTAGGATTTCAATAAGCAGGTACATGTAAACTACACCAGGAATTTACCTCAGTTCAGGTTTAGTCCCGTTTCTTTAACCAGTAGTCAAGAGTCTATTTGCTGTTATTTAGTTAACGCTCCTTTCTCTGGATTGCAGCAGCAAAGCGGCCATGTTCGTCTCCATTTATTTAATCTCTTCAGCAAACTCAATAAACGAGGTTAAATCCAGTCAGGTTTTACCATCTGGTTCTCATCATTATTCATCCCAATAATTCAGAGCTGAGCTGAATTGTAACACCAACATTTAAATGTGTTGAAACCGACTGCCACAGCACAATTTGCACTGTAAAGTCCTCTCTATCCACGACCAACATTTTTAATTGCGACTCCTGAGGTTTAAACTCTGCTTAACGAGAACTCTGCCGTCTAGAAGGGCTGCAGTTTGGATCAGCTGTAGTCAGTGGAGCTTACACCAAAAATGATCCACAGAATGTTAAGCATGTGATTGGAAATTATGAGGCTGAATATGCTTTGCTGCAGACACAGTTTGACAAAAATCTAATGTCAGCTGGCTGAGGAAGTACACACCGGACCACACCCACTAACTTAAAAAAAAAAAAAAAAAAAAAAAGCAGGCCGAGCTTTTCTGAAAACTGCAAATGTCCACATGGTGAATACTTTGAGGTTTTTCCTTTGCATTTAAAAAAATGCTTTATTAGAATTATTTGACTTTTGGCTTTTTTAGCCCCTTATTCTTAGCAAAGTGGTGGAAAAAGAAATGAAAAGTAGTTTTGTGTGTCAGTACGTCCTGAACGTACATCTGTGTGCGTGCGTCTGTGGGGTGAGCTCAGTTTGCTAGCTAATGCTTCTTTCATAAGCTAAATGTAGCTGTACATTGAAACTAACTGAAAATGAATAAACAGACTCTTAAACAACTAAAACTGCAATATGCAACCTTTACAACGACACGTTTTCTCCATATTTGCTAAAACTGACACCATGTTGTGATTATATGCTATGAGACAGATAATCTGTGGGGGGAAAAAAAGATCAAGCTCCTCCACCTCCTCTGGGCGATACCATTGTGGTGTGCAAAAATACATCGCTCTCAGTCAAAAACAACCAACCAGAGCCAGGAGGAGTGTCTTAGCGCTGTCAATAGTGTTTGTGTACATGCTGCTCAATGTTCTAATGGTTGACAAAACACTCACCGTTACAGGAAAACAATTTATCTGGCATTATTTATAACCATGATAACTAGCTTTAGCATTCATTGCAGATTATGTTCTGGCAAAGTAGCTGTAGCGTAGCAGAGAGAAAGGGTTGGGTTCGTGTGATGGTTTTTGTGCACGTCTTCCGATGACATCCTGCAGCCGTCCCTGGCCTCACACACACTTCCTCAGCCTCTTTTGTTCTTGCTCTCAACACTTTTCGTCTTCCTCTCGAGTTTGTGCCGTCATTAGTCGCAGTGTTCAAAGGGTGTGACAAAAACATGTTTTTTGGCGTCATTAGTTTGTGAAACTCAAATAGAGAACGCACAACCGTTTCCTCCCAGGGAGTGTACGAGTGCTGACTGTGTAACAAATTTTGCCTGTCAAATTTGTGTATAGCTTTGTTAAAGCTAACCTCCGCCATGTCCCATTTTGTGAGGGTATAAGCAAAAAAAAAAAAAAAAATGAGCAAGCGGTATTTCGTGGCTGCACAGTGTGACGCACAGCAGCTCCATCTACTTTGTTGTGCCATTTGTCAGTTGACAAATCCTTTCAATGGAATCTACCTGGCTTTGCTCGCCCATCATTTTAAAGGAATTACACTGTCTGGGAAGATGAAGGGATTAGAGAAGGGGGATGAGAGAAAGTTATATATAAGAAAAAGAAGGCGAGGGAGGAGTACAAAAAGGAGAAGATGGGTATCTATTCAACATCGTGTGCACAGCGGCCATGAAGCCATTCACTGTCGCAACAGACAGAACAAGAGAGAAAGGATCCAATGTGGCTAATCCAGAACTATTTCAGTCTGTTAGCTCAAGAACGTCAAATGTAGAGAGTTAGCATGCATCATGTCACTGTGCATGAAGACTGCTGCGCTTACAAAAAATGAAGCATGTAGAGTTGAAACTAATGCTTAGAGTTTCACAGACTAGTCTTTTTTGCACGCAATTATAAATAAATCTGACTCATTTTTGTGGCATTTGAAAGTAAGTTAGTAATTCTGACCGACCTAAAACCAAATAAGACGCTTGGTCCGATTCATTTTCAGATGGTGAGTAGAAAAATTTTACATTTATTTATGTGTACGTAAACTTCTGGTTTCAACTGTATGTGTTTCACTTTCTGAAAAGAATTACAGAATAAATTAGCTTTGATAATATTCTAATTAACTGGGAAACATTCACACTGTAGTGACACCATCAGGCATTCAGCATGTTTTTTTTCCCTCAGAAAAAGAAAAGTGCCAGCAACAAGTTAAAGGTAACTAAAGATAAGCATGTTCAAATTAACGAAAGAAAAACAAAAATAAGAATGAAAGATTGTACAATAAAGGCAAATTTACAACAGAAAACACTTGGTTATGCATTTCCGTAGTAGCTGTAAAGTGCAAACAGGATTCTTTAAGTTTTCCTCTATTCTTATGTAATCGTACACTGATGCAGCCTTTTCTGAACCTTTCTGAAAAATAAAAATAGTTTGTGCCTGCTTGGAAGGAAATCTTTTATGACCTGCTGACCAATGCATTTAAAAAATATGCCCATAGCTCCAGTTTTTAAAACTGCTGAATTAATTTCTGCTTATATCCAAAAGCCCGTCTTAACACTTGACTAAGCTTTAATGCTGCCATCATCACCATGTTCAGTCATCTAAAGGGTAGAACATGGTATTAAAATAAAAAAGGACAGACAGGCAAGGAGGAATTATTCAGATTAGCTAAAAAAAAAAAAAACACAACACACTTCAGCTTAAGTACTGCTGCATAATGTGTGAATAGTCAGAGATGCAAAAGATGGACTGGAAATGAAGAATAAGTGAATAGAGGAGAAAGAAAGAAGGAGTCAGGGAACAGGCAAAGAAAGAAAAGGCAAAATTCACAACATAACAAGGATTATTAAGCATGTGGGAGTTGTCACCATTGTGTAACTAGGAATTTATAGAATACATTGTAAACAAAAGGAATATTTTTAATCCCTCTCGGCTCTATTCTTGCCTTATGAATTTGCTGTGGCAACATTTGGTTTCACTTTTATTTGAATAGTGTGCATTTATCATACCGTTTATCATTTTGATTTATCGTTGTCACAAATCCCAAATAATGTTTTTTTTTTTTAAAAATGGTTACGTATTGTCTGGATTGATAGTTTTAGTAGTTTCTCCAATTGTTTGTTCAATGATGGTGTCATTACATAGCAATACATTTGGAAATATAATTAAATGCAGTTACTTTGTGCGGTTTAGTGGTACAAATCACACTTCTGCCGGTGACTGGCGACCTATAAAAAATTCATATTATCAATGGGTGTTTCTCAAGAGCAGAATTTGAGTAAACTGTCATACAGTTATAGAAAAAAAGAGTAATAAATGGTTGTTTTATCATTATCATAACAGTACTACAAAATATCGTGATAAAACTTTAAATCCATATCATTCTACCCTAAGTGCAACACATATAACGAGAATTTAAGTTATAGTGAAGATGTATACATTTTATCTTTATAAAGTAACAGCTGTAGAAAAGAAAAAAAAAACTCTATTTTTATTTGCACTTAAGTGATTAAATCTGGATTTAGAGTTTTGGTCACATTTACTTCCACTTTGAAGTGCTGAAACTCGCCTGGGCAAAACAAACCCGGCTCAGGGGGAAAGTAGCAAAGAGTAGCTTGCCTGTAGAAATGACAGCGAGAAGAAGAACAGGTGAAGGCTAAATTAAAAGCAGCACTGGATGACTGTGTAGCCTATCATCAAAAAGTTTGAAAAACGACAGAGGTAACATCCTCTGATAAATAGACCGCCTTTTACACTGAGCAAGAAAGAAGAGGTGGAATGGAAAAAGGGAAGAGGCGGGCAGGGAGGGGGGCTCGAAACGTGTGTTTTTATTACTCCACGGGAGTCTGTGGATGCTGTGTGGACGCCTCTCAGCTGTGTGTTTGTGCAGAGTTCTGCTGCCTGTTTTTCTTCCCCCTGTTTCTGTGTGAAATTGATCAAGTGTGTCCACAAAAACCTCACAGCTCACTTGTGTATTTGACCTTGTCCCTGACTGATAGTGGAAGAGTTTTTGTGCATCTGTGCATGCAAATGTCTGGATGGCATTTGAAACAATATCCTTTTAGTTGTGCTTCTAAAGTACTATTGTCTATTGTGAGTTTTTTTTTTTTCTTTTCAAACATCCCACTCATTACTCCATCAACATCCATCCTCAAGCTCCTTTTTTTTTATCAACTTCTCTCCATATAATCATTTTCTTCAGTTTGCAACAGATTTTCCTTTTAATTTCACACATGAGTGAACAAACTTAAATGATGACCACCCAATTCGCACCTATGTGACGGCTTGCACACACATCGTCAGTAAGAAGCATTTGTCTAAAAATAAAATAAAATTTAAAAAAATGCGGCAGACAAAATGGACTGAAACAAAAACGTAAAAAAGAAAAACATTAAAATGCCCCAAATATAAACAAACATTTAAAAAGAAAAAGAAATAGATCAGAGTTGTTGAGAAAGGTTAAAGTTGAGGAATAAGTTTTACGGGGATTAATATAAAGGTTGACAAAATATATATTTAAAACATGGAGGGAAATAAATGTTTGCATTTCATACCACTTGTCCGTTCTGTGGATTTTTGTGGGCGTAGGGAGGACCTCGAATGTGATTCCACATCTGTCCAGATGTCATTGCAAAAACCACACACTGTTACAGAGAGAAAACAAGAAATACACAGAAGTTGAGAGAGCTGAAGTCTGAAGTGAGGCAATAATGAGAATTTTAACTAAGTACATAAAATAAGGCAATTATTTTATTATTTTCTTAATAACATTTTTTCCTACACAGTTTTCAATTTAAAATTCCACATATTTCCGACCTTTTTTTTCCAGTAATTGTCTAATTGTGTTCCACAAAACATAACATCCATTTATGAAGTTAGCATTCAGTCCAGTATCTTGATGAACTGAGATCAGCTCCTTTGTAAGATGGTTAATGCTTGAACTTGTAAAATCGGAACTAAATTATTTTACACAGTTTGTAATTTTTGATGTCTTATCAAAATTTACAAATTTAATTGGACACCATGATGTCCAATTAAAGTCCCGTCTAGAAAACTGAACTATTCATTTTTAGATTCTGTCAGTATCTCAAAAACCAAAGTAGTTTTGACATTTAAAAAAAATAAAGAGACAAAGGATGTAGTTTAAACTTAAATAAATCTAAAAAGTCATTCATTTTTCATAAAAACATTTTCTTTTTCTTTTAAACAGCATAAAAAGGGTCGTATTTTTTCAGTAATTATTGTATTTCTCTATATTTATCTAGAAATTCATTTCAATCCTTTTTAGGACTTTGTGGGAAATATCTCTAGACATGAGGAGAAACTATAAAAACTAATCTTGAGTATTATGCTTTGTCATTTTTTTTAAAACAAATTTTTCATAGTATACCGGTAACTTTCCCCTTGGTGATTAGAAGGTTTTAACACTAAAGCTGGTGTGTGTTTGTGTGTGGGGGTGCATGTGTGTGTGTGTGCATTCAGTTATCATACCAATGCGGCCATGGCCCATCCAGTCTTGTTATATATGAATTCCAAGTTGTTTCTCCTCAGATACAGCAAACCTCCAACCAGAGACACCAAAAGAGCCAAAGCAATAGTCCCGGAATAATTTGGAGGACGGAAGACACGGATCTGAGAGGGAGATAAGAGATCAGCAAATCAAAAAATACCTCAAATAAGTGCTACAAGAGCATTTAAAACCTGTACCAAATATTCTCTTTGCACAAATCCACAGTAAAGCACAGGTTTCAACCTTGAACATATCAATTAAAGTCTGAAATGAATTCCAGTGATGTTTGTGGCAAGAATTTATGATTTCTAAAAGCAGAGCATTTTACAAAAATAAGGTTTCTCAAACATTGGTGGTATGCAGAGCAAGATAAAAAAAACGTTATTTTGGCAAACATAATGCGTCAGGTTGACATTTTCCCCAACCTGCTTCTCCATTAAACTTGCTCATGTAATATCATTTACAAATGAGAAATTCTTGAAAACGTTTTGGTTTGTTGACAATCCACAAGGACATTTTTTTTCCAATGATACTTACAAGGTCATCACTAATTGACTGGTTGCCATGACGCATTCTTCCGAGCATTTTGATTGGTTTAAGCACCAGAAGTGTTAGGAACCCTATCAGGATATTTCTATGAAGATGTAAGCATAATTTCTTAACTTTTTTGGACATTTTTCAGATGTTTTATTAAAAATAGTTTTTAAATCTTTTATGCTGACATAAATATGCAGATGATCCACATCATTTGTAAACAGAGAGCAACACAGTTACTTCGGTTGTTGCTGCACATTTTTCCATCGAGCAGATTTGATTCTGGGAAAGAAACGTTCACTATTACTATATCAAAAAACATTTGAAAACTGGCCCTGTCCTAAAAAAAGAAAAGAAAAACAAGGTCTTAATGACCATTTTGCACATTAATCTTTCTGAGGGAAACATAATGTATTCTATAATCATAAGAGAGAGAACCGAGTTAACAAAACAATTAAATATCTTATGCTAGAAAAGAAGAGGAAAATTAACTTTTACTCTTCCTAACTTATGCAATAACTTTACATAAATACGTCACATGAAGAAGCAGTTAGGTTATTCAAAATTTTGTACTTAAATGGCAGGATTATAAATAGAAGTTAATCAGTAAAATCTTTGGACGAAAGCTTGCACATAATCTTTTTTTGATGCTTTTGCACATCTTATTAAATTCTCCCACCTATATTTATGACAAAGCAAAGTTTCCTAAACAGATTATAATTGTATTCATGATTATGTTAATTTATTCAATTATATTTAATATGAAAATAAAGATGCCTAAACCCTTCCATTCTGAATATAAACCATCAGACTGAGGTGGATAACATGTATGTGTAGAGTTAATTAAAACACTTCTTTTTTAAAGCAATACAGAGCTATTCAACTGAAGTTGTGTTTTGTATTTACATTTGGGCTTGAATTTGAGGCTGAAGGTGAACCATAACAAAAAAAAAAGAAAAAAAAAGATTGCCTGCAGTTCTTTGACCCTCAAGACACCAAGGCAATGGGAGATCTTAAAAAAATCTCATAGTATTGAAGTAACTGCACTTTAAAACTGAAAATATTTCTCCAGCTGATGGAGAAATTGTAAATGTGCCACAACTAAAAACAAAAATTAAATCTGGGTTTCTTGCAAATGTGCATTCGTCTGCATCGGTAGTTTATCAGGCTGTACCTGAACGTCTGTGCGATCGGCAATCCACTTGGCCAGCTGCTCTGAGGCGAAGCCGATCCTCTGGAGGTCAAACGTATCAGCCCTCTTAGGTTTTCCCTTTGCAGGGAAATGCATGAAAGTTGGAGCGCTGTTCATGTTCAACTGAAAAAGAAAGGAAATAAGCCTCCGATTGTGAGAATCAATTTGTCAAACATAAATCTGTCATGCATTATTTTTGCCAAGCAAATGATGGAAGAGACAAGTATTGCTCAACCTCTCTGCTTCCACGTAATTATTGGTGGCACAGTATACATTGATTGAAATAGTAATCTGGTTTTGTTAACACATTCAACAACTTATTGGTTTGACAAAGCAAAATTTTTCACCAAACTATGTCTAACGTCACATTCTTAAATATTCTGGTTTTGCCTCTTCTTCATTTAAGCCATCACTAATTGGCCCAAATACGCTCTGACAAATTAATACAAATAAACTTCAACTTATAAGAAAAAAAAAAACAACTAAATGTGAACAGCAGACTTGGTGATGATTTCCTCAGTCAGAGCAAAGCTGTAAATGCTCACTCTTCTACATCACCAGCATTTTGCAGGTGTTTCATGACGCTAAAGTGCTGCTGCCAGCTGTAAAATGGATTTGCTAATCAGTGTTTTGTTTATGCCAACGACAGAAGAAAAAACAAGCTGTCAACATCGTGTCCACCATTTACCCAGACAATCCAGATAATAAAGCTTTCCAGTGAAGAAATCTTAGGCCATCTACAGTATGTCGACTCGTGGTCAGGTGCCACTATGGCTCAGAAAGGTCTTGGTGTTGAGATGTAGTTGGTAAAAATATAATTAATTTGTAAAAGAAAATCATCTTGGGTGACAAAAAAACAAAAACATACGTTTCAGAAATATAATCCATAAGTAATCACAACACATGAGCTCAAAGCTAATGAAACTACAAAAAAAAACAGAAACATGTCACCAAATTTATCTAAATCTAAATGAACAGATATACAGTACAGACCAAAAGTTTGGACACACCTTTTAATTCAATGAGTTTCCTTTATTTTCATGACTATTGACATTGTAGATTCACACTGAAGGCATCAAAACTATGAATAACACATGTGGAAATATGCACTAAACAAAAAAGTGTAAAACAACTGAAAATACCCCTTATATTCTAGTTTCTTCAAAGTAGCAACCTTTTGCTGTGATTACTGCTTTGCACACACTCTGCATTTTCTTGATGAGCTTCAAGAGGTCGTCACCTGAAATGGTTTTCACTTCATAGGTCAACCTGCCCTGTCAGGTTAATAAGTGGGATTTCTTGCCTTATAAATAGTCATGAAAATAAAGAAAACCCATTTTAATTAGAAGGTGTCCAAACTTTTGGTCTGTACTGTGTATATATATAACTTTAGGAAAAGTTTAAGATCTAAAAAAATATATACTGGTTTAAAAATAAATAAAAAGAATATTTGTGCTGTTAAAATGTCTTTTGGATGGAAAGACTTTAAGGTTGTGATACAAACTGCCTACCTGTTGGAAGACGTCAGCTCCTTCATCGTAGTCCACAACCGTGAAGAAGAGCTTGTTGGAAAATGCAGATGAATAACGCCAGGAGTTTGCCAGGACCTGGTATTCTTCATTCGCTTGCCTATAAAACAAAAACAGGACAATTACAGCTACTTAAGCAATTTTTTATAATAGTTATGATCCTATACAGTGGCTTAGTTTTTCAAAAGCTCATTTTGCAGGTGCTACTCTCTTATATGGCATTTTGTGAATAATGGATTAAATGTGGCCAGTTTTCTACAAAAGATCCCCTACAAAATTGTAAATTGTTAAACATGACATGCATGGAAACTTGCTTTGCAGCTATTACTATTCTATGTTGGTAGAAGAAGGTGCTGTATTTATTATACTTCATTTACAATCAGCTCAATAATTTCCCTTCTTTCTCTTAATGTTTTCACAGGACCTGTTTTCATCATACTTTCCTGCACCCTGATCTGCAGAACAGATCATTTAGATCATCATCGGCGGCCATGTTTACAGCTAAACAAAATTAGCACACAAACATAATCAGAAAATGAAAAACTAAAAGAGAACAGAACCAAGGCACACATTATGCATCTTTGGCAGTATAGTCCCACTCTGTCTCAGAAACGTCTTTCGTTTCTAAATGCTGAAACCACCTCAGTATGGTCATCTCCTCTGAAGGTTTTACTGAGTGGGAAGTCATCCATCAGGAAACATGAGTGGTGATGTTGTATTGCTATAGCTGCTGCTAATGGTAGGGCAGACGCTTTGAGGCGTCAATCATAAAAATGTCTGAATAAATCCAGGCAGAACTCAGGCTGGCAGGGTGAGAGGTGATATTACAAGCATTTTACTCAAATTCAACATCGAATTCTACTTTTAATGTAGAATTCGATTCATGATGCTAAAGCGTTTCAATCCCTTGAATAGAGCTTTTATTAAGGACACCCATTTGACAACCAAGGGTTTCATTAGGATCGCCAGGTGTGTTTTGAGATATAACATCTCAGTGGCTCGGGTTACCTACCATGTGCTTCTCTTACAATGGTGGGAAAGGAAGAAAACCTTGCAACACTTGGTGCCAGGTTCCACCTCTAGGTGACAAATTCTAACAGGCATTTGGCTCACACTCCAAATGACTGAAACTCTTACGAATCCAAGTTTCTATATCAAAGTCAACAAAGCTAATAGGGTACAATGGGATGTCTACTTTGTTGAGCAAAACTTCTCTGGCACATGCAGGCAGTCAGCATCTCCACATGGTACGCCGAACATGCCGAGACAGTACATGGGATAAAACGAAACGTTCAGATTGCTAATGAGTTTTTACTGCAGCAGTATTCGTTTTTATGTTTAGCTACGTCAAAGGAATTGAAAATACAGCAAACTAAATAGCACCTGAACGATATTTAATTCATGTTTTATGTACTGTATGAAAAAAGCAACACGAGTGTGTACGCAAAAGGAATGTGTTGGATCCGATATAAATAACTTCTTGAGGTGTGAAAGGTTAAGGCAAAATTCAATCAGTCTACAAAGATGAACGATGGTCTAAACGGAAACTGTTGTGGACAACTCAATGACAAGATGCAACTCATGTCAAGCACAGAGTGGTTAGGATATAAATATGTGCTCAAAAATAAAAGTTCTTGAACCGTGATCAATAAAATGCCACTTCATTTTTTACCAACAAGATTTGCTTGGGTTATTTTCTACACTTCTGCACTGTAAACCAAAGAAGTTCTTCTCTTTAAGACAAGCTACTAACAATGGTTATAATTTTCATGCATAGTCATGGGACGAACTAACACAAAATGCAAGCATAACAGCCAATTTAAATGTAATGGGCAAAGAATGTCAAAACAGAAATGCGTTATTTGCTTGAAGGAGTTATTTTTAGATGCGGTTTTATACTTGTTTGTATAGTTGCCATTAAAAATTAAGATTTCAAAACACTAATTTGTTGACAACATTCAATGTGGGGGGAAAAAAGATTTCTATACAAAGTATTTAATTATTACATTTCATTTATTTTTTTATTTCATTCACTCAATAAATATGAATAGTTCATGTAGCAACTAAAAGAAATCATGACTGAAAAGGTGCAGAAAGAAGTATAAACTTAGAATATCGGTGCCCAGCTGTGTATGTTCATATCTGGTTTGAACCACATAGAAGCTTACAAATAAATAGATAAAAATGAAAACACTCAGAAAAAAATATGATAAGCCAGCTTTGGCAATACAGCAATTGCTTATAAAAATAGTTATTCTTAAAATTTTAAAATGGATTTGTGAAGGCATTGTGAAACAACATGCAAGTCAGTCATACCTTTCTGGAATCAAAGGGGAGCTGACATTTTATGAATCATATGATTCATGATGAATACCTTACATAATCAAGAGACTGATGAGGCAAAACACTGGCTGATTAGAGTGAGAAATCAGGTCAAAATGGACAAGGATGGTGCTTATTTCAGAAAGTGGTTTAATGTCTCCTTGGAGACGTCGACGTGGTCAAATATAAGGCTTACACTAAATAGTCGAATGCCGCTACTCAAGTTTACATTACAGTAAAACACGAGCATGCATCATGGCTTCTGACTCCGAGATGAAATTGTCAGTGTTTGTCATGTTCACTCAACCTGAGCCAGACATCATGACAGTACAACAGAGTTTGAGCTTTAGCGGCAAAGGTGGATTTCTCATAGACGAATAAGCAGGAGCTTTACTGCAGGGTGGATCGCAGAGTAATATTTTCTTGTTTCAAAACACTTAGAGGTCTTCATTTGAAAGACCTACTTTTAGGGTATGGCTATATGTACAGTCATGTTCAAAATAACAGCGATGTGTTTTAAGAACAAAAAAGCAAAAGTTAAAAATCCTCATAACATCTTTATATCAATAATACAGAAAAATATTGGGAACATTGTTTTAAGAAGCAACAAACCGGCTTTCATCAGTTCACAAAATGTTGCACCCTTTCTCTTCACCCAATGTGTTCTGTAGCAAACTAACTTCTACATCCCACTTTCCTCCTTTCTCATTGATTCTTTGGTTACTCTGGGACTGGTCAGTGTTCGACCCTGACTTTTTGGCTATTTTCTTTTTGTTCTATTCAAATTGTTTTCTGTGTGTTCCAAGTATACTTCTCTTCCTGTTTCATCTGCTCTGTTTGTTTGTGTGGGTTTATTTCTATCTGAAATTTTATTAGGTTTATTGCTTTAAATAAGCTAAAAATATTTTTATCTTTTTTATTTTTATTACATCTTCCATCAGTCCAAATTGTATATAATATCTGAACTAGCGTTTCTGAACGGGGGCGGTACCGTTCAGAGGGCGGCAGAGGACGCTAGCAGATATTTTTACAAAAGAGGGGCGCTTGCTCGAAGGTAAACTTTACACCTTATATGCACAACAATTCCAGTTTAGACTTTGAGCAACTTGCTAAAACGGCATTGTGTAACATTAAAACATGCTTGGCTGCAACTGTGTCGATGGCTGTTCTCATTCTCTTCAGTGTTTGTTAGCTTCTCCTGCTACTGGTAGCTTCACTGCATCAGTTCAACGTTACACTGGCTGATGGCCTTGCTGTGATTTACTTGTCTGATGTCTGATTTTCAAATATTTTATGTTTTATTGAGGATTTTTGTACATTTAGGATTTATTGGCAGTGCTGTGATCATGTCAAAGCAACAACTTAAATTAAAAAGTGTTTTATTGTCCGTCTGGATGCTGCCCGCTTCCATGGAAGGACAACATATCGCTCCTATAAACATGTGATGACTAAAATCACGATACCCTCACTGTGTATCCCTCAGAAAAATGAACCAATTTAAATATAGAACTCCCTCCATGTGTGATATCACAGAGAGCGTTCATTTTATATAGTCAACATCGGTACTGAAAGTGATCTGGTGTGAAACAGTAGCACCACAGCAATTTTGAATTTTAACCATCAGAATACCGGGATTTTTTCTGTTGTTTTAAAAGGTTTACGTCAGTCTGCTTTTTTCCATCAATACGCTTCCCGACCGCTCCACACCGTAAGGGGTAAAAAAAAAAAAAGAAGAAGAAGAAAGAAATGATGCAAAAAATTCTGAAACAGGAGAACCTGGACCTAGAGTGAAGCAACGAACTAGATGTGATTCAGGATGAGAGAATCCGTGAACAGTGAAAAATCAATGAGTGGCAAATTAGGTGAAACTCATGATGACTAAGCGGCGCAGCACGTGAATGGCGTGATGAGTGAAGATTACTGGTGGTGAGCGTCAATACAAACGATAAAATAAAACTTAAAAGAAACTAAAGAGGACATAACAATAAACCAAGAGAGGATAATACTAATCAAAGAAAACTAAATGGAAACAAATGAAGAACAAAATGCAAGAATAAACTAAGAAACTAAAGTAAATACAAAGGAATAAACTGGTATGCAAGACCTTTTGAGTAATAATTAACACAGAGGACTATATGGCAAGACTAAACAGTTATTGTTTCCAGATAAAAGGTAAAATAATATTGTTGAAGTGCACAGCTAGAACTAAGAAGAAATATATTTTACAGACGATAACAGTAATAAGGGACTTATCACTTATTTATGTTTTTAATTAGATTTGATATATTTATTTCTTCAACATTATTTTTCATGACAGTGTTAATATCATGAGGCTGTTCAGTGACTCCATGATACTTTCAATCTGACTCATTAGGATTTGACTAAGAACCAGCCTTGGTCTTTGTAATTTCTGTCCAGTAAAACTATTAATCTATAAATCAATAGTCAGGTTTATATAAAGATATAACCCATGTTTCTGTCTCATATTTGTATGGCATTAAAATGATCTGGAACTTTTGTTTTTCCACTGAAAGCTCTGGTTTGCATAGTAAATGCCGTGTGGGTGAATTTTTATGAATGATACTCTGATGTCCCATTCTCCTGAAGGCAGCACAGAGCTGCACCACCAGAAACTCACAGAAACAAAGAAGAGTTATGATTATATAGTTGCAGTTCTACCCATGTTTTAATGTTGCAGCGCACAGTCTTTTTGCAAATAGTTTAAGCTTTAAACTGGCATTGTTGTACATATTTTATCTGGTCAATTTGTGAAAGATTTAACAACTAAAATGGCACAGAATAAGAATGTTTTTTCCACTCTGATAGGCTGCCGTTGGGCTTACCGATTTTAAGATGAATGCCCATTCATTACATTTTTCGTAGGCGCCTGTAAAAGTAATTTCTTTTCACATGGCTCTTTTGTTCTCGGGGAAATTATTTTTGATGATAAATACAGAAACAACCATAAAAATCAAAACATCAACAGTAGTGACAGTAATATTAATAATACAATAATATTCAGGCAAAGTAGCCTACAATTTCTTTGGTGGGGGGCGGTGAGGGACCTGGACAATGGACAGGGGGGCGTTGGCCCAAAAAAGGTTGAGAAACACGGATCTAAAATATTGGTAAATATCGGTTTTTCCCCAAAACAGCGATACTTACATCTAATATCGGCCCAACTTTTCATGTCAGTGCATCCCTAACTTTGATGACGAGGAAAAGATTAAATCATTCGATCAATAATTAAAACTGAATCTTCTGTATAATACAGAATTAAGTAGCATTTCTGAATTTCTTCTAACGGCTATGAGTTTTCCCCAGCAGTCGACCTACTTTTAAATTTTAAACAACTTGTTCACATTAAAAGTCAAACTCTATTGGCTACTCCAGCTCCATGTTTGTTTGATCTGACAACTTCAGTGCCTAACCAACAGCCTTGTGGTAGAGCTCTACACTGTGAGCTACCGTAGCACTCGTCGTTATCTACTGCAGCGTTAGGGGCACTAAGTTTATGAAGCAGGAGAACAACACAGATAGCTTTGTAGACAAACAATTAAGTGGAATCACTAGAAATACAACATGTTATGAGCCAAATTATTGAGTCATTTTACTGCCCCAATATGCAAAGATCACAGGCAAAAGCGAGATGTGCATTTGAAGGCTTTTTAAAGCTGTTTGCCAAGTGAGACAGATATTCCATTTTATTAATCAATCAAAATCAATCAATCAAATTTTATTTGTATAGCACATTTCAGCAGCAAGGCATTTCAAAGTGCTTTACATCATAACAAACACAGAATCACAATGCAACATAGAATCAACAATCAAAACGCGACATTAAGTCAAGTTCCATCATTAAATGTGTAATTGATTACGTTTCAAATACAATCCTAAACAAGTGGGTTTTTAATCGAGATTTAAAAGAGGTCAGTGTTTCAGCTGTTTTACAGTTTTCTGGAAGTTTTTCCAAATTTGTGGTGCATATATGCTGAAAGCTGCTTCTCCTCATTTGGTTCTGGTTCTGGGGATGCAGAGCAGACCAGAACCGGAAGACCTGAGAGGTCTGGAAAGTTGATACAACAACAGCAGATCTTTAATGTATTGTGGTGCTAAGCCGTTCAGTGATTTGTAAACTAACAACAGTACTTTAAAATCTATTCTTTGAGCTACAGGGAGCCAGTGTAGGAACTTTAAAACTGTCATTAAGTGTCAGGTGTGAAAATGAAAAGGTTAGCAAATGATACCTGTGTGTAGATGCAAACTCTGCAATATCAGAAATTGTTTTCAGGAGGAGAACTTAGGTTTGCAGCTAACTTTCAAATCACGTTGTCATCATGATTATATGGAGATGCTCTTATTTTCCCCAGGAAAATACCAAATAGGCCATAGTCTTAATAGTTATTTATATTAAAAAACTGCATTAAAATCCTGTTTTTATTAGTAAGACATTTTTCAGACGTTTGTGTTTAAAATCGCCTAAAATGGTGTGATAGTCTTTGCAGGTCAGCACTATTTGGCTAACAGGTTAAATTCTGACCAGCATTAATAGCTGTTCCCATGTTTGCTTGAAATGCTTTCCTCCAATGCAGACACACAATCTCTGGGCTGTGGGTGTGTATAACGTATAAATGACCACTTTCTCCATTTTCACCAACAAAGGGAGGTCATTTGTGGAAAGTCAGCATCTTGTCCCAATCCACACTTTTCTTCACTTCTACTGTGCTCCACTATTTAAGTTTAGGGGATGTGAAGTAAGTTTAAGATAAGGTTAGGATTTGACTGGTAATGGTTAGCCATAAATGCAGTTACTAAAATTAATGGAAGTGAATATAAAGTCAGTTTGATGGAAATACAACACTGTGTGTGTGTGGCCTTGTATCTGCTACATAGTAAAGACAATTTTTCCAACAAATAACACACTGTGAAAACTGACAACTCCTATGTGGTGCTGTTTTTGCATGATGAGTTAGTTTTAGGACTTTAAGGTGTGAATTGAGTATAGGTTAGGTTTAGGTTTAGGCATGAACTGGTAATGTTTAGGTTTAGGGAAGGGTTAGGCTACAGAAATACATGAAAAAAGAAGGGAAGTCAATGCAAAGTCCCTACGATGATAGAAAGACACACTGTGCATGTGTGTGTTGACAGAGATTTTTTTTGATTAGACTCTAGTCATGTTGTTGTATGCTGTGATTAAGCTGGATTTCAGCATAGATTTTATGGAATTGTATAGCTAGCAAACATGGAGATCCAAAAAAAGCAGCAGTGGTGACCTGAAGCTGCTTTCAGAACAATGGACAGCTCCAGAGCCGTCGCAGCTCCAGGTGCTGTCCGTTGTGCTGAAATGAAGGTGCATTAAGAGCAACATGGCTTTCAGTTCAAATCTGTTGTAGTCTTTTTTTATATATATATTATATATATACAATAGTGGGTTGACTGGAAGGTTTATATTCGACATATTATAGATCAGCTGGTTTATCTAAACCCAAGGAATGAGGGTGAATGAATTGTTGTCTCTATCTTGTGACTCAACGTGAATTAACTGATAACACAGGAATAATAGTTTAGAAAGCAGGTGGCAAAATCTAAATGCAAAACTTATATACTTTTAAATATTGCACATTTAAGGATGGTGTTCCAAGTGTTTCTAAGTCTCTCTGTAAGTAAGTAAGTGAGTAACTTTGTCTCAATGGTCTTATTTTGTGAAATTTATTCATGTCCCACTGGCAGTGTGACTAGCTGGAGTATTTTTGATCAAAATGTCAGTGTAACCCACAGGTTATCATTACATAAGACCATTTGCTGTTCTGATTGCGTGTGCAGTTTTATGAATATACAATCTGGGCGACAGGGGTGAGCCAAACATCAGCATATTTCTAGGCCAGGCGTGTGTGTGGGGATGCAGGGGTGCGCGCGTGTTTGTGTGTGTGAAACGTGAAAAATGCAGTTTTTAATGTTTAGTAGGGGATATGACAGTTGTTACTGTGGTGGTAGTATACCTGCAGACCGAACACTGCCTTTGAGGCTGCAGGGCGGTGAACATGACGATAACGGAGTAGTTCCTGGGCGGGGCCTTGACGAAACGGCGGAACTTGTCTCCGTTCATGCGGATGACTGAGCGTCGAGAAGACCACTCCATCATCTGCTCAACCTTCTCCGACAGCAGGTTCTAAACGCAGAAAATAAAGACAAAACACAGATAATACTTTTAGTTCAGATTCACAGAAAATGACTAGCTGGATATGTACAGAGTGTTCAGCTCACGAGATAAGATAAATAGGCTTTTAAATACAATACATTGTAGTGAAAGCACTTATTCCAATATCAGTTTGATGGCCACCAAAACTATAATTCACAAGGGGAGTGGTAAAGACAATGATATGATAGGAAAAAAATTGCATAATTATCACAATATTCAACGATCACACCTCAATATTATATTTTTCTCTCATCGTGAAGCCAAAGATTTAAGGCAGTGGTCTCAAACTCCAGTCCTCAAGACACGATGTCCTGCATCTTTTAGATGTCTCTCTGCTTCATTACACCTGACCCCAATATTAGCTCTGTGGAGCTTGACTGCATGCTAGTGAGGCAGTTTAGCCATTTAATTCAAGTGTGTAGGACAAGGGACACATCTAAAAGTTGTAAGACTTTGGTCCTCGAGGAACGCCGTTTGACACCACTGGTTTCGGTCAAGTTCATTTGTATAGCACACGTAGCAACTGTGGCTCAGTGGTTGAATATTTATCTAGCGATTGGAAAGTTGTAGGTTTGATTCCAGCTTCCTCCAGTCACATGTCGAAACGGCCCTGGGCAAGGAACGCCACCAAAAGTTGGCTAGATTGGTGTAGAAATGTGTGCAAATGGGTGAATGTGGCTCTAGTATAAAAAGCTTCTGAGCGGTCAAAATGACTGCAAAAACGGCGCGCCGTGGTGGCGTAGCGGTTAGCACGACCCGTATTTGGAGGCCTTGAGTCCTCAACGCGGCCGTCGCGAGTTCGGCTCCCGGACCCGATGACATTTGCCGCATGTCTTCCCCCCTCTCCTTCCCTGTTTCCTGTCAGTCTACTTTTGTAAAAAGGGACACTAGAGCCCACAAAAGACCCCCTGGAGGGGTACAAAAAAAAAAAAAAAAGACTGCAAAAACAATTTACAAGTTCAGTCCATTTATCATCCACAACAATCCTCATTGATCACTGGCGTTCCAATGTTCCATTTATTTTAGCTCTAACGTAACTATAAACAGTTCGATTTTTATCCTTGTTTTTAAGGAACTCAGTGTTTTGGCAGCTTTGCAGTTTTTTGGAAGTTCATTCCAGATTAGAGGAGCATAGAGGCTGAATGTTGCTTTTCCATGTTTGGTTCAGAACAGAACCAGAATACCTGAGAATCTGAAAGAATATACAACAACAGATCTTTAATGTGTTTTGGTAGAAAGTAGTTCAAGGTATTTGTGAAGTAACTGAAGCATTTTATAGTCTATTGTTTGAGCTACAGGGAGAAGTGGAAGGACTTTAGAAATAGAGTGATGTGTAGTATGGTAAAACTCCAGAAATACTCCTAGAATGTCACAGATTGCACAATATTAAAGTTTTTAACTTCTGGCATAGAGGAGAAAGTACTCCGTGGTGATAGTATTTATGTTGCACTCCCAAAAGACAGCAACATCAAGAAGAAACATGAGAGGCTTGAGAAATACTAAGGGCTACTGAATAAAAAACACCATCTGGCTGGGAAAAGAGCTCGACATCAGAGCTGGAGCGCAACTCTGCGGATAAACAACTTACAGCAAACATGTACACAAAGACTCATGCTACAGATTTGGGAGATGAAATACTTTCGGAGAGATGGATTTATGTAATTTTGCTTGGGTTCAGTGTCCTTATACTGTTTACATCTGTAAGTCTTTATGATGCAGCCAGTGTTGGTTCTCGAGGAGCTCGCTCAGATACTTGCCGACGTGATCTTCCCCACGCCGCCGCCGCTGCAGCAGCTCTGAGCTGAAGAGTGATGAAATAGTTAGACTCGAGATGAAATGCTTGTTTTTCCAACCTCTGCTGATCAAACTGTACCTTGAGAACCTCTGGAAACAAGAGGCGCACGTTTGGTTTCACGCACAATGCAATCAATGGTTTTGAATGAGAATGAGCTGCATATCTGAGCTCATGCATTTCTAATTAAAGACTTCCTATCTTATAATGTTTGGCATACTGTGACATGTGGCAAAGACTTGCATGACAAGCTTCACTGCTCCCTTAGTCAGCTGTTATCAGCTAGCACACCGATAAAAGTCTAAATCTGCAATCGCCTAATAAGGAGAAAAATATGAACCCTTTTTGGAAGTTTGTTGCATCACATAAAACATAAGTACCCCAACTTCTGTCCATTCCTGTTTTTGGTGTTTTTTTTGCACACAGGTTTTTAAGTATTGGTTCAAGCAGACAGTAGTTAAATAATTCAGCAGCGCCCCTCCATTCGACTGCTAATCGAACACTCCTACTTTCACACAGATCAACAACAGGCCTTAGAGTTGCAGAAGTGAAGCGTACACTGAATCTCTCCAGTAAACTGCCTGGAGACAAGATCAACAAAGATGAACTAAAAATCTGGAGGAGGATAAGGAAGAAAGTGAGGCAGTAAACAGGAGTAATGAAAACAAGCATAATGTGTTTTTGGGGGGTCATTTTAGATAACATGATAGTCATCTCTAAAGGAGGAGCAACTACATAGGGTCCATGTCCACTGTAGGTTTATTGTTTTGTTTGTTTTTTTGCTTCTTTGCCTTTAATTTATCCATCTTGTTTTAGCCTTCATGCCTTCTGCCCTAAAGGGAGAGCTGCCAGCTCTGAACTACAGTCTGTAATCATGGCCTGTCTCACTTATGCTTCTCAAACACTTTCTCACAAAGAGAAAAAGAGTAAAAAGAAAACCTCAAAAGAAAAAAGATCCAAATTATGTTAAATGTCCAGCAAATAAATGTCCAGCAAATAAAATAAAACTGTAAATAAAACGTAGCCATATTTCTGAAATACAAGCTTAAAAAGAAAAAGTCAGTGGAGGGGAAAGGTTTATCCTAATGTGCCATGAAGATTAAAGTGGATGCCTGTATCAATTTTAGATTCGTAGACAGAAAACAAACTTGGGAGCTGATTATTATTAAACGGTTTGCCAAAGGGAGAACACCACCTTAGAGCACAGCAAAAACACCAAATCGTAAGTATTTTTTCTCTAGTTTCTAATGTAATCTTATTACACTTGAAATGAGACAAAACTTACTTGCAAGTGTCTTTTCAGCAAAATATAGGAGCTTGTTTTGAAGTAAATAATTCCTTAATATTGATAAAAAGTTCTACTTCCACTGGCAGATACATTTATTTATTTATAGCAAGACAATTTCCTCATGTTTCAAGTGAAATAATCTGCCAATAGAACTAGTAGTTTTTCATCAATATCAAGGAATTATTTGCTTAAACTTAAAGCATACAGCTGACGAGATACTTTTTAAGTTAGTTCGATCTTAATTTTAGTGTACTAAGATATTTGTGCTAGAGACTAGACAAAACATACTTGGTCATATTTTGTGTTTGCATTGAGAGTGTTGCAGTTATCATATCTCACATCATTGGTCCATAATGTTGCATGATGTTAGTTCACTACATTATATCTGTTCCAATTAACTTTGACCAAATTGTTTCAGTTGTTTTCACAAAAGAGCCTATGCGTTCACTTTTCAATGACTGATTTGCCAGCAACAAACTCTTCTACAACAGAATATGGCTGTAATGCAGATATACTGTACATACAAGAATTAGTAACAGATTCTTTTGAAAAAGAAGAAAACGTATGAATAAAGCCTAAATTAAAAAGAAGCTCTATGTGTGAAGTCTGTGATGGGTTGCATTTTGATCAAGATTCCTTGAGGGGGCACTCTGTTGGTTTTTGTTTGTATTTTTTATTTTAATTAGGTTTGAACAATGTGTCCAAGTGTCTCACAACTAAACTGCTAATAATTTTTTGGGAAAAACAAAAACAAAAAAAAATCAAGTACAATTTGTCCGTGAACCATTTCAAAGAAACTTACATGAATTGACTTGACATGAGCTGTTTATTTACCTTCTGGGTCTAATAAACAACATTTTTGGGATGCTGGAAGGTTATCTTAGAGATCGCCGTAGCTCGGTCATATAACGAGTTACAAACAAATGCATCTGGACTCCCACATGGGAGGACTTGACCTTGCAAAATTAAGAGAAAAATGTTTAGCTAATGAACTTCGGTGTACTTGTAAATTTTGAAGAGGAGTCCACAGCCGCAGCCATTAATGTGCTTGTGCACGCCAAACAGCTGGAGATTAGCTGTGTCCTTCAAGGCTCGATAGCGTAGCGTCAGCGCCTCGTGATACAAGTTCAACTCAACATATGCTTACTTGTGTCTGGTCAGACCTTGGGCAGTCACAAATTACTAACCGAGTTCATTAACTGGAGAGGAAAAGAAAGTAGAAACATTTAAATTAAAGTTACTTACTTGGTTCTTTTAGGAATCTGTATAACTATGTAACATGTCTATGTTAATTAATACATTTGTGTGGCCAATGTTACAATTTAAAACAGAATCTCCCACTGAATTATCCTGATCCCTTTTATTAGTCCACTTCAAATTAAATAAATTAGTTTTTTTTAATAAAACTTACAAAGTATTTACAACAAAACGAAGACAGTTCTGGACAGAGAAATACCTTGAGATAAACCAACTCCTTCGCACCACCACGACTGCTCTTTGCCTTATCCAACCCTCAAACGTATGAGCTACATGCGCACTGACAGTCTAGAACCATTAAAAAACATTTATTTTCTACCCCGCTGAGCACAAAGGGCATTAAAATGAATCACGTCTTCTGCCGGTGTGTGTTTGGTGTGTTTTTATGTCTGTGTGGGAGCGACGCTGAGTGAGGAAGATGCGCAAATGCTCTGCAGATACCCTGCATTATCTCTCAGATTCTCTGTTAGCCACTCTAAGTATGTCATAACCTCTCCTTACATCACACACACACATTGTAGGTACATCGCCAGGAGGCAAAAAGCATAAATAGCACTTAACCATGGTTGCAATTTCTTGACAATTCCCTATTTGTTGTTCTTTCTTGGATTCATTTCTCTCTTACCTGTGGTCATTTCTTATAAAAAATCAATATTACTAAGTCATTTTCTAGTCATTTTTTAGAAACATTTCTCATATTTTGATCAATTTTAAGTGAGAAAGCGCTAAACACTAACATTTATGTCAAAACACAAAAACATGGTTACATTTAACAAAACTGTACAAAAAAAAACACAACACTGTCCGATGCAGAGTATTTAAAGCAACAACAGTAAGACTTTGTTCAATCAAGTCTACAAGAAGGTGGGAAAAAAAACGATACAAGGCAAAAAAAAAAAAAGGAAAAAAGGATGGGACAGACACAAGCAGAGCGAGAAGAGTAAATTGGGAAGAAAGAAAAATCACAGCCAGGAGGAAGATGACACATTAAGTGTAAGGCAACTGATTTTTGCACTGATGAGTACACAGCAGGAGGTTATGGAGGGCATGACAGAGGACAGCCATTTCATCAGCCATTCTGTTACACAATCATAAAGTCACTGTGCCGGCCATAAACATGTTTTTTTTTTCCCTCACTGTTGCTCTTTATTTGATTCTCAATGCTGGAAACAGAAACATTAACAATAACGTATAATGATTTACTGTAGTAACTCGTAAAGATTAGTGAATATACTTTGTTTTCCCATGTGAAAAGGCAGAATTAAGTCAAACTAAAAAGCACAAAGATCACGCAGATTTGAGTCAGAAAAAGCAGCGGATGTGTCAGAGTGGCAACAATAAGGAGAAAGCTGGAAGACAAAGGATTCTGCGTTTGTTGCTGCGAACATTATTATGCATAGGAGGTCAGAGTAACGCTGTGGCTCGATCGTCCACTGCTTTATGGACAGCAATAGATCAACTGAGACGTGGTGTCAACACTTCTAAGAAGCCAAGGCTCTTACTGGGTGTAAGCTGGAATGAAAGAAGACAAGATGCACTGCATGATGGGAAATATCAAGTAGCAACTTTATACGAAATCTCTGTGCTGCGATGTGACTTTCTGCACCGGTTGCATGTTCTCAAAGATTCCACTTCCTTTCAAAGGAAAGAAAATCATTTAAACCAATCAAATCATTACAAAAGTACTACCACAAACTATAACAGCTACATACGCAGCAAAACTGCACCAAGTAAAAACTGTTGGATTTAATTAGGACTGATATGATTAATCTGATTAATCGTGATGAATTGATTATTGAGATAATTGTCAACCAATTTATTTATCAACTAAATAAATTTTTAAAAAACTAAATATGTTCTACCTAAAATTCCTTAAGTGGAACAGTATTAGCTTCACTTAGTTTCAATTTTGGAAAAAAAAAAAAAGATAAAATAAATTTTAAAAAAACACAATAACAAAAAAATCTCCTATTAACCACCCTTTGCTATACATTTATTAATCAGTTATTCCAAAGAATAATCAGTCCTATACTGGGCTACACTTTTCACATGTTGATGTTAGAAGTTTATTTTTTTAGTCATAGATGCAACATTTGTTACAAATGATCAAACATTCAACAAAAGAATGCAACGTTATTGTATTCTAGGCAATAAAATGTTGATTTTCTTACTTAAAATTTTTTATATGCATATTTCCATCTATTATTGCATTTCTAAAATTGTAAAAAAAAATTTTTAAAAAAGCTTACATAAAAAATCGGCAGAAGATGCCAATTTTTTTTGTACATGGCTAATCATCAGAATAATCAATAGATTAATCAATAACTAAAACAATTATTAGCAGCCCTACATTTACTGTTTGAAAATGTGAATGTAGCACCTATGCTCACATGGAGAAGTCAAAAAATAGTTTAAGCAGCTAAAGCAAAGCTTCCAGACATTCCATCAGCTTCATAAATCATCAGTTTTCAACACTATTATTAATTTAAATGCACCTTTATCTCAAGATGCCTACATCATATCTGTTTCCCCTATAGTAACAAACGTTGCAGGATGCAGTCCCACTGAAAAGACACCGATAATAAAGTCACACTGCTGACTGTCTCGCGATGGAAAATGTTTTTCCACTTGTATAACAATTCGGACAGTTTTCTGACGCTTAATGAAGTACTGATGAAGTGCTCTGATCTTAGGACTGTTGCAGCAGAAAGCCAGAGTCAGACATGAACTACTTCAACATATTAATAAATAGGCGTCCACTCCATATGAATACGGGTGTAAATTCTGAGAAGATCCTGCTCACAACAAATGAAGATGACAATAAAATTTGATTGAAATAGCATGCCAAGACTTTTCTGAGTTTCCAAGTGCACGTCGCACCATAAACACAGCTTCATAAAGCTTTCCATATAACAATAAAAGCTTCCCATGGGGTGACTTTTAGATAATGGATGAGGACAACCAGCCAGGTATTTGATCTGCAAGCCTTCTAAATAATAATAATACAATAGCATTTGTCCTCCAAGCAATCTTTTCCTCTGGGAGATTTTAACACGTCTATTGTAAATGAATGGGTCTTGACTTTGGCCGTCAGCCCCCTATATAGTTTCCTCCAATCCCATCTCTAAAAGAGGGGATTATGAGAAATTGGCTTCATTTAACAAAGAACAAAGACTTGTCTCACACACAAAAATGCAGAAAAGGCCAGAAGGCAGATAAACACACAGTAAAATAGAAGGAAAAAAATATATAACGGAAAGAAAATGAGTCAATTCTGTTACGTACCATCCTTATAATGATGTCAGGACTTTCAATATTGTGTTAAACCAAAAACATGTACATGCATACAGTCACCCCCCCCCCCCCCCCCCCCCCCCCCCCCCCCCCCACATAAGGAAGCGCAAAAGGGCACAACAAATAAAAACATTTAAAAAGTTGCATTCAATTGGATGGCATTTTTATGACTTCTTACAATTTTCTTAGTCACCTTGAGGGGAAACAGGTGACTGAGAAAAAATATGAAGTTTAGATAGATGCATATGGATAAAAGAGACAAACAGAAAACAAGGTTATGGGATAGAGGAAGCAATAATATGAGGAACTCAGGAACAAGTTAAAAGAAAAACAAATGCAGATAAAAGTAGAAAATATATGTACAAAAACCAAAAACAGCAAAAAAGGAGTAAAACAGCTCAGACAGTCATAATCATAAAAGGTTTTTTCCACACACATTATCTGTGTACTTTTTCCCCCCATCTTCCTCCTATAGGTCCAGTAGTAATCTCAAGTTTTCTCAACTGTTTCAGATAGAAAAAGAAGAAACAATGTTCGGGTTATTTATCTCAAACAGGGAAGCAAACTGGAGGTCTGTGAATTCAAAAAAAAAAAAAAGCAAGTAATGAATAGTGAATGCTTTGTGGTGGGGATAATCGACAAATAATCAGACTTTGATTAATTTTATTTGGCTTGAAATGGCCGTCCCGATTAAATATAAAATTCTGATTAGACCAAAATAACCTTAAGTGACCTCCTGCTGGTATGTAAGATTTGCCAGTCTTATTATGTTTATGTACAACAATCCATAAGAAGGATATTGCTTTTCTGGCAATGCAGAATTAATTAATTGGTTACATTTTGCTTTGGTGTGTTTCTATGTTTTACATATTCACACACTGGTGGTGAAATAATGTGGATACATTTAGATCCCCCACACTTAGAAAAAAGCATTAAAGAAAAAGTCAGTTTAGAGAAATATAAACAGGACCATGCAACATTTAAACACACAGTGTGTGAGTCCACTGCGAGTCAGTGGCAGTGTACTATTTCCCTCTCACACCTGCAGTCAATCAAACCAACAAGGTATCGTGTTGCGAAGTCTGCATTTGTCAGCTCATAATCTGCGATTCCCAGAAATATCAAGAGTTGTCACTTAAGGGACTACGGGAGCGGATTTGTCAGCTTAACTGCCAAATAACAATTATTGGAAATAAATGCTTTTTTTCCCTCCGCTTTTGTCTGAGCGTCTTTCCAAATGTCTTTCTCCGGTGATTTTTTTCCTTTTCATATATTTTGCCCATTAGTGCGAGCAGTCATCTCTCTCTGTGATTCTTTGCAGACTATCTGAAATTTGTCTTGCTTACAGATAACCACTTTACTCTAAAAATCCCAGGAAAAGAACCTGACATTTGAAATCTGTCATTCCGTCTCTTCAAGGCACCTGACCAGCTTTTTCTCTTTTTGCTTGTAGTAATAGGGAGTCTGTCGTCAATCTAACTTATAAATTTAATTTTCTGAAATGACTTTGCGTGGGTGGGTTCATCATTCCCTTTATCATGTTAAGACATTCAAGATTTGAATGGTGCCTGTCACCATTTTTAGAATTTCATCTGTGTAGAATAATTTTGTGCTTAGACATCTATTGCTTCAATCCACCTGAAGATACAGCTGATGGCAATTAAAAAAAAAAAAAAAAAAGACAGGCGATCATTTGCATTTTACCTAAAATTATTTAAATAATTTTGTGACTGCTAGTAAGTAAAATGGTTAACAGTCAATAGGAGAGAGGCACAGAAAATGCATATTTATTTTAAAGGGGCAAGAAACTGCTATGCTTCAATGTGATGACTTAACCTACTCACTGGTCAGGTGTTTTCATCATGCAACTGGCAAAGATATAAATTGAAATGATTACATTTTAATGGAAAATATTTTTATGTGTCAGGTCATTGAAAAGCCTACTGTCATAAGAGGTTACAAATACAGGCCTACTTCACACACAAGGCTAAACGGTATAATAAGAGTAATTTAATACTGGGTTCTTTACACATTAAAAAAATAAAAATTCACTTTACTTCAGAAAACACTACAAATCTGTGCACAAACTAATATATAATAAAAGCATTTCAAGCTCTCCAAACTGCAGAGTACCAAAAGAAGCAAAGAAAAATGCTTTTGGAACAAGGCTGGAAACTACCGAGAGTCAAATAATCGACAAACGCATAAATGGAGCCCAGAGCAAGAAAGGTCTTCTCCCAAATTTGAAAAGGAAACACAAAGCAAATATGAAAACCTCTTCATCTCCCTGCAGCTGTGGTGCAACATGTTGTTCAAAAGTTTTTTTATTGTTATTTGCCACAATATGAGAGGTGGGATGGTAAACAAAAAGCTCAGTTTTAAAGTCACAGTTTGGTGACGTTTTGGAGCAGTTACAGCTATAGACAAAATAACTTTTTTTAATTCAATGGTGAATATAGGGACATAAGAAACTGTTTGTTTTTTTAAAAATTCAATATAGACAAAATTAACTGAAAATTAGCCAATTAGCTATACCCGACTAGTATTATTTCAAAATCAAATCAAATCAAATTTTATTTGTATGAGACATTTCAGCAGCAAGGCATTTCAAAGTGCTTTACATCATATCAAACACAGAAACACAAAGCAATATAGAATCAACAATCAAAACACGATATTAAGTCAGGTTCCATCATTAAATTTGTAATTGATTACGTTTCAAATACAATCCTAAACAGGTGGGATTTTAGTCGAGATTTAAAAGAAGTCTCACATTTATTTGCGCTGCATTTAAATGTGATGCTTTGATAAAGAGTTCAGTCCCACATAGGCCTGTCACGATTACAAGTTTTGATAGACGATAAATTGCCCCAGAAGTTATCGCGATAAACAAGGATATTGTGTCAAGACCATTTTTGAGTAATAAAATGGTGACAGCATGGCATTGATAGAATACATTCTCAAAGATCAATAAACTTTAATTTCTAATGAACATTTAACACTGAAACTGGAAGACATTTTAAATATCCAAAATAAATAAACAAAACAACAGAAAAGATAAATAAAATTAATCATGAAGAATCTATAAACAAAATTGTCCTTCCAAAGAAGAGATAGTTGAGACCAAAGAGTCAAACGTAAGACCAATTTTGGTAGAAAGAAAGAGAGAAAAAAGAAAAAAAACGATAAGTCATGCACCTGGAAATTATGAGATCATTATTGATATCATTTTAATTTATCATGTGGTTAATTGATTTATTGTGACAGGCCTAGTCACACGTCTACTGCTGTAGAGATTCCTGAAGCAGTTAGTATGGCTTTGGCAAGGTCCGCGTCACTACAATACTCTACAAGCTGAATTTGTACTGAAGTTTATTTTATCTTCATTCCAGTTACAGTCCATTCGAGTAATCCCATTTCAGTGGAATAACTAAATCCAACATGAAGTCAGGTACTAGGGCTGGGCGATAAAACACTAACGACAGCCATCACAATACAGGATAGAAAATGTGTCCAATAGAACGGTGATCATTTCTCTGAACTTTAATCTAGAACAGCATGGCATTCTGGGGAATGTAGGCAGAGGACATGCTTTCGCCACCATCCTTCATAACGGCTTAAAAATAAAAGGGCAAGATGGAGTTAAGGGACAAAATGAGTAGAGCAGCCTCTCCATGGGCTGCCACCTTATCGTGGTGGAGGGGTTTGAGTGCCCCAATGATCCTAGGAGCTATGCTGTCTGGGGCTTCATGCCCCTGGTAGGGTCACCCAAGGCAGACAGGTCCTAGGTGAGGGACCAGACAAAGTGCAGCCCGAAGACCCCAATGATGAGTAAAAACATTGGACTTGGCGTTCCCTCGCCCGGACGCGGGTCACCGGGGCCCCACTCTGGAGCCAGGCCTGGAGGGGGGGCACGATGGCGAGCGTCTGGTGGCCGGGCTTTTACCCATGGAGCCCGGCCGGGCTCAGCCCGAAGAGGAAACATGGGCCCCCCCTCCCATGGGCCCACCACCCGTGGGAGGGGCCAAAGGGGTCGGGTGCACTGTGTGATGGGTGGCGGCCAAGGGAGGGGACCCTGGCGGTCCGATCCTCGGTTGCAGAAACTGGCTCTTGGGACGTGGAATGTCACCTCTCTGGTGGGGAAGGAGCCGGAGCTAGTGCGTGAGGTCGAGAGGTTCCGGCTAGAAATAGTCGGTCTCACCTCGACGCATGGCTCTGGTTCTGGAACCAGTCTCCTTGAGAAGGGCTGGACATACTTCCACTCTGGAGTTGCCCAGGGAGAGAGACGTCGGGCAGGAGTGGGCATACTTGTTGCTCCCCATCTCGGCGCCTGTACGTTGGGGTTTACCCCGGTGAACGAGAGGGTAGCATCCCTCCGCCTACGGGTGGGGGGACGGGTTCTGACTGTCGTTTGTGCTTACGGGCCGAACGACAGTTCAGATTACCCACCCTTTTTGGAGTCCTTAGAGGGGGTACTGGAGAGTGCTCCTCCTGGGGACTCCCTTGCTCTGCTGGGGGACTTCAACGCTCACGTGGGCAACGACAGTGAGACCTGGAGGGGCGTGGTTGGGAGGAACGGCCCGCCCGACCTGAACTCGAGCGGTGTTCTGTTGCTGGACTTCTGTGCTCGCCATGGATTGTCCATAACGAACACCATGTTCAAGCATAAGGGTGTCCATATGTGCACTTTGTACCAGGACACCCTAGGCCGCAGTTCGATGATCGACTTTGTCATCGTTTCATCGGATCTGCGGCCGTATGTCTTGGACACTCGGGTGAAGAGAGGTGCGGAGCTGTCCACTGACCACTACCTGGTGGTGAGTTGGCTCCGGTGGTGGGGGCGAAAGCCGGTCAGACCTGGCAGGCCCAAACGTGTTGTGAGGGTCTGCTGGGAACGTCTGGCGGAATCCCCTGTGAGACGGAGCTTTAACTCCCATCTCCGGCAAAACTTCGAACACGTCCCGGGGGAGGTGGGGGACATGGAGTCTGAGTGGACCGTGTTCCGTGCCTCCATTGTCGAGGCGGCCGATCGGAGCTGTGGCCGCAAGGTTGTCGGTGCCTGTCGCGGCGGCAACCCTCGAACCCGTTGGTGGACACCTTCGGTGAGGGATGCCGTCAGGCTGAAGAAGGAGTCCTGTCGGGCCTTTTTGGCTTGTGGGACTCCGGAAGCAGCTGATGGGTACCGGCGGGCGAAGCGGCATGCGGCTCGGGCGGTTGCTGAGGCAAAAACTCGGGCGTGGGAGGAGTTTGGAGAGGCCATGGAGAAAGACTTCCGCACGGCTTCGAGGCGATTCTGGTCCACCATCCGGCGTCTCGGGGGGGGAAGCGGTGCAGCACAAACACTGTTTATAGTGGGGATGGTGTGCTGCTGACCTCTACTCGGGACGTTGTGGGTCGGTGGGCAGAGTACTTCGAAGACCTCCTCAATCCCACCAACATGCCTTCCACTGAGGAAGCGGAGCCTGGGGACTCTGGGTTGGGCTCTCCAATCTCTGGGGCGAGGTCGCCGAGGTGGTTAAAAAGCTCCTCGGTGGCAAGGCTCCGGGGGTGGATGAGATCCGCCCGGAGTTCCTTAAGGCTCTGGATGTTGTAGGGTTGTGT
Organism: Xiphophorus maculatus; assembly: GCF_002775205.1. Taxonomy (NCBI): domain Eukaryota; kingdom Metazoa; phylum Chordata; class Actinopteri; order Cyprinodontiformes; family Poeciliidae; genus Xiphophorus; species Xiphophorus maculatus. The sequence continues at coordinate 24,725,175 of NC_036447.1, read as the reverse complement.
TGGTTGACGCGACTCTGCAATATCGCATGGACATCGGGGGCAGTTCCCCTGGATTGGCAGACTGGGATGTTGGTCCCCCTGTTCAAAAAGGGGGACCGGAGGGTGTGCTCCAATTATAGAGGGGTCACACTCTTAAGCCTCCCTGGCAAGGTCTATTCAGGGGTCCTGGAGAGGAGGGTCCGTCGGATAGTCGAACCTCGGATTCAGGAAGAGCAGTGTGGCTTTCGTCCTGGTCGTGGAACACTGGACCAGCTCTACACCCTCGGCAGGGTCCTGGAGGGTGCATGGGAGTTCGCCCAACCAGTCTACATGTGTTTTGTGGACTTGGAGAAGGCGTTCGACCGTGTCCCTCGGGGAGCCCTGTGGGGGGTTCTCCGGGAGTATGGGGTACCGGGCCCTTTGATACGGGCTGTCAGGTCCCTGTATGACCGGTGTCAGAGTCTGGTCCGCATTGCCGGCAGTAAGTCGGGCTCGTTTCCGGTGAGAGTTGGACTCCACCAGGGCTGCCCTTTGTCACCGATTCTGTTCATCACTTTCATGGACAGAATTTCTAGGCGCAGCCAAGGTGTTGAAGGGATCCGTTTTGGTGGCCTTAGGATCTCATCTCTGCTTTTCGCAGACGATGTGGTCCTTTTGGCTTCATCAAATCGTGATCTGCAGCTCTCGCTGGAGCGGTTCGCAGCCGAGTGTGAAGCGGCCGGGATGGGGATCAGTGCCTCCAAATCCGAGGCCATGGTCTTGAGCCGGAAAAGGGTAGAGTGCCTTCTCCGGGTCAGGGGGGGTGTCCTGCCCCAAGTGGAGGAGTTTAAGTATCTCGGGATCTTGTTCACGAATGGGGGAAGAAGGGAGCGGGAGATCGACAGGCGGATTGGCGCAGCGTCTGCTGTCAAGCGGGCGCTGTACCGGTCCGTCGTGGTGAAGAGAGAGCTGAGCCAAAAAGCGAAGCTCTCGATTTACCGGTCGATCTACGTTCCCACCCTCATCTATGGTCATGAGCTTTGGGTCATGACCGAAAGAACGAGATCGCGGATACAAGCGGCCGAAATGAGTTTTCTCCGTAGGGTGGCTGGGCTCTCCCTTAGAGATAGGGTGAGAAGCTCAGTCATCCGGGAGGGACTCAGAGTAGAGTCGCTGCTCCTTCACATCGAGAGGAGCCAGTTGAGGTGGCTTGGGCATCTGGTCAGGATGCCTCCTGGACGCCTCCCTGGTGAGGTGTTCCGGGCACGTCCCACCGGGAGGAGGCCCCGGGGAAGACCCAGGACACGCTGGAGAGACTATGTCTCTCGGCTGGCCTGGGAACGCCTCGGGATTCCCCCGGAGGAGCTAGAAGAAGTGGCCGGGGAGAGGGAAGTCTGGGCCTCCCTTCTGAAGCTGCTACCCCCGCGACCCGACCTCGGATAAGCGGAAGAAGATGGATGGATGGATGGATGGATGGATGAGTAGAGCATTACAAAGAAAAGTGTAGATAAAAGAAAAGGTCAGTCAATTAATAATTATCGATATTGTGTGATTTTGCCCAGCCCCAGCAGCTACATCCCTTGTCCCTGTTCAAAAATGCCAATTTTAATTTTAATTCAACAAACTTTCTTTCTCCAACATTGACTAAAAAAGGATCATGGTCCCAAACAGCACACTGATGATTGTGACAAGTCCTCCGGTTCTGGTTTGTATGTATTATCCATACAGAACTTGAGTTTTTGGGTTTTCCTCATGCGTTTTCTATTTACAGTCATATTGGAGCGTTCCATACTCTTCTTTAGTTTATCATATTTAACTACCAAAGAAAAAAGAACTGAAACCAAATCAACTTGATCAACATGGATACAGAACTCCAGACACAATTCAATTTGAGCACTTGAGTTCTAACACTTGGTATTTACACACCAATTCTTTTCATTTCAAGGAAAGAGCCGTTATCTGTCTACATTTAGTGGTTTAGACATTTCTGTGTGCAGGTTTGAACAACGATAATTGTTTGGGTGGGCGGGAGATTCAGGCAAAGCTCTAAAATGTGCTCTATCCTCCGACGGTGTTCATAGTGCCTCATACGTGAAATTAGGGGTAGCGGGGAATACTGAAGAATGAGAGACGCTTCAAACTGCTCTCTGTGCAGACATAGGAAGGAGTGGGAGTATTTAAACGGCTTTACAGTGAATGAAGAACAACATTACCATCTGACCCTTGTTATAAAAGTGCAGAAAGTCCAATGGGGAAAAACACTAGCTGTGGGCACATAAAAAATTTTAAACACACTAAATGGTCAAATTTACATACTCAAAAGGAAAACAGTCATGAGAAGAAAAAAAAGTAATCTAGGCCATGAGAAGCTCAAGTGAGTCCTGGCTAACTTCAGTGTCATATTACATGCTCCCCTGTTAGATTTTTAGCTGTAATTCTTGAAAATTTGAGAAGAATTCAGTCACTGTTTATTGTTCTCACAGAGTTCTTCGAGATGACAGAGGTCATGATATTTTAAATGATTCTCTTTTTTTCAGTCCCCGTAACACTGGCATTAAATTTAAACGCAATTCAGAGCAGAAAAGGCATGTTGAGTACCAATGAATATATTGATGTATAAAGAAATCAGGTGACCAGTGCTGACCAGTGGTTGGGCAGGTCAGAAACTAAAAAAAACAAAAAAACAAAACAAAAAACAGGTTTCTAATTAACTGTATGCACACTAAATCTAGCCACTACCAGTTTGTGTAACACTCTATGGTGCGGAAGCTGTTACTGAATGAAGAAGCCTTAAAGTTACAGAAGAAGAAGAAGATCATTTTTTTGATTTTTAACAAAACATTTATTACACAATAAGTCATCAATAAAAAACGTTGCATACTCAGGTCAAAGATCTTACAAAAAACACTAAATATTTACATTAGCAGCTTATTATTATAGAAGAAGAAGAAGAACTTCTCTACTTTATCCTTGTTTAGCTTCACACCTGTCATGGAACATGCTACATTTTAGAAAAATCTGTTATTAATCTGTGGTAATAATTGCTCTTGGTACTTCAGCACCATTCAAAACATTTTGGGACTTGCATTGTTCCAAATCTACAACCTTCATAAAACTAGACCACAACGATTATATCTAATGGCGAGGCATGTAAGAGAAAAGTACCAAACAAAATATACACCGTGAGATGTCCTTGATGTGAAATATTAAGATTTAATGGGTTTTAATCAGTTTAAATAGAACCTACTTTCCCTCTCAACATAATGTTACTTTTCTGCTCTGGTAGAAAAAACTTGATGTAGCAAGTTTTTTATACAAAGGTGTTACATCAATGGCAAGGGTTAGGCTTTGCAAAATGTAAACATTTAGCACTTAAGTTAAATTGGGTAAGTCCTGACAAGATAACAATGACTGGGCTCTCTAGAGAAACACATTAGTATCCAACTGATTTCTATCTACTTTATGTTTAAGCAAAACTTCTTCATTGGCATCACACTAGCAGCTTCCCCTGACTCAGAAGCAAAGCTTTTTTAAAGAGTCGCTTCCTCTGCAGAATCGCCCGCTTTATGACCGGGATGTTCATTCAGATGTTAAGATGACAATTATTTGCCAACAGATAAAAAAGGGTCTGTGCGAGCATTGAAGACAGTTTGCCTAAACTATCTCGACATGCTGGTATAAAGAGAGTCAAACGTAGCGGATTGTTTTTCTTTTAGGCCACTCAGCAGTTACTTGCAAATGCGAGCATATTCTTTATAGCTCTATGGGATGGGGGGAAAAAAAGTCAGGCCAACATTTCAGCACAATCATTAACTGCCCTCCTCTGCATTCCAGCCTTTATTTCCTCTACCATGTAGAATTTGATAATATTCACATGCAGATAGGAGGTGAGAGACACGCTGCTTGAAATAGTGAGAAAGTAGCCAATGACAACAAAACAGATTGGGACATAAAATAACTTAGACCATTTTTGCTGCATATGGAAGATTTAAGTTTTTGAAGCGAAAGGTGCCGCTGCTGTAAAGGTCACGAAGTTGAGACATGTCTGGAAATATGATCAGTGGTCTTTGCTCTTCCTCAATTCCCAGATGTACTTGCTAACATTTAATAACTAAAGCCATCATTCGCTTTCTCTCTTGTGAAAACGAATGCAACGTCCGGACATGCAGCGTATACCAACATATCAGCAGTAATTATTTCTAATAGTTAAAGTCATGGTGAGCAGCTTATTGCACATGCAAGTATACTAGCTGTATAGGTAACTGGCCTTGTACCTCATTAGCCTTCAGAGACTAACAATAGCATTAGTGCCTCATAACTGGGCACATAATCTGTTCCTAATTAGCCTCATAAACTATTCTGATATGTTATGTGCATCTGCTTAGGTAAGCACGGTTAGTCTCAGAAGACCCATTAGATAATCAGGACCAGGAGTTTTTGAAAAAACTTAAAAAATATAACGAGGATACCTGACTTTACATTCAGCACTTGCATTTTAGTAGAAAAACGTATTCCAGCATTATCAGCTCAAGTGCCTATTGTTAGCTACCTTAAGAAATTTTGCTATTCATAGAAGCACAAGTACATAGTCTAAGAAGAGCAGCATGGTGGTTAAGATTAGGGACCGCAGCTTCAGCTCCTATGGCGTCCTATTCCTTTACTTTGATTGCATTTTGTCACTTTTTCTCTACCTTGAGGGGTTCACTAAACTATATTCATTGATCTAATTTGCTGTCACTCTGCCTCTGCCCTCCTAATCATCTGGTTTGAGAGAGTGTGTAACTTTCCGGTGGCTCCTTATTCTCTCATTTCAACAGCGTGCCAAGCAATTTCTTTGGACAAATCAAGAGTGAAACTTGATATAAGCCCTGATTTCTTCACATGATTCACCCCCACTTCAATCTCCTCTTGTCCATAAGAGAATTAAGCAACCATGTAAACAAATGCCAGGTTTGCAGCTTCGAATGCCCAGGTCGGACCAAATGTTACGTTTTTGGTGAGACGTAAGGTGTCACACTAGGACAGTGGCTCAAAATGTCTTTTCTCCCACAGGGATAAGGTCCATCAAGTCTCCGTATAGGAAATAATGTTTACTTTGACTTGATTAAAATATTGTATACATTTCAAAATAAACTGATGTGCCATTTTTTTCCTTTTTACTGGCTGGAAAATGTATATATTCATTATTTCCCCGTTTTTTACCCCAATCGATCTTAATGTAGAACTCTTAGAATATTTCTAGCAGCCCAGTGAGCTCCAGGTGTCTTACACCAAGCAGCAAATTGGCATCAGTCTCACACAGGAGATGGTGAGCCAGATACACTATAAAGATCATGCTCTGAGCTAAGCTGGTGAAACTAATTGGCTGGTTGATAACATGAACAGCTGGGAAAGGGAGTGACCACTAGTTGCACAGTTTATTTAATGGCTACAACAATCAACATAAATCAAACTGCTCATTAGATATCATCCATCAGTCATAGTCCAAAGAGAGGTTTGTTTTCTCCGTCTCTTTTGCAGGCGCTCTCTCACTCTTGTTCTTTCTGGCTTTTTGAAGATTTACCAGATTGGCCGCGATTGTTTTACTGCCTTGAATCTACTATTATATTCAAAAAATAATAATTACGAGGGTCATTTGTCAGGTTAAAGGTACCTTTTGGAAAATTACCTTTAACTTGGTGCTAAATATTCGTTTCAGTAAGCCTGTGTTTCCGTATTAAAAATGTTTAATCGTCTGATGCAATACTTCAATTTCAAATCTGGAAAATTATCCTAATTAACAGAAAAATGCTTTTAATTATATTTCTGTGTGTAATTAATCTATATAATGCTTTTCTCAGTGAACAGAACTGAAATAATATAACAAAAAAATTATTAAGTATGACTGCAGTACCTGGGCTTTAAGCTTCTATAAAAGAAAGGAAAACAAAAATTACGAGTATTGACTTTTAAAATACTTTGTTGTGCTCGATGCAGATGATTAAAAAAAATCCAATAAAATAAGTGTATAAAGGCAAAAAAGCAAATAAAAATCTGAATGTGAAAGTAAAATGCAACAGAGAATGAAGGGGACCAGATATGACACCTGATGGTATTCAGCATTTATCCTGACTACAGCTTTATGCTAAACCGCCTCAGTTCATCCCATTATATTAAAGCATTAGTGTGTGTGCAGCTGTGAGTGGCTCTAATATAACTTATTTTGGGGGTCATAAATAACCTCAAAGTAAGACATTCATGCACAAAATTGTAGCTCCTCATAAATCTCAATGTAATATGTTGGTGGGAGATGAGCCCTTTTCTATATTTTTCCTCTCAACAGTCTCACCTTCCCATGAATTTTCCAGCAGCAATAATCACTGCAGTCAAACGCTGAACTCCATCAACATTACCGCCTCTTTTCCCTGCTTCCCTGATATTCCTCTGGAATTTGAAGTGCTTTCTTGACATCCTTTGGACAAATAAATATTTTGAAAAAGCATTATGCAGTATACAATATTTCCATAGCTCCTAAGCAGTATGACTGTTTAGGGGGCACTCTAACCAACAAGAAATGCAACAATGAACCTCGTGGATTAAAAATACATAATGTAGAGAAACTCAACAGTATATTTCTTTCTACCAAATTCATTGTACCAATTCTTCCTTTCATCTTGATATAATTTCACTGTTTTCTATATAGATGGGGGTACAGAATGATGACATGCAGACTTTGAGCTGTCAACCGGAGCATCCAAAGTAACCTACTTGCAGTATTCTAATGAAAGTCACATTTTTCCTCTTCTCCTTCCTGAAAGAAGTAGCAGTGAAGCAATTTAGTGTTAATTTTATCCCAACTGGTAGCCAAGTTGGTACTGAAACTACCTGCATCACAGTGTCAACTGCCTGAAGGCCTCTATTTAGCTGCTTAAGAGAAATAACCTAACACCATTTTATGGTGCGTTACTAACGTACAATTAGTTATGTTTATGCATCCAGCTGTTAGATGATGTAGATATAATTAGTGCAAACAGCTTTGTTTTGTTTAATAATTTTAATTCTGGATGAGCTACCTGACTTTTTAGACAGACCTGGAAAAACACTGTTACAGTAATCATTTTTAAAAAAATCTATTAAAAAACACTTCATAGTGATATGGTGACATTGAAATGTGGAGTTGTGAATCGTCTACATAGTTATGGTTAACTTATCTTATTACTTGTTATGTGAGCTAGAGGGAGAACATAGACAATAAATAGGAAGGACCCTAAAACAGAACCTTGCAGAATCCCATATTTTATTTTCCTCAGCTCCAATGAAAAGTTACCCATTGAAATGACGTCGCTGTTTCTTCGGTGAGGCTCAAACCAGTCAAGTTCTGTACCAGAATCTCCAAACAACAGTAGCTACCGCTGTATGAGAAAAGAATTAAATAAAAATACATTTTATAGCATGTGAATCGCGTTTAGTGAGAACTGACAGGTAACAGATTGAATAACAGATTATTTGGTCAATTCCACTTCAACTAATCAATCATGTAGAAGTGGGTAGACTGAGTAAACTACTAAATTAAATATAATTTTTGAGGGTGCTTCTAAGTGTGATTGATGGCAATGAGTACTTGATATTTTCAACTGCGAGGAACAAGGATGCATAGAAAGGAGTGATAGAAGGGGAACAAATAAAGAGACGACACTGGAAAATATGGGTTGGTTAGGCAAAAAGATGAAAATATTGTTGCCACTCAAAAGACTTGTTAGAAACATGATAGGAAGGGGAGGGCAAGAGGAGGAGGAATAGCAGCGGAAGAAAACGAAGCGGAAGCACAGGCCATCAGTCACAGAGAAAGCAGGCCTGACACCCATGCATCAATAATTCAGATAAATACGGTTAATGAGCGAGATCCAAACAGAACACCCCTGAATTTACTGGGAGAAGAGTGAAACGCTTCCCAGTATGAAGCGCTGCTATTTTTAGCCCCAATCGGAGTTTTATTGACAAGAGGGAAAGAAAGGAAAGGGCACAATATTCATCTCTTTTCACCCATGAAACAGAAAATCACCAGAGCCTGAGCTCTAGCATGCATATTTCCACAAGACACCAGGGGAAAGAAAAAAAAAGCTAGAGAAAGAAACATCTCTCCCAAAAAAAGCACTTGATGAGGGTCTGTGGGGGGGATTGAAAGCTCAACACCAAAACACTGAGTCATTACTTCTGTGACAGATTGAAGAAATAAAAGAGAACAAAGGTCCTTAACATTATCAAAATGTGCACCAGCTTTTAATTTTAATGGTTTTTTTATGCGACAAACAATTTTGAAAAGGGGGTTTTCTTTTGTGTCAAAAACACTATTCTTAGTTTTTGTTGTTTAAAAAACGAGGAGTAAACACTATAACACCTTGTAAAACCAGTAACAGTAAATGTTGACTTCTAGCAATCGAGTTGTTCATTTTCTTATTCACACCAAATTACATACTTTTTGGGCTATTAAATATTGTTAAAGTAAAAAAAATAAAATTTGAAAAAAAGGAAAATGTGGAATCTGGAGAAAAAAACATTAAACAATTAGAGCTATTTGTAATAACATGGACATATGCATCAGAGCCATTAACTAAAAGTAGTAGCGTTATCAATCAGTACAAAGATCAGGGGAGTTTTCATAAAAACTAGCATCTTAAAATACCAGGCCAACAATGTAACAAATCAAAATAATTTTACCATTGTAACATTTCAAGCTGGTAACCATTTCATCCCTACCCTAGACATGGCACTAACCCCACAAACATCCAAGTATTAATTCATTGTAGCAAATGAATGAATAGATTAATTTATGACAAAACTACTAACTATATCCAAACATCCATATATTTACTAAGGGTCAAAGAGAACTACAAAAAGCCATATCTTGTCAGCTTTGTCACAAATCACAGCTTTAAAATCTATTATTTCAAAGGCATATTAAGAATGCAAAAACTGTAAAGCAGTTACAGTTTTTGTAACTGCTTTACAGTTACAAAAACTGTAAAGCAGTAAAGTAGAAAAAACTACTTTTTTCTACTATTAGAAAAAAGTAGTTACTTTTTTCTAATATGAAGTTGTCAGAGCGAAAAGAAACAGTCAAAATTGCTTACACAGTGTTCATCTTAAAACGCTCCGGTTTAAAGTCTGCAAGGAGCTTTGGTTATGCCCTGAAGGGTCAACCACAGAAGTTTATTGGACCTCTGTGTGCAGAGGTAGCAGGCTTTTATTATTCCGATCCACTTATTAGACTGGTCCCTGGGTGGTACCAAGCACACAACTTTGTAATCTCCCTCTCTAGATATATACCTCTCCAGATATTACTGTCCCTGCTTCAGAATCACGGTCCTGAACTTTGTTTCCTCCTCTTGCCTCCTCTCACTATGCATGGGGAGGTATACGAAGTGCTTACGCAGCCCCTTTCTTTGTGCTGTGGTCAGCCGGAAGACAAAAACTCACCACTGTCTACAATTTAGAGATGAACTGGGGTGATGCACAAGAGTCTATCTAAATACTATTAACATCTTTTACCCATTAAATGCCTCTGCCTAAGGAGTATCTGGAAGGTTTTTTAAAATGAAGAAACTCCTAATACCTTTATGCCTGTGTCAATTTACCTTAATTGAAAAAAAGTACAGTTTTCTAAAAACGAGACGAGGAGAAAAGAGGAAAAAGCCTGAGAAGACTCCATTAAAGATTCAACAATTTAATCTTATTTGAGCATAAAAGAAGCTTTAAAACTATAATCTAAAAGTACATGAAGATTCAGGTAGTCAAGACAAAACTACAAGGTATAAAGATCAAGGCCAAAGCCCCTGTTAACGCTCATGTTGATTTCTAATGTGGCAAGCAGGAGAAATCATGGTGTCAACACGCATTTAAGCGGCGGCAAATTAAACAGCTGTTTTAATGTTTTTTGAGGGCTTTGAACTTTACGGTGCAGCTTTTACATTACAGACTTGAATGGAGGACAGCTCACTCAAAAACAACCAGTGGATTTCGAGTTTTTTTCAGTTTCTCTGAACTTCAATGAACAGCCGGTTGATTTGAGGGCAGAATCACTTCCATTTTCTGCAAGCACTCCACTGATTACCACCAACAAAGAAGAATGTACAGCAAATGACAACAAAACAAAGAGGGCAGGAAGAGGGAGATGCGTGGAGATTTTCTAAGCTACGGAAACATTTCACACAAAAGAAAAGTTTAACGTAAAGTGTAAAAAGAAGAATTATCTTCCACTGCGGTAGTACTACCCCAATGAATTGGCACCAAAAACGCTAACACTTGGCAGCAGTGATGACAACTCTGGATTACTAAACTTTTGTTATTAAGTCTCTGTGTTTTCCAACGCATTAGAAGTGACAAACGATGTTGTTGGCATACAATTTGTGTGCATGTGCAATGAATGAAAATAAGAGTTTCTCCATCGTGGAATAACGGCTGGAATAGAGCCATGCAAAGTTACTTTGACGCAGAAAGCATAGTAGAAGCCAGACAGGCTAAAGGCTAATGTTTGTGCAGCTGTAGTCTCTTGCTTTAGCTAATAGGTAGGACATTAGTTGGGCGGAAGGGGAAAGAGAGTCGGAAGACAATATGGAGACTAATTACATCGTTGGCAAGAAGAGCTGGTATTTGGCTGTTTAAGGCTGGACAAACACAAAGAAGTGTGGACTGCAATTTACGTCGAGCGCATGTTCTGACAAAGTCGGGGAAAACCCCAAATCTGTTTCACTATCTGAACCAGCGCCACCAGCTGGAGCATGCAGAATGTAAAGCTTAATCCCAGATGAAAGTGAGTGTATCTGAATTCCCAAATCAAAATTTTTGGGTGGGGTTTACAGAACAAAGGCAATGCCTATTTTATTAGTTAAATTATGTGTTTGAAAGTTGCTGAAGAGGATAAAGATTTTAAATGTATATTGTTTGAATGTCTATTTTATAGCTTTGGGGGTTTTTTTTCTTAAAGGTTATAAACAATTGCGTTAGGGTTTTTTGTCTTCTTACATTTCTATTCTATTGCTTATTCTTAAAAAGCAATATTCAAAATGAATATCATATTTCATATACATGATATTTATCTGTTAAGAAAAGAATGTCCTGTAATCCTGAAAGATTTTAGTTTAAAATTAGCCTCTAATTTATCCAAAGCAGTAGCATAATGTTCAATGACATGTTAAACTTTTAAAGGTAAATCTCTAAAATAAAAAATAACCTTCTATTATCTTAAAATCCCACCTAATAGTAAAACTATAGCAAAAATAGTAACTTGTTTTATATGATTTCCATCCATATTGGCTGATGTAAAAAAATTTCATTGAGATAGAATTGTTTTTCCATATCGCCCAGCCCGTATATGACACACACTAGCCAGCCCCAGACAGAAAGGGCAGCGAGGGAGGCCAGAAATCGCTGAGATGAATACAAAGTGCTGCATCACCATTTTGTCCATTTCCAGCTAAATAAGATCTTCCTCTGCCGGCTCCACCTTTCTGTCATGGCCCTAGGCTGGCAACTGCGAAAGTAGATTCCACCCATTATAACCCTTCAATATCTCTCCTGTGCCTCCCTGAAAGTAAGTCTGTGTGTAGGTGAAGGTCCGTGTGTAGAAGGTGGCATCTTTCTTTCCTCTATTTAGTGCTATTGGAGAAGCACATACCTAGATACATTTCAGATGTGTGGGAGACTATAAATTGTACTTTCAACCCTTTAGGGGATAGAAAGGTGTACCTTTGTTGAGCTGTTGCAATCAGGACCAAAGCTATAATGTGAATCTTTTCAGCACAATGGATAAAATAAAAAGTACTGCTCAAAATAAGCACTCTCGTCAATAGATGATCACAAAAGTGCTCAACTATCATAGTGTGTAAAAGTAACAATTCATCACTGCATGCTATGAGCTGTAATTTTAAATTGACCTCCTACCTTCTCTTTCTGTCTCCTTCTCTGTAATTGCTCCTTGTAGTCATTCTAATACCTTTCTTTCAGTTCTCCGTTAGGTGTATAATTTTCTCTGAACTTTAAACTCCTAATGTTGCGCCCTACATTAAAGAAGCGTTATTCAGACCCACTCGTTATGTGGAAAGTGTGCGATTTAAAGACATATCCAGGCCAGATATGAATCAACGACAAAGTAATTTAGATTAAAATGATAAACGATGGCCTTTATTAAACTGCTTAGTCTCATAAGCCATATCGCACCGCTTTGGTGTTTGTCACTCATGTCCAATGGTTGCATTTAAGAATCCCAATTCATTTGCCAATGCTGAACGCTATAAAGCACGGCAAACATGTCGCTTTCAATTATTTATAGATTTACTCACCCATTTATATGCTTTTCCATCAGTGGTTAATCTGCCTATTTATTCCTCATTTATTCTTTCACTCAGTCAGCTTTTTGTTCTGTTGACACATCCAATTCTTTGCTCATTAATATGCCTGTCGACCTGTCAGCCATTTTCCCCATACATTCCTTCTACGACTCCCTTCATAATCTGTTCAAATACTTCCCCATCATCTGTACAGTCAGCAAAATAAAATGGAGCAGTTGAAAAAGTTTACCAAAAGACTTAAAATGTTCCTCTGACTTTATTTAAATAAGTGGTTCTAAAGCAAAATGGATCTGAGCTTCATTTATCCACTTTTAGCAGTGTGGTAAATTTACAGTCACATCCACAGCCAGGACTTTAGAGGCCTTGCTTCAACTGACATGGAGTTATGATAATGAGATTCAGACAGTAATAACCCAGCTATTACAGACCGAGTAATATTCTCTTAAATGTTGTTTATAACACATATTTACTGTTATGAGTTAGTTATTTGCTTATGTTAAAAGTTGCTACAGATTACTTGTAAAATTAAATAAATAAAAATACAACAGCTGCATATCAGATGTTTTTTTAGTTTTAACATTTATTCGTCCTTTGTGCATCAGCTTGCTCTAATTTTAAACTTACCCAATATTTAAGTCCTTTTTGTTTTGTTTAATCAGCGTAGGTTCTGTTAAACAGTTGTATAAAAATATGTGCAATTCTGTAAATGGTTGAGCTAAGCTTTATTTCTTATACAATAAAGGACCCTGTGTGTTTTGGGTTTCCTTTTTGGGTTTTTTTGAATTTTTTTTTTTTTAAATTTAGATAAACTGTGCCATCCCTAACTCTACATGTATTCAGAACAAATGTGTTTTAGATTATTTTTGTTTCATATTTTTTATGTTTTGGGGTCTACAGATGTAGCTACAAATTAGCATTTCTAGCTATAACCTGGAACAGCACAGCTCTCCTTCAGTGGTTAATGTATGTTTTACATTGTCCTATCTTAAATAAAAATCATTCATTTATTTAGGTGTTTGTACTAACATGACTATGGAATGCTACAAAAAGTTTAAAATCTAAACTTTAAACTCTGTTTCCCTGATTTTAAATTAACAAAACTCTGTTGTAGAGCAACTCCTCCCACGCAAAACAACTTCATTTCTGCTTCAAATTTAAATAATTTCTGCAAACATAAAAAACAAACTAAAAGGAAATATTTGAATTATAAATATTTTTATCTAAAGAAATTCACATATGAATTTCACATATAAATGCTATTTAATGATAGTTTTTAAAAAACAAAAATGGCTAAAACTGGCAGCAGAAAGCTTCAGTAAAATTAGACTTTGGTAATCAGTGACAAAATTCTGTGACTAGGAATGTTAAACTATAATGCCTGAAATTGACTGTATTCTGTATATTGACTGATTTTCTATTATTATTACTACTATTTAAGACATTTCTTTTATCATTTTATAAGATAAAATGATAATTTTATAAGATAAAATGATAAAAGACATTTTGTCTTATCAGTCAAACAAATCTTTTGTTTATATCAGCCTCATAGTTTAAGTTAAGGTGTCACAGCTGCATATGGACGTGCATCCAGGCTATGCACCAGCCGATTCGCAGATTAAAATGGAAACTGCAAACGCCATCTACCTGGCGCAACCCTCTGTTTGCCAGCTGACAAACGATGTGCCACCAGTACGACAGCTCTGAATGAAAATGCATCCGTTTCAAACGGGGCACGCTCACGGCTGCACTCAGGTATTTCAGAATCCACCCAGAATATTTCGGTATTGGTAGAAAGCTCGCAAATTTAGCCTTTAAAGCAGAGCATGCAAAAAAAAAAAAAAAAAAAGGGCTCCGGGGACCAAAACGCTCAACACAATCACTTTACTTACGCTGTCTGGCTGTGCAGATCTCAGAAAACAAGACAGACAGGAGGCAAAACGAAAACAAGCATTAAACAACCGCCACTCACTACATGTAAGAACTGGGAGGGGAAAAAAAGAGAAAGAAAATCACTCAAGTACCAGACAATGTTTAGAACAATTGCTTGTCAAAGAAAACCGTCTATTATGTCTAATGAAAATGGGCAGCAGATGTATAATGCATGAGGATTATCAACATTCAGAATGCAAACAGTTAGAGGTAGACGCAGCAGGTTTTCTAAAAATTTCACTCACACTTGGACGATATAAACAAAAATTCTTTTCTGCACTGAAATAACCGTGTTAGTCCATTTTATTCATTTTTTTTCTTGCCACACTTTGAATTTACTTATGAAAAATTATATATTCCAGTGAGTGTCTATGTTTGCGCTTAACTCTTCAAAATAATAGATATTAGCTATTATTAAAAGTGTAATATTCAATATGTTATTTTAGCTAAATTATTGCTTTTCTGTTGGAAATGAAATATTAGATCAAATAATAAAAATTGTGTCATTAAAGCACCTGGGACCATGAAACTGATATGCAAACCTCATTTTATAAGCGACACAATATTAATACAAAGAGTTTTGATTAATAACGATCATCATGTGAGCTATTTAAGCAATAATATGAAGATTAGTGAATGAAAACCTGATTAACCACAAGGTGTTCTGTGTATACCTTCATGAACAAACACACAAAATATGCAACCAGAAATATATCAATTAATAGTTTGGGGTGAGTACATGTACAATCCATTAAAAGCTGAGAAATCCAGGGTGTAAACATGCTAAGGCTATCATTTCTACTTTCACATAAATCAGTCTGTTGTCTCTATCTTCATGCCTTCAGAGTAAACCAGCAGAACCAAAACAACAACAAAAAACCCCACAGCTCTTCTGTTGAACGACAATCTGCATGAGATCGAGCATTTAGCTTTCCTGTGTGGTTAGTTAGACCTCTTCCGCATTCACGGATTACATGAAAGCACACCCCGTATTTCCATTTCGTTTGCGGAACCCAAACAGACTTCCAATAAGCACAAAACATCCACATATAGTCGGAAAATATTCTACGTCGCTTTCTGACAAATTTAGTTAATAGAAGAAGAATACGTTTTGCCTGGTTTAGCAACTGCACGGCGTTAGCCTCATGGCTACAGCTGCGTGCTTTGTTAATCTCCGTGTGTTCTCAAAAACACCGCTCTAAGCACATTTTCTATGTGACTGCTCTCTTTCACATCAAACATGTAATTTGTGCGTCTAAAACGCAAATTAACCCTCTCGTCTCACGAGCCTTCTCATGACTGCTAGCTTGAGTAACACCGGCAGGTTACACCTGTGCAGCTCCTGTTTAAACAGCAGGAGGAAACTCTTTGGTAAAACATGCCCGGACGGCTCAGACATTACCTCTTTCTTCTTCTGTCCTCCTCCGAACGGCAGACATATCGCCAGCAGGAGTAAAACAGTCAGAAAGTGCAGGTTAACAATAGGGTTAGTCCGAGTAGACGCCATGACGGAAGGATGCTGACAGCGAGACACGTATCCGCCAAATGATTGGGTGTCGAGTTGACCAATTAGAGCTAAATTCTTGGAAAGCGGAAGTGTATGGGGTTTGTAGTTTTTGGCTTCGAAAGTCTTTGGCTAAATGCCATATCTGCCGACTCAGTGTAAAATATATAGTTTGAATGTAGTTAAAACATTGTTCAAATGGCTCAATACGTAAGTAATTTATTATTTTTGGATCAAGCAAATAATTTATCTGTCAAAAGTGTGAAAGCATTGGTTTTTAGGAGCAAGGAAAGTAGGGTTCGGCTGACCGAGTGTTGCAGACACATAGCCTATATAATTAATGGGAAGAGAAAAAAGACTAATGAAATCAGTAGGGGTAACATGTCATCTCAGTCTCATGATGAAATCCCTCCCACTCTTTGTTATTAATTAAATGCAGTCTATTACCCTTCCAATAAATTATCTGCATGAGAAAAAACAGCCCGTGGAACTAAGTAAGCAAATCTCTTGAGGCAAATTATTTGGTCAGTTCAGTAATGCACTTATTTGCTATTGTGTAAAACAGACTTTTATTTGTATACTTTTCAGCCCCCCCCCCCCACTCTCACTTCTGCTTAGATCTCACCACCACGCACACACACACAAACACACACACACACACCCTCACACCATGCTGATGAAATGAAACCTCTGCTGGAATATTAAAGTCAACGCACCGTGAAACAATCATTACATATTGCAGTCTTGTTAAACCACAGTTCATTCACTCACACCCACATACTCTGAGCTCAATAATGGAAACATTCTCAGACTTTCTGGGCCTGGTTGTAAAATGATTCCAGTGAACTTGCATTATTGTAATGTAGAGCTCGAGTTTCTTTTTATTGTTTTATGGTTATATAAGTTGCACTGCAGATCACATCTACTTTTGCTGTCAGCAAGGAGAAAATAGTCATGGATAAATACAGAAGGCTTTTTTAACCTTCAAAATATACAGTGCCTTGCGAAAGTAATCCTTGAACTTTTTTTTCCTTTTCGTCATTCTACGAAAGTAAGTTTTGCTGACATTTTATGAGATAAATCTGCAACAAATACAGTATAATTGTGAAGCTACAAGAAAATGATTTGTGATTTTAATTGAAAAAAGACTTTTGTCTAAAAATCTGAAAAGTGTGGTGCAGATTTAGCCCTAATTAAAATTCAGTACAATCATATGTCCCCAGAATTTATTAATTTTGAAAACAGAATCCACCTGCAAGTAGCTTAATCTCGGCAATAATACAACTATTGTGTGAGCAAACATCATCATTAAGACATGAGAATACACACAACAGGTCAAGGATAAATCCATGGAAACACGTAAGCAGAGGTGGTTTGTAAAACTGCATCAAAAGTTGTGAAAACATTCAACATCAGGGTGCATCCTTAAAATCTTAAATTAATGTACCTATCTAAAATTAAGGCCTTAAAATGTCTTGGGATTTTTCTGTCTTGCCAATTCACACACAGACATCTTCATTGAGTTCTGTGAGTCAAGACGGTTGAAGCTACCAGTATCTCACTGCTAACACACCCATGCTAGCTAGCTAGTTAGCTTTCTTGCATCTATCATGGGTAAGTGCAAATTTATTGCCACTTGGCTGGGCAAAGTACATACATTTCTGCGTAGATAAGTGTCTTAAATTCTTTGGATAATAGTCTTAAATGTCTTACAAAGTTTTAAATTTAAATTGGTGAAACTGATAATGAATCTTTTTAGCAAGGCACTATTCTTATAGACAGACGAGTAAACTTATCAAAAAAAAAGCATTTTGATTGCCTTGTGCATATAGATATGTATGAAAGTCAAGTTGGTAAAAAATAAAATGATAACCTAACAGCATTGCCAATGATACTAAAATCATGGGTTGAAAGTTCATCATCTTTTAATTGCATAGTACTAATCAGGAACAATTAGATGGTAAATAGTTCCCATTCTTGCAATTGATCTTAACCTTGTTTAAGCTCAAAATAGCTCTTTTACAATGTCTTTCTCTTTCACTGATAATCATTTAGCACTTTCTGTTAAATACTTTAGCGATAATTGGTGTGATTTTACTTGTAATCAGCTGCAGGCTTGTCACGGGCAATGGTACATGCTGTGTCTTGCCCAAAGACACCTCAACATGTGGCATGCCATGAGATCAAATTTCCAATTCTCTGATTGGAAGACTACCACTGAGTGACGGTCACCCTGTGGTTCAACCGTGGAGGTTAAGCAGCAGTAGTAAGGAACTTCTAATCACAAGTTTTTGACCATCAGTGATCATCAACAAATGAGACTACTTTAGTAAAAGCAAAGAATTTGCTGGTGGGGAACATTCGGCTGTATGTTAAGACATTGGCAGGGAGAAGAAAAAAAAACATCAGTAATGATCTTAAAGGGCCATAATTAGAAATCCCAGCAAAGTCAGGCTGGGACAGGCCTCTGACAGTATGTTTAATCTTAGAGTTCAAGGCAGCAGGACAGTTTAATTTAATTAAAACAAGTTGGGCTTGTTTTGAAAGATTGGAAGGTACAAAACTTCTTGTTCCCAAATTGCATCTGGCAGCATGGCTTGTGGTTTGCAAATTTGCATTTGTACCAACCGCAGAACTCATAGTCTTGTCCGTCCAGATGACAAATAAGATCTAGACGGTTATTTTGCAGAGCGCTGTGTTTGCCAAAATCTATGCACGCCGTCTCAACACAAACTCTTCAAACGGATTGGCAGGCAGAGTAGTGGACAAGTGATGATTAAGTGCTGGTTTTCAGCTGCCACGAGACCTAGATGTCTGGAACTCGCCGACAAACTCCCTTCTATAGCCACCAGCTGAACGTGATTTAAATGGTCAAACACAGCAGGGCATTCATTTCAAAGATACCAATAAAACTACAACCAAGTTGCTGAACAAAAGGGCGATTCAGTGAATCACAATCGTCATGTGAAAATCCAGACTTACATTTAAATGAGAACTATTTTCAATAAAAACTCAGGCCTTGTTCTGTAGATCTTTCTTAAAAACCAAGCAACTAAAACACCACAATACATTGACTCGTAGTGATAGTAAATATCTGTTAAGTGTTTTGTATGTTTTTTATAGCCCAGTCACACAAGTGCATATCTTGCTTTCAAACCATTTTGAGGCAGGACTGACACATATTATGGTCAGATGGTCATTAACATTTAATTATTAAAGAAACGTATTTTATCCTATTGCAGTAGCACGCTGTACTTTACACAACCACACACTATACAAATCTGATGGGGGTCACTCACATCATAAGTGACCCCCATGCAATATGTACATACTCAGTACACTTTAAATTGTTTATAAACTGTTCATTATTTTGTGATGAACAAAATATGCAAATTATTACTTGGCATTTTGGGAAATGGTGTGAAGGCACCAATTGAGATACCTGTCTTATAGTACAGACACTGTACACCACACAGATGCTGCTTGCTTTAGAGCAGCCAATGGGAATAATTGACAAAGTTAGAAGAAAGTGAGGGATACACAGAAAGATGGCAGAAACATGTTAACATATCTTTTTTGCCACAGCTCAGCAACATTGTAAATCTTTATAGCTCTGCAGCTATATTTAAGTCACATTAAAGGAGTGGTATTATGTATTTACCAGGCACATTTTATAGCTCAATGAGGCAACTATGTTACTTTAATTGTTATGTATCAGAAATGAATTAAAAGATATCTGACTTCCCAATTTGACGACTTCATATTGGCCTCTGTCTCTTTAAGCAGTTCAGGCTCTTTCTGACACTCTGGCTTCAGCACGTTA
Organism: Xiphophorus maculatus; assembly: GCF_002775205.1. NCBI lineage: Eukaryota > Metazoa > Chordata > Actinopteri > Cyprinodontiformes > Poeciliidae > Xiphophorus > Xiphophorus maculatus. The sequence goes on along the minus strand of NC_036447.1, from coordinate 24,705,635 downwards.
TCACAACAATGCTTCTCAAAATGCCATTTACAACTGTAAACGGTTTGCTAATTGCTGCTGCTGCTAGTCTGAAGGAGATACTATAGAGCAGGGGTGTCAAACTCCAGTCCTCAAGGGCCACTGTCCTCCAGTTTTTAGATGTGCCACAGCTACAAAACACTGGAATGAAATGGCTTAATTACCTCCTTCTTGTGTAGATACGTTTTCCAGAGCCTTGCTAATGACCTAATTATTCTATTCAGGTGTGGTTCAGCAGAGACACATCTAAAAGTTGCAGGGCACCGGCCCTCCAGGACTGGAGTTTGACACCTGTGCTATAGAGTAAGCATGGGTGCCCAAAGTGGGTCCTGGAGGGCCGGCATCCTGCATGTTTTAGTTCTCTCCCTGGTGGTAGAAACAACCTTCTCAGCATGTCAATGTTCTTCTTAGGCCTTCTAAAGAGCCATCATTGGATCCAGGTGCGTTAAACCAGGGAGAGAACTAAAACATGCAGGATGCCGGCCCTCCAGGACCCACTTTGGGCACCCCTGCTCTAGAGTAACGGTAAGCTTTACACCAGAGGTGCCCAAAGTCGTTATTATCACTTCTATTTTGTGTTTGTATTTTTTGTGCAAATCTACATGCTTCAACATTGCTGCTGGTAAACGGGAAAGGTTATTTCTATTCATTTTATTATATTCTAAAGTGTAAAAAATCTTTTAAAAAAAATTAATACATGATCCATCTTTTTGCAGTTTTAATGTGGGTTAGTTCTTAACTCTGGGTTAAGAATCCTTAAGCTTAAGGACTCTTAAGGGGGGGGGATGATCAATTCTGAGGGGAAGAAAAGTGAAAGAAAAAAAGGAGGCTTATGGATGATGTCATTTCCAGCTGGCACAGAACTGTGTGCCCATATCTGAGGTCAGGCACTCCCTTGTTAAAAATAACATGGCCCCAGAAGAATGATTAATTACCTGCCAGCAGAAAGTTTATAGAAGAGATGGAGGAGGAAATATGGGTCCATGAGAGACAGAAGAGTAGGAAGCAGCTGTAAACTGAAACAGAAAAGGGAAGTGGTTGAAATCATTAGAAAAGAGACAGATCTGAGTCAAAGCAAAAAAAAAAAAAGCACAGCATGTATAGAGAGCTGCACCAAAAATCTAGAAAGAAAACTCTCAGACAAAAAAGGAAGGAGGAGCAGAGGATGAGGCATTTGTTAAAATTGCGTCAACAAACGTCTCAGTGCTCTCCAGCGTGTTAACGGTCAATGACTGAAATTGCGTGTCTGTGTGTGTGACACAGACATGCAGAAAAAGAAAGATTGTTTACTTTAGTTTGCCTTAAGCCTTTGCTTCTTTAATATCTAAACTATGTGGAACATAAGCTTGTATGAAATACACAGCTGCTAAATTAAAATCTTTAGACACTCATCATTTTCAAACACATGAAAATAGTTTCAAGCCAACATCTGCACAAGTTAACCGTTTTAGCTGAATTGGCTATGAATGTACCTTCCCTGTGAATTATTGGAAGACTTGCACAAGCTGTGAACAGCATGGTCCCTGTTATACGTGGCAACTAAATTGAGTCTGAATAACAAGTAAACCGTATGACTGAATGTCTATTTGTGCATACACCGTGACATTTATTATACTCTGAAACCACTATTTCTTTATAATTATTTGTCACATTTTGTCTTTAGATGGACATTCTACAACCTTTAAAAAATCTGATTTGCTAAGAGAACATATAGAAAACGGCAATCATAAATTACTTAAAATTGTCATGTTCTGTGTTGTCTGTGTATTTAATTAGAGTTTTCTGTGTCCCCGAGTCTTTGTGTTGTCCTGTCTTCCCCTTGATTGTTTCCCAGGTGTGTCTCGTTTCTGTGATTACCCTCCCGTGTATTTAATGTCACCTGTGCCCCAGCGTCTCTGTCGGGTCCTCGCCTCATTTGGCGTCTTTGCTGTCTTGTGTGTGTTCAGTCAGTCCAGTCTTTTACCTCGTTGCTACCTGTGATGAGCCTTGGTCTTCGCTCAACAGTGCTGCCTTGGATTTTGGACTGTTTTTGTCTTTATTAAACTTCATTCACTTCACTACAACCTGGGTCTCAAGCGTCTGCCTCACCATCTACACCGCATTTCATGACAAAAATACGTAATATGCATCATAGAGTCATATAGTTGGATATTCCCTTTCAACTTTTATGTGATTATTTGATAAATTAAATGACTTGTAACTTGTAAATATGAAAATAATCTATAGAGAAAAGTTCAAAGGTTATAATGGGTGGGATTGAAGACAAACTTTAAAATTGCACAATAGGATGGCGAGTTTTGATCGTAGCTTTGGAAAGGTATTGCTTCGTGTAGGTTCAACTGAAACTAACCTATAGAGTTTGTCACAACTTATTCATCTGTATTTTAACAAAGTGGATTTCCATTGATATTTTCAGGAGAGGCACCACTTATTAATAATAAAGAAGATTCTGACATATCTCCTGTTAACAACTTCAAAGATGCACATAGAGGAAATATGCAAAAAGGCCGGTTTCCATCATGATAAAGCCGTTGGAGCCATGACCATGGTAGAGGATAAAATATTTAAGGTGAGACAGAGAAGCTGTGGGTTAAAGAGCTAGCTGGGTGGCTGAGGGCAGGACAGGAGGATGCTTGTGTTAAGTTCATAGCCTCTGTCCAGTCTTCCATTGATCTGATCCACTTTCTGCTTGTGATCTTCTCTGTCCCTGACCACACATTTCTCACAATGCTTTGCTGTAGCTTCCTCTCTACTTATGCCTCCTTGCTGCCTCTAATCTCGATTTCATGTCATTTTTGTATGCTTCTCGATAATTTATTGTCTCCTTACCTGATGAAGTATCTTTTTTTTTGTTAAGCAGTTCCTTAAGATCACTGGTAACCCAATGGTTGTTACTGAAGAAGAACCTTGCTGTACTGGTGGGGAGAGGGTTGTCTACACAAACTTTTAGATAGTCAAACACTTAGTTATGGCATTAATGTAATGTCCATGTGCCAGGCAGGGTGCAACCCAGTCGGTGGCCTTGAAGCAACCCCGCAAGGCTTCTTCGATTTCATGTGACTGTCTTCTCAGTTCTTTTATCACAGGTTCTCTCTGTACAAGAGAAAAAACAAGATTACAATCTGCTGTACGAAAAGGAGGTCTTCCAACAGATGTTTTTTTCATGCTTCCCCGATTTCTACATAAGAGATCAAATGTGTTGTTGTCTCTGGTGGAGCAGCTGACAAACTGTTAAAACCTTGAACGTGTAGCAGAGACTGATGTGTGGTTTTAATCTCCAAATGCTGCCACAAATGCCATCGGGGAGTTGTGTCTGTTGCAACAGCAACAACTGAGCTGCTGATATTGCGAGCAATGACGCCAAAATGCATACTGTTGCTGGAAGAACACTGGTGAACCCGCCTTGGAAAAAAACTTGGAAAAAGGATTTTGTTGTACAGTAGCATATCTTGGAATTCACCATCTGTTGTTGACAAGCACTGCTAATCCACCTCCTATGCTTTTGCCACTGCTCTCCAAATTGTTGTAGACCATGCAAACATGTCTCAGTGACAAAAACAGAATACCGCATTAGTGGTAACTGTGGGTAAAGCCAACCAGGTGACCAGGTGAATGCAAACAATGGAGTCAATGAAAACATACTCAAAAAGTTCTTAGCTCATTGATTTAAATGGGTTCAATACCCTCTAAAGCTTGGAACATACAGTATCCACTTTTGACAGAAGAGTAATAGGCAGGAAATACACCTGAGATACCCCAACCACATCAACTTACCTCGATCTCTTTGTGCATGTGAATTTGTTTTAGGTAAAACATGTGGTACTTGAGACCTGTCATATTCTGTGTTGTCTGTGTGTTTAATTAGAGTTTTCTGTGTCCCCGAGTCTTTGTGTTGTCCTGTCTTCCCCTTGATTGTTTCCCAGGTGTGTCTCGTTTCTGTGATTACCCTCCCGTGTATTTAATGTCACCTGTGTCCCAGCGTCTCTGTCGGGTCCTCGTCTCGTTTGACTTAGTCTGTCGTCTGTGTATCCAGTCCGTCGTCTCGTCCGTTGTTTAACGGTTGCTACCGGCGTCGAGCCCTGGCTTCCGCTCGGCTGTGCTGCCCGTTGTTTGGACCATTTTGGACTGTGTTGTTTCTGGATATTCATCATTAAAAAACCATCATCTCTCACTTTACCTGGGTCTACAGCGTCTGCCTCACCATCTCTACACCGCACCTCATGACAAGACCATTTTTGAAAAAATAAATAAATAAGTAAAAGTGCGCAGTATTTTAGGTAAACTTTCAAAACAGTGCTACAGAAAGATTAGGAAACATTTGAAATGATTGATTTGGGTAGTATTTGGAATATGTTCTGCAGAGATGATTCACTGCATGCTACATCCCTTGTCATAGTGCCATATTTAGTAAGACTAATCACTGCTACAAACTAAAGTTCAATTAAGACCACAAATTTGAAGAATGGAATCAACAAAGCATCCTAAATGAAGTTATTTTGAATGATTTCTTATGTTAAAAGGGGATTTAGCCAAAATTTAAATATAATATAATTGTGTTAATATTTTAAATGAGTAATTTACAAATATTTATATATATATATATATACACACACACACACCCCACACACGCTCATTTAGAGAGTTGGACCCTTGTGGATCTTTGACAGGTTCACCACTTTTGTCTGATTTACTCAAAACGCTTTGGAAAACTAAACAAGACCTGGATGGGCTATGACCCATTATATGCCTTAATTTATCCCTAAAGAATCTAAGCAACGACAAAAGATCTGATTAAAGTGAAGTATAAAATATATAAGTAGCCTCAAACTGACAATATCGTCTTCTAGAAAATGTTTATTTTTAAATGGACCGTTCCCTATCCTAGTGGTTCTATCCTTCCTTCACATTTTCCACTCTCCAGCTCCCTCTCGATTTTCATTCTGCTTCCTCCTTGCCCAGCCCGCCCCTCCTCACCACACCTGCTCTCCCCACGCGATGTATATCTTCTGTCTCCTTTGTCAGCATTTACCTCCTCACACACACACACGCCTGCGAGTCATTCCCCACTCCTACTAATTATTATTATTATTCCCCCTATCGGTCTTATTTTTTTGCCACTCGTATAGTCCAAACATGTCTTTCCCCCTGCACGCACAATATTCAATAGGTGCTAAAGGTAACGCATAGGGACCATTACGGTCGGCAGGCGGCGACACTTTATTACGCAGCAGCGGGGGGATCAGGACAATGATGGCAGGATGAAAAATGAATAAGAAAAGTTTTGCTGTTTCATAAATACGTGACCAAAAATCTACTTTTGTGTTTCCACAAAATCGCACAGTGACGCGCGCGCCAAACCTTTCACCTTTCGTAAAAGGCGTGTTTGCGATAAATATTGTTAATTTCTTGTGTTTCCATTTTTTTCTTTTCTTTTCTTTTTCTAATTTACGCGCACGGGCTTTAAACCGAGCGAGCCCAGACTTTCTGCAACCCTCTCCCAACAGTCTCTGCATTTAAATCTCTCTTGACTTCAGTGGCAAAGCAGCATTGTCGATTCATCTACTTGATTAGAGCTGCTCCCCCTCCCAGTCTCTGTCTCTCTTTCTCCTTTACACACACGCGCGCCCCCCCTCCTCCCCCCATCCCACACACACACGCACACACACACACACACACACACACACACACACACACATTGGTACGTCAGTCATTGAAATAATATACAGCAACCTTCCTTGCTTCACTCCTCCCGTCTCCCTACAGCTCTCCACTGTTCAGCATTTCTCCCATCAGGTTTATCCTCTCTCCCTATCTCTCTCTTTTTCTCTCCCTCCCTCTCTGTTTCTCTCTCTTCCTCTCCTCTTTCGTGGAGGGGGGGGGGGGGGGGAAGCTCATATCTCTGGCGGTTTGCCGCATGGAAGTCGCCCAGGCTAGACTGAATCTTCTCTCCCTGACTCGGACTCCATTGGCCATTCCGCGGCAGCGACAGCGAACCCAACGCCACATGAGTCGGGACACGCGCCGGGATGTAACGGCATCTATCCGCTGACCGACTGTAAAAAAAAAAAAAAAAAAAAAGAGACAGAGAGCGAACGAGAGAGAGAGAGAGAACCAGAATCCCGGCATCATTCCAGCAGAGGGAAGGAAGTGGATTGGGGGGCGTTGGGGGAATGTTTCTCACTCAGATGTAACAACCACAGAAAGCAGGGATCGCCAAGTGCGCAAAAGCCGCTTCTTCCTGAGAACATCATTACGCACGGCGCTGCGCTCTCTCTCGCTCCCCCCAGCCCCCCAATTTCTTTTTTATTTTCACGTCTTTTCGTTCCCTCCGTTCACTGCACGGACTGACCGGAGGTTGGATGTACATGTGTGCGCGCGCGGCGGTGGGGACTTCCATGGTGTGAAGTCCAGATTTTTTTTCCTTTTCTTTCTTTCTTTCTTTTTTTTTTTTTGCCAAGCGACCCAACTGGAGGCTCGAAACTGAGAAAATCCGTCGCCCTACTGGAATATTAACAACCCAGTCTTAGCAGCGGCCCAGGGGAGTTGCGGGGAGGGAAGATGTTGCTGCTGCACCAGCAGCAGCAGCAGCAGAGTTTGGGACTCTAGAGAGCTTCCCCAACTTTTCTTCTTTTTTTTTGTTGCTTTCTCTCCCCTCCTCTGGCTCCGTTTCTAATCTGTTTTCCTCTGATCATCTTCGCCTTTGGGACTTTCTGTTTGATTTGCAGCTCAACGGAATCGGTCATGGACCGCTCCACGTCTTTGGATATCGAAGCGCTCAAGGTAAGACCCAACCCCTTCACCCCCAAACCCCTCGGTGTTAGGCGGGGAGGCGCGAAATCACTCCCGCGGAGTGAGCTGATGTGCCACTCTAGATGGGTGGCATGTTGGGTGAGCGCGACTGATGAGTGACTGATCGGTTGTCTCGGGTGACTGCTTGGATTAATCCGCCGCTGAGTGACTGATGGTGAGTTGGAGGGGATGGTGGGGGGAATAGAGGCTCGTGGCGACGGCTTTGATAGTTGGCCGAGACTCAGTTTGTTGGACGTGTGGGGAGGTCTTGAAAATATTCAATGTAGGAGAAATCCATAGGAAAGTAGGAAAGAGAGACTGAGCAGGTTAAGTTTCACTGCGTTCTCAACAAACGCGCACCGGTTTGGATGTACCGGTGAAATTATGACAGTGTTCCCCTGTTACCACATTCATGACCTATCTCTTCTGTAGAGGTTGGTGGGGTATCCAAAAATTGTACCCAGGGAACAAGCAGCACTATTTTCTCTTAAAATAAAGAAAAATAGCAGAAATCAAAATTTCTCAAGTGACAGTAAAAAGGTATTTGGTCAAATGTCATGAGTATTTTGAGTGTTGCCATTTAATCTGATTTAATTTGTGAAAAATTAAATCACCTGAAAAGAAATTACCTGTGGTCCTGTAAATATTGCCCCCCCAGATTATCATGTACATTTTTACAAAAAGTTGTCATGTTATCGCCTTTTCGTTATTTCGAATCAAAAGACAGGTCAATTTAATCCACCATGTCAAGTAGCATGAGCTTAAACTATTGCAATGAGCTCCCAACTTAAATGCATGTAAAATTCAACGGGGTACATTTTGTCCAAGTGTGCAAGTAAAGTTCTGCAGTGTGTGATTAAAATAGGCTCTTGTGTATGTTGAAATAATGTATATGTTGCTGATTCCCGTGATTGTCTGAAATATGCTTACACATATTGGACAGAAGCAGTTGTTAAGCAGTAATCAAATGCGAGCCACCGAGGGTGGAAACGTGCTGCTGTTGTACTGTGAACCAGTGATTGAGTAAATGAGCAAATAAATGAAATTCCCTGCGGTTTTGACATATTTTTTTGGTGGGGGGGGGACGACTTGATGCTGTGCCGACGCAGAACTTCAAAACGACTTTGGCCAAAAACTCGCAGATTGTGGATTCAAAAGATAAAAATTGGCATTCCAAATTGAACATGACCTCAACAGTTAGCCGGCGAAGCTGACCCACAGAACTGAGCAAGTGCCAAACAACTCTTTCTGAGCTTGTGAAATGTTGCTTTTCTTGCTCTATCTTTAGAAAGTAGAATACAGAGAAATGTTCAGCTTCAGCCAGGAAAACATCACTTTAAAGAGAATCATTCCAAAGAACTTATGAATAATTATTAGATACGTTTTTAGTAAAGCTGTGAATCCTTCATGTACCAAGTCTTTGGAAAATTTGGCAATAAAGTGTATAGTTCTTTATAGAGATGTTACTTATTTGTCATTTAAAGTGTCTTAAGGTAAAAATTGTTGTAAACTGGTGTCATATAAACCTGGTAAAACCGAATCCCTTGTTCAACGCTTTGCTTCGTACAGAGGATTTGGAACGTGGGCTATTGAGAAACGATTACTTGCTTGAGATGTGAACTCTGTTGAAGTTTTAATCGATTGTTAGCGATATTACCCAATCACTAACGTTTTAGTCATGACGTGTGTAATGTGCCAGTTACGCTATGACGTTTACCAGAAATCGCTTGTGCTGTAAACAACCAGCCCTAACTGCGAACAGAGAAGTGCCGCGCAGTATGACATCTTTGCTAGCAAAAAAATGTTTTAAGCATTCCCCTTTGTCCGATTTTAATCTCTCAGCATTTGGAAGGAAGCGTGGCCAACTTCGAATTAATGGCTTCATTCATTCCTCCGGTGCCATTGTCAAACTACAACCGTGGTAAACTACAGCGCAGAAAATCCATGTCATAATTTCAAAACTCCTCCCTCTGTACCTTGGGTTGAACAAACTGGACAAATTGAGCTCAATGGGAGAAATCCCAAACAGGCACCGAAGGGAGATGAGAATTGTACAGAACTGCGTAGAAAGGCAATGGACAGGCAATCAATTAAACTGGATTGAATCCTACATGTATTAAAATGGTGTCATCATTTTTTTAATCATATACAACAAATTTAATTTTCAAAAAAATAAAACTGCTCATAAAAGTCCTTAATGCAGTCTTTTTGAAGTGCATGCCAGGTGCATTATGTCACTGTGATGAGCTGAGTGTCAGAGGGTGTTGATTTTTTTTTTAAGCAGAGAAATGTTGAGAAGACACAAATCCTGGATTGAGCTAAATTGCAACGGTTGCCTCCATGTAACTCCCAAGTGATTGTCTGTAATCAAATCCCAGCCCTGGCCGGTATCAGTGCTCCACTCTGCACATTAAGTTGATAAGATTTTCACTCTCTGCTGGCAGTCCACCTTTTCATCTGCTCACCTGCCAGATGTTTTCCGGGCAGCGGTGAGAACCCCCCTAGGTTCCAGCGCATCGGCCATGGGCGCCCTCAGAGTAAACACGTTCTGTGCCCTCTTGTGTTCCTGTATTTGTATAGCAGTGTGTATGCGTACGTGTGTATGTTTGTTAGTCTTGGTGTGGACATGCTTGTCTATACAGTGGTGAGACCAAACTGCTGCCTGGGAAAGAAAATCCTTTCAAACACAGTTAACTGGAGGTGTGCGTCTGGAGGCGCACACTTTCAAGCTTACTGGATTTTAAGACACTGAATATAAATTAAATTGACATTTATACACTCCAGTCCAATTTATTGAAATACCTTTTTTTTTCTGAGTGTACATGTAGTATCTGGAGGTGTGTTAACACTGGTCTATGCGAACAATCCCAAAATGATAAACAGAAGAGGACGGCATTTAGACAGCAGCAAATAATGGCCAAATATTGCTGTGACCGGTGCGTGTTTGTCTTGGTTTGACCAGGACCGTGTGCTTGTAAATCAGTGCAGGTTTCAATATCAATGGAGCAGTTTAAGTGGTATTGATCTTTAGTAATAGCTGTGCTATAAATTCTATGCAGAATAATAAAGGCGGTGAATTTGACCCTCTAGATAAGAGGCTCCTGACTTGCAACGGCGGCATTTTGAAATGTAGTTAAGCTTTGCCGGCGTTACTGAAAGTATGAACGTGACAAGATGGAATCAGATGAATTGGTTTCGAAGTTACAGGCACAAAATGGCACGCAAATATGTATTCATGAGCAGTTTTTAACATATTTGCTAAAAGTGTCACTGCGTCGTGGCAGTATAATATGAGACGGATCGTCTGGGAAACAACCAATCAGAACCAGGAGGGGGGTCTTAGCGCTGTCAATCAATCTCGTGCTTAATGTGCTAATGGCAGAGAAACAACTTATCGATATAGGAGAACTGTTAATCCGCCGTCATTGGTGAGCAACGCATACACAAGGTTGACTGACAGCGCTAAGACCCTCTTCCTGTTTCTGTTTGGTTGTTTCTGATTTAGCTTTTTGGTTTGTAGTTGACACTGGGAGAAGGCAGAGGAGCTGATTTAGCTTTTTTCACAGATTATCTGTCTCATATTATGCTGACGTAGTTTTAAGGAATATGTAAGAAACACATGTTTTTTGTAAAAGTTATGTACCGCAGCTTTAAACATACCTAAAACAGGAAAATAGAGCATGTCACCCCAGTCCTAAAGTTCGTCCACTGGCTCCCTGTAGTTCAGAGAATAATACTTATATTAGTTTATAAATCACTGAACAGCTTAGCACCAAAATATATTAAAGACAACAACCTTCTGGACCTCTCAGGTCTTCTGGTTCTGCTCTGTATCCCTAGAACCTGAACCAAACATGGAGAAGCAGCATTCAGCTTCTATGCACCGCAAATCTGGAACAAACTTCCACAAAACCTAAAATTTGGCAAAACACTAAATCAAGATAGAAAGAAAAAAAAAACAACTAAAATACCTGTTTAGAGTTGCCTTGACTAATGACTGGAGCACTGATCAATATATTTGATGTGCTTTATGATTTGATGACAGTACTTGACAAAATGTTTATTGCTTGTTTCACAATTGGTTACAGTATTATGTGTCTATGGCATAAATCACTGTGAACTGCCTTGTTGCTGAAATGTGCTATGCAAACGAACTTGACTTGACTCAAGCATATGGAAAATAACAGGGTGACTGAATTATAACTCCGACCAATGAATGTTAATGAATTACAGCAGAAGCTCTGAATTATAAACTAACTACAGCTTCTAAGCCTGATTCATATTAGTTCCTACAAAAATACAGGCCAACTAGTCTGAATGAAGCATGAGTGTGAATTGGTGGTTAGTTGCCGATTGTGGTAGCCGACAAAATATTCTCACCTGGAGTTCCGGACTGTGCCCAGGCTTTGGTGGGAGTTTTTTCTTCTTCTTCCCACCCTGGTTGCTCTCTTTCATTCAACTCCATTTGATAACCACCCAGTGCAGTCATAGTTTTGCATTTCTGGCCACTGAGCAGCTCAATTTGAGCAATTGGGGGTTCAGTGCCTTTTCCAAGGGCACTTCAAAAGTAGCTGCTGAGGGACGGGAGAGCATTACTCATTCATTTAAGCCAGCCAAACCCGCCCCCGTCCCTCCGCCGCCCCTCCCCCAAAAGCTTGCTGCTCTAACCTTCAGGCAAGCACAATTTGTCATTTTGTGTATCATCGCTTCCGTTAACTCTGGTAAAAGCATAAACAACAAAAAAAAAACACGAGACAAACAAACAAAAAAAAGAAACATATGAAGTGATAACTTAATGCGCTGCGATGTGGAATACATTATGTTGTGCTGACAGTCGTGTTTGATGAAGCTGTCACTGTGACAGCTGCGAAACCTGAAAAGTGTCTGCCTCGGTTCGAGCCAAGTGGAGTCGACGCTTCGCCACACCGCAGGCTTCGCAAACGTTTGCACGTCTGCAGATTTCAGTTTTGAATCCATAACAGATGCGCCGCGACGCATTAGGATAACTGAGCGCGGCACTGAATTAATGTCAGCGTCCTCCCCAGTTGCCAAATGAAAGTATTGATAGCCGCATGTGAATTTGTCGACATGGCAGTTTCTCAATCTGTGGGATGGGACCACACAGCGCTGACATATTGATATACGTCCCATGTCTATATTTCTTACTTATGTATGGAAAATGAATACCATTACGTGGGAATATAGACCTGGGATTCAACAGTCTGTCATCTCAAGGTAACCCATTTAAGAAAGTGAATCTGGATATTGCCAACTTTTCGACCGATTCATCAACCAGTCTCAAGATTTCCTCCTAGTTCACAAGTCCATACTATTCAAGTTCGTTTGGAACCACTAGTTGGTTCACTGTAGTTTATCAACTCTAAAGTTGTCTGAAGACTTCACTTTCCAACATTGCCAGAAAAGTTGCTACCTGATTGGCTTAATGAGCATGCTATCACTACGTTTGATTGGTCAGCACACTCACATGACCGGACCCCCATAGAGAACCAATTGTGTATTCTCAAGAGGAAGATGGGACGAACCGGCCCAAGCACTGCAGGTGAGCCGAAGGCTGCTATTAAAGCAACAGATACAGAAATCCATGCACAAACAACCTTCGATCGGGAGTCGAGTCCTTATGCTCAGGAGGCCAACATTTCTGTATTAAATCTGTGTTTTCATTGGTTGCCTGTACTATTCAGATTCTCTCATTAAGTGGGTTTCTATGAGTTGTAGGTCATGATCACGCTAATTCGATTTATGCAATAGATGATTTTCAGTGTCTGTGTTGAATTACTGAATTTCTCGGTTATATCCTAGTTTATTGAGATGCACCTGTCAGTTTTTGTTGGCTGAAGAAGTGCATTCTCGTCCACTCGTTAGACTCTATAGCCTAAAATGCTCCTTAGTGTACTACAAAAAAAAAAAAAAAACTTTAAAAAGAACAAAGGAAAAGCGTTAATGTCTCTTCACTGTTACACATGTGGTGATGTATTTTTACTATTTTCTCTAGACATTTTGAACTTTCGGTTTCTATGTTGTGCTATCATATTTTCTCTATATTTACAAGGTCTTTCGCTGTTTGCACTGTTAGGATTCATGCAAACACCCACTCCAATAAACAAAAGCATTACACGCAGCTCGGGGCGTGAGAAGATGGTGTTTACGGTAATTTGCCAAGTCCAGTAGTCAGTGTTACAGTTAATTACCTCTTCTTGCAGAAAGACCACTTCCACTACACACTAGTGTTCACAATGTATGAATTTGACATTTTTTCTATTCCCCCTACAACATGGAAAACAAACTGAGACCAAAAATACTTTACTTTTTTTTGTTTTTGTGTGTGTGTGTGTGTTTATGTGGATCCAATTTTATGAGTTCTTCTAAATAAAAAAAACAACAACACAGCAACAGCATTTAAAGGTTTAACAGCTTCAGGGCTCCTGTTGGCCTTCTAAAGGTTAACTTTCAGCATTTAAACTCTCCGTGTGCACACATATTCATCTTGGGGGGGAGAAATTAGTTTCTGTTGTGCTTGTTGAGCAGCTGAGCATAGTAATCCACTGTGTTGAAGCCTCAGACTTTAATATTGCTTCCAGTCGTGTGTGTATTCCGGTTTGTCCACGTATTAACACCCCACCACTTTACTTAATGAGATGACTAAAAGTAAACTTTACCACACATTGTCTCTCTGTGTGTTTTTAAGCTCACATTTGTAATTATATCCGTGCATGCTAGCAGGGTCCTATCATGAGTTTACAATAACATTGATAAATAAGTGAAATACTGCAATGTGTTTACCAGAAGCCGCAAATTTAGCTTCTTTTGACTGTTGCGCTTAGAACCAACGTGGCTTTAATGTCCGCTGTGCTTGTAATATTCAGGAGTAATCTCTGTTAAAAAAATGTGGACATTTTGGTCAATAGACTATCTACATGTGGGTGTCTGCCTTACTGTGAGTACCAGAGAAGGGTCCTATGTTAACATTTCTACCTTTGGAGCCCAGAGACGGGTCGACTGACCTGAAGGATTTTAGCTATATTTGGTTATTTTAGCTATAACCAGTTTTGCATGATTTTCCACTCCTCCTTTCTGGCCTGACGGTCAATGGCCACGTTTACAATTGAAGAAGGGATGCTAATTTGAGCCATCAGAATTGTCAGTTTGGACTCAGGTCTTTTGACCCTCTTTTGGGACTTCAGGGGAGAGGTCGAAACCCTGGTACTCCCAGTGTTAAAAAATTAAACAAGATTTAGTTTATAAACTGCTTCAGTATGGCAAAAGTAAGCCTTTGGTCTTATGTTTCTTATTTTATAATAATAATAATAAAGAATAATAAATCACTGAAGAAAACATTTGGACATAAGAGTGATGTGCAGCTCTAGTTGTTAGATGAGCAAGGTAAATTTTCTAATCTGCCTCACAGGTTCCTCTGACTTTAAATGCTCAACTATAGCTGACGATGTTAAGTCTGCGAGAAAAAACTGGGATGCTTATTAGGTCGACCACGACGGCGAATTAGAAGAACGACAGGCAAAAAGAAAAGAAGTTAATTTCTGCCCAAAAACTCAAGACATTTTGAGATTAATCTGAGAAATTATCTAGGAAAAACTTGGAAATTTCTGAGCTCCAAAAGTTGGCGAGAAGAAAAAAAAAACAACTCACAATAAAATACATGAAATTCTGTAGTTGTAACAACAACAACAAAAAGTAAGACAGTTCAAGAGGCATAAAAGGGTTTGCTTGGCTATATTTGCTTCCCGAGGTGCACTTTGAGGGCGGTTTTTAACAAAATGAAGTTCTCCATGTGTAATATTGCCACAGTTGATGCTTCAGCAAAGGAAGCGCTGAGGCATACTGCCAGCTCTGACAAAAGAGCAGCATTTACCTCGTGGATGTGGTGAGTCATTTAGAAGAATTCACACGATGACATTCTGAATGCATCTGCTGCAGTGTGATGCTGACTGCAATTGAATACTTAATACTGTGAACTGGTGAGCTGGACCGGAGCTGCACCCCCCCATCCCTCCCCTCCCACGTGAAAAGCTAGTGGTGGAGTCATGCTGTATAAAATCCTGCTAAGATTGTTAGCCTACATGCCATCTATTACCCTAATTAGTCCAACTTGACAGATTTTAGGGGTCAAACCCAAGGTTAATGAGTTTTTTGCCAAATAGGGAAAATTTAATTTACTTTAGAATTACTGATCCTGCCAAGCCAGTGTTTCACAGGAACCTAATAAATGTTCGCAGTTAAGCTCTTAGTTCTCCCAAATAAATGGCGTCGCAAACTAAAGCGCACTCTGCATAAAATTACACGCCAGACAATGACTAGACTCAGGTAAAGTTTACTTAAGCATTTAAATTGATTCAGGGACACGTGGCAAACACTCTGACAAATAATGCTACAAAAGCAAAAGCAACTTTTTCGGTTTTTTTTAAACCCAGAGGGAAGAAATTATTGACAAGAAAAAGTGTGCAGACGCACGGCTCCCGAGCAGATACCTGGGGAAGCGAAGGCACAGAGAAATGCAGAGGTGCTCAGTAAGCTGAGGGGAAGAAAAAAAAAAAAAACCCATGGAGTTCAACTTGGCTCTGGGGATTCTCGAAGGTCCACATCACCACACGGTTGTTGTAATTACCCACACATGCGGATACACCCACAGACCTGCAGCCCATCAGCTCCTGCTAAAAATAGCTGGCAGTGGACAGATTTGTTTACACATTTTCATATGTCCTTGAATACAAAAGAAAATGCAGCAGAGCAAAACCACCCATGCGTTTTTCTCAGCGGTATTTACTTTAATATCGGATCGCCACTCGTGACAATAATCCGGCAAACTCGACGTCTATGGAACCTCGGCGCTCCCCAATGAGCGATCGGTCTTAACAATGACCGATGCTTCCCCGTGTTACCTGCCACTCAACCTTTCAACTATAAGCCTCGGGCTGCGTGTGAATGCCGTGTGTTTCTACTCGTAGTATGTCTCCAGTCGCAGAAGGGAATACTTCGGTCCACTTTATGTTCCGTCCCTGCAACTGCGTCGTCCTTCACGCGCTGATTTTTGACGTGGGGAAAGCGCGCGGCCTCGCGAGATTAATGCATGCACGGACGCGAGGCGCGCAGCATGTATACCGTAGCCGAAAGTTATCAACACTTTGGATTGGAGCGCGATGATGTTACAGAACATGCTTCATTTGCCGTATTTTCACACAGTCATTCATCTTCCTGTTATCTGCACTGCACTCTGTTCTGAAGCTGTCAGAAAGTATGGATGTGTCTTTGAGTGCGGCCGTGACCTTGGACTGCGTGTTTTCTCCTGTCCTTTTATTTTGTGCAAGAGCAAAACGTATTACTAAACAAACTAAACATTTTGTTTAACATTTAAGGTAAATGTGGTGGAATTTTGCTCAATGGTCCCCTGATTAACAAATCAACTTTCAATGACGGTACAGCTGCAAATCTTACTTTTTCATTACCAGTTTTGTACATCGAGTGAATTATTTATTTTTTAAATTGTTTTTGTAAAGTGTGAACATTCATTTTCAGATCTTACTTCTGAACCTTCACGGATTTATTGTTAACACGACTATACTGTGATCGGAGCCATTATGTTGTATCCCTGGCCGTATGTTTGTGATGACCTGAATACAAAACGATTCTGGATATGGCAAAACATATAGAGCAAAAATGAACCATGAAATCCTGAAAACACTGACACAAATGGAAAAATAAAACCCAAAATACCCAAAAATGTTGATGCAATGCTTGACATGCATTATTATAGGTCGTGTCCGTTTGTCCACCAACCAGGATGCTGCAGAGTGCGGCCAGACATGGATCTCGTGTTCATTACAGGTCTCAGTCATTTAATCCTCATTCCCCCCCCACACTCCCCTCTGCTCTAATTGCCATTATCATCTGGAGATTATTGCAATATGACTCACTTTGTCAACACCGGTTTTCCTCAAAATTGAATTATGCGACAATGACAAGGTAATCAAGATCTGGTAATTGTTCCCTGATCCTGCTATGGCAAGGTAATAATCACCTGTGTTTTTTTTTTTGTTTTTTTTTGTCAGATACACCAATCACTGCCTTTTATCTGCGGCTGCAGATTAAACACAGAAGCTGAATCCGCTGTCTGTGCCTTTGATTATAATTAAAAGTGACTATTTTTCGCCAACGGGGGCAGATTTGGCTTTATTGTGCTTATTGTTCACTGTCAATTTACTAAAATGAAGTTGTATTCTCTATGTCGTGTGCTTTCCGGAAGCCTACATGCTCCTCCACTCACCATGTATTTTACCTGTGACAGAGAAATCCTTTCAAGGAAGCTGAAAATCTTGGTGTTGAATTGCACCTCAATCTTTTGATCCCAAAGCTTATTTTATCTTATTTAATTTTTTTTCTGTTATATTTCTGCAGCAGGTCAGCTGTAATGTGCCCCAGCCTGAATATCCTTTCACGTGTCCTTGCAGGTGACAATGAAGTGACAGGCTACCAGTCATCTTTGCAGACGCAGTCTTGTTGTGCCTGCTAGCTCCCAAAGCGCAGATGTGGCTTCAACCGCTGACACGAGTTTCACTCGAGATACGAGTTTAATTCAATATGAAAAGCGCAAGGATCCTTAGCCAAGAAGATTGCTGTTACCGAAACAAAGCAAGTCTCACTTAATCTGGTGAAATCACTATTTTGATTGTTTTTAAGACACACCCCAGATTAAATTACTCCCAATATCACACAGAAAGTGCAATATTTTGTCATGGCCACAGAAATCAGTGTAGATAAATTTTTCTTTCAATTTTTTTCAAATTTCTCATTGTTTATTAATCTCTTTTACCTCACCGTTGCATTGTAGTATACCTTTTTCCATTTTCGCTTAGTCATTATGTCTGTGAACATAATGACTAAGCTTTCCAACAACAATTGGTCAGCTATCCTAGGGTGACCATATTTTACTTTGGAAAAACCCGGACAACCTGCAGCAGGGTGGGGGGGCTGTTGGCAAAGCCAGGAGAACCAGCAGCGGAGGGGGTGGGATTGGGGAAACCGGAACACCTTGGAGCGGGGGGGGGGCTGCTGGACAGAAAGTCTAAAAGCGGGAAAACTACATACATTTGCGCTTTCTCATGTTGTTGACGTACTGACAGCCATCTTCTGATTAAGAACAGGGCTGCCCGCACTGACGCGGCTCAGGGATTACGTAATTTGCAGTTGACCAAAATCCCGGACGATTTTTAAATTCCCCCCGGACATCTTTTTAGGTCTGAAAAGTAGGACATGTCCGGGAAAAAGAGGACGTCTGGTCACCCTAAGCTATCCTTAAGTATTTCCTATTCTTTTCATAAGAAGGTATAGCATGTTGTTCTATTAGCTGGACTTTGCTTTAAACTCAATGTAAGGAGTGAAAGCGCACACGGCCAGAACACACAGCTGCAGGGTTTATTCTACACATGTGGGGACAGATCACAACAAAAACAATGGCGGATAGCATCGTGCTACGTTGGGCTACTTAACCTGGTCAGTTTAGCACAACTTCTGATCAGTAATATATGTGTGTTTCATATATTACTTGTATGTAACAAGCATAAGTAATATATATGTGTGTTTTTTATTTTATGGGTTACTGTTTCTCAATAAAGTGGTAGCTAAGGGTCAAAAAGCACATGTGCGTTTCGACGACATGCTGAGCTCACAGCGCCATGTAGTGGCCTGGCATAACAACTACAAGGTGTATTGGCGGTCTTGTCTAAACATGAAACTTTTCCCCAATTGACATGCAGAAATACTGTCAGTTTCCAGACAGCGGTCTCATGTAAATTATAGCCTAACTTATGAACTATGTTGTTTGCCGAATACAAAACAGTTTTAATCTGTGTTGTGTTCCTCGAGGAATAAGCCCATTAGACTAGATGAAAAGGCTTCAGACTCCACAGCTTAATCTATTAAAAGGCTCTCTTTCAGCATAGTGTTTACCATAGCCAGCTAATTAAAACTCGATTGTTTGTGTCAATCCGTATTGTGTACTACTATTCTCCCCATCTAGTGTCCAGTGGCCTGCAGTCAGGCTGGGCAGAGTCAGGACTGTCTACCATAGGCTATTCTCAAAAGGTTATTCAAAATCAACTTTTGCTTACATAGTTTTTCTTTTTTATATAGACACTGTATAGTCACCGAATCACTTTAATGCAGATCAAAAACCGAAGAGTTAAGTATAGTTAAAAAGAAACAATTCAACATTGCCCTCTTCTGGTCAGGAGGGCAGCTGGCTGGATGAGCGAATCAACCCGTTGTTTTGTTAGTGTGATAGCAATTTATGAGAAGCATGTGGAAACTGGTGAAGCACATGTAAACATCCACACAGGCAGCCTTTCATGCAGCCTTTTATGTAGCTTTTTAGATTCACTTACATTGCCTATGCATTACATTTAGTTACAAAGCTGACTTGATAGCAATGTGACTGCCATATAGCACTGAAATAGGTTTTTTTTTATTTTCACTTGGAAAAAAAGCTGGGAAACATTTAGATCTTAATTTACTAAGCAAGAAAATGTCGGTCCTTACAAAAGGCCTATAGTTTTAAATTTTGTTGCTTTTTTACAGGGATGTGTATGGTGAAATGTCTGGATGACTGCAGGCTGATTTGTGCCATTAATTGAATTCCCTGGTCATTATAACTGACGTCCAGCAGATAAATATGTAGATGGCATCAGTTAAGAAGTGATTGGCTTTGCATGCTCTCCACCCGTCTTGCTTCCTTATCTATCTTTTGCAAGACCCTGTATTTAGATAAAGCAATGTTTCTTGAGAGAACACATTTATTTTTCTATTACTATAATTCTAGCCATATAATGAAGTTTTATTCATGACACATATTTGAGATGGATATATGTTTTGTGGAATAAGGTTAAACTATTAAGGTGCTTTATAAGACATTTGAAGACAATTTATTTTTGTTTTCCTGCTGTTATAAGTTTTATTGAAGAAAAAGCATCTTTGTTCTTTTTAAATGAAAAATATTATTGATACCAGATCATTATTATAATGAGCAATGGCTTTTGTTATTTTTTTTAATTTTATTTTGGAGCCTAAACATTAGCATGGATGAACAGTGTCACGTAAAAAAAAGAAGCTTAAAAATAGAATATTAGCAGTCAGGTAGCATACCAATTGGGTAGAGGCCAAGGTGTATTTTATACCATTGATAATTTCACTTATTAGACTGATTTCAGAATGATTTAATGAAATTCCCATCAGCATGTTGACAGTTTGAGCTCATAGAGCAGGTTTTGTTTTCTCTCCAGCCAGCCTACAGGTATCTTTTTTTTTTTTTTTTACTGATCCAAACACGGTTACCTGGGAGACAGAGCCTCATAATTTGTTGTGTAAATTTTAATTGCTTTATGGTTCTTAAATTCTGACACTAGGACAGCAATACGATCCTATTAAAGGAGCGGTTCTATGTATTTTCCAGGCACGTAGTGCCGTTTTATGGCGCAATCAAGTAACTTTGCTAGAAGAAATTTGATTCCACATTTTGACACCTTGAAATTGGCCTCTGTCTCTTTAAGAAGCTCCTACTCTTTAGGACAGTCAGCGTTCGTCCATTATGCTGTTCACAACTGTTCGTACAATTGAGAGGTCGTTTGTATGATGAGCTCTCAGCAGGTGCGCAGTTCCACCAGGTGTTTGCTAATTGCTGCTGCCACTAGTCTATAGGAGCCAAGCTCTGTGAGGCAGAAGCTTGGCAAGAGACTGAAGCTCAGGAGGAAATTTGTGGAAATAAGCGTCACTTTGTAGGAACAAGCATTTAGGCACCCCCGAATGGTTGCCATGGAAGACTCAAGGATTTCTCAAATATGTTTATGATGAGGGAATGACATTATATGACATTATTTTGCACAATACCCCCCCTTTAAAAGGTCTGAGTTAAAGGTGCTGATTTTATTCCATTTCATGAGAGAACTAACTAATAAAATGAAGGAACCAGAAGAGACGTATAATTTTCTGTCATAAACTCACATGTAATGCATGTCGTGATGAATGCTGCAGCCTTACACCATATGGTAGGGTCACATAAAAGTGTGATTTCAGAAGGTGAGGATTAACCAATGGAGCTAGCGGACGACACGCTAGGAATCCTGATTGGAAATAAACACGTGAACATTGGTGACAGACAAAGACGCCTTAACCGACTCCGCAACGTTAAGGTGTCCCACCGGGCTAGGTTAGCATCTTTTACAGTATTCCACTAGCTGCAGAGTACATTTATCTCTTAGCTGCATCTGTCTCCCTGTCCCTCAGCCCCTTGACAAGTAAATCATCTCTTCACCTGCTGTGACAGCACAATCCTAAAGTCTGTCATATCTGCAGGCCAGCGTGGGCCACACACATGCAAAGTGCACTGCTGCGCACACACACACACACACACACACACACACACGCACGTGCGCAAACAAACACATTTCCTCAGAGGGGATTTGCCCACTCAAGGACAGAGGTGACATCTCATCATGAGCCAAATGAAGCAAGAGTGGCAAGGAGAGGAGAAGGGAAGGAAGAGAGATGGAGGGATGGATGGAGCGGAACAACAGAGCAATATGTAGGAGGCTGAGTGGAGCTATAAACCAGCCAGACAACTGCTGCTAGGAGTCAGCAGCTTGGAGCTGAAATTATATTAGTACTTTTGTTTGGAAATAATAGGTACTGAGGATAATGACACGCCGAGTGTGTGATCTATAGGTGAACTGTAAAGGCTTTCGCAGATGTCTGTGTTTAGAGATGGGCGCTCTAACGTCACCATATGCTGAAGAAGTCATCCAACTTGCGGTAACAAGGTGTCAGAATTACAGAACAATGCGACGTTTCTTGTAGTTTTGGCTTGTCGTCTCAGAGAGTTACGTAAACAACGAAGCAAACTGAACCACTATTAAATCACTCTTACAGTAGAATTTGGGGTTCTTGGTTTAAAAAAAATAAAAAAATACTGTGAAAGAGTAAAAGATAGAATACAAATGATTTGTCGGCCTGCTACAGTCAGAAAATGCAGTTCGGTTCTGGAATGTATTTGTTCACTTCTTTCTTAAAATACTTGGACTGATTAAACCTAAACTCTAGAAGTCGACACTGAGCAGAAATTTTTACATACATAAGTTGAGATTAAAAAAGCCATTGTACTTGAAAAAGAAAAAAACACTTAAAAAGGAAACAATTTCAATGCAGTTTTTTTTTTTTTTTTAAATAGGGCCTGTTTAAAATGAGACAAGCTTAAACAATACAACACATAGGCTAGTCAAACATGGGCGGGTTTATTATACACTTATTTCTGGTTCTTTAATACACAGTTTGTGAAACAACCAGGGCCTTCTGAAAGCAGAACAATGGAGATCCTGAAGCTACGGTCACATAAGTTCAATGTGATGTCATTCAGATATCAAGATAAAGAAGTCCAGGGGTTTTTGTGGATCATTAAGTTGTGTCAGGTCTTTGAAGTATATGCGTCCCTTGGCTCCGAGTTTGAACAGTGTGTGTTGCTGTGTTTTTTTATGTAATTAATCAGAAACTGAGTCATGCTGAGTTTCAGTATCAAGCATACGACATCCTGAAGTGAGTAAAGTGTCTATGTCTCTGCAGAAACACAAAATTTATGGTACTTTTGGTCTAGTTTCTAGTGCAAATATCTTAGTACACCTGCAATAAGACGAAACTAACTTACAAGTAACTTTCCAAGAAGAAATAGGAGCTTGTTTGAAGTAAATAATTCCTTAACACTGATTTAAATAGCACCAGTTCCATTTTAACATATAAAAACATATTTACCATGTTATAAGTAAAATAATCTGCAAGTGGAAATAGAACTTTAAAAAAAATCAACATTAAGAAATTATTTACCTAAACCAAGCTCATTGCATGTGTACTAAGATATTTGCACTAGAAACTAGAGCAAAAATACTTTGTAAAAGTTTGTGGTTTTGCAGTGTAATTCACTGAGTGATTACAATGCTGCAATAGTTGAGTTATATTTTCATCGATTCTGGAGCAGTGCACATGTGTCGTACACATGATGTTTTAGTTTTAATAAAACTTTCCTCAAATTTCATCTCGTTCACTTGAATCCAATCCTGTGTTTCATCTACTGTGGTGAGCTGGAGGGATTGTTACATCCCTACTTATGAATAAAAACCAAGAGATTATATTTGAAAACGGTTTTTAGAAGTCCCGTTTTATCTATTTGAAATATCCGAAATGGTCTTTAAAAGCAAAGTTACTTCTGAATAAAAAGAGCGACAGCAATAGAGGTAGTGAAATTATACATTAGCGAGCTATAGAGATAATGGAAAAAAATCCTCGCAAAAAATAAAAAGAGGCAAGAATGTGAAGGAGAAATGAAGCAGAAATGAGGTAAAATGAGGCAGGCTCTTTGCCTCTGCCCGTCTCCCCAATTCAGAGGTGAGAAAGTGAAGGATAGATGGAAATGGAGTGACGGAGAAGAGGACGGAGCAGTGTGTTTCGCTTCGGAGAGCCCCAGATGGAAAGTGATGATAATGCAGCCATAGAAAGAGGACAGAGAGAGGGAAGGAAGAAAACAGCAGAGATAAAAATGGCGTACAGGAATGGTTGTAGAAAGTCAGAGCCAAGTTCTCTTTTTTTTTTAAGAGTTGAAGGCAGAGAGAAAGGGAAGGTCAGAATGGCCATAATGGAGCAGAAATCCAAAACAGTGAAAACAAACAAACAAAAACCCATACAAAAAAACCCAAAAATGTACAAGACCCGCTAAGCCCTTGAAACATCCACAGCATTGGCAGCGTTCTTCATCCTGACCTAAACTCTGGAGGGGATTTGAAAAAATAAAATCCTTTTGTGCTTTCCAGAGGGACGGCTAAGTTTGATCAGGTACAGCGACTGACAGGCAGCACAAACAGATGTCATTAACCTGTTACTGCTGTAAAAGATGCACTGGAAATGCACTGGGTAACTTTTACGATATGTTTTTACATATTTACTAAAACTGCCACTGTGTAATGACTTTATAATATGAGATGGATAATCTGTGGGGGAAAAAAATCCTTTGCTTCCTGCTAAGCTCCAGCTCCTTCCATATAGCACAGCTAGCTGTAAAACGCTAGTTAGCATAGCCAACGATGACCATGAGTAAACAGTTTTCTTGTAACTGTAAGCTGTTTCTCTGTCGTTAGCAGAGCTGTTGCAAAACAGCAATTTTGAACAGCACGTGCACAAGCTTAATTGACAGCGCTAAGACCCTCCTCCTGGCTCTGATTGGTTGTTTTTCACTAAGTCTTGTATTTCTGCAAATGAGAACCACAGGCAGAAGAAAGAAGAGCTCTATTTTTTTTCACATAGAAACAGTTGATCAAATATACAAAAACAAGAAACATTTCCTGTCAAGTAAAAGTTACCTGCTGCAGCTTTAAAACTAATTTAGTTCAGAAAATAAACTGGTGCTGCATTACGTCTGTAAGTTTAGATATTTCAGTGCGATACAAGTTGATTTATAACAGCATAAATTATGCAAGCGGCTGAGCATATGGTAGAGTCTCCCCTTAATCTTTTGAATGAAGCAACATGAAAGACAAACAGAGCAACACTTGCATGCCAGCTGCAAACAAAGAAAGAAATAATGATCGGAACGTTTCACACAGGAGTTTATTTCCCGACAAAACAAATCTTTGAACGGGGCCCCGATGAGGAATTCAAAGACTCTTCGGGTGGACAAAGTCTTGGCTAAGAGATCACGCCACATTTTATCGCGCTAGAAGTTGATCAAATGTGGCATATTTGATTTTCCTTTCATGACAGAATGACAGAATTGGTCATTGTGTCGAAGTCAAAGGTAACAACTATAGCTTGATGTCAAACACTTAAAAAAAAGAAAGAAATACTCCTAAATAAAATCAAGGGCTACCAATCGTCTTTAGATGTTACTTTTTTATTAACATGGAGTCCACTTGTGTGTGATTCAATCTCAGTGTAAATAAAGCTGTTTTATGAAGAGCTTAGAAGTTTGTTAGAGAATAATAATGAACAACCAGCGTCATGGGAGACCAATGAACACAGCAGAAAGGTCAGGTTTAAAGCATGGTTAGGTTATACAATAAATACTGTCTAAAATGACATTGCTTAATTATAGATTGATTGTAAATAAATAGACAATCAACCAAAAATAATAATAAGACACAAAATCTCACTGGAACAGCGATCCTAAACAAAGAGCCAGAACTATTAAGTAATAATGCAGAGCAGTATAGTCACACATTACAATGCTGAAGTGCAGAACTGAATGCAATTAAAAAATATTTGGTGTGGCTTCATCTGGTCTCACTAATCTTGAATTATTTCCAAAAGAGCAATATTTAGAGCAATATTCTAAATCTCAAGATGTTCAAAGCTGGCAAAATTTGAAAAGGTTAAAACTGGAACGAAGGTTTTCACGAGGCACTCAACCTCGTGCCTCCTCCTCTGTGACATTGGGCATTGCTTACCGGGCAGGTAAAGGCTGTATTCTGATATATATATACATACACACATGCTGGAGAGAGTTAACCTTTCTGTTTGAAAAATCACTGTAATAAATCTTCCCTTCAGACATCAATAAAGTAGGTATACCAGATGAACAAGCGAAGCTGCGGCTCAGGCATCTTTGTGCAGAGGAACGCTTGTTAAACACAAAGTGCTCGATACAATCGCTGTAACTCGGCCTTATTACTTCTGCACTTGTTTTGCCGGGAAGTAGCTCTACGTATTGCTTTTGTCAAAAGACGGACAGATCACGTGTCTCTCATTCCCTAAATCAGAAAATAAATAATGGGATAATAACTCTTCACAAACAGACTTATTCTCTTCCATTGTTGTGATGGCGTTTCTTTCCAGTGCAGAGATTCCCTTGATCTTGTCCTTTTACCTGCTTTTGATGCTCAGTGTGTATGTGTGTGTGTGTATGTGACTGTATAGCGTGCAGCAGCATGTGTCAGCCTGAAACTTGCTTGTGTGTTTGTGGGCATATAGAGGCACCCCTCTCTCTGTCTCCCAATGATTTGCTGTGAGTTGTTTATTCTTTGCGAGTTTTATAAAAATGCTAACCTTCCGAGTTTTTTCTTAGATGCAGCACAAACATTTTTTTAGTGGCTCTTTCACTCTACGGATCAGTGCTGTCATTTAAAATGTGGAATATCACCAAATCCTGCTACAGTGAGAAACATTTGGCACAAGTCTTAACCAAGTTTTCCCTCTGTTTTTTTTTTTACCCGTTACAAACTACGATGACATCTGAAGATTATGATTGCTGAGATTATGAATGCTTGAGCTTCAGGAGTAAACAAACATGATGAAGTCATCTGAACTGGAAAATGTGAGGGACAAAGAAGTTTTAATACGCATAGAAAGTAGACGATGACAAAACTGCTCTCGCATTGTTTCTTATCTTATGTTGCATGGGTTTAAACATAAAGAAATTAAGCACATTTCATAAAAACCTAATCTTGTCACATCAATCAAATAAAGTTCATTAGCATAGAAGGTGAATAAACAGTTTTAGCTATTTCTGGATGAGCCATCCTTCTGTTACCACATTGACACCATCCAGATAATACAAGCCTAATGCTCCAAGGTGACCCTATGTGGTCAAATCGTTATGTGCTCAATTTGATAATATAGTGAAAATAAATGGTTTTGTATACAATAACCATTTGGTCACAACAAGTGCTTTGAAGGGGGTAAAATAAGATAAAATACATAAAAAAGGAATAAAAGAGGATAAAACACAAAAGAACGCATAATGAAGTTTAAAAAGATAAGAAAGTAGGCCAAGCTGCCATCAGTTGTAGCCACTCAAAGCATTTGGCATTCAGATAAGTGTGGATCTTCATCATGTCAGACAGTGTCTGCATAGCATAGCATGATTTTAAGTCATGGTATTTTTGGGTTGTTGTTGCAATGTTTGAGTAAATTCTTTATCAGTGCTGCAAAGGTGCAGCATGTATGGCATATAGCTTTTATTGTAGCTGAGCTTAACTGAATTTCTTCAATAAAATATGCAAAGGAAGGCGATAAATATTTATCAAAAGCAACACATCTTCCTTTGAAACACAAATGAGTAAGAGAATTCATAGAATGGGTATTACTTGTCAGAGCAAAGGATTTAAAACAAATTCAGTAACCGTTCAAGAAAATACCTTAGCTTTAAATTAAGTTTGGTAAAAAGGCTACTCAAGCACCGAGTCACTGATCATAAGACCTGATTAAATATTTTAAAACCACATCAGCAGACAGCCAAACATGGGAAGCAACGTGCACATTCTGGTATTTTAA
The DNA here is from genome assembly GCF_002775205.1 of Xiphophorus maculatus. Lineage (NCBI taxonomy): Eukaryota > Metazoa > Chordata > Actinopteri > Cyprinodontiformes > Poeciliidae > Xiphophorus > Xiphophorus maculatus. The sequence continues at coordinate 24,678,500 of NC_036447.1, read as the reverse complement.
AGACTAACACGAAAATATTTATCCAAATAAAGGCGAAGATTGAAATCTGTCTCTTGTGCATATTTGGTTAAAATGTGTTTGTTATTTATTCAGTGAAATTTCTCACAGTGCTTAGAGCATCCAGAATTGTTTTACTTTAGTAAAAGTAGCAATATTTCACCATCATGTCATTGAAGTAGATGTAAAAAGTTTGTTTTAGTCAAACTAACCCTAAAAGCTTGCTCTGCTTGTTAATTAAACTGAACACTGGATTCCTAAAAAATATCAAACTTTTTAAATAAAACACATAGAAAACCCAAACAAACTTTTAAAACCAGAATATTCTTTTATTTACTCTTTGTCTATTAGCATTATTTGTTCTTTAAATGGTTATTTATATCATATTAGGTAATACTGTTTATTAAACTAATGATCATTCAAACTCACCATTCCTAAACAATCAACTAAACCACAATACTCTACTAAAAGCACAACAGGAGACCGGATCAATCATAACGTTCCACCATTTCAGCCTCAGGAGCCGATTGGGGGATGAAGAACTGTGACTCTGATGCTTTGGTCTTCTGAGCTCTGACTCGTCTGCAGCGCCGTTCTCCTGATTCATGCTAATTGATGCCACTGAAGAGATCCGCCGACAAATTTTTAACACTTGCCTTTTCATTCATCCTTACTGACGCTCTTCGGCCAGGAATGTGCTGTGCACTTACATCTGTATTTCTGCAAGAGTTTTTGCTTTTGAGGACGAGGTGGAGTGTCTGGAGGACATTTTAAAAAAGGCGCAGGTGTGGTACTTCTGTCTCTAGGCAACCAAAACGGCAGCATAGGCTGTGTGTGTGGGGGAGTGGGGGGATGAGGGAGAGGAAGCGTAGATTCCCCTCTTGACAATTCTGCTGGCCATCTTGTTTTATTCTGTTCATTATTGTTAAATTCAGAGCTAAAGTGTGTGTTGATATTTATTGGACGTTTAGGAAAATCCAGAATGGGACGCAACACTCCGCTGCCAAATAAAGGCCGGTTTTGTGTTTCACGGGACAAGTAAACATATCCGTTTCTTTTACTCAAGGTAAACTTTGCAGCAAGTCTTAAAGACGCAAATTCAAGACTGAGAGACGCTACGCTTTTGACTTTTTCCTCCTTGTTCTCTGTTTATCTCTACAAACTCACTGTCAGATAAATACGAATTGCTACCTTCGGAGAGCCTGACTTTGGTACTTAAAGCTCGTCTTTTAGTTTTGAGTTGAACTTACTTATGAATAGCATTCATCTCCACACCACTTACAGATTTCTTTAAAATTTACCGAGCTCTATGGTATTAAATCCATCCATAACTGAAAGCGGCTCCTTTGAAAGAAAAAAAAAAGTAAATCATAAAAAGACTTCCTTGCTTTTTTTGTTTTTAATACTTTGTCATGAAGGGCAGTGATTGAAGGCGCGGGATTTATTCACCTCTTTGTGGTCAGTGACTGGGGGGAAAAAAAGCATAGTGACTTTATATGTTTCTGGAAGAACAGAAATCTAGCTATTGTGTTAGACTACTTTTAAGATACTTTTTCTTTTTGAAGAAAAAATGCCTTACAGCAGAAACTATTTGACAACATTCTGTATGTGGGAAAGCTTTTCTTCTGTATAATTGTGTCTGTTTCTCTGGATCAATTCAAGCCCCCGTTTTCTACCTTCTTGTTTACTTGGTGTGCTTTTTCGGTGAGCAGATGTTTTAGCCTTGAGCAGATGTTTTAGCCTTGAGATTGTCCAATAGATGTTTTTTTTTTTATTGTTGTTGCCCAATATCGCTCTCTTATTGTTGAGCCATAAACTCTGATCTTAGCTCAAGCAGGTCAGGGCCGCAGTGCTTCAGATGTTCTCGGTTCTTTTGTGTCCTGCTGGATGTGCTGCCATCGCTTTCCTGGAGTAATTTAGGGAGATGGGTCTGTCCTGTGATTCACTGGAGTTCCGCAGTCATAGAAATTACTTTGTAACCCTTTCAATACTGATAGATAAAAATGATTTTTTTTCTCTACCTCTTCTTAGAGGGGCAGTGTTGTGTATATTCCAGACCATTTTACAGCATAATCAATAACTACTCACCTTTAGTTGTTATAAAAATGCTGTATATATCAAACATGACAAGGAATAGCATTATAATAGGATATGATGCTCAAAAATGTTGATTTTTGCATAACACTCTTCCCTTCCTTAAGTGACATCTTGATAAAACAGGTCCAATAAACATGTCCATAAGACATGAGTAAAATTGAACTCACCTTTTTTCCAAAAGATGTGGTTTATCATAGTTAATTTAAGATTTAGCATGGGGGATCCATTTATTTTTAAACAGAAATAGATGATTTCATATCGCATCAATAGTGCAGTAGGCGCGTTTAAGCGTAGAGTAATTCTTTCGGTAGGTTAGCACCAATAAGGTCCGGTGTTGTCTGAAGGAACACAGAAACGTGACGTGTGTTTCTGTCTAAGTGCATGTGCAGGCAGTGGGAAACAGAGTTATCCTGTTGTTCGGTGACAGCTGCTGTCACCAGAGGAGGCCAGAAACAGACAGGGCGGTTTGGCAGTACCAGCTGAGGACTTTTGGTGCCCCTCAGCGTGATGGCCTCCGTATGCCAGCTCTGTGTTAGAACTTAGCGGTGTCGAAACGTTCAGACCCGTTTGTTTTTTTCCACGACACATGATGGGAATCGGACGCAACGGTGGAATATATCAAGTGGAGAAACAAACAACCAAGCAAAAAAAAAAAAAAAAGGCAACTGAAAAACTGCTGGAAAACTTTTGCCACAAAAACTCCGGTGTTGTCTCACTGCTACCTTAAGTGATGCTATATATTTAAATATGTGCATAGGAAGAGATGCACATCTTTAATTCTCTTTGTTCTAATAATGTTCCGCTAACAGGTAATGAAAAAAAACAATATTTACGAGTAAAATATGACATCAGACCATTAAAAAAACTATTTTAAAAAACAGAAATGTGGGCTCACAGACAAGTATGTTTAAAATGGTTGTTATTTTCAACAGGTACTTTTAATTTGACAATTGAGTTGTTTCGTGTATAAAATTCACTTAAGCGGATGATCATAAAAATGTGGGAGGAGAAAATGTGTGTTTTTCACTCAGTTGTGTAATAATTCTGCACAAAAAATAATATCCCAATAATTGTGGATGTAGATTTTCCCAAGGAAGCCAAAACCTCACTTTTACTTTCTTAAGCATTTACGCTTGATGTTTAGGACCATGTTTGGTTAAGCAAGAGTACTGTAGTTAGTGATTAATATAAATAAAACTTACCCAATAATTGTGCACACGGTGTAAGCATTTATTACCAGAAAAACACAATAAAAAAGCTGTAACTTGATAAATGACAACCACAAACTCCAAGATAAAATGTCAAATAGCCAATTCTAGTGAATGCTGATCAGATCAAGTCAAAACAAATAGTTTGTTGGGCATAAAAAGCAGCGATACAGAAACATTAGTAAAGTTGTCATTTGATTTATAATGTAAAATTAAATATGTTTTGCACAAAAGATTGTTTGCCCTAACTGGAATTTGTCGCAACTCAACAGCCTTAATCCCAATATACATTCACTATTGAGAGCAGGAGTGCATCCATGACACCACACACAGTTCAAGCAGGTAGCAAGATATGATGTTCCACTAAAATCAGTTCCTCGTGTGTGGACCTAAATAACCAGACATTTTTCATCATATCCCAATATATGACCAGACAGGAAACTAAAGCAACACATCACTCATCAAGGCATTCTAAAACGCAATTTGTGTGTGAACGGTGATGTGCGTCAGCGTACTGACCATCTGTGGGAGAGTGTCACCGTCTCAGAGATACGAGATACCGCTCGGAGACCGTCGTGCTGAGCAGATTGGCAACGCCAGATATTTGAGCAACAGTCCCCAAACGATAATTGATTTTACTGAAGAGATCAAATCTTGGAGCAGCTCCAATAAAAAATAGCGGTTGCAAAGGGAGAAACTGAGATTGCGGCGTCCTTACAAATTGAAAAGTCGATACAAAAGAGGAGGTCAAGAGATAAAAGGGTCAACAGAAAAGATCATACTTTATTGAGGGCCATTAAGCTGCTGTTATTTAAATGGCATTTTTCATATCAAATGTGATGTTTGGTACCATTTGCCTTGAACCTTCTGTTAATGCTAAATTTAATTTCCTAATAAATGAGCATAAAGTCCTACCTATAGTGGTCCTGTAAACACGTTTAAGGCTTCCATAGGGCAAATATTGGATAAACATTTAATATTGACACTTTATTTTTTAAGCAGCCATTAAAAACAGAAACTACATCCTCTTTAAATTGAAACTGTCTTTATCAAATGTTTACAGCAGCCTTCACGTTTATTAGTATGAGTAGTAAATACACACACACACACACGCACACACCCACACACAATCCTATTCAGCAGCTTAATTGTACAGAAAAATGACAAAATTATTTTCAGGGCCAGGGGGAACAAATCTCACCTGAAAACATTGTTTTCTCTTTTATCAATATCACTGGGGCCACAATTATTTACCATTAAATAAACACAACGCAATTATGTATGTCAATTTGTACTTCACATGTATTCAAGTTATCTTAATAACCTGTTTGTTGAGATATATTGCCCAGTTCTTCTTTGTCGCTCTTCAAAATGGAAAAGATGAGAGGAAATGGAAGTAAGGCATTGTGTTGATCTTAAGTGAGAAAAATAACAAAAGAAAACATCTATTCACCTTTTAATTTGATCAGTTTCTCTTTCAAAGGTCATTGGAACAAACCTGAGCGGAGTGCATAGTATTATGGACTCCAGTAATTACCATCTGTTTTCTATACTTGGTTAATAGTTGAAAACAAAGTAGCTAATTAGCCGACATTAATATTTTGGGCAACGGGAAGAAGCCAAAGCATCTTGGGTTTAGGAAAGATCCAAGTGTTTGCATAAGACACACAAAGGCGCCTCAGTTCAAACCCATGACATAATTGCTACAATGCAACATCGCTAACCGAACCACTGTTAGCTCTTTGAAACACCTACATTTTTATTTAAAAGTCTAATGGCCTCTGAGAGCAAACTCAATGTGGATCAACATGAGTCAGTCAGCAAAAAAAAAACAAACAAAAAAAAAACTCTTCACACAAAATCTCGCTTTTTTTTTATGATCGTAGCCAAATCCTCAACTTGTGGGGTGAGCTCAAGAGCAGAGAACTTGAAAGAAAATCATGGCTCCGGAGGATCGAGAGAGATTGTGCAAAGAGCAAGGGTCGAAGGGCATTCTCTATGGAATCTTGAACTTTCAGAAATGTGGAGATGTGCAAGTGCCGTCCTATTGCAAAAAGGGCTCCTTTTAAGTGTGGTGTCAGGGTTTTTTTGGGTTAAAATAAATACATCTTTGTGAGGATTTGAGCTTTTCTGTGTGTTTATTTTAGGTTCCTGTATCTTCTGAGTGTCTGTGTTGTCATGTCTACCCCATGATTGTTCCCAGGTGTGTCTCGTTCCCTGATTACCCTCAGTGTATTTAATGCCACCTGTGTTTCCGTGTCTTTGTCGGGTCCTTGTCGTATCGGTCAAGTGCCCGATACACTAAAAGCTCAGAGCTGGTAGCAACTGAGCTTTTAGTGTCTGTTTATCTGTACTACCTGGATTTTGGATTTGCATTTCACCATTAAATCATCTTTATTCACTTCAACCTGGGTCCTCTGTGTCAGCCTCACCACCTCTTGCCGCATTTTGTGACGATCCTAGCACGGAATTAAATGCCTGGCTGGGTAAATATAATCAAAATAAGGTGGGACATTTGTGCATTTTTAGTGTAACGTGTTATTGCAGAAAAAAAAAATTGGTTTGGCTTCTTTTGCACATCTGCAACAGGTGTGTCAGTAGCTAGAGAACAGAGTGGGTTTATTCAAAGGCCTTTCAATTTCTGTTTCGTCCCCCCCCCCCCCCCCCAATGACTGTGGTGTGCACTTTTGTACGCTGAGATGTAAATAATTTTAGAACCTGGCGAAGGCCAGACAATTTTCATCACTAAATACCTAGAACTGAGGGATGGGTTATGGTGAATGGTTATGTTATCACATAGAAACTGCTGAAATCTGTGACAAGAAATACATTTTTAAAAACAGTCATGCAGCAAATCTTTGTACAATTCTGAACTGCTTTTGTTTCTCTGTTATTGGCAAAGGGTCGATCTCAAAATGTCGAAGCGATAAGGAAGAGGTTACAAAAAATGCCACAAAAGAAAGATTAGAACCAAGGAGTGTGTATGCACGCGTGCGTGTGTGTGAGGCCTCTAAACTGTTGTGTTCACATCTCCCCCTTTTCTATCTTCAGCTGAAGCCAGTAATATGATGATTGGGATATGATCTATATAGGTTTAGCCTTGAGTGGGGATGGCTTTTAGACCACACATAGACACACACACCCCGGCGGAAGGCCCCACTTTAATCTAGCATGCATTTAGACATGACAGACGATTTGGTCTTATCCTGTAAATATGTCAGCCGGCACTCCTCTCTCTTCCCTTCCTCTCATTTACTTTTCTCTCCATCCCTGCTCTCTATCTTCCATCCCCTGTGGGGTTTTTTTTTTTTTGCATTTTCTCTCCTCCACTTTACCCTTGTGTCTGCCTTTGCACAAAAGCCCACCTTTGCTCCTTCCTCCCCCCCACACACACCTATTGCTCTTTCCTATACCTCATCCTCTTTTCCCATCCAATCTTTCTTTCATCCATTCCACCACCTTCCTGCACTCCTGTCATCCATTCGTCTTCCCACCCCACCCTGCACCCCGACACGCAAACACACACAGATGGGATCAGAGGACCAAGTGAATGCGTGTGGGTGTGTGTGTGTGTGTGTGTGTGTGTGCGTATGTGTGGTCGAGCCATGAATCTTTCACAGTTTGAGCGGTCTGACTTTTCTTGGTCTGGATCAATGAACACAAAAGACGGCGTCCCCACACTGCCCCCTAGAAATCAGCTCAAGTGTTCGCATGTGAGCCTCTTGCTTGAAGTGGACACCCCACAAACAAGTGCATCTAGCATATGGCCCTATACCAGCAGTGTGGTTACTGGAGCTGCAGCTGTGCGGACATGGGTGTTTTTTTTTTGTTTTGTTTCGAGTGACTGGTCACCTGTGTGGTTTGAAGCCTGTCACAGCAGATCCACGCTGGTATCTGTGGGAAGCGATGGGAGGGTGGTCACCGCATCGATCGATATGTCAGCCGGTGCACACTTGTCCTCCGTCTTTCACTCTTCACTTTGCGATTTCGCTTCAAACCTACCTCTTCCCCCTACTGCTGCTCTCTGCTCTTTCCCTGTACCTCATTTGAATACATTTGACATTTTCTAACCCCCCCTTACATCTGTAAATCGCCGTCATTCCCCTTTATTTACTTCCCTCACTTATGTCTTTAGTGCCAGTTTCCTTCCCCATATTCCTACCCCATGGCGACTCCCCATGAGGTACTTCTTTTCCTTCTCAGTTTAAATCTGTCTTCATCACCCCTTGTCACTTCTGTCTCCTGTTCTCTCTCTTGCATGTTCAACTAAGACTGCCAGATTCCCTCTTTCCAGACACCCACTCTCACTCGAAGGCAGTAGTCTATTTCTGTGCATTAACAGTCAGTCATCGCTGCCCTCTGACAAAAGGATATGTCTAATTTATTACCCTATCCTATCCTCTCGCTATAAATTTGTCGCCGTGGCTGTTTACCAGTCGGTACGCGCGCTCCACTTATCGTTTCTCTCTCCATCTCTTCATTGGAGTTATCTTAACAGCAACGACGTGACAATAACAACCACAAACAGTTACATAATTTGAAGACTTTTGTGCATAAAGCGCACAGTTATGGTTAGGTTAGGAATTTGCGAACACTCACCGCAGTCATGAGCCTCGTTAATTTCATGAGAATGGTTCTCATGAATTTATTGATTTATTTGGACCATTTCGGAGTTCAACTTATTCATCAGATTCACAACAAATGTCATCTCAAGGCAATTTGCATAACAGCCAGATCCGAGTTGTACGTGGAAATATATAGCGAATTCAAATTTGATTCATTTGTAAACTGACATGTAAACATGATTTATAAAACTGACTTCTGGGAAATTCTGTTGGTCTTGGGGGAAGGGGCCCTGTAGGTTTGAAGGCCCCAACACGATGCCTGTGCTATTGCGATGTATGGCCTACAAAAATAAGAGGGAGACTGCTGAATTCACAGACTGTAAAAAGACACCCCGTAGAAGAGCAATAAACCAAAAAAGGCTATTGCAAAAAAACAAACAAAAAGGCGGGTGTTTACAAAGTGCTGTGTGTACATACAAGAAAATTAATGGAAAGTTAAGTGGAAGAAAACCGTCTGGTAGAAAATGGTACACAAGACACGGGGATAACCACTCCCTCAAGAGAATGTTCATTCTGCTTATAGCTTTGATCATTTGTTTTCTGTGTTTTGTCCTAATTACTTTGGGTTTTGATTAGATCAGCCTTGTTTCTATTGTACTTTAATTCAGTCTGTAAGTTATTTTAGTTAGCTCATGTTATTTCTTGTGTTTAGCAATTCTTTGGTACGATTAGACGTATGTTTCCCCGGCTCCCCTGTTACTCTACTCCCCTGTGTTCTTCTCTCCCTCAGCCTGCCTTCTCCTCTACCTTCACAGCTGCACCCGGTTAGTAATCAGTCCCAGTCCAACAATAAAACTCCCAGTATTTAACCAACTTTTCTTAATTCAATACTTGGCTTGGTGGTTTAGCAGGCACACCATAAATAGAGGCTACAGACTTTGACGCAGCTGTCCCGGGTTCAATTCCTAGTCCTGGGTCATTAATGTTCTCCCCTTCTCTGTCTGTTTAGCTACTAATGAATAAGACAAAAACCTTAAAGAGAACAAATAGTCGCATGTTCTCAAAGTCAGATGTGATATTCTGTGACTATTGCCTCCAACAGTTATTTTACACTGCCTTCAGTTTTGGAATATATGCAGATCCAGTTCTCCGTCCCGTTTCCCTCTGGTGTTGAGCGATCACTACATGGAGTTGTGGTGAAGTTTGCATGCGAGTTCTAAAATATGACTTGCATAACTTGGCTCAAAATTGATTGCTGCAGATATTTAATCATGAAATGAAGTCCATCATGTTCTGTAAGACTGAGTTTAGCTTTTTCAATGTTGTCCTGAGTTCTGTAGTCTGCTGCTTTTGTTTTTTTGTTTTTTTTTTTGCCTTTCTTGCGCATGAGTATAGTGGTCAAACCAGTCAAGCTGTCATATTCCATGAATTAGTCTCAGCTGTATCTTGTTGCAGTAATCATTGTCCCGCTATTTACTGTCTTGACTGTCTCTGTTATCCGTTTTCTCAGCGTTACCTCCTGTTGTCGTATAGTTGCTGATTTTACATTTAATTATTAAAGCATTCTGTATATCTACAGCAGTGGTCCCCAAACTACGGCCCGCAGGCCAGATGTGGCCCGCCTCCACATTTGGTCCGGCCCCCTGAACAATACCAGAGTATTTTCATATATGTGCATTTTTATTTGATAAGTTGGACTTTTGCAATAAAATAAATGTTCCTTAGTAATGAACTTTATTTATTATTAACTACTAGTTAGCAACTATTTTATACATGCATATAATTGACCCTAACCCTTTTTTTTATGTGGAGAACCCAGTGTTATTTGGTTATTATTTATTTCATAAATAGTGTTATTTCCTGACTTTTGTTCTCTGAAGAATCTAGAAAAGGTTATTTGATTGTGCTTTCTGAAAAACAATACATTTTTATGTTTAGCACTCTTACAATCATCACACTTTTTCTGTTACAAACTGACCCCGGCCCCCCATCAGAGAAGGGACAAGTTATGTGGCCCTCACAGGAGAAAGTTTGGGGACCCCTGATCTATACAATGTCATCAGGATACAGTTTAATGCCTGGTTCACACGGAAATATTACACAGAGTTTTCAAACCCTGAGAGACCACGCCCACACACGAGGGGAGAGCAGGTTTGGGAAATCTTGAGGAAAAAAAAGTGAGTTCAGAGTAAACAAACATGGCCGACTGGGAAGAAGTGATGGCCATAGTTTGTGGACTTTAGCAGAACAATAGAAAAAGTTGTGTCCGACGTCCACCTTACCTTTTCTGGTTTACCACGTTGCGGCCGAAACAATCCAACACGCTGAATATCTGCAATTTTAGACCGGAGTGGTTCCGACGTCCTTTCTAGTAAATCAGATCAGCCTCAACACTCCGTACATGGAAAGAATATCTCTTTAGATTATCTTAAAAGCCGTGTCGACAATCAGGGCATCTTTAAGATTGTTGTAACGGGAAAATTGGGATAAAAATTGTCATAAAACCTTGCCCTGTGAATTATGCATAAGTCAGATTTGGCATACGTAAAGAATTAAATGAAGAAGACAAGGAATTATGAGGTTAATTACTTATAATCCCTATCAAAGTTTATTTTGAGTTTATCTTAATTATTTTTTTCTTTTTAGCTTGTCATACTGTGTTGTAAAAAGCATCAATCATTTTGTTTTTCTTTCTTTGTACTGTCTTCACTGCTATCATACCCACTGTTAAAGGCATTTCTGGAAAAAAAACCCAACAAAAAACAATTTGATCAAGGCAATTATTGGATAGATTTGACATTCCCAATCATTAATGACTGGTGAATACCACACAAGGTTTTTCTTTCTTCCATTTTTTATGTTGAGAAAAAAATTTATATCAAAGATTAACCTGGGGCATTATTTATCTATTTTCTTTCTTTTGGTAATAGCATTAAAAACCATTCATTTGTGCTTTTTTTTTTGTTTGATTATGTTTTGGGGAGCATAAAGAGGGGTTACCACATGAGACCACGATCATCGAGTCTAAAATCTGGCATCTCAAGAGCCAGACTCTCATCCGGTTTGACTTTCATCTGCCAGCTCTGTTCTTTATTTCCTCTCCTGCGATTCCTTCAGGACAGGGTTTCCACCTCTCATTTCTTTAATTATGCTCTTTATTTCCAAAACGCCCCGAGCAAGTTTTCTGAGTCCATTTCTCCTGATGTAAAATGTGAAAATAAACTCCTCCTTAATGGGAAATGTTAACTGTATTTTTCTGTTTAATTAAGAAATCTGAGAAATCCAGCTGTAAAAAAAGGATCAGGTAATTTGTTAAAACGTAATTATATTTTAGAACACATATTTAAAGACAGACTTGTTAGTTTACCGTAGTGTGCCGGGTAATTTATAAAGCAACACTTCCATATAGTGGTTGAATTTTGTATTAATGGAAGTGACCTTGTGAGTTCAAAACGTAACTTTACTTAGGAAGTAAAGACATCTGTCTTGCGGTCAGGCTTCGTTACGCCTCTGTATTGTTTCAGCAAACCTCGCAAACATCTCATTTTTTCCGGTTGCATCTCCAGTAAAACGCGAAAAATATTTACGTTAGCTTGTATGCTTAATATAGGCCAGTGTGCTCCACTGTGCAAGTGTATTCAGGAGAGCACAGTCATTCAAGATACAGAAATAACACAGTCCAAGCTCACAAACAAGCTATCGCAACATGTCAGTTAAGTGCTGCTAATGTGATGGCACCAATATCATTGACAGGCACACCATTCCTGTCAATGATATTGGACAAAGCCTCGTAAACCCGATCACATGCCTCCTATTCTTCAGCATGATGAGGAGCCTCATCATCTAGCTCTGTTAGCACAAGAGCAAAAGCATGGGCAGCTCACCTTACAGACGTAGAGACGCAGAGAAAGAAATTAGTAGGTCTAGACTCTGAGATGGCCGTGTTTGTGAAGAGTGTCTGCGTTTCGCTTGTTTTTTTTTTCCTCATTAAGAAAAACCAAAGCAGTGCCCATTCATCTGCAGACGATTCAGCTCAGTCTTATCCATTCTACCATTACTAATGGATAAAGAAATGCAGATACTTACCTGCATTAGCCAAAGACCGAGTTGTTAGAAGCGTTCATCTTTCAAAAAGGGTGAGTCCAGAACAGGCAGAATTAAGCAGAAAAATGATGTTTAATTGCCGTGTTTGGTACCTTACAAAAACAACCCGTTCCAACAACGCACAGTCAGCCGAGGCTAGTCACGTCTAGGATCCCACAAACACTGGGGATAACAAGAGAACTTAAATACACTGGGAAACACAATCAAGACAACCAAAAACAGCTACGAGTAATATGCCCAGGTAGAGGGGCAAAAACGACCTAAAGGGAACAAAAAATACACATCATAAGAGTACCCCCCCTTCTACGGCAGATGCCAGACGCCGTAACACCAGAAACACTCAAAACAGGAGGAAGGGCAACAGTCATGCGGAAACACAGTTCTGGGCGGCCCCTGTGGGCAAAAAGAGGGATGCACCCATGAAAAGTCCATTCGGGATGGCGATGGTGTATTGGAGGAAAGTCAAGGTGAGGCCCCGGCGGGCGGTGGCTCCCAGCTCCCGCCGGGCAGCTGCTAACCGGCTCCGGCGGAGTTGCCCGAACAGCCGGAGAAGCCTCAATCTAATCCAGCGGGGAGCCCATGTGTTACCAACATGGGCCACCCTCCAGCAGGGTCGAGGCCGGGCCTCCCGAAGCTCACCCCCGAGAGAGGGCGCTGCAGGAGGTGATGACGGGGGGCCGGCCACTGGAGGCTCAGGGGGCTCGGACGCTGGAAACTCGGGAGGAGGGATTGCTGGAGGCTCGGGAGGAGGGGTCTCGGGAGGAGGGATCGCTGGAACCAGCTATGGTCCGGGACGGACCCTCGGAGCTGGCCGCGGAGGTGGTGGTCCCAGGAGGCGATTCGGGGAGCAGAGTCAGTGAATTTACTCCTTCAGCGTCACAGTCACTGTTGGAGATTAGAGTTAAAAAGCCAAGAGTTATTCATTCCATTTTAACACCTCCATATTATATATAATAACACTTTGTTTTCACTCTTGATTTTAACTACTAATATTATACACCCAAGAGTTACATATTTTGAACAAAATCTACTAACACCAAAACATTTAACACTTTTTTAAATTTGCGGTGCAGTGAGCTGCCATTCAGACAAACTGACACCAGTCCCAACCACTTTACGCATGCAAAGAAACTGCACTCTCAATGTCTAGGCTTGAAAAAAAAAGAAAATAAAGAGATGGCATACTTAGAACCCCAAATCATTCACCCTTATGTATTTGAAACAATCTTGACTTTGTGTCAAGAATGTGGACAAAACTCTTGCTTTGGTCATACAGGGATAAGATTTCCCTCAAAAGCATTCGTAGCAATGCAGCCTCTAGTGACGTCATCCACAAGATGCCTTGCGAAACCCAATTTCTGCAAACTATTAATAATAGTAAGAAAAAAAAACATGTCTGTAGTTTGTGAAAAGAAAATAGCTACTTGCCCATATTTAATGTTTGTCATGGTTTCAGTTCTGTTTAAACTTTTATTGATCAAACGAGGCAATACAAGGAAGACCCATTATCTTGCCACACACGTTACAGCGAGAAGGAATGTCAGAAAATAAAACAAACTCTCATTTTACATATGTAAATCTGATGCAACATTTTCAGTGTGAGATTGCACTGCTGTTGCCATATTTTACTTCTTGTGGAGGCGCTATAGTGCCTCCACTACAATGGCCCTTACTTTGCAAAGCTAACAGTGGTCAAATGCTTAAAAGAAAGAAGTTTCTTTCAGGGTTCTCATATATTCCTTTAAGATTTGGAAACCTTTTTCTGATTTTCACATGACGTGCACAACACGCACTGTTTGCTAAGATATATTTAGAACATTTCCAGTTATAAAAAAAAAAGAAATAAAAAAAAAGGCTTACGTTTGAGCATCAGTATCCCACTGCTGTTTCTTGAAGTAGGACATCTCCGTTAGAATTAATACTAAGAAAGACATTATTATTCATTTTGATGCTCTGGACTACCTCGTGCTGGAACCAGGATGCGGTCCAAAATTGGCATTCATTAGGGAGCGCATGTCGACATGGCGGATGCAGCATCCTCTCAGGCCCTCGCCTGATTAAGACGGCTGAGTCTGAAACGTAAAACGGGCCTCCGGGGAACAGTGTAAGTCGGCTGCTGACTAAGGCCTTCAGCTTTAAGGAGCTGCTTTGGAAGACGCAATAATTTACACTCCTTCAGAGGTAGCTCATGAGCAGGTGAGTACATTCATCATGAAATACTCCCCCACCTCACCCCCTTTTTTTAAATTAACAGCGCAAACTGCATGCCAGCAGGTCTTTGTTTCAGGTTGCTAGATTATCCAGCTCAGCTGGAGTCTGGGGCTGTTGTTTTATCGCAGGAAATACAACCGGGGCGGCTGCTTCCGTTTACTGTTTTTGCGTCGTCCAATTCATTTCAGGCAACTGATGACAAAAAATTGATCAGGTTTGTTTGTGAAAATTAGTTCAATGCTGTCTGCGGGGCACCACTTCAAGGATAATGAAGCGGGATATGGCTCCAAATGATAAAGTGGATCTTCCCTTTGGTCGCTCCACAGCGTTACGTTGCTTTATGGAAGTTGAGGATCAGGGGAGGCAGGTCTGCTCAAATTAGAATCAGTCACCCTAAATTGTGGTTTCAGAGCTCCACGGCGTTTTCCTGTAGAAACTGACTCGGACTGTTTCATTTCTATCTTCATTGTCCCCCGTATCAGTCTTTACGGCTCTTCCCATGTTTTACGATCCTTTTTTGCTCTTATGCTGGTAAAAGAGTTTCAATACATTCCTCTCACAAAGGTGGAAAAAAAAAAGTTCAATCTTCTTGTCGTGTGGCTATACTTACTGTAATGTTCTTTTTTTCATGCTGGCTAATATGTGCATTTCTGCTAACTATCATTTGATCTTCCGAATGCTTTTATAATAATTTGCTTACACGGGAAAACCCATTAAGATTTAAGAGTCTGGAGAAGTGGTTCTGGAGAAGATGACAGAAACTAGCAAAAATACGCCCGCTTTGACAAATCAAATGTGGCTAATAAATGATTTGTTGTTGTTATTGTAGTTAATGAGGTGAGGGCGTGACAGCATCACCACCACAATACTGAAAATTAGTCATTGATACAATGCAGTCGCGATGGTAGATATAAATAAACGAATAGGACCGATCCCATTTCTGATCCCTGAGGAACCCCTTTGGATACAGTGAGGGAAACAGATGAGATAATGTCACATTTCACACTCTAACCCTCATTTCCTGATAGCCAAGGCAAAGGGGTTTATTTGTTTTGCACGTTTTTAGCAACAGGAAAAATTTAAGTGCTTTACATGATTAAAAAGGAAACAAAAACTTAACTTTTCACTGGAAAAGCAAAGGAAAAGCAATGACAGGTTAAAAAAGCAGACTGCGATTTATGATGTTCCTTTTGTTATTAATCAAGGGAAACTCTAAACACGAGGGTTTTACTGGAGATGAAAAAGAACTCAGGTTTTCAGTATTTTTGCAGATTTTTGGAAGTTTGTTTCATACTAGAGGATAATAAGAACTGAATTCTGCTTCTTCATTTTTTTGGATCTGATTCTGGGTGGCAGACCTGAACCAGAACACTTGAATGGTCTGGAAGGTTGATACAACAACAACAATAGATCTTTAACATATTTGGTGCTAAGCCGTTCAGTGATTTATTAACTCACAAAAGTATTTTAAAGTCTGTTCTCCGAGCTTTAGAACTGGGCTGATGTGCTGTGAAGACATTGTTACAGGAATAATTTCAACTCGAGACAAACGCATAGAGGAGTTTTCAAGATCTGGTTTGAACTTCAGTCCTTTTTTTGGTAACACTTTATTCGACGGGGTGTGCATAAGCCTGACATAACATCTGTCATGAAGATGAAGGCGTCTTTGTGAATGTTTACTGAATGAAGTGTCATTCGGTAAATAATGACACTTTTAATACAGAATTGCATTAAAACTCGTATTAAAAGTCCATTGAAATTGTCAGCTTTGCATTATACGTGTCATTATTTACCAATTGACACTTCCTGACAACAGTCGTAGACATTCATGAAGACTCCTTCATGTTTATGACAATGTCATGTCAGTCTTATGCACACCCCTTCAAATAAAGTGTTGCAATGTCTTTTAGGGGGTAGAAGACCGACTTTGTAAATGTCTTTATGCGTCTCTGGAGGTTCATGTCTGATCACTACACCCTCCCCAGATTTTGGTAGTCAGTATTGACTAGTTTTCACTTTAAAAGAATATGATCTGTATTGTCAACAGCTTTGACGATGGGGAAGTTTTAAAAAAAGAAAAACAACTGCAGTGAGTTCTGTGTTGTTTAGTGCCTCAATAAAGCCAAGCAAAACTTGTGAAACCAGGTTTATAAATCAATTCTGTTTACAGCAATGCGTTTCTCTTCCCTAGGCTAGAATACACAAAACCATTGTTTGACAGCAACTGTGCAAAAAACCAGATGAACTGACCAAAACTGACAGCATGAAAGAAAAGTAAGAGAATATATCCCTATCAGTCTCCGACAATGCTACTCCCACCTGTTGTTTGTCCTGCACTGTGACTTGACTTTTGTCTGACAATAAAAGACGAGGAAGCTGAGCATCGATCCCCCCTGCAGGGGAGCCGTGATGCGGGAAGAGCTCCCCCAGCAGCAATACCCCTTCATGTGCAGGAGCACCAGAGTGGGAGTTTGTGAGTTAGACTTTATTTCAGTGTGTGTTTGTTCGTGTGCGTGTTTTGATCTCGTCGTTGTCTGCACTTGCCCACATCTTGTCGATCTGTAGGTGGCTGAATGTGCTACGAAGCCGCCTTTTCATGCTTTTTCACGTAATTGTATATCTTCGGGCACTTTGAGTTGCATATGGAATTGCGATTGCGTTACTGGTGCTTTGGGATTCTGTTGACGTACGGGGTGAATGCTTAAGTCTGCACACTTGAAAATCTTTTAGGCTTTCTCGCTGTGCTTTTACAGAAGTGCATGTTTTTATTCTTTTCTTTCCCCGTCCATTTGCCCGTACGTGCAGCAGATTATAGACTTTCACCCATCACCGAGCACACAGCACCCACAGGCTCTCTTACTCATACTGGCTTCCTTGCACAGTTTAGCTGGTGAAAACTCACGACTTTTCCCCGCTCTGTCAAGACTAATCATACTGTAGCAGACACAACCAGGAACATCTTCTCAAAAAAAAAAACCCAAAAAAATCATGTATCTCCATCACAAATTTCTCCTCAGTGAACCCTCTGTCCTAAGTATTTCTACAAACACAACAGCTGAATACTAATTTAATTGTAATATTGACAACCAAAAATGAAAGAAAAGATGAAAACAAGGCTTCAACAATGAACAATGTCATGTCTTAGCCACTGAAAGCATACAGTATTACGAATAGTGAGGCAAGTTAAGAAAAATATTTGCAACCGCGATATGTGGGTAAAGTTGAGTCTGCACGTGTATCTAATTCTGAAATAATGAAAATAAAATGACAGATCGGCTCTTAAAGTAACGTCAACAAGCAAATCGAACTTCATAGTGGCGCTTTTTGTCCACATTACATATGGATTGGTCTGTCTGTTTTGGTCTAAAACAGACAGAGTAAGAGAGAGTGCTGTGAACTTGGATTATTCCATTCTCCAGTTTTAAAATGATACTTTTATAATCAAATGTTGCTTATTTTCTTTTCACTATACTGCCCATAAAAAAACCCATATTATTTCTATTTCATCATAGTTGGGGACTCTTAAACTCAACATAACAGAGCTCAATTTCAGCTTGAATAACATTGTCAAAAAATCTAATTATCTGACTTTCTAAAACAGTTTTTCTCCAGCTGTTTATTCTATAAAATCCATCTGGTTTTGAGTCTTTGTGATGAATCTCAGTTATTTTTATATTACCTATGCAGTAGTCTATGCAGTGGGCTTTACGCAATGTTTTGTTTCAATGCTCTTGTTGCTTCAAGCAAATACCAATAAAATATTAATTCATGAGTGAAAAACAGAACAACTGACTCATGTTGAACACACAAAGACAGGTTGGAGAATTCGATTGCAGTACATGCACCACTAATACACTGACTAACACATCCCTCATCAAGTCTTTGTCACAGACATGAACCTTTAACGCCAAGAAAAAAACCTGTGAAAATTTTTTTCTTTGCATTTCTTTTACCCTAGGGTGACTCATATACACAATCAATTTTTTTTTTTCAACAGACCCTGTGGTTTTCAAAATATTGATCTCTACCAAACAGTTGAGATGTCACTTAATGGTTCAAGTACATGACGTAATAAAAATACCAAGTACAGTAGATAAATTAAAATAAAATGCTAATTTATAAAGAAATAAACAACAAAAAATGTCTGGTTCATTGGATACAGTTTATTTCTGTCAAAATGCCACAAAACACTGGTTTTAATTTCAACCAAGGAAAACATTGCGTCGAAGAAGGAAACTATCCTATGACAGAAAATTATTCCTACCTCTCAAAGTTTCAACACAACCAGTCGATATTGGTGACAGATTTTTGTGTTTCTGACTTCCTGGTTGGAGAGGGGACGAAGAAGAATGCTATTTAAAGAAACAGTGCCCTCTAGTGAATTTCTTTAGCATATCGTACCTCAACCAAGCGGCAGAGATGGCTCAATCGGGTTAAGCTAAGTTAGGCACTCCTCATATTGAGATATAGAGACCCAAAATGTGCTAAACCATATGGTTGAGTGGGCAGAGTTTGGTGTAAATCTGAAGAAGAAAATTAATGCCATTATATGATTTCCAAAGCAAGCTAACTTGACAGATTTCTTTGGTGACAGTCAAAGACTCTGATTCCTTTCGCACGTTAGTGTTCATAATGCATTAGATGTATGGTTTGGTGATGTAATATTAGTTTAATAGGGATTATAACACACCCATTAAACCTGCTTACAGGGTTATTGACTGCCTGAAATGATGCTTGATGGAATTAATACTTTACTTCATAATCCGCTCTAAGCCGAGCATCAAGCTCAGTAAATTAGTGTTCGAACATATACTATATACAAACGCAGCTGCACCTAAACTGATGTCTATTTCAAAATCGATTGAATTGACCGCAGACAGAGACTCGCTTGGTGATGTAAGCTTAGTCCAAATAGTAATCAGTCAGTGTCTGTCCTAATCAGGCTGTATCCGGCCCATAGGCTGACTTCAGGAACTTTTTCTTCTACCTTATCTTCTTCACTTCCCCTTGTCTGCCTGCCAGACTGGAAAAAATAAAAAAAAGAGCAGTCGTCTAGGAAAATGTCTCTGCAGGATACTCAGACATACAGAAAACAAACGCCACAATGCTACACAGACTTTATTTGGTTTATCTGGGTCTCCAGCTCAGTATTTACACTTCACCAGCGACAGCTTGCTACACTTTAAGCTGATCTTTGCGTATGATGTTGGAGTCATCACTTTTGGTTCTTAGTATTGACACAGGCTCTCCATCTGTTTCCCTGTCAGAGAGCGGGGAGGTGGCTTGCTTAAACTTGCACACAGCTTTGCAGAGGGGTGTGTGTCTGTGTGTGTTTCCATTCGAAACCCGCTTGACGTCTACTCAGCACATAAACAGAAAACGTAACTTTGGCATGTGAAAAGTGGTGCGCCTGATTTCTGTGGCAAATTATGAACAGTTTTTCTTAAGTGGCATGAAAACCCTCCAGAAAAATATAGTTTCATGTCTTTTTTTTATTTTACTGCGGATGGTAACAGAATAGCAAATATGTCGTTGGTGTTCTAAAGCAAAGTATGTTTCTTTGTTGATGGGATCCCTGTGGGAGGCCTGTTTCCCCCACTGTTCCTCACACTGTGCATCAAAATCAATGGAAGATGTGCATTAATTAAATCACTGATAACAAGTCCACTGGGAGAGATTGACTGCAACAAATAATGTAGGATCCTCTTTAAAAACTAAAAAAAAAAAAAAAAAAAGCATCCTGCTAATCTTAAAGCTTTTTTTTTTTTTTAAATGAGCTACTTTCAATTTAATAAACACAAAACTATCTTGGCTCGTGAATACATCAGTGTCATTAAAGATCGAGAGAGATTTCGCAATAGCATTTCTTTTCTAATATTGAAGGCTTTTTGGTTGCTGCTTTAGACTGTTATCATTGGTACAGTGTATGGAAGTGAGTGCTGTAAAACTGGTATCCTATATTGGTATTTGAGACATTTATTTATTTATTTTTTTCATGTGTCCAGTTCGGCCATTGCAGGCATACCATATTAATAAGCAGGTTGCCTACGTGTGCCACTGCAGCTTTGCTCTATGCAAAACAACATGGAACCCGGACAACGTGAGTGACTTTATTGAATCAAGACAAATCACTCGCCGTGGACAGACCACGCTGATGGAATATGAACTCGTGTTTGGATGGCGTGTGTTTGTGAATTTGTCACCTGGAGGTGTAGAGCTGTTGAAATGGTGTGAAGGGCAGAAAGCCTGCAACTCTCAGCGCCCCAGACCGGCAAAGGTCAGACAGCCTCGGCTCCTGAAGGTTGCAGCAGCCCCGGGCAGACGGACACCAGGATGGGTTGGTACTGTAGCACAGGAGCAGCAGCCCCCAGGCCAGAGAGGCACAGGGGAAGATACAGAGCACCGAACCCCCCCAAACCAGGTGCACTGCTGTCACGTTCTGAAGTTCAGGCCAAACTGGAAGCCCTGTCCACCTCCTTGTCTTAGAACTCTGCTAATAAAAGATTTCACAGGCACAGGGGAAAGCCTCCAACATTTTTTAAAATTTTTTACACAGTTTCTGTGGCACAGGACATTAAATGTGGCGTGATTTATGTTGAAAACAATGTGGTAAACAACCGACCCAAGCAATGCAGCAAGAGTGAAGACAAAGCAGGAGCTAACGTTAAGCATAGCATCGTCTGCATAAAGGATCTTGATTGCTGAATTGTTGGCTCCAGTTAGTTGAATTTTGCTGTGTTTTGACACAATGCTTTCAGAATGTGTGGAGTTCTTATTAATTCACCTTTTGTGTTTTTGTTTTTTATTTTGACACAAGATGCTCATAGGTAGGCGGGTTCAAGCCATGCTTGTTGCACTGTTAGCCTTTTGCATGTTAGCAATCAGAAGATTAAAACTATAACACTGCAACAAACCACTTTGAGAATATCGCAACTGAACGCTAAATGCTAAAGTTAGTCTGGTGCTAGATTCGTTACACATATGCTATAATATAAGATTTCAAGCTTTTATTTTTGCAGTTTTAATGATTATGGTGTACAGGTAAAGCAAACCCAAATTTCAGTGTCTTGGAAAGTAAAAATATCACATTAGACCAATCAAAGATTAATGTTTTAAGCACCTTGACTCTATGTGTGATGATTCTATATAAGATATGACTTTCACTTTCTGAGATGACTGGCAAAAAATATTGCACTTTTACACAGTATTCTAATACTTCCAGATGTATCTGTACAAGCTGTTAGTAGCTTACTCCAACCAAGGCCACTGCTTCTTGTTCTCATCGATGGAACAATTTAGCTTGTTTTCTTTTACATTGACTAAGTGAACAACTGAAAAGTGCGATTTGTAAAACTCAAGTGTGTTGTACTGATGGGATAAGAAATGCACTGGGAGAATGATCAATACTTTTAATTAAGATTGTTCCTAAATGATGCTTGGTTATTAGACTTTTGTGCATCTGTACTGAAGTGACATATTTACTTTCCTCATGTTAGTCTTTGGATCATTGCGACTGCAGAGTGGGTTTAAGGTGCTCCTAAGGTCAGATCAGGAAACCAGCAAACAACAACATAAATAAAGTCTCCAGCTTGGATAGGCCGTCTTATCTGTTTCTCACACTGTCTCTGCCTCCTCCACGGTGATCATTGGTCCTATTGATGGGCAGAGTGTGTCTCAGTGCATCAATATGATCTTCAGTAAGAACCCTTCTATCGATAATGCGGTCTGAAAAATAAGGTTTCGGGATAAAAGTGAGGTAAGAGGAAACGAAGAATTTCTCTGACAAGACTAGCGATAGTTCCCTCAAGTACACTTAAACAAACACAACCGCACACACTTTGGTTCCTCTCTTTTAAATTTTTTTTTTCTGAAAAACAGAATACGTTAGGTACCTGAAACACCATGTAGGATTTTGTTTTTTGATGTGTTTGGTACATTTGTTCTACACAGACTGAAAATGTTAGGAATTAATATATTTTTGCTGCCGTTTGGTCTTTGGCATAGTGCAACTTCATAAAGGTGTAAATGTAAGGGAATCCTAATTTATCCTTAGTTGGTCCAGTAGGCATCATCAAATGTCTCTAGCCAATTTTGTAGCTTCTCATCATTTCTGTTCAGAGTCATTGAGACAGTTGGGCTGTGGCTGAGCTAAGAAGAAATCTCATCAAACCAACTTCAATGCTGAAAAACAGTAACAACCTTACCGAACTGACGGTAAAATATTCATTTCTGTAGTTTTTCTGACAGGGGAAAACAGGGTGTACAACATTCCTATTACTGATTGAAAAAGCTCCATGAAGATTTCTGTCAGTAAATGTTTTCAATGATCTCCACGAAGCTCTGACCTGACATGTGCAAACCAATCTATTTGCAATACCTCATGCTCACAATGAGCGGGGTTGTCACGCCGAGATATTCATGTTTGGATGCAGAGTTTTCATTATTGAGCTATTTCAATGAGACGGTGCATACGTGTAATTACAATGTTCCCTTAGGTGATCTTGGGCTATTTTCTGCTCGTAATTTTCTCAGTATTTGATGACTGATAGATTTGAAACGTTACAGCTGCCTAACGGCTTAAAAAGGGATCTATTTTATTATTTTTTTAAAATATGCAAGCACTAAACACTGTAATGTTTTAACCATAATTTTGCTTTGTAAACAGTCGTAGTGTTGGCTCGTTTGAATTGAAAACTTGCATTCATTTAAATTTTGAGGAAAATGGAAGGTAACATTCAAGGTGTTTTATTGATTTATTTATTTTTCTGATAAAGTCAAGAATGGCTTACCAGAATGAAACTAGATGTAGTGAAGGGAGCCAAGGGCACGCCGTTGCAGAAGGCCAGGAAAAGAAACGAACAAAGGCAAAGAACATGAGTGAAGATTAGACTTGAGAGACAGAGAGAGCTGGACAAAATAAAAATTAAAAGACGGATGCCGATTTAACCTTGTTGCTATTGAGTGGTGAGTAAAAACCAATTAGCTCACTTGTTCTGAGCTCTGTCATGTTTGCTTTGCTAGTATCCGCCTGCGAAGCTCTCAAAGTGTGGCTCTATTATAGGGTGAAAGATGACAATGATTTCAGCAGCACTCAGCGGTGGTTGATTCCTGTAATAAAACCACCGAATGCAACTTTCACGAGGTTGGTACATTCCTGTTATGTAGATGATCAAAAGCTTGAAATAGAAGTCGTAGCCCCATCATTATTGCCTCTGCCCTCGCAGAAAAAGCCTCTCTCTGAGCTACCTCGCCTTTTAGACTCCCCTGTAAATTACAGCTTGTCTCATGTAGAAACACTTGGTCCAATTTTTTGCAAATTATACTTTGAAATCTTTGGAAACTTGTAGCCTTTGTCAAGATCTTCATCTGAGCCGGAGGGAGAGAGAAGGGGAAATAACTGGTGGTCTGACAACACCGCGTTTAATCCAAGGCAGCTATAAGTGAAGTGCAGGTATGTTGCCATGGTGAGGACCTGCTTGTCAGTTTCATTTTCGTAGCTCAAATTAGGTTAAAAAACTTCCGCTTGCCAGTTTCTGATAAGGAACGTAAGTCTAGGATTTAAAACGCCTTCTTGAATGGTAAAGTAAGACCCTACAATTAGATGGCATTAGTCACTTCTTCATTTACTACAGTTTAAGTAAAGATTTTCATGTAGCGCTCCATTTTGTGCAAGATGTTCAGTTGAAAAGGAAGATTTTATTTCCTTGTCGCACAATGATTGTTTGGCATTTAGACATGACAATTTTAGATTTGAATGCTTCACAGAGACTCATAAGATATATAAGCCTTTAAATAGAGTCAAAATATATGTAAAAATCATGTTGCAATCATAAAAGTTTGGGGTTTGATTCCAGCTTCCTCGCATGATGGATTGGTTATTCCCTTTCCAGGGCATTTAATTGGCTAACAGTTTTTGTATGTTTGTTTGTGACTGGGTGAACGTAGCTCTACTGTAAAAAAGTGCTTTGAGTGCTCTGTGTCACTAAAAAAAAGCACTATATGTTCAGTCCATTTACCACTACTGCCATTTTACTGCCCCGGACCAAAGTGTAGTGCAGAAAAAGGAAATAAAAACCTTGAAAAAATAAACTATAACAAAGACGAGACATAAAATAAAATAAAAAAATCATTAAAGCATAAAGCAAACAAGGCTGTAACACACAAAACAGACTAAAATAAATGGAACATTTCACGTGGTGTCAAAGGTCAGTGCAAAGAGTTTTCAAAAAGGGATTTTGAAACGGGATCCAAAGAGGCTTTTTTAGGTCATTCCACTTTTTTGGAGCTGGAGCAGCAAAGAGCACACCCTCCTAAACTTTCACTTCTTCCCTTTAGACACACTAAGGAGCAGCTTTAGATGACCTGACAGAATGGCAGGTTGTCTAGAGAAGTAGGTTTGAGGTTTAGAATCACATTAAAAAGACAAACTATAGGATGAATTCTGCAGTCAACGTGCAACCGGGGGAGTTGTGGCGAAATGGATGAAATGTACAGCTGCCACTTTAAAGGCATCCAGGAGCATTTTCCGCCTTCTGAAGTTAAGCAATGGAGGATTTAGTAACACCCACTTAAAATGCATTGCGGCTTTAGTGGTGATGTGGATTACTGTCTCAACGCGCTTCCTAGAGAGAAGGGTCTTTATTTGGTCCAGCTGCCTCAATTAGTAAAAATCGATCTGAGTATTATTCTAATCCGGTCTAATCTAACTGCAAATCATTATACTTTAGCAATAATTTAGCAGATGTCGCACTTTTGTTTTTGAAAAGGATGTAGATTTAACAATCGTCAGCGTGGAGAAAAGTGAAACAACACACCGTTGTGTTGCAGTATGAAACAAAGTGGAGAATAACAGAGAGGAAAGAGTAGTGGGCCTAAAACAGATCTCTGCGGGACTCCACATGACCCAGTGCTGTGTCCGTGACGTAACCACTGTCAAACACAGCAACCAAATCCAAACGTACGATAACAAAATCCTCAAGTTATCAAAATTTTGTTGCATGTCTATAAGATTTTCTATAAGAAATGATGAGATTTCTGTCTTTATTTTTCTAATCTGACAATACTCGTTGCAAGACTGAGCCCTTGTAGAGCCAACGTGTCGGCAACGATCCAGCCAAAGTTGCACTACCGCCCCACTTTGCACTATCTGAAAAAGTCCAACAGTTTCTGAAAGGGGAGACGTTGTGCTTTCCAGACAATCTGAGGTGCACTCTTTCGTAGACGGTAAATTGCAAAAATAGCGCGCTAGATATTGAAAGTTCCAGTTGTTATGGATCAATGGGCAAATATATATTTACTCACATGACATTTAAATAACTTCGTACAATTAAAATAAGCAAAAATATCCAAATGGAGATGTGAAACTTGGGGCTAAAAGGGTTAACAAAAACAAATAGAAGTCAATAGTTTGAAAAAAAAAATCGGTTGGACAGGAATACAAATTATGACTTTGTCCTGTGAACCAGTATGCTAAATTAAACCCAAAACCCAGGAATTGGTTCATGTTTGAACCAGGACAGCTATGTCACTCAAATTGGGTTGTTTCCACGCCAGCCGGAGTGTACAAACATTTTATTTATTTATTTATTTTTTACTGTTATTTCAGGTGCAGCTATATATTTAGGTTAGTTTATGAGACTGGAATATTAAAATGGCCGTATGGACTTAAGTTGCCTAAAACACAGGTGTAAACTCCCAAAGCCAAGCTTGTCGGCAACCGCAGTGAGAAGGGAGGAGAAAAAGGAGAGGAGATTAGCCGAGACAGAGAGGATTGACAGGAAGGAAGGGAGAGCTGGAGAGGTGAATTGAGGGAAGAAAGAGGAAGGAAGGAACATGGACAGCAAGATAGATACAAAAAGAAAGGGGAGGAGGAGGAAGGGGAGCGGAGCATACGCTGAAATAGAGTAACTGCAGCAGTGCTGTTAATTGAGAGGGAGAAGAGATACAGCAGAAAGGAGGAAGAGCAGTGCAGAGAAAGCTACGAAGAAACGCATTTAAAAGAACAACGTTTGCTGCTTTCCACTTCTTTTAATCGCATCTTTCATTCCCTTTTATCTGTATCCTTAGTGGATTTGTTTTTGCAGCATTAATTAACATATAGAGGCAATGGGAAATCAATATGTGTGGCCTATCGATGCTAAAGACTGTTTCTACTGGGACAGTTTGCCTGCTTTCTAAATACCTGTCAACAAATATGTGTAATTGTGTACCTATTTATCTGTATGTGCGTACATAAAGGTTGTCTTAAACTATTTAAACGCCTTATTAAGTTTAGTTTCATCAATTTGATTTAACGAAAAATCATTTCTTAATACTTTCGCATGTTCTTTGTAGAGTGCTGAATAGCTTTTTGCCTAATGCAATTTTATTTATGAAGCAATTTTCACGGTAACTTAGTCAAGGTGAAAACAAAAGAATAAAATCAGTTATATAATCAAAATACACTTTTTTTTTTTAAATATGTGGAAATGTAAGTATGCAATCGAGAGTCTGTATTGGCATAAGCTACATTTTAATTGACTTGATCTTGTAAAGCAGACCATTTTTTTCATGTCCTAATTACAACATTTGCATTATTATTCTATTTTTTTGCTGCATATTTGCTTTAAACATTGCATTTGTTCACACATCATTTTTAACCAAGGTCTAGCAACCAATAAATATGTTAGTGTGTTAACAATGTCGATGTGTGTGTGTGTGTGTATGCATACAGGGTGTGTGTGCTGCTTTGTGCTGCAGCTGTTAGACAGGGTTATGTCCTTTAAAGGGAGGAGAATGATACACTGTGTGTTTGCACTCAATTGCTTTGCAGTTATCTCTGCCAAAGACTTTTCCTTCTCTTGCTTGTTATTGATTAGTGTCATTTTGGCATACGCAGCACTGCAGCTGATAATTAGTTCACTCTACTAAGCTAGCATCTTTCTGTTAAATGTTTTCCTATTAATGGCTCAGTGGAGAGAGAGAATGTTGGTTTATGTGCTTTAATCCAGGATTTAAGGAACATTTAAATGCCTCACTTTCTTTTCAATTATTAATTCCGATGGATTAAAGAAAAAAATATATCGGAACAAGAAGATTTTCAGAGTAGGGTGGTTTAAAATGTTACTCCAAGTAACCAGACCACATGGAAACACAGGAATTATGTTGTTAAAGGAAAACATAACATTCCTCAACAATGTCAGAGAACCCTAATTACCCCGTCACGCCCATCATAAGTAGCTTTAGCTTCAATATCTAAACACTATGCTCTCAGAAAAATAACGCTCCATCATTGCCAGACTTGCATTTTTTTGTTTTTTGTTGTTGCACGGGTCCCACTGCTCTCACACACCATGTTCAATCAACAGGTCTGATACAGCTCAACAATTTCCAACATTTTCTACTCAGACCGAATAATAACGTGATAAAGGAGACGACTCGAGACTCTTTCTGTGCTGATCAAAAATTACTCAGGATGCAAAATGCTTGAGATTGAAAACGAAACCAAAGGCATTACCTGTTTTTTTTGTTTTTGCTTTTTTTAAAAAAAAATTGGCTAACAATTATCGGACCACTTGACACGCGAAAAGGCCTGAAAGTTAATTCTCAAGACGTCAAAAGTGACATTTTACTGGGACTCTAAACCCTTGATCACAATATACCCACACTCTAACCCATTTCCTGACATCTAGACCTGTGTGAAATTCATTCGTAAATCTGTCAAGTCACATAGAAAGACAGGGAACAGATTGAGTTTTGGTGCATTGATCATTTACAATGTCATAAAGAACCAGAGTTTTTCCACACCTTTCTAAAAAAATAAAAATTTGCTAGCCGTAGCGCTGTTTTAGAGTTGAACTGAGGTTAAATGAATAAATAACAATTCTTGTACGCTTGGGGCTACAGCACAGCCAGCAACTAAGAGAAGTTGGAAAAGTAGCACTTTAAAACTCACAACATGTTTACTGCCCATTATTTTGTGGCAAGGGTCTGTCTTTAGTATCGATGGTGTGGCAGTAGAAATCATATTAAAAGTCCCTGCAAACAGAACAGTTTTAACGCCATGATTCCCGATTATTAAAAAAAACATATACCTTGAAAAAAAATGGCCAAAATACCTGATCAAACATACATAATGCTCACTTAGAAGATTAAAGAAAAACAACACTCGTTGGAGCTTCTAATCCTAACATCTGAAGGGTAATTGCGCATATGTTAGCCTGCTGTCAGTGGACGTGATGTGTGGCGTTTGATTGCTCTGTCGTTAATCTTACTTTTCTCTCCCATCCTATGGATTTTATATATTTAGGTGTGCAGGCTGGGTGTGGGGGGTAAAGAAAAAAAACAACAAAAAAACGTGTGGTTGAGTATACAAATGATGCCGCTGTGAGGAATTGTTACTCGCCTCAGTATATAAATTTTTTGTCTGTTCATTTTGTTAAATTTGTAATGTATTGCTTGTAATACACGGTCCACATCATCTCTCATCTCTGCAGAAGGCTTCTCTTTTTTTTTTTCTCCTCCCGGGGAAGGCTGAGGCAAATCATCAGTAATGTATTGTAGATGCTGGAGATACTGCATCACTCAGGGTTTTCACCAAATACTCAACGCCTTCGCTGAGCATAGTTATTTCCTGCTTGGTATTCCAAACAAATGAAACAACTTGTGGAGAGCTTCAGAGTGATTTGCATTTATTTATTTTTTCTCCGTCTTTTCTTGGAGTAATGCCATCTCTGCATTACAGTGAACTTTTTTGAGTGCTTTGAGGATGCATCCTGTATACTTTGACGTCAAAAACGGAAAGCGATGGAATATTACAAGAATTATTAGATACACCTGTGGTGGTCCGCATTTTGGTGTTTTTGAGATGCGCATCCTGCATTTGAAACCTTTTGTGACAAAAACAAACAACCTCCTGAGAAACTCGACTGGCTGTTGACACACGCAGAGCGCCGACGTCGCCGAGGCCGACGGGAAGCACGCGAGGGAGTGAAAGGGGGCGGTTTATCCAAGAGGGGCATACAAAGGTTGGGGACCTGCTGGGTCGGACGAGGAACCCATTATAACTGCTTGCAGTTCTAGTTTTATTCTGTGGTTCTGGAAAAGAAAAACTGTTTCTTTTTCCAACACTTCCATTCAGTTCTTAATCAGGTCAGCTCAATGGGTGGTATTTTTCTACTTTTTGTAAGAAGTGAAAGCTTTTGTGCAACAAGGAGCAACGTCGTATTTGTCTAACTTGCTTGCTGCTGTTTTAAGTGAATTGTTTTATTGATTGTAGCGTTTTGAGATTTCTATAAATGTAGAGTGCATTATATTAAAAGGTATTATTATTAACTTAACTCTGCTGCACACCTAAATAATAACTGTGGCAATAATGGCTTTCTTAACATTTATGTTTTCAAATGTACGTTGTGCTTCACTGTTGGAAAAATTGAGTCATAAAATGTTTATTTCATGTGTTTGTTTATATTTTTCCCAATTAATAAATGTATTTCACCCTCCCATCCATGTAGCCTAACAAATAAGCCGACTGTTTTCACGGTTAGTGGATCTTTTCCAGACACATCTTCAACATATATTTCATCAACAACATATATTTCAATGTGAACAATAAAAGGTAATGAGGCTGAAAGACGGTATAGTTAAAAACCCGGCTGGTTGCTCGTTGCTGCTTCGCTGTGTTTTACCGTTCAGTGAGCGCGACTGCAGTTTTTGCTTTGTGTGACCAAATTTGAAACACCAGCTAATTTGCCACTTCAAAAGTGATGATTGTAAATTAAAGAAAAGA
Organism: Xiphophorus maculatus; assembly: GCF_002775205.1. NCBI lineage: Eukaryota > Metazoa > Chordata > Actinopteri > Cyprinodontiformes > Poeciliidae > Xiphophorus > Xiphophorus maculatus. Next base: position 24,648,552 of record NC_036447.1, on the reverse strand, counting down.
TGACTGCTCCTTGGTTTTGTCTAATTATGCAGACCCGCTCACAGCAGCACTTTTATTGGTTAAAATTTGGACATAATAAGCATATTTTCCAGTGGAAAAATAAATAACCTTGTGGTTATTCCACCAAGTATGGTTTTCTGAACTTTTCCTGAGTTAAGACATCAGTATTGTTGTTTCTCAATGAATATCAACTTGTTTTCTTTGCATTATTTGAGGTCTGAGCACACTGCATCTTTTTTTGTTAGTTTGACCATTTCTCATTTTCTGCAAATAAATACTAAATGTTTGACTGGAGTCTCATAGAGATGCTGTCAGTAGTTCATAGAAAAAAAAATGTTGATTTTACTTAAACATATAATCATTTTAAATGGTCTCTTAATTTTTTTCCAGAGCTGTATAGGATTTTTTTTCATTTAACTTAATTTCAACAATAGATATATATATGCAACTATAGGCAAATACCAAAAAGTCACCTCGTTTACTTATTAAACAACAGGCATAAATCAAAAATAAATTTTAAAAATAATTGAATCCTTGAAAAAAAAGTTAGAACACTCTACCTTCTAAAGACTAACGTTAATGACAATTCTTGTTGCTATTTTCTAGTTTCTTACATTGACTGGAGGGAAGTTTGCCTCGCTCCTCACTTTCAGCTGTGAGACATTTATGGGATTCTTTCATGTGGTACAGTATATTGTAAGGAGCAAAATTGTATTACTAATTCTAATACCTCGTATTTCACCTGCTCTTCTGTGAGCGTTGGCAAATAACAGCCATTACACATTGTGTTTACGTCCTAAGATAATGCAACAACTGTTAAAGAGAAAAACATGTTTATTTTTAAAAGTGTGACAGAAATGAAGACAAACTCTGCCTTTGCGTCTCAATGTTTGTTTTTTTTTAATAAACACCCTTTTCTTTTCCGCATCGTTGCGCAATCTCAGTCCGTTTACGTTTAACAGTAGAAGAAGAGCTGATCCCCCTACTTTTTCTCCAGATACACTTTGATTATTTAAACCAATCTTCAACATCCAGTGGCTTTAAATTCACAGAATGTATAAAGTCTGTTAACGTTGGGACGCGTTGGTGAAAATTTAGCATATACTTTTACCAATGTAGATGTATAAATTCACCATCTAAGTTAGCAGGATGTGAGAACAAACACTTTCCTCAGTTCAAGCACTAATAAGACTTACTAGCAACTGGAGCAGGTGTTATCACCTCAACTTAATGAACGCCGACAACCCTGAAGGAAACGACTAAGCCGCTCACGATGCGTTTTGCTCTTTTTTTTACCTTCTGGAAATGAGAACTTAAGGCGTGTTTCCCTCACATAAGCTCAAACACTTGTGCACACAAAACACACACTGTAGCTCTCAGAATAGCTGCGAGAAGGTGTACAGTGACGATGACAGGCAGAGGATGAATGACCCGGTGGAGTTTCACTGAGCTGACATTTCGATAATTACATGCCAATCTCGCGCTTTCATTTCCTCCACTGACATACACAAACTTGCCAAAACACACTACTACTCTACTGTATGTATGCGTGCCGGGCGGCCACGAGAAACGCAAACAATGTGCACGCAAACACAATTAGGAACGCCATGATGAACGCATTCCTCGTTGCACACAAGGAAACTTGCGTTCAGCACGTTTTGGGTTGTAAAGTAAAAGTTTTAGAGCCACACACACACGTGCATGTACGGAGACCGGACGTGTTTTCCGCAATGCGTCTGTTCAAATTCCTTACTGTGTTCATTTAGAGGTCTCATCAAACTTTAACCACGCGGCGTACAGAGCTTCAAATGGAATAAAGCACAGCAGTCAGTTAAACTGGGACCACAAACACACACATACTGGGGAGAGGGAAAAAGCTGGCGCTGCAAACACACAAGCTACACACCAACTCACTGCTTTCCTTTGCTCTAGAAATCCGAAAACTGTAAACACACGGTTTACAGTTTACGGTCGGTCTGTTGCTAAATATCAGCAGCTGGTATCATAAGCCAGTATATTCCGTTGAGTCCCGAATATTTTGTATTGATTTGCATTTGTCAATTTGGATATGTCAGTGTTTGCTCATGTTGTGTTCAGTCATTAAAAACGACTCGCTGTTTGTTCGCTGTACAATCTTTATTTTTGAGTTCTACATCTTTTTTTTTCGCTGTGTTTTTGAAAGGCATTCTTTCTCCCAAGTAGTCTTTTTTTCACCCTCTGCCTCCCTCACAGCTGCAGCACATCCAGGTAATCAGACACACCTGTTCATTATCCAGCACTCGGCCTGCTCAGTGCGTTTTCTCCTGGCTCGGTTCCATCGAGTTTCAAACATTTCCTCATTGAGTCTCGCCGTTTTTCTGTTACCACCTTCTGTGTCACCGCTTGTAAGTCTCTTTCTCATTTAACATTTTCAATGCTTTAGGATTACGGCTGTATATCATGAACAAATCTTGACATTTTGGTCAGTCTTTTGGTCTTTCTAGGATCCCTTACTTCTGTTATTCTATCACAATTGATTTGTTTTTCTTCCCTTCTGTTTTGTCCTGGATCGGATTTTAGTTTTCATCACTTTACTTCTGACTCTTTTTTTCTTCTTGCTTTTCCTGTAAGACACAGTGCTGTCAATCGATTAAAAAATGTAATCAGCTTCATCTGATTGATCACCATGCTGAACTTTTTAAACTTGAAATGTAAATATGCACATTAAGCAAATGTTTTATTGTCTCAAACGTTCCCTCTCTTTTCACTTTCTAGAAGAAATATAGTAAATATATTTTTAGAAGTATTAACTATAGACTGCTTGTGCTTCGGTGGAAAGAAAATTCAATGTTGCAGCATTGTTGAATAGTTGATTGCTTCTGTGAAGTAGGTAGCCCTCCATAGGAAAGAGGGTTTTAGGTCAAAATAGGTACTGCAATTAATCTGCATTACATGTACATACTGTATTAATGCATTAGACTTTGCAGATTAATTGCATGTGTTCATGCGTTACAGTTGACGGCCGCAGTAAGAAAGTTTTTGGGTCAGTTTGCATCATCAGTTGTCAATCAATTTTGGACCAACTTTGGCCGCTGACTCTTTGTAGTAATTGTCAAAAAACTTCAGCCTACTAGATGTTACTCTGATAAACGATACCTACCAGCTGGAGACCCCCAGAGGGCGCATTTATTTTTACAACTTTAACTTTCTGTCCTTCCTTGTCGCCGTGCTGCTGCTTTTAGCACTGCTGTCTCTCGGCCTTGTCCTGGCGCCGACGCTCTACCCAGCGTCCAAAAACATTTATATTGGGCTAAATGGTCTCTCTACATCGCCCTCGGGACAAAATTTTCTTTTATCCTTTTTTTTGCATCAATGGTTGTTTGTCCTGTGTATCTCTGTGTTACCCTGTGTTAGACTAGTGAGAAGTGCAGGGTGCTCCCTGACTTTCCCCCGGTTGCTACTGGAGGTCGGTACCAGCTCCCTGTGACCCTCGACGGCAAAAAACAGGTCAACGTATTGGTGGATTTTCTTCCATAGCAGCTTTTTATTTCTAATAAGCCAACATTGTTCACTCATTGTTTGCCAGCTTGCATGCTCACATGTGGGTCATCTAATTAACTACTAGTTAATACACTTTTTATCTCATTTATTGCATCTCCAACAAAAAATTGTAAACACTAAAAAGCGGTTTGATCCATAAGAGTTTTCTAGGTGTAACCCAGCAACGGCTTTCTTAAAAACTCTTAAGGCATGTCACACGAATTAAGACAATAAAAGCAGCATGTAAGCTCTAATAATTATATACAATATTTTTTTTCAATCAGTTCAACCAATATTCTTTAAACCTTGAGGCCGCCATTTCAATGGCTCCATCACCGAGACTCTGCCTGTTTGACCCCAGTCTTATTAAGGGCACAGATGAGATGAAGTGCCCCCAAACCTGCACAGCCATAGGAGATTTCCTCTCTGATGCTCAGCCAATAGTCTATCTGTAAGACATTAAAGGGCCGTCTCATTAATCACCGCTAGAATCACTCACCCTGAGGGTGTCTCATGATTTTATTGATACCCGTCTCTTTAGAGGGCCGTTGCCCCCCAGACCCCTGTCTGAGACTCCTGGTGGAGTGTATGATTGGTTGTCCCAGAGGTGAAAGCGGACATCCATTGGCTGTCGTGATCAATGCGAGTTGTCTCAAAAAATGAATGACAGTCCTTTCTTGTCAACTCAGACTTGCTCGCTCGTTCAAGCGGCCTGGTTCAAAACGCGGCGTAGCGGCTGGGAGACGTGAGACCCGAGGTACATCTCTGCGTCTTAATATCAGAAAGGTTGTATTAACAAGGGCATTGCTAACAATATGACTCTGCATCTTTATGAACAAACAACTCGATTGTCTGCAAACTTTGCTAAACAAGTGAAATAATCTTTTTACTTTGCCTGGGTTTTTTTTGGAGGGGAGTAACGGTACGGTTCGGCAGATCTTAATGACATTGAGTCAGAATTTGTTTACTCCCCCTTGGCTACCCGTCCAAAAAATTCATCACGGCTGTCCCAACACACGGCACAGAGCGGTGACGTACAGTATTATTTAAGCCTAAATTCGACATGAGCAGATGACTAACTAGGGGGATATTTTTCAAAATTCACCATAGATATAACTTTCTTATAATTTCTCTGTATCCTGAGGCTGTTAACGTGAACTATAAACAAAGTAAATAAATAAACTAGACTCAAGGTCAGGGCAGCATGTTTGAATAAATGGTTTTAATCTCAAACCAATCTATTCATACACTGAATCGTTTTGACATGCCAGGTCACATGGCCTTGGAGAGGAAGTGAGCGGTAGTGTTTTCAACCATTAGAAATTGTGTGTGTGTGTGTGTGTGAGTGTTCTGTTATGTAGCAGCATCTTGATGGGAAATCTGACAGGAGTGTCTGCTACATTTTATTGTCATGCAATACTCTTCTCTTCTAATTGTTTTGCTTTTCTTTGTTTTAGCTCCTCATTGCTTTGGCATTTAGTATTTTTGTTGGTCCACTTTATTCAAATGCCTGAACAGATCTGCTCTGTTGTACTTTGGCCTTTTTAGGTGCATTTAAAGAAAACAGAGCAAAAACAATCTCAGGCTCTGCACAGAGAATTGTACTTGAATAAGAGAAACACTGCTTGAAACTAATGCTACTCAGGTAAAGGTAAAAAGTAGCCCTCCAAAAAATTATTTAAGTAAAAAAAAATTATTTTGTGAAAATACTGAGTAACAGATCATAACATCTGATTTAATATTTCAACATGATGTCATCAACCAGACAAAAATGTAAGATTTTGTGCAAATTCTGGTCTTTTTAAGGACTAAAATAATAATAATAAAAATAATAATGTAGAGTTGTCAAACAACTAATTCAGGCAGGAAAGAATAATTTTTTTCTGAAAAAAAAAAGCAAACAAAAAACTTCTTAACCTAGTACTTTGACTAGTTAGAGTACATACACTTTGTGGCTGCCATCAGCAGCAGTTTATACAGTTTGGGTTAATTTCATGATTCTAATTTGGTGTAGATAAGTTAAAGTGTGCAAATTGTTCCGAAGCGGAACCAATGTTTAATGTGATGTTTCATTCCGGGACTTTTTATGGTGACACGCAGCACTCTGTGTAAGGCAGCATGCTTCTTTTTTGCTGTTAGTTGATGGAGAGGTTTCGGTGAGGCATTAAGGCTCGTGTAGCTGATTACAAGAAGACGTTACACAGAGTTTTTTGTATTAACCCTTCCAGGTTGAAGCGGCCAATGAGGTACGCATTTTTTTGTATTTTAATTTGTGTCTAATAGTTGTTTATTCTCTAAGTGAATGTGTTTCTGTAAATATGTATTTTGTGTTTGTACAGTTCTCACGGCATAGTTATTAAACGCCAGTAACAAAGAAGAACGCCTTGTGTCCGTTTTCTGCTTGGAGGGAGTTACAGTGAGAACTCAGTCTGCTCGACATGAGGTGGCGAGATGAGGAACTGTGCCTTTCAGTCGCTGAGCAGGGGAGGATTCGTCGCACTCTAGCATCACGCAGATAAGATTGTGCAACACCAGAAACTGAAGCAGCAAGCGCTTTCAAGTTTACATTGATGTTCCAACAAGTGATACATTTAAAATAAGTTAAATGTTAGGAAGTGGATCAACTTTGTTTTAAGGAGACACTGCAAGTGTTAAAATTAAGTAATCTGGTGTTCTGCACAATTCTGTTTAAGTTCAAGGTTTTATCTAAGTTTTTGTAAACAATCATTTTACATATTTCTGTCATTTAGATGCTAAAAGTGTTGGATAATTAAGTGCTCAGTTTTGAGTTGGTTATTGTTAAGTCATTAGTACTGTAAAGCTATAGCTATAAGTCACCAAGTAATAAGTAAACATTGCATAATGGAGCAAATGACTGACAATGAAACTAAGAAGGGCGACTTATTTAAAGACAGTAATGGCGCAACTCTACAGCAGTCATCAGAACCGGAAGAGGAGCCAAGAAGAAGCCAAAGGACTAGAAAGCTTACTGAAAGGGCTCAAGAACTGCATGATACTAAATCAAAAAAACTGCAAGATCGTTTTACCAATACTTACGATAAATGGAAAGTGACGGCAAAGCAAGCTAAAAGGGTGATAAATGGAACTCCATCTTCTGATGTTGTGCAGGAATTGATGAGTAAGATAAGTTGTGCATCTGCAGATGTGAAGCACAGTTATGAAGAACTGCGCAAATGTGTTCTTCCAGGTAATGAGATCCGTCGCAGAGTAGACACCTGTGATGCTGTATCTGAAATAATCTTGAAAAATGCATCCACTTATCTTCACAACAAGGAAGACTGTGATGATCAGACAAAGGATGTTGTCTGGCCTGAGTCTGGTTCTGTGTTTCTATCTTCAGTCTCTAATACTACAAGTAAAGGTTCTCGAAGTTTAAACTCTGCTAGTAGTTCAAGTATGAAGTCCAAACAGTCAAGCCTTTCCTCTATTAGAAGACAGGAGGCTGCTGCAGAGCTAGCTGCTACACAGGCTGCTTTAAAGGTTCTGCAAAAAATAGAAAGTGAACAGCAGGAACTTGAAAATCTTGAAGAAGAAGATAGAAGGAAGATGGCATTACAAGAGGAAGAAAATGTGGCAAGAAAGAAAGCACTGGAAGAAAAACGCAGACAAATAGAACGTCTACAGACTGTTAAGAAGTTAAGTGCGGCAAAGGCACGACTGCAAGTTTATGAACAAGAAGCAAGTTCAGATGAAGAAGTTGCAGAGTTACTTCATAACCAGGCAGTTGAACGACATCGATCTTCTGGAGCTAAAAGAAGTTCCTATGAACATCCACACCAAGCAGCCAGTGCCACAGCTCTTGCTGAAGCAATAGCAGAGTCTATTAATGTGAGCCGTCTCCCAGTACCTGAACCTTCTGTTTTTACTGGAGACCCACTAAGATACAAGGACTGGAAGATGTCATTTCAAACACTAATAGGTAGAAAAAACATCCCTGTAAATGAAAGAGTTTATTACCTTCGTAAATACGTTGGTGGATCTGCAAGAAAAGCCATTGAAAGTTATTTTTTATTAGGAACCGATGCAGCTTATGATTCAGCATGGGTTATCCTGGAAGAAAGATTTGGAAGCTCCTTTGTGATAGCTAAAGCTTTCAAAGATAAGCTTGCATCGTGGCCTAAAATAGGACCCAGAGACAGTGTTGAACTGAGGGATTTTTCAGACTTTCTTAGGGGTTGCCAGGCTGCAATGTCCCAAATTAAAAGTCTAGAAGTACTGAACACCTGTGATGAAAATCAAAAACTTCTCACAAAGCTTCCTGATTGGTTAGTTGCTAGTTGGAACAGAAAGGTGATTGAGCTCGAAGAAATTTGCAATAATTTTCCTACATTCAGTCAGTTTGTGGAGTTCATCACAAGGGAAGCAAAAATAGCTTGCAATCCAGTAACTTCTCTTCATGCCTTGAAATCTGGTGATGTTGAAAAAATAAAGACAACAAAGACACGAAATGTTGGCGCAAAGGTGTTTGTGAGCAACTCTGAAGAGAGTCCGGAACATAAAGGCTGCATCTTCTGTGAAAAACAAAATCATGGCATTCAGAAATGCTGGAAATTCAACGAAAAACCAGTTCAGGAACGTCTTAAGTTTGTCCAAACAAAAAAATTGTGTTTTGGATGTTTGCAACCAGGACACCACTCTAAGAACTGCAAAAGAAGAAGTATTTGTGAAACATGTAAAGGAAAACATCCAACGTGTCTGCACGAAGATCGTGAAAGAGCAAATAGGAAAGAGAAAAGCAATGATGAGTATGCAGAGAATGTAAAAGTCTCTAAACCCACAAAATCAAAGGAAAAAACAGAGCACAATCATAATGTTGAACTCTCAGATGAAGCTACATCAAACAGAGTAGTGCAAGGCATGGACGACATGTACTCTTCTACTGTTGTTCCTGTGTGGTTATCTACGTCAAGTAACCCAGAGAATGAAATTCTCGTTTATGCTCTACTTGATAACCAAAGCGATACGACATTCATCATGCAAGATAAGGCAGATGTTCTGGAAACAAAAGGAGAACCTGTGCAGTTAAAACTCTCCACACTTTCATCCAGAAATACAATTATCCCAAGTCAGAGATTAGTTGGACTGCAGGTGAGAGGTTTTTATTCATCAAAGAAGATTTCTCTACCTGTAACCTATTCAAGAGAGTTCATTCCTGCTAATCTAAGTCACATACCGACCCCAAAAACTGCGAGAGCATGGCCTCATCTAGAGCATCTTGCAGAGGAGATTGCTCCATTGATCGAGTGTGATGTAGGACTACTCATAGGTTACAACTGTCCACAGGCTTTGTTACCTAGAGAAGTGGTGTCGGGTAAAGATGACGAACCATTTGCTCAAAAAACAGATCTTGGATGGAGCATAGTCGGTTGCGTTAGCCCGTGTGTTGATTATGGTGATGCGATTGGAAGCAGCCATAAGATCATCATGAAGTCTGTGAAACCCCACTCTCAGACATCTAAGAACCTCACAACTGAAGTGAAATACATTTGTAGGACTCAAGTTAAGGAGTTCATTTCTCCACCAGATGTGTTGAGGATGCTTGAGTCTGACTTCAGTGAGAGAAGAGTTGAAGATGCAAATTTATCTCAGGAAGATTTGCGGTTCCTATCTATCATGGAAGAAGGAGTCAAAATTAAAGCAGATGGTTATTGTGAAATGCCACTCCCTTTCAAGAAGGATCGACCAAATCTCCCAGATAATAAGGTGTGTGCAGTTCACAGACTCCGATGCTTGAAAAGGAGATTTGAAAGGGATAAAAAATACCAAAATGATTACGCAAACTTTATGAGTCAAATCATAGCAAATGGTGATGCAGAAAGAGTTCCAGAAGAAGAAATTAACAAAGGTTCTGTGTGGTACATTCCTCATCACGGAGTCTATCACCCACACAAGCCAGGAAAGATACGAGTCGTATTTGACTGCTCTGCAAAGTTCGAAGGTGTGTCATTAAATGATTACTTGCTCAGTGGGCCAGAATTAACGAACAGTCTGATAGGTGTTCTCTGCCGTTTTCGTAAAGGACAAGTTGGCATAATGTGCGATATTGAGCGCATGTTCCATCAATTTCATGTTAAAACAGAGGATCAAGACTACTTGAGATTTCTCTGGTGGGATGATGGAAACATTCAGGCTCAACCATCCATCTATCGTATGCGAGTTCATCTATTTGGAGCTGTATCATCGCCAGGCTGCGCAAATTTTGGGTTGAAACATGTTGCGGCCCAAGGTCAAGGTCAATACAGTGAAACAACCATCCAGTTCATTGAACGAAATTTTTACGTGGATGATGGACTGACAAGTGTTGCAACCAAAGATGAAGCTATAAGGTTGGTAAAGGAAGCAAGACAACTTTGTAGTTCTGGCAATCTACGACTTCACAAGTTTGTTTCCAACAACCAAGATGTACTTGCATCCATTCCAGAAGATGACTGCGCAGATTCAGTAAGAAATCGTGACATGACTCTTGGAGAGTCACACATAGAGAGAGCTTTGGGAATTAAATGGTGTGTTGTTTCGGACCAGTTCCATTTCAGAGTGATTGTGGATGAACGCCCACTTTCTAGAAGAGGTGTTTTATCAACAGTGGCATCCATCTATGACCCTCTTGGGTTTGTAGCACCATTTATTCTGGTTGGGAAGCAAATACTTCAAGAGATGTGTCGAGAGAAGATTGGATGGGACGAGCCATTATCTGAAGATCTCAGACCACGATGGGAGTCTTGGCTGTTGGACTTAAAGAATCTATCCGACATCAAAATTCAAAGGTGTTATCTCCCAAAGGATTTCAAGGAAGTCGAAAGATATGAGTTGCATCATTTCTCAGATGCAAGCGTTAAAGGATACGGTGAATGTTCTTACTTGAGAGCAATCAGTATATCGAACCAAGTCTACTGTTCTTTAGTTATTGGTAAGGCCAGGGTGACCCCTACAAAGGTCACCACAGTACCCAGACTTGAGCTTTCAGCAGCTGTTATTGCTGTTCGAACAAGCAACCTGCTTAAAAAGGAGTTGGATGTTCAAGCCCAAGAATTCTTCTGGACTGATTCAAAGGTCGTTCTTGGATACATTAACAACGATGCTAGACGATTTCACATATTTGTGGCAAATCGCATTCAGCGCATACAAGAAGGTTCCAATCCGGATCAATGGAGATATGTGACCTCTGAAGATAACCCCGCGGATCATTCATCAAGAGGTCTGACAGTTAAAGGACTGGTTACTTCCAATTGGTTCACTGGTCCAGATTTTCTCTGGCATAATGAACTTCCTGCTAATACTGTTAAGGTGGGAGAATTGGAAGCTGAAAATCCAGAACTACGAAAAACTTTTGTACATAAGACCCTAACGACAGAAGAATCTTTGCTCAGTCGTTTCTTAAGGTTCTCAAAATGGACAAGACTGGTTAAAGCCATTGCACGACTCATACGATGTGTCAAAGAGGTCAAGGGTTCACTCTCCAGAACCAACAAAGTCACCAGTCTTGAGGAGAGGAAAGAGGCAGAGTTTTTCATCATAGCTACAGTCCAAAGGGCAGTATTTTCTGAAGAAATCCAAGACCTAAGCTCCAAAAGGGAGATAACAAAGAACAGTGCGAAGAGGCTGCATAAACTGAATCCTTTCTTAGATGAAAAGGGTGTGCTCAGAGTAGGAGGTCGGCTGGAACGTTCTTCTTTGCACACATACATTAAACATCCAGCAATCTTGCCAAGCAAAACCCATATATCACAGTTGCTCATTGACCACTTCCATCAAAGGGTTCATCATCAGGGTCGTGGGATGACCATGAACGAGCTCCGATCAAACGGCATCTGGATATTGGGATGCAGTCACGCAGTGTCTTCTTACATTTACAAGTGTGTGAAATGTAGAAAGTTCAGAAGAAATACTGAAATACAAAGAATGGCAGATTTACCGTGTGAAAGAGTGGAAGCATCACCTCCCTTTACCTATTGTGGAGTGGATTGCTTCGGTCCATTTTACATTAAGGAGGGAAGAAAGGAACTTAAACGCTACGGTCTGTTATTCACATGCCTGTGCTCGCGTGCTGTGCACATAGAGCTACTTGATGACATGACATCTGACGCTTTTATTAATAGTCTTCGAACATTGATTGCCATACGTGGAAATGTTCGGCAGCTTTGGTCAGATCAAGGAACCAACTTTGTTGGAGCAAGACGAGAGTTCTTGGAATCCGTAAAGGAAATGGACCAAGAAAATCTAAAACAATTAGGTTGTGAATTTGTCATGAACCCACCATCTGCTAGCCATATGGGTGGAGCCTGGGAAAGGCAGATTAGGACAATAAGAAGTGTGTTGACATCCATTTTGGATCATTCATCCAAAAGACTTGACATTTCATCTTTACGTACATACCTTTATGAGGTCATGGCGATCATAAATAGTAGGCCCTTAACAACTCACCTGCTCAGTGATCCCTCTGCTCCACAGCCTCTTACACCGAATCATATCCTGACCATGAAGTCTTCAGTGGTTTTACCACCACCTGGTGAGTTTGTGAAAGAAGACCTTTATCTTCGCAAAAGATGGCGTAAGGTACAATATTTGGCCAATGAATTTTGGACCAGATGGAAAAGGGAATACCTGCTGAATCTTCAGCAAAGAAACAAATGGTACAAGACACAGAGAAATGCCAAGATCAATGACATTGTGATTCTGATGGATAATAGTCTACCCAGAAATGAGTGGAGACTGGCCAAGGTCACTAAGGTGTTCCCTAGTGAAGATGGAGTCATTAGGAAACTCGAATTGTTGATGAGTGATGCAACACTTGACGACCAAGGAAAAAGAGTTAACAAGCCAGTATATCTTGAGAGACCCATCCACAAAACAGTTACTTTAGTCGAAGCTGAGTAGCTCAGTACTGTGATACATGACTTGTTGGATTACAGATATTTGTTGTTTTTCTTTGTATTCAGGTGTAGTAGGAAATCATCTGTGATTTGGTGGGAGTGTGGCTGCCATCAGCAGCAGTTTATACAGTTTGGGTTAATTTCATGATTCTAATTTGGTGTAGATAAGTTAAAGTGTGCAAATTGTTCCGAAGCGGAACCAATGTTTAATGTGATGTTTCATTCCGGGACTTTTTATGGTGACACGCAGCACTCTGTGTAAGGCAGCATGCTTCTTTTTTGCTGTTAGTTGATGGAGAGGTTTCGGTGAGGCATTAAGGCTCGTGTAGCTGATTACAAGAAGACGTTACACAGAGTTTTTTGTATTAACCCTTCCAGGTTGAAGCGGCCAATGAGGTACGCATTTTTTTGTATTTTAATTTGTGTCTAATAGTTGTTTATTCTCTAAGTGAATGTGTTTCTGTAAATATGTATTTTGTGTTTGTACAGTTCTCACGGCATAGTTATTAAACGCCAGTAACAAAGAAGAACGCCTTGTGTCCGTTTTCTGCTTGGAGGGAGTTACACACTTTATATAATGACAGGATAAAGTACTTCAAGTGATAAAATATGCTGTTCGCTCTGCTAGATCTACAAATAGCACAGCAGGCTGAGCAAATAGAAAATAAAATTAGAACAAAGGTTGTGTACGAACAAGAAGTCTCACTTATACATAAATTGTAGGTCTGTGTCTCATGCATTTTTTGCTAACATGTTTTTTTTCAGTGAAGTTACAAACGGTGGGCAGAAATTTTATTAAAATAAGAGTAATGATACGCCATTTTAACATTACTCAAATAAAATTAAATGTATGTTGTAGAAAAACTACAAATGGCTGAATCCTTTTTTCCCTACCAAATCAGATTTCACATTCACTTATCGTCTAAGAGATGTCCGTCTTGTCTCCTATCAGAATCAAACTTGTTGGTTAAAGGGGGGGAAAAAATTCTAAATCTACCAGGGGTGTGAATATTTTATTTATTTATTTATTGTAATCAATGGATCCTGAATTAACAAATTCATTTTGTCCTGCTATTATTTATGATTTATTTTTGATGAATCCTGCAAGTTCCAGAGAAATAGTCAGTGAACTGGCAGGTTTGAATTTAAGCATCTTGAAATGTGTGCATCCTGTTACAATCTGGTGTAAAACTAACAGAATTTCAGATCAGCATCATACTGACATGACGGTCTGGAGCTGCTTCAGGACAGACTGCTGCAAGTGAAACCATGTATAGTATTTTGCTCTCTAGCAGAAAATCCCAAAGGAGAAAGTCCAGCCACCAGTTTCTAACCTTGAATTCAAGTTCTGTGTAATTATGCAGCTGGATGATGATGGTGCGACTTTCACCAGGAAATCCAGCTGTTTGTGGTTTAAAAACTAAAAAAAAAAAGGTGGCTTAGTCTGGGTGGTGCTGTAAATGGCTTACAAAGTTATTCGATTTTGGTGGAAAGTTGCTTTGTCACAGGGTTAGGTTTGTTTGCAATGTTTGTTGTTGGGGTTTTTTTTCTCCCCCAAATGAATCATTTAAAAACTTGGATTATTTTAAACATTCAAATGTGATAAAACAAGCAAGATGTGATGTGTATTTAAGGGCAAATCTGCAGCATAATTTCTGTATGTATTACAAAGGAAAACATTAAATCTTACAGTACAGGAAAACATGTACAAATATGAGTACAGAGTCATGCTATTAGTATGCAGGCACTATGATTAACTTACTAATACTGTTTATACAGTACTTTAAAAAATGTTTATCATGTACATCTCTAATTTGTCGATGAGAGAAATGGTTTTAATTTAGACCATGATTGGCTTTAGCTACAGTTTGCAGATTTTGTGTTGCATCATAAAATTAAAGGGGCGTTATTATGTATTTTCCAGGCACGTTGTGACATTTTACAGAATAATCCAGGAACTATATTAGATTGAGTTGTTATAAAAATGCCGTGCTGGGGGAGCAGCGCCGGGGGCAGGTGTGGGCGAGGGTTGCTCTGTGGGGCCGATGCTCAGCGGGAGCCTGCAGCCCTGAAGACGAGCTTTGTGAAAATGGGCGGGGCTTTGTGGGAGCAAGCGTTTAGGCGCCCCCAAGTTTTTGCCCTGCGGGATACAAGGCTTCCTCAAACATGAATAAATAATGAAGCCAGAATTCTTGGAGTGTTTTTGATGAGGGAATAACATTATAACATGATACAAACCTATAAAATAAATAAATTTTACATTTACACTTAAAAAAAACCCAAAATTAACAAGCCTACTAGTCTGACACCACCCTCATCTGCTCACATAACATCTGTTTAGAGTGTTTACCCATCCGGAAATAGATGCTGTTATTTATTTAAAAAAACAACAACAAACACTTCATCGGTTATTAGTTATTTTTATGGCACTGCTGCTGGATCGGCTTCAAGGATATTTCAACTCTAGTCGCTGAGCATTTCCATTCATTCCTCACTCTCATCTGAAATGTCACATTTGTAAAAGCGCAAATACTCCTGTCTGCAGTTTGTGTTGGATGGGAGCTTACAAGTGTGCGTCTGTTTGCCTACTCCTCCCTCCCTCCCCCACTCTCCCATCTCCCACGCCTCACACCCCACTTTACCCACCGCCCTCCGCCTCGTATCAAATGTCACATCTGCCTGTCTAAATGGCACTGGCTTCACTTAACACAGAGACACTGTTGGGTCCTGCTTCTACTTTAACACAATTGTCGGCGAGCGTTGGGAGAGAAATTACACACACACACACACACGCCAAGACTCGCTCAAAAGTGCCGGCATGCACACACACGTGGCAGAAGCCTCCGACAGCCTCTCTGCTCTGTGACGCAGAGGAAGCTCTGCATGTCCGTTTTTGGTAAAGTCCACTTGGTCTAAAGTGAGTGTCTCTCACTAGTTGCTTACGTGTCCATCAAAATTAATACCGGGAATTCCCTTGTTCCCTTGAATCCGCAGGGAAAGTTACAATATGGAAGTGTGTGTGTCATGGGACGTGATATTGTGTTCACAAAGTAAGGGTGAGGAGAGAAAGCTTGCTGGCTGCAGTAATGGATTCCAATTCTAGCTTCTCCTCCAGTATCCCATCTCTTAAGACGACCTCTCCTGTTTTTAGACTCACAAACAGACTAATCTCAATTCCATCCTTTTTTTTTATTCTTCTTCTTATTCTGGTCCTTTCTTTTCCTCCTCCTCCTCCTCTTTGTTTAACCTGCAGATGTCTAATGAACAGTTACTTGGATGAGAGAGGTCTGTCCTCCTCGGAGGATCCTTTCGCGTCAGGATTAAGAAATTCAAGCACATTACAAGTCTTCGTTTATCAGAACCTACTGTGAATGTCTCAAGGACAAAGAGCAAAGATTTCCATTACGGAACACTTTTAAGAAAGTAACAGCCCTCTAATTCATCACTCGTCATGAGTCCCTTTAGGTTTTTGTACGTAGAGTGGGCCTAATGGATCCTACAGTAATCAAATGGTGCCTAAATGTGTCCGGTGGGGAAAGGTGTGTGTGTTTTTAAGGCAAGATATACAGCTGAAGAAGAATGGATCTCCAGTTATTTCCACGTTAACCAAATAGGAAACATGTATGCATGTTTGTTTGCCGTTTTATCGTTTAATTTGTTATAATTGGTATTCTGTATTCATGTTTGGCAATTTCTTTTCCAGAAAAAAATGTAGCTGTCTGCTTTGGGAGTTTATTTTTATATTTTAATTTTGTTAGAGGGAAAGGGCTATTGCGACCTTGTAGAGGAGATCTCTGAATGGCAGTTTCCAATTTGGTTTCTTCGTTGTATTGAAAATCTGACTGGTTTTGGTTGTTTGTTTTTTTTACCTAAGTGACATTAGTGATATTTATAGAAAACTATACAAAATATTTGTTCACATTTCATGTTCGTATGTAAATATATTTATTAGTATTTAAACTTACATTGCATAATCTTGGATTAACAATGAATCGTCTTCATTTTTTCCTTAAAACAACACACACTTCTCCGTTTACAAGGACAGCACTATTTATTAAGACTTTTTTTTTTAGTTAACTGATCTGAATCTAATGTAGTTGGCTGTGTAACCTTTGACCAATGGGCGGGGCTCAGAACCGTAACGCTATAACAAAAAGCATCTGCCCTCAATGTGAATTGAATGTGGAAATCCAACAGGTAATAAAAACTAATGTGGCTTAATTCAATAAATTCAACTGTTGCAGTAAAGCCATGTCATTTAGGGCGGAAATAATAATGGAAAAATGTCATAGTTGTATTTTTATATGTATGCAGGATTCATTCAACAATGATCGATTTAACCACTATTGTAGCCCCATACCTCCTGCACGTTTTCTGACAGTATAGGGAACCCTGCTGGAGTTTGTCCTCCCAGCAGCTTCATACACCAATTAAGTGCAATGATGACAAGCGTCTGTCAGCCATCAGGAACTTAAGCCTGCCATCATCTGGGTCCGGAGTCGTCGTCTTGTCACTGTGGAATGATCAGAGCGACAGCCTCTAAGGATTTCCTATCGAGCCTTCCCTCATTGGCTCCAGAGGAATGTGAGAGTAATGCTTTGAGTGTGGTCTAGGCCTGCCTCCTCAGAAATGGTACATGTTGCCTTCTTAAGCTGAAAATAAAAATCAATGTGTCAAGACTTACTGGAAGGAGGCTGGAGAAATGGCTTCCCAGAATCTAATTCCCGATGTCCTAATGCGGCGCCTGGAGTAAGTGTGGTTGTAAATGGTGGGTAGGCTCTTTATTTATTTTTTTCGTGGGCAGTAAATGCAGAGTTCAGGCGTGGAGGTTGCCGTCGCCGTTTATCGCCTCTTTCAGCGCTTCTCTTTCTTTCCGTTTCCTATTTAAATGCAATTTAGCAATAAATCCCACCACTGTACGGAGTCCGAGGCCCATCAGCTACCCAAGGTGTTATCTGGATAAATAGGAATTTTTTTACATTCTGGCCTCCTTCCTCGTATTTGACATCAGTTGGTGAGACATTTGTGGCAAAAATAGAAGTGCTTGTTTGTGAATGGTCGGTCACGTTTTGCAGGCTCCATGAAAGCACCGTCACAGCGAAGGGCTTCCCTCTGAGCTGTGTGATCAAGGTCACGGCTACAAGCATGTCCTGTACGCCCACGTTTCCAGTTTGACCCAGGTCCAGATGTCTCTCTCTGCTGGACGTCTTCATAACCAGCTATTGTTGTTGGTAATGAACATGGTAAGCACTGGATGACGACGGGACAGACGCTGTGTGGTGGATGGACAGTCAGCAGGATGTCCCAGAAAATGGAACGGCTGGCAATACTAACCTTACGGTCTTCTATTTAAAAAAAAAGAAAAAAAGACTGCCTCTTTAAATTCTAGAGATCAACATATTTTGCATTTAAGGTTTTTGGGATGTACTTAATTTTTCACAAGTAATCATGGGATCTATGGTGCGTTTCTGTGTGCTTGTTTTTAAATAATTCTTGAAGTGTGTAACTTTTATGGAAAAAAAAAGTTTTTCACATGTTGAAAATTGTCATTATATATTATATATATTCCTTTATTTAACCAGGTAAACCCCGTTGAGATCTAGATCTCATTTTCAAGAGGGACCTGGGCAAAAAAATTTTGCATATCATTATGATATGACAGAATCTGTGCTCCTCTGTCTTCTCCAAGTGCCCCCATACTAACTATCTCTATCAAAAACAGCCAATCAGAGCCAGGAGGAGGAGTGTCTTAGCGTTGTCAATCACGCTACGCTACATCTTTGGGAAACATTAATTGAAGGTTCGGTCTCTATTATGATGTGTTATGAGTTTTTTGGTGAGCGTTTGTGCCAAATGACACATTTAGCTGAGTCAAAAATCTAATTACTGTTTTGTACAAAATAGATTTTAAAGAATTAAAAAAACAGAATCATCAAATTATTATGTTTTTAAATGTGTCTAGATAGAAATGTGCATGTTAAAATTAAATTACCTTTTTAAGTTAATGGATTCTAAGTTGCCTTTTGCTTTTGTAATTGATGCAGCGATTCAACTTTTAGTGGCATTTTGTTTCAAAGCTTTCATTTCATCTGCAGCTCTGGTAACTAGCAATTTAGCAACAGGTTGCCTTAAAAGCTGACATTTCATAACGGCTATAACTTTTCAAGTTTTTCCAATGTGGAAGTCTGGATGCTTTTGAAAAACTATGCCAGGTGACTTTCTTGTCAGCTGCATTTATATGGATGCAAATTAAGGAAAGTAACGCGTGATTATTAATTTCCTCCACATGTTTTAAGTAAAACCTTCCAAGTTCGAAGCTGGAAAAATAAAAAAGAAGATGCACTGAAGTAAGAATTCCAAGAGGGAAAGATGGAGGTGATATGTTGGCTATGCATTTAAAAAATAGTAAATGAACAGTGCAAGACATAAACTGCACTTCTGCAAGTGTGTAACACAGTAAATGTGCCTGATATACAACTACATGACGAAACTTTTAATTGTTACTGTTTGGATTCACAAAATTAACATTAACATTAACATTACATTGTGCTTTAAGGTTTGTAACCGCTAGCAGACGTCTTACACATCAAGAGTTGCATGCAAAAGCTGAATGGCCTCTTTAAGTGTACGGAGAAACAATCACCTGATGATCCTGGTTTATAAATCTCAACTCGGCTTTGCTCCAGCATACTTGAGCTCTCTCTTGCATAGATCTGTTATCTCCCATTTTTTATGCTCTAATAACATGTTTCTTTTGCATGTTCCACGTGTTCAGACTGAAAAGGGGAAGCAGGCATTCAGTGTTTTGGCTCCTACAGCCTGGAATCAGCTCCAGTCTGAACTCAAGATGTCAGAACTGATTTCATTGGATTTATTTCGAGCGGTTCTTAAAAACAGGCAACGAGATTCTATTAAACAGTGTCATTGATTTTAAATTGTTTTCTATTGTTTTACACTTGTGCATATGTATTAGTTTTATTTTGTAACCGGGCTGCTATTGCAGACGTCTGCCCAGGTCCCTCTTGAAAATGAGGTCTAGATCTCAACGGGGTTTACCTGGTTAAATAAAGGAAAAAAAAGATAATTAATATTAGCTACTATTTTGTGTCTCAGGCAAAATTCAACAATTTTGTTATCTCTGTAGTTTACCTACTTTGCTTTTTATTTACTTTTTTTTTAAACCATTAATACCAAATCTCCTCAGACTACCACTAAAGTTAAAAGTTTGTTTCCAAGTATTTGTACCACAGTTTGGGAACCATAGCTCAAAACTATGTGAAGAACAAAGGTTTAAAAATGTTCTATCTTCAGGTTTAAGACCAAGTAGTGGAATTTCACTTTTCTTTTAGCATTTTGTTTTTCAAATCCAGTTCCATAACGCATACACACTTTGAAAATCAATGTTCCTTTTCACTGTATGAACTGATAAACTCGTACAAAACAGAAATAGCCAATTTGCAAGCAAAGATTTGCTTTATCTTTGCTTCTAAAACATAAAGCCAAGAAAAAGGGCATCCTGGCTTGGGGTGTCTGAAACCCAGTAGCTCAGTTCTGTACATAAAATCTTTCAAATGCTCATCGCAAAATGGGCTGAAAAAAACAACAACCTTGAATATTTAGAAACCATTCATTTCAAGGATCCGAGGTATAATTTTGCTAGTTTCTACTTTTCTGCTCAGGTTCTTGAGCTGTGTACATATGCCTTGAAAAGTTATGGAAGGTCATGAAAATACTTCCATTCACTGTATTGACAGCGCTGGGCAACAGCAGAATTTTTACGTTTAAAACATATCAAGTGATGAATGTGTGTGTGTGTTTTTTTTTTCTTCAGAAAGCCCCATAGGCTTTCATTTGTACATCTCGTCAAGAAGGTCAAACATTTAAAACAGCTTAAGGAGCGCACACACCAGCTGCAGCTAGCATTGTGCTGTTGTCAAGGACATTTTTTGGGAGCAGATGCTTGCAAAAACATATGGTGCATTCAAGACACACACGCACGCATACACCCCAACATGAGCTACACAGACGGGAACCATTGTTTTTTTTACATTTGTTTCATGATTTAGCAGACATTATATCGAATTACCCTAGTTATAAGCTTATTATAGCTCTGCACTGTGTCTTACCTTAACAAGGCTCAGTCCCTTTTCTGTACTCACTCTCTGCCTCTGCGTTTGCCTGTTCAGGGTCAGTGGGACGAGGGCCCGTCCCAGCTTGCACAACTTCCAGTTTACAATTAATCCAAAATAAATGTCTTTAGCATTTAGCAGTTAACAGGTAATTTCTTGAAGTGGCAGTATTGTGTGTTTTCCAGGCACACAGTGCCATTCTATAGCATGATTAAGTAATTATGTTACCTTCAGTTGTTATACAAATGCTGTATATGTCAAACAGGAGTTAAAAGAAACATTCCTTCCTGATTTAACAGCTTGAAATTGGGCCTTTGTCTCTTTAAGAAACTCCTGCTCTTTCTGAAACTCCGCCTTCAGGAAGTCATCACAACACGGCTCCTCTATTAACCCTTTAACGATGTTTTTAAACAGCGTTTTACTGAGAAGTAGTAAAACGCTGATGTGCCCTTCCACCAGGTGTTAGCTAATTGCTGCTGGCTAGTCTGAAGGAGCTGAGTGGGGGAGTCGTGAGTAAATTTTGTTCCAATACTCAAAAATCAACCTCCTCATTTAGATGATGTGGGATAAGACAGAACAAATCTCGCTTTGTGAACCCAAGGAATTTGCATCTTTCTTCTGCACAGCTTTATAAATAGTAAATTTAGACAAAAAAGAAAAGCTACAAGACAAATTAGGAAACAACTGTTTCTATGTGGATGCATTTCTAATTTTATCTGAACGTTTCTTTTGTCTGGGTCTGGGATTCCCTTCCACACTAAACCCAGCCTCTGGTTTAAGATCCCGTCTTCCACGCGATAAAGGCACAAGCTGCTTATAGAGATGATCACCGATAGCCGCCGTCCCTGTTGCGACACAGCAATGGCAGCAGCAAGCAAGCAAACACACACACACACACACACACACACACACCTACAAGAATTCTCCTACTATTAGGCAGCTCGAGGCCTTGCTGCAGTTTTGACATGGGTTGTTGTGATGTGCAACAGCATGCCAGCTAGCTGGGTGGGAGGATGTAGATGTGTTGCTGTACGCCTCAGTAGGACTGTAATCCATGACTCAGATTGTGTGTGTGTGTGAATTCGTGTCAGGAGAAAAAACCAGAGGCGAGTTGGGTTTTAGGTGAACCTATTTCAAGTCATGCTTTCCGTGTCGTGGGTTTGTGCAAACAGAGTTCAAAGAGTGGAGGTGCATTCCTTGAATGTTTTACTCTCTAATTTCTCCAACGCTTGTTTAAATTTGATTTGCTCTTCAAGTGAATCTCTTCACTTGCATATTTTATACAGGTTCCCCCCGAAGTCAAACTTTTAGAAACTGCTTTTTTTTCTTTTTTAAGATTGTTCTCAGAAATAGCACAGAGTAAAGATCAAATATTGTTGAAGGTTAAGTAAAACTATGACTTAAGAGAATCAGAAGCAGACAGTAATACATGTAAGGGGGGGGAAGGAGGGGAATGAGAAGAAAGGAATTCCTCAAAAAGATCAGAGGCAGGCTGAAGCTGGTGGTTGTGACTTGAATAGTAATAATCCCAAAGACACAAAAACAGAGTCAACGGGTGGGTGGGAGTGTTGGGGGGGTTTGATTCAGTCCCTTAGTAACAACAGATAGAGGCACAGACAGGGAAGGCACAGAAGATGAAATCCATTAATAGAAATATTATCTAATGATTGCAGTCGCTGGATGCGCGAGCTGCGCTGCCTCACGATGAGGCATCGGGATCAGCGGCGCTAAAATATGATCTGGCTAACAGCAGCTCAAAATATTGCAGTGTCACTTCGCTCTGTTTGGTACAATACACTGAAAGCACTGCGAGCACAGCTTACGTTTGAGACCCTGATGACTTGAAATAAGGCGGTGCGTGTTCTGAGAATGGAAACGATTGGCTCAATGTAGCAACAACCGAGGTTGCCGTTTAAGAGGCCTATGGTGAAAGAGAGAGAGATTTTCATTGGGAGGAAAAAATGGAGCAAGAGAAGCTTGTCTGTTTCCTCTTAGCCAAACGTTTAATTTCATATAAATTGTGTTCATTAAATTTTTTTAATGAATGTAACTTGAATGATCCATCTAAATGTGTAGCCTTTGAAATGCGTAACCATGACAATCCTGATCACTAACTGGAAAGAAGATACCAAACCCGCAGATTTGTGCACCGTGTTAAAAAAAAAAACCAAAAAGACATTTCCCCCATGGAAATATCTGAATGTTTTAAGACCAAACTCCTTTTCTCATGTTTTTCATTTTAGCTCAAGACAAAAACAAAAAAGCACAAATGGACTTTATTGCCGATTTACGGCCTAATTTCACTTCCATGTTAAAACACCTTCAAAGTACAAACTCTTGACTGAAAGGAGAAATAAAAAAGGGAAAACTGAAACAAAATAGTCGGGAAGGACATTTATCGCATCGCATCGTTCATTATTTATTGTGACAAATTTCTTATAAGAATTTCAATTTATCGTCTTGATACATTTTATTTAATGGTGTTGAATAAAAACAAAACTGATAGTTTTATCAGAAATGTTTGTGATTTTAAACGTCAGTAAGTTTGAAAGATTAAATAAAGCTACTGTTTGCAGCTTAGTGGTATGAAGTCCACTTCTTTAAGAGGCGTCCTCAAGAAGCGCATTTCAAATATTTCTCAAGTACAATATTTGTGTTTGTGGGGCTACGAATGCTGCGACATGCAGTCACAGCCACACAATGACCCAAGAAGAGGCACTGATAGCTTCTTTATCATTTTTACAGTTATCGCAATAGTACCACAAAATATTGCAATAAAATTCTAACGCTGTACCCCTCCAAAATAATAAAAACTACATGCTATTCATTTCCAAAACCAAGCCAAAATTAATAACAGTAAAAAAAAATACAACCAACTTTAAAAATGATACACAAGAGCAACAGAGGTGAATGTTTTGATGTCAGGTAAACAGGGCACCATTACTGGAGAGGATGGCTGCAGTTTCTGTCCTTTGGTAGAATAGGTTAAGAAAGCGTGATATTGATTAAACCTTTTCATCTTATCAGTATCTTGTAATATCTTCTCGTGGCTTTTCATTGACACTTGTTATGACTTATTCCTCTTGAAAAGTCCGGTATTTTTGGTGTGTAGAGAAACAGGCATTTTGTTCCGCCTCTTTCTAGGATACTCCAAGCATTTTCCTTTTCCAGGGTACGAACTCTCTAGTTGATTCTAGAAAGTATGCATGCAGAAGACAAAAGTCATCTTTTTATTTTTTATTTTTATCCCTTTCCAGCTGGCCTGTGCAGAACAAAACCGATTTCCGTAGTCAGTCAACAGCTCAGTGGACAATTGGAAAGGTGATTTCTTTACTGAAGCTATTCTTCTCCCCCTTCCTCCCCCATTTTCTCATGCAAATGAGGAATTTGACACACCAAAGGATTCCTGTCGAGTGTTCATATGCATGTGTGTGTTTTGTTGTTGTTGGTTGCTCTGAGAGAAAGCCTCATCTGTGTGAAGACGCACATTATTTAGCATGCTACCAAGTGAAGCAGAACATGGAAGAAATTTTAATCAAGGCTCTTGGTGAGCCTTTTGGTTTTGTTGAGGTGGCTGTGTGTGTGTGCGTGCGTGTGCGTGTGTGTGTGTGTGTGTGTGTGCATTTGAGCATAGATTATTGGAAAGGGTGTCTGGGGAATTGCAAAGAGACATCAGTTCTTCTCCCAACACTTATGAAGAAGCAAATAGCCCTGACCCTGACTGCTTAGGAGTAGATTTGTACCACTCATGATTTTATAGTGTGTATTTTAAGCAAATACAGACTTTATTTTGTTTTTTTATCAGTTCATGTCTTCTTGGAATAGTAACACAGTAATGGTTCATTTCCTCTCTTGTAATAAAGGCAGACCTTTCCAACATGTGCATGGTCAGCAATGAATTAATTTGAGGTTTTTCCTCTTCAATTTGAGAAATCACCCAAAGTTTAAACTCAGGTCAACCTTTAATCACGCCACAGCGATTCTGCAGTATGTAGTTAACGTTTTTTAAAAAATAATTTTAAAAGTTATTTTATTCTTGCGCACTTTACTAACTACACCTAATTACATTTCACCCGTTCTACCAGTTACTGCTTCACCTTGTCAATTAGTGACTTAATTAGTACTTCACTTATTAGTTACTCCTTTGATACACAAAGTATTGTCACCCTGCCAGGTCAACTACTGTACATTCAAAGTTTCACATTTTGGGGAGATGATACACAGCTCTAAATGTGAAAAAGAGCGAAAAAGAGCAACCTGTTGCTGGTGTGCAGTTTGTTTTTTGTTTTGTCTGGGAAGCGAAGCACAGAGACTGAGTTGAGCTAGAGCACTACACAGCATCTTCTTTGGCCTCTGCTCAGGTTGGAGAGTCATTCATCTTACTTGACCCCGTCCCATCACAGTCCGGTGGCCAAACACCACAGCAGAGAACCAATTCGCCAGAGTGAAAATCCACAAAATGTAGGGAAATACTCCCCCTTTGCTACTGTGGTACCAGTAAACCCATTGCAGGTTTGTTGTTTAATCTCTAAAGACAGTTTTTTATCCCCTCTATATATTTTTTTTTAGCCGAGCCTTCCTTCATTTGCTTGGACCTGTCAAAGGCATTTCCTTTTTCCACGCATATTTACACTGCGCCGATTCTTACGCTACTGTTCGTCATTATTCCTGCGTTTTGCATTGGGCTGACTGCAGTGACTTATTTATGGCCGTTTCAAAATGCGCTGTAGGTTTTGTTAAAAATAAAGAAAGCAACGAGAGAATCCACATTCACAGCTAATGTCAGCATTATGTGCAAGGTCATTATATCTATTGATGCTCCTGGCAGATAAGTGTAATAGTTCAGGTCGGGTGTCATGGGATCTTTGCATTGTTTTCATTTAAATCGCTCAATGTAGAGCAGTGGAATACAATTTATTAGTCATACAAGTGTGACCTCTATTATCTGCTACAGTAACGCAGGCTTTTAACACACTGAACATCCATCTTTTTCAGATAACCGCACTCCTTGTCTCTGGTTTTCAAAAATGATCATTCTCACGACTGACACAGCACATTTTAACAAAGTAGAGACTTCAGCCAAAAAAAAAAAAAAAAGCATAATTATTACAATCAGAATGTATCAAGCTCAGCAAAGTTAATATTTCCTTTTGACGTGGATTTGGCTTCGTCAGTCTACCTTAATCACCCTAATGAGCACATGTGGTTTTTTTTTTTGCTCTAAATAGTTTTCATCATTTTTGAAACTTTTTTTGGCTCAGAAAAATCTCAGTGCTCACGTTTTTCACCACAGCCTCAATGCACAGGTTTTCCATCTGTCTATTTGGAAGAGAAGAAGAATAAAGTAGCTGAAAATG
The DNA here is from genome assembly GCF_002775205.1 of Xiphophorus maculatus. Classification (NCBI taxonomy): domain Eukaryota; kingdom Metazoa; phylum Chordata; class Actinopteri; order Cyprinodontiformes; family Poeciliidae; genus Xiphophorus; species Xiphophorus maculatus. The sequence goes on along the minus strand of NC_036447.1, from coordinate 24,622,656 downwards.
AAGAATAATATTGTGATTTGTTAGCAGGTTATTAATGCAGTCTTGGTTGTTCTCTTGGTCTCAGAGTTAAACAGTCCCAACTGGGACTGTGAATATTCCTACACCGTATTATTCTTTGTCTGCTTTTTGTCTTGACTTGGACTTTTCCTTATCAGCAATATGTTCATAAGCCAACCTTTAAAAGGACTTTTTTTTTATGATAACATGGCGGAAAGTTATGATATTCCTAGTGACACGATGTACACAAGAAAGAGAAGTAAATCTCCAGACTTTTAGCTTGTGCGTTGCAGCATCATGAAAATGCACACTAATCTTCATGAACCCACACAGGTTGACAGCAAAGAACAAATCTAATGTCAGAAAGAGAACAAACACATTTTATACTTGTTTGTTCCTGGTGTGAAATATCTGGAGATCTTGGTTCCGGCATAAGTGGTTTGACTTTTGAAAAAATAGGAAACAGAGACAGAACACAAACATAGCAAAACACTGCTACTTAGGATTTGTGTTTATTCCGCAAACTGTTGTGCAGATTAGAAGATATGAATTAACTTTATATGTCTTATGTCTTTATACATATTCACGAAACATTTCTATTACTGACCTTTTTATTTAAAGGGGGAAACAGTGACAGATTATGAGTTAACCAGTGGCTGTTTGAACAGTCAAGGAAAAGGAAATCAAATGGTGTAGAACCATGCTAACAATCCACAGTCTAACCCAAGATACAATGTTAATGTTGACCTTTTTCAGTTTGTGTTTACAAGCTAGGATTTTAGCGCTGCCATTGAATATTTATGACTGAGTTGTCTGTAGTAGAAAATGTCATAATCCACCAAACTTTTCTTTTAAATCATCTGATTACAGCTATCATGAGATTGGTCGGCTGCTCTCACGCTGACCTCTACAGTGCCATAAAACAGCAGGGAAGGAGCTCCTTTGTGCTGAAGACTCTCTTTTCGTTGCTTTCCCCGACCCCAAAACTGATCACGATCAAAGCTGTCCTCGTTAACATCAAAGACGACTCTCTATTCTAAACCAAAGCCAAATGGCAAGGCAATCTGTGCTGAGCGCCACAAAATTCTCGGCGCATTACAATCTGAAAACTTTCTGTTTGCTGGGGGAAAACACCCACAAACGGTGGCAACCTGCTGCCACAAGATCTGCTGACCAGAGCCTGTAAAACACAACCAGAATCAATTGTTAGCTCGGGCAGACTTCAGAGACTCCTTTCACTCCGTATTCTTTTTTCTCCCCTCACAAAGTTTTAGAATATTTTTAATAAATTTCTTACTTCTTTCCATCCAGACTCTTGTTAAATTAAGTTAACTGAGGGTAATATGAAAAAGATCACACAGTTTTTGAATGCAAGGCCTAGTAGCAGTCGTTCATAATATTCTGGTTAGAAAAGTAATCATTTATGCACCCAGAGTTATGCTTGCTCTGGGTAAGGCCTGTCCAGTTAGTTAAAACACTCTCCCACACAAGAAGTCACAAACGCTTCAAATTAGTGATGGTCCATCTGAAGCCAGGCTTCAAGGCGTGTACTGACTAAAAAGGGGGCGTGTCAGATGAAGCCCCGCTTCGACGCTTGCGTCATCTTGCTGAAAACCGTGTGACTGGCAACAAACGACGCCTCGCATCACCTGGGACACATGACTGCTTCATTTTGCGTGTTGGTTTTCAAAATAAAAGCACGATAAGCAGTCCTGCTTCATGGGTTGTTGTACTGTAGGTGCTGTGGAAAAAAAAAAAAAAACTATTACCAAGCACCGTTCAGGTAAAAATCACTCAATCAGGGTTAATTCTGAATTGTGCACAACTCAGAGAGCAGTAATGAAGCAAGTCTGGATGAAAAGAGACAACACATGAGTTTTATACCAAGGATAAAGGCTCCAAAACAAGGGGTGAGACAGTCTGGTTCTGATGCAGCTGTGGAAAACAACTCCCAACCTTCTACATGTAACCCAAATAGTTATATTTTGATGGGACTAATCAGGAACTTAGAATAAACATATAGCAATACAACTAGCAGATGTGACCGTATTGTAATCTTCCACTTCATAGGTCATTTGGTCGCGCATGGGAGGAGAATATTCATCTTCAGTGGCCACAATAAAAGGAACATTGACCAACATATTTGATGTGTATTGACGATGGCACTCATCAAAATGTAATGCTTGTTACTGGTTTTCTCAATTGTCGATTATGGTGTTTTTTCATGACTTTATAGTTTTGTGATTTTGTGATGTAAAGCTCTTTGAACTAGTGTTGCTGAAATCTGCCACACAAATAAACTCGATTGATTGTCTGAAATGGAGCCAGCAAGAGGAAAATCTCTGACATCTGGGATGACTTTTAGATGATCGCTCATAATAAAATTCTTATTTAAGTAAAAATAATTAACCACTCCGCCTCTCCGTTTCTCACCTTCTGGAAATTTCCACTATTATTTGCAGTCTGATCAGCAAAGATACATCAGTCTTGCACAGCAGAATCAGATTTAATGCTGTTGCAAGACTAAAATTCTGCATGTAGCTAAATATAAAGGATCAGAGCCAATTAGAAATCCAGGAAAAAGCGAATGCTCCAACAGGCACTGCACTAAGACTCTATAACATCAAATGTCTTTATTGTCAAATCAGTCTATGACATAAAAGAAAACCCAACACAACCACTGACGTTCAACATATACCAGGATTAGATTGGCTACAAATCATTTTAATAATTAAAACACATGACAATTAAATATGATTTAATTGATTCTCCTGTTACTAAACATGAGTTTGATGAAAACTTTGCGACAATATTGCATTTACTAATTTTTGGAAGTGTGATCCAACTGAGTGACAAGCCTGTTACAGTTTCACCAGCAGATGTCACTAGTGAGTGATGAATAAAGCATTAATGACCCTTTTTGCAAAGCAAAGGCTTGGAAAGCTTCATTGCTTCTTGAGGCCACATTTGCCCATCACTACTTGAAATGATTGGGCTTGTTTTTTTTTATGTGGCAGGTGTGAAACTGAATAAGCAAACACGGCATACATACTTAAATGTATTGCGCATTGATTCCTTCCTGCCACAGCGACGTGAAATTAATTTCCATGGCAAAATATTGTAAATAGATCCTTAAATCCAGTTTGTCACTTACCTAATTATGAATTTAGCCGATACTGCAGGGAATGCCTTTTTGAGTTTGAACAGCGATACAGAACACCCAGTCTCTTTTAGCATACTGTGCTAGCTCTGTAACACATGGCCTGATCAGATACTTCCTGGTTCTCTTAAAGGGCCAGCATGCCCACTTAAGCTAATGATAGAGCCAGAACAGCTGAAGATACATATCCTGGCAGATGAATACGATTCAGGAAAACGTTTCAATAACTGTCCAAAGGAGATGCTAACGATACAATTGGTATATTTTAAAATTGGAATTGTAGTTTCCATATCTGATTTGAAAAATCCTGTTAACTTTTTTATATATATTTATATATACTGCTCAAAAAAATAAAGGGAACACTTTAAGTGTTAAACACCTGTTTAAGTGTTCCCTTTATTTTTTTGAGCAGTGTATATACAGTATATATATAGACTAACATTGTTTAGCCCAATGTTAGTCTTTACATCTTTGAACTTTTGAAAATGTTTGAATGTCTTTTCAACCCCCAAATAAGTGAAGATGTCTTAGATCTATAAGCTTTAAAGTGGGAGCAGCTAATAAACACGCTCTTATTTCTGTTGGACCATCAGTACATCGCAATCTTCTTTCAATATTGCCAAGATGCACTCTTTAAAAGCTGTGCTTTTGTTCCTTCCTCTTTTCCCCCCCATCTACTTCCTCAGTTTGCTGGATGCAAACTAAGGTCCTTTTCCATATTCTGGTTCATCACCGCCAAGTGTGCAGGACAGAACTTGGCTCACATCCACCTACGCCATTTCAGATGAAGCCCTTGTCTGAGGATTATGTTGCAATCTTGGTTTTAAGTCAAAGTATAATTACTTCAGTCCTCGCGTGCCATGAGAGGCGGCGCTGTTTACTCACCCTGGCGAGTGTGTCGATGTAAAATTTCAATCTTCCAGGATGAAGGAGCAACAGATTGGAGAAATGGGGTTTTCGCGCCTCCTTCGCTGGCTCCTTGTTAACTCACGCTCGGTCGACACTAACCTCTAACCCCCCGCCGTCCGTATTAATTATGCTACTGTGTGGATCAGGGAGGATTTATTAGATAGAGGGCAGCTTACAATAGCTGGCATTTTGCTTATTAATGATAATCACGATAATCCCCTTTTCTACTAGGCTGAGATTTATTGTCTAGGGACAGGAGACCCGTGTTTACGTGGCTGGTGGTAAATCAATGTCAGGCTCGGTTTTTTTATTTTTATTTTTCTGTTGTGTTCGGTGCCCTTCTTTATTGTACCTTTTTAATACCAGACATAGTTGACCTCTTAGCACTGACATGAGTAGTTACGTCTGTCATTCTTCCTTTCCTGCTGGTAAAATCACCATCTCCCACCTGTAATACCTTCTGTTCCTTTCCCCTTTTTGGTTTTCTTGTGCCAAATCTTTTTTTCTTCTTCTCCTCATTAACTTTGAGAGATGAAGCTTTTTAGCCATCAAACCTTGCAGTGCATTTAAGCTTTTTCCTTCAATTACACACTCCTTTTATGAAACCGTTTTTGTTTAAGATTCTTGTTTCTTTTTCTCTCTGTTGCACTGTTCTGTATTGTCCCCGTCTTGCACTCTTTGCTTTCGATCTAGCAGTTTGCTCCCTACGAATAGGTTTAAATAGTCTTTTTTTTATGTATCTATTTATAGTTTAGCTTGTGAATATTGCCTGTATTTTACCTACTTCTCTTACTCTAATTATCATATCGTGTTTTTTTTTTTTTATATATAAATGTTCCTTCCCTCCCCCCCACTCTTCTCCAGAAGTCACTGCCTCTGGGCCAAGGCTGCCTATTAGCATTAGAATACATTTACCTCATCCCACTACCACTTATTGTGGCTTTCTTCTTTTTTTTCTTTCCGAGCTCGGCGACGCTTTCTGCCATCAGCTGCTACATTCAATAAAGCCCAGCTATAGACTCAGTGTTTTCATCAACCTCCCCTTCCTCCCTGCAGCATGTTACTGTGTTTACGGAGTACGTGGTAGCAGACGACGCGAGCTTTGATTTAATGATACCGCAGCTCAGTCCGTATTTTAGATCCGGGCATGTCTTTGGAAAGATGCAAAATAATGCAGATCCGGCATGACTGAACAAAAACGGCACCTCTCTGGAAATAACTCTGCGGCCTTCTATAAACAAATGCGCGGCGATAAAACTGTGGCGTCGATGTTACACTCAGCAAATCGGCCAATCGCCTGAGAATAATTCAATTCATTTTACATGGCGACGCAATTATGTTTAACTTAGACAGGGCAGACAACACTAAAATAAAACATGTGGTCAATGTATTCTGCACATGATGTGGACAATAATTAACTTTAATTAGCTTTTGTTAGTTTTTTTTTCTCCTTCAAAGTGGGGTTCATTTATTGAGGAGAGCACAGGGAAGTCTGCACTATATGCTACATACTGTAAGTCAGAATAGACAGAGAGCCTTTGGTATGCAAATGATTAGCGATAAAGAAATTCCAACCAAGACGAACAGAACGCCCTTGCACTTCAGTTAGGAGAGATGAGGGAGACCTTTTCAAATCACACTGACTCTATTGCCATTGAATAGTCATTTGAGATAATTTGCCGACTCAGCTTTTATAGGACAAAGATGAGCATCGGCCTGGGAAGGCACTTTTGAGTGTCAGATTTATAACATCTTGCTCTAAATACTCTTCTGTTCAGCTGGCCTCATTGTTTGCTTCATACTGTGAAGCCGCTCAAGGTCCAATGGTGTTTAACTTTTGGTTTCAAGCTGTAGAGATTCTCACAGTCGCCCCTCTTTTCATGTTTTGCAACAACTTTGATACGACGTAAAATATAAAGTTATAAAGGAAACAAAAGAGACTCAATGTAACTATATCAGCTTTTAATAAGCAGGATTTGCTTGTAGAGAAAAAAACTTCTGACATGGTTTTGAAAGGTTATATCTGGAAATGTCGGTTATCGGCCATGAGAACAACATTATCTTATCGACTATCCATGCTAACCCAAATTTTCAGGTCAGATTGGTCATTGGTTTCATTGGTTGTTGACTATTGTTACTACAAATAAATGTGAAAATCTCCAAGATGTGATGACATTAAGCGTAAATGCGGCGTTTTCATTGTCCATATAATTGCATAATTTGACATTTCAAAGATAAATTTGCATAATGGGAAAATGCCAGTAAAAGAAAAAAACAACCCTTTGTTGTTTTTTTTTTCATCAAAAGTTTTGGCGCTAGGATGAGGTTGTTATTTGGCCGTAAGGAAATATTTGCAATGGAAACACTTTTTTTCGCTTCATACGAGTACCATGATCGACAACTGGATGTTGCTACTGGTGCAAACCACGAAGACGACGGCAACAAGTAGCTAGACGATGATGGCACAGCTTGTTTTTTAATGCCTTATTGCGTTTCTGATTTAGTGGAAACGCCACAGTTGCCAAATTGTGTCTTTTCGACATTAGTAGGATGTTGACAAAGTTTTGTGCACATTTGTAATGGCAACACAACTTTAGTTGCCTTGACACTAGAGTAAAATGAAAATGCCCACTTACTCAGACAAATTTATAAAGTGTTTTTCATGCTCTACACAATAGTGTGGATCAGACAAAGTACATGGAAAAACTTGTTATTTGGGTTGAGTCTACAAGACCCAGGACACGCTGGAGGGACTCGGCTGACCTGGAAACGCCTTGGGATTCCCAAACTGGAACAAGTGGTTGGGGCAAGGGAAGTCTGGGCCTCCCTATGCTGCTACCCCCGCGACCTTTTTTCGTCTAGTCTTTCACACAGCACTAAAAACCACTTGAATACTGAATTGCTCTCCTTGACCCTTGCAATAACGACTTGTCAAGCCAGTCTAATTAGTCAACACACACAAACTCTTATGTACACGTAGAGGGAAGTGCCAGAGGAATGTGTTGATTGCACCAGACTGTAAAGCTCTTTCCTAACCTTCAAAATCTGTAGGACTTTTGTTGACTGAATTTATGCAGTACGGCACATTTGTTTTTATCTCTATGAACTTCTTTATCTGTTCACATTAGGAGTCAGGTTAGTCTGACACCCCACAGTCAAAACTTGTGCACCATCTGGCCTTGCAGAATAAATGCGTGCGTATAATACGTCTTTGTTGGTCACATTTATATAAAAAAGGAGTCCATTAGGAAACGGCTGAGCTGTTTTGAATAAATCCGAGGGAAGAAGTGTTTTTTACCAACTGCAAAAGCCAAGTAAGGTAAAGATCAATTGAGCTTCGTTAATTGTATTTCAGGCTTGCCGTGAGATGATTTTTATCTCTTCTTGAAGATGCGGGGGGACAAAAAACAAGTTATCTGTGTAGTGTGGACGGCCTGTTCTCTGATAAAGCTTTCTGTCTAGGAACGCCGCTGGTCTTTTCTTTGGCGATTTTTCATCTTATGTTCTTCTTGTATGTAAATTGTAAGAGAATTCTCAAGGCTGATATTAAAATCATCCTTCAAAAGACAAACAGGAACAAAATGAGAACATCTAGGATTCCATTATTTTTTTTGCCTCTTTCATTTTGAACAATGTTTTGGAAAGCATTGTAATGGGAAAGAGTTCACTTCCCTATTACAATTATTGTCTAAAAAAGGAAGCCCATGGAGCTTTTTTAAAACGATTGTTTGCTTACAATAATTTTGTGCTTTTTTGATGATGCTAATGGAAGCTTAGCTGTTCAGAGTTGATGGTGATTACCACAAATGCAACACGTGTGTGTTACCTAACAATGGTTTACATTTACATGAACTCTGGTGTTCCTTTGCTTGGAAGTTAAAATGTCCTGCTGTGCCTCCATGTGTGTGTGTGCATGTGTGTGTGTCTTTATATGACTGACATTTTCTGTATCACGTTTTTACCGGTTGTTTGATCTTCCCTCTTTCATCTTCTCTGCAAAGAAATCTGACATTACCCGGTCTCTATATTCACCCTCGCTCCATTGCAAATCCTTACTATGACTACTTGTGTGTGTGCATGTCTTGGTCTGTATGTGATTGTAAGTAAAAGCTAAATACGTGTTTGTCTTCCTCCCTGGGAAGACAGACACCCATTGTACTATTAAATATGACATTTACCAGGGTGTCGTATGGGTTCAGTTTGTGTTTTAACTTTGAAAATGTTCTTGTGGTTTTATTGTCAGTAGGGCTGGTGTAGCTGATTACTCTAGTAATCGATAATATATCAATTATTCTGATGATTGATCAAGTGATTGAGGAAAAAATGTGATAAAATGACATATTGGTAAATAATGCCATAACAGCAGCATAAATTTCTGCTACACATATTGGCCCAAATCAGTGCATTCCTAACAATTAGTCTTATGTATCTTAGAGATTTAACCTGTAACAATAATGGCTCTTTTAACTTTTACATTTTAAGTCAAGGTGGAGAGAAATCATAAAAAAAATCTAAAGTTATATTTAATGTGATTAGAAAAAAAAGCAGTAGTCTCGCACAGTCACTCTTTAAAAACAATACTGCAGTCTAGTCTACGTATTCATCTTCAGTCCAAAAGGGGACATGTCCAGGGAAACTAGGATGTTTGGTGAACCCATGTTATGCTAATTGCACTTAGCATTCGTCAACAACTCATTGGTGGAAGTGAGAGTGTTGCGCAACACAAATAATCGTCTGGCTGGAACACAGTGCAGATAAAGCAGATAAAATCAAGGCTCACACAGCTTTAAAAATCAGCGTACTCGAATCATCTGACGCAACGTTGCAGCCCTAATTGTCAGTTTCTGGCCAAACAAACCTTTTCTCCATTTAAGAAGATTAAACTGGTTTGTAAATTGATTTATTGTGGGGGGGTTTTGTGTCAATTTTTATTAAACAAGGGCAGTTTTTCACAGTTTAGGTAATAATAAAGTTGTATTTTTAAAGCCTCTAGCACTCCTTACCTACAGTCCTTCTGATGAGATGGCAGAGAAATTGACCGAGTGACCAAACTTATTTTTTAGATGCATGAATCAGAAATTTGCCTTGCACTGCTGTTCAATTGGCTGAAATGAGTCTAATACACAGTTTCTTTGCTTACAATACAAATTGAGACATTTGGGGATATTTTGTGCTGCTAAACCACATGAAATCTAAAGCAGAACTACCGTATTTTCCCACTATAAGGCGCACCTAAAAACCTTCAATTTTGTCAAAAGCTGACAGTGCACCTTATAATCCGGTGCACCTTATATATGGACCAATATTGAGCCACAACAGGTCTCGCAACTACAGTAAGCAGCTGCCGACTTCATTTTCCCCCGTAGAAGAAGAAAAGTGCGGCGCATGCTGGGATATATGACTGCGCGAAGCGGGCCGTTTCATTTCCATTTGTGTGTTTGTGTAAAGACCCCAAAATGGCTCCTATTAAGAGACACGCTTATGACGCAGAGTTTAAGCTCAAGGCGATCAGTCACGCAGTAAAACACGGGACTAGAGCAGCAGCAAGAGAATTTAACATGAACGAATCAATGGTGCGGAAGTGGAGGAAGCAACAAGATGACCTGCGTTTGACTGACCTATCTGACTGTTTTGTTGACATTCTCTTTAGCGCAGTTCCATCTAATGGATGCATAACGTAACCCCAGCCTCTACTGTAGCGTCTATTCTATGCGCCTTATAATGCGGTGCGCCTTATATATGAAAAAAGTTCTAAAATAGGCCATTCATTGAAGGTGCGCCTTATAGTGCGGAAAATACAGTACATTGAGCTATGAGTGACATTCCTGTTAGGAAACCACCTGCAGTCAGTCAGTCAGTCAGTCAGCTCATATTACACTTTTTAATCTATAAAATTGAAAAAGAGCAAAAAAAGTATCAACAAACTGTGGCTAAAAATATGAACAATTTAAAAGTTACATTCTGCAGCTTATGCATTGTTTATGTAATCTGTCCTGATTCTTGTTGTTCTGTGATTCTGTACTAATGTTGGCATCGTTATAGATCGTACTCTGCATGCCTCCCTGTCTATTCAACTTTTTTATTTTTATTTTAAAAAAGCAGATTATTTATGTGGGGTTTTTGGCTTCACTTTGAGTCAAAATGATCCATCCTCCCATCCGTCCATCTTATCATCCGTTGTCTAAACCTGCTTGCCGTTTTCCAGCAGCCATTAAACAAGACGGGTCACCAATCCATCACCCGGCAACACAGAGGTCAAGCAAAGGGTAAATTCTAGATACCAGTCAACCCACCAGTCATGTCTTTTGACTGTGGGGTGGGGAGTTGGTGAACTCAGAGAGAACCCATGCATGTATGGAGAGATCATGCATATTTAATGAACAATAAGTTAAAAGAAATCTATGTTTAAATGGTTACAGTCACTTCTTTCAGTAATATTGAAGGGGAATCGGAATGATTTGGAAGCAGATTGGACTTCAGTGATGAAAGTCATTACCAACGATGGTTGAGAAGAAGCAGACATATCTCATTTTGGGTCTTTAATGCTTGTAAGCAGAAGTTTCCACTCAATTCCAGTTAAGTGGTGATGCTACAGAAACTCCATCTGGCCCTTTGCCACAGTTTTCAGTGGGAATTTTGCCAGGTCATTAAGTTCCCGAGACTTCTGCGTCCCGCTTCTGAAAGTCACAGATCGTGTCGGTTTATGACATGTCGGCCAAAAGGAAATAAATGTGGCACAATGGGAATCGTGCACAAAGCTCGACAATAATTGTTATCGAGAACACACGAATCCATTGAAAAAATGTCATCTTTTACTTGCTCTATTAGCAGTATATCATGCTATTGCTGCTGGCAGGATTCATCAGTCTAATCTCATTAGAAGCGCCACATCCTAAATATAGAAAAGCAATCTATTTTCAGCGCACGGCGTTACATATATAATTCAATTTCAGGAAAAATAAAGAGGAACATGATGACATTTTAAATAATTATGTATGGGAGCTTTTAAAGTAAACAGACCACTGCGATTCCTCTGCACGGATTATTTCAGAAGGCCTTATCTTTCTGGGCAGCATGCACTGGTTCAAATGTGCTGTAAAAAATCAACAAGACTTCGTAATTTCTGTAAACAAACGAGGAGAAGACGTGCCCCCTCAAATCTTGTATCTTCTAAGCCACCTTACAATAATAATGCCTAAAGCTTCTGCTCGGTAAAACACCAAGTCACGCCAGGAGGTGGAAATTCCCACACAAGATTTCGCAAAGTTTGACACGGGCACAGTTATTTGCTCATACAAATACCCTGAAATACACACACACACATGCACACACCAAGAGGCTCAGAGAAGGAGATGTTCAGCTTTCATGCTGTGAAACTGTGTTGATAGTTTGTTATACTGTGCCTTGATGCTGTTTGCATCTTTTTCACGCAGTAAAATAACAATAAAAAAAAATCGTTTTAAAGGTGGCAAAGTTCTGCTTCAGTTTTTTAATGCTTTCTCCTATCGCGAAAATGTTCCTCGATATTCTTCTCGCGCCCTGTCAGCCTCTTATTACGCCGCGCCTGTCGTTCTTTACTTGACAATCTCTTTTTTCCCTTTGTCCCTTGCGAATGCCATTTTGTCAGCCAGTTGTCATTTTGAGTACTGTCTTTCATTTTCTTTTTGTTTTTCTCTCTGTGTCTCAACTTCTCCCTTCTTTTAAACTGCTGAAATACCAGAGTCACCGGACGTGGAGTAATGGATGGATGATACATGCATAACCCACGAGCACAACCAAAGAAGATTACATTTGAAGTGGCTTGTCTTCTTGTCGGACGAAGCCTTGCTTTAAATGCAGATGTGAATTTAAACACCTTTTTGAATTTCAACGGAGCCCAGAACTTCGGACGTGGTCAGTGTAGCTTTCAGGAAGTGGCGTCAAATTGAAGATTCACGTCGTCACATAGAAATTGGCAGTTAATTACTTCAGAGAGTATTTGTCTGAGAGAAAAATTGTGATGCTACCCCGATGCAGGGGAGACTCTCTAAAGTCATGATCATTGAGCCGTGCAATGAGCATGATGGATGATAATTGTTCCCGATTGGAAAGGTTCCCACCAAAAGTTTTCTTTTCCCGCAAAGGTCAGTGGAGCAAGTGTGTGTGGGTGCGTGTGTGTGTGTCTGTAATCAGTCTTAACTAAGGTCACACAAGTTGGTTCAGTGTTATTACAATCCAACATTTTCTTTGAGAAAATGTAAACAGATCTCAAGAACATTTCTTGTATCAATTTTAGAACTTTATTGTCATTATGTAATATAAAACAAAGCTCTGTTTGGAGCAATCCAGTTGCGGTTAAAATGTGCCATAATATTTAATTGCTGTGTGTAGTGTAACCCAAACATTTCCCCTACTACCAGCCTATCCCTAACAACTAATCAACTTAATTCAGATCAAACCTCTAAAGCTAACTAGGAGAGCACAAGGGACCTTGAAAAAAGTGAGGACTTCCCATTGTTGTGGTCCTCGATATTGTATTATAAACAAGTACACACACCCACTCGCTTTCTGCTTTTGATGCTGATATTCTGTTATGTGAGTTGTTAGTGCAAAGGATCAGTTATTTCCATATCGATGTAAACATTTGCTTTTATTGTTTATTTTATTTCACGCTAGAAGTTTACTGTTCCAACCAGAGTCAGGACTGCTTGTGACAGGCGCCACAGCTGTAAACTTATGCTTTGCTTTGAGGTTTTGTTCCGTTTTATTGTTTATCGACAGCCAAAGATATTGCTCGTCTTGACATTGCAAAAACCATAACAGTGGCATTAAAAACTAATCATAGAACACAACATCGATTGTTGAACACTAAGCTTTTGCTCTTATAAGCCCATTGTCTGGTTTGCCTTTTCTTGGGGGGGGGGATACACACAGAAACAAAAACACCGGCTTGTGCACACGCACACATCATTCAGACAGACGCACACGACCCACTTCGGGGAGTATGCTGGCATTTCGCTGCAGCTCTTTCTGTTATGATGGTGCTGCACACCCTTTCAGACACCTCTCAGACAGATTGGCTCCTCGTCTTTAAGACAGCTGATAATGAATTTAAAGCACGGCCCTTGGCTTTGGCGTACCTGTGGAAAGCACAGTCCCAGACGATGAAAGAGGCAGACGCACACTATGTGCCTTGGCAAGACATCATAGTGAAATTAAAATAACTAGTGCTGGGATAAGGTTACACTGGCAGCTTTCGCACGAAGCAGTCCTCCAACACTGTAAGGTGCTCCTAGAAGTGAAAACAAATGAAACAGTTGTTTTAGACATATCCTAACAGGCCACAAATCTCTGAATTGATAACTCAGCACACATTACAGTCCACAATATCCACTTGAAGTTTTTATTGTCACAGTGTGGATTTTGTGATGGTATTTAGTTGCACATGATTATTTATATTGGTGAGGTCTCAGCACTCAAAAGTGACATATTATGCTTTCTTGAATAGATTAGGCTGGGTCTATACCATACATGTTCATTACATTTTTTTGCACAAAATATTTTTTTAGTCAATGAGATTTTAGTCTGCTCGTTTCAAAATGACCTGCAAGTAGATGCACAACTATGCAAGCATTAGTAGCGTCTTCTCTACAAGAATGCAGCAAATGGTTTCTGGATGGAAGGCAACAAAAAAAGCTTGTTTTCTTCCAGCAGCCATTAGCGCATACAGCAGTAAAACCAGCTGACCAAACACCCTGGAACTTTGCTCGGGTTACTAGGTGATGGGCTGGACTCACTTGGGGTTGCTAGGCGGTGGCTGATTCTGAAGGTTTTTGAAACTGGTCATTTTCCAGACACCAAAAAATGTTAACTTATTGCCAAAAAAGAAACCTGGTGGATTTCCTTAAGCCCATTCCAGATGATTCTGAAATGTAGCTAAGACTCAGGAACATCAAAAAAAATGTGAATGTCATGGAAAAGATTGATATTGTGTTCAGAAATTTCAAAAACAGAAATTTTTTAATTGCTGTGTGTAGCGACACTAACCTTCTGAAAAGTCAAATGGTTAGTGTGTATTATAAAGACTCCAGTTGATGGAGCACATATTTTACTGCTCGTTCTGTACATAGCTATTAAACATGAACTTCTTTCTTGTGGAGCTTCTGACTCTGATCTTATTTCACCTGGAAAGATAAACCAAGAGCCTTCGGAAGGCTATAGCTTAAAGATGCCTACAGAACCACATGATCTGCAATAGACTGAGAAACGGCAACCAGATTCCCTGCTCTTCACGACAACAGATTGAGATACAGTCAATGAACATCACAGGAACATTTTCAAGAGGCAACTCCAATGGAGGCCTACGCATACTGTGAAGATGCTCAAACGAACCTAAGGACGTTGAAGAAAAGCCTTTGTACATTAAATGAAACAAGAAATGGCGTCTGAAGTCCAACCTTTACAACAGAGACCTCGTTTGAAATAACAGATGGAAGCAACTAAAGAAACAACAAAGAGCACATCTAAGACACTGTCCGCCATCATGACTACAAAAAAACAAACTCATTCTCTATCATCAAGTGAATCCAAGCTTTCTCATACTAAATCCACTCAAAACCTCTTGGAGAGTGATGAGACCACTGTCAGCATGTTAGTCTGCATGGAAGGAAGTGGCAGTGGGGTCATGAAAAATGTTATTCCCAGAGTTGTGCATTAACCGTCCCCGTGGTTATGTTAGTCTGTTGGAACAGCATTTCTACAAACTCCGGGGAACCCAAAACTGTAAATTTAGTAGACCCCCAGGGGGTAGAGACCCAAGGAAGTGAGAGTGGAAAACTGTGGTGTGGTGGGGAGGGAGATAGTGGGATTCTGAATATGCTACGTATGCTGCTCAACTGCCAAGAGGAGACTCCAGAGAATAAAGTGCCACCCACAGTTTGCAGGTCAGAGTGTGCTAAGTCAGAACAACATGTCCCCAGGACTGCTTCCAATCTGAGTCCAAAGTAGACTTTCATTAATATTGGCCGCTTAATCATAAAAACATCCATCCATTTTCTTACACCCTTGTCCCTTAGAGGGGTCGGGAGGTGCTGGTGCCAGCTAACTTTCCGGTCACTAGTCTGTCGCAGGGCAACACAGAGACAGACGGGACAAACAACCATGCACACACACTCACTCACTCACCCCTTCGAATTTAGAGAGACCAATTAACCTAACAGTCATGTTTTTGAAACACCCCGGGCCGGGAATCGAACCCAGGACCTTCTTGCTGCAAGGCAACAGCTCTACCCACTGCTCCACTGTGCAGCCCCTCATAAAAAGTAAAAATGTGTTGGTCTGAAGTTCACAGCTCAAATAATTCCATGTGTAACAACTGTGGAATGAAACGTCAATAAAATGTGTAATTAAAATAAAATACTGTTGGCGTCCTAAATGCAAACAACTTGAACTAAAGCAAGAATATTGACAGTAGGCTATGATTTTAATAGAAAACAAATAATACAAGAGCAATAGTAAAAGGAAAGAAAGGAAGCATTCATGTAAAAATGCAGGTCAAGACACAAAAACCTTAAGCGTGACACATTTTTAAGGGTCAAAAGGGACTAACAGTGTCCCAGAAAGATGCAGCAAAGAGGAAGATGAGAAGGTTGTTAGGAACAAGAAAGGAGATGGATGCATAAAAAGGCAGTCCTGTGTGCTTGTGCCACTCCTCCTCCCCCAGAGGACAGTGTGATGGGGTAGAGATGAAAGGGAGACTTTGAAGAAGGAGTGATCCTTCCCTCACTCCCTGGAAGGAGGAGGAAGGGGATCAGAGCAGAGGCCCCAGACACAGTAAGAGATGTCAAGATACACACACTCGCGGTACTTTTCGCATTATGCACTTGACTTCTTTTTAGAAGCACTTTTGAAGGTAACTTTACAGTCCAATCTGTTTTGCTTTGAGCACACTTTTCTGAGACTGGATTTCTTTCACACTTTCTTGGTGCTGACAGCTTAGAGCTGCTGCTGCACACAAAAAAAGTCGCATCTCTGACTGCTGCTGGACAACGGCTGAGGTTAGGATGTTCTGTGAATGCGGCATGGCTCTTCCCTACGAATATAATCTATGCAAGTCAGATACCTCAGAAACTGGTAGAAAGAGAAACATCTTTCACAAAACACTCAAAAGTCAAGATCAGGCATCTCTGTGTACTTTCCTTAAGGGCAGAAGATAAGTTTAAGTCTATCCTCTGTAGTTACGCCACTCAGATGCCAATGACGTAGTCTTAGCCCTTTGGGGTTATGTGGTTTTCAGATTCAGGGTGTTATATAGCAATAAATGTTCTGTGAGACCACCTAGAGAGTGCATTTAAGGCAAAAACACACCGAGACAGAGTTAGATCTGCACAATCATCTTGCCATTTCTTGGTTGGGTTAAGCTGAAGTGCATAGAGACAGAGCAGATCACTAGATTTCAGCCAAGAAAAAATTTCTTCAGTAGCATTTATGGCAGAAAACAAAACAAAAAAAAAACAGATTGTCATACCACCGATGTGTTACACTCTTCAGAAAAGGGCTTTTCTGAAACTTTGGGTCAAAATACTGTGTACCAAGACTAATAAGTTCCCCTCTATGTCTTGTTTCCACAACGCTGGCGTGATTCATGGGACTGGAAAATGGAAAGGTTTGTCTGACTCTACTTGCTGTTTTTCATTCATACTTGAACAGAGTTTACAGTGCAGATTAGTGCTTAGAAATGTAGACTGTAGCAAATACAATGGGAGAAAAATAACCACGTTATTATACCATACCAATTTTATTTATGTAGCACTTTAAACACCAACATGATCAAAGTGCTGTTGGTGTCTGAAGAGAAAATTATTTTATTAAGCATGGTTGGTTGTTTTTTTTTTCTTTGTCTAAGTGTGAACTTAAAGTCTACAAATAAAGTTTGGATTGAAATATAGCAGCTTGTGAACATAAAATGCTAAAGGTCTCCTGAAAAGGGAATGATTGGGACAAAGGGAGCTGGCCATTTGCCCAAAACATTTGCAAAGCTTTGACATTTGACAGTTTCTAAATCAGAGCTAGCCAACACAGTGCCCGCAGGCACAAGGTTACCCTCAGGGACCACATGAGTAGCCTGCAGGGCATATTTTAAAAATGCAAAGCACAAAGCAATTCACACCATGAATCAGAATCAGCTTCAGTCGCCAAGCTTGTGCCCACAAACAAGGACGCTCACTTCAGTTTCACTTTGTTATCGATGAAGACATTTAAAGAGAAAATGATAAGGGAGTATGTCTGGGTTGATGGTGTTGAAGGCCGAGATGAAGTCCACAACCAGGATCACGATGAACGTCATTGGGTTATCGAGGTGGTGCAGGATGAAGCGTAATCCCAAGTTGACTCCATCATCTATCGAGCTGTTTGTCCAGTAGACAAACTGCAAGGGAGCCTACGAAGTTCTCCAGATCTTATTTATTGCGACGGTGTGTTTTCTGCGCACTGTGATGACAGTGGAGGGAACTTCGCACAGCTTCACAGACTTGTCGAAGAGCTGGGAGTGGGTTGGTTAGCGCAGGCTCTCAAGAAGAGGGTGGGAGACATTGTCAGGTCTTTGAGCTTTCCTTGTCTTCTGACAAAAATCCTATTTGGATCTTTTTCAGAGATCTTAAATCCAGGCAGGTGGTCTGTGGAGTTGAAGAGGTGGCTGGTGCATGGGATGTGTTTGTTTCAGAGTGAGATGTGGATGGCTTTGTGGGAAGTGTGAGCAGTACATCTTTAAACCTGCAGGTCATCTGCCAGAAAAGGATTCTGCTCCGTGTGTGTGTGTGTGGAGATCCTTTACATAGAGCATTTCTAGCTGATGTTGAGTCACCTGCTGAGAAGTGTTTCTTTTAGCTTCTTGCTGTGCCCTGTCTTCTTGGCCTGCTCTACTCCTGTAAGCCTCTTCCTTTCCCCTTTGCAGATTGCTCAGATGTGAAGTGAATCATTGTTCATTTTTGATGTGCATGTGAAAGATCTTGGTCTGCCAAGAAGTGTAAGAAGTGATGATTTAGTAAGTACATTTAAATCCATGACTAAAGACCTTGTTCTTTTAAACTGCTGGCAAAGTATCCCTGTAACATCTGTTTTGACTGCTCTGTCCACTTGCTAACAGTCCAAACCACATGCATAGAAGTTCTTAATTTCTGCCTATTAGTTGGAATGAGATGAAGCAGATTGTAGTCAGAAAGTCCCAAAGCATGCCTGGTGACAGTGTGATATGGATCTTTTAAAGCTGTGTAGCAACAGTCCAGTGTGTTTCTATCCCTAGTGGGATACTTAATATGCTTTCTGTATTTTTGAAAGTTCATTGGAGTGTTATTAAAAAGCCCAAGAACAATGATGAGAGGGCCTGGGTGTTTATTTTCCATGTCTGTTATTGGCTCAGCAAGCTATCGCTCAGCATCTGATGTGCAGGCTAGTGATGGGATGAAAACACTGGCCAAAATAAATGAGGGGAACTCCCTTGGTGAATCAAATGGTTTGTAGTCTATAAATAATAATTCCCGGTGAGGACTAAATGTTTTTGGCAATACTGTGACATCAGTACACCAACTTTCCTTTATATAAAACCAGATTCCACCATTTCCCTCCACAAAAGCTCTGTTCTGTGTTTGGCTTGAAACGACAGAAAGCCCGGCCCAGTTTGCAGTCACTGAGCCAAGTTTTGGTGAAACACGGGGCAGGACATCTGAGGCATACCCAACGTTTTCGAGTTATGCAGGACTTCATCCATTTTGTTAGCCATAGAGAGGACATTAACCACTCTATGGCTCGAGGGATTGCCGAATCTTTGCAAGTGTGCTTGCCTATTTACGCTATCTGCATTCCTGGTAAACCCCACAGAGGGCCACTATGCTACCAACCAAGATCTCATAGAACATGACTGGAGAGGACTATATGATGTTTAGGACTTCCTCTTTGGTGAGAGTAACCTCAGAATGGTGGCAAAGGGCAGAATACACAAACAAAAACACACAAAGTACAGGAGAACAAAGTACCAGCACTCCCACTAGAGTATGGGTGCCCAAAGTCGGTCCTCAAGGGCCGGCATCCTGCATGTTTTAGTTCTGTCCCTGGTGGTACCAACAACCTTTTCAGCATGTCAGTGCTCTTCTTAGGCCTTCTAATGAGCCATCATTGGATCCAGGTGCGTTAAACCAGGGAGAGAACTACACTAGGGGGAATATAGCTGTGTTGGAAGTTTGCTTTGCTAACATTAACAGAAATTAGTTTCTGATTTTACTTTCAGTTTCATCTTGACAAAGATAAACTACTGTTTAACTTCATGTTTAGCTCCATGCACAGGTTGCCGCAACACAGTGTGTGTTCACGAAGAAAGCAAGCAGTTGCCAAAAAGAAAGACCTGCATTGCTCAGAGATTCACACAGAAGACCTTTTCTCTACAGGATGAAAGTCCTGACTGCCATGCTGGGGAGCCAATGTACTCACTTCTTTCGAGGCTTGATTACTCAACCTTTCCACTTTTCATATGAAGACCTTACAAGACGCACGGTGTTCACAGTGGCACTCAACCTTTTTGATGTCCTCGC
The DNA here is from genome assembly GCF_002775205.1 of Xiphophorus maculatus. Taxonomy (NCBI): domain Eukaryota; kingdom Metazoa; phylum Chordata; class Actinopteri; order Cyprinodontiformes; family Poeciliidae; genus Xiphophorus; species Xiphophorus maculatus. The sequence goes on along the minus strand of NC_036447.1, from coordinate 24,603,030 downwards.
AGTCTAGTGGTACTGAGGAAAGTTGGGCAGAGAAAAAAAAAAATCTGTGATAACCTAAATATTTAATTGCTTCGAAATGTCACAGGAGAAGGAGAGCGAGGAAACGAACCCTGCGGGATCTTCAGAGAGGGTCGGCAGACACAAAAGGTTGATTGATAAGGCCAGAATTGTGTGAAATGTAATTTTAAGAAGAATTTAATTAAATCTGAGGAGAATGTAATTATATCTTTAGTGGTAAATGGGATTTGATGTTCCTGTTCCTGCGCCAAAAAGCCGGGTGGTCATGTGAGTAGCAACATTTTCCTTTGACAATAAATGTCCAGGGTCTTGCTCTAATGTGCAACACCTCGCCCTCCACCCCTAAAGTGTCCTTTAGGTCTGTCTGTGTCCCAAATGGCATATGATAACTTTGTCCTGCGCTCTGAATATTTAATAATCTTCTGAATCTGTGGCACCCAATTTAATCATCAATGACTTTTAGGATTCTACAGTCTCTCCAGTCCCTTGTTTTGACAGGTAGAGATAGTCCCAACTGGACAGGGTATTTGTTGCAGGACAGCCTTAATGAGTCACTCCAAAAAGAAATTGATTGGGTTATGAAAGCAACTAAAGTACTATGTATAAAATGTACATTGCTTTATTATTATTATTTATTATGTATATCTGCCACTTACGTCTTAAATTTTCAATAATGCTCATCTTTGCTGAAGCAGTAGGCTAATGGAAACATGAATTCTCTTAGGTTTTTATATGACTTGTTGATAATTTGATATGGCTTGTTGATAATACACCTTCTAACTTGTTATAGTGCGATTCCACTTATTTGAGTGGTTTATATTTTCATTACTTTAAAAAGGTATGATGTATCAATGTTTTTAACGGAGCTTCAATTTTCTTGAAATGTTACCAAATTATGCCGTACATGTTGAACATAAAACAACATCGCCAGTTTAACAGAATCCCTACTGCTTTTAAGGGCTCTTGCCTATTTAATCCAAAGTGCCAAAATCAACTCTCATGGACATTGAAGTGTGATGAAAATGGCTGAAAACTATTTCAACAGAGCTCTGTGCGAAAGGGTTGTGTGATTGGTCAGAAGTTTGTTGCCAGGAAACTGGTTTTAACAACAAAAACAAGAGACATTGACATGGGTTCCTACACATTTTGCAGCATGCAAAAATAAAATCAACCGTGTTGTGTCAAAAGAAAAAATAAGTAGATAAAAGCAGATAACAGGAACCGGAGATGATTAAGCACACTCAAAATCACAGCGGTAGCTATTTTGCATTAAGGGCCTTGATCAAGCACGCCACGCCATTGTCTTACCCAATGATTACTATTCAGTGTTTCCTTTCTTGGCATTTCAGCATCAATTGATGTTACACTTCCAGCATCTTCTCTTTATCTGTAAGTGTCGCACTGGTTATTGATTAAGACGATGTTGCCTTTGCATTCACCTCTGAATGCAAATCAAGGGAGCTTTCACTCCGTGTTATTTTCTTTCTCGCAGACGTCTAATGACGCTCAACGGAGCAGTCCTCAAGGGGGCTCCAGACATAAGACAAAGTCACCAGAATTGTTCTTGAGTCATGATTAGCCGTGTGTTTATGGAAGAGTGTTTGTTTGCATTAAAAGCTGGATAGGTTTATCTATTCTGTCTAGTAGACTGTCTAGAGCAGGGTTGTCAAAACCCGTTTTCATTTTGGGCCACATCAAGATCAAGAAGCCATTTGTGGCGAAATGTGTTGATAAAACTACTTGTTAAAAGACTGTTAAAATATCAATAAATAGCTGCTTCTGTATTTCATGACAACTTTTTGAAATTAAGTAATATTTAACATATTTTCACCTGTATCTAATTTGGAACAATACAGATCAAACTGTTAATTTGATTTATACAATAATGTGTAACAACACTACTCTTATCTTAAAGATTCTATTTCTATAGTTTAGAGGGCCACAAAAAATCTTCCGGCGGGGCAAATATGGCCCGCGGGCCTTGAGTTTGACACATGTGGTCTACAGCTACAAAAAGTGTTTGTCCCGAGCTGAAAGAAGAAATATTTTTGTTGAAGTCAGATGTAGAAGGTGTGGACTCAACAGAGGAAGTCCCATTGAATAGAGTAGTTTTGAACACCCACAATTTCCTCTATTTTAAATACAGATTTCATTTTTGCTAAAAATTGATGTTTTTCTAGTAGCTCTTGCTCGTTCCAGTGTTCTGTCTGTTTGGTTATTGCTCCCCAAACTTTGAGTTTCTGTAGCGTTGTTATGTTCAGTCGCTTCTCATTGCGTTTCCCTCAGCTGCCTCATGCTTCCAGTCCATCAGTAATCGCTCTCTTGCTTCCCACCTCTGCCGTCCACACCGGAGTTGGTGTTTTGTTTTTTCATTTCTTTCTGTGCCAACTTCAGTAGGATTGCAGTTCTACTCCACATCGTGTACGTTTTTAATCGCTTTTGTCTTTTTAGGAGATTGACTGTCCTCAGTTATGCCACTGACCCCTTACATTTTGGAGTTCTTCGTAAAACTTGACACCAAAAGGCTCATGTAGTGCTTTGACCGCTTTAAAACGTATGCCTCTTTTTTGAGAATTGTGCTTGAAAAAGACATGAATAAAATAAATTAGAACTCAGAAAATGTTAGGTTTATTTAAAGCACACTGATGTCACAATAAAGGTAACACTCCAGAGACCTGAAAAATCTATATCTATGTTACTAAGAGAGAGCAAATGAATATACCACATTCTGGAAATTTAAAAAAGACAACGAAATCTGTCTGAAAATTGAACTTTATAATCAAAATATTATTTTTGAAAGTATGTAGTTACAATCCAAATAACATCTTGCAGTGCAGAATCTGTCCATTAGCTGTACACTGCTGGGATTACAACTAATAAATTAATCATATAAAAAGTACCAATAATGCAGCTGTTACCATGATATAAATCATTTTTTTCGTTTATGCATGTGTTCAGGTCAACAACATCTACGAAGCTGTAATTATCTGCATGATTAATGGGAATATGTTTCCATCACACAATTCTGTTTTACATCATACTGCGTACCAGCTGAAATTACTTAAACTTTTTTTGTGTGTGGTGGGCTGTGTGCGTGTGTGGGTGTGTGTGTGGGGGTGTGTGTGCGTGTGTGGACGCTGTGCTGGAGCTTGAACGGAGAGCGTTGTGGATTCCGCCCTGTGAACGAATGAAACGCACACAAAGCGAGCGAGACAAAGAATGAGAAAAGTATTCTGACTTATTAAGCTGAACAACAGGCAGAATGCACCGACTGTGAAGTTAATCAAAGATTATTATTATTCTCACTGCTTTTCAAACGTGGTTCGGTAAGCCCAATTCGGCCTTCGGAATCACTGTGGAACGTACGTTGTTCCTGCCTAAGTTGGAGCTTGTGTGGATTTCAGTCCCCTAATCTGTGCAGAGTGTGCTTGTGTACACGTCTGTGTGTCTTGAGATGAATAATAACCTCTCTTTTTTTCCATCTCTTTTACCCGGCGCTTCCAAGCTTTGCTGACTGGAGTTCAATTACTGAACTCCCTCTGGCCCACATTTTATCCACGAAGAAAATGCTCCTTGATACTTAGATTGTGTGTGTGCATGCGTGCGGATGCGTGTGTGTGTGTGTGTGTGTGTTGCCGACGGCTTAATGTTGAAATGGAAAGGTAGAAATTCAACAAGTAAGTCTAAAAATGGCGCAAAATAGTTGGCTGTTGACACGTTGTTTTCAGAGGGAGGGTCTACAGTGAGCCTCTGAATCTAAAATATGTCATTTTAAAACATGTTCTATCTTTGATGTTATTTAAATTGTGTATTATTAGATAACAGTCATTCTGTTAAAGGGAAAAACATACTATGAAAATTGACAAGCTTGCTTAATTATGCTTTTCTTGAAACACTTTGTTGAACAACTTTTTGTTTTAATTCCAACATTCAATCTTTTTAGGTTCACAACTGACATCGTTATACATGATCAGATTTAACATTGATATAGTACAGATATCAGGGTAAACACTGGGAAAAATGGGAGGAGAACAGTGGTGTTAGTAAAGCTAAACTTTTCTCCTTATCCGATTAAGAAGTCAAGACAAAAACTGGCCAGTAAAGTTGACATTAACACCAAATGAGTTGCAGAACATCTCTATATGTCTGGGTTACAATTATACTTGAAATACAAAAGCCTTTTTTTCCCACAAAATACTCAAAGAACCTGCCTAAATCTCCTGAAATCCTATGGAATACCAATGAAACCAAGCTTTAACCTTATTTATTGGATAAATATTTACCACAAAAAACTGTTGGAAAAGTTGGATCTCAACAAGACATCCTACATAAATGAAAGTTAAATAAGTTAGTCTTCTTATGTGAATGTGGATAAAGTCATAAATAGTTTTAAACACCAGACAGTTTGTGAAACCAAAACTTTCAGGATTACTAAAAAGCTAAAGCTGGATTTATGTAGTGTGGCATGACAATGGTTCTCACACAGGCATTTAAATTGGCGTCAATAAATGCTTTCAGAATTGAGATAAATTACGTATCGGTTCTTTTTAAGTATTGTTGACAAACATCTTTTGAGAAAAAGAGAATGAAACAATATGTGAATTACATGATGGGAGTTGAAAGGAATGGGAAGACCACGAAGTTCAAACAAGAAGAGAGAGAAGACATTTCTTTCTGATCGGTGACATTTCAGGGAAAATTGCTCACAGTATTAAAAATGTAAGGTCTTACTTTTATAAGACAAATATTTTTTTGACTAAGTGTGTTTTGGCAGTTCCCTCCAGGGGCTTTAAATCTGGAAACCACTGGTTTGATTCATGTACATTATATTGTATCTTCACAGCATCAGCCAAGCAACAAAAGCACTTTTTTTTTCAAGCCAGGTTTGGTTATAATTAGTATAAACGATGCCGTCAGGGTGGTTTGTGCCAGGACCAAAAGGTAACGATGAAAATGACACGTGAGCCGAGACAATTCCTCTATTAATTGGTAGAAATATTTATTATTTATTGGGGTCGCACAACTGTATATTTACAGAACACTATGAACAGTTTATAAGAAATAAATACACGGTTGTCAAAATAGGCTTAAAACATCCTGTGGTGTGCTACACCATTTTGCACCTGAAATAAAAGCAGATAAACTGCCAAAACAATACTTACCATGCCAGTGGCAGAAGAAATAAAATATGTGCACAAGTTAAAAGTAAAGAAAACTAAGGGGTTTAGGATAACTCAATATTAGAGACATGTTTTTCAAAGGATTTGGTTCGTTTGACTCACTGACTTGTTAAAATAAAACCCATTCATCCATCCATTTTCTGTTCACCCTTTGTCCCTAATGGGGTCAGGAGGGGTACCGGTGTCCATCTCCAGCTACGTTCTGGGCAAGAGGCGGAGTTCACCCTGGACAGGTCACTAGTCTGGCGCAGGGCAACACAGAGACATACAGGACAAACAACCATGCACACACACACACACACACACACACACACACACACACACGCACCCACACACACACGCACACACACACACACACACACACACACACACACACACACACACACCTAGGGAGAATTTAGAGAGACCAATTAACCTGACAGTCATGTTTTTGGACTGTGGGAGGAAGCCGGAGAACCCGGAGAGAACCCACCATGCACAGGGAGAACATGCAAACTCCATGCAGAAGATCACGGGCCGGGAATCGAACCCAGGACCCTCTTGCTGCAAGGCAACAGCTCAAGTAAAACCCCACAAGCCAAAATTGTAACAAATGTTGCAATTTTGCTCCCCAATCAAACCCCCTCTACTGGTGTGAAAACACCCTAAATATCACAAGCCATGACAGAGAAAGCAAAGCAAAACAAAACAAGGAGGAGCTGAGAAACAGCTGAATAAAAGGTCAACCAGTAATTGTATGAAGAATAATTTTTCAGTTTACAGAATGGATGAAACGATCCGTGAACAACTTCTCTCTTACTGGCTGCAGAGTGACGTAGTGTTTTTCCTAATTGTTTCCCTGTGATGTTGACTGGAATGATGATGATGATGATAGAAGTTGTCTTCTCATTGTAGATCTACTAGTCAGTTATTTTCCACCATATTGATGCTGAAGTTGGCATGTGATTCAGGGATTCCAATTTGTCTCTATGTTGTCTGAGTATTTTAATATAATCTGGATTCCTTTTGATCTGCTCGAGCTTACAAGCTCATACATAGGGGAAATACATCTGATCAAAGATGTATTTTGGGTTTTTTTTCAAAGTAACAAAGTAGTCCGTTGCATGGTTTCAAATCAGAAGCTACAGATCTCATGCAAACATTTTGGTAGCAAGTGAAAACGGAGGCAAACGAACAATGCATCAACTACTGATTTGGTTAGGAGAAACTTAGTCTTCTTTCCTCCGGTAGAGCTACATACATACATACATACATACATACATACATACATACATACATACATACATACATACACCCCTACATACATACAGTACATAAAGACAGACAGATGTAAATTTGCAGATCATAGTGCAGATGTAGCATTGTGTGTTTGACAAATGTCTGTGTTTTATTAGTATTTTTGCCACCAATCTGACAAACCCAAACGGCGTGTTTCCACTCCCGACACTGTTTGCCATTTCCACTCTGTTCAAACATGAACCGGCCGAGCCAAATCGTCGCAGAAATGGACAAAGCGCAGACGCAGTGATAAAGCAAGGAGGATAGACAAAGACTAATGAAAGTATTTTTTTTTTAAAGGAAAGGCTCCGATTTCTGTCAACAGCATCACGTGTTTACTCGTGTGGCAGCTGTTTTTATAACCATCAACACTATCTAGTGCCTCTCTCTGAGGACACGGTGCCACGGATTGGTGGGGAGACAGATAACGACAGTTAGATGGGATTGTAAATCACACTCCCGCAAACAGACCTGCAATTCGACCTTGACTTCTGCAACTACCCTCTACATCTCATGAACAAGCGTTACTCTCCTTCTCCTCCCACTGGCGAAAACCAATGCTTATCTACTTTATATATTCTTTATATATAACAGAAAGCACACAAGAGAGCCAAAGAAAGGCGAGAGACTCTACGCGGCGCAACAGACAGGAGTGAGAAAAGGTGAATAATAGGGGTTGTGCCCAAAACAAAGAGGTCATATTTATACATAGCGTATTCAAACAGCGGGGGACTGAAAGGTGAAAGTAATGATGATGTCTTCATGTGAATGAGAAGACGGTGTGGTAGTGTAAGCTACGTCTTGTTGATGGGACTGTGTTGCTGGAAAGCAGGGACTTGCTAGAACGTGCTTTTGCGCATTCACTGGCCCATTATGGAGCGGCAAAACGATCACAGTCGCAAAATTAAAGGGAACAAGTTGGAGGTGCATGCTGCTCCTGTTTACGCTCCTACGGTTACTGGTTGTTCTGTTTTGCTCATGAGTAAAAAGAAGAGAATTGGAGGAAAAAAAGAAAATCTAATTTGACATGTATTTAAGCAATTTGTTGGAAGTAAGTAGGAGTGTGCTTTGTCTGAACACCACTTTCGCTTCAAGACTCTTAACATTGGATGATGTTGTCTTGCCACAAGTGGCGATTAACTTATGTAAGGAGGAAAGGCAACTTCACAACATGTACGAGTTGCTACAAAACAGGGTTTCCTGTGATTTAAAACACAGAAAATGGTTGGTTTAGTTTTAAAATGTTAGTAAATGAATGAAGAACTTATATTTTTAAAACTGTCTTTAGCATCTAATATTGATGACTAAGGCAGTCAGCATTCCTAACTGTAAACATTTGCATCTGTGTTTAAAACTGACAAAAAGTACTCTATTAAGACGTCCAAATGGCTGCAAAAATGTGCAAAAACATGTGTCACAACAGGAAGGTGCTGAAAGATCAGAAGAAAAAACCATATCGTATTCTGTACTCTGTTCAGCCTTCCTGTTATCTGCTAAAAGTCTTGCTCTCTTACACGGGATGAATTCCTCATAAAAGTGTAAAATCCAGTTTCCTAAGAAGTTGCTTTTTTGAGCCCTGGTGTTTGCGCTGCATTCATTCATTTTGAAACATATTGAATTCATAAAAAAAAAAAAGTCAGATTCTGCTCACCAGCCTACAGTTTGGTGCATCTCTACTAGAAAGTTTAATGTTTTGTTTTTTTTTATTTCCAATCGGTTTGTTTTGGTGTGTAACTAAATGTGCTGCCGTACCGACACGCACAGGCAAAAGTAAATCCTACTGAAAACAAACACTATAAATTCGGAGCCAGCACCGGGTTCGTGGAAGTTGAACGTTCTGCTCCTGGTGTTAATCTGTTCTACTTTCTAAACTGGGAATCCATTTGCTCCCAATTAGACATTCCTCCAATTAAACCTTTGGTTCTTCGCACCGAGACACAATTATATTGCGGGTTGCAACTCAGTGATCAGTTGAGACAAAACAAAGATTTATTCTTCGCCATAACCGATAATGACGTTTTATTTTAGTGTCTTGTGTTATTTTTATGCGTTTTTGTCATTGTAGCTTAGAGCCTACGTCTTACATTTCACCAAAAGGCTTGAGCGCTATAAATGCAGTCTTTTCTTTTTTTTTTACAGGTCACACCTTGTCAAGATCAGTTAACAGCAGGAATACATGTGTATTACATTGAAGGCGAATTGTCTACATGTGAAGCTGTAATGCAAGTAAAGCAGACGTTTCAGACTACAGTTATTTCCCGAGTTTTATTGGTTAAACCTACTTTTGACTGAAGTGTCAGAATTATTTTCTTTTAAGATTTATGAAGGGGACAAGATGGTTTTTTTGGGTTTGTTTTTTTTTTTTTTACAGAGTGTATCATTAGTGTCTTTCCAATGCTGTCTCAAGGCACCATAACCTTCAGCTCTATTAATCATTGCTACAGAGATCCCAGAGCTTATTTCCTACTCAAAAGACAGGACGCACCGCAAAGAAATTCTTAAAGTGTCCTTGAGCAAGGCACATAAGCTTTGTACAGCTTTAAACCCTGCGACTAACCATTTATCTTCTGCACCGTTGATTTGTTGAAAATAATTTGCAAAATCAACTTCTCTGCTGTCTTCAGCACATCTGGTCTCCATAGACACGCCTGTTTCAAATCGCTGTTTGCACTCAAAAAAAAAAAATTAAATCAATTAGGTGAAATTCCCTACGACAAACACAATGTAGTCATCACAGCGACTCGATCCATGTTTGCGCCGCTGCATATTTGTCTCTGTGCATATGTCTGTGACCAACCAACTCCCACACCGGCTCTATTAATAAAAGTATTATCCATTGTGACTCATTCCAACACCAACTCTGGCACACTGACTCATACAGTTCATACTCTTATCAGCAGAAGTTCTTTTACTTTTGAATATAACTTATTTGCACCATGTGCAATACTTTGTTTCCTCGTGAACAATTAAAATAACTTTCGAGAGCAAATGATTTTGTTACAGTAATTTGCAGCTGCTGACTTGGTAACAGGTCAGCAGTCACATGGTCAAATCGGTTCCAGGTCCCTTCCCAAGTTGAAACTACGCAACTCATTAGACTTCAACAGGCTCTTGGACACTTTTCTTACCGTAAAGTGGAACTAATTTGTCAGTGCTTGTGGGGGTTCTTTTAGGCCACGATTGTACTTGTTGTTCGTAACCCTAATTGTTCTGTAGTCATTAAGATTAAGAAGCCCTTGAGCTACGGCAATTTCTCTTCTACCGAAATGAAGTAATACTCTTTTGACTGGTACACTCATACCACGACAGATGGGTTACCGCCTTCTGCAGTCTTAAACATGTTTTAATCATGTTGATTTGATGTTAAGGGAAGTAGATAGTCATCTTATTCCTGATTGCCACTTCTTTGCTTTTTGTACTTCGTTTTTCCCCTTGAATAGAACAAACCTAAGAGCTTAACCGGAGCACAATAACCTGGCACCAGACGTGTGCAAAAAAAAAGAAAAAAAAGAAAAAAGGATTCCCAGACATTACTAAATACATACAGCTGTGTGCTGCTGATTCATGGAGATTAGAGGAGAATAGTAATCCTATTATCATGTTTAATATCCCCCCATGGCTTCTATTACACTTGAAAAGAGTGGATTGATAAGCGTTTGCTTGTGTGAGTACTGTAACAGAGAAGAAGTGGAAATTGTGTGCAGTGTGCCTACATTCTTCTGCTTTTTTTTATTTATTTATTTTTACAATTTCCCCAGCTACGTGTTTGCTGTGTTTGATCATCAGTAAAATACCCTAAAGTCAAGATCTTACAAAAACTGACAACTAATGTAAATCACACAAATGTCATATGTCTTTATTCCTGTCTGCAATTGATCAGAAACCTCCATGTGCTTAAGAGGACAAAACAAAATATAATTTGGATCTATTTAATAAAGTGTAATCAACTTTCCAATTAGAAGAGCTCCCATATTTAACTTTAACTTTAGTCTTGGTGGTTTTGTATGAAATGTGCCAAAAACTTCTGATATGCTTGACCTCCAGTTTGTATGTCTAAACAGCTGCTTGCTGTTTGTGTGTACCATATAATGTTCCATGTAGACATTATATGGTATTGTATATATGGAAAGACATCACCCTATAATGGACTGTAGTTACAAGTGGAGTTAGCCAGGGGGCGCTGCGAGAAAGTTGGAGTTAACATGAGACAAAAAAAAGTGGCAAAAATATATAAATATAAAAAGGACTCATAAATTTTCTTAAATTTTTATCAGAATTTTAATTTTGTTTTTCAGTCCCTTTTATTAACACAATATAAGTTAATATAATTGATTTAAATGTTATTTCTGTAGCTCTTTTTCTGATTGGCTCTCAGTCAAATTCGTCATCCAGTAGCAAAAACCATACTTCGGTAATAAAATAATATTAAAGAGAAAAGAGAGAAATGTAATGAAAAATTGTATTATCTGGTAATAAAGTTATATATCATTATCCATCCATGTCCCTTGTCGGGTCAGGAGGGGTGCTGGTGTCCATCTCCAGCTAACGTTCTGGGGGAGAGGCGGGGTCACCCTGGACAGGTCGCTAGTCTGTTGCAGGGCAACACAGAGACAGACAGGACACACAACCATGCACACACACACCTAGTTATGTTTTTAGACTGTGGGAGGAAGCCGGAGTACCTGGAGAGAACCCGCGCATGCACAGGGAGAACATGCAAACTCCGTGCAGAAAGACCCCGGGCCGGGAATCGAACCTTCTTGCTGCAAGGCAACAGTGCTACCTACTGCGCCACTGTGCAGCCCATACATCATTACCTGATAATAAAAAATTCCCACCACAGAACTCATGTCCATCTAAAATGAGGAGCTATGAGGCAGCATTCATACTAAATTAATGTAACAATTAAGGAATAGTGGCTAAAGAAACATTTTATAAGCTGATCATTACATATTTTGTTGCGTTGTCTGTGGGTTTGCAAAAGAGGTGAACGCTCTTTGAGGGGTCAAGGTTTGGAGACCCCTGATCCAGAGCGTTAACTTGTATGTTATTTTATGTAACTGATTTATGTAAAAAAATAAATAAATAAATAAAATTTGAAATTCTGAAAAGTCTGTCAAGCATAACAAGGAAAAAAGAAGAAAAAAAGAACCATCTACCCCTTAAGGCAATCATTTTCTTGTTTTTCACTTGGAATTGGTTTAGCTTTTGTGACTATTTGCATGTGTGGCCCAGGGGCTAATGGTTTTCTGGCTATAGATAAGTGTATAGCACCCAAATGTCCATTAGAGTCAATGGAAAATCAATAGTTTTCACATGATGGACCTAAACGTAGGCTCTAAAAGCATCCAAATGTTCTTTGATCTCAGTATCGGGGTTCATCGTTTGCCTCTCTAACCTTCAGCTGTCCTCCTCTGTCATGTCCCGCTCTACCTCTTCACTCTCCATCCAACTACACGTCATTTACTTGTCCCAGTCACACACAAGCAAACCGCTAAGATATTTTTTGTCGTTCTTTATGATTTGTAAATGGCTCCCTTCCCGCTCTGAAACGAACAGTCTTGATGTAATCCTCCAGCCCCGGTCTCTTCCATCGTCAAAGTGTTTATTTCTGCTCACCGCTGAGTGTCCAGCAGCTGAACTTTATCAATAGACCTTTAGAATATATGGAAGGGCCAAAAGCATCAATGGCAGCTAAATTGCCTCATTTTGCAAACTCACTCTCTCACACTCCCCGGCTCACGCACGAATACGTGTACCCACACACACACACGCCTGCGAATGCACAAAACAATTACCCCTGGAGGTAGTGGCGGCGATGGCCTGATACTTGACACTTGCAGCTAAGTGTTGACCTATTGCCCCCGAGCCTGTGGCTGCCTCCTAATGAATTTACCTTCGTTCAGTTTCTATTCCTTTCCCTTCCTGTTCTCCCTTTTCACTTGCTCCTCAGCTGTCTGCTCACATCACTTCCTGCCCTCGTCTTTTTGTTCCGTCCGCACGGCAGCGTCGAGCGGTACCTGTTTTCGTCTCAAACAAATACAGAGCCCAAAACGGTTCTGAAATACTATTGAATTTATTTGTGGGAATGTGTGCAGTCTACATGCAAATACATTTATTTTTCTCCTTTTTTTTTGGCATAATTTGTTCACCGACTACAATGTATTTTGGGAATTTTTTTATGTTAACGGTGCTTATTTGTGAAGTTTCCCCGCACCCCCCCGCATCCCCTAATCAGAAATCTGAAAAGTGTGGCGCGGTCACGAAAGCATGTTTCTATAGCTTTTGCACATCCAAAAAAACCTTCTGGAAATTCTTCTAAATAGGAAATCCTGAGTCAACATTGACATTTAGCCAAAAATAATCAACTGAATTCAGCTCTGGACACCTGTGACGTCCACAACACTTGATTAGCAGAAGCGTAAAAAGTAAAAAACTAAATCTGCCTCTTTGGCCGAAACGTGCGAGACCTTGATATTTATTGCCACATGTATTATAGATTGAGCCGGTTATATAGAGAATATCTGATGGATATCGCTGCCTACCTTGGAGGCAGACTGCAAACATGTATCTGCTGAGTAAATATTAGATTGCTTGGTCAGGCACACATTGGTTGTCATGGTAACTGAATCATTTGAGATGTTGGAAAAACATTGTTTTTTTTATATATGTATATTTATAGTAAATTGAGTTAGAGGGAACCTCTCTTTGTATGTGTTATATAGATCTTTACCAAACCAAAGGATTAAAGCAGTTTATTTAGGGGTTGTTTGACAATTACTTCCAAGATTTGTATTTGTCACAGGGCTTTTCAGTCAAGGTCTTCCTTGAGGTGTACATGTTTGTATTTTTCAACGTCGTTTCTGGGCTCTGCAAACTTCCTTCCCCTCCCTCCTGTACAGTAAAGACAGTGCAGGAAGTGGGCCAGGGCTACAGGGGCTGAACTGATGGAATTTCAAGGCGCCAACGCTGCTTTTCTTCAAGTCACTTGCCTCTTGATTAGTATGGATGCTAAATGAGCACTAATGGCAAAGCAGGTGAAAACTGTTAAGTAACAAAATAAAACAAAACAACCTCTGGGCCTAGGCGGTAAAGCGGCGTAACGAGTGGAAGGGGTGGGGGGAGAAAGGTTTTATTTGTATATTGCAATTTAAAAAAAAAAAAAGCAGGATGAGCTGCGCAGAGACCCTCGGGGTGCAAAGACTCAGGAGTTCTTTAAGAGCAAGCAACGGGAGCGAGGAGGGGAAGGATTGTGATGTTTCGAAAACATTTTAAAAAGAGAAAAGCTGCTTCCGTTGCAGCCTCTCAACAATGTGGTTATTTGGTTGTTGTAGCGCCTGCCTGTGCAATTGTTTATTAGCCTGAAATAAATTCATAATCAGATGAGTTTTCAGGGTCTGAAAGTCTTTAAATACTATTGTATAAAAAGTCCAGATTCTTAGGTGAATGTGGAGCATTTAAAATATTCTGGGGAAAATAAAAGAATCAAACAAAAACACATTTTACACTTTGTGTACAAGCGTGTAACATAGAGAAGCGTTTAATGTTTAATCCCAGGTCTCCGTAAAGCAGATCCTGTGACTTTTCAATCACACGATGGTCCTAGAATTACAATTTCAAAGTTCAGTTTTTTGTCTTGGACTGTAATGGCAAATACATAAAGTCACCAGTTGACCATTCCTTTAATAAACATGGAGTTTAAACCTGTTTTGCATTGAGCCTTTTTGGAAGAAAACGCACTAAACTGACCTTATCTGAGCGCGAGTTAGTTTGCCTTGACATGACTATTTCTGTCCTTAGCTTAAACTCAACAGGGAGAAAGGAGCTGCGCCTCTTTTTCTTCTGAAGCCGTGAAAAGTTCATGGTGAATGAGATAAAGGCATGAAAGATAAAAGCTTGCTCTCTGAAAATTTTCTTACTGCTACAAATGAAAGTGTAGTTTATTTATGGCAATGAAGTGAAGGGAACATCTATTTCAATCCAGTTCTTTTTTTATATTATTATTATTATTATTATTTGTTTTTGTTTTTTTTTATCCTGTCACATTATGCTCACAGTAAGGACAACAGGTGAGTCTGGCTTGGTGAGACTGGGGTTGTTACAGAACTTAAAAATAGCGCCGCATTTTTTTGTGCGTGCGTGTAGTTTATAATTCTCCTTGTGGTTCTCCTCATGGTTTCTCAATTGTGCAGCATGTGGGAATGCTAATTAATAACCAATGAAAAAAACTCAAAAGAGTTTATTAAAGGAATGAAGCACTCAGGGGTATAGCCTGTACCAGTAACACCTTCTGTCGATGAGGCCGCGGCTGACCTCTTATTAAAGTCAGGTGTTAGTTTATTGCAGTCGTGTTGCCTGGTAAAACTGCAAACTTTTAAATATTGTTGTTTTTTTGGGGGGGGGGGGATTAATAAGCAGATCAATGTTAATCATGCTTCTGAATGAATTTACAGTTAATTCAAAACTTAAGTAGGGCCAAGTTTTCTTACAGACGCTGCTTTTGGATCTTTAAAAACATTTGGAACTAGGCAATTTGTGCGTATGTGCAAGAAAACTGTAACGCTACTAGCATCGCAAAGCTACTAAGCTACTAAGCTACTAGCAACACAAAGCTGAAATTTACACAAAAATCCCACAGAAACTTTAAGGTGGAATCTTAAATAATCTGTTATAGAATACGTTTTTTTTTTGTTTTTTTTAATTGCACCTCTTTCATGAATGATGAGGTTGAAAAAGAGTCGGTGAGTTGAATTCATGAATTCCATTTATTAATACCAAAATACAGCTGGTCCGTTTGACATGCTACCTTCAGGAGCTAACAGACAAAATAGCATCAAACAAAAGTTTTCCAAAAACGTTGGCCTCTATTTAAGGAGGGCGTTCCCTAGTCTGTCACACCCTTTAGCCCTAGCTTTGAGGGCATTTTGTAACATGCGATTTCCTTTAGCTTTAGCTTTGCAACTAGCTAAAAGAGATAGAAGGAAAAACAGAATAATTTATTCTCAACAACGACAATCTGGATTCTGAGAATATCTCCTCTAAACTTCGCCTGATGGTACATTTGTTCCTTTAAACTAGGGGTCCCCAAAGTGGGTCCTCGTGGGCCGGCATCCTGCATGTTTTAGTTCTCTCCCTGGTTTAACGCACCTGGATCCAATGATGGCTCGTTAGAAGGCCTAAGAAGAACATTGACCTGCTGAAAAGATTGTTGGTACCACCAGGGAGAGAACTAAAACGTGCAGGATGCCGGCCCTCCAGGACCGACTTTGGGCACCCCTGCAAACTGTCGTCAGGTTTTCACGAGTTTGACCTGGTTTAAGTGGCTGTGATTCCTCAACATGTCCGGTTTGTAAGTGTGTAATCTCATGTCACTCAGTCCCGAAAAAGCAAAAAACAAAAACAAAATCTGGACTTTCTGCCTCAGACGGCCTCTACCGCAGAGGTTTGCTTAAAGTTTGAACTCAGGTTGAACTCATTTAATGAGAAGGTGTGTGATTATACAAGTTAGAGATATTTTGTTTTGTTTTTTTCTTTGGGTTAACTATGTTTCTATGAGTTATGTCGCTAACAGAGTCACATCAATTAGTACAATAATCTGCTAGTTAGTCATGTTAGTACTTTTTAAAAAATAATTCATTTTCTTTTCTTTTATAATTGCAGGTAAAGCCAATAGAAACCTGCAAATGGAGAACGTAACAGAACAGAAAAGGGTTTTATTTACCTAGGCTTTTGTTTCTCTTTAAATGAACACTTTCAGCTGAAGGACAAAATACACAGGTTAGCTAAAATATCCAGGTGGCAGGCATCAACATATAAAACAAGGAGAGTTAAGAGCACAGTTGCTAGTTACTAGTTTTAAAGATTCAAAGATAATAAACGGGATGTGTTTATGTTGTTCTTTTTTTTTTTTTAGTTCATAGCTAAGGATAAGACATTTACCTGGGAGGTAAAAGAAATGTAAAAATGTGTCTCACTTAGTAGTCAGATTATTTAGTATTTTTCTGTCCTACTGTGTAGTTCACACATCCTCAGAAAAACACGTTTTACATGAACTTGCCCAGGGTGGATCGGTAGTAACAGATGGACCTTTCACCACGTCTTTTCTCTATGATTTAACACAACTTAGTTTTTTTTTTATTCCGAATACCTTTCTGTATATCTTGGCTTAATTTCTTTCTCTACTATTCTCTGTATTCTGTGCGATGTTTGCTTTTAGGACTGCTGTCTGTCTGTCTCCTGTGGGAAGCGACATTTCTGGGCAGGGCCACCACGCCACACTACCTTCATCCTGTTCCAGTGTGTGTGTGTTGGGGTGCACACCCCCACATACTGTTTACATGCCCTTCAGACTCTGTCAATTTCCAAATCGTGTGTTTGCGTGTGCATCAAGTGTGTGCTTGTCCGCGTGTCTGTTCATGTGTGCATCTCTTAGTGTTGACAGCGCTGGCATCGAACCGTTGGAACCTTCTTTCTATGATAGTGTGGCTGAACCGTTTTCAGTGTATTATTTTCCTCTGTCTGTCTGTCTATCTCAGCAAGTGTTCTGTCAGATGTTAAACACTGAAAGCGATGCCCAGACCACTCTAATGTGAGACTGCTTTTCTGTTCTCTCCCAGTCTGTCTCGTCACGCTTTTCTAAAATAAAACACAGGGACCCAACCCCCCCCCCCCCCCCCGAAATGGCTCGGAGCTAAAAAGAAGAAGAAGAAGAAAAAGGAGGGGGAAAAAACTCTCTAAGGCTTCCTCTTTTTTTCCCCCACTACCACTACCACTTTATTCCCCATCCGCCTCCTACTCTTCTGCTTTTTCATCTTCTCGTCCTTAAAACACTCCTCTCTCTCTCTCTCACTCCACCTTCCCACCTTTCCGTTTCCACATCTCTCCATCCTTCTCTCCTTCCCACTTGGCATCTTCTCTCCTTTCCCTCCTCATTCACCCTTTTGATACTTCTCTCTCTCTCTCTGAATCATTAATGCCTGCCATGTCATGATCTGTGTGGATGTGAGGGGAGTTTAGAACGATTATTCCTTCTCACTGTATTCACTTGATCTCCCACTTGCCGCCGCCGTGCACAGGCAGCAGCACGCTCCCCACTCCCAGCACATTTCGGCGTCGGATGACTCTCTAAAAGCTTCGAATTAGCTCGAGATTTCACAAACATGTTGGCAGGTGGTGCCACTGTGCTGTTGCTCTCTTACTCTCGAATCTTAGTTGTTAGCGTCACCTCATTAGTGTTTTTCCCACGGAAAAAATAAAAATAAAAAAATGGTTCACTAAAATACCATATGGTGGAATTTTGGAGTTTCCTTTCGCATTTTTCGAGCCTTGCCTCAATTACCTCCTCGCCTCACAGTATGCAAAACGAAAAGGCATATGTTTTCAGAGTGAACCTTTGGAATCACAGAAGTCCTTCTTGAGTTTTATGTGCACTTCAGCAAAAAGTGTGAAGTATTTGCTGATACCGGCAGTGAGTTAGACTCACCAATCCCTTTTTTGTCCAACGTCTTCTACTTTATTTTCATCGCCCAGTAAACGGTAAAAAGTGACACAGTAACAGCTCTGGTTTTTTTTCCTACATTGTGACAGCAAAATAAACACTGTTTTTATCTTTATGTGCAATTAGATTAGAATATATGCAGCAAAAGTTTCAAAATAGAACGTTGGGTAACACTTTATTTGAAGGAATGTGCAAAAGAGTGATATGACATAAATATCACACAACACCTGTTATGAACATGAAGGAGTCTGCATTAATGTCTGACTGTTGCCATGACACTTTTAATGCAAAGTTATACTAAAACTTGCATTAAAAGTCCATTAAAATTGGCAACTCTGCATTAAAAGTGTCGTTATTTGCCGAATGACACTTCATGACAACAGCCAAACACATTCATAAAGACTCCTTTGTGTTCATGACAGGTGTTATGTCACGTTTATTATTATCATTAGTTCATGTCAGTCTTTTGCACACCCCTTCAAATAAAGTATTACCGAACGGTGTCGTTGAATGGTCCACATTTTACAATAAAAAATATGGCAAAAAGCAGTTTTTATTTACTCAATATATAATATTGAGCACAAATTCCGTACCACAAACTCTCAAGGTGGTATGACAATAAAAAATCCTTGAAACCTTGAATATCCTAATTATTATTATTATTTTCTTAGACATGGTTATATTTTTGTTTTAGTTTTCACAAAATTAAAGACGAAGCTTCACTGCTGGTACTGCTGCTTTGCGGCAAGAAGGTCCTGGGTTCAAGTCCCAGCTTGGGCTGCGTCTGCGTGGAGTTTGAATGTTCTCCCTGAGCATGTGTGGGTTCTCTCCGGGTACTCCGGCTTCCTCTGCTCGAAAACTCAAAAACATGACTGTTGGATTAATTGATCTCTCTCAGTTGCTTATTTGAAGCAACAAGATTATGCAAAACAACAACTTCAGCTCAATCTGCAGCAAACTGTAAGTAGACGAAGAACGATCCGAGACTGCTCAAAAACTTCTCACATGCTCCGTTAAACCTCTTATTCCTTAATAATGCGCAAAATCATACACCCCCAGTTTATTTCTCAACATGAATTACAAGTGAGTAACATTTCTTCACATTTCTTCTGCTTTTGATATAAGCCGAAAGCAGCTGGTGGGGGGAACATGGCAGAATAAAGCAATTTTACATCCAAATGCAGCAGCAAAAAAAAGCAGACTTTAAATATTTCTTTAATTATAAACAGCGCAGACATCATGCATTGATTTTACTTCACAATCTTATCTCCAGTCATTTTAATGCTGAGGAACACTTCAGTGGTATTTACAGAACAATTTACGTTAGCATTCTGCTTCTGAATGGCGAGATAGTTATAGAATAGTATGAAATAGTACAAATTATGCATTTAAATCAGTAAATATCCATACACGGCTGAACTGAGGAAGCAAGAGTATAGAACTCCGAGCGCAAAACTTTTGTTTCTCAACTCTTTACCTCCCCGGGTAGTCCAGGCCACAGTTGTTAGAAGCTGACATCTTGTTAATTTCATGCAACAATAATCTCAGAGTGACTATTCCTTCATTGTGGATTTTTTTTTTTTAATCAGCTGTTGCACACTTGAATATATATAGGCTGGACAGGAAATTACACCGCAAACAGCGAGGTTGAATTGCACAGCAGCATCCAGAGTAATAGCGAGGAGCTATTTGACATCAACTTAAATACTACATATTAAATTACTGACCATCTCCGAGGCCTTGACGACATTATCTCACGTATCTTCAAACTGATATTACATTTTCTTTGTTGCAACATATGCAGCTACATGGTGGGTGAACATAAGATCATCATTATCAACATGGAAATTAAAAATAACAGGCTGAGCAACGCCTGGTCTAACACTGTCCTCTACATTTTCTTCTTTGTCATTACTTTCTTTAGCTTTCTTTGGAAATTTAAAGGAAACCATGGCAACACAAAGCAGGGAAAACAGTGGTTCTACTGTTGCAGTGTCCGGCATAGAGTTTGTGTGTCAATCTAGCATTCGTAGAAGTTTTCCTGTGCCCACAGCTGTGTCTTGAAAACACACACACACAAAATTTGTAACGGGCAGATTTATCCATGAAAAATGCTTCTTTGATAAAAGTGAAAAATGTACTTAAAACATTTGGGTTTTGACATGAACAGACGTCGTACACCGTCGACTTCATCACGCAGGACATCGAGCGCACCAGTCGCTGCCTGGAGGAACTCTGAAGAAATGTCATTAAAGTCAAAGAACATTTTTACACAAGAGAAGAAATGAAATAAAAAAAAAGTTGTCTGAAAGCAGAAAAAGAGAGAAAAGGAAGTAAAATAACAGAAGATGACAATAAGAAACTCGCGTTGATCACCTTGTCCTCTGTTTTTTTTTCTTCTTTTTTACTAAAACTCACTATATTTGATCTGTCTGTGAATGCCTCTAAAAGCAAGTGTGTAGTTTCTGTTACAGCTTCAGATGTGTTTGTTTGAAGGTTGATCCCCCCCTCACTCCTCTTTAAGTTGTACGCAATGATTTCATAATCTTGTCAGTGTCTTTTGTTCGCATGTCAGTTGGATGTCAGCTTAATGTGTTACTTTTTTAAAAGGGCCTGGGGGGAAAACAGCTTTAGCGCTAATAGCTACATTTTAAGGTGCCATGCATGAGGCGGGTGTGTGTGTCCATACGTGTGCGTGCGCTTGGGGGTGTGTGGGTGTGTGTGTGTGTGTGTGTGTGTGTGTTCCGACTGGATGAATGCTCGCCTGCCTGACTTCCTGTCTCTCTTCTCAATTAAGCTGCACATTTCTTTCCCGGCTCGAGTCTGGAGAACCTTTTTGTTGTCAAACTTTCTATAATCCCTCACATGTTTTCTCCTGCGTGACTCACGAGTGAAGCTAAAACCTTACTTTTTTTTTTCTGGTTTGTTGATCCTTCATCTTCATCTTTTTAGAAAGTTTACCCATACATCAGAAAAGCACGCACCACAAGTGGTTAGTGTGTTTTTTGCTCTTGTTGCATCCCAAAGCTCTATCTCTTTCTCTTTTAAAAAAAAAAAAAATCAGTTTATCTCCAAAGAAAAAAAAAAGATTTTTGGTGACGTCTGATTATAAAGACAAATGAGGAGGTTTTGCATCATGAACCGCTGGACTGGATATTATATTTTGCAATCGATATATGTGGCTAGTATTATGTTAAAATGAGGAAACTTGATGGAATTACAAGACTTTAATGTAGTGAAGCGTATACCTGTATTTTCTTGGTCTGCTTTCAAATTCAAACCACACATAAAAGGTCGACCCTCAAGCTGAACTATATACGACATCAATTTGCGTAATTCTAGAGCAAAATAAACTGAGTCTAATATTGTAATCTCTTGTTGTTAAGCTAACATACACATAATTCTGACTCTTTCAAACAAAATAGTTTCCTCTCAGACTGGATTAGCTATTTTAGTGTTAGCGCACTTGGCTGTTAGCGTGCTTGGCTGTTAGCCTGCGGTGATTTTCATTAAATCAGAATAAGCATTCTGATGAGACTTGCTTGTCTCATTTTGTTTTTCTTTGATAAAAATGACCTTTTATGTTTCATCAATCCTGCGTTTCTATATTCAGATTTTTTTTATTGGACTAATGTAACATTCCATTAGCTGCAAGTGAAGAAGATACCAAGGTTTTGTAACATCAACTTCTGTAGTCAATTTGCATTTTGTGTTTCACTTGCTAAATGAACTTTTCAATAATACTCTGCTATGTTGGATGTGACTGTACTGACTTTTCAACATAAACAATGATTACTCTACTGCCTATGCTAATAGGCATATATGGTAATTACTCATATAAAGTTGCAAAAGAAAATTAACATGTCAACTAATAACCTTGCCGCTATTTTTGAAGCTGAACATAATCCTCAGCTCCCCGCATAAACAAGCAGATATAAGATAATGGAGGGATATGTTTTCTTTGGACATGCATTTTTAGTTGGATGAGTTTTTTCTTGTAATATTCCACAGCAGCTATGTTCCAGTAAACTGAAAAATATACAGGTGGCTGATCATGCAGGGTTATGGATTATCTGAATTTATAATACATACCAATACACTAACACAGAGAAATCAGATAAGATGCGTCAGATGTGAGAGTGTAGATGACAGACTTAAATAGGGAGACATGACTTGTGATGTCGCTTTCTTCGTTCAGTTGAACTGTGAATGTTGAATCCTTGAGTATTTTGGCTGCTGCTTTTGCAACACTGGCTCTAGAAGTAGCTTTGCTCGCTAATTCAAAGGCTGTGGGGCGATGTGTTCTTCACAATTTGTGCAATGATTTGCGAGCAGTGCTACGTCTTTGATCATGACTTTAACATACACTTGAGAAAACAATCTTTTTAAAAAATCAAATTGCCTTTTTTTTTAAATAGTGGCATTACCGTGAGATTGACATTATTTTTGATTTAATGTTAACCCTTAGTGAACATTTTTAAATGAACAATTTGTCTTTAAATATTTTATATAGAGGAAATCATCTCTAGGACTTCATGACTTAGACTAGAATTTAAACTCGTAGCATTTAGTGCTGACCTCGTAAAAGTGAAACCTAAAAATGAATAACATTTGCACCATCTCAAGCAATGAACAGGATGTAATATTAAGCCTCTAAAACAGTGATGCTGTGCTTTTTTCCTTGTTTTAGGAATTTCTGCTCTAAACGTAACTTTTATTTGTACTAACAAATTCAACAATTGCTCTGATTCCTATTAATTAGCTAATTTTGCTCACTTGTCTTTTTTCTAGAAAGACTAATATACACTTCCTGGCCAAAAAAAAACTCGCCACCTGGATTTAACTAAGCAAATAGGTACAAGCCTCCTATTGGATAAGTACTGCATAGGCGATTATCTTTCAGCTGGCAACAAGTTATTTAACCCCAGCTGATGCAATGAGTAACTCCTCATTTCTTAAACAACCATGGCAAAAGACACATCCTGTGGTCGTGGAAAAGACGTTAGTCTGTTTAAGAAGGGTCAAATCATTGGCATGCATCAAGCAGAGAAAACATCTAAGGAGATTGCAGAAACTACTAGAATTGGGTTAAGAACTGTCCAACGCATCATTAAAAACTGGAAGGATGGTGGGGAACCATCGTCTTCCAGGAAGAAATGTGGTCGGAAAAAAATCCTGAATGATCGTGATGGGTGATTACTTAAACGTTTGGTCAAATCAAATCGAAGAAAAACAACAGCAGAACTCAGGAGTATGTTTAATTGTGAACGCAAAAGCATTTCCGCACGCACAATGCGAAGGGAACTCAAGGGGTTGGGATTGAACAGCTGTGTAGCCGTAAGAAAACCTCTAATCAGTACGGCTAACCAGAAAAAAAGGCTTCAGTTTGCTAGGGAGCATAAAGATTGGACTCTGGAGGAATGGAAGAGGGTCATGTGGTCTGATGAGTCCAGATTTACCCTGTTCCAGAGTGATGGGCGCATCAGGGTAAGAAGAGAGGCAGGTGAAGTGATGCACCCATCATGCCTAGTGCCTACTGTACAAGGCTGTGGGGGCAGTGCTATGATCTGGGGTTGCTGCAGTTGGTCAGGTCTAGGTTCAGCAACATTGTGTGCCCAAAGAATGAGGTCAGCTGACTACCTGAATATACTGAATGAACAGGTTATTCCATCAATGGATTTTGTCTTCCCAAATGGAACGGGCATATTCCAAGATGACAATGCCAGGATTCATCGGGCTCACATAGTGAAAGAGAGGTTCAGGGAGCATGAGACATCTTTTTCACACATGGATTGGCCACCACAGAGTCCAGACCTTAACCCCATTGAGAATCTTTGGGATGTGCTGGAGAAGGCTTTGCGCAGTGGTCAGACTCTCCCATCATCAATACAAGATCTTGGTGAAAGATTAATGAAACATTGGATGGAAATAAATCTTGTGACACTGCAGAAGCTTATTGAAACAATGCCACAGCGAATGCGGACTGTAATCAAAGCTAAAGGCGGTCCAACAAAATATTAGAGAGTGTGACCATTTTTTGGTGGCGACTTTTTTTTGGCCAGGCAGTGTACGTTTTCAGTTTCATTACCAACATACATCCGCTTTCACAGCTCATGCCTTTTCTTCTGCTTGATATTTTCACAATTTTATGTTGCATTAAAGCGTTCTCATCATCTGTTTGTTGTCTGTCTGTAACATTTCTACCCAGTTTACTCCCAGAGCGGTGTTTACTCACTTCACCACTACTGCAGAAAATGTCCAGATGGAAATATTGGAATATTTAAGTTTTAAAGTCACATATGAAATGTTAAAAATTAACAATGTGACTGGGAAAGACTGCTCAAGCCTGTGAATATCAGAAATTAAAACTGTGCGACATATTTGAGGTGTGAATTTTAAATAGCACACAGCAGCGTACTGAAAAATATACACGTATCTATTGGTCATGCATTCAATGGATATGGATTTTTCCTTTTTCTGGGGACAAATGTTCCCAGCTGATCTCAATGACAAAGAATTATTAGTCAAATTATTCAGAATGTAGGTTGAGGTTTCAGCATGCTGAAATTAGTTGTTCATTAGCACAGACAGAGCCCCTGCATGAATGCCTGTGGTGTAGAACTGGTTTTTGTTTTGTTTTTGTTCTTTCAATGTCATTTTAAAGTAAGACAGATGAGCAATAGAATGATAGCAATATTAAGATATTTGGAATGCTGTATTTTTTTTTTTTTGGCAAATCTCTGAAATGTTAAAGCTAAACAAACAAACCTTTTCCTTTTTCCTGGAACAAAAAGTTTGAAATGTAATGCATATTCGTTTTAGGTTCAGTTAAAACTTTATTCAAATAACAAGGTGCAGAAAATAAGTTTATGTATGCACTTGTATGCTGAAGCCTATACCTACTTTCTGAATAATTTGTCACGATTAATATTCTCAAGTTCCGTTTAGGAGACACCAGCCAGCAGCCTGACCTTCAGTATGACTTGCTTAGGGATAAACGACTTGTAGTGACGTATGTAATTTTGTTCACTACTTAGTATTACTTACTCACAACTTACATTTTCATATTCTATCAGAATTTATTTATATTTTCATTATTAGGTAAGCTGACTCCCAAGTGTTTCTCTCTTGCCAGTGCACTGAATAAAACAGGAACACATGGAAGACTCATCAAACTAACCCACATTTTTAAAAAAGTCTCGCTCCTTTAATGTACCCATAGCACACACTTACCCACAACCCAGAGCTAAACTCACCCGCACACGCACACACACATTGCTCCAGTTGATTAAACCTGTCACATCAGACCTGTCAGACAAAGAAAGAGGGAGGGGGAGGGAAAAGGTGGAACGTAATCAAAGAAGGAAAGAGAGGAAAATATGACAAACTGTCCTTCACATGTATTTGTGATTAAAGAGATCAGAGAGGCAAAGAAGGGTGGCGCAGACACACGCTCCATCACAGCTCTGTGTGATGCTTAGGCAATGTAAGTATACAGCAACCCTTTGAGTATGAACTTATAAATAATAAAGTGGTGAAAAGGAAAGAAGCAGTAAATAGTTGTGACAAGCAAATGCATCATTTGAATTGCAATCAGCTCCATCTATCACACCTCAGCTGTTTATTTCAAATACACAAAAAATAAATAGAGCTGTGCAGCTTCTTTTTTTTTTCTTTTCTCTCTCTTTTTTTTAAGGGAAACAAAAACAGAAATGTATTTATACAAAACAAATTTTACTGTGCTGGCAACATTAAGAAAAAAAAAGAACTGTCCTTTTCTGCTTTATTCTCTTTTTTTTAACCCAAATATTAAATATGTTACTAAATCTGACTTGGCTAGAAAAATTTGCAAAACTTCAGCAATTCAAATGTGCATTTAGTTTTATGTGGTCATATTTCGACTAACTATCAAACTAACTAAAAATATGGAGAAAAGTGTACAGCGGACTGACAGTTTTCTGAGTGACGAATTCTCTTTTCTTTTTGCATGTGGCATTTACGGCCAAAGTTGTGGATCTTTTCCATTTTGTTGTCTGTCTTCTTCAAATGTTGTGGTAGCCATGGTAAGTAGCCATGTGTTACTTTCAAACATGCAACTTATTGGCAGAAACCAATAACCAAAGGTGTGTGAATGGCCAAACAAAGCCGGTGTGTCTCCCGAGTCGACAAAATGGCGCTGTCTTACACTGTGAACAAACTGAACTGAATTCAATCTCAAAAGTTTACCATTTCAAAACCTCAGATACTGCTATCTAAGCAACTTCAACTAGTATATATTTTCTCAGAAATGTCTTTTTTTAAATATAGTTCTTTTTTTTTTTTTGCATTTCTGCTCTAGTGACTTGCTTCTGGTTTTGCCATGGCGAGTCACATTCCTGTGCATGTTTCCTGACTTTTTCTAAGTGTTAACTTCCCACTTCCAATTAATCTTCTGGATGCATCTTAAGTAATGAATTGTAGTTTGGGGCTTGCCATGCATTTTTTTGACTTAGGAAATTCTGTAATGGCCTCTCCCAGAACCAACCAGGGTTTCCAACAGTGCCTGGCACACGGCATGGTTGGGCAGCAGCTCAGCCTTTATGGCCTAAGCACAATGCCATTAATGCTGTAACACAGTGCTAATGTGCTTCCATGCTTATGTTCCTGCACAGATACACACACACACACGCGCGCGCATACAACACTTTTACCAACTCAAGCTGTGTTTCTCTGGAAACTAATGGGTTGTGTTCCTAGAAAGACACAACTACTTAAGAACTGGTTAGGGGCTGAACACAGATGGTTGGGGTGCGTGTGTGTGTGTGTGTGTGTGTGTGTGTATGAGACTGTTCATTTATGTGGACTTCTATATTGGTGCTTGAAACTGATAGGAAGACAAACATATTTGAATTCTGCTGTTTGTTACTCTTGTGTTTCTGTGCAGATACTTCCAGATGAGAGGATCAGTCTTTTGATAACCATCCAGCTGAAGGTTGTCCTTTAGTCTCTGTTCAGATTCAGAGGGTTCAGAAAAGTCTCTGTGTTTAACTAGTTATAAAATGATTGGTAACCGAGTTATTAATTAATTTTAAAAAATATGATAAAATGGAGTTACTGTGTGCGGTTTAGTGATACAAATCACATTTCTCTTTTTTGACTGATGTCCTGAAGAAGCATATTGCAAACAGGAATGTTTTTCAAGAGCATTATTTGTGTGTGTGAGACTACGATAAATAGTTATTTATTCTCACTTTTATTGTTATCGCCATATCACCAGAAAATATTGCGATTAAACTTTAAGTCCATATTCCCCACCCCAATTATACCGTCCATTCTGTTCCCTTTGTGAGCATATTGATAGTTGAAGCATTTTCTAAATGCATTTCAGCTCTTTAACAGCAAAATGTGAAAAAATAAATGTGCTCTTGGAACAAGTGCAGTCAAAATAGGCTGTAATATGTGAATATATAGTCACATATACACCCAAAAGGTGTCATATTTAGGCTAAAATATGTAACCATATTCCAGCCGGTTCGCCACAAATCGGCTCCATGAGCTTCGAATGTTTAATTGGGAGTAGAAACTGGGACCAGCTGTAAAGCTGCTAACCTCTCTCTGCATCGATGGCTGCTAAGCTCTCGTCATAACCGGCTGCTAAAAGAGCAGAGACAGGCTGATAGCAGTGAGGCGTGAAGAAAATCTGCCCGGACATGGAGCAGGAGCAGCAGCCTTTGTTATCACTGCTGCCTCTACAGAGCGTATGACTCTGGATTAGCCCATCTCCAGGTAATGTAAAGTGTCTTACATGCCTGTAGGCGAGTAATTCGGCAGCGCGGACCTAGTTTGCAACCCATCTGTTGCAGTCTGCAAAAGAAAACTGGTGCAGATAAAACACAAAAACAGTTATTTAGCAACTCAAGATTTTAAATTTTATTTTATTGATGTTTCTTTGCATCAGTTCTCTGCTGATTGCTTCATATTTGAATTTATGTTAAAACCCCAACACTTATGCTACAAGTAAGGTCCGTGTGTTCAGTTTGCATTTCTTTCCTTGTTCACAGCATTTCTTGGGGTTATCCAGCGTCTTCCCGTTGACTGCAGACATGCAAGTCAAGTGAATTAGAGGGAATGAATTGCCCATAGGTGTGAGTTGGAGTGTGAAGGATTTTCTGCTCCTGCGAGTTCAACGCGACAGACGACAGGAAACCTGTCCTGGGAGTGTTTGTGTCTTTCATCCAGTGCATGCTTGGGTGAACTCCAAAATCCTCGTGACCTTGACCAAGAGCTACCGGGGAAAAAAGGGGGGATTCATCTGATGGCGCATATTTGCTTCTGCTTTTCGTTTCCTAACACATTTTGGTGGACACTTTTAGTTACCTTAATCTAATATTCATGGAAATAAAACCCAGACTAACTCCCTGGCTTCCCAAGGGCAGTTTTTACCAGGTAATAAAGACACAAAACAGCTGCTGTTCTACTAAATTAAAAAATAAAGACCAACTGTCACACGCATAAGAGGAAATAGCCAGATCTTGATATTTGTGTCTGTCTGGAGGATAAGACCTCAAGCAGTAATACTTCCCAGCTCTAAATGTATGGCCCTTTTAGAGACATAATTACCGCGACTCCCACACTTACTATGATGGCCAGAAGAAAAATGTGACAGACATAAAAGAAAAAGCTGAGTTTCATACTTAAGTTGTCAAATGCTGCCACACGGTTACAATCACCTGTCAACACAAATGAACACACAAGCCTTTCTGGCTGACATTAAAGCTGCACTATACCATTTACAAAAAAATAGTTCCTTTTTACACATTTTCTTAAAACTGTCACCATGTTGTGACAGTATAATACGAGACAGATAATCTGTGAAGAGACTGAGCTCCTCCACCTTCTTCCTGTGTTGTTGTTGCCGTCCGAAGAAATGCACCACTGCTATCAAAAGCAACCAATCAGAGCCAGGAGGAGTGTCTTAGCGCTGTCAATCAACTTGTGTATGCGCTGCTGAATATATTAATGGCGGAGAAACAACTTACCATTCCAGGAAAACTGGGTAGCTTTGCTATAGCCTGAGCATTCATGGCAGTGCCTCTTGTGGAGAAAAAGCATGATTGACAGCGCTAAGACCCTCCTCTGGGCTCTGATTGGTTGTTTTTGTATTTGTTCAGATGAGAGCAGGTCCAGGCAGAGGAGCTCGATTTATTTATTTATTTTCTGATTATCTGCCTCATACCCTGCTGTCAGTGATAGTTTTAAGAAATATGTTAAAAAAAAATATTTTTTTTTATAAAGTCACAGAGATCAAAAATATGAAATGTTTCATTCAGCAGCCTTACGTTGACATCAGCCTAAAGTCACAATAAAATAGTCTTGATTTTAACTTGTGCTCTGGGAACTTCAGACTTGTTTTGAACTCCAGGTAAACTGGGTGTGAAAGTCAACCAGTAAGTAAGCCACAAACCATTACAGTTATAGTGATGCTTGCTTAATGCGTGTGCATCTGATTAACTAGTTCACAAACCATGAGCTAACAGTGGTTCAAAACAATCTGTTCATGTTAGTAGGATCATAATAACGACACAAACGGACAGATTCAAAATCAACTGTGTATTGAAAAGCATCAGATTATTTAATGTGACTGGCAACAGAAACAACAGAGTCAGTGTTGGGATCAGAGAGTGGGATCAACAGAGTCAGAGTCAGGATGGGACGTTTTGAGCACATTTTTGTAACTTCCCAAGCAATGGATGCTTCCCAAGGAGAAAAACGCCTAAAACTCCATGAGGTCAAACTGTGTAATTAAGCATTCATATTCATTTTTTGCTTATGAGAAATGTACTTCCTAGGATATCTTTTGCATTCAAGTATAAAACAGATGATTTCCATGCATTACCTCCTGGAATGCAAGGTTATAGACAGACTTTATGGCATGAGAAAAGTCATTTCACTCATACATAGACTTTATGTTGGACTTGGACATGGGACAAAGACTTGATTTTGAGAATAACAACCAGATTCTGTAAATTACACACCAACCAAATAGTTCAAAAATAATAATTATAATTATAATTATAATAAGAATAAAGCATGCAGCAAAATGCTTCGTAGCTTCTAGTCTCTAGTTCCAAAATCTTAGTGCACTTGAAATGAAGCTAACTTACAAGTTACTTTTAATGATGATACAGGAGCTTGTTTTAAGCCAGGGGTCTCAAACTCCAGGCCTCGAGGGCCGCAGACCTACAGTTTTTAGATGTGCCACAGGTACAAACCACTGGAATGAAATGGCTTAATTGCCTCCTCCTTGTGTAGATCAGTTTTCCCAGCTTTGCTAATGACCTAATTATTCTATTCAGGTGTGGTGCAGCAGAGGCTCATCTAAAGGTTGCAGGACTGTGGCCCTCGAGGACTGGAGTTTGAGACCCCTGTTTTAAGCCCATAATTCCTTAATATTGATGAAAAAGTACTGCTTATAAGTGAAATAATCTACTAGTGCAACAAGCCCTTTTAACTTGTAACATATGGGGAATTACTAACTTAAAACACGTTTTAGAACAATCAACAAAAGTGAGAATTGCTATTGCTTTCATTAATCAGTTAGGGATTTGTTTTGGTTTTAAGTTGTTTAAGAAATCCACATGGTGAAAACATTTGTCATACAATGTAACTTAACTTTCAAAAATGTCACTGTAAGGTTTTTTTAATTTTTTTTATCCGCTGCTTAAAAATAAAGCGTGTCCGTGAGATTAAATTCCCGACTGTTCCTGTTATCTTTCGACACAAAATGTGGCAGGGACTGATAATTAACTTCCTCCCCGTCCTCCTTATTAAATTAACAGTGGATGGTGTTTTGAAAAAAAATGTAGTCGCATCAGAATTCACGGAGGGAGGTATGGGATGGTAAAGGAAGAACATCTGGCAAGAGAAGACACCTACTGAGACCCGGAAAGGTTTATAGGGCTACAATGAGTAACACACACAGATACATGCCCACACACAACCATGTGCACGCCAACGTACACATGCATTATCAAACTTTAATCAAAAGAACAAGAATTCAATGGACACAGTTCGTGCAAGCATCAGCCTAATGGTACGAGAAAAAAAAAACCTGCAACAACATAAACCTCATTATACATCCGTAAAATAAGATACGACTGCAAATTTGCATGTCTATTGATGTTTGTGACAAGGTGAAGAAGCTCATATTGCGGTGATAACAAAGATGAGACATTGTTCACCGTAGCATCATTTTCCACAGAGAAATCCGTGCATACACTTTTTGCATTTAAATGTGAAACTGCAGAGTAGGACGAAAGGAATAGTCGGTAGATTATTGCCATCAAAAAGCAATTTGTAAAATGGCTTAATCACCAAATAATGAAAAAAAACAAATAATGAAAAAAGTAATGGCAGCTCTAACTAGCACGTAACGTCCATTTAAAGTTCTTTGTGTTCCTAGCTTTGTTTTAAACCATCGAGAATGTTCTCCTGCTAAGCATTCCCTCCCTCGTGGAGACAGGAACGAGCTTGTTATTTGAATTTGTCAGTTGTTGTTTCAGACGCACCGAACTGCCATCTCTTCCCTGGACTTTGTCATTAGTGTTGTGCTGTAGTGCTCAGCTTTCAGCGAATTCTTCACATTTGAAGAGCTCTTGATAGCCCATAGACAGTTACTGTCACCAAGGCCCAATTTGGATGTCACTGTGATATTGTGCTTGTCATTTTGGCTCCTGACTTTAAAATAATCCTCACAAATCCCTGAACTAAAAGTTATCCTCTTGTTAGTCAGGCTACACTTACAAACCAATGTACCTGCAGTATCCTGTCCCAAACACAACACATTTGTGTTAGATAGATAGATAGATAGATAGATAGATAGATAGATAGATAGATAGATAGATAGATAGATAGATAGATAGATAGATAGTGTGGAGGTTCCTCCCTTGTTTCCCCAGTGTTAGTATTTATTTTAATGTTTTCATACAATACATTTATAATTTCACTCTTTTTGTGTTTATTGCATTAGGTTGTTTACTATTATGGGTGCACACATTTAGTAAACTCCTTTTGTTTATTTGAATTATTAACTACTTTGTTTTGCTGAGTTTGAAGGACTGGCTGAGTGAGAGGACTGGTTGAAAGGCAAACCAGGAAGTGGGACAAACCATCAGGCTGCTGGAAACAGGGGACTTGATGTTAAAGAACCTGCCTCTCTCTCTATTAATAGCATAAGTCCTTAAACAATTTTGGTGTTAGGTTGTTTTGTTTTTATAGTTGTTTTGTAGTCAAAATGTGTTGGTTTGAATTACTTATTTATGTTTATGCATTGTCTGTCTTTGTCTCATTTCCCACCCCTCCACGTTTGTGTAGGCTAGCCTTTGTGTATAAATTCCCCTGTGTGTTCATTGTGTGAGGTCAGTTTTTTGGTTTGTTATCCTGAGTTAGGTATGCCTTAGTTGATTTCTTTTGGGCTCATTTTGTTATATTTTTGAGATTTGCTGTTGAAAGGCTTTTGTTAAGAATTTTTGAAAAATAAATAGAAAATATTTTTTCATATATGCCTTTGTCCTTGTGCCTTACTGGTCGGACCGTAACATATACATAGATAGATAGATAGATAGATAGATAGATAGATAGATAGACTCATTTTAACAGAAGCAAAAAAAAAAGAGGCAAGACAAGTTGTACTCTCTGTCACTCTACGTCTTTCGTCTGATTGGTACTGTCAGATATGAGGCCATATAAAAATAATGCTTCCAAATCGTCATCTCACGCATTTCTATGCATGAGATGATGCTGTACCATACACAATTTGAACACACCCTGCCATGGATTTTATCAGACATGTCAAAAACTTCCCAGCTCTCTCACACATCATGGATATTAGACTTGTCCACCACTGTTACAGCATCAGTGCAACTTCAAGTCAGACTTTATGTCACAATTATGACCCAATAATAACAACGTCTAATCTCACACTGCGCTGTACAGACACCAGTGGATGTGAGATGGTTAAGCGGTGAAAGGATTGCCACATTGTGACATAATCCTGCTGCAGTACAAACTGTGCTATTGGGTAATTCAACAGTTTAAAGCAAACAGCACAACAATAAATTTAAAGTAAGCGGTGGTGTTAACTGTCAGGATCTGGGGTTGTTTGAGTTTGGTTTTGGATTTTTGTCATTTTTGGTGCTCCTTAGTTTTTCTTAGTTATTATTCAGTTCAATGTTCTTTCCCACTTCTGTTCATCCTCAGTGATTCCAGTTATGTTTTATCTTGTTTCTAGTTATTTTGTTCTCTAGTTTATCATGTTGCTCCAGTGTAAGTATTCCTAATGTTAGTATTTTTTCCTGTTCCCCTGTGCCACTTTCTCCTGCTCTACTACTCACACCTGTAATCAATTAGCTCATCAGCCCAGGTCCATTGTTCCCACTATCAACCTCCCAGTATTTAGGCTTTTCATTCTCACTTATAACTTGCCGATTTGTCTTGTTACTTACATCTTATCTCGTCACTCCCCCCGGTTCTCTGTGAACCCTTTGTGTCTCTAATTTGGCTATGTTTCGATTTTTGGTTTCCCCAGACTTTTTGTAAGTTTGATTCTTTTATTTTTTTTCATTAAAACCCTCAAAAGAACTGTTTAGTCTCTCGCCTGCTGCAGTTGGATCCATTGAATGCACACAACATGTCATTAACACCCTTATTAGAATTATGCTCTCGAGGAAGAGAGTGTAATATGAGGAAACTGGGAACGCTGTGGAAGTGCTCATGGCTTAGGAGAGAGAGAGAGAGAGATAAAAGTTTCAATATATTTTCCCCAAAAATTTCTAACACAGCTTTTTATTTGTTGTAGGTCATGTTTGGTCATTTGAGTGTAATTTAGGAGTTCATAAGCCTGCCAAACTGAACGATCACACTACTAGAGACCTTATATTTCTTTCATAGCTAGAGATTTTTTCTAAGACCACCAATAACCACATAGTGCGTGAACCAGTGGCACAACCTGCCACTTTACTTTCACACTGCTGAGTTCATAGTCTTTTAAATCCCTTGTTGAGACGCTATCCATCCATGACAGGTCTGCTGCCCATCATAAGCTATACAGACACAAAGGAGACACAGGAAAAACTCCAAAACACGTGGAACCTTCAAATGTAAAGGGAATAATCTATTTGGCTTTTACTATGACTCTACATATATAACATAATTACACAGAGAGTGGTGGGCACATCAATCACTTAGGATCTAATGCATCTCACACATCATTGTGCTCGGTCATTATTTGCTCCAAGGATATATCAGCAAGTGACATGCAGAAACTTAATTGATCAAACTATTTTTCTTTCGCCCGCAGCTGTGAAAATCTCCCAGGCCAGCCTTTAGTAGGCAGAGAGGCTGTAATGAAAAGCCAGAGGGAGGCCCCAAAAAGTCCAGACCAAGCTCTTGTCATTTTCGACTGCACAGGTCTGAACTAATAACTTGCTCTGTTCCCCCTGAAGATTTTCTTTGCTACTTTTGCCTTTGACTTG
This sequence comes from Xiphophorus maculatus, assembly GCF_002775205.1. NCBI lineage: Eukaryota > Metazoa > Chordata > Actinopteri > Cyprinodontiformes > Poeciliidae > Xiphophorus > Xiphophorus maculatus. Next base: position 24,568,546 of record NC_036447.1, on the reverse strand, counting down.
ATTTTTTGTTTGTTTCTTTTAAAACCGTAAAACACTGACTGCTGTTGAGATTCTTAACAGATTTCACCGAGACTGAAGAGAACGGTGCGATTTTATTTACAGGGTTGCCATGGAATCTATTTAGTAGTTGCCGGTCATTCAGACACATTAAAATTCAGTACAATAGCTTCTGAGAACCTAACTGTGAATATTTCCTCTTTTTAGTGTTTTGGCACTGTGGTTGGGATGATAAGAATTATGGCAAACATAATGATGAAGCGTTATTTTTCTCTAAATGAACCAAATAATAATAAAACAAGCAAACAAAAGCTGAAGAGCCTGAAAGCTACTTATACAGAACAAAATCTGAAACTCTGAACTCGGTCTAACAAGCAGTCTCAAATACCTGCCACAGTTTGGGCTTACTGAAATGTATGGTATGTAACTAGATGGAGCAGTTTGTACAAAAACAAAGAATATAGGGCCTCGATTACTCTACTCAGGATAATTATACATTGGTGTGTTTATTCAGACATTAAGGCAAAATACCTGAAAAGTTAAATACCATGTTGGGCAATTCAGCTCTTTTGAAAATGTCACAGAAATACCAAAGACAACTTCACTAAGCTCTTTGTGAACTCAACTACATTTACCATTTCTTCTAAGAAATTACATTCGTCAAGACACTGCTGAAGTTTAATCGCAACATTGTCGAGACAAATTGTGTAAGATACAGTCAAACAAAAACAAAAAACCACTGGCACCGCTATTGTGTTGCGTTGTGGCGCACGCTCAATACATAAACCAAAGTAGACAAGCATAAAATAGGATGCCACGTCATTGTTCCCTAAAAGTCTCAATTTGTTAAGTGCACACACAAGAAAGCAAAATCATCACAAAACGCTCATTAAGAAAACGATGATACAGTAAAGTAACTTTTCCAAGAGTTGTGGATTTCAGTGATTTTGTACATGTTCTTACATTTCTATCGATTGGGTTTTAGAGTTGTGAGAATTTGTTGTTTTTGGAGATTCCATGTCCACTTCATGGGGTCATGAAGTTGTCAGATCTCGATCTGTCAGTAATCATGTCTGAGTGTGGCTGATGAATCCGAACCAACAAAATTAATGTCAATGATGACAGGTTATTCACCAAAGTGTGTAATTATATTTGACATAAGCTGCAAGGTTAGATAGATTTAATCAACAAATAAAATTAGGATTTGAAAACAGCTTTCTGTATGTACATTATTCATCTTTGTCTGATATTGCAGTTTGTTTAATCTTGTTTATGGTACAAACAAAAAAAACCCTAACAGGACCTCGGGGGGAATCTGAACTTTAATATCTTGTCTGTCTGTTACAAGGGTATCTGCGGAATTAAAATCAATCAAAAAATTAATATAAGTACACTGTATTAAGTATATTGTCAATGTTAATATTAAAACCGGTATTGCCTGCACATGTATTGAATTTCTTTTAAAATATGATTGGAAATTGGCAAACAGAATTATTTATACCCTTCTGAAAAAATTCTGGACAAGTCTTTGCCTTTACATCAAACAAAATGCTTAATATATGATAAGCTGTTGGCATCTTCACATCAATTTTTGTTATTCTAATTTGTCCCTTTTTTTTTTTTTACAGATTTGTTGCTTTTGTAAAACATTGACCCTTTGTTTAAAATGTAAAAAATAATAATTTTAATTATCCCTAAAAATCTTACTAATACTGCATTTCTCTCATGAACTTAATGCCATGTATCCTCTCATCTGGTTAGATACACTGTATGCAATATTGTGTGCTTTTTTCTTGCAACATGGTTTTCACTTGATACAGTGAGTCAGTACCTGTCTGACTTGTTTATCTATGTCTCTGTTTTACCTGTCTAGTCCTATCTTTCATTTCTCGTGCTCTGAGCTTCATTTTCAGCACATGTCCGGGAAAAAAAGAGATGCACCTGCACATCGTGACAATATTCTGGTGACAGAAACTGAACAATCACAACCCGCTAACAATGCCCTGTAGTAAGCCCTCGGAGATGCTCTAACATCTTCTTTTGGTTCAAAATGCGCCTGTGTTTTCAGTTCACACAACAAACTCGGGCTTTAGTACCATTCATCCTTCGCCATCCATCCCGCTGGTCTACTTTTGGACCCTTGTCAGATTAGTTTCACTCTGTTTGTCCAATTTCATTTCAGGTGAACAGTGATTTCACTGCCCTCAGCTCACAGCGAGTGACACAAAAGTGAGAAACTGTCCACTCTGTGACCATCTGAGAAATTTTTAGGAAACGATCATTTTCTTGTGACCTGCAGCATATGACGGGAGTAGAGAGCTGTCAAAATTAGATTTTTTTTTTTTCTTTAATGCAGCAGGGAGATGAGTTTGGCTGTAAAAGGTTTTCATAATTTTTTAATTAATAACCAAGGTTGTTCCTGATATGATAGGTCTGTCTTCTTTTTTCTTTCTTGCAGAAAGGTGTCATTGTCTTTAATGACATTTAATTAGTTTCAGCTCCAGTTTAACAATGCAGCACTACTCTGAAACAATTGTCATCTAAATGGAACTTTACAGGACAAACAGGTCCAATTCTTCTCAAACTATATTGAATCCAATTTGCTAATAAATTTAAATTAATGCTAATTTAATCAAACAGTTAGATTTAAGTTGAACTATTTACAAGGCTAGGGCTGGGCAATAAATCGATTTGATCAATTAGATTTTCTGTTTTTGGAGATTTCATTTTTGGAAAGTTTGATTTTGTTTTTCTTTCACCAATGTATTCTTAGGTTTCCATATTTCAGAATGATGTTAGCCCAACCAAGAACTGCCATCTTGTTTGACAAGCGTGTTTTACAGCTTGTATTTATTCTGGATCTACTCAAAGAAAGAAAGATTGAAATAAGACATTTTTTTAATAATTTTTTTTGTCATTACTAATGTTTTTAAGGAAAGAAATGAGGGGCCAGGGGATGAAAGTGATCGAAAATCGAATTTGGTATATATAAAAAAAAAATCTGAGATTTTATTTTTAAGCCCTGTGCAGCATGATTCAATCCTGCTTAAAATACAACACAGTAAATGCAGGTTGTTAGAAGCTTGTTAAACCTGACCTTTTATGGTAACCAAGTCTAAATTTCCTCAGTCTTTAAGCTGCTAGTTACTTTCTGAGCCAACAGACTCAGAACATCAGGTCCATTTGATAGACATCCCATACCTGGTCAAGTTGATACCAGGCCTCCTGGTACCAGTCCCACACCTTTCTCTGGATCACAGCATATCATCTGTGTTTTGAATGTTTGCTTCTTGTCATGCGGTGTGGTGAGGGTTGGTGAGGCAGACGCTGTAGACCCAGGTAAGATGAATGAGATGATGAATTTAATTGTAAATAAGTCCAGTAACAAGCAGCAGGCACAAGGAAACACAGAACGACGAAGAAGCTAACATTGACGCTACATAGACGAGGACCCGACGAGGAACAAGGAACACAGGTGGAGTTAAATACACGGGAGGGTAATCACAGAGACGAGACACACCTGGGAACAATCAAGGGGAGGACAGGACAACGAAGAGACTTAAGGACACAAAAAACTCTAAATGAACACAGAAAACACAGATCCTGACAGTACCCCCCCCTCAAGGGCGGCTACCAGACGCCCAAAAAAAAAAAAAAAAAAAACCACAACAAGGGTGGGCGGAGGGGCGCCGGATGGGGGGCCAGAGTCCAGAAAAAACAAAAACACAACAAGGGTGGGCGGAGGGGCGCTGGACGGGGGGCCAGAGTCCAGAAAAACAAAAAACTACCCACCATCGTGGGCGGAAACACAAGAAGGGCCAAGAGTCCATAAACAAACAAAAAACTACCCACAGGGTGGGCGGAGGCAAAGGAGGCGGGAACCACGGAGGTGGTCCGGTGGTCGTCCGCGGCGGCGGGAACCACGGAGGTGGTCCGGTGGTCGTCCGCGGCGCTGGAGGCGGGAACCACAGAGGCGGTCCGGCGGCCGTCCGCGGCGCTGGAGGCGGGAATCACGGAGGCGGGAACCACGGAGGCGGTCCGGCGGCCGTCCGCGGCGCTGGAGGCGGGAACCACGGAGGCGGTCCGGCGGCCGTCCGCGGCGCTGGAGGCGGGAACCACGGAGGCGGTCCGGCGGCCGTCCGCGGCGCTGGAGGCGGGAACCACGGAGGCGGTCCGGCGGCCGTCCGCGGCGCTGGAGGCGGGAACCACGGAGGCGGGAACCCCGGAGGCGGGAACCACGGAGGCGGTCCGGCGGCCGTCCGCGGCGCTGGAGGCGGGAACCACGGAGGCGGTCCGGCGGCCGTCCGCGGCGCTGGAGGCGGGAACCACGGAGGCGGTCCGGCGGCCGTCCGCGGCGCTGGAGGTGGCGATGAGTCCCGGGGGCCGCCCACAGACGGCGACGACGAGCCCCCCGAGGCAGGGTCTCTGGTGGAGCACAGGGGGTCTCGGTCGGAGCACAGGGGGTCTCGGTCTCGGGAGGAACGCTGGGGGTCTCGGTCTCGGGAGGAACGCTGGGGGTCTCGGTCTCGGGAGGAACGCTGGGGGTCTCGGTCTCGGGAGGAACGCTGGGGGTCTCGGTCTCGGGAGGAACGCTGGGGGTCTCGGTCTCGGGAGGAACGCTGGGGGTCTCGGTCTCGGGAGGAACGCTGGGGGTCTCGGTCTCGGGAGGAACGCTGGGGGTCTCGGTCTCGGGAGGAACGCTGGGGGTCTCGGTCTCGGGAGGAACGCTGGGGGTCTCGGTCTCGGGAGGAACGCTGGGGGTCTCGGTCTCGGGAGGAACGCTGGAGGTCAGGGTCTCTGGAGGAACGCTGGAGGTCAGGGTCTCTGGAGGAACGCTGGAGGTCAGGGTCTCTGGAGGAACGCTGGAGGTCAGGGTCTCTGGAGGAACGCTGGAGGTCAGGGTCTCTGGAGGAACGCTGGAGGTCAGGGTCTCTGGAGGAACGCTGGAGGTCAGGGTCTCTGGAGGAACGCAGGGAGTCTCGGTAGGAACACAGGGAGTCTCGGTCTCAGGTGCGCCGGCTGGAACGCCGGCTGATTCGGCCTCGGGTGCGCCGGCTGGAGGTGAGCCGGAGCGGAGCCTCGGGGCCGGCTGCGGGGGCGAGCCGCAGCGAAGCCTGGGAACCGGCTGCGGAGGTGACAGCTCCGGAAGGCGACGAGGGGCCGGGTCCACCGGCGGCTCACGTCGCTGTCTCCGGGCGGCCTGGGGTGCGCCGGCTGGAACACCGGCTGATTCGGCCTGGGGTGCGCCGGCTGGAACACCGGCTGATTCGGCCTGCGGTGCGCCGGCTGGAACGCCGGCTGATTCGGCCTGCGGTGCGCCGGCTGGAACGCCGGCTGAGGCCTCGGGTGCGCCGGCTGGAACGCCGGCTGAAACGGCCTCGGGTGCGCCGGCTGGAACGCCGGCTGAAACGGCCCCGGGTGCGCCGGCTGGAACGCCGGCTGAAACGGCCCCGGGTGCGCCGGCCGCACCGGTTGGGGGTGCTGGTCCCGGAGCTGGAGCTGGATCCGGGCTGGCGGAGAGACTGTGCGGCTTGGGAGGCAGAGGTTCGCCAGCCATGACGGCTAGAGCCGCCATACGCTCCCACTCTGCCTCCCTCTGCAACTCCACCAACCCCGGGTGCGGAAAGCGAGGAACCCAGTAGTCCAACAGGAGCCCCAAGCGGATGGCGAAACCGAGCCGTCGGATGGCAGCGTACGGCTTGGCCATCGCCTCCTTATACTCGCTGATCGTTTCCGTCAGCTCCTTTATATCTTCTGGGTCCATGATGTAAAACTAAAAAATAGCGTGCCTCACCGTTCGTCCTGGTCGGGTCCTTCTGTCATGCGGTGTGGTGAGGGTTGGTGAGGCAGACGCTGTAGACCCAGGTAAGATGAATGAGATGATGAATTTAATTGTAAATAAGTCCAGTAACAAGCAGCAGGCACAAGGAAACACAGAACGACGAAGAAGCTAACATTGACGCTACATTGACGCTACATAGACGAGGACCCGACGAGGAACAAGGAACACAGGTGGAGTTAAATACACGGGAGGGTAATCACAGAGACGAGACACACCTGGGAACAATCAAGGGGAGGACAGGACAACGAAGAGACTTAAGGACACAAAAAACTCTAAATGAACACAGAAAACACAGATCCTGACACTTCTAAAGCACGTTGTGGTTTTCTGACCTGTGAAAGATGCTATGAATAAAATTTACCCATCTGTTAAAAGACAGCTGAGAAGTACTTAGGTTTTTGAGTCTACACCCTCGAGCTCAACGCATCTGGCGCTTTTTTTTTTTCTCCGATTTGTGTAGGATTTTTATGTATTGGTCTTCGGGCTAGACATTGTAACTATTAATCGGTGTCATCGTTATGGTTTATACCTTTGGTGAAAATTATGCCTGATTCCAGCGAGCACTCAAAGCAAACTATGAGTGTTATGCTGTCAGATTTTTTTAATGTGGATGAATACTCAGTAGAACTGCCAACTTTGCATCTATGTCAAGACACTTTTTTCCCCGGCTCACAGTGCTTATCTGCATAAATTAAGAATTTTCCAAACATAAAATATAAATGTGGACACTTTCATCAAGTACTGAACATTCTAATCAGTGTCTGACGTCGCATAAATTACTACCTCGAAAGAAGATTGTGAACTCTCCGCAACTGAATCTGGAATGCCTCAAAAGCCATTTCAACGCATTTGCATCCCTCTTCGATGCGAATCGTGGCAAAATGATAAAATGTCAAAATTCACTTTTCCAACTTTTGGCTGGTGTGTGCAGCTGTTAACTTTTTCATGCGTCCAGTTCCCTCCAGTCACTCCCTGAACAGTACATTCTCGATAAGACAGTGGTGTGATGAAATATTGAGCTGCTCATGTGGACGAGTCGTCTTTTTGAACAGGACAGACAGTCGTGCAGATAAACAGATCTGCAGGGTCATGCTGTGCAGAAACGTGTCCCGTCAAATGTTCCACACCCAACGCAAAGCAATGAGATACATATCAGATGAACCACAAAACATGAGAGTCGGCAATAAAAGTATATCTCTGTGTTGTCACTGTAACTTACAGTTTAAGTGATTTTTAATTGCACTTGACAAGCGCATACTGTCTACTGTGTCGAGAGTCATGTAATATCCAATCAGCCAAAGCAAAAGAGCGTGAGCGTGAATGAGGTAGAACACGGTTACAGCTTGTGTATTGCACATTTAAAATCAATTCATGTATGAAAGCGACAGCTGTAGCTGCCAAAGACAGCATATATTATTAACTAACTAGAGGCACACCATGAATACTAGATGACTATTAGGCATTAGAGGAGTTGGGAATGTGATGAGAAATAATGTAGTGCAAAAGTTTGGCTATGCTTAAAAAGGCATCGCCTGGTTCAACGCATCCCACTTTTGAGTAAGTGAATGATTCAAAGCAGAAACATTTATCGGAGGGAGTCTTTTGTAAAGCCAATGAAAAAGATAATGACTTGTGTGTTTTAATAATGTTTCATTACCTGTATCCTTGAGAGGGATTGGTACATTTAATAAATTTGATGGGTCCACAGTGGTGTATTTGCATTTTTTACAATAATGCAAATCCATTGTTGGATTTGCATTATCCAACAATCTGCTAGGGCCAGCAGTGAATTTGAGCTGTGTTTGACCAGTGTAAATGTCATTATCAGTTGAAGAATTGCGCAATAATGTGGCGTTAGAACCCTGGAAAAAAGCTGGTGGCAGAAATAGCTAACATATAACAACATAAGATAAGATAAGATAATATTTATTGTCATTGTCATCAACAGATTATAACGAGATTGAGATTTGCTCGACTTGAGTTAAGATGCAGGTTATGTGTATATACATAATATACAAAGATAAAGAAATAAGTAGTACAAAATGAGAAATAAATTTTAACAAAGTGGTGTCAAGAGCAGAAGTTTTTATGCCTTTGAATTTAGTGCCATGATTGCCATCGGGTAAAAACTGTTTTTTAGGCGATTTGTCCTGGTTTTTATTGCTCTGTATCTCTTTCCTGATGGCAGCAGCTGGAAGAGACCATGGCCAGGGTGTGAAGAGTCATTTAAAATGTACAAAACTTTCTTGTGGAGCCTGGAAGTGTAAATCTGTTCCATAGTGGGGAGGGGGCAGCCTAAGGTTCTCTCTGCTGCCCTAACAACCCTCTGGAGCGCCTTCTTGTCCGCAGATGTGCTGCTGCCGTACCAGACACACAGACTGTACGTGAGCACACTCTCTATGGAGCAGTGATAGAAGGCCTGCAGCAGGTCTGAGGGGAGACAGTTCTTCTTGAGTATTCTCAGAAAGTACAGTCTCTGCTGTGCCTTCTTCAACAGCTCCTTGGTGTTGGTGCTCCAGGTTAGCTTGTCCTCCAACTCCATGCCCAGAAACCTGAACACTGGGACCCTCTCCACACAGGTCCCACTGATGGTGAGAGGCTGGATGTCCGTTTTGTTCTTCCTGAAGTCGATCACCAGCTCCTTTGTTTTGGAGGTGTTGAGGAGCAGGTTATTGACAGCCGCTTCACCTCATCCCTATACTCCAGCTCCCCCTTCCCGCCTGAGATGAGACCAACAACAGTCGTGTCATCTGCAAACTTTATGATCTTGTTGCTGGGGTGGTTGGAGACACAGTCATGAGTGTAGAGGGTGTAGAGAAGTGGGCTGAGCACGCAACCCTGTGGCGATCCGGTGTTCAGACTCAGTAAGTCTAATTATAGTAAGACGTAATAATAGTGAAACGTGGAAAAACATTTGAATGGCATTAGGAACATTTTGTTCATAGTGTCACTAGTGAGTGCTGATGATTTTGCTTCTTCACCATTTCATATGTTTGAATTTTTAAATGTTTATTGTAGTAAGTAATTGAAAGAAGATGGACATGTTTTTCACCACTAGAAATATAAAGTCATTTTCTACTATTTATTGTTGTCTGCTGTAAAGAAATGCTGTAGTGTAATCGCTATCAAAAGCAGAAATACTCAGGGTTATTTTGTGTGAGGACTGTAAAACTGTCCAAACAATGGATCAGTAGTTACAACCAACATAAAGGCAGTCTAATATGCAATATTCTGAAAATATTGTACAATTTAAGGGAATTATACTCTGTATTTTGCCTTTTAAAAAATTTAGAAATATCATCAGAAATATTTAACCGTCCTTTAACCATTACAAATACTCTGAGGTACAACGAAGAATTGCCTGAACATGAACTGGTTTGTTTCCAGCCATGGAAGTAGAAGGGGAACAAATAGCAATGTGTGAATAACAAATGGGGTTGTGAACTGACAAAGGAAACATTTTGCTTCTGTAACTGGGACAAATATTACAAAAACGTGCTTGAAAGAAATGGAGGCAATAATTTTGAGTTCAGCGTCTTGCCGGGGTCTTTCTGTTTGGAGTTTCTCTATGCTCTCTTTATGCAAACGTGGGTTTTCATCCCCTTGACCCCACAGCATGTTGGGTTGATCTGACGTTGTAGTTCCTTGAACTGTGTTTTCCCTGCGACAGACTGGTGATGTGTCCAATGTGTATCACTTCCTTCGCCTACAGAACTGAAAAGCATATCTGAGTTATTAGGAGGTATAATTCCAGCAAAACAATCACAACTTTGCATTTTAGTGAGCCAGAGTGTGATGAATTGTTAAATTACTCCTTGATTTCTTGTTTTCCCATGATATGACTACGTTTTGGTACAAAATCGGTGCTAAAATTGGGGTGCAGATAGAACTTTATTTACTACTCCCCTGATAAGAATAAAGGTTGAAGTTTTTGAAAAATAACTTCCAGCCATGAATGTTGACTCCGATGCTTTTGTGAACAACACGGCATGACGTGTACTCAGGAAAACAAAGCAGGATTCTTCTTAGATTGCTTGTTAAGCTGCAAAACCTTCCCACGTGCCCATCATCATTTGTTCCGTCTAAGCAGGCACAGCTGCACAGTGGGATGGCAATGTCAAAACACAGATGACTTTGTTATCAAAGCGTTGACATGATGTAATGCAGTGCGACTGTCTATCAGTGAACTGCGTCTGTCTGGGCAAGAACGGATCAAAGCCGGTGACAGACGGAGCCGCTGGTCTCTGCGAATGCAGCACGGATGGTACTTAACGACTGCATGGTGCGTTTTATTTACAGATGGTGGACAGAAGCCTTTGCACTTGACGCCGACGAAAGAAAAGTCATTTAGTCCAAGCAAAGCATTTCTGATTTAGTTGCAGAAAGAGGAATATAAATGAGCTGCTCACAGCACCGCTTCATCCCTTCAGTGATAAGAGAATATTGACTGAACGGCTGCTGTAAACTCAATAATTGTAATATATTTATTGAATGAAATAGCCCATATGTCATTATGTTCAAATACAGAAGGGAAGGATGGGACAAAAGAGGCTATTACACATTGAAAGCGTGAACGTAGGATCTTGAAAGTACCTTGAAAAGTTAATTACATTTTTGAAAGACACTATGTGGTACCGAGACGTGCTGTCCCAGTAAATAGTTGTAGTAAAGTGATTGCATTGCAGTCACTGCGTCATGGTGAGAATTTATTTTACTCTCTCCTGTTCAAATGCTGACTACTTAAAAAAAACTCTTGCAACTTTTGTGTCTTGCAAAATAAAGATATTTCCACAACATCTTACTGCTGTTGATGTGAGGAGCGGCCATATTGAAACCCGAAGTCGACCTTACAAATCGTAACTGATGGTAGTCAGACTTATACTCAGGCTTTCAGTGGGAAATCCAACTTCGGAGAGCGTTGCAGTTTATTTATCTGACTGCGAAGTTCGAATTTCCCAGTACAGAGTATAACAAGAATGCAGCATAACCTTTTTTGACATGCTCTCTACATATTGGATTAAGCCTCAGGAATCATAAAATGTTGTACAAAAATAGTCATTTTAGTTAAGAGGCAACAGTAACTACATTAATCAAGCATTAAATACTTTAAATCTTGACAAAAAATGAAAATAAATTTGAATTTTTAATCTAAAAGTTATTTTCCCATTCTGTTTTAGCAGTTCCAGTCAGAACTTTACCTGCAGTTTATCTTTTTAATTTTGAGTTTTGAATATTTATGTACCCTGCCAAAGGCTGGGGTACATCAGTTTCTAATAGGAGCTTTTCATATTCGCTATTGGCGTTTGGGTGTTTTCATTCAGACAAATTATACATTTAAGTCAGATTAAAGAACATTTCATAATCTGTGTTAACAAATTGGCGCAGCAATATTCCAGTGCATTTTAGCTGATCAATACAAATGATAACAGGTGGCTATATGAAAATAAAACCTCAAAGTTGTGTTTTTCACATCTTCATCTTCTCGGCCTATACTTTCCTTTGCTCTATCCCTTTTACAGGAAGGCATAATTAGATCAAATTAAACATTATTTGGAAAACAGAATGAGGGATGGCTAATAGACCTGATTGTCAGAGCTGGTTAGACATTGGCAATTCAGTAATTCACTTAACAACCAAACCTGTGGGACAAAAATGGCATTATTTGTGTCTGTACACGAGGGTGTCCCAGGTCAATCTGCGGCTTCACGTTCCAAATTTTTAGCTGGTGTGCAGCTGACCCAAATAAAGGATAAGTGCTATATCTGTAAGGTCCCAACAGTTTGCTCAAGCAAACATGGACAAGCATGCATTTTAACACTAATGGCGCTAATGAGGGTGACCCACCTACCACCTCCACTGAAAAATAGGGAATTTAAATGTTGAACAGCCAGCATAATGACTAGAGGCTGGAATTAACACAAAGTATTCAATTACTGTCAGCTTGTGAACGTCTGTATCTGTGTCTCCTGACAATGGCTACTTATAGCTCTCTGGTGGAGTGATCTTGAAGGACACAGACAGATCAATGAACACTGATCTTTACACACCTGTAAACCTAGCCCCGTCTCAAGTTTAACTTTGCAATGAAAAGGAAGAAAGGAGAGGCAGAGGCAAATGGTTCTGCAATAAATGAGATGGTACTTTCTTCCTCAATTTAAAAATAGAACATACAGTAAGTTTCAGCAGCTTTAAGTAAACACTTAACTGTCACATGTGATACTTGTACAGGGTACCGCAGCTTATTCCACTATTTAAAATGGTGTAAATAATTTTCAAAATGCATTTCATAGTGAAATAAAAGTAAAAAAAATAAAATAAAAAAAAAACTTTTTTAAGCTGTTACATAATCAGTTCTTTTGTTGGAACGGCCCTGGTCATATTTTATCTGCAGTCAATCCCCAACCTGTGTCAGGACTAAGAGCATGCTGCTGGCTAGACACATTAAAAATCTTATTGACTTTTAGTATGTTGACAATAAAAAAAAGGCTCACCATTTATAGTTCTCAATATTTCAAAGTGAATTTGTTCTAGATTTGCATTTCAACTGCTTTAATCTCCGCAAGATGCTTTTCAACTTGACATTAACTAACATTTTTCTCCTTCATTGCATCACTCTTTTGTTTGCATACTTGCTCCTGGACAAAAAGGCACTAGCTTTAGACAAAGTTTCAAACACTTGTCCAGCAGAGAGAAAGTCAAAGAAAAACATGTTGCACACCTACAAAGCCCGCCAGAATATGTAAGCTTTTTAAACGCGCACAATTTTATTTGGAAGGCAGCACTTGTTCTCCTGAAAGTAGCAGAAAGAGTAACTCTCCTACTTCTGGTACATATGGCAAAGATACAAGAATACAAAATAGCCAATGTGATTAATCCCTGTCTCCTGACAAGCAGCAAAAATCCAGTCATCACTAAATAAAAGGTTTTGACCTGGCTTGGCTGATGGAGGACAAACACTCCCTCTGATTGAGTTTGTCCTGAGACATGTTGTCTTCTCAGGATGTATATATTAGCTTTCAAAAAGAGGTAAAATGTGAAACAGAGCTGTTTGGAATATATAAGCTTTGGAAACATGTTAGAAAAACAAGTCCACAAATCTGACACTTAATTTTCCTTTGACAATAAACTTCTAAAAAAACAAATCAAGACAAAAAAACTGTCTCTGAGCTTCCTTCTGTGTCCACACAGCAATTATTATCAATAATCTGTCACTGTGTGGCTAAATAAAATAGAGGCATTGTGGCACATATTAAAAGATTATCTCTTGAAAATCTAAAATTATTATTTAAAAAAATATACATATTTACTGTTACTTTCTGCTGTATCCACACCACGTCTCTTAAAGATGTTATTTCCTTCCCTTAAAATCATTCCTGAATGATGTAGGTATTTGTTACCTCCCTTTAATGAAACAGTTTTTTGGGACCTAAGCAAGTACGCAAATCATCCATCAAAGTAAATTCCGACTGCACCGCTTACTATTCAGATAAGCAGGGAACATCTGCATAAAAAGCCGGCGTCGAGAAGCAGGGCTCGTTGCCGAAATGTGAAGCAAATGACGTGCAGATGCCATTAGCTGTTGCTGCTGCTTAACGTCATATGAAAGCACAGCTCAAAGTCTGCGGCATGCATCCAGTCGGGTTGTGGTGGATCGGAGATGGCTTCTTTTTTTGCCTCTGCTTCTCCTTCAAACAGAAGGGCAAACAGCTTTGTCCTTATTAAACTGGAACAAATCGCCTCAGGACCAGAGCCTCATCAGTATGGATTCACACAGTTAAACTTCCTCATCCAAACCCCTTTGGCTCAGTATTTTGTCCATCCAGTTCTTCAGCAAAGCAGTTGGTCGTGGTGCCAGGGGGAAAAAAAAAAGAAAAAAAGACGGGAGTCCTCAATCTATTGATTGTCGTTCCTGTGACACCAGCTGTAGAAAATTAGCGTGAAATTATCCCAGCCCCATTTTCTTTGCCTGAAAAACCACCAGTAGAGAGAAAGAAAAGCACACACATGGAAAAGGGAGGGCATGTGTGAATTATTTTTAGGGGTATGAAATTAAAGGAGTCTTTTTTCCCCCCCAAAAGATTTCCTCTTTTTTAATGATTCCTTCCTCTCTTTCCAGATTATATGTTCAAATGCGTATGGAAGAAACTTTGTTTTAAAAAAGCAGAGATTTTACAGTAGTGTTGCAAAAGCTCAGGGATTTATTTATCTTTGGATAGTTTCTTGTTGCTTGGAAGCAACAAGAAAATCATCTGCAGCACTTCAAGTCATTTGCAACCAGTTTTAGCTTTCAACAAATCACACAGGGAAAACATGGAAACGAAATCAGGCTAAAAGCTGCTTGCCTTTTTTTAACCTCAGAGAGAGAAGGACCATGGGCCACACTGCAACTTGCTAATGAGACCAGCTCCTCATGCTCTATCCTTTCAATTATTAAAAAGGGTCTAAAACATTAATACTGATGCAAAATTCTCACGAATTTACTTCACATACTTGCAAATAACACTGCTCTGAAGCATTTCTTTCGCCTTTTTTAACAGAAAGCGTTAAGTTATGTCTTCTTGCTCTTTTCGTTATGAGCATTTTTCTAAATCTTAATCTGTATTTTTCTAGTGTGGAACCTCAAAACACACTTCAAGCTGACTATTGTCGTGCTCACATTTGTTACCGTCTTCCCAGTGTTTTTATTTATGTATTTATTTATTTTACGTAAATCAACTGGCACCTGTTGATGGTTCACCGGCGGGGAGGGGCGGAGCCAGCTGGACCAGGTAGCCGGTGACGCAGCTGAGGTTAATGAGAGGGATGGCGCGTGTGGAGCTTCTGATGCGGAGTTTTATCACGAGGGGGGGGAAAAAGTATGGTGCGGGTTGACTTCTACAAAATAAACCTCTACGTAGGGACGAATCAACCCAGCGGGGGAGAGTCGTATTTTTGGTTGGGCGGAAGTTTAAAAAAAAATTGCTTTGTTTCCGGAATAAAGTCGGCTGTACGCTATTGGATTGTTGCACCGTGGGGAGTTCATCCGCGCGCTACTGCTAACCACTGGGGAAATCAAATTTGGTGTGTTTTATTTTAGGAACAGAGGGGAAAAAATAGTGTCTTAGGAAAAAAAAACTAACTATTGAACTAATAAGCGTTTGACGGACGATGGACTGTGCGGACTGGCTCTAATCAACGGGATGTCAGCGTCTTGAAGAACTCCACATCGACACTGAAGGTAGCCCCCACCTCACTGCGTGTTCAGCCTGGTGTCCAGTTTGTTTTTGTTTTTTCTTTCTTTCCTTCCTCCACATTTCAATATGCATCCGTATTGTTGCGGTTCGACTCGGAAACCTTCAAAAACGGAAGACGTACAATGTACAAGTCGGGTTGAGAGTAGTGGGAAAGTAAAACTCTGCAAGGCAACACGAATAAGACGCCTCTGCAAACTCACATTTTGTTTAAAAAACAGGAGCCTTAAGAATGGATTAATAATCAAAGGAACAAGTTGGCTGTGACTGAACAGACTGGTGTGTGGGTGTGTGGGTGTGTGTGTGCACGCTGAATGTTTTTGGAGACCAGTCTTGCAACTTCAAAATTGACTTAAGCTACTAATTGCAAAACATCCTTAAGGCAATACCTTTAATTGCATTTTCTTTTCCTTTAAATCTTCCCAATTTTCTTCAGATGTCTTGCTGCCTGTCCGTGTTCATCTTTGCTTCTTTGTATCCATGCATTAGATTAATTTACCCATTCTCTCCTCTTTTTACTTCGTTGCCTTTTTTTTTTTAATTAATGCCCCACTCTACTCTGGTAGAGTGGTTTTCACAAAATGCTTCTCTGCTATGGCTATTTTGTATCTTTTTCTTGAGTGGCTTTTTCCACAGTGTTCAGACAAGAAACGGGACAGGGAGAGAAGTATGGAAACATTCAATAAAGGCGCCAATGTCAAGAAACTTTAAATTTTATTAGCTTGTTAAACAACTATGCAATACAAATTAAGACAAAGTTGCCTGCATTTTATCATGGCACCAGTGTTGATTTCAGTGTTGCCATTTGCTGATAAACAGTTTCTCAGTATCTTCCTGTTGCTTCTCATAGCTGCTGTGACCTCCATGGGTCTGCTGTTGGTCTGTCTTCTTTGACATGTGATGCATGAACCATAGTTTGTTGTATGGGCCAAAAATATAGGTCTTCACATTCATGTTCTCAAAAATGCTGATGCATGATGTCATATTAGTTGCTGCATCTTCAAAAACAGTCTAAGCAGTGCAATCAGGTCCGCAACTTCTGCATTGACCCATTTTCTACTTGTAGCCCTTGCTGCATGGTTGGACGTTTTTAATGTATGCCTGCAGATTGGTATCAGATAAAGTGTGTGTTTTGTGCTAAAATGCTGGAAAAAATTACGAGGAACTCTGGTGTTTTTCTTCTCTCTTTTGTCTGTTCAGCTAACTGTTTTTAGCTTCTGTTGCTCAAGTTTGGGCTGTGGTGAAAACCCTAGACCAAGCAATGAACAAATGATGAGAAATTCCTGAGGTAGAGGATGGCAGAGATGTGAAATATACTTTGTTTATAATTATTTTAGAAGCAGCAGTTCAGTCATATTGTTAGCCAGGGAGAGGACTTTTTGCAGGTGGAAAGGTGGGCAGTAATGAACAATGGAGAAGAAACTATTAAAGTTTCTTCTCCATTAACTGCGTGATCTTGAGTGAAGGGTAGCACACAAGTGTCATCCACGTCACCATCTTGGTTGAGGACAAGCTGAGTAAGGCTAAAGTTAGTATTGTAACACGGAAAAAAAGATCTTAATTTGTCAGGGCACCCAAAGCTTTTAGCTGTCTGATGGACACACACCCTCTTACTCATTCACACACTCATAAAGTGTATTAGTGTGCCACTTATTTATTCATTAACTTCTTCTGCAGTGCACTCCTACTCTATGGCTTTTTCGCTCACATCCTGTATTTCCTCACAGCTGGTGTCCGTTCAGTTTCAGGTTGATTGGCTGTTATTTCTTAGTCTGGATCTAATGGCTAATTACCATCCAGTTAATGATCTCTAGCTTTCGCTAATTTACTCGTTTTCTCCCGCTCTCATCCGCAGAAGATCTGGTACGGGCAAGGAGGGGAATGAGGGGACACTAAAGACTATCCAAAAATTTTTGTTTGCTTCTTTTAGAAGCAGATGGACAGACAAAGATAGAAGAAATCTGCACACGCTCCCACTTCTACTTTCCTCAACAGATGAAAAGCTAAACATGCACTGATTTTAAAGATGGTCCATCTGCTTCATGATTATGTTTTAAGCTTCTTAAAAATGCTTTTTTTTTTCCTTCCCCTCGTGGGTTGTTTAATCACTACCCGGGGAATCAGTCTATGTAGACAGACTGCTTTGGGTCAAACCCTGAGGATTCATGCAGGTAATCAGTTACGGCTTCATGTAAGCAAGACTGTTACCACTGACAGATTCACCACTTTACCTTAAATATTGCAATACTGCTATCTTGCTGAACGGAGTGACCATAGCTCTTCCCAATAAATAATTCCAAAGTTATAAATGCACAAATATAGCTAATACTTTGCTATCTCTTTTTAGATAATTAGTCATAATTTAGTGTTTTTAAAGTGATGTTTTGCGATATTATATATGATTCCCTCACAACTTGACAGAAACTATTTGGAGCGTGCTTGGAATGTGGGAATCACCTAGCGGTCCGGGATAAATCCATTCTCCTGTCTCTTCTCTGGACTTTTTCCCCTTCGCAAAGAAACTTTCCAAAGACATCTGATCTGTTGCTTACTCATTTTGCTGCTTGTGGGCTCAATGTTGGTGTGTAACCCAGAGAATCCGGTTAAAGGATTTTCAAAATAAAAGATCCTCCAGACTCAGATAATACATTAAACGGACAAATGTAATTATTTCTTGTGCGGCCCGGTACCAATTGGTACCTGGGGGTTAGGGACGACTGCTCTAAGGTGCACAATTAGTTTCTAGGTCTCTGACACTGCTTTTTAAAATTTACTGTCTGAATACTGTACTGTCAGTCACCTTCTGCTTTCTCCCTTTGTAATCACTTTTTCTGTCTCTTTCTTCCTTTTGACGCTTTGTGTGACTCTAACTTGCATTTAACTAGACTCTTCCAGGTTTGTTCCCTGCCTTTCTAACCATAGCTATTTGTGTTTCTTTTGGTGAATGGGAACTTATTGAGTTTCCAGCTAAGTGGAGGGAAAAACAAGAAACTACAAAACAAACTTGTAAGTTCTCACTGTGTGAGAATGGAGAGTAAACAGACTGAAGTAGAAGGAAAGGTGACAAAGTGAAAACTGAGAGTCTTCAACAAAGAAGTTTCAAAATAATTGGCAGTTTCTAAAACCTTGAAATGTTGAGGCTCCCTTACATCATTCTTTTCCACAATGGTTGTACAGTCCAAGAAAAACACTTTTGGATTGGTAGCTGATTGAATTCCAGTGCATTGAATTAGTCCCACAGTTGGAACACAAACAGCTTCCTGTGATGCTATTTTATCCACAGAACTCTCACAGCTGGCGTGTGTGGGTGCTTATGCGAACGTGTTCGCTGTCACTGTGATGCACGGGTAATCACCTTGGCTAATGGAGTCCTCAGGCAATTAATGAGCGTCTCAACTCCACCTAAGATGAGATGTACAGAGCACACATGCCCATAAAAACAAGCACAAGCATCCATACACTAATCTCCTGCACACACAATAACCCCCACACTAATGTAGTAAACTTCTAAACCACCCAAGTCAGCGTTTCCATTTAAAACCAATTACTGAAGGCATATTTCATTTTCTAGTAGATCTCCACTCGCTACACAGAACAAGAGAGCAAGTCATTGCAGCCATCAGTTATCAATGACAATTAATCAATACAATAATGCAACACAGTGTGGGGAGCTTGTGAACTCACCCATGGGAGGCACGCAAATGGCTCGCGCACATGGAATAACAAAGGCAGAAAAATAAATTAATTCATGCACTTTCAGCTTATGAAAAGTATTTAAAAACACACACTCGTAGACTAGATAGTGCATTGATGTTTGTTCCTAATAAGAAAATGCAACTTTGTGCCCTTTTAGTAGCTGTTACTTTCTTCACCTTCTATTCTTTCACACTCATCTTCTTTTTCCCCAGCCTCCTTGCTTTCATCAGCAACTCTGGCAGCTACTTTAAAAAAAAAAAAAATTTCCCTCGGCACTTTAGTAGGCTGTTGTGTACGTTTTATCTGTTGCATCAGCCCGTCACTCGCATTAGCTCACAGTTGTCAAGCTTAAAAACTATATCGGATCACATGTGGTCATTAAGTTTGAAGTTAAAGATTGTGATAGGAATACACTTGAGACAAAATTGCATGTTAGTTTTTAATAATTGAATAAGTGAAACACCTTGAAGAGCATACAGGAAAGGAACTTGAGTCGTTTGGAATTACTTGAAGACTTTATGATCCTAGGAATTTTTGATCATTTGTGTTGAACAAGGCTAGGGTTGTACGGGCCTGTTGGAAATGGGCACCAACAGCCATTGCAATCGTGTAAGGATAAGCATGTTGGATCATGGATGGCTGCGCTGAACAGATTAATTTTAAGGGTATCGTTGCACATTAGTAATAAACTGGACATTTGATCATATCTTAGGTGTTTAACTCTCCTGTGGTCTTAAGAAACTGGATCAATAAGACCCCACAAGTTGTTTTTTTTTTACTCTGTTGCACTGATGCCACATGCACTTTTACAAGGCTTGTTGTGCTGTATTTTTGGGAACTGACAGTCTCATGGGACAACCTCCCTGCTGTCCAACCGTGACATCTGCCATGCTTCTCCTGAGCAATGCGCTAAGACCACAGGAGGTTTAAATCAGGTCTGTTAGTTGTTGGAGTATCATGGCTAATGGTGTCAAAATCCAGTGTCGAGTCAGGCCAATTAATTCTGAAAAATTGGCTTAATGATTAGTTTGTTATATTTAAGAATTATCTGATCAACTGATTATATAAATTTTCCACATCTTTGTCAATTCTAAAGGAAAATTAATTTCTTTCTTTGATTTCACTCTTACTCTCCTGGGATTTGAGGCATATCACATAAACATAGCAAGTATGGTTATCCATTCTTGCTATGGATTTTTTTCTTTGCAAAAAGATCTCTATTTTATTGGAATTGCACAACTGACTTTATTAAATCAAGGCTGTATTTGGCATCAAACTAGATGGGCCACATCAATGAAATACAAATTTATATTGTTTGACATTCAGCCATTTGCATCATTTTTATGGGTGTGTTGGAGGGTAGATGTGCATGTCCAAAGTCCTTTGATGGATCTGCATGTGAATTTAACTGGAGTTTCAAACCTGAAACTGAACGGACACCAGCTGTGAGGAAATACAGGATGTGAGTGAAAAATGGAGGGAAGGGGTTAGGGTTGTTAGAAGCCTCACAACACTAAATGCTCAACATTAGCTAAAGGCAGTTGGCCACGAATCCCAAAATGTGAAATTTTACTTTAGAAGCAGATGTGTACATACCTGCAATCAACCAATGACGTACATCATATCTGAATTATTTAATTGTAAGGTAGTCAGTCATATGTTTTAGTGTTAATGTGATGTCAAACATTAAAAGCAACTTCGATAAAGGAAAATGCTGATATGCTGCAATAGTTGCATAAAGGAAAATTGATATTCAAACTTGACTCTCAAATTGGCATCAATTTTTGCTTCGTCAGCATACCCTGTTTTGGATGATGTGGCATTTACTTTTTGACAAATACTTTTTGCACTGAGACATGCATGTATTTAAGGTTTTATAACAAATCTGACGAACATTGAAGCTAAAGTCTAAGCATTAGCTGGACTATATTTACTGAAAAATGAACACCCATTCTGCAGTATTGCAAGTTTTGACTTCAAATATGTAAATATAAACGAACCCAAAGGATTTTGGATTTGCTAATCAAATTTATTGCTTAGATCAAAGCATTTGTCTTCCAAGGTAAAATGCTACAAGTTGTAAAATAAAAAATGTGCTCTGTTTAATGACAAATGTTTTATGCAAGTGTGGGTGTAATTTCTGCAAAGCTTCAGGTTTAAATCTCAACACTCTAGAGAAATAATGACAGAGGCGTAGTATCCATAGCTTGCTTTTAAATAACTTCGTGTTCTAACAAAAATCCAGAGTGTCTTATATTTCTTCTTTTTTTTTTTAGCCAAACCCTATGCCAAATGTAAAATGGACCTACATCTTGCTGAAAAACACGATAGGAGCACATCACATAATTGGTGGCACTCTCATTCAGTGATAATTCTGAACATATGCTTTCACATTCACATTTTGTGAGTGATGGCCTAGTCATCAGCAAGTGGTGTGTATTTACCAAGAGCTATTATCTATCCTACTAGAGTGTGAATTTTACACCAGCCATGTGACTTGTACACTGGTGGAGTAATTACTCATCACGCCCACCGTGAACTGAAGAGGATAATGAGATTTGTAAACAAAAGGCAGCCATTTTGGCAGCAGCCAACTCACTTACCATCCTCAATGGTCTCTTCTGACAGGCGTGTGTCTGCGTGCGTGTGTCAGTGTGAGCATACGTCTGCATGTGCAATACACGTTTGCACATTTTGTGCTCCCGTGACGGCAACAATGGGGAGATAAAGAGCAACTTAGCAACATAAAGTAGCCATTAATCCTCTCATACTGTCGCTCTTGCTCGCTCTCTGCGAAAGTAATTAAAAAAAATTACTTACTTAGGAGCAGACTAAGTGTTGCCTTTACATGTTAATATTTTACATGCCTAATCTAAACTGAGGTGTTGTTTTTTCTATACTAAGACTAACAGTCGACAGTTGTCTTTTCTGTGTAATCTTTTGGCATATTGTTTCCAAACTTACCAGTTTCCATTCTTCATTTGCATTCTCAAAATTGGTTCTTTGCTCCATGTTTGTCTGCAATTTCAGAACTGCCAAAACAAAACACTGAAGTTAAAGATTGAAAAAGACACACTAAATGTGTGCAAAGGGTCTTCACTTCTTGATGGTGAGTTGCTCAGTAAACAGTCTAACACTTCAGAAAAGGGAAGATTAAATCCAGCATCACATTAGATGGCTGTGGATAAAGGAAAGAGGTTCAGAAATTAAAATTTACTGGAAAGCTTTACAATCTTTTTTATTTTTTATTTTTATAGATGATATCCTTTATTTGTGAGAAATAATAAAACATCATTGCACAAATATTGATTGACATGGTTAGTATTGGAGTTAATAATCAGATACAAAAATGTTTTGGAGGAATCTTTTGGTTTCTGACACTACTGCATGATTAAACACTCCCCGGGTCAAATTGACCCACGAACATTATTGCTGTACCTCAGAAGCCAACATAACAGGAGGGTTAATTCACATATGCATAAATATTTCCAGATAAAATGCAAACTTATTTATCATCTGAAAAGAAGAATTTGTGGTGCAGTTCTCATTCTCCTTAGCCCAGGTAATGAGCTTGTAGCCCATGTGTACGATCTGCCTGTGTGGCTTTTGATGCTCTTCTTGTCCTCCAGTCCACTCTCTGTAGCTCACGTCTACAGTTGTCCCTGTTACTTGTGCACCTTTTCATACCAAACTTATATGGATATGCTTCTTTAGAAAAGACCTTTTCAGGCCTACCCTCCTTGTAGGAGGAATTAATGTCTTCTGGACAATCCCACTAAAGAGGACCGCCTGGGACAACCATGCTGAAGACCGTAGGGGATTGGTTAAAGACTGTAATGACTGGATACACATTAATTTTACATTTATAATATCCATCCATCGATTTTCTGTTCACCCTTTGTCCCTAATGGGGTCGGGAGGGTTGCCGGTGCCTATCTCCAGCTACGTTCCGGGCGAGAGGCGGGGTACACCCTGGACAGGTCGCCAGTCTGTCGCAGGGCAATAATTGTTTTTGTTGCAGGAAAACAATTTTGCTCCAATAGTTCCATGAAGGATTCAGTCCAGTTTGATCCAATTCACTGTCTGGAAAAAAAGACATATTTGTAAACCATGTCACTCACTTCCTTCAAAAGGCAGCAGTGTGTTTAGCACAAATCAACATCTGTAGAGAACATTGTTAAATCTGTACCTCAGATTTAACCATTTTTGGACGAAAACATGATTAAATCTAGCTTTGAGGTATAAATAGATCTTGGTTATCCTTCTCCATAAATTCCTTTGTAGAGGAAATAATCGTGGACAAAAGGTGCATGTAACTTTATTTGCTAAAAAAACAGATATTGATTATGTGTAAATTAAATTCAAAAATACTTTACTGATCTGAAAGGGAAGCTAAAAATAAATTAAGGACATTGAAACTGAAGATTAACTAAATTAACAAAGGTTATGTAGATGCAAAGAGGTGATCTAGTTTTGTAAGGCTGTTTAAAATGGTAAATAAGGGTTCCTGGCCAGCCGCAAAACCACCACACTGTCATGACCGGGCTGAGTGTGTAGTCTGTGTCAAGTATTTTAATAAATTATTTACAACAAATGAGCAAACGCATGAAAATTTTAACTTGCTTCATCCCCAGTTAGAAATGATGCTTGGTTAAAGTATGTGTGAATGCCAGCTCAGTCTCGCACACAGAACAATGCTAAAGTGTTATTGTACAAGATAAATACACACGGAATGAAGCAGTCGGTTAGGAACAGATAGTGGTAACAAATGGTCGGACCAGTTCATTTTTTGCTGCAGGTTCCCAGTTACTCAGGCTTATCTGCATATTGGGGAAAAGAAGAATAGACCGAAGTAGATAAAGGAGGGGGAAAAAAAGGAAGGAAAGAGATTTGTGTGCAGGTGTGCTCTTCCTCAGAAACTCCCTAACAGTACTGTTTAAAAATTCACCCAGCTGTACTTCTTTGATTTCAGGTTTTCTGTTGTTGACATGATCCTCCTTGCTGAACTTTGCCTTAAAAACGTGTCACCACGTTACCTTCCCCTCAGCATTGAAGCTGAGGCAAGACAGCTGCAGAGTCATGTGTGTGTGTGGCTCTTCATTGCACAGGTGGAGCTGACAGCAGGCAGAGGCACAAAAACAGGGTTTAAAACTTGGCAAGTCTTGAGGAATCTGTACCAAATGGTGCCGCTATTATACATACAGACACGGAGAGGGAGAGTTTACTTTCTTTAGAGCTTCCTATTTCAGACATTCTCTTTCATTAGAAAATTCCAGTTATGAAGAGATTCCTCTATTCTTGCCCAGATGCATATTATATCAAAGATTTTATTTTATTTTTTTTCTTGAGGCTTTATGGACTCACTTCACTGGTCTTTATTTTTATTACTTCCAGTGTTGTCTTTGAGTGTTGGATGGAACATAATTTTCAGATTGATCTTCCTGATTTCTTTAATGCGGGGTGATTGACGAGGCCGATCTTTATCTAGTTATCTTTTCTACCACCAAGGACCTGAGAGATAGCCACAATAGTCTGCCTACTATTACCAACTTTGCATATTATTGGCTATACCCAGTAAAGAAACAAATCTGTGCAAGCAAAAATCAGTCAGGCTTCTTCTTAAATATCAGAGATCGTCTAGAAAACTGCAATCGGTGCATCCCTGCTTTCGAATGGCAATAGTAACACTTCTGTAACACAAGAGAACAAGCTGCTGCTTTCAAAGCAAAATTGAGCACGTTTAAAAATTGCAGATGTCCTTGCCTGCTTTGCAGGTTTTTTCGCTGTTTTCTCCATCTGCTGGCGGTTGCATGTGTTCACCCGCGTGCGAACGCATCTGACTCGGCGCGTGTGGCACAGTCCAATTTTAGTCAACTTTGAAAATTTGTAATGAACGTGCGCTAGCGGAGCAAGTGGTGTGGTATAGCTTGCTGCGGCGTACTTTTGCGTGCAGTTCAACGCATGCATCACGTAGACGAGCAACTACATAGGGACAGAAATTGCTCACAATGTGATCTGGGCTTATTAGAAAGGCTGATAAGATCGATAACCTTAGCTTTGAATTCCTACTGTTACGATATGTTGTGATCTTCTTGGCAGGGTTGGTTGTCCTCCTGGACAATAGCAGAGAAAACGCTGATATCAGATTTGTTTTGTATTTTGAGGGTGTTTTTAGAATTCATCTCAATGTTTTTGGATGTCTCACACACTTGCACAGTTATGTTTTTGTGACCTGGTTTCTGAATTCTCTTGCATTAAAATAGGTTTAAAAAATCTCTACATTACAGGTGTTGCATTGGGTTTTCATATTTTGTATGAGCCAAGCTGTTTCTCACACAAGCACAAATTGTCATGTTTCTCAAATAGCCCAAGTCATTTTTTGAAAAAGTATGTCTTTTTTTTTTTTTTTTTTTTGCCAAAAACAACTTTTGGGAAGAAAACAACTTTTTATTTCGCCAAAATCACTTTTCACAAAAATAAAAAAAATGACTTGGACCATTATTTTAGGAAAATGTATTTTGTCTGCTCTCTGAATTCATGGATCATAGGTCAAATCAATCAGCAAAGATCTGCTTATGTGGTGAATAACATAAAATTGTGATAATCATTGACAACTATATACACTCTCACATACGTTCACTCTTGTGGCAGACTAGTTCCCAGAAGAGTATATACCCAAGACATGCAGCTTGAAGGCAATGCCACAAAATAACTTGATTATATGCCGATTGCTGACTTTGACGATAGTAGCTAAATTAATTGCCTTCTCATTACTCGGTCAATAATCAATTTAAACAATTCTGGTAATGCTAAAACAGAAAAGGTTTAGTGTGACTGAATGTCAGTGAGAAAAGGGGGATGGGAGGAAGCTCTGAACTTTTTATAGTGTATGTATACTTCTGGTTTCAGTCATGATTAACTTTATGTATTCCAGAATAAAGTGACCTAATTTTTTCCTTGAAAACATTTGCTATAAATTAAAGATAACTGACAAGATAACTTGCATATTAGAGTGGTAGATATACACAATTCTCTTGTGTAATCGCCTGCCTCCTCTGCAACACTTGGAATCATTTCAGAAACCGATTTCATCAGACTTTTGAGTAATTCTGGTGTTTCTTACGTCAACTAATTTTTTTGCTTCCCCAACGCCCAACATTATCATAACACAAACACATTTTCCTCTCTTCTGTATTTTCCAGAAGAAAGGATATAAATAAATTGTATTTTTTTGAAGCTACAAGCCAAATATGGATTTTTATGATTCTTCTCCATAATTTCCCAATAGACCACAGCGGATAAATTAGTTAAAATTGATTTCCTGTAAAATATCTGACATTGTTTTGCTTCTATTTCCTGTCATACTCTTGACATTCACTGACTGGACCGCATTAGACAACACTGGCCTGTTTATTCCCTCTATGTGCCTATGATTGTATGTCAGTGGGCATGAGTGTTCACTAATGAATGGGCATAACTTAGATGATGAATTCAAATCAGAGCAAACATGTTATTTCATCTCAATGAGAATGTATGACAGTGTGCCCTCCAGGGAAGTGCGTGCATTGAAAGCTTATTGAGTTCTGATTGCTCCCTAATCACAGCGCTGGCATTGTGCAGCAGTCCATTACAAACACACACACCACATGTGCACGCACACACACACATCTGTGGCTTTGTTTGTGTTGAAGCAGACATTGATAGAAGACAAATAACAGTCATATGCAGAAATTGGTAGTCACACCTAAAATACTCTATTGATGGTATTTAACATTTGCATAAGTCGCCTAATCTGATCCGACCTCTGGCTCAAAGTATTTAGTAATATTTCAAAACACATACTTACTTAGTTTTTTCTTTTAAACATTACAGAAATTAAACACACACTCAAATGCAGAACTTTGAACTCTAGAAAGTTGGTGGTAGGCATCTGATTTGGTTTCTAAACAATTCAACATAAATGCATTTAGAGAATAAAATTTTTTTTCTGGATTAATTAAATTAAAATTGGAGTCACTATGGTTGGTAATATGAAGTATGTAAAACTCAGAGCGACAAATGTATGAAGTAGGAGAGACACTGACTTTAAAAGTGAGAACAAAACCTTTAAAATCTGAAAACATAAGGTTGTCAATGCAGTGAGATTAAAATGTGTGAAAATTCTTATTTTAAAAAGATCTAGTGATATTCTGGAATGACTGGTCAAACCCCTTATTCAAGCAGATGTTTCAATGGACCATGTGAGAAGGATAAAAACATGATTCATAATATTAGCCTCAATATTTGAGACAAGACATGAAAGACCTTATACACTTTCTACTTACAGAATTATACTCCAAGTCAAAAATGTCACCAAGTTTCTAAGGTTTGGCTCAACGGTTGAACACTATGCACCAAGTTGTTGCTGTTCAATCCTTTGGAATCTCAATTGCAAGAAATTGTTTTATTACTGCTGTTTAACTCTGATTATGCATTTTTGCTTTAGCGCAGATGACAACTCTGTGGATCTAAATAATGTTAAAATTCAGATCATCAGCTGAAAGATCGGGTTAAATTCTACATTCTAGAGTGAATGTGTGCAAAATGATCAGTTCAACCTCAGGACTGAATCCTTTGCTAAAACCTAGTACAATCTGATGTGGATACATTAGAAATCCAAAAATGTCTTGAACAGTTTAAGCAAAAGACAGTTGGAGTTTAAATTTAATGAGAAAAGTGGAGATGTGTTACAGAAAAACTTTTTTATTGAGTTTAAAAAGGAATGCAAAAATGCATTAGTTTAGTATAAAAATGTACTTATTAACAATTTATATCTCTTCAGTTGGTTCAGGCTGATTTGTGTTCCATCAAATAAAGTTGATGGCTGTAATATTTCCTTTTTAATTAACAACAAAATTGCTGCAATAAACATGATTTGGGATGCAGAAATACCACACTTCTTTTAAAATTCAACCTTGAAATGTATAAAAACATTTCACATGTATGCCAGTGTTAATCTTTTTGAAAGGAAGTATTTACATTTACATAAATAGGTTAGCTACAGTATGAAACTTTTTCCTGTATTTGTTGCTGTGTCCTGGAACAGTTGCAGTTTGATTGGGGAGTACTTCAAGAGGATTTTTACAGCTTATTTTGAACATTTTTAACCCTTGAAAAATAACACATCTATACATTAAAACATCTAAAATATGTTCTCAGCCTTGTACCAGAAGGGCAAATGTTTGAAAATCAGTTTTCTGCATTAGATGGCACCAGTAGAGTGGGATGCTTTGATTAAAATACACATTTTGTTTTCCTGCTTTTTCCCCCTATTTTCTCTGCATCAAGGGATACAGAAATTAACTCTGCAAGGTTTGAACAGGGAGGTTGGTTTTGTGAAAAAACGTTAAACTTGTAATTGAACAAAATTTCCCTTTAACTATTAGATTGCAAACATCAATAGCATCATTACGTCCTGATCTTTAGCAATTTTGTCTAGAATTCGAAACTGACCCACAAACCTCAACACACACCCATCATCATTCCATGTTAGAAACCCTGGGACCTTGAACAAGCCACTGGCTTGTTAGGTAGAGGTAATTAATCATGTAAATTGCATCCTCCCGTCTCACTCCTGGGACAGATGGAGGGTCTTGTGTTTGCATTTAGGTAGGAGTTCAGCATCACATGCATAGTGATTAGAATGAGGTTGGCATATTAAAACGTGCTGCACTCTAGATTAGTCAGACATAACTCTGCTTTATTTTTTGCGAGAGGGCATTTGACCGCAGAGAGGCATGGCCAGTAAAACTATCTTGCCTCAAAGTTTTCCAGCTGCAGCACAAATTGCAGTATTGGTGCAAAGAGTGGAAAATGTTGGTTATTTTGTGAAGGTCGACCTTCCACACTTTAGTTGCCTTGGGCTTTTTGTGGTCTCTACCAGTTGAAAATGTTCTCGGTTTTTTCCCAGGTTCCTTCGCTTCCATTTCATTTCAAACTGTTTCTATCAAACTGGTAATACATGTGAATAAATATGCATAAATAAATAAATGCATAAATCTCTTTACTGTCCACCATTTCTAGTTTAATCGCTTTCATAAAGATTCAGAACACTCGCAATTTAGATTTGACTTGGCTTTTAATTTCTTGAAAGTGCAAAATTGTACAGGCTAACCATGAGATAAGGATTTTTCAAATGTATAATTTCTTTCATGGATCATATACTTGCTCGCATAACACATTGTAGTTAAATTGTACATAGACTGAACAGAGGAGAAGAAAATATCACTATCAATTACACATCTGTTTATCCCATAGACACAAAGAAACTTAACTTAAGTCTGTCATTTTAATGAGGAATGCATTTGTTAATCTGTCATTTCGTTGCTTTAATGCAAAACTGCATTCTTGCTCTACAGTTTAAATTTATACTAAAACACTTTACAGTGAACTGTAATCACTATTGTACTGGTACAATGTAAATTACCTTTGCACAAAAACCAAGTCATACTTGAAGAGTTACTGTTACCTAGTAGAACAATATGTATATAGTCTGGCACTATAAAACCAAGCTAAATTTAAAGTAACATGAATTGAGGAGCTTGCTTTTTTTTATAAAATCAGTCTCATGCTGTCAAGACAGTTCAAATATGTAAACAAAAAAATAAGTTGTATACTTCAACTTGAAATAGTTTTATTTTATAAACATTGTTTTGACATTTGATTGTGCCATTTATTCATGATAAATTTAAAGATGGGCATTCTTTTTATTGCTGTGAATGATACTTTGAGCAAGAGTCTGAGCGCTCCAAGCACATTTTCATTAACCTCACTGCAACAGCATGAGATGAAAGCAGCAATTTCCCTGAGCATCTGCTTAGTGCTACTGGCTGAAAAAGTGCTATCTGGTGCATGCACAGGTTATCACTCATGTGCAATCCAGGATATGAGGAAATATGGACAATTTGTTGTTAATGTGGTGTTTAATCAGCTCAGGACAGACAAGGGAAGGAAAATACGAAGAGGAAATTATGAATCAGGAAGCTGAGAAGGAAGGACGCTGTAAGAGACGGGACATGTCTCGAGGCTTGCATCATCATCCATGAGGATGCATTTTCCTCCCTCTCTTTACTGCACCAGATGGCCTTGGTTTTTAATCATGATATGTGTGTGTGCGTGGGCGTGTAATAGCAGTGTAAGCATTCACCTGACAATTGTTGGCATATAAATGTGGAGGATTTCTGCATTGGTGACAAATTAGGTATTTTTGTGACTGGACTTTTTTTTGTTGGTTACATTAAACTAGCAATAGTTTTCAGCACTGCTTTAAAGCTTTTTGTTGAGGTCAAATGTTTTCTTTTTTTATTGCTGGATTGTTAAGTTTTTTTCGATGACCTGTTTCATTTATTTTGGATCAATAGTCTTCAAAACATTTCAGTTTGGCAGGTGGTTGTTGAGCGTGTTAACAGCTGCATTATACTGTTCAGTCGTATCAATCCAGCCTTTTAATGGCTGGCTGATTGCATATATGTTGTTGCGGCCTGTATGACAGTGACACTGCCGGTCTTGTTATGACTCTCACGTTTGGAATGACAGCAATGACCATTAAATCCCTTTTAAAATAAAAATAATTAGCTAACACATTGTCAGCTGTATACTTGCAATGGTGGGCATATAGCACAAGTTAATGTTGCACACAGGTGATCGTCAATAAAATCTCTGAGGCACACGATTAAGTACACAGCACAAGTGCAGCTTAAGTGTAATAAAGCGATCTCATAAAACGATGACCGCACACAAGTTGGAAACCAAGAATATCATGTTAATATTTGCTGTCGCCCAGCCGAATTCAATTCAGTTTAGTTAATTTTAATGTGTATAGTGCGAATTCACAACAAAAGTCACTCTATAGTAATCTACAATGCGTACAATCCAGTGTTTGAGGCAGATATGAATACGTTATCTTTGATTATCCATTTAATTGTATTGCGTAACCGACCTTTGCAGCAATCCCTCCAATCTGAATAATCATGTGGTCACTGTAGGAAGGAACAACTTGCTTTTTACAGGAAGACACCTTCAGTTGGACCAAGCGCCTTATGAGTGGGCATGTCCCTTAACTGACTGGTTGTACTATAGCACATCAATGTTAAATAATCTGCATTTCAGCCTAACAAAATGCAATGGAGACTCTGAAAAGTTTAATTTGGTAAATTGGATATGAAAAGCTGGAAACAGTCTTACTACTTTAGTACTTCCAGCTTTAGGCATTTTCTATGTACATCTCATGAGAAGCGGTTTTCATATTTTGTTATTTTAAACAGGAACTTTTGCAGTGAGGATTGTGATGCATTATGACGTATGATAAGGTTTAACTCGAACTGATTTATTTAAACCCTCAAAACTCTTATTTGCTAGGGAGCTTGCTACATTTGCTGTTCATTTTTTTCCACTACTGGTTTTATGAGTTGAGTGATAAATATAGGTATGTTGGAAAATATTACTTAATATTGTGTGTTTCTCCTTGATGTTACTGCTACACTGAGGTTTCCTACTGGAATGAGGGTAAGAATTTTTTTGTTGTTCTCAGATTGTTTGCAGAATCAGATGAACTGTGGAAAAACCCAAAACATTCTTCAGTAGTTTTTATTGTAAGCTTTACTGATGATGCAAAGTAGGAAAAATGGACTTCAAGTTTTATTTCAATATTTTATCGGATAATATTATCTGCGGTAATATTGTTTTGATTTCTTTCACTTACACAAGAAACATTCAGATTAAAACATAGAGAAGTTACAGGTCTGCCAATGTCTTTCATGTTTCATTTTCGGCATGAATCAGACTCCGAAATAACAACCATACATTCACTACAGATGTCGACTGTATAATAAAACAAGCCTTTCCATACTGTTCAAATGTAGATACACACCTGCCAGACTTGTGGATGCCAGTGTGTTTTAACCCGGAGGCTCTTCTGGCAAGAGAGCAGAACATACGGAGAGACAGAGAGAGAGAGAGAGAGAGAGGGGGAGAGAGACAGGGAGACAGAGTTGGAGAAAAACAAGAGTGGAAGATGGAAAGCAAGCCAGGTGGAGCATAAAAAAAAAGAAAGCGAAGCCAAAAAGGATGATTTCATAAAACCAGGAAAATATTGTGGAGAGATGGATAGCGTGCGCAATGCAGAAAATTAAAGGAAGACAGCAAAAATAGTTTAAGCACAAAGGTGACCCTGAGCTAAGCCGCATTTCTTTGTGTGAGATAAAGAAAGAAGGAATTCTTCAAAAAGAGAGAACAAGCACCGATAAAATATAGAGTGGGGGAGATAAAAAGAGCTAATGATGAATAGTACAGTTATAAGCTGCTGACCCTGGGATGGTGTGAGCTCTTTCAGTCTGGCACAGTTTCATCCCAGAAAGACAGATGTCCAGGACAATGGCCAACTACACACATCTAAAAGGAAACTGGGGGTGTGTAGGCGTGTGTGTGTGTGTGTGTGATACTCTGAAAGGTAGGGTTGAGTGGACTATGTCAATAGAATTTAAACTAGTACTATTTTTATTTTTGAAATATAACATTTGATAAGAATTGTAAAATGAAGGTTTTAGTATTCGGTGTTAAAAGATCACAATATGTGCACTAGTCCACAGATGGACCCGTTACAACAGTAAAAGAAATGGAAAAAGTAAAGTTCTCAAAGTTTATTTTATATTTTTGTATTTACTCGTCATGAGCGAATGCATGTAACAATCTCCTTCAACTGCAAATACAACCACAAGAGTTCAGGAGCGTCACTACCACTTTAACACACAAAAGAACTGAAATTTGTTTTTTTTTTTGTAATACAGGCTCAGTTGAACTTCAAGTCAACTTCCAAAAACAGTTCCTCTCTTCAAGCGTTAGTATCCTCTGTGGCAAATGTTCTTGTTTTGTTAAACGTTCCACAATGATTTTGAGTTCATGGCCTCTTGAAGGCTAGCTTTTGCTCGGTCTTAAGCATTGCAGGCCTCTTGAAATGCTTTGAATACTCCATCACTTGAACTCCGTGCAGGACTTGTACTCGAATGCTTGATTTTAAGTGTTGTCAGTGCTATTTGTTAAAGCATTTGTTCGGTCTGATAAGAATGACGTCATAATTTCTTGATATGGGGTTGATAATTATCTGATGGATTATTATTTCAGTTACCACCCAGTGTTGCTAGTAGCATTCCAAAGACTCCCTACAAGAATTGCAGGGAAAGCTTTTGAGCTAAGCACTCACGATGCATTCAAACACTTAAATAGAAAGAGTGTTGAAGTCTGCCCAGCTCATAACTCATTCCAGGCAGTTTTCCTTCCGTCTGCTTCGGTCATGTCAGTGCACTCAGATACCTCTTCCTTGATGGATACCTTACCAGCTGTGGTCTCCAGGGTCCCCCTTCTCTCCACCATGGTTTTTACTCCTCATCAAGCCAGCACTCTGTCTGCTTGTCTACCTTCTTGTACTCTGCTGATAGGATCTCTAGGGGTTTCTTCCTCCTCCTCGGCTGTTGGCTCTCTTCCACGTTTTTGCTTCTCGAAGCTCTCCTCCTCACTCCGCTTTCTCATGCTACCTGAAAGAGAGCACAAGAAACCCCGCCTACCCCATCTGTCACAGGTCCTTCAGCCTGCATCTCTTGGATTGCCCGCCCACCTTGACACTGAGATTTGCTCATCACGCTACACTGAAACTCAACAAAATCAAGTAAAATAAATAAATCTGCAACACAAGAAACAGAACCACAAGTAGCTAATTTTTCACTTGCGCTGTTGAATTTAACAATGTGCTGTATTTCACAGTGGTAACCTCTCTGAAAGACAAGCGGAACAAAGTGCATGTAAGTGTATGTGAGGAAGCCATATCACTAAAAGGGACATAGTTTTATTGAGCTTTGACAAACATTAAAGCAATAAAAATAGAAATCCTGAAAGTACCATGAGATTGGTTAAATGGCCGGTGACAGTTTAATGAGACCATAACCCTCGTATACACAGATGAGCGAAGAAGAGAGCCCCAGTGCAGACAGATGGGTGGAGAGTCTTGCTTCCTGCCTTCTTATTTTGTTCATATCTGCCCCACTTTTGTGCCTAAAAGTCCCTCTTTGAGCTACTTTGAACAAGTGGTCAGCAGAGAATTACAGGGGAGTACCCATCTGTTATCCATCCCTTCTATCAATTTCTCTCTCTCCCTCTCCTCAGTCCCTCGTAACTCTCTCGGCCAAATGAGTTTCACTTCTATCCAGCCAGCAGCTCTATTCTGCCCAGCTAAAGTCTCATCATCATTATCCCTCTCTTTCCGTTTAGGCCCTATTTCATTTTGCCCCCCATCTGTCCATCTTCTATTTTCTCCTTTGTCTCCATGTCTTTTCTCCGCTCTTTTTGTGTCTTGTGCCAGGTCTTCATCCAGAGTACCAGCTGCAACCCCTGCAGCACTACCTTCTCTCCTCTGTGCCAAGCTGTGGGTCATTTTTTATGTAATGAGAGAGGGAATGGCAGAGAAGTAGAAAAAAGAAGCTAAAAAACAAAGGAGATGTGTATGAAGGATTGCATTTTCTTTTGGTGACTAAATCTCTGGTATAAATATTAGCATGGAAACATGGAAGATTGAATCTCAAAGGGTGGGGATATTATTTAAAATCGACTCTTTTGAACCTTGCGTCATCTTATAATGGTATCCCCTCATCAAAAAGGTACTTGGAGTGTTGATTTGATTCCTACATTTTTGAGGATTCCTTAAATCTATCGTGGCAGCCATTCAGGGTGCCTAAATGCTCCTTCAGATCCATGCAGCTCCTTCAGACCTGTCAGCAGCAATTAGCAAACACCTGGTGGAACTGTTCATCTGCTGATCTCAAGCTCCTTCTACAAGCTACTGCGTACACCGTTGGTAAAAAACTTAAAGGGTCAACAGAGGAGCAATGCAATGACTTCCTGAAGGCAGAGTATTGGAAAGAGAAACATCTTAAAGAGATAGGAAGCCCAATTTCAAGGCATTAAATTACAAAGTCAGTTTTCTTTTAAGTCATGTTTGACATACACAGCATTTCTATACAACCTGAAGATAACATAGTTACTTGGCACTATGTGCCTGGAAGGTACATACTACTGCCCCTTTAAAGCAAGCATAAGATGAGACACTTTTCAAGCTTCTGTCATCAAATGATGGTGAAATGTTGCAAAAAGGAGCTGGAAGCAGTTGTTTGTTTGTGTTCCATAAATTCTTTATCTCTGCCTTGATTTATAAGTCTCTAGCATCATTGAATGTTGTTTCAACTTTCAGAACACTGACTCTTCTTCTGTTTATCCAAGAAACATTGAAAATACTACACCTTCCAGTGGAACCCTTCGTCCACCATGCTGATCTGTCAGAGCTAAGACAAGCTTAATCAAAATAACGCTGGCCCATTGCAAATTGCTTTATTTGGAAGCGATGTATTTTAATATTTATACATAATTTGTACCTAAGAAGGCCCTTGAATTTGTTGTCGACACCCAAACATGGGCTCCATGTCAAACCTAATTATTTACAATGTTTATGTAGAGTAAGGCAGTAGGTTACTGGGGCTGGATATTATCTTTTCTATTCCCAGTAAAGGAGGTCTTTTATGAGTGATTGAGTTTTTACTTCTGTTTAGTCAGGAAATCCTAACCAAAGCTGGTTTGTGGTGATGACAGAACCCCATGTTGTTTTTTATATTGTGCAGAGTGACATTATAGCCAAATTTAATCGAATGCAACTTTGCATTGCTTTAAGGCTGCTAATTTTCTGATGACAACGTTTCTATTAATTTGGACTATGAGTCCCCTCTTTTATAGACCAAGCTAAAGACAAATTGAAGAGCTTTATTCAAAGCAACAAATGCTCATGTTGACAGTGACATATGTTGAGACTTTCTGGAACGTTGAGACCGTCTTTGCGTGCTTGGATACTCATCGAAATGAATTAAACAATTCATTGATCTTAGGGACTGGTATAAGAAAGACATTTTTACTTACAGGCATATTGCCAAAACGAATGCCTGTAAGCCACAACCATGAATAATTAGGACCAGTTGGCAGGATGCTGCAAACCCTCCTAGAAAAATGTTCAGATGAACCTTTTTTCTTTTCTGGGAAATACCAAAGTAACACAACACACATCTAATGTATTCTCACAGCATGACACTATATAATAAATCACAAGATTACACACTGTTTTCTGCTACCTGCAACATATGTTGTTTTGTATGCATGAATATAAAATAGCCCTGAAAACAGACAGCTTTGTTTGGGTTTTTGCATCATTCCTAGAACTTCACATTCATGTTTGCGTCTTGCTTTGCATACGGATTATTCTTTATTGACATGCATAGCTCAACGTTCCACCAAACATCAAGACTAGTCAACTTAAATGTGAAACTAATATGACCTTTTTTACCTACTTGACGATGTGTCATTTGACATGTCATGAAATTTGCTCTTTAATTCAGAGGTGGAGTGAGTCCTGTTACTCTTTGAAAATTTGTGGGCTACATGCTCTAAAAAAATTTAAGCAACTTGAACCTTCAGTGGCGTTACAAGCAAGGAATAGTGACTTTTGGGGTGTCACAAATATCCAATGTAACTCAGACTGTTAATGACTCTGTGTTATATGCTATTATATGGGAATTTCTGGTATCGCAGAGTAAAAGTTAAAGCAGCCTTATCTGAGTTCTGACTCTTTCTCTACCAATCCCTTTATAAAAATACTCGCATCCCTGATGTGCACTGGTATCTCTAGAGGAGAGTCTGTGATCCCAGACTGTTGATTTGCAACAACCCAATAGCATTTATTTATTGGGGCCTGCCATAGCAATGCATAGGAGAGCATTGAACTGCCTTGCAAAACTACTTGCTAGAATTTGCCAAAATCTGCATTTTGGCAAATTTTAGCTTATACATTAATTTTAACATACTGAATGGAGTAAGTCCATGTAGGTCAACATGCCTGTGATCCTCCACATGCTATTTAGTAAATGTTAAGTAAGCTTAGCATTGATGCTAACTTTTAGCATCAGAACGCTGGGTTTTTCTGGTAACAAACTGCTATGAAGTATAAATCGGATTTTTATTTTTGGGTTCAATGTCTGTTTTATAATGTATTTACTACAGATGACAAAAAATACATTTTCACTTTTCTGCAAAATTCACTACTGCACAATTCTTGTTAAACAGTAGTGTAAGATAAGTAGCATTACAAAAGAGCAGAAGAAATCTTTTGTCTTTTGAACAATAACAATATTTATCTGTTGCTAAGAGATGATCGCGTTTTCTGGAAACAAAGTGCCACAATGTAAACATGTGATTTTTACTTTTGCAAAATTTACCAACTATACATTTCTTGTGTTTACGGAGATAAGCAGTATTTCAAAAGAACATAAGCTTTATAAGCAATAATATTATTGATTAAATTGATGTTTAAAGAGAGCAGTAGAAATGTTATGTTTTTGGAACAATAACCATATTTGTTGTTAATCTGTTGCTAAGAGAAGAGCGCGTCTCCCGGTAGCGAAGTGTTATGATGTAAACATCTGATTTTTACTTTTACAAAATTTACCAACTGTAAATTTCTTGTTTCTAGGCAGATGAGCAGTATTTCAAAAGATTTTGTGTTTTATAAATCAATAACGTTACTGAATAATTTGGTGTTTAGATGTTTCAAAAGAGTAGAAGAAATCTTGTTTTTGGAACAATAATATTTGTTGTTAATCTGTTGCTAAGAGATGAAACAGATTGCTAACTTTTCTGTTAGCAAAGTGACACAAAATTAACATCTGATTTTTACTTTTGCAAAATTTACCAACTGTAAATTTCTTGTGTCTCGGCCGATGAGCAGCATTTCAAACGAGCTTATGTTTTATTAATAATATCACTTCTGTTATTAATTTGATGTCTTTTTCCAAGGCTTCATAATTAGTTTTGATGCAAATTTGTAGTTTCTATAATAAGAAATCCTAAATATGTTTTGAACTTTTTTTGTCATCTGAAAGACATGACATTTCTTTGTGCATATTTGAACTAAACTAAATCATAAACTTAGTTGATTTTTATTTCATTATAATTCCAAATCTAAAAAAACGCCGAAACCATTATATATCTGCATATTCAGTTTTGTACGAGGCTATAGCTAGATGTAAGAGAGAGGAAAATGGAAAACCTCTAAATAAAATATAATTTAAAAAAAGTTTTTCTACCACCTTAAATGCATTAGTGTAGAAGATGCCTGTTGGATTTTTACTTGTGATTAAAGTTTTATGTGCCGTGTTTCTTTACTAAGTGGATGTCTCTAAGCTAGTTAAGTGTTTGCCTAATCAGGAATCAGCAAAATTACATTACTGGCTATTACCCTGCCTTACTGTTTATTTCATGGAAATGCTGTTTGTGCCTGGAAAAACTGGAGAAGATTGTTGTCTTCATTTCTCGCTGGTAACATTATCTTATCTCACCAGAAACTCAAATAATAATCAAAGTCCAAGCACACACAGGTCCCGACAGGAAGACAATAGTGTCTGTGGCATAAATGAAAAACAGTTACAGTTGGGTTTTGTGCAGATTTCAGTTAAGAATCTTAATTTCGAAAGCTGCAGATTGAGGAAAGTCTACTCTGTTAGAGCATGGAAACATATAATAACTATTCTGTCTTCTTTGCACTTTCTAGCTCATATGTTAAAAGTGCAAATGGACATGTTCGAATTATAATTTGCTTTCTCTTTAAGAGATGTGCGTACCACGAAGTAAACCCTAACCCTACCATCAAATCTGATTTATTAAAATCAGTAATAAAATCTATAAATGAAATAAGAGAGAAAACAAGAAGAGATCAAATAAAAAGTCTGGAGAGCGAAGTGTGATCATCGTAATGAGGTAAACATATAAAATTAAATTTGGCTTAACTCTCAACAAGCCACCAAAATGTAGATGTCAACATGAGGACCAAACCGTAATCACTAAAGTTTACAAAGTGAGGGTTTTTTTTTTTTTTTTTTTAATGATTAAGACTTAGACTTGGGACCTAACTGATGATTGGATGTTCAGGTAAGGACTGGGGGAATGAATTGTGGCAGTAGTGTCCCTGTGGGGATGTGAAAATGTGTGTGTAGGTGTGTGTTGTTGCAAGGGCACCAGATGCTCTGTTGATGAATGGGTTGCTATCACAGCAGAGGCAGTGCAGTGACACTGAAGACCTTAGATCTTCTCTGGATGTCATACACACACACACACACACACACGCGCACACACACACCCCAACATGCACAGCTACACATGCGCGTTTTCTACCCCGACAGCACCGGAGTAGAACTGAACGTAGTGCTCATCTTTCATCTTCCAAGCCTCAACCATTTTTCAATCCGTTTTTTTCTTTTTTACAATATCGCCAATTTTTCCTGACACTTGTTTTTTGATAATACATGGCGTAAACATGTAAGAATATACCTGAATAGTTGTTACCCTCTGGGCTCTGATGTTGAATATGCCTCTAGCCTCTCAGGGGATCACATTTTTTGTAAATGTTATTTTTAAATAGAGAGGTTTATACAATTTTAATACTTTAACCTGAACCAGGTGATTTGATCAAATGAAACTAAAATTGTTAAAAAAAAACAAAAAACTCTTTGGATAGGTGTGGTGTGAAAACAATGGATTACTATGTGGTAATCCATTGTTTGTGCAGGGCAAGCAAACATTAATCCTTTGAAATGGAGGGAAATGTTAACTAAAAGTTGCTCTGCTATAAAACTAAGAAATGGATTCACTGTTTGCTAGACAGGATAATGATCCAAAGAATAAATCTAACTCAAATGCCTGCAGATGCATATTTAATACACACCACAGATCACATTGGTAGCACTTCATTGCCATGGACTGGTGGAATATATGTCAATTTTTGCCAAATAAACTAAAACCCCAAATGTACGTCTATTGTATGTTCATCTTAAAATGCAAAATTTCTACTTAATTTACCATATTGTTGAAGTAAATTTTAGCTCATTTATGTATTTTTTTTTTATTTTTTTTATAAAACTATAATAAATTCAAGCACTCCACCTTATTTGACCTTAACTATTACAGATTCCCTTTGTGAAAATTAAAATCCTTGGTTTAAAACGTTCACTTCCTGTTCATTATAAGTAGCTCATTTAATTTTGTTCACTTCTTTAGTTGCCTTGAAATACTTTTATGCTCTCCGCTGCAGTCCACATCTCATTAGTGTCCCCTGGACCTTCTTTATTCCTGGTCTTTTCTGCGATGCAGTTTGCTTCAGTTACCTTTCTCTGGCTCCTATAGACTTTGAAGTTCCTGCAGAAACTCACCAAAACTGAAAGCAGTTCAGGTGCAATGAAGAGTAGTAATGCAATAGTTGGATTAAATGTTGCAGATAAGGTTGACTGAACACCCAACCCGTAGACAGACTGACGAAGCTGAGCTTTGCTCTTCATTTATTTAGCTCAGCATTCTACCATCTGGAGTCCCGTTTAAGTTAGAGGAGCTTCACACTACTGTGGATGACTAAGCTTTTGTCTTTTTTATCAGAATGAAGCAGGAAATTTATCAGAATGAAACACTTTTGATGCATGAGGAAGTCAACAAGGTAAAAGCAACTGTGAAAAGATATGAAGAAATTAGAAATATCACAACAAACTAATAATTGTTGTTCTAAACAACAAAAATAATGAAACAATGCTTATTTTGCAATTAAATTGATCAGTTATCATTTTTAGCATTTGACATTAAAGTTGGTTGTACAGATTCTTGTCCCAACTTTAACTGAATAACACTGACTTAAGTTTTACAAAGGTATCACTTTTTTAATAACCTGCAGAATCGTTTTATTTAAATGTGACTCTAGTATGGATTTTTAAATGGATCAATTTTTACATTCTTGCTTCAAATATGTTGCTGAAACACTGGAGGTTAAAACAAACAACTGTCTCAAGATATCAGTAGCTTTGTTTCTATTATGAATGAATGCTAAAGGTTTCACAGATCCCAAATCAGTTAAAATTGCTCCATTTTGTGTTTCCAGAAATAAAATACAGGTTTCATGAATTTCAAAACTTTTGTTTCTTTTTAAATCTGTGTTGAATTATCCTGAATGAATGAATGTGGTTCAAAGTACTTAAAAGTAAAAAGCTGGTCAGAAACTTGAGCGCTGTTGGCAGATAATATTTCAATATTCTCGGTTTCTACAAAAATCTTGTATCGCGTCCTTCACATTGTCACTTTTTCTGTATCTTACTCTCACTTGCTTTAGCTACTGTACAATTACCGAAAATTGTTCATAAAAATGATTTAAGTGTCTGGGTCCTTTAGTTGTTAGTCAGCTCGACGGGCAGTTTTTTTTTTTTTCACAAACTGACTCCAACACAACACCGCAACTCAGAAAAAATGACTTTGTTTTAAAGTAAGTCTTTAACATTTATAGAGCTAATACCCAAAGCCTGTAGTGATAGCTTAAGCTAATACAGCAACAACAGCCAGTGTTGTTGTTTTTTTTAATTATCACTGGACCAGTGGCCTTTTGGGACTTGATCATGTTGTAATAGCCCGCAGCATCTGCTCTGATGTCACATCTACACCCAACAAATAAGCCACGTTCAGGGTCAGCAGTTCCGAGTTGCCGCATACCAGCGTCGAGTGTGAGTGTATTCATCTCTGTTGCCACAGTTTATCTCATCAATGTCTGTTTGCCTGAAGTCTAAATGGCATTGGTGATAAATTTCTTTCTTCTCTCTGTCTCTCATCTACAAATACTGAATCACATTAGATTTGTCCTTTAACAAGGCAACTGCACAGTAGACTAATTAATAAATCACATCGCCACGGTAACAGCAGGCACAGGTCAATGTGACATGCTGGGGAGGAGGTATAAATTTGTTTTGTTTTGTTAAAAAAAAAGTGCGTGTACAGAGATGTGACATTAGCTTATACAGACATGTAGTATAAAAAGACCGTAACTATATAATTGAAATGTTAAAATGAACTAATTTGTGTAATTTTTGTGCTTGCTAATTATCACACTGGGTTTATGGGGAAAAAAATTATAAAGCAATGTTTTGAATGCTCGCACTTCAACACACATTAATGACAAAGCTGTAAAAAGCATGGCCGATACCAACTCTGTCATTTTTGATGGATCTCAGGAGATATTGTATTACATCACCCAGGACTGCACTCTGCTTACGGATCTAGCACAAAATTAGGTTTATGTAAGCATCTGATTTAAGGTGCCTTCAATGATGATAAACATTTAGCGCCATTTTGTCTTGTCTTTTTTTTATATATATATATGTTCTAAGAAGGGTATCCCAAGTCAATGTGTGAAATTTCCTTCAAGCAAAATCATGCATTCATGATCTCATTTTAAATAGTTTCTCATCTAGTAATCATCTCCAGACTTCCAATACTGTATTTTCCGACCTATGGCAAAATTCACTTTACTGCTTATTTCTGTACTTGTACTTGGGTCTCTACTCCATCTAAAAACAGTTTAAGAGTTTTAAAAAACCTACCGATTCATTTTCTGTCAATGTTAATGTTTTGGGAGGGTTTTTTTGCGGAAAATGAGCAGTTTGAAAAACTTACCGATTTCGGTCAATCGGTGGGCGCTACCCTGTTACCTAGCAACCCAAGTGGAGCTCATGCCAATGGACCAAGAAAGCATAATGGGTCCCTTTTAAAATGACTATCAGGTCCTTTCAATTTTCAATTGCCAAGTTTTTGGATTTTATCTGAACTTGGGCTCAAACTTCAGGTCTGGGGTTCTGGTCTCTTAAAACATTTCTATTTTTTGGTTATCAAGAGTGAAACAAAACATCAAACTAGTACATTAGAAACAAAAATATGTAATTTCAGGAAAAAATAAACTTGCTTTCAATGACTCATTCTGTTATATTGAGTTCGCATTACTTCAAACAGTAAGAAATTCAATAAATCTCTAATTTAGTCATGAGATCAGACAATACTTTTAATTTTTAGCTAACCATTTGCTCATTATATTGAAAACAATGTCTAGCTGAAGGTTAAACATTGCACAGCAGACATGACTTTCTAAAAACATTTAAAATCCTCCCGCTCCAGTTCAGAAATTAAAAATCAAGACGTCAACTAATTTCCACTACTTAATATAAGCAGAGATGCATATTAGACTGCACAGTTGTTTCCACTGCCACATTGCACCAACAATGATTCATGTTTTAAGTCTGGACTCTCTAAAATTGCCGTCAAGAGTTGGTGCCCCTAGCAACCCTGCTTGAATAAGCAGGTAGAGAAACAGTGACTTGATGGATGGCTAAATGCATATTTCTAGAAATGCTAAATATTGCACCATTAACATTCAAACAAATTCACAACAGTGCATAAGTTTTGTTTCGGTTGAGTAAATTTAGTGATATAGTTGAGCACTAATGTACTGTTATAGGCCTCAGGATAACAAAACTACAAGATTTTAATTCATAACCTACAGCGACGGAGTGTCATGGTGAGACAAGATGGCATTCATTTGATAAGAGAACACTCATCCCGGTTGCTAGTGGCTGAAGAATTGACTTGGGATATAAATATTTGTGATATCTCTAGGGAAAACCGACGTCTCTCTGTGATGGACGGAGGAGCTGACACTCCAAACTCAACGGACAGATCATAAACAGAGTATTGAGGGATGTTATGGCTGTTTTTCAATTGGCCTTCACAACAACTTCCTCAGACGTACTTCCATTCATCCGGCAATAGTTTCAGATCAGCTTTTAAACGAGCAACTCAGCTCTGACCGCTTTGCTGACATGAACATAAGTTACCGATGAAAGCTTTTTGCAGCCGCTGAGTTTTAAGATACATTTCATCAGCAGTGACAACAAAGTGTTCAGTTGTCATCAAGGCCGTCCTTTAATAGTACTGCTTGTGTTTGATTCTGTACCGTGACAATGGTGGCATTTCAAATCGAAATACTATTTATTTATAAATAAAAACATCAAGTATTTTATTTAAGACAAACAAGTGTAATTTGTATGTGCTCTGTAGTCACAGATTTAAAAATTGGACGTGCTTATAAAGGCCAAACTTCTGAAAAATAAAAATCTGTTTTATGTGGAAGTTCTTTGTGTCTCAGTATTTGTACCATGACATTGAAATTTCATCCAAGCATTTTGTTGAAATTTAAATGGAGAATAGAGGGAGAAAAAAAACAGAGTAAACATGTTTGCAAAAGAAAAAAAAACAAACAAACAAACAGATTTGACCTTAAAAGCTGCAGAATATTAGACATCTCAAATATTAACTATGGAGTAGAATCACACAGGATAACAGAAGCTTTTCAGGAATAATTTCATGGCTGAATGTGTGCCGTTACAATGGCGTAAAGAATAATAAAGAAACTACAGAAAGATCAAATTTGAGTTGCACAGTCAATTGCCTGTCTCTCCATCAGTAATTTCGTTATCTCCTGACACTTTTCTTTTACTCTCTTTCAAGCCCGCTTTGTCAGCTAGTCGCTCCTCATTCCATTATACGGCACAGGGCTCAGAGGGTGATATACGAGCGCTCCATAGAGCAACTTGGACATGAGAGACTGCTGGACATACATTACGCACATCACTCACACTTTCAGTCTCTCGTCCGAACTATAAAGTGAGTTCTGGAAAAGGCGGCCAGGATGACAACACACAACTCAATTAGGATAGAGGTCAAAAAGGAATGAAAGCACAGTGAATGATGGCAACGAGGAAGACTAGTGAAAGGGAGACAGAGGAGCAGGTAATAATTTAACAATACAAAAGATAAAGCAGAAAGTAGACGTACCTTTTTTTTCCTCTGTTTATGAACAGCCCTTTGTCTCGTATAGCGCTTAATTTTGGTAATTCTTACCGAAAACAAGAGAAGTTTTGGTGTGATTTAACTTCAGGCATTGAGAAATGTGTTATTGTAAACTTCTGGTTGCTACTTTATATGTCAGGCTCTCTTTCAAGAAAAAAAATATTTTCTTTTTTCCCCTTGTTGGTTAGAGGTAACAAG
Source organism: Xiphophorus maculatus (assembly GCF_002775205.1). Taxonomy (NCBI): domain Eukaryota; kingdom Metazoa; phylum Chordata; class Actinopteri; order Cyprinodontiformes; family Poeciliidae; genus Xiphophorus; species Xiphophorus maculatus. The sequence continues at coordinate 24,523,762 of NC_036447.1, read as the reverse complement.
AAAAAAAAGTTTTTTTCAGGCTTTCTGTCATGAGGTGAAGGACTTTGTTTTTTGTCATTTTGTTCTGTATCGTTTTCAGGTGATGTTTTGAGTCTTGTTGATTGTTGTTCTTGTTCAATTTACTTCCCGTTTTTCTTGTAACACCTATTGCTGAGTTGCTTTGTCAGTTTTTGGCCTTGAGTTTCTTGTTGCTTTGGTTTTGAATCGTGTTAATTTTTAAGGGTCGCAGTCACTCCCTGTGTCCTTTCATTTGACAGTGTTTTGACATTTGCTTTTCACTCATCTTGCTCAGCTATTGCTCATGTTCACCAATCAGACTCACCCGTTTTCACTCCCGGACTTATTAAAACCCTAGTAGTTTGTTTTTGCTTGTCGAATTGTTCTGTGTGCTCTTTGCACCTTGCTCAGCCTGTTTACTCTCCATTTTTCCTTGTGTATTTTCTGTTTGGTTTTCTTTGCTGCTCCTGCAGCGTATTGTAAGATTTTGCAATGCGTTATCAAAGTACTGCTGGTTTCCAATCTACTTCTTGCCTTTTCAATGTGTTCTGCTCCTCCGCTCATCAAAACATGACGCTCTCTTTGTAAACACTTCAAGAGTCCCATTTTTCTCAGTTCTTAAGAACACGTTGCCCAATATGGTGACGACTCCTAGGCTGTTGATCAAGACTATTTTAAAACTTGAAATAGATGTTTAGAGTTGACCAAAAGATATAGAGAAGAAAAATACATTAGGCTGGACTTTCTGTCATGTGAGAAGTTGATGAAATGTTTTTAGTCATTATGATTGATGTGCCGCATCCTCAATTGGTTCTTTTTACATGTCTTTTTAATAATTCACCCCCCCCTTTTTTTTTTTTTACGATTATGTTGTGTATTTTGATCTACATGAGGAAGTTTGAATAAAAATATAAGCATTAAAGCAGAAGAAATGGGTATGTCCCATCAAAATGACCCAGCCCAAGCTGCTTCAACCAGTGTTGCCTTTAATTGGTAATAAATTTTGGTATCAACCATTTGCAGATGTAAACAGAACAGTTAACTAATGTCTGATGGTGGTGATGAAGAACATTGAAGAAAAAAAAAAAACCCCAGTAAGTTATGCTAATTGGCATGCTTACAGATAAGCTATCTGATTTTAGCAACGCAACCCAATCAAAATTTAATGCTTTGTATTTTGGGCATTTAGATTCTGGGCCAACATGTTCAATAACTGATATATGAAAGATTTGGTAAGATGCAAAATTTCAAATAGGCAGTTTGTTACAGCAGTTATCTAACAATACACTTTAAACACTTAACAGCCATTTTGGATTTTGAGGTTGGGCTTGGTAATTTTCCAATATCCAATATCCCAATATTTCCTTTTGGAATTTTGAACTTCTTCCACCTTCGTGTCGATTCTTCATGCATGACATTGGCAAATTCCAACTTTCTTGAACAGTGAGAATAAACACAAAAAAATGCATCTTTTAATCAAACATAGCCAGCGGATAGCTGTATTTATTTATATTTTTTTTAAAACTCCACCAGTTTTCCAATTCAGCAAACCACAAGGCAAGATGAGAAACAGTGTGACAGGTGATTAAGAATGGTCATTGTACTGTGATTGTATGTTAGTACCGTGATATTGAAGATGTGAGCTAGTGCTCCCTCAAAGTGCATACAGCACATGCTAAAAAAGAGTCTGCTTGGAGAGGTAAACTGAAAAAAAGTCACCTGTGAGTCTTAGTATGAATGCTTGCTGAGCATCTGGTGAGAGTAGAGATGATGGAGGAGGCTGCCTCACTAAGCAGGGTCATAAAGTCGCTGTGCTGATTCTGTCACCTCGAAATATTTACCATCCCTTAGTCTCCGTCTCTCTCACATATGTAGAGGCACAAGTATGCACACATGCAGGCATGAGATGTACTTACAGCAGGCGTCCATCACACTCCTCACAGCGTGCATGCCCTTGGTTATCGTCTCTCTCGCCCTTATGTGATTACGGGCTGCTTTTTTCTGTCTCGAGTATTGTTATCTCGTTTTCACACTGGCACATGTGGATGCAGAGCATAGCCTCCACCACTGTCTTACCCCCTCTAAGAAAATACACAGTGGGAGGGAAAAACACTTATTTTCTTGTCCCTTTCTCAATGTCAAGGCATTTATCTTTTCCTTTACACCAGCTAACAAATACCTTTGAATAAACTTTTTTTTTTTTTTTACATTTCCATCCCCTCTGACCATTATTCTGTTTCCAATCTATTCTAAAGTAAGATGCCTCTTCTTAAAACACTGTTGCACATAGCTAGCCTTCCCTTTGTGGCTATAAACTGCAGTGAAGATTTGTACTGTGAACAACAGGCTTGGTAATATATTTTCAATAAAAATGTTGACTTCATGTGGCAGCGGAGATGTGAGCCAAACAAGTAAGATGAAAAGGCTTGTGTTTGAAACTTTTTCAAGTAACTTTAAGAAAACCGAGTTAGAAAATCTTCACTGTCCTCAAAGATGCCTATATGAGAGCGTATGAACCTTTGAAGATATGTTTTTCCGCACTTCTATGAGAACAACACTTAAACTAATACTTGATACTGAATTCAAATGGTATACTGAATTGAGCATTGCTAAAGCTATCATTGGTCAAAATGAAAGAAATATACTGCAACTGGAAAACTGGCAGGACATCAACCTAACCTGACAGTCTGGACAAGGAGGGGAATAATCAGAGAAGCTGCCAAGAGGCCATTGGTGAATCTGGAGAAGATGCAAATCCAACCTCTGCAAGAGTAGCAAGAAGACATTCTCTGTACAAACAGAAGCCACGGGAAGTCCAGAAAATTTACAAGTTATATAGAAGGACACAACAAGTATTTGAAAGAACATTTCCCAGCAAAAACGTAACTTTCATGTTTTATGCGATTGGAATTACTCAATGCAAACGTCTATAAAAAAAAAAGATGGCCTTAGATTTCATATAAACTTTGTATCTAGTCATGATTGATCTTATAGTGTAGTTGCCAGGCAAATGCGTGTCCACATCTCCATGGTAATCACAAGAACAGTTGCTCATCAGGTTTTTTTGTGATTTTCAAAAGTATGTCCGCTCTGTTTATAATTCTTTTAATCTATTTGCGAGAAGAGACACGGTACTTTCCTCTGTTAGTGTTGATGGTGCTTTGCTTCTTCGCAAAGACATTGAAAAGCTTCGAATAAACATAAATTTTCTTGTCAGAGAAAAAGGGAGAGGCTCAGAATGAAAACCAGGCATGAATATTTGAAGAGTCAGAATAGCAATGCGAGTGAATCCAAGGAACAGGAATACACTTACAGCTCTGAACGATCTACACATTACACCAAACTAGCACAAGAGTAGCAGCGAACAGTTCAAATCATCTAAATCATTACGGATACAGCGTCTGCAGGGAAAATTGACCATATTCCCCTAACTCTTGTCGATACAACTGCTGTCAGTCGGGTCTCAGCAATATGCAGGGTTCTTTCCTGTCTAACAGTGTGTAAAACTTTAGAGTTTTCCTTAAAAAATATTTGTCTCACCTGATTATCATAAAATAGCTAATTAGTTTTTAATCACATATAGAATATGGTAAATGGCCTGTATAGCGCTTTATCAAGTCAAGAGGACCCCAAAGCACTTCACACTACACACGACATCCACACTACATTCAGTCATTCACCCCTTCATGCACACACATTCACACACTGATAGTGGCAAGTACCATTAGTCCCAAGACAAAAGACACAATTCAGGGCTGTTATTGAAGTTTACACCAGTCTTTGTGTTCTCTCTGTAGTTGGTTAATAATGCATTTATATATAAAATGATTTCCATGCATTTCATGTAAAGAAATGCAGTTTTTTTTTAAATTATTTTGGTCACTGATCAAGATCAAATGAGGGTAAATGGGCAAATTTGCATTGCTGACTGACTGGTGCATCGTTAATTTAATTGTATATTTTTTATTAACATAATGGGAAACTCTATTTCCAGTGATTGCAGTTCTGATCCTCCTTCATAAGAGCTCTGGAGACTCTTATGAAGTATTAGAAATTATGATCCAAACCAATATAACTCCACCTGCTGGTAGATATCATTTACTGGAGCCACAACCACTTTCCCTTAGTTCAAGACAGCAGAGATAACAAAAGGAGCTTATGTGTCTCGTCAGCGCTTTCACTTTATATTCATTTAATGTTTTGATGACGCTTTATTTTTATGATCTGATGGTGTCGTTTCTGCTAACGGCCTTCTGTAGCTTTCAAACGGCTGAGAAAGTCTGTACTCTATGCCGTCCATACAAAGACAGGGATGTATTTTTCTCAAGACAAACAAATATTGCACCTGAAAGAGGCTGTACAATGACTCATAAACTAGAAAAAAATAAACTTAGTTTTAAATGCATATTTCCTCAAGTGTTCAGCTTTCTTTTGACCTATCAGGTGAAACAATCGTTCACACACAACCTTCCACTGCTGAATCATTCTTTGGGAATCCTCTGCAAACCCACCAGCTTCACTCTCCTTTCCAAACCTCTCTTTATCTTGAACAGAAGTGGGTTGTTTTTACCTGTCGTTTACCTCGTTACTCCTCTTCTTCTTCTAAATCTTTCAAACCACTTCTTCGCACTTCCTAATGAAATGGCAGAAAAGCTAGCTAATGAATCAAACCCCATCCCTCCCATACAACCACCACAAATTATTGATAAACCAACAGAAGAGCGTCAAAGGTCACTTGTGTCCTGGTCCGTAACTTCCTCCAACGTAAATGGCGTATTTTAATTGGCTAAAATACGCCATTTACCAGCAATAAGCTGCCTCAATTTTGTTTCTTCTCCCCCAAACTTTTCCCCACAAACTCTACCTCTTTGGTTCCCAGGCCTCAAAGTTCAGAAGAAGACTTTTCCTGTTCAACAAAAAAAATCCTGTGAGCCCAGTTGACCATTTTATCCTATAAATAAACATTTTATTTATAGGGTATTCAATAATCAGGGACATAAAATCTTTTAATGTCACTGTGAGAGAGTTTTCAGGATTGACTGTTATTTTGGACAACTTTTCATATTTGCTAAAGTGGAAAGTCCCAAAGTATTTACATACCAGCTTTGTTTACCTAAATGACTGCAAAAAGCAGAATATTGGACTGAAGATTCCATCATTACTTTTCAGATTTGTATTAGGAATAGATTATGAATATTTTCCTCCACTATTATACACTACTGTACTTTGGCATAATCTATTACAAATAATCACATTAGCATACATTGAGGCTTGTGGTTGCAATGTGACATTATAGGGAAAAAAATCACAAAGATAGTATGCAGTGTGTGAAATATTCTTCTCCTCCTCCTAAAAACTGTTATCTCTTTATCGCACAGCGGCTCTTTTATTTACTTTCAACTTCTGTCTAATGAAAGGTTTTAACATATACTTATCTCCTCTGAAAGAGAGTAGCCATGGAGCAGAATTTTTAACTGGCAATTTGAAAACACATTAACTCCATTAAGCTCATTCATCCTTCAGCTGCCCACCAAAGTAAACATCCCTTTTAGCAGCAAGTGACTGAATAAGCACTTTATAAGTAGACAGCTGCTCCATAGTGAAGTAACTTCCCCACTGACCAGGTGGATGGCCCATCAAAGTATTTCTGTTTTCCTCACCTGCTATGTTTTATTTTTATTTTTCCCCACACTATTATTTTGTTGTGCTGTTTGTTACTCAGGTTTGGCTTCTCTCATTTTCTCTTTCCATTTTCATCAGCCACTAATTAGTCTCATGGGTCCTGAACAAACGAAAGACATCAGTAGCTGGAGATGAATCTAGACAGAGACAAACGAGAGCAACTTTTCTGGAGCATCTATAAATAGATATGATAGTAAAGCTGTCCCCTTTGTGCAAAAGAAGCCTTTACAAAAATGCAAATATCAGAGGAGCTGAAAATTTAAGAGTAAGGGAGAGCACACTTTGCATTCCAAGAAAAAAAAGTAAATATTTTTTGTTTAGAAACCCTAAGAATTTATTTTTATTTTTGGATTGTAGTTCAATAGGTTTGTAACATGAAAGGGAAAAACAAGAAGAAAAAAAAAGCTAAACAAAAATAAATGCAGTGGATAGTTTGGTCCATCATCAATGTTGAATATGAATGCAATTTTTCAGAGTGAGGGAACACAAATACAGTAAACTAGAACTGGATCTGTGTTGTAGCTACATGTCAAAAGCAGATTCAAAAACAATGTTTTTAAAACCATAAAACCAGTTGTTTTTTTTTTTAATTGGAGTTCTTTTGGCTGTCAATAAGCTATAAACACGGGCAGAAAACGATGCGGAATGTGTAACTCTTTAATACCACATTCAAAATGTTCTATCCGTTTCTACAAGGCTAATGTTGCAGTGTTTATTCTTGTACCACAGGTTTAAGAGGACACCTATTGTTGTCGGTCTGTGCGAATCTTGTGTGTGTGTGAGAGAGACAGAAATAGAGCAAGAGTTCTCAATTCAAAGCTTTCTGTTTAACACAAAGCTCACTGCAGAGCCATGTAAATGTGCTGGAACGCCTCACTGCTCTACAGTCCTGTTCGTCTAATACAGTGTGTTTAACTGTGAACTCTGCTGCTTGTTTTCTGGTGCGTGTAGCTGCAGTGTGTCATCTCACAGTGTGTCATCTGTTTGTTTATTTACTCTACATTTTGGTAGGAAGGCGTGTGTCGGTGTGTGTTTTGTCCACGTTGGCTGAACACGTGGAATCCCACACTGACAGGAGGTGGGGAGGAAAAATGTCCCCTTGTCCAAATCAACAAAGTACAAAGTAGCAAACAGATTTCCATTTCTTCTGTTTCAGAGCTACACAAGTTCATAGATACAAGAGAAAATAATTTGGATGCTCTTGATCAAAATTTTAAGGCTAATTGCAAAGTGGCAAGAAATCAAGTTTTGCACTGTTGGATCGTAAGATTTTAAGTAGAGCTTCAAAATACAAAACAGAGAAATGGGAATGAGTAAGTAAACGACCAACCATCAACTGAGCAAAAGTTTAAGACCACAACATTTAAAAGCCCAGCTCTTTGCACAAATGCTAATCTGATGTCCTTTTCTGTCAGGTATCCACACTGTAATGACCTCCAAATGGCAAAGGCAAAAAAAAAACAAAAAACCTTTTGCTTTGGTTGGGGGGCTTAGCAAGTTTACAAAAATGGACACCAGATGTGAGTGTATGTGTGGTTGTTTGTCCATATTGTCTTGCAATACACCCTGTCTTGCTTTTATGACCACTGGAGCCTCAACAGGAGCCTGAAAGGATAAGCGGGTTTAGATGATGGATGGATATAAATAACTCTGGGTTATAAATCCAGGAGGGTCCCCAGTGACGTTCTCCTTCTCATTTAAGGAGATCTCAAGGAATTCCCAGGCCAAAGTTGACATACGGTCCATCCAGTGGGTTCTGGGCATGCCCTGGAATCTGCTCCCAACACCTACAAAACCTTCCAGGGAAGAACCCAGGAGGCGTCAGGTTCACCGTACACCCATACAATTTAAATAAATAAAAGTTGATTCCATTCAGAATGGAGAGGATGGATCTCTACTCCTGATTCTATCTAATGATGAATCTCATCCTATTACTAAAGCTGCTGGATATAATGAGCACTAAAAAAGCTCATTGTCCCCGGTAACAAATTCTTTGGGTTGGGATTTAAATCTCATGATTGCAGTCTGTGGTACATTGCACATTTTATGCCTTATGGTTCTCACTGTTTTTACGGTTTTTCTGTACTTTGTTGGACAAAATAATTTCCTTGCAGTGATTAATAGAGTAATTTCGACTTTGATATTGGAAACATTACGGCCAGATAAGGGGCTTTTCGTCTTTGACAGACCAACTGAATCTCATCCCCAAGTAAAGACATAAAATGATAAAACCTGAGTTTTTAGTTTATTCGTCAAATGAACTCACAGAGCGCCGCAAATTATAACAGATTCGGTTATATCGCTTTTCCAATAACTAAAATTTGTGCCTTCATTTTCTCTGCTGTCATGGAGAATAAAAACTGATACTGGTCATTTAGCACAGCAGGAAACAAACGAGGAAAACAAACGGTGGCGATGTTCAGAGTGTGATGGGGCAAATGCTGTCCCATTACATCTGCCTTGCTACTTCAAAGTGTTGGTGTGATGTGAAGTGAACCGTAGGATCCACTCGGGTTCAAAAACCAACTGATTAATATTACATTTATAAATGATGGATTTTTTTCCTAAAAAGAAGATAATCTAAAATCATCTGTTTCCTCTTGTTATCAGATTATGAGCCTGTTAGGCCAGAAACGGGCTTTCTGAGCCTTTTAAATCCGTGTGTTTAAATGGATCTAATATCAGATTTTAGATATTAACTTTTTTTTAAATGGATTTTACCTTTGTAACAAAGTCACAAGCTTCCTGATTTCCTCACCACAAGTTTATTAATTTACAGGGCTCTCCATTATTCACCTCTGTGTTGAATCCATCTTCACCCACTAGTCTGCACATTTATCTTCCACATACATTGTCAGGCAGCACACGTTTACATTTGATTCCACTGTTCTCCTTTATTTTCAGAGAGGGCCTACTCAATTCTGACCAGAAGGAGGGGAAAAAATGCACATAACAGCACAGCAAGGCAGTAAAGCAAAATTGGAAATCATTTTACTTTGACTGCTTGGGAAAAAATCATACTTTTTCAATACAGTAAATTCTAATAATAAACAATGCCAGCTTGAACTAAACCAATTTCTCGTCTCATAAAAAATGAGAGCACAAGATTAGCTGTTTACAGTGCATCTCTTCAAATCTCCTTGGTGGGTTTTTAAACGCTTGTTGTGTAGCAAAGACGACTTGAAACATAAATGTCTTAGTTTTCCAGGGTAATAGTATTCTGTGGCTTGTACTTATTATTCTTATTATTCTGTACTTATTATTCTCATTACTCTACTACATATTTTCTGACACATTTTTGGCTGAAATGAATAAAAGTTTACTTTAAGAATGATATCCAAGTACCTCACCACATCATGGACTCTGTTTGGGAACATAATTCATCAAGTAAACGTTCAAATTTTTACATCATATGTGTTCAATAATTATCGTAACTGAGTACTATTTGTCAAAGGGAATTGGCAAATAGGACAGCGCTTACTCTTCTCCTATTCACAAGGTTGACAATTTAAGCTTTTTTCTTTTCCACAAGGATTTTGGTCAATGGGCTGAGATTGCAATGGAAGGAGGCTAATTTTTAGGAAATGTTTTTGTTATTTTTTGAATAAATATTCAAAATTTCCTCATACTATTTATTGTAGCAAGGTTTCCAAAGTTTCTATAAAATTAACAGACCCAGATCATCACGGATGTTTGGGTATGCTTTCAAGTAGGCATATTATATACTAGATCAATAGGAAGTGTTTGAAGGTTAACATTTGTCATTTGGCCAAAAGGACAAAGTTTAAGTAAAAATCTCAGTAACTCATAAAACGCCACGTTTCCATGGGCAAAAAAAATAAATATCTGAATTGGTTTAAATTTTTATACATGCCAATATTTGACACATTTAAATAAATTTTTGTGATGTATTTGCCCATTGGTTGTAGCTCCTCAATTGATAAAGCTGGAGCTTTGATAGACAGTACATATTAGTTAACTACTGATCAGTAAGCCCTTTACATTGCCACTAGTTTAAAAGAAAAGCAAACCAATCAACCAGCCACAGCTATTCAATTATGTTCTATCATTCATTTAATTTATTGCTGTATTTGTATAATCCTGATTTGTAAGTCACATGGTACCAACCACAAAACATTCCCACAAAAAGCTAACTGTATTTATATATTTTATGAGTCGGTCTTAAGTAAAGTGCCTGAATTGACTTATGCCTCCATTAGATGTGCTGTGTTTGGTATCCATGGAAATGTGGCTCTTGCTGACATTGTACTCATGGCTGTAAAGAGATTGTGATGGTAATACAGTTAAGTCATGCTGGGCACAGACTGTGGTGCCCCATAGCATTGATTGATGACCATGCTGTCAGTTCAATCTAAGAAATGCATTGAGAGAGACGGAGAAAGAGGGATTGGTGTACGACAAAAAAAATGGGAGGGAGCATAATGGATCGGCTGAAAACAAAGGGAGGAAGGGAAGACGTAAACGGAGTTGGTCTGAAAAGCAGTAATGGAAGATGTGAATTGCAATATTGAAATAAAATCAAAATAATTGTAGTAGAGTTTAATTAAAAACTTCCATGTGATCTAAACTCTTTATTTATTTTTTGGGCACATAATGCCATTTAATTGCATAATCCAGTAACTGTTAACTTCAGTTGTTATGAAAATGCTGTTTATACCAAAAACAACTTAAAATTTGGCATCACAGCCATATCTGACACTTTAAAACTGGCCTCCGTCTCTTTAAGAACCTTTTACCTTTCCGACACTTCCACTTCAGCATGCCGTCAAAACAACACTTCTCTATGCTATTCATTGATGCCGTCTGCAACCGTTTTTCAGAAGGATGTAGCTCAGTAGACCCATAGATCCACCAGGTGTTTGCCGATTGCTGCTGCTGCTAGTCTGGAGGGGCTAAAAGGGAAGGTACAGGTAAGTGGTGCTGTGTGGGGTGGATCTTGAGCTGAGGGCTGATGCACGAAGCTTGCACTTTAGGGAAATAGATGGGGCATTGTAGGAGCAGACTTTAAGGCACCACCAAATGGTTGCCAATGGAGATTCAAGGATAATTCAAACATGTATGAATGAGTTAAACCAAAAGACAGAGTATGTTTTTGATGAGGGAATCAGCACATAACATGGCGCAAGGCTAAAAAATGTCTATTTGGCACAATGCTTCCCTTTTAAAACTTTCAGATTACGTTGATTTGACTTGGGTATTTTATCAGGCTTTCTGGTTAGTCCTCCACTTGTAACTTCCCTGTACTACACATGACGAAGCTACCGACAGCTTTAAGGTGTTGAACAGTAATTTGTATTACAATGTTTTGTCATGCATGTCACATTTTATAGAAGTTTGAAACCTTTTAAACCTTAAATCATAATCTCAGCAACTGCCATCAACGTTGACTGAAGTAACGATGCAAACGGGTAACTAACTGAATGCAATTTCAGTAATCCAATCTTCAAGCTTAAACACAAACGTTAATTCAATTTATTTTGAAGCATTTGAAGAAAGAAATGTCTTAAGCATTGTTGAAAAAGGAGCCAGAGGGCTTGAATAAGGAAATATGCTCGATGATATTTCCTTTGGTGCGTTTGTTTGTTGTTTGGCAGCGTGTGTGTGTCATTTGTTTTGTTTTTTTTTTCCTCGACATTTTGCGGAAAGCATACATTGTCAAACTACTGAGTTAAAGCGACAGGCATGAAAACAATGCTGGGCTTTGAGTGAAATGATACAGAAATTCAGATGTATCGCAGCAAATGACTCATTGGCACAGCCAGTTACAGTAAATCATGGAGGGACTTGGGGACTGGAAATTGACAAAAAGTAGCCACACACACTCTCCAGAAATAGGGGGGTGATGTCATTCCATTTATTTTGTTGTCATCTGTATCAGTGATTCTCATTGCTCGACTCGGTCGCACTGCAGAAACTACCATGCAACAAACGCACACAGTGCACGCTAACGCACACTAAGACCCTTCTGGACACCTATTGATTCTTGCTGTTTATGCTTGAAGGAAAATTATTAGCATTCTAACGTCACCACAAAAAACTCTTATACACACGGCAACATATCAGCACAGGAACAAACACCGCTATTGATTCAGCTGGGATACTGAAAAGGGAGATAATATGCCCAGTACCCTATCCCAACTCTGTATAATCAAACGCTTTTATGTTGATCCATAGGTTTTGTCTGCATAAAGTGATCGGTAACATAAAACGGTTTAGAGCGCTACTGTGATTCTTGACTATGAAATAGAAAAACATCATTAGTCCGTTATCCTACTTGACAAACATTACGCCCTCTTTCTGCTCGACTTTGCTGCATGTTCCCAATCGAGATTGTGCTTATATATAAATTGGTTGGATTACATTTGAATCAAAAATATTGAATGCTTGTTCAACATGCAAATTTTAAAGTAGATTTATCTTCCTTTGCTAAGGAACAAATTGGAATATGTACCACATTCCCCACATTGGTTCCTTTTAATCTTGTATGAAATTAAATTCTTTCCCCTCCATTACAAGAGCGACACAAGCCTTTTTAGGTATTAATAATTGCTACACATGCAATATTCTGATTGAATTCATGCTTCGTTGTTAATGCTTTCAGACGCATTCCTGTGCACCGCTGCATATGTTTTGGTTGATTAGGTTTCCGATGAATCTTGGTTGCATTTCACTTGTGTCTTTCCTCAGTCTGGACATGGTTCAGACTGAGGTATTTGGTTGTTTTGTGGAAAATATCTCCTGATGTACAGAGGAAACCACACTGCTGTGTTGGACTTTATGAAACTGTCCAACTCTCTACAGCTACTTGAAAGCTGCAGCATGTAAATTTCTTAAAGATCCTTTTTTCTCTCTCTCTTTTTTTTTCTTGTATACTACAGGGGTCACTGTTGTAGCAGTATAGTGTGAAACAGAAAGTCTGAGAAAAAATGGAACTCCGAAACAGGCAATCAGAGCCAGGAGGAGGGCCTTAGCGCTGTCCGTGTTGCTCATAACTTCCCCCCTTGCTAGGCTACAGCTAGCTTCCCACATCGGATCCTGCCATGAATGCTTAGGCCAGCTAGCTTAGCCACAGGTGACGGCGGATAAACAGTTTCCCTGGAACACTAAGTTTTCTCCGCCATTGACACAATGAGCAGCTCATACATGAGCATCATTGACGGCTTTAACTTTGATTGCTTGTTTAGTACTGACTGGAGGAATACATAGCTGCACCGGGATGTGAAAGAGGAGGTATATTTTTCATCACAGACTATCTCATGTCATATGGTGACAGTTTTTACAAATATAAAACAAAAACATTATTTAGGAAAGTTACATACTAAACTTGCTCCGTTTGAATATTTTTCTCATTGCGTGTATGCATTTGGATTAGAATATTAGCTCCAGTGTCCCCTTGCATGCAGGAGTAGTACTGAATAACCTGAGGAAAGACTTGTGTGCTGTTATGTAACTGCACTAGTCACAGAAGTGTGAAACAATTTCATATTGTAGACTTTACATTGATGAAATGGAAGTTTCTTAACATAGAAAAAAAGCACAGCAATGAACTGCAAATTATCATTGTCAAAAAGTTATTTTACATTTCACATTGGGACTGACCTTCTTGAATTGTCTTTAAAACTCCTTTTCACTTCATTTCTTGTTTGCATTCATTTTTTTCTCTCTTAAGCAAGTTTAGAGTCAGCAGTTTTCCCAGTCATGGCATTTTGGTATATTCACTGAGAGAAAGCTTTTCTTTGGGAAAGAGAGAGAAACAAAAAATCCAAAACCACTGAGGCGTTAAGATCATGCAGTTTCCACAAATAAAGACCAAATGCATGCTTGTGCATGAGAGTGAATGTGTGCAGGAGACAGAGACTGATGAAGATCGAGAGAAGTGCTAAAGTGAGATAGGAAGTGAATTAAGGAGTACAAGGAAGGGAGCAATAGAGACTTTAAGGTATAGAGAGCAAGGTAAGGAGAGCGAAAGAGTTGGAGAGCCAGATAGGCGAAGATAGTACAGCCTTGCAGCGAGAGTCCGTATCTCTTGCCACCAATGACTCCACATGCTGCACTTCAACTAATGGACTCTGTCTTCCTCTGCTTTCTTATCAGCCCTGTGTCCCTTTTTCCATCCTTCCTTCCTATCTCAGACGTACTCAAAGGTGTGCTATCTTTCCACCTAACGGCTCAACCTCAATCTCATTTTTATCGCTTTCGTCTTTCTTTCTCCTCACCGCTATCTCACTCTTAAATGCTTCCGGTCTTCTTCTTCCGTCTCCTCCTCGTCATTTTTCATCCATCTCTCCGTCAGCAGTTCACCCACACCTCTGGTGTCCTTATCTGTTCACTGACCTGGGTGAAGATCTATTTTTAGACATTTTGGTTCCCCTGCATTGGTCTGCCTTCAGCTTTTTTTTTTGGAAGATCCATTGAATGGATGTAACGTCTGGTCACTCAATTTCATCTTCACTTAACTAAACACGTTGTTGTAATTGAATCGTTTCAGATGACCCAGGAGCAGTACATCCTCGCGGCCCAGCCGAACCCCCTCCACCAGCGAGGCGCGTCAGAGTGCAGTGGCCAGGTCTACCCAGCAGTCGGCATCTACGGCTGGAGGAAGAGATGCTTGTACTTCTTCATCCTCCTCCTACTTGTCACCATGATTGTCAACCTGGCACTCACCATCTGGATTCTCAAAGTCATGAACTTCACTCCGGTAAGAGGCTTCTGCATGCATACCTCATTAAAGTGCCAAGCTGTTTTATGGGATTGGCGTAGAAGATGCTTTAAATGGCTTGAAAGGGTTCGCTTAAGTTGCTAATGCCAATACCTGATTGATAATAAAATTAAAAGCAGGTAACTGAGGATACCCAAGTAAATCTTAGTACCCCATTGTGTTTCACCCTGATAACTGTCCATTACATATATGAAATAATAAATCTTATTTCTCTTTTTGTGTGTTTGGCACAAAGGTAATCGTTCAGTATTGCTGAAGAGGATTTATTGTTGCATAGGGCACCTTGTGCTAGAGATAATGTGGGCAGAAAATAAAAAAATAAATAAAGGCAAAGCTTGGTGCAGGATTTTCTCTAAGTTATTGTCTGCTCTTCTCCCTTTATTCACATGCACCTTATCCCATGGAAGGTGGAAATCTCACTTCACAGTTTTGATAATAACCTGCAAGACTGACAGTATCAGTGGAGTGTCACACTTTTTTAATGCTGACTGCTGTTCTGAAGCCTGGGCTTTTTTTGCAGATAAAAATCCATGAGCAAAAGGATGGTTAGCTCTTTATCTAGATGGTTACCCGACCTGTATTTTTCCCTGGTTTTGCTCGCCTCCAAAAAGTTTCTCGTTCAGACTGGAGCAAGAAGTGAAAAGTAAAAATTAATGGCATGATGCGGAGTATCTAGTAGCCTTGACCGAGGATATACACTTTTGTACTTTTGGGTTGTTTTTAAGTGATAGAATCTCCTTATAATAATAAATAAAAAGAGAATAGAGGCCTTTTAAGGTAGAAACTAGCATCCCAAAGTGTTACTGTCGGTTTTCATAGCAAAAATGTGATGAAGGCTTGTCATGATGCTTCAGCAGCAGTCCTCTAAAAGAGGTTCTTCACAGTGCATTCTCTGGTCAGGGTTTTGGCCAGGAGAGGTCCTTAGTGAAATGTAATCCAATATGCTTAAGTTGAGCACATCAGCAGAGATCTATAAGCGCAGATCGATCTAATTTTGGATTCGGCCTCAGCTGCCCTCTCATGGAGCTGCAGTGTTATGTAATTCTGTATTGGATTCTGCTTTTTTTTCTACATAAAGCTGCCATTATCAATTATTCCACACTTTGTGTACATTTCATTGTTATTGGCTGTTGGTACCACAATCTCTGCTCAAAGGTTGGAAGCGAAAAATGCTCCAAACTGGATAATATGTCATAAAAACACTAGAATGCAGCTAGAGAGAGGAAACGTTAAAGTAGAAACCCTACCACCAGCCATTTTATGGAGATGCTGGGGAGAATTACTTTAGAAATGACTCTAAAATTATAATAACTGATAATTAAATGGCAGTAACTCCCCTATAAGTGAGGATTATGTCCATAAAGTTGGTAAAACGTGTAAAAACTTTTTTTTCTTACTACTCAATGGAATTAACAAGGGTTGATGTAGTTATTCCATTACGATCGGGGATTGCTTGCTTAATGGATGCTTTATAAACAAGTTTTTATTTTTGCTCCCTATAACAATAAACTATCCATACACCTGTTTTGCCTAGTGCACTGGGACTCACAAGATTATATTGTAGCAGTATATATATATTCAAATGAGGTACGTTTGAAATTGTGTAAACCTCTGCTTAAGCATCCTAACTTTATATCCCATGTTTTATTATGCAAACATCAGAACATAATTGAACAGAAAATGACATTTTGTGTGCTTACTTGTCTAGCTATTCTATTCTGAACCATTTCTAGCACATTTCCTAACCTTTTGATGGCCAGCGGGAACATGGGAACCAAAGCCTGGTGCTAATACAGTGAACCCTCTTGTTTAGGACAAGAGGTTAGGTTTAGACGTGTGGTGTGAATTAAATTTTGGCTAGGAAACACATCCACATAAGGAATAAATACTGTTGCTAAAATGAATGGAAATGAATGCAAAGGCCCAAATTGGGTAGAAATCCAAACCTGTGTGTGTATGTGGCCATGAACATGTCAGCCAAAGAAAGCGTGAAAGACATGGCAACATTTCAGGGGTTGTATAGCTTGTGAAATACGAAGAAGCTTGACAAATCCCAACAGAGTAAGACTTAACCCTATTAAGTTTTTGGCATAAAAAGGATAACTTACAAGACTTAGACTATATTGAAACGCTGAGTATTTGATATGCTGTGGCTGAAACCGTACATGGAGGATATTATTTGAAGCAGCCAACCGGGTTTCCTCTCGACCTCTGGACCTTTGCTGCATGTCCTCCCTGCTTCTCTCTCTCTCTTCTCTTTTCCTCGCCTAAAAAGAAAACCCACCCTTTAACAACACGAAAATGCCATTCTGAAAAAAAATAAATCTGATGTAAGTGTGAACCAAGAGTGAATTCTTCACTGATTCTAGTTGTGTATTTCAGCATGTTGATAACATATTGCTTACCAAGAAATTTTAGCTTTTTATTTGCAACAAATAGGCAATTTGTAAATGATCACATAGAGCCTACTTTGTCTCTACCATAGCTCTTGGCATGGGAAAAAAAAAGAAAGCGCCATTGTGCACATAGAATTAGAAAAAAAAGGGAGAAGATTTTGCAAAGGGCTTGAGGGAAAAAAAAAAACTACTTGAAGATGGAGCAAGGGAAAGATTAATGAAAATGAGAGGATATTTTTATATGGCTGAGTGGTTGTCCGTCTAGTTATTGTGTAGCTCTATTGTTTGAACATTCACACTCTTCTCTCTTCTCTTTCCTGCCCTCTCTGCCTCTTGGGTCCCCAGAGAGTCAGCTAGATATCTGTTTCAGAGTTGCACAATAGATTTCCCTCAGCTTTCAGTCAAAATGATTAAAAAAAACGCACAGTCATCTTCTGACAATAACTTACTCTTTTTGGTGTTTGGAAAATGAGCAATTTTAGAATCCTCCCATTTATTAAGTCACATTCGGCTGGTTTTACCACAGTTAGCATTGTACAATAGCTGCTAGAAAAAACAAACGTTATGTTGTTGACTTACCATCCAGAGAGCACTTGTTAGCACTTGTCATTGGTGGTAGCGCAGAAGGCTCTTCTCCTTCTGGGTCTGTCTCAGGATCAAAGATGTACGGTTGTACAGTTGCACATCTTTTTTCAGCTATTTCCACATGTACAAAGTGTGAGTGTAAGCAATGTAAAGTGAAAAGAGACCCTAAAACGGCTCATTCTGAACGGACTGATCATACTCCAATCTGATTATATAAGAATGATTTTGTACAAAACATGTAATGAACTTGTGTTGTATATCATAGGCCTATCCTAACATGTTGAAAGAAACAAAATGGGTCCCCTTTAAGGGATTCCTAGGGACTTGACAAATTTGTCCATCTAAAAGACGAGTTTCAGACACTGCTCGACCCTTTAGGTATCATTCCAGGTTGTTGCTGGTTACTTTATGTTGACCAAGATGTTCGTAGCAGGACTGAATGCTATAAAGAAGTTTGGCTCTTTGAGCAGAACTTTTAGGAAGCCATGGGTGGCTCAGACATTTCCATTAGCTTATATCCTACTCATTTTACCAAAATTACAGTTTAGAGAGGGAACTGTTTCTGTGATGGAACCACATGGGAAATCCCTGGAATTAACATTTTAAAGTCCCAGAGAGGATGCTCTACTTCATTCATGAACCCACTGTTACATCACATTAGCTGAAGGCTGCTGGGTTTGCGATAGACCTCAAAAGTGACATTGTTACAGCATCAGGAGGCGAGAATATCTATTGACGAGATGAGAGAAAAGCTGCAGTTATCAGCAGTGGCTGTGTACGTTTGCCAAAGTTAAGCAGTACTGGAAGGTTTAGCACATCCTTTTTTTAATTAAAAAAATTGAAAATGAGACCCATATGATCTATGCTAGAATTTTTGCTAAATAGTGTTGCATAACCATCAAAAGAAGCAGTGAAACACGAATGTTGAATGTGCCAAACAAGTTTTTGTAAGTCTCTGCTGGGAGACGGCTCTGGTCTTTCCTCAAACCACACAGGTGAAATAAATACAAAATGCAGGGAGAAACAAAAGCCTTGATTTTCAGATTTGTACAAATACCTTTCTTGAAATAATTGTGGTAAACCGTGAAGATGAATCCAAAATTATTCATTTTGATATGGTATTTTTTTCATTTAGTCCATAAAGATCATAAATGCATCAGAACAACGAAAAGGTGAAATATTAAGTTTCCTTTAAACAGATTAGGGGGCGTGAACAGATAGGTCTGTTTGTTTACACATTTTGAATAAATGCTGGAAATATCTTTTTTGGCATTACAAAAAAGATGATTAATCTTTTATCTGATTAATAAAATAAAACAAAAAAACACCCTCAACTCTTTACAGCTTTCCTAATTCCTTGCAGTTAGTTATATGAGGCGTTTAAAACATTTAGCTGTCATGATTACATGAGAAAACATAAATAGGTCTAGCATGCATGGATACTGATGCAGAACTCCCCTCCCTAATTATCTCCAATCCCAGTTCTGGGACTTGCTTGTTGCTTTGCTTCATGGCTGTCATAATCATCGTCAGCATTCAAATCACATCCAAGGGGCTGCGGTATAATGAAGGCCTTTGTTTAAGTTTTTGTTTTGGTTTGGAGTTTCCAGATGAGATTCTTATTGTTGCTGTTTCTGAAGAGAAAGCTTTGGCAGTAAATTGGAAAACAGGGACTTGTGGGAGTAGAGGGATAGAAGTGAGTGTGCATCTGAGAGAAAGGAAGAGAGAGAGAGGGGGGAAAAAAGGAGAGAAGAAAAGCTGGAAGAATCTTATATGTGTATGACTGCCAGCAATTATTCAGCAATTGTTTATGCTGATCAGTGTGCATGTTAGACTTTGTGGAAGCTTTTTCTTATTTGTGTGTGTCAAAACTTACAGTAGGGATTTGTGTGTGTGCGTGTGTGTTTTCATTCGAATCCTTTGGGTCCTCACGGCAGGGAAATTCAATTCCAGGTGTCACTCACCAATCAGCCAGCCTAATTCCTGGTCTGGACATGCCTGCAGTTTGTGATTGGGCGTGTGTTTGAGTGTGTAACGCGTACACTATTTTATTTCTTTTTTTACTCAAAAACTTTATAGTAAACAGTGCTGGGTGACTTGTGCAATGCATTACATGATATGATGAAGGAATGTCTTAATGTATTAGTATATTGAAAGAAGACTTGAGGGAAACAACGTTTTATAAACCAAAAATTTGCCTTAACTTTTTTATTTTGAATTTAATTTATACATATTTAAAAATTAATTACATAAAATTAGTCAACTCTGCATTTTCAGTTTTTGACCCAATTGAATTGGATGGTGTAAGTTTACTTAAATCACGTAACTGATCTGTTTTCTTTTTTCCTACAAAATTTGATCATACTATTCAAAGATAATAGCTCTTGATTACATTTCTCAATTAGTCCAACACATTTTAATTACTGACTGTAGATAAATTAAGATACAACATCAGAATTCCAGAGGTGTAATGGTACTTTATTTGTACAAAAAATTAAGAGTTATTCATATATTGTTATATTCTTAACTTCATAGTAGGCTACAAAATTCAAGTGTATTTTATCTTGAGTTTTTCTTAAAATTCTTCTTGCTTCGTAACTTCTTTCACTTCCTGGAGTATTTTGACTTGTTGGTGGTGATTGGTTATTTCCATCCAAGGAATACACTGATTGGATGAGAATGATCTTGTCATTTGCTGGTGCTGTGGTTCATTTACATAAACTTCACAGTTGCTTGTGTCTTAGTAATAAACTTTTCATGTCGAAGATGTGAAATCTCACACCTTTTTGGCCGCCTTGGTGTTCCATACACAAAGAGCAGGAACATCAGAGGAGCAATTGAGTGCGAGATATTAACATTCAACAGCACAAATTGTTTACTAAGTTATACACTTTACCATCAATTTCACTTCATATTTAAATCGATGACACTAAGACATCGCCATAGAAATGGAGTTTGAGGATCTTAACCATCTCACCACGAAACGTGTGTGTTAAAACAACCACATCCCCCACGAGTGTGACACCTGTGGAGTTGGGGATGTTCAGTATCACAAAGATCAGAAAGAGTGATTGGTTGTTGAACTTTGCTGTGATAGGTTTCACAGTCTATCACAGCCAAGTTTATCCTAATGCACCAAAAGCAGCCTAAGTAGACCTGATCCAAAGTTTACTTCTGCTAAAACCAAACGAATAGAAACTTTTAATTGTATTTTGGGATGAAAAAGCCCACTCTGAAAAGATATTATCATTTATCACAGTGTAGGAGTGCAGAACAAATCGCATTCTCAAAAGCTTACATTGTGTCCATGTCATCCTCACACCATTTTACCATATTTTTAAAGACAAATAAATGGCAAATGGACTGAATTTATAAAGCCCTTTTCTAGTCACACTGACCACTCAAAGCACTTTGAGCTGGAGTCACATTCACCCTATTGCACCCACAAATACACACATGTTTATGTATCAGTATATAGATCAATGTGTGCTGTGAAGTTAAATGCCTTGTGCCTGAATGCAGGAAGCTGGAATTAAACCCACAACTTTCTGATTGAAAGACAAGTTGCAACCAGCAGCATCTAATATAAAAACATTTACAATGAGAACATTTACAATTGTCCCCAATTACAATTTTAATAAAGGTACATAAACATTTTAAAATTAAAATGAAACATAAAATAATATTGAAATATTTGAAACTCTAAATATGTACATCAAAAATCTCAACAAATCTTTGACAGTGAATTTGTTTTTTCAAATTTTTGCTGACTGCTTTTCAGTGCTCAACTCTCTGCCATAATGCCAATAAAGACAGGCCCATTGTTGAGGATATGAATAATTTTTCAATATGCCATTTCCTCATTAAAATGTAGATAAACAACATATATTCACATTTCACACTTCATAACCCCTTTATCTTTACAGATATGCATTTCGTTTTTGTAGCAGAAACAAGATTCTTGATTGACAGCAGTTTTAATTTCAGCCTTCTCAGGAAAACCACCAAAGTGTGCTATTTTCAGTTTGCATTAAGATTTTTTTTTGCCTCCTCATTGGGAGTGCTGCTCTATTCTCAGCCACACCGGTTTTACATGACTGCACACACATCCGGACTCGATACTCAGGTCGACTTAGAGAGTCGATAACCAGCTTTGTATTAACACTTGAGAGCGTTCTTAAACAAAGTTATGGTAAGTTTGACTCCTTAAAGAAAAGCAGGAAATGTGACACCTGCTTAGCAGCACGGCTCACAGCTTACGATGTGGACCACCAGGAGATAAACAGGAGATTTACACATTTCCTGTTTGGGTAACAGGAGATGTTCAGAAACACTGCAAGCTTTCTGAATCAATTACAGTAACAATGGAGGACGAAAATGAGAACTTTATTTCAGCATTTTCAACAGTGATTAAGGTATGTAACCAGCTCTATAGCGAGCTTAATTAGTCGCTTAAAACGGCGTCACACAGATGTAGATATAACTGGTACAAAGACAAAAACAAGCTCAAGTACGAAACCTGAGGCATTCAAACAGCCCCAATTCAGACCAGACTAAACCCAACGCAAACTATTTTAAGCTGAAAATTATGGAGCCACAGCATAAACTTCACTCCTGCCAGCATTTTAGCCAGTAAGTTTTTGTTTATTATTTTATGGCAGTACAAAGAGCGACTTACATACTTTTGTCCATCTTCCTTTTACAAGGTGTGTATTGCAATAACATCTATCTAACTGCTGGGTAACATATTTTTAGTTTGTCTGTTTTAATCTAAACAGACAAATAAAGGACAACACACTAGTGGAACTTTTATTTTATAAATTTTTTGTACCTCCTGCAGATTTATTACAGACAGGGAATGATAACAATTCTTCAATAATGTATATAGTTTGCTTTTACTTTTTTTTTTTCTGTTTTTTTACTGCTGATTGGTTGCCCATCAGTGGGAACATACCATAAAGCTTTACTGTGGTACTTTTCAGATGAAGGTTACCGGGGAGCTTTAAACAATGATAAAACATTGACTGAGATGTATTTTTTAAAATAACTGCTAGTAATAACCACTGGAATTATAGCTACATAAAAAGGTTATGACAAGAGAGTACAACAGGGGGATAAAAAATGGAAAAACAAAGCTAGCAATGGAGCAAGGCTGAGACAACAGAGATGCATTCCTTTCATGAAGATATTGTTTTATAAAATAGAGAGAGATGTATGTAAATAGATGCAATAAGATGCAAATATGAGGGTAAAATGTACTTGCTTGCTGTAGCAAAAAGGGAGGACATATGTATGGGTTTATGCATGAATCACACTCCAGGAGTTAGCAGAAAAATCAGTCCAAGACGAGTGCTTTCATTAACCTCAGATATTTTTGACAGACCCACCATGTCAGTATCACTCCCCTGCTTCTCTGTATTAATTCAAAACGCTCCTGGATTGCCTGAGCATTCGATAAATTTCCAATTTTCTTTTCTTGTTTCTCCACATCATCCTTGTAAAATCAAGACCCAGCACCTTGTTGGCTCACTTGATTTGCTGCTTAGTCTGTTATGTCACCTGCCTGAATTTTTTTTTTTTACTTATTTAAAACTGCCTTCTTTCATTTTTCTTCTGTTTCATAACTGCTTCCCAATACAACTTCGAGGAGCAACTCATCTTGATTCACACGGCTTTTAAAGAGGCTTGCAAATAAATGGCAGAGAAAAACCTATAAAATTTTAGTATCTGTTACCCAGTAGATACAGACATCATACACATATATTTATTTATACCTGCAGAACCGGGGGAAACATGCAAATAGATCAGAGTCCAGGATTCAAACCTATGACCTTATTGCTGTAATGCCTATTTAAGCCCAACTTTTGACACACAAGTTACATAAATGGTATCCACTTGAAACTGTAAAAAAAAAGACGCTTTTTTAAAAAAAAACCTTAATCCTGGATTAATTTAGGAGGTTTAATTCTAAATTGGGAAAATATACCAATGTTTTGATGAAAATAGGGCTGATTATTCTATTTTATTTTAGCCTAAATAAATAAAAAAATGTTAGACACTAAGAAGGTCGCACGTGCTTCCATGAGGCCCCATTTCCCAATACCGTTTTCAGTCCCATAATATTTTTTCTCCTTTAGATAAACATCGCAATGGGTACATGATCTCAATTAGAGGATGTTTGGGTTTTTGCTGTGACAGTCGCATTTCTTTTTCATTTATTCATTTATTTTTCCAGGTTGGGCTCTCTCTGTACAAATAAACGAATCTGTCAGCTCACAATGGTGGAGTGGAGAAATTGGGGAAAAACAGAGATTGGAGTCGGGGAGGCGAGCACGGCGGCTGGCGAGTGATGCATGGAAGTAGACAGATAGGGGGGAAAAAACAGAGAGGGAAGAGATGGCAGCAAGTCTGTGAGTGTTTGTGTGTGGTTTAAACAGTATCCCATCATCCACGCTCAGCTTCTCCCCCTGTCCCCTGCCTATAGGATCCTTAGGGAATTGGAGAGGTGTCTGTTTCACTGCCTGATGAAGTGGAAGTGAGAGGATGATGGGCTGCCAGGAAACAGGTGCAGTGTGGATTCTGATGTCAGGTTTTGAGCCTCATCACTGAGGTGTTTGTGAACCTATATTCTTTTGTTAGTGCTTCATTTAACGTTCCTTAAACATTTTAGCTATTGGATAATATATTTAAAGAAGTTATTTACAGTTTTTTGATTTTGAAGTTACTGTTACACATTTTCCTTACTTCTGTGTATGTTGGCACATTGCCCTGATTTAAAGGTAAGGAAACGAAGCAATCACATCTGAGGTGCCTGCTTTTAAATATGCTCCGGATTTTAATATTGTGTGTATTAGTATCAAGGGAGTGGAATTTAGTTTTCAATTCAACTTCAAAAATGATCTTTAATGATCTTTCAGTGTCGCTTTAACTCAAATTATTCAAGACTCTTCAAAAGCGTTATTGCAGAGCAAAATTTAAAAGAATAAAAATGGAATAATTTCCTAAAGCATACACAGTTATAACCTTCAAATCTATTTGTTGGCAATATCTAATCTTTTTTTGTCCAATATTCTTCTGTTAACATAGCAATAACCTCGTTAGCAATTGTGCCATTCAATATATTAATAACGCAGCTCTAAACTGTAGTGTATTTAATTTTCAGTCAATGACTAATAAGAGGTTAATGAGAAAAAATCCTCTACATCATCCCTCTTTGCTTGATGAATAAAAAATATATTTCTGAATATGCAGCAGGCAACATTAAAAGTTATCTCAACATTATAAATTCAGTTAAAAATGCCTACCTCTTGTGTAGCGAGTCTCCACAACAGCAACCTCTTGGTATTCATGGCTCGTAAGCTTGCAGGTGTGTTGGAGGTTAAAATGCACAGCTACGGGCTCCCAAACCTGCTGAACTCAGCTGATCTACGTGTAGACCAAGCCTTCATTATGACTCTTCACACCTGCTTTCTGTTGCTTATTCCCCCCACACACACACATTTCATGCACGCACACACCAGTGCGTATGCTCACGTTTTTCTCACTTTGTCACTGACGGCGCTGACCTCAAGTCAGGGGAAAGTCCAATGGGTCTCCTGGTGATAAACGCATGCGCCAAAACACACATATCGAGGTTAATGCGATATATCCATTACACTTCTGTTGTCTAGATATTCAAGTCATCCATGCACACATATATTGACTGGAGGTGGAGGCTTACATAGAAAAAGCAATCTATAACATAAAATTGTTTGGTCCCATGGGGCTTTATTGCCCCATGCCAGGAGTTGCGTTAACAGAATACTTTCCATCATTGACCTTTTTTTTGTTTTTTTTAAACAGTGACGGAAAAGTTTCATGGCTGTTTGCTATCTGGACGGTTTCTAATTCAGACACCTAGACATGGTGCAGACAACCAGACATTTTCAACTTTAGTACATTGCGGGGGTAACTAAATCAACCAATAAAAAGAAACATTCCATCCGAGTATCTTCATGCTGGAAACCCTGGACACTGAGCTAAAAGCAATGAAAACCAAGTGGATTCGTAACTCATGTATGTTCATAGTTTAAATCCGAACATTTCATTTCATCTGTATATTAAGATGAGTGGTTTTGCATTCATCCTTTGCATCCTTTCAACAATTTTAAGCATTTTGGATGGTTTGTATGATGCGTTAGACTTTGACAGAATTAACCCTTGACTGATTACACACGCAACTTACAACAGATATGTCTGTCCTGAATGCTGAAGCTCAAAACGACCAACAATTCCTCAACTTCCCTGTTGTTCCCATACGACATAAATATTAGCTTAGATTGTTAAAGTGCCATTATAAACCAGTTTTGACAATGTAGACCAAGTATCTTATAAGAAATCTAAGGGAGTGTTTCAATGAAAGCATAGCAGTAGAGAGAGGGAATAAAACTTGAGACTGAACAATATAACTTGGCTTTGTTACCACTTTAAATTTTATATTCAACAGAGCAAAAATGTCTTTGTACAGAGCCAGCAATATTCTTTAGCTTCAGCTCTTAAGAGAAGCCAGTTCCTCAGCAATAAATCATATTCATGTGTAGTTTTTTTTAATGCATAAACCCAGGAGTCTGTATTTATGTGAGTAAGACAACATTGTACTGTCTGAGTGTATACATGTGACATCTAAATCTGGTTAAGTCAGCACTTCTAGTTTTTCCCTGGTAAATGCATCAAATGCTAATAAATAAGGCACATGCACCAAAAATACATGCAAACAATGTGACTGGGTTCTGAATACAACTCCATAAGGCCAAGGATGAAATAGTTGCATCTAATAAAAACCCACCTTGGTGTGAAGGAAACCCAGCTAGTCAGCGGTTTTGTCTAGTTACTTGCCTGCCACAATCATATAAGAAGTAATAAATACTGAATACATGTTCATGTTATTTCAAATGAGTTATTTTAGAAAAATCTAATTCATATCTCTACAACTCTCCCATGGGAAGTCAGATAAAACAAGACAGGCTATTCAGAACATCCTGTCACTTTTCAATACAGCTTGTGGTGCGTTAACACTGCAGAATTCATTAAAAACTGAAAATGACTAACTTCTACGCTGTTGGCAGCGGAAAGTTAGCCAGTTTAATTTTTCTCATGGTGCTTCCAAATCAACATGGTGTCACACAAACGGCGTAAAAGTGGTAGAGGCTTCTTCACTGCTCTTGTAGTCATTACTACCCCACAAAACAGGGTAACTCAAAAGCTTTTTTTCTAACTTCAATATGAGTCTCAAACATAGAAACAGGTTGTCAAGCTCATCTTGCTTCCTCCTTTCATTTGACCAGATCAAGTCTAGAAAAAAAAACACCAACTTTGCAAGAGATTTATATTTGACAAATGTGACGTTCACAAGATCTTGTAGCATGGAATTTTGTTACAACCAATGTTATTGTATTGCATTTTATTGTTTTGGTATTTTATTCCAAATTACACTTTGGCTAATGTCCGGAACCATCAAAAGTGGTAAAGTGTTGTGTAAGCATAAATGGACATGATGTAAGATGTATTTTCATTCCTTCTTTATCACATAAAGAACAAATAATGCGAATGGGTGTTGAGCCAAAGTGGATTGCCAGAAACCGGGCAGCCTCTGCGAGAGACTGCTGGCTCCGGCGCTCAGAGAAATAATACACCTGCTACTTTAATTCGGCAAATTGTCACTTTTTGGCAGAACAACGGAAACCTCTGAAGTCACTAGTGGATGTAATAAATTGTGCTGGACTCTTAAGAGAGCTGGGACATAGTGGCCCTGCCCCAGTAACAGGCAGGTCAAGACTTACTTTCAGGTGTCAGTAAGGATCCATAAAAAGAAGGCAGTTGTTCATAATAAAATAAAACATAGCATGAATTGGGTTTGCCATTGATTAGATGTCCTAAAGAACCTACTGCCATGTCAGGTTGAGTTAAATACTTGTTCTTCCTATCCTAAAAACTGAAACGTCACATTGATCAAAAGTCAAAGCTGCTAATATTTTGTTCATTTCCACACTGTTCAGTTTTTAATTCTACCTTTGCTTGCATCCTTAAAAGTGATTGGTTGACGTCAGTGAGTCGCACATACAAACTGACATACTTATCAGTCTTAATAAAATCCTTTTTTTATTTTGTATACTATGTTTTTACTTAACCACTTGCTTATTAGCTACCTGTTGGCCTGCTTTGTTTAAAATGAGTGCATATTTTTGAAACAACAAAAAATACAAAACAAGAAGAGCATACATTAAAGGCACAAAAGTACCTGAAAGTATGCCGGGCTCTCTTGCTTAACCATCTCTCTACAATGAGACTAGTTTTGATGTGGGTGATGATTGAAGTGCAGGCCTGGGAATGGACATACCTGGGCACGCTGTGCCAGCCTCTTCAGTGTGGTTATACATGGCGAAACCACCCTTTGCTCCCCCTCAAATAGCCTCTTTGTGGTGACCCTTGTTGAAAGCATTTACCTGCTGCTTTGATTCTGCTCTCATGTTGAAGTACCCGAGTGGCTACTTTCTGGGGCAGTTAAATACATCTGTGCTCTTTTCAAAGCCACTCGACACCTTTTGGCAAGAACAGCAATCTTTGCCTTGCACGACTTGGAAGTTACACAAGGCCAAGCTATGGTGCAGGAGAGAAGTGAAGAATGTATTTATGCCTAAGGAATCCTTTTCTTCCCAACAATGTTAGTTTCATCTTTATCAACATGTAGTATCTATTAAAATTCATGAGGAGGTTATAACATCCTCTCGGGAGTGGTGTGCTCATAGTTTAAGATTAAAAGAGTTGTAAAAGGCACCACCCTTTGAGAAAGTGTGTGTCTTAATGATAATAGAAATACACTCTCTCACTCCAAATGTATTGATGTGTACAGATGTGTGAAAAAGTCGTCAAATAGATTTATCCACTATTGTAATAGCACTGTCAGGCAATTTTTAAAATCCCGTCATCCTTAGGGCCCCCTAATTTGGGGGCAATATTACTGGTTCCAAGAGACTCTAGGGATCAAAGGTTAATTTAACATAAAACTTGACAACATACAATTAGTGTGGGGAAAAATCCAATGTTGAACACTGCTAAAAAGCAATTCACAACTCTTTGTCTATACATTCATCCGCTGTCTGTGACCTTCCTTGTAAAAACACCATGGGGCGGTTCGCCAGTCTAACACAGGGTCAAAACCAAATAGTTTTTTCTGAATGTGAAGATCCAAAATAAAATGTTTAACAATTACCACTATATCAATCTATGTTTTTTTTTTTTTTCTAATCAATTCATGGTGGCTCCTCAGATTTTGTAATATGGTTTTACATGAAACCGGGCATGTAAAACCATATAATGAGCAACCAAATTTTTCCATCTGCTTTTGGTGTCTTTTTTTAGATATATATATAATTTCACTCCAGCTTACACATAATGTTAGAGGACACCTCTTCAGCTCGATGGGCCCATTGTATCAAAAGAATATATGTACATGGAAAGCAGCTTTAATCAGTCATGAAATTGTTTATAATTCATGCAAAATCCTTTCACTGATTTTTTTTTTTTATTTTATTTTATTTCTTTAAATCCTCAACTAAAGAAAGCTATGTATAAGAACAGCATGTAATGAAATTAAAACCTCATCTAGTTATTTGGTAGTGCTAAAAAATAGCTGTCCGTTACTGAGGCCTTTAATTTTTTGTGGCATACTTTCACATCGGTACTGGGACGGTTTTGTACAAATTCTTGCATATTCAAAACGACTTGCAGGTTAAAACAAAAGATTCAGTACTTTAAATCCCGTTCACACCTATGCAGGAAACTGTTGTGGATGCAGAAGAATCTGATTTATTAAGGTTTTGTTGAACTGAGCTGATTGGAGATGGTGGGCAGTTGGAGGGAGAATACCAAACCGAATTTGGCAGGGTGCAGAATTGTCCAAAAGGTGTAGGGCTGGAGTGCAGAGACTGTAGATGAGCTGATGTGTTTTTGTCTTGGGAAGTAAAGAATAGAAATATATGAAAAATAAAAAAAATTCCAGGATCTTGGGAGACAAGAAAAGGTTTCCCCAATTCCTTTCCTGGCAAATGAGGCCGAGGGTATTCATACTGCAGAATTTGATTACTGTGTGGACATCAGGTGTGTTGGCTGATTGCAGATAATTCATGAATCGCATCCTGGCCTAAACACACCCCAACACACAAACAGGAAAGACAGAGAGAGAAATGAAAATCATCAAGAGAGTGGTGGGACAATGTAAATGCTTGTACTGCTGATGAAAGGGGGGAAAAAAAGCATATTTCCAGTGTGAACGCTAAAATCATGTAGACAGAACATAAACGTCAGCAGATGGGGTTCTGCCTGTCGAGGGAGCTTTGCTCTGGTTGCCTCTTTACAGTAAATTGTTAAAACCAACACCTCCTCCCACTGCCTGCTTCTAAGAAGGCACAGTAGATGCATTATCTTTTCAATTGTTTAAATGACGTTGGTAGAAGATGGAACCATACCATCCCCATGAGGAAACTGGATCCCTGTAGCTGCAAATGAGACGCAGCAAAGGAAATATACAGGGTTATAAACAAGAATACAGCAAATTAAGTGTTATGGAATGTAACACAACGGGCAAATGCACAATCAAAGCATATTCGGCACTGCAGTGTGCAATAACACCGTGCTATGGCATATTATGAATTGTACAGTTGGGAACGTGTCATGCTGGAGATGTTGATAATGTAAGAACTAATGGGAAGCTTGTTCATTGAAACACATTAAAGTTGAATAGTTAAAGCAAAACTATTAAAGTAGTACAAGTAATCTGAGAAAAAATAGTAGTTTTAGGTTATAATTAGTGGCTCCCTCTTTTGGTACTTTAACGTTTAGCGTTAATAAAAACGCTTTTACCTAGTGTCTGTATTGATTTTCTTTTGACTTTATCTTGTGGCACAGATGGAAAACTTAGGTATTTGCATGTGCGTCAGTTGTGTGAGAAATGCGTTGTTAAGGATTTCACAAAACTTGCAATGCAGATAGCTCAACAGCTCCTCCCCAGTAACTTTTACAACATCCTCCTTATTTAGCTTACTTTACGATACAGATATGGGTTTTGGTACACTTGTAGAACTTCCCAATACCTACCAAAAATTCTCTTGTACTCTTGAACAAACCGGAAGTCATCTGGGTTGGATTGAAGTTGACATTTTGATCCCATTTTGGCCATTTACAGCCTCTGTATCTGATTGAACTCATAAAGGTTTTGATTGCTTGGCTTGGAATTTAGTGAGTTGGATCAAAAGGCATAGCGACTTCAAAGTTGTAAAAAAAATGTCACTGTTTGTTGATGAAGGGTTGTAGTCAGGTCTCAAACTGTCGCCACACCGCCACATGGTTTTGGTACATTCTGTTAGCACACACCTGCAAGACTAATCTTGAAACGGACAAAAATGAATAAATATTGTGGTATTTTTCTCTGCCACTTGTCTAACATATTGGAGGATGAACACTTTGAGAGTAAAACACTGCTACTGTGTAGTCTACGTCACAAAGATTTTTTTTTTTGTCCCCCTCCTGATAAAACCTTTTCTGTTCTCAATTGGCCCTGGCTGACAAAATATAATTAGAGGCATGTCTAAGTGGATGACTTGGCTCCAAAGATGCATGGCACTGATTTTAAACAAAGCTCACACAATGGACTAATCTAAGCCCACTTTACAAGGCATTGTTTCTCTGGCATTTTGCCACTGTTTGACAAGTGTGGGATAATAACAACTATTTCAATCAATTGTACACATGAAAGAAATCCAAATCACTTACACAATGCTTTCTTTTCCTTCCATGTATTTAAAATGTCCGCTGGCTCTGAATATTTTTATGCTGGCTTTGTATAAAGGCTTCTGCTTTTTGTTGTCTCTGGAATTCATTTCTCAGGGCTTCGCTTGCACCCAACACATCCAGCTTCTTCTCTCCCCTTTATATTCTGTCTCATCTTGCTTCCTTCCTGAGTCAGTATATCATAGATTCAATTGAGGAAAAGGACAAACTGCATCTACAGATGACACCTCTATTTGTAGGATAAAGGTGTAAAAACTTTGATCTTTTTTAACATTTATGTCATAACTATGCTCTATCGGGATTATTTTTATTATTTAGTAGTTTTGTTCCACAGTATACTGGCAACCCCAACTTTATGCAGCAAAAGTTTCCACTGTCTCCAGTGAAATTTTTTATAGAAATGTAGGAATTTCTTTGGTTTTTCTTGGTTACCAACCTCTTGTTTCATATTAACTCGGCTGTAATTTAATCCCAAAACTGGCAAACAGGTTGGAACTTGGCAGAAATTTCTGTGCTTACACCGTTTGTGTTGTTTTGCAAACCTGGTTTAGGGTCAGGTTTAGACTCATCCAGACCCGAGTTGTTTAATCAGAAGAAAGTTTGGTCATAGGTTTGACATAGAAGGCACTTCAACCCCCAAAAAATTTTGAGTAATGTCTAACGTGATGGTTTTTTAAGAGTTGGTTGAAAAGAATAGCTGTTGGCTTATTACAAAAAGTAATGTTTGCATATGTAATTTCAGTTTGATCCTGGCTTTTTAAAAAATTAATAGCTTCAAATGATACATTTATAAAACATAGGCAGTGTTTAAAGTGTTGCCTGGTTATATTTACACTCAGTTCTTTGACCAAAGGGCGAATATTGAACAAAACTAGCAAGGTGAACAAATGTCCTTAAAGTAAACTAAAGTCGTTAAACTAACCCACTGACATGGACATCATTATGTCATTTTATCATCTCGAAACATAAACTCAACACTTTGTCTCAGAGTAAGATCTCTTTGCTGTTTTACCAATTTGTTGAAGTGAAAGAAAATTAGATTTAAGTCAGTTTGATAGTTTGAAAAAACATGGCAAGGGATTTATAAGCCAGGATGTGAATTGAAGACAAATACACAGACACGCCAGACTAAGCTTTGACATGACTGTTGTTTAAAATGAGAAAAATTAAAAAAGAGAAAATGTTCTTCCCATCTCATATGGGAGGGAGCAAACAGCACAACAAACTCAAAAATTAACCCCACCTTTTTTATGATTTAATTAGATCACTGTCTTTTCAAGTTAGTGAAATATTTGAAAAAGATTTTCTAAGCGAGGTGATGTTTGACACTCTCATGTTTCCATACTGTGGACTATTCCACATTTTCACTCTAGAGATTTTTTTCTTTTCTTTTTCCTGAGTTGATGGCCACCTCCTTTGTCTGAAAACATGTCCTGTATACATGTAGGCACTCTCAGCATCCTTAAAACCATTTTGGTGATGAAACTAATTATCAAAATAGTGTTGTGACTTTTTGGCCAGGTGTGTGATGTAATCGTCCTCGTGTCATAGTTGTCTCTGCATTGTTTGGCCATCAGTCGTTGGCAGAGGGTTGTCTTTCTGGGAGACTGGCACGAAAGTTAGAAAACACCTGCTCTCGTGCTCATTGGGTACTTAATGAAACGAATGAAACTCATTTTCTTGTTTTTGCGACTGTTAATTTTGACAGCACATTTTGATTTAGCTTTAGTTACATTCTGTTGACTTTGTTTAATGATTCTTTTGGCATGATTTGACATCTGTGTTTGCTCTAGTATTACTTTAGTTTTTTATTTTTGCTGACTAAATCCTTTTGCATTATAGTCAACTTTACTCTAAATGTAGTGGACGAAATATAAAGTCATGGGAAACTGCTTTGTTGGGCCTCTTGCATTTTTAAGGACATTTTTAGAACCAAAGTCAGATTTTTACTTTTTTACCCCCCCAAGGATAATTTTTTAATACACAGAGCCACAGATTGACTTTTGTTTTCTTAAAACAACTTTAAATTTCATTTCATTTCAAAATCTCATTGGATATTTTTCAAAGTTCACCAACAATTTGATCCTACAGAATAACATTTGTCTGATTTATATTTTTTATTTTTGCCAAATTCAGTCATTTTTCTATAGTTAGGAATTGTGCATGAGTTTCATTTTATTTTTTTATTGTTCCTGCCGGCGGAAAAAAAGAGGTTGTTGAATAAAACCAAATTTTAATCATGATCAAAATTAGCATGTGCTTATACGGGTCATCTCTCTGGCTGTAAATGTGGACCTAAATTATATGGTCCTGTCACGGCATGACTCCAAGCAGGAGTTGCAGTAAGTATTTCCAAACTTACTTAATTTTATGGACAGCAAGACTTATTCCATGTTTCCATGTGTAAAGTCTTTTTTTGTGGGCGCGCGTGGGTGTGTGTGTATGTTCCCCTTAAAATGGTAAGTGTAATTCTGACAATGCCGCAGCACAATACTACTGAGACCAGGCATTTTCATTTGATGGATACAGATGATAAAAGTGCTCCCCTTTGACATCCAGCAGGGAGCACCTTTGCATTTAGTCTCCTGCTTTTTCAGACAGAGGGTAGAAGGAGAATCTCTTGACAACTTATCCCTGTTTTTCCCTTCATACTGCAGGGAGAGAAAAT
The DNA here is from genome assembly GCF_002775205.1 of Xiphophorus maculatus. Classification (NCBI taxonomy): domain Eukaryota; kingdom Metazoa; phylum Chordata; class Actinopteri; order Cyprinodontiformes; family Poeciliidae; genus Xiphophorus; species Xiphophorus maculatus. The sequence goes on along the minus strand of NC_036447.1, from coordinate 24,489,870 downwards.
TACAGAGAAAGGAATTGACAAAGGCTAAAAAAAGAAGTTTTAAAGTAAATCAGAGTAAAATGTTGTAGAAGTAACACAACTGAATGAAACTCAAATAACCTTTACAGCATGCATGTTGCTAATTAGCAAGAAAAGTAACAAAAAAAAGGAAATAAAATGCTGCTTTTCTATTTAGGGATGCCAGTTTGGCTTACAGCATATTCTACATTTGTTGGCAGAGGTTTGTGGTTAGAACATCTGCTTCACTGACACCTCCTGTTTGGTATTTAAATGTCAACCACCTGCTGTCCGTCTGTTTGGACAAAGTTATTGTTTAGTACGACTGGTAACTGAGATGGAAGCGGAAAACGGTAAACAATCCTGAATGCTAATTTGGATATAACAAGCAGAAAATATAGCCAGAAGCTGTTGTCCTTGATACATGTTTATATAGTTTTTGAAATTCTGAACTGCACTTGATAATCTCTAGTTCAAAATCTAAATATTTGAACTTGATTGCTCCCACCTTTAACAAAAAACTTACTAAAATGCTATTTGACTTCAGGTTAAGACAGACATTAAAATCCTAGTGAATTTGCTGGTCAAACTTTGCCAACTTGAAACTGATAGCAGATTTTGACTTGCGGAAAATGAATACAAATATATGGGGAAGTCATGTGTTTCTGACAGCTGTGATTCCCAAACACCTGCTTCTATCAACTAGTGATGAATTTAAAGTATAGTTTTTATTGCGCTTGACTAATATCCTATTCTGAAGTTCAAAACTCTGCAAGCAATTTCCCTGAAGAGCATATCTTTGGAGGACTATACTCCATGTTGCTGATCATACAGTACAATAATCTCTGAGGATAATACTCTGACCCATGCAACTTGATCAAGAATTTGTAGCTGGCCAAGAACCTCACTGTCCACCCTCCTATATCACAAAATCTACATTTTCTTCCCCTCTTCACAGCAGTTTGTTAGGTAGTAAAAATAAAACTTGTGAACTCCAGATGATAGACTCCCATTTTACTGGCAAAGCAGAGATCTGAGGGAAAATGAACTCGTCTGCCAATCAGTCAATAAAGACGCTTTAAAATGAAGTTTGCTTTGACAACGTCCATGAGAAACAACGTCCATGGTTTACCTACAGGCTGTACTTTTTTCCCTGTCATCTGTTAGCAGGGGCACATATAGGGGGAAAAAGTTAGGACAATTCCAACGGCCCCAGACCGACAGGCCCCGCAAATTTTTTTTTTCTCATAGAAATCAGAGAAATAAAAATCCCATCCATCCCTCCCATCCCTGTATTCATCTCTATTGATCGTTTTCTAATAGATGACTGTGTTTTTTAAAAACTCAATTGCTTGTAAAAGTTTTGTTTCTTTTTCTTTTTAAGTTTCTTTTTAATTGGGGCCCTGTCAATTACAAAATTAATCATATTGTGTTTTCTAAAATTGTTTTTAGTAGTAAAAATCAAATGTTGCCCCTCCCAAACCAAAAAGACACATCCATATTTGCACTGAACCCCTATGGATCTGCGTTAAATGGTTCGTTCCTGCTTGGAGCGCTTGACGGTGTTCAGCGACAGTCAGTGGAAGACAAGAACGACTGTGGCTGTTACTAAGATACTAAGAAAAATTATAAAATCAGGTTTTAAAAAAATAGAGATAAGAGAGAGATAAAGACAAGAGTGTCAATTTATAACCCAGTTTTTCTCCGAGAGAGATGAGTAGACTATGTGAGATTATCAACCACTCAGCTACAGACTGTTTGCCTCCATTTCACTGGCATTTAATGAACGAAGGAAAGAAATTACCAACATATTCATATAACTTATCTCTGTACCTTTTACCACTTAACAGGTGAGTCAGTCAGCAGCAGCTCTAGTCCCTCCTGACCCGTCCTCTCCTGACTGAAATTAAAGCTGCAGTATGTAACTGTTATAAAAATATATTTTTTTACTTATTTGTTAAACTGTTATGTTGTGACAGTATGGTATAGAAATAATCTGTGAAAAATTTATTTCGTCTGCCTTCTCCCAGTGTTCTCTAGAAACAACTAATTAGAGACAGGAGAGTTTTATTGCTGTCAATCACAATCTCATGTGGTGCTGCTCATCCTCACTCCACTTGCTCTGTGCTATTATGTAGCTAGCGGTAATGATAAACTGTTTCTCCACCATTAACACATTTAGCAGTGAGTGAATGAGATTAATTGACAGCACTAAGACCCTCCTCCTGGTTCTGATTGGTTGTTTTGGTTGGAACGTTGCATTACTTTAGCCAGTAATAGTAATTCAGGGAGGATATTGATCTTTTCACAGATTATCTGTCTCATAAACTGTTACTACATGGTGACAGCTTTAACAAATATGGAGAAAACATATTTTTTATTAGAGTTGTATACTGCAGCTTGAATAAAATGCAACTACATAGCATTTTTTGAGAACTTTGGATTGTTTTATGTGTATTTTGCACATTGCCTATGACTGTTGCTTGTGGGGAGAGACATTTCAGTAATCTAAAACTAAAAACTAATACAAAACATTTAACTTGCCTGCAGCATGTGGACTGTTGGATGTAAAATTCATGAGTAGTAAATATTGTGCTATTTATCAATATTGGACTAAAGAAAGCAAGGCAGTTGCAAGCCTTTCAAATTGTGACGCTTTTGATGGGTCAGATAGACTCAAGAAATTGTAACAGCAACTTTGAAGAGGGGGCCCAATTTAATTTTTTGTCATGAGGCTCAATATTCCTGGTGGCGCCCCTGTCTGTTAGTACCAGTCCAGAATGTGATATTTAACATTTTAACTAACCGCCTATAATATATGGGTTGAATTACTCTTGAATTTTCTCCCAAAATAGAAAATGACTTTTATTTTTCAGCAGAAAAACAGGGGTCGTGCTGAGACACCAGGGCTCACAGTGGCGACATTACAACTCTACCCGTCTCACCGAGACCACTGACGTCACTGTGCGCTTCTGCTTCTGCTAGTAGTGTGCTGATAATAGCCGTCAGTCGAACAGAACAGTTTGCGTGTGCGTGAAAATGCAATGAGAGATAAATGCGATAGTGCTCCTCTATGAATACCCTTCTCATTATTGCTGCAAAGGTCCTCGTGTTGCACTCCTTCACTGTCACTTCAACTGACTCCAGGCTGGATTCTGCAAACCGCTGGCTCCAAAAGCAAAATTGCATTCCCACCTTACCCTTTTTTTAAAAAACTATCACACTGAAGGGGAAGAAAACCACAAGATTTGTAATATCATCCATCAGTTGAGTTTTCTTGTCACGAAATCTCTGGTCCAGAAAGACTGTTGCAGTAGATTTACTTGTTTTACTGTATTTGCTGTTTACATGGAGGAGAGGCTGGCAATGTGTCTTTTACATACATTTCTAAGTTTGAGACAATTTTACTGTTTTAATTATTTTTCCTAGTTCCAGTTGAAAAGCCAGCTTTCATAAAAAGTTGACTGAGACGAGAGTTTCAATATGAATTCCATCTAAGGTGTTGACGATACACTCTTTACAAGATTGGGGCTGAAATTAAAATGTTTTGTCAAGCTGTTCAGGTGAAATTGGCCAGAATGTTTCCCCCGGTGAAACTGCCTTTGACGCTGAGCTTAATGAAGCCATAACTTGTCTCAGGGCAGATGATTTATATAAAGTGTGGCTCTGATTAACTTAAGGCTGAATAGAGCTAACAAATACCAGCACCAGCTCATATGTTTTTATAGTAACCATGTTGGGCGCATCACTTCATCTGTCGTTCCTCATTTTCTGATGCGTCAATCACTCTGGAACAGGGGAAGTTCGTACACGTCAACAAACTGTGTATTTTTTCTTTTTTTCCCCCTCCAGATTCAAAAGGGTATGCAAGTATTTTTCATGTTTCTGTTTCAGACAACCTCTTAACCCCCTCTGAATTTTCTATGGCTTTTAAGTTTAATTATTTTGTAACCAAACATCTTTTCATCAGCTGACTAGAATTAAAATGTCTTTCCACAGTAGAACTAGTTTTATTGTCCCAGTGACTTGAAATTATAACGACCCACTGGATTCATAATGTGTTCCTGAGTTTCTTATGTAGCCGTTTGATTCATTTTAATGTTCCTCTCCTTTCTAAGTAGATTTCTCCTTTGCCTTTTAAAAAATATTTTAGTCTGAGTTTGGTGTGCTACTTTCACCGTCGATTTAAAGATAGTTTGAGACTAAAACTTAATGGCTTTTAAAATGACATGGTCACCGGGGAAAGAATCTTGTAGCACACCAAATGATCTTCCATGTTTATATGTGAGTTTTTCATCTCGATGCTTATGACCAGTTATTTACATGTAGAGTTTGTAGCCCTGGGAAACATCTTTTCTTTCTGTGTCACTTTTTAAATCTCTGCCATTGGATGCCTTCTCGGTCTCCAGCAGCTCTCCGTCTCCCACTTCCGTTGTCTCCATTTTTCTTCCTCTGTTTTCCCATGTGTATATTTCCCTTTTACCTTTCATCCTGTCTTCCTGTTCGGATCGTTCTGCATTCCTCTCAACATCTATGCCTTACGTCTACTGTATTGTGACTGACGTCATGCAAACAAGAAGAGTTCTGCACAGAGGCAAGAGATGTGTGTGTGCACACACATGGGTATAATTGGCCTATCACAAAAAGTTGGTTAATTGCATGATAAATTAAAATGAGCTCAAAAATGTTTGTTTGCTTGATTTATCATTTTTCTCTTTTTTTCTCTATCAAATACTGGAAGACTAAAGTCTTCAGTTGCTTACCAGATCTTCATAATTCATTTTATTTGTTCTTTCTGTTTTTGTTGTTGTTTGACTCATTTTGGATTTTTCTAATGTCTTCCAGTTACGCAGTTAAATATTTAAAGTCTGTGAATCTTTGAGAGGAGATATTATTTATCGCAATAACTTCTTGGGAAATTTATTGTCCAGCAAATTTTTTATGACAGGCCTAAATATTCCCACATCATATCACTTGGCAAGATAATTACACTGCTTATACTAAAAGTACACACATACACACACGCTAAGGAAACGCATTTAACTTTGCATGGAAAGTTGAATATACAAAGCGTCCGACAGCTGATGCTTCATTTGTGCCAGAAGTTACTCATGAAGAAAACCAACTTGTGAGATTTTTGAGCTTTGTGTGTATTTATGCGTGTTGTATATAAGAAATGTCCGAAGTTGATACTTTAAATATACATTTAAAATTAGGAAGAAGTCGTCAGATGACAGCATTGCCTAATTTAATTAGCATATTTGGTCATGTGTGATCTAGGCAGCATAGACATGAATGCCAAAACACTGACAAGGCAAAAGTGATTAAAAATACTTGAGACATTTAGAACTACAAATAACATTTATGGAATAATTAAATTATTTCAATGTACCAATGTACATTTTTTACCTGAAACTACACTAAATAGTTTAATTTTGTATATCAAATTAAATTTTATCCAGGTAAATTCATGCATCAGTATAGTTGACAGCATTAAAAGAAGCTACTCTGCCAATTAATCTTGGATATTTTTAACAAAAAAAACACTGTCTCCTTCATTTCGTTAGCCCTTTATATGTACCAATACATTTCTTTCTCAAATCCAGAATTGGTTTTGTCCATCAAAACAAATTGTCCCTCTCTCATTCTACAGAGAATTGGTCAAAATGACAACGCTCCTCAATCTAGTTCATTAGGATATAATCTACAGGACTGTTCCCAAGAAATATCATTCATCACACTGAAATCTATTTTGTTGTTGGTGTGCCTTTCAGTATTCATCCTTGTAATCAGTATTCACTTGTCAGTTGGCTATCTCACCATTTTTTAATTAAAAAAAATAAAATTACTGGCAAAAAAACCCAAATTTTTTTTGTATATTTTTTTTTAAATCTCTGTTCATCAGTGGGTTCAGTCTTTTAGTTTTGATGGTAAGCATTCAGTCTGTCGGGTTAAGTTTAGACCAGATAAAAAGGGAATGTTCAAAGTGATATGTTATCACAAAGACTGCATCAGCAAAAACAATTACACTGCTTGTTGAGAACATTCAAAACAGCCATCTGCTCTCAAATTAAAGGAAAATTGTTGCAGTTTCTTTGTGTATAAAGTATTGCTGCATTTCTTTTTTCAGCAATATATGCTGTAGAAAATGCAGCAAATATTTTTGGTCCATCCCACAATAGAGCACGTTTATAAGGACAAGTTATATTAATTTCTGTTTTGACTTGTAAAATACCAAAATCAAGTTCAAAGTTCTCAAAAATGTATGCGCTGATCATTCTGAACACTGGCAAATGAACCGTAGAGTGTGCTGCACCTACAGACTCATTTTGTCGTGCTTCGTTGTCACTGCTTTAATTGTGTCATGCGGAAACAATTCACAGTCACAGCAGCAGCAGAAAATACTTTTTTTTGTTTGCAAAACATAAAACTGAACAAAACCTAGGTCTGTTATGACGCTGAAACTCTTACTTAAAGAACCTTAGCGGCTATCACCTGTGCTTATTCATAAAGAACTTGAATACTAATAATTTTCTGTTTTATATACAATGTCACATTTTAAAAAAATCTTGCCTCCAACTTTGCCCTATCCTGCATGTTCTGGATGTTTTCCTGCTTCAACTTAAACATTCCCTTAGTTCAAATGTCTCGCTCGCTTTTTTCTGATGTCCCCATCGTTTCCACTTGAGATGTGGGTGGAAGATGCAGTAGGTTTCTCATAAAACGAGGCATTCTTGTCTCTCAGCCAATTTCAAACTGACAGTCATATATGACGTGCGGCAGAGTTGCATCATCTGTTTCAATTCAGTTCAATTTAGTTTATTTATATAGCACTGTTTCACCACAAAAGTAATCTCATGGTGCTATAGAGAAACAGTAAACAGAGAAAGTTTAAATCCAATAACATACAGTTCGCTTCTATCTAATTTGTTCCAATTCAGCACAAGCTAATTTAATTACTTCTTACTCATTCATAAATAAATATCTATCTATCCATCTATCCATCTATCCATCCATCCATCCATCCATCCATCTATCCATCTATCCATCTATCTACTGAAAAAAGTATTTCTTGCAGTTTCTGGGAGAAAAATGAAAAGCAAAAGGAGAGGAGAAAAAAAAGTGTATGGAAAGGAAGTTAATTTCAGAAATATTAGTATACTATATATTGAGAAAATCATGAGATGTTCCCCAGCAACCAATGCTTCATAGTCACTGGATCTAACCTGAGCTCTAGTCATAAAAAGACTTCAGTAACATCCAAATATTCTTTCATACAAGTCCACTTCCAAGCAATAGGATACAAATCTCCGCTTTCAGATCCTCCACAAAACATCTCCAGACACAAATTTAAATTTAGATAGATGCTTCTAGATGTCTTGGTAGGATTTATTTCTGGGCCACAGGCCTGAGGTCGATGGATAAAGCAAGAGGGGAGGCACAAAACAGGAAAATAATCACTCAATTGAAGGACATGTGAATAAGGTACGTTGTGGTCAACAAAACATATTAGACAAGGTTTGTTTCCCCACCTTCCTGAATACAGAAACACTTCTTATAGTAGAAGAAAATTCACGGAGAACAAATAAATCATATTTTTACTACATGGGAAAATTGTCTAAAAGAAATCAAAAGTTTCAAGGAAAAGCAATCTACCCATAATGATCTGTCTTTACCTTGAGTTAGTTTCACCTATTGGATTACATTTTCTCATCATGGACATGCATAGGTCTGGTGACCCTAATAGACTTAGATGAACTTTTCTTTCTGTAGTTTGTAGGGATTATACAACACTAAAATTCAATCATCTTGATAAAGAAGTATTTGGTACATAAACCTAAATTTATTGTGAACATCTTACTCCTTCTAAAAGTTAGAAATGTTGGGTAAACACTACACAAACATTGAAATATTTTTTTAAGAAGTGGTTTTAAACATCATGTCATAACTAAAACTCATAAGAATATGAGTTTTTGTTTTATATGACCAAAGTTGACCTTTAGGCACTTGTTCTATTTAATGTTTTTACATGCTTAAAGTGGACATCACCTGTTTTACTCAATTAAAATGCTCACTGTTGTCTTCAAAAGAGGAAACTTCTCCTTGAGTTGTAATGAATCTCTGAGTGTTGACCTAACATGCTGGCTTTTCCACAAATGTATGAATCTGAATGTTTCTTCATGTGCTGGGCCATAGATGTCACTCTGACAGTCTTTTAAATGTGTGTGTGTGTATATATATATATATATATATATATATATATATATATATATATATATATATATACAGTATATAAGACACAGCATATATACAGTTTTTGTCATTTTGAAAGAGAGTGCAGATATTTGTAGATTAAATAAACTAACTAAGGTGAAAGGTGAAACCAGGCATGCATTGTCCCATCCTACTCAGTTTGTCACATATTGTAAATATGTAGGGTATTGTTATGAAAAAGACATGTTTTTCATGTCATAGTTCTTATTCTTTGCAGATTCAGTTGGTGTGTTTTTGTCATCTCTACAGTTTTAGAAAGAATGGAGGAGGATTTGTTTGATTTGTCTATCTAGAGGTAAGTGACAGACAGATGGGAGTTTGTGGCAACAGGATCCAGCAGAGATGATCTGTCAACCATGGCCCAATTAAGAAGTTGCATATCTGATGACAAGAAAAAGGCGGATGATGAATCACGTTTTTTTTTTCCCCCTACACTGAGCCAGGGAAATGTAGATGGAAATACTGACTGTGTCTGAGCTAACGCAGGAGTCTTCTATAGATGTTCTACAGTGATAAGTTTTAGATTGATGGCCACTGCACTAGCTGGTGTAAATTAAGTATCTGTCTTTAAAGTTAGATATAATTGAGTGGGGAATCGAAAATATTTTTGTAATCCTTTTTTATCCATCTCACACAAAACACAATTTCTGTAATTTCAGTAGTTTGTTCAGGATTGGGTTCTCTGCGTATTTGTAGCAGCTAGTTACCAGGTTTTATGGTGACTAAAAACCGAAGATTCTGACATGTAGCACTGAAGTGTCCAACTCTAAATCAGGTAAGCTTAAATAAAGCAATGTAGCCTTTAAGCTTCTGGCCTACTGATTCTTATTTTATTGTTCACATCTGTTAAGCTAATTTCTGCTCTAATGAAAGCACAAATGATTTATGTAAACATGGCATAAGACACCTTATGCTGTTGGATTTTTGGCTATGCCACAAAATCTGTGACAGCCTGGCTTAGCTGAAATGTTAAACTGAGAATGTCTAGGAAGGTATTACTAAAGTGTTATTTTTGAAGAGAGTACATTCTAACAGGAAGTGTATGCAACAGATGCAACAGTGTGATGTTTAGAGTAAAATGTTGCTGGATATTGTTTTTTTCATGTTCACAGATTCGAAAAACTGAGTTGAAAAGTTTCTAAATTAAATTTGTTTGTGGTTTACAAATGATGTCATAGTTATTGGTAGATTATTTCACTACTGCACAAATGCAAAATCTTACCAAATATATTTTTGTCTAGTTTCTAGTGAAAATATCTTGGCAAACTTGAAATAAGACAAAAGTAACTTACAAAGAACTTTTTAGCAAGATACAAAAGCTTGTTTTAAGTAAATAATTCCTTAATATTGATGAAAAAGTTCTACTTGCAATGGCAGATTATTTAACTTATAACAAGATATTTTTCCCACATTAGAAATTAATTTGTCTGCCAATAGAACAAATACTTTATACACACTAGAAACTAGACAAAAATGCAGATTAAATAAAGATTTTGTCTTTTTGCAGTGTAAAGTTAAGATCTGGTTCAAAATAGGGGTACGGACTGGTGGACAACCAATTTTTTAGCTGTAAATTAAGTTAAAAATTATATTTGTGTCAAAGAAAAAAATCACCTTTGTGTTTTTTTGTTTTTTCCAGGTATTTTGAGCTGAGCTCAGTTCTTAGTGGGTTTTTGTTGTATCTCTCTGTCACTGTTCTCCACTTCTGCAGCAACTCTGGCCTAAAATGGAATAGGATTCTTTGACAAACTTAAAGAAGAAAGATTTTAAATTATATACGCAAACAGGGAGGGAGAGCATCAGACCGTAGCAGAGGAAGAGAGAAACTATTGCCTGTGCCATGGTGAATAGCTGGCAGACTGCATTGGATTTGACATGAGGCTGGCTTTGAGATGTCCTCAGAGCCTTTGTCAATGAACAGATGAAGTTACAGTTTACCTCTTATAATACATGACATTGAAGAGCATTTCAGAAATCTTTTCTTTTAAAGCTCCCAGTAAGTCGTAAAAATGTGTTGAAGGATTTTCACTAGCGCAGCTATTTAGGGAACATTTTGAACTAAGCTTTTATTTTATGTTCTCCTCACATCAGTGCAAAGATGTTTATTACACTGTCTGAATAAAAAGTTAGGTGTTCATATGCAAGGAAGGATCTTTTTTCTGTCACATTTAAGCCAGCCACATCAAGCTAGGATGAAAATGTAAAGCTGTGTCAGTTTGTGTTCAGGATAATCTGGTCTGTGTGTTAGTTTAATGTGCTGTAGATCAGAGCTGGTTTTCCAGACGTTTCCCAGATTTGAAAAACGTGAGAAGCAGGCGTCTGTCTCTGGTGTTAGCTGTGAGAAGTAGCCGTCATGTCAGCGCCCTGTGCGGCTAGCTGGGGATCGGCCAAGTGATGCTCCATTTCTTCCAGCGGCTGTGGACAAGGCAGGACTTCCAGACCACATCCTTATGTCATGTAATGTTGTGGTGTAATTAGACGCAGACAATATAGTTGTAGTCTCATGTTGATGATGTTGGAATTGTTTGACGTAAGAGTTATAGATCTGAGAAACTGACACAAAAGAAGCAAAAGACAAGAAAAAAAAGGTAAGCACTTGGAGATCTGTAAAATTGTCATGGAGGATGCTGACAATGAAGAACCAAGGAGGAAACTAGGAGACTTAACAACTGGGAGAGTTTGCGTGGCATAAGGACTGCAGTTTGACTTATCAAGGCAATAGGGAGTAACAAGGGAAGAAGCAAATCTATAAAACTGAAGCAGGGTGGCTGATGCACTCAGAATGAAATCAGAGGGAACAAAGACGGCTCTACTAAAAGGTTAGATCAAAGGTTAGATCAAATGAAAAGAAGAATGAACAAAAAACCCAAAATAAAGGAATGAACTGATCTGTTAAAACCTAATGGGCAATAAAAAAAAACAGAACTCAAATACAAAAAGAAATGATAATCAAAAGCACAAACCTTCATGTTCATACTGACTGTAATGGTTTCTACTTAAGCATTCTCTGGTGGACTGTTGTTTCAAATTTGCCTCAAACCATTCTAAAATTCCTAAAAAGTGGTATGTTCAGTAAAGTAGTTGCAGACATGGTTCTTTCCTCTGCTCAGGTGTGTATTGAAAGACTTAATGCAACAGTGTAAATATATGTCTGGCTTATAATGAACACATTTCAATGTTATTATAGTCAAAGTTTCAGTTTCTGCTTTGGTAAAACTGTGGTAACGTGATTGCACGTTACTTTTCCTCATATGAACAGTAACGCGCAATCACTCCTTTGTCCCTGCAACTAGTTTCGGTTTTACCCTTGGACAGGGTAGTTGTATCTAATTGGTTGATATTGGTGTTGGCAGGAATTGATTAGGAATACATACTGTTAGCATTTTAGCTACTTCATATGCTACTGATGTTGTTTCAGCTCAATTTACCGAATTGCAAATTGGGCTGAAACAATTTAGACTTAAAGGTCTCACTTTTAGACCTTTAAGTGTATCCCTCTTATTTTTTATAGATTTTTTTTCTTTTTACTTGCTGTAACATTAATTTCCCTTTAGGAACACAAAGAAAGCTGAATCTTGATATGAACTGATTCTGAAATTTTGGTTGAGTGGAAAGCAACGCTGTAAGCCCGGCTCAGTGCAGCACATTTACCTACTCAAAGTGACTGACTGTGTCAACTGAACAGTGAAAAGATAATGGAAAGTAAGCTCATCTTACTGAGCTGCTGATGCATTTTTTAAAACTGCAGCTTAAATCATCCATCCATCCATTTTCTTCCGCTTATCCGGGGTCGGGTCGCGGGGTAGCAGCTTCAGAAGCTTAAATCAAACATATTAAAATTTAACCAAGTCATGAGTTTAGATGAGACTCTCATAATGTTGATTACTTCCCTCAAATAAGCCTACCTACTTCTTTTTACAAAAGTTTTTTTTTTTCCTCCACCGGCCCAGCTCTGGATTTGGGTCAAAAAAAAAAAAAAAAAAAAAAAGCAACAGTCTATGGTTTCTAGAGTAAATCCTTGTGATGAAGGAAAACCAAAGAACGATTGTTGAGTGAACACAATCAGCATGGAACCAGGTCATCACTGGAATCCATTTGCTGCAGGAATCCCCTCCCAGGAACACTAAACCAGATAGAAAATGTGTCCATGTGTTTAGTTTTACAACGACTGAAGTTGACTGTGAAAGCAACACTGGGACTTAATCAGTTTTTAGATGTTTCTTATAGAGATAGGGGTTCAACCTGCTGGACTGTGAGCTGGAAAGTGTAAAGTTTTGTTTTAAACTAAACTTAATAGAGGACTAATATTTTTTTACAAATGAGTGGAATCCATTTCAAGGAGAGATCCTAATTAAACCGTTTATTCCTCTCATTTAACTTTGTCATCTCTGCAAAATAAATAATGTTACCAACCAAAGTGGAGAATAGCAACACTTCAAACTACGGAGTTTTAACCAATACATGTTGAAGACATTTGAAATGATTTTTCTCTGAAACACAAATCCATTATAGATTAAAATGTGTTTGGAAGAAAAATAAGTAACAGCAGCCATCCTGAATATCAGCAAATCAATATTAACAACCTTACTTTTTATACTTTTTATTTATCCTTCTTGAGGTTGCTTAATCAATACAACATATTAAAATTCAGGCTAAATTCCTTTTGGTGTTTTATTTGTTGTTGTTGTGGTGGCTCCATTAATCTGTGCCCTTAAAATTTGAGCAAATACTAATCTGGCAATTATTCAAGCAAGTCCCAAGAAATAAAGGTAGAATTTTATATTTTCTGTCCAATTTAAGTGAGAAAAGGGAATATTTGTGTTTACATTGTGGACTCACCTAGCCCTTTGTGCTGCACTCAACATTTAAAAGCAAGCCAACATTATTGCTGTCCTTTACATATTTTTTTCCAACATCATCTAAAGAGTTACATAAACCGAAATTCAAAAGGCACAACATTTTTATCCAACAGACTTGAACTGATTCTTTTTTTTTTTTTTAAGTGTTTCAACCTTGTTCCAGCGTTTTCATGTTTTGGTACAGGTGAAGTGAACTCAAAACTGAAAATGAAGAAAAACATTTTACCATTACCAAGTCTGTCATTTTTTGTACCTTTAATCTCATCTTAGAAATAGTAAGGCAACGACACGGTGTTAAATAACCTCATAAGAACCTTTTAAAATATATACGCATTTAGGGTCGAATTGCTTTAGCCGACTTATTTCACAGCAACAAGTGTTCTGAAAGCAGTCCGTCTTACCGCAGGTTCTGTGGCAAAGTTGCTATTTTGGCACATTTGACAGAGTTTGCTTGAAGACCAGGTTTATCTTTTTCTCCTAGTTTCTCTGTGTCTCCTTTACATTTCCTCTCCATCTCGTTCAAACACTGCAATGCGCACTGATACGATTGGACCAGTAAAACATTCGCATGTTTCAACAGGCGGTGGTTGACTGTTGGACTGCAGCAGGACTTTTCTTTCTACAAAGATATGTCAAAAAGGAAAGGGGCTGTTGTCGATTGTGGCTGGACCAGCCCGGTGTTAGTAGTCTGATGATCTACTGGTTCAGTGGGCTGGTCTGACCCTGTAAATAAAAGACGTGTCGGGACTGTAGGCCCTTTGGGAAAAAGCCCCGTATGCCAGATGGCCAGACCGCCCATGATCGCAGGCACCTTTGGGAGTATAAAATCTTCTCCAGGTATTTTTCTGTGTCAGACTCTCTTTCCTCCCTTTTCCCAGAATGCATTCTGTGCAATACCGTCTACATCGTGCGGCTCTGCAATGCTTTTTTAAAGAAGTCTTCTGACCCAACAGACTTTTGTTTCAAGGACGTTGAGAGTAACCAGACTTTACTTTGCATGCAGCGCATTCTCTGAAAATTAGTCTCTAATCTCCTTCATTTCCAGACGTCTATGCTGCTGAACTCTTAAAATAAAAGTGCAGCACCAAATTCTCCTGGCTTGAACTGTTTCTAATTACTCAGTTAAAAAGTTTGTTTTCTCAAACTCTATTTTTCTGCAACACCTGTCGCCTTAAATTGTATTAAAACAACCTTCTTCTTTAGAACTAGTTTTCCTTTTCCTGCTTAGTCCTTACATTTTAGACTTATTTTATTTTTCCAAGAACACGCACATTGACAGGAGCAAAGCAAGCAGACGCGCACAAGTGTGAAAAGGGTTTAGACCTTTGCTGTTATTTGTCACTCAGGCTGTCTCGCAGGGTACAAAAGTGAAGTGGGACACAGTTGTTGGTGGAAGCAAGGTGATGTTAACTGCACTTGTCAACATGCTCCTTTGTGATTTTGTGCCCAATTTGAGTGGGTCAGTGGCTTGTGTGGGGAGAGCAAAGCATCAGGAAAGTCTTTGCTGTCATTTGTCAGTCAGACGGGCTTTGGAGGAAGCTTGCAGGCTCACACAAAAGGGTGGCAAACTGCCTTAGAAGAGGTTAATATTTATCCCCCTGGGATAACTGACACATCAGGTATCATTTTATTTAGCACCAGAAAAAGCTCACCGCAGAGACCTCAGGGGGACGGAAAATATTGCGCGCACACATTGAATTTAACATCTTTTGATTTGAAAGTTTGTTTAATTTAGAATATCAACGTGACATAAATAATTCACGTATTTCCAGAAAAGGCTTTTCTTCGTCTAACAGCAGACAGAATTTTAGTGTTGGACTGGAAATACTTGCATTTTATCTCATGCAGATGCAGGCAACTCCGTTGTTGGCAGCACACCAGCTGTACTCGCTTAGTTGTTTTTATAAAACCGTCCAATGCCTTGCAAAATTGCAAATTTTTAGATTATTTGTAAATAATTTTGATACTTGTGTCATTTCCCTTTCAATGCATAATTTATGTAATATATTGTAACACAAAAAAACTTGATAAAGCAATCCTCAACTTTGTAACATCACACAATATATAAGAAAAAGTCCAAAGGAAAACTTCTACAAGGGACTGCATCCTTACTGGGGAAAATAAGCATTTGATTGCCTGCTGATTTAAGTTAAGTGTTCTCACTTACAAATGAAAGATATATGGTGGTTTTATTTCGGTGTGAAAAGTAAGAGAATGACTAATCCAGGCAAAAATGCATTAAATGAAAGTGTTGGTAAAAATGGGAAGCACAACAGCTACACCCCTTTCATTGGTCATCAGGTTTTCAAACCGGGAAATTGACCTACTTTCCTTTACAAAAATCTAAAATCTAGGGGTGCAGAGATTGCAGTTTTCTGGCAAATTACTGATCTTTAAAAAGATTGACCTGTCGATACCAGTGTTTTTCTGTTTTTGTCTGAAATGTCTCTAAACATATTAAGAAAGGCCCTGATTTGGCAATAGCGGAGTGACTATTGCTAACTGCGAATGTGCAGACGTCACCTGGTGGTCTGTCAGTTAAACCTCTCTCTCAGCAGAGCAAAAGAGGACAGTGGTTGATTTGTAGATCTTTGCCCAGGTAGATCAGGTTGGTGGATAAAATCGGCTTCAGATTTCAGTATCAGCTGACAACCGATCTCCCAAAATTAAGGAAATCAGGGCCAGTTCGTCGACTGGCTGATTTATGGATGCATCCCTACTTAAATCTATTAGGGTTTTTGGCTGATGTTGCATGAAGCCCCAGCTCCCTCTGTATAGCCTAGTCCATGACCTTGATTTTTTTATTATTATTTTTATTACACTGTTATTATTGCAGTGTATTTCGAGTTATTTTCATGCTCAGACTCGTCCATGACACATTTTTTTTGTGTTCTTTCTCATCCTATATTTGACAGTGATGGAACATTTTAATGAGGTGAGGTCACCCTCTATACTAGAAGGAAAATAGCCTCAAATCATAATATTCCCACCTCTGTGCTCGACAGTGGGAACCGCATTCTCACTGTCGAGAACCCCATTCTCACTCAATCACTAATTTTCCTCCAAACACAGAGGGTTGGATTGATGTCAAAGCTTGAGTTTAGTCCTATGTGTCTACAGGCCTTCCTCCCAAGCCACCTCTGAATCGTTTCGATCGGTGACTGTCGTCCAACTGGCTTTGGCTCATTAACATGCTCCTCCTGTGTAACTCTTGGCTGATCTCTCGACTTTCTCGCGATCATTCTCACACGCAAAGACCTTGGGTGGAGCTCCAGAGGGCGACAGACGGTACTTTCATATTTCTGCCATTTCCGATTAAACGATCAGTACAACAGTTATCACCTTCTCACCAAGCTTCTAATTTGATGATATTGCAGAATACTCCAGCTTCGTGGAGATCCATCTTGTCTCTGACGTCCTTTGACAGCTCCTTGCTCTGCCATTATGGCGGCGAGGTTAATGATAAATTGATCGACTCGGATGCAACGAAACAAATTGGGTGGAGCCAGAATACTAGTTGTGTTCTAGGGGATGAAATACCAATTTTACTAAGTGGCATGCAATTGATGTGTTCCATGGATGGTGGTTGAATTTAAGAAAAATATATGGTTTTACATAAACCATAGCCTGTCATGGCTATAATAAATTATTTAAAGATGCTGTGTCGGACACATTAGAGGACTGGCTGTTTTTTTTTTTTATGTCAGTATTTTCCTAACTTATTTTCATAAACACACTTCAAATTCAGAGAAACAAGTTTTGGCTGTGCCACTTTGTGTGCTTTTAAAAAACTGTTTAGATATCACACATCTAAACAGTTTTTTTTTCTCCTCGAATTCAAATCATGTCACCCCACTGAAAACTGCTGTGCTTTCGGAGAAAAGGGCAAGAAAGAAACATCAGTGGTGGACATGCATTAATAGGTCTAACGTAAAAGTTGCAGCGGAGAGATGCAACTAGGACGTTTTTTATTTTTTTGATGTTCCTAATTAGTGCGTCCTTTCTGCCATTTTCCCAGATGTTTTTTTTTTTCATTTTCTGAGGAAGGTGACACCGTTCCTCATTTTCTCCGTAGTTTTCTGGTGTTGACATGAAGGATTTTATGAAAAATTACCACAGTCCCAAATTGTAGAGCTCCTAAAACACATTTCAGCTCTGATAGACATTGAGCCTAATGTGCATCTATGTACATCAGTGTGGATGTGTGGACATCTAAAAGTCATGGTGATAAGCACGTCTATGCCAGTTGTGTGTGCGTAACCTTGCAAACGGCATTCTTTCACCTAATAGGACAGTTTGCCAGTTAACCTCGCCATGATGGGGGAATCCATCATTATTTCAGCAACACTGAAGAGGACGTCTGCAAACTCACCAACTCTGTTGACCTTGCACACACCAAAGTCACACACAGACACTCACGCCCACACACACACACACACACAGATCCATTTATAGAGATGATATCAAAACATGTCCTATTTGGGTATTGCCTTGAGCTGCCTTTGCTATGCTAAATTTATAGTGATGTGTTTTTTTTTTTTTGTAACAAGTCTCTTGCTACAGCAAATAATTGCTTTTAGATACAGTACAAACCAAAAGTTTGGACACAACTTTCTCATTGAATTCAATAAGAAGGTGTGTCCAAACTTTTGGTCTGTACAGTATGTTGATGACTTTCAGTCTTTATTTTCTAAACTCCAAGTCAAAATAAATTAAGAAAATATGTGTTTGTATTTTTCATTTCCATATCAATTAGCATATTAATTAGTGCTGAAAATCTTTTCAAAATGAACCTTGATGTAACTGTAAATGTTTAGTTTGGTCTTTTTGGCAGTGTTCACACTAGGACTCTGAATGCTGACTATACCGTGCATGAATGTGTGTGTGCAATGTGGTTGTTTTGGATAATTGTGAGGCCAAAGTAAAGTTAGAGGGAGAACTCTGACTCCTGTTGGTCCATCTTTCCACAAACTGTTTGTAAAAGCAGTAAATAAGAGCCTTTACTGTACCTTTCCAGGAAAGCTGTGTTTTACATCAGTTATTCTGAGAAATAAGTTGTTTTCTACTTTTACTCTACCTCTTACATAATCTCAGGAGATTTATCTGGAGAATTATTTAAGCTATTTAATAATTATGGCTTTCCAAACAGTCACACTATATATATATATACACTGCTCAAAAAAATAAAGGGAACACTTAAACAACACAATATAACTCCAAGTAAATCAAACTTCTGTGAAATCAAACTGTCCACTTAGGAAGCAACACTGATTGACAATCAATTTCACCTGCTGTTGTGCAAATGGAATAGACAACAGGTGGAAATTATTGGCAATTAGCAAGACACACTCAATAAAGGAGTGGTTCTGCAGTTGGGACCACAGACCACGTCTCAGTACCTATGCTGTCTGGCTGATGTTTTGGTCAGTTTTGAATGTTGGTGGTGCTTTCACACTCGTGGTAGCATGAGACGGACTCCACAACCCACACAAGTGGCTCAGGTAGTGCACCTCATCCAGGATGGCACATCAATGCGAGCTGTGGCAAGAAGGTTTGCTGTGTCTGTCAGCGTAGTGTCCAGAGGCTGGAGGCGCTACCAGGAGACAGACCAATACACCAGGAGACGTGGAGGAGGCCGTAGGAGGGCAACAACCCAGCAGCAGGACCGCTACCTCCGCCTTTGTGCAAGAAGGAACAGGAGGAGCACTGCCAGAGCCCTGCAAAATGACCTCCAGCAGGCCACAAATGTGCATGTGTCTGCACAAACGGTTAGAAACCGACTCCATGAGGATGGTATGAGGGCCCGACGTCCACAGATGGGGGTTGTGCTCACAGCCCAACACCGTGCAGGACGCTTGGCAATTGCCAGAGAACACCAGGATTGGCAAATTCGCCACTGGCGCCTTGTGCTCTTCACAGATGAAAGCAGGTTCACACTGAGCACCTGTGACAGAGTCTGGAGACGCCGTGGAGAGCGGTCTGCTGCCTGCAACATCCTTCAGCATGACCGGTTTGGCAGTGGGTCAGTAATGGTGTGGGGAGGCATTTCTTTGGAGGGCCGCACAGCCCTCCATGTGCTCACCAGAGGTAGCCTGACTGCCATTAGGTACCGAGATGAGATCCTCAGACCCCTTGTGAGACCATATGCTGGTGCGGTTGGCCCTGGGTTCCTCTTAATGCAGGACAATGCTAGACCTCATGTGGCTGGAGTGTGTCAGCAGTTCCTGCAAGATGAAGGCATTGAAGCTATGGACTGGCCAGCCCGTTCCCCAGACCTGAATCCGATTGAGCACATCTGGGACATCATGTCTCGCTCCATCCACCAACGTCACGTTGCACCACAGACTGTCCAGGAGTTGGCAGATGTTTAGTCCAGGTCTGGGAGGAGATCCCTCAGGAGACCATCCGCCACCTCATCAGGAGCATGCCCAGGTGTTGTAGGGAGGTCATATATACACTCAACAAAAATATAAACACAACACTTTTTTCAGTATAAAAGATGATTTGGTTGCATTTCATTAGTTAGTGTTGGTATGGAAGCAGAATCCAAATAAAGAGGGATGTATTTATTATAATAAGTATTCAGAAACGATGAATGTCACCTGTAGATTTATCTGTTTAAAAGTGTTTTGTGTGATTATTACATGAAAATTTTAAAAAATTAAAAATCCCCCTGTTTTTTCTTCAAAACCTACATAACAATGACTAAGAAATAAAGCACCAGAAGTACAGTACACATTAGCCACACAAATTCAGGGACCAAGTGAACTAAATACTGACCAAAACAAATACATGCCAACACTTCCTTATTTGTTTGGCCTTGTTGACATTCTCATTGTTCTTTGTGCTTTTCACATTATACGTGACAACAACGTGAAACAGATGGAAAAAAAAATTAAACAAAGCGATGCTCAGTATGCGAGAGAGAATGTTGAAAGGAAGGCCGTCGTGTTCAGCTGGATTGAAGTTTGGACGACGAAGCAGTGAGGTGGAATAAAACCACCCGATTCATTTTGTTTCTACACTTCAGTGGGTTCTGGAGTGAGCCAGTCTGAGCCGGAGTCTGTCCTTACGTCCAGCTGTAGGGTTTCATCTTATGAGTGTATTTTCATTTTACAGTGAGTGGATTCATTTGAGAATCCCCAGGCCTGATGTGTAATTGCTTATTGAATAAGCTCCATGCTCCACTATATATTGTCAGAGTAATGGCTGTAGATGTAACAACACCAGAAAAGCTTCGTATTGATCAGACGCTGTCAGTTTGGTTTCCTCTATAAATGTGAATCTGTGTGTGGATAGCTGCACATTGTCTGGAATTTAGTTTGCCTAAATTGCTAAGAGAGTTTATTAGACGCACAGGTTTTCTTTACCCTGATAGGTTCCCAAAAGTTTAAATCAAATAAATCCAATATCAATTACTTGTGTATTGCCACCTTTGCTTGAATTTGGCAGGCACTGATTGGGAATTTATACATCACCTAAAGTAAAGAAGATCATATCTGAAAACCCAACATGGCACAAACTGTAAGAAGTGATGTCTTGTGCCACTGCAGGCCGTCTGTTTATTGATTTGCCAAGACCTGGCACTAAAAAAAAAAAAAAAAACTCATATTTTCTCTTGGCTGAGTGAAAATAGCTTGATGAAATGTTATTGTTGAACCAACTGCCTGATTTAATTTGAGACTCCAAAACACACTTTGCTGTAAAGTTATTCAAACTTTTCCTGTCTAGGTTAATAGGTACAGTTGACATTAAGTTAACCGAGCCTGTTTTTTTTGTTTTTTTTGCTGTACAGTTAATTAAATCACTGCATATTTTTAATCCATTTCTGGTGTGTTTTTTAAATCTTTTTTGCCTTTTGGGTTTATACATGGTCTATAAATTGTAGTAGAATTTCTTTACTTTTAACTTTTCAATTCTCAATTAAAAATTCATTTAATTTTTAATTGCTGTTTTGGCTGTTTTAATTCACAAGGGGCATTTATAATGATTTTCATATGTACAGTTGCATATATTTATGGTTTATTTATTTTGTTTGCTGTTGTAGAGCTTCAACTAAGGACTTATATCTACATTAATATTGGGTCAAAACTAAATACAGGAGGACCTGATTTACCTGGGTTTTATGTTTCCTTCTTTTTAGCTTAGCTTCGTCATGAAGGTTTAAACTGGAAGCTCAAATGTAACAGTTTATGGATTACTGCCATTCTGGCGGACCCCCAGAATGAACGTTTGAACGAAAATTAAAAAATAATTACTTTCCTATTTAACGTGACACCAATCATGATCCCTCCAAAAAGAATGTTATGCCAAATTCTTTCAATTTTCAGGTGATTGATTGAACAGTGCTCTGTGTAAGGCTTATCATTTGGAATAGTTTTGTAACCTAGCCTTGCTTTAAAGTACGCAAATTAATCTGTGACATGTTTAGTGTGCTGCTTGGTATTTATAATATACTGTATATGTAATGTTTTGGCAAATCTTTGAACCAATCGCACAACAACTGGATTTCTACTGGAGTTAATTAGTGGTATTAGATTAGAGGCTGGAAATTAGAAAACTAATTACTAATGCTACAGCTTGTAGATTTATTTTTTTTTTTTTGAGAAAAAAAACAGTAAATGTATTAAACCTCTGTATTCTTCCCCTGTACTATTTAAGGTGAAAGTTTGTCTTTGTAAAATGCAACTGTTATAATATGAAGAAATTGTATAATTGTAATATATATATATAGGTATTTGTTGTTTTTCACTGAATCTAATAAAACCCTGATAATTTCCTGGCACGTTGCACAACTGAAGGTCTCATCAATATTTGTGATTATAGAAAAAAGATGGGAACAAAGAAAGAGTCTGTAATTTGAATGCAAACTCCATTTGGAGGCAAACACATTCATTAGCAACTACCTTCACTTTCATTATACATTAATACAAAAAAAATGGCAGAGGCATCTCGCATCTGAAATGTTCATAATCACATTTTTATTTTAAAATGCTTTTTTCCCCCTCGGCCTTTAGGCTAACTTGGCATTAGAGCAGCCATTCCACATCCACTCTCACTATGCCTCCTCCTCTGTGACTTTGAGAAGCGCAGATCAGATATGGTACAGTAGCTGCCACCGTGTAAACGCCTCGACATTCATAATGCCCTACATGACTGTTTTAAAGGAATTTCATCTTACCGTGTAAGCCTGATCCCAACAATCTCTTGAGCATTCACTCGTGTGGAATCTGTAAAACGCTGCAGAACTGGTCACGAAGCGGCACAAAGCCGCTTTTATCCCACTGAGCAAACCAATATATTACAAATGCTGCTGTAAAGCATCTAACCTACATCTGTGCTTCAATAACTTTAGAGTTCAGTAACTGAAAGCAAGTTGTGTAGTCTGCTTCCTTTACTAGTTTAATGGGTTTTTTCCATCAGTGTGGTGATGCCTTTACCTGATAATATGAAACTTTATTATATATAAACTACAACATGACAAACTCCAAATGGATGAGACGAAATAAGTTTATTAGGGTTATCAATGCACTTTCAAACTAAGGTGCATTGACACTTTAGTTTTTTTAGGAGCATTTTTATTTAAATGCTCCTCTGCTACTATTTCTGCACATAACTTTGAAGTCTAAACGTTTGAGTCTAAACATAGACTGGTAAAGAAAACCAAGATTAATCTTTTTTATTACCATGTAGAAATGCAAAAAGTGTACATATGTAACAATTGTTTTTTATCTTAACCATGCCAATCTCTTTCTGTCTTTTTCAGGATGGCATGGGGAACCTGCGAGTTACCAAAGAAGGGATCCAACTGGAGGGGGTGTCCGAATTTTTGTTGCCCTTATACGTCAAAGAGATCCAGTCTCGAAGGGTGAGAGTTCATGTCGGTGTGCCTCTGCTTTGCCGTCTGAATTACTGCCTGTCTAACATGTTTCTCTGTGTGACTGCATGTTTTCCGGTCAGATGCATCAGTTATTGTCTGAACGTGTGTCCTTTGTCTGATCATTGAAGGAGTGTGTTCTCATGTCCATACTCTCTTTTGTTAAAACTGCTTTAATAATCATAAAGCTGATGTTTGTCACAATACCTTTCATTACTATGCATTGTTATAACACCTCCTTAGATCTATTCTGTATCCCCAATTATCATAACACTGAGAATTGTTGTTGGTCTAGGAAGCAAAGACGACATCCATAGCAAATGACTCTTTATTTCAGATAACTTCTGCAACAGTGTGTACATGTTCACAAGTGGTTTGCTGTATGTTTGTATTTCTGTGTTTTTATGCCATGTTTATGAGCTGGGAAATAACTTCACTGGTCCAATTAATCCATCCAATCATTCACTGCCTTTGCCAAATATTAGTTTTGAATGAATCACTTTTGTTGACTTTAAATTGGAGCAGGAAATTAGTGGCAAGATGAAGAATGAACGATATCATTCAACTCACAGACTAGATTTAACTTTGAAATTTATTTTTTACAATTTAAAGAACCCTGTAATAGAAACAAAAAAATGTCAGATCAGAAATTGCTTTCATGAACCAATCAGGCATAACATTATGATCTCTTAACAGTGCGTCTGCCCCCTCTGTTGTTGTCAAAGCAGCCTTAACCCACCCAAAGATAAGACTCCACTACACCCGTAAATGTGTGCTGTAGCACCAAGTAGCAGAAAATCTCTGAAGTCCTGTAAGTTGGGAGATGGGACCTTCATTAATCAGACTTGTTTGTCGGCTCATACTAAAGATGTAGGACTGGATTGAGAACCTGGAGGGAAACTCAACATCTTGAATGTGTTATGCTTCTTAAACCACTTTTGGACCATTTTTTGCTTGGTGGTGCATTTATCCTGCTGAAAGAGGCCAAAGCCATGGAAGGTGTACAAAGGTTGCAACAATGGTTAGGTAGGCGGTGCTTGTCAAAGTAACGTGAACCAATCGTTTTCCACCGGACGATTAGCTAAAACATCACACTGCCTCTGATGTCTTGCTGTTTTTTTTATACGGCGCCTTCTTCCATTGCTCAGTGCTCTGGTTCAGTTGGTCACGTCCTCATTATTGGCTCTGTTGTTGATGTCTGGTCTGCAATTATCCGACCCCTACGGCAACAGACTGCCATGCCCCGGGATAATCTGATACCCGTTGCATCAAGAACAGCAATAATCAGTTTGAGCTAAAGCAGCTCCTCTGTTGAATCAGACCAAATGGGTCAGCCTTTGCTCCCCACATGCATCAATGAGCCTTTCCTTAGCCCATTTGTTATGGATACTGACCGCCAAAGGCTCAAACATCCCACAAGAACTTCAGTTACGGAGCTGTTCTGACCCAGTTGTGTAGCAAACCCAGTCTCTTCCTGGTCAGACTTTCCTCCTTACTCTTCCTCATTTTATCTGCTTGTCACACGTCAACATTGAAGAGAAAACGTTCACTTGCAGGTAGGCCTGCCACAATAACAAATTTTGCTAAGCGATTAATTGTCTCAAAAATTATTGCGATAAACGATAATATTGTTTGAAGACCTTTGTACACTGACTTAATGGAAATGATGTAATAATGCATGTGATTTCCTGCCAAAGTTAGATACACTTTATTTTCAAAAGAACACCTAACACTGGAGTTGCTAAACAAAATAACCAAAACAACCAAAAACAAAAATAAAATGGATTCTCAGTCTCCATTAATAAAAAAATTACTTGAATAAAACCTTAACAACATAAAGCAAAAGTGGAAATAAATACTGCATTCAACCAAAAGAGTGCAGATTATAAAGTCTGTATATTATGTTGCCCTTCAGTAATAATTAGATTTAAATAGAGAAAATGGGCACATCGACTACCTGATGCAATAATTCACACTACATGATTTTTTGCCCAGATTTTCCCCTTACGACAATCTTAGAACGTTGGTCGTTCTAAGATTGTCGCTTCCGATTTCATAACCGATCATCCTGTAGTGTGTGGTGTGTTACGGTAGATCGTTGTTGCCACTCCGATCCAAATCAGGGGTTTTCCCCAACTGTGAGCTTTAATGCAACCTGTTGAATGTGACAGATAGCCAATCAGAAAGCGTGGATTCTCCTCAGTGCTTTCTGAGGGGAAATTATGGAGGGGAATCCCAAACAACTGACACGGGGCAACCCGAAGTCCAGCGGACATTGGAGATGATATGTGGAAACAACATTAATGTTTATTCAACATTTCGTGCAAAGAATATAGAAATGACAAGGGGATTTGTAATTTCTACCGCAATTTTGCAACTGCGGTAGCAAAATTTCTGCCACAGTTGATAAACCCAGTAACTTTTCAGCTGTTCTTTGTTAACGTGACGTAAATAGGTTATAATGATTTTCATTCAGTCAGGACTTTACACTGACACTAGCCACATGCATTGCAGGTAGATTGTAGTAAAGCATTGATTAATACCTGGTTTTAAAATTAGTTCACTGAACTTGTAGCCATTATTTTGTGCCCATTGTTGGACACCACATGGCAGGAACGAACCCGATCGAACCGTTATACCAAGGATTTCTGTCGGCTAATGTGTGGTCTGTCAGGTTTTGAAAATGGGCCGACAATCTGCCGACAGCTCTAAGATGGTGTTGTGTGCGCTGGGCTTTTCACTAAGGAAATGAGGAAGGGAGGGTCAGTGGAGAGCAACGGAGTTGAGCCTTTTTTCATTCGGTGTCATTAACAGAAAGAGAAAAGGGCCGGAAGAGACGATAATGCCGATAATTAAAATGAGGTTGATAGTGGACAGGCCTACTTGCAGCTCAACTCTGCTCATTTTCTAACAGGTGCCATGACAGAGATAATCAGTGTTAGTCATTTTACCAGTCATAATTGCATTCCTGCATTTTTCTGCGTTTCCCAATTTACAGTTAAAGATTCTCTGGTGTCATCTGCTCTGTCTGTGAGCAGACAGTAGCTGATATACCAATTTACAACACAGCCCTCCTGCCCTATTTTGATTTAAACATAATACTATAACACACTTTAGAGAAGTCTTGCAGAAAAGATTAGTTTTCTGCCACAAAGTGCCACAAACTATAGCTACCTGGTCTGCTATTTAAAGATTTGAGAATAACATGCACACAGTTGATGAAAATTAATCTCGGACAGAAAGGGTGTAAAGAGAAATGTGCTTTAAACTGAATGAGTCTTAGTGGAGTTTTCAGATGAGGATGAAATGAAGAGTAAAGAGGCAGAAGTAGGCAGGGAACGCCTCAAGTCTGTGGTTGTTTCAAAGAAAGATATCTTGTTAAAACACTACCTATTAGTCTGTGTTTTGGCAAAACACTGTTGTGAGTAAGGTAGCAATGAACAACTGAAGAGTATTTAGTTATCTGAAAAGAACACACCATGGAGAAAAGTTAAAATGATTTGCAACTGGATTCACAACCTTGCTGTTGCGAGTAAATTGCATGGAGAGCTTAAAAAACACGTGAACAAAAGAGAAATGTCATAAAAGCAGAGACTGGTGACCTGTCTAAGGTGCACCCCACACTGCCTTTTCTTTTTTTGGTTCTGGATCCTGTGATTCTAACCAAGATTAAGGTTTTAAAACCATGGCATTCTGCTTATAAAGCATAGCATAAATCTGATCTTTATTGCCTTACGAGGCAACAACAAAAAAAGCAATTTACTTGTGGCTGTGCCCACTGAACACCTTCAGCTCTAACAGTAATTGCTAGATTTTTGTAAAGATTTCTAAGACTTTTTAAACCAAATTCTTCCAAATCCCACTAGCCTTGCCACCCCTTTGAAAACTTTAGGCAGCTCACAGAATTCAAACGTTACCCTTAGTACCTAGTGTGACATTTTTATTTCCATCTATAAGATGATGAAGCATATGCCAATGTTAGCCTGATTTATTATTCAAAAGAAAACAATAGAAACCACTTTTTGTGAAAAAGGTTTTTAGTATGTGACCAAAACGAAAAGGTTTCTAATTTTTGAGAAAATAAGTTGGTGTAGAAGGTGGGTGAGAATGCGATGAGACATCTTAGGTATGTCTCACTCACACATATTAGATGCAGATGTAGATTTTATGTAATCGAGGCCATCCTGAAGGAAAGCGTTGTGGAAGGAAATGGAACATTGTGACTCCCAGTGAGAGATAAATTCAGAACACTGAGTGAAAAAAAACACACACACACACACGCCCTAACAACAACAGCGACCCAGTAAGAAATTAGATTGGCTAGGTGGGTTGAAAGAGATGAGGTGTAAGGAAGAGAGAGATAATTGTGGGGAAGAGAGGAGTGGGTAAAATAGAGAGAAAGGGGTCAAAAGAAAGTAAAAGTATTAGGAAAACATGAAAGTGGAAGGGGGGAAAAAAGGTTTTCTGTTTCAGAATATTTTTTAAAATGAGGGTAATGATTTAAAAATGTTCTTCAACTCTGAAAAGTTGTTTATTTCACACTGTGTTGTATTTTACCGGATGTTACCTACATGCACCATAAAATTCTAGAACAATGTCATTTGGAATGATGGGGTCAAAGGTAAAATGTTTGACCGTAGTGCACAGTTTCATGTTTGGTGAAAACCAAACACAGTATGTTACCACAAACGCCTCATTTAGAGCCTGTGGCCTTGAATATCTCTGTCACATTGTTTAAGAAAAAAACTAATTATACACACGGGATCAATATGTGAAGTTTTCATCCATATGAATTCACACAAATCCACCCATGAGCGTTAGTTTTAAACATGCCAGACCCATAAGGGGCTGAAACCTGTCAGCCAATCAGATTACTTCAAAAACAGCCATAACTTCCTGTTTGGAGTTTAAAATGTGGCTACATTTGGACAAAATTGTGTCACAGACTGTAAAACTTCCAACCCTAAACTTCCATTTTCTCACATGTGCATATAAACAGAGTTTTTTTTTTTTAAATCTCAACTTTGGTTGATACTCTGTAAGAGAAGGACAGTAAGAACATGAGGCAGAATCCTCAGAGATTTTTTTTTATTGTTTGCATATAGCTTATATAATCTACCTGCTTACGTGTGAAGTGTATCTGGAATATCACCACTGTTAGTTTTTAGAAATCCAGGTGAAAAATAAAAAATATGTCAACCTAAACTTTCCACAGAATGTGTTTCCTGAAAAGATAACTGTGGAGTGAAGGACACATCAACCTGATTTCTTTCATTTGATGCCATAGAAAAATAACTTCACTTTGACACGAACAGATTGTTTTGTTTTCAAATATCCTTTTATTGAATTTTTTTATTTTTTTTTTAGAAATGTATTGATAGATATGGTACAACACCTTGTACAGTCATCAAATTTGGACACATGCACACATAAAACTGAACAGAGGTACAACAGATAACATTTGCACAAAGCAGAAATAAGATACAACAAACGAATAATGCCATTTAAGATAAGTCTGACGACAAAATATGTTATCCACAAATATATATGAAAAGGAAAGAAAATTAGTCTGTTTGGGAATATTTATGGGAGTCACATTATCGTGTTTTACTTTGAAGAAAGAAAATTCTCTTAAAAGCAAGCCAACATCAACTGTCAGGAAAACACCAACTTCAAATGAGCAAGATAACAGTCCAGACAAATGGTTCCTAATCATGTTGGGTAATTTTGGGAGGAGGATAATTCCCCTCGTCCCCCAGTGGGCATTCATTTAGATCTTAAATATGTGTTTCATTCAGCATTTTTATCATTATGCCTTCTTCCTTCTGAAAGCACAAGCTAAGATCTGTGTGGAATAGTGTTTGAAGGTTGGCGGAGATGCAAGTCAGACTATTTCATTTTATTTATTTTTTCTTAGCTCCTCTGTATCTTATCCTCTGGTTTCACGCCCACCAAGGTCTTTCTTCAGTGATACGCATAATTGCACACATACACACGCAAACACTGGCTCTTGCCACTGAGCCTCATAATTGTCCCCACAGGGACCCTGTGACAACCTGTTGCCACCACAGGAGGCACAAAGACAACTTCAATTATTCTGGTCTCTTGCTGTCTCTCCGTCGTTTTGATTTGACTTTTTTTCTTTATGTCCCTTTTTTTTCCCCCCTCTGTCATTAGACCTTTTCTACCTCCATCCCCTGCATTTCTCTATTTCTCTGTCTGGTGGCGATACCGGTTCCCTGAAGTTGGGCTGACTTTGTGTTGCACACGACTCTAGTAAAGAATCCCAGTAAAGAACACTGTATGCATAGACACAAAAGCAGAAGTGGTACAAGACATGGAAAATTTACAAGGATGTTTTGGTGAGGAAAAGTGCCTGATAAAATAAGTGAATTATTTTTTTTTCTCTACTCTGCCAAAGAGTTTTCTTGTTATGAGGGCAGATGAAGAAGAGAGCTGCATGGACATTATCTTTGCTGTTTGTCAGTTTTCAGATTGATAGGCCCCTCACTCTCCCTCATTCGTTCTCATCGCGTCTCCTCTGGGGATCTGAGCTAGCTGAAACTTCTCCGACTCTGTTGCTGTAATTGAATAGCAGACAGTTCTAAAGGAACATTAGGCCATCGCCGCCTTGGCAAACCGTATTGATTTTGACTTTGCAGGAGTGTAAACAATCTAGATGGAACAGATGCACACTCTTTTTTTTTTTTTTTTTTTACAGGTTATCATTCCACTGCTACTGCTCAAGAACGCCCTTGTAAATGTTCAGTCGTAACATAAGTTACAGTATCTACCACGTTTGTATAAAATGACTTAAAGGTTTCCGAGACTTTGAAACGAACAATGTTATGTTTCAAGCAGAAGTCGGTCAACAAAACAGCTAAAGGCCATATTGGCTATTGATTAGGCACAAGCTTATCGTCAGATAAACGCCAAACAGCAGTATGCAAAACAACACCGATGAGACTTGAACACAACTTTTCGTTGAAATGAGTGACTCCGTTTAATCCTGCAATGCAGATCAATCGCCTTTCCTCATCAATGCTGAATTGCGCCTCTATGTGACTTCAGTTTGAAATTTTCAACACAGAGAAAAAGACATAAAGTCACTTCAAAACAACATGCAGAACCAGTCGATATTTACCTCTGGGTAAAATCTGTTCAATTAAAGATCACGAGTCATTTTTCAAAGTCAAAGTCAAGTTTCACGTCTGTAATGAAAGTGACATTCATACAACAAACAAGCGCCATCTCCTCTGCCTGTATCACTGAACCTCTGTAGGGTATGAACTCAGATTTTTATTCTTAAGCCTAATTTAACACAATATATTTAACATATTGGTGGTTAATTTGTGAAATTTAGTATGTAATAAGCAGTTATTACTTTTTGTGAGTTATTTTAGTCTGTTTATCCCACAAGACATAATGTTGAATGTCTGAAATATCAGGCTTTTAATTAAGAAGTTTTTTTTGTTTGTTTTAAAGTTGTAGGATTTATAATGTTCAATGGTAATCAATCTTCTCTTAAAAGCTAAGCAGTGCACATGCTCTGAAACATGTGATAAATGATGGAATGCACAGCGACACTCCATGTTGAGAAACATCACAAAGAACCCATACTTATTCTGCATCACATGACCAACAGTAATTTCCATGAACCATACTTAAAGTAGACAGCTTTCATCGTTTACTCAAATGATATACACTGAGGGGGTTATTTTCAACTTGAGATAGTTTAAGATATTTAAGTCCCAGATCTTGAGTTTGTAGATGGAAAGCCTAAATTAAGCCTGAAATCTTTGCTTTTGCAGTAGAGACCCCATATCTGCTGATTTCCTGTTTAGCATCATGACTTTGGCTGCTTGAAAGGGCTCTAAACCTACACGTAATATTTTAAGTGTTTTTTTTTTACCATATTAGTATATTATTTCGGATTATTTCTGATTCCAGCTCTGGAAAACAAATGAAGACCAGGTTTCGTTGACGTAATATTTCTTTTTCCTCTATGGTTTTAAAAAAAAAATGTTTTCAAGTCAAACTGTCAGGTAAACCTAATTTAATTGCATGTCACAAAGCTAATGCTGTCTGCTTTCCTGTCAAATAATAGCCTCTTTTTTATGTCAGCTTCTTTTATTTGTTATTGCATCAAGTAAAGAGAGCGGCGTGTTTTATTTATGCTCAGCGCACTCATTGTGTGGGTGTAAAGCTGTCCTGTCAAGGTGATAGCTTTCAGAAATAAGACGTAAAATAAAATCCGGAAATAATGTGAATTAGACATCAAAAGACAAACATTTAATGTGAATGAAATGCCAACTGTTGTGGGGTAAAATACAATTGAAAGAAATTTTGATTGAGAACAATTCAAATTTGCAAATTTACTCTAATTTGAGCCCCTCAATTTATCACTGTGGTGCAAAATCACTTAACAGCAATGCGTGACCAGGTACCCAGTGTTGATTGAATGTTGTTGGGTTGTTTACCTCAATATTTGTTCAGCAACAATGAGATTTCCCACATTTCTGCAATGAATTAGCTTAAATTGAGACTTTATTTTCTGTTTACGTGTGGGGGGGGAAGGAAATCATTGATGTTATATGCTCATCCACGCTGCTGTGTAAATTCACAAGCTTCAACTGTTTCAGTACAAACTTTCCTGCCTGTCTTTTGTTACCTTTCATTATAGCTGTCTCCTACTGTTCTTTCAGTATAATGTGCCAGTCTACCTTACAGAAGTTCAACAAATGCATGGCGTATTTGATTATGACAGCAGGCTGCCTTTAGCAGGTGATGCGCTGGGCATGGAAATCTCCCAACCATCAGGCTGTAGAAGTGGATAGATGATAAAAAACACTCTGTGCAGATGCGTGCAGAGAGTGTGTCAGATGAAATGAAAAGTCAAAGCAGCCACTGGAAATGAAGTAAAAATTACATTAAATAAAAACAGAAGAATAGAAAGTTTAACTTTCAGCAGACCAGCAGACATACTTAACGGGGCAGTATTATGGAAAATTTACCTTTACAGGTTTACATCATGTTATGATGTCATTCCTTCATCAAATACATTCCTGGAGTGTTGCCTTGATTCTCGGATCCATGTTTGAGAAATCCTTTAATCTCCCATGCTAACCATTTAGCTGTGAAAAAAACCTGAGTGGACCAAGCCCCGCCTTCGAGACTCAGCTCCTCCTTAGATTCTGCGACTCTCTGTCTCAGCTCCTTCAGACTAGCCAGCAGTAATTAGCAAATACCTGGAGGAACTGCACATCTGCTGAGCTCATCATATGAGGTACTTCTCAGTGAAACACTGGTGAAAATGTTGTTAGAGTTCATAAAGGAGCGACGTTGTAATAACTTCCTAAAGGCGGAGTTTCAGAAAGTGGGAGTTTTTAAAGACATAGGCCCAAT
Organism: Xiphophorus maculatus; assembly: GCF_002775205.1. Taxonomy (NCBI): domain Eukaryota; kingdom Metazoa; phylum Chordata; class Actinopteri; order Cyprinodontiformes; family Poeciliidae; genus Xiphophorus; species Xiphophorus maculatus. The sequence continues at coordinate 24,457,458 of NC_036447.1, read as the reverse complement.
TTCAAGGTGTTAAATTTCTAAGTCAAATTCCTTTTATGGTCTTTTCATAACAACTGAAGTTAACATAGTTTCTTGAGTATGCTATTGGAATTATGTGCCTCGAAAACACACATTTAAAACACCCATACCAGCAAAAATAATTTTTTTTACTTCATTTTTTAAAGAAAAAATATACTTTTAAGTTTTTATACGTGGTGTTTTATTCTGTTCTTTTGCCATCCAATCTATTGCAATAAGATGTTAAAATATATTAGCATTCTTTTTCACTTATTTCCATATTCGCCACCATATTTCTAAATTCTTGCGTGTCCACAGGCGGAGTGTCTGGTTTCTACACATGCACCAGATGGGGCCACGACCCACATAAAAATAGTCTCCATTAACATTTAACAGCATTTTTTAGAATGTCAGGAGACTCAAAGTCACTTTGGCCCTTCAAAGGAGACATGAGAACAGAGGAAACGAATAGGAATATTAATCCCTTGTTCTCAAAGATTATGTCCAGCTGCTGTCTCATAGGTCACATCATGTAAAAGCCACAACAAATCCGCTCATCACAAAACTTGACTGGGGGAAAAGGCCACCTAATGCCACATCATGTCAAGTCGAAGATTTTTCTATAAGACTGTCATTACAAGGGATATCGCTTGACCCAAACTCTAACACAATACTCTTCCTGCCTCTAAATTAGAGAGTTTAAGTCATCAGATAAACTGGGAAAAGCACAGCTTCAGCTAGAACTGCTTTTTATTAGCCTCCATTGTATGAAAACGGATGTGTTTTGTAAATACGGATGCTGTAGCACTTTGAAAGAGACAGAATTGGGAAAAATTAGACGACTACATAAATACTGTAACATAACTTGTTTTGTAACCATGCTTTTTTACGCTTACAATAAAAATCTTATGATCAGGAGACGTACAAGAATTTTGATTTTCTTGGCTTGGTTGCTAGGTAAAAAATTGAGACAACAATTTAGACGTTTTTGAAACAAGTTGTTTTGCAAACACCAGCAGAACATTTACCTATTCCCAACTTATTTGCTCTCGGACTGTTTCTAGAAGCAGAAAACATCCAAATTAAAGGACAGAAACGTGCGTTTTTGTTTTGCTGCCTTCCATTGTTTACCTGTGGCTCTGCAAATTCTTTCTTCACTTGTTCTTTAACCACAAACATGACAAGAGGCTCCACCGTGACCTGGGGATCCTTCTCCCAGTGTGCAACAATGTGGACATGTTTTAGACAATTTATCCACTGTTGTCGGTGTGCCGATGACCCAGACTTTCAACGGGACAATACTGCAGTTCTCCAGGCTCGTAAATAAGGATGTGAAGAAATGATCGAAGGAATCTCCCTTCCATTATTTCAGTTTAGTTCTAAAGCAATTACAATTTAATGTGGATAATAGTAAAAAGGTCAACATTAACCAACAAAGGAGACAAACTACTAGTAGTAAGTAGTCAGAGTAATTCTTGACAAAAATATGAAGTGAAATGTTTGCACTAAAAATCCATTTTAAGATAGAATAATCTTTTTCTTCTCCCTCATTAATAAAGTGTATAGACAAATACCCTACTTAAAGTCTTAATTACCTTTTTCTATTTTACTGACGTAACTAATTTACTGTAGACAGGAGCACATCGTCACGTGGCTGGGACAGCTGGAGTCAAACTCACAAATTTCCAGTTGGAAGACAACCACGCTACCCTCTGGGCCTCAATTGCTCCAGAACTTATGAAATTTATTAGGATTCTTAAAGACTTTTCTCCTCCACACCACCCTACATCTGCCCACAGGGATATCCAGGAATATATGCTGACTTTAATAAACTCATTTTTGAAGAGGAACACCTGCTCTCTTCCTTCGCCATAACTACTTCTGGCTCGAGGCTGCTCCTCCACATCCATAAATGCTGCACTGCTGGCATAAAGATAGTTATAACCATTGAGTGCAAGGCCATCAGCTGTCTGCCAGCACTCTATTTAACTTCTGATTTAGTGGACACACACTGAGGGTCATCCATAGCTGGCAGACTTATTCTAAACTATTTTAGAGGGATTTTGTTTGGTACAAAACTGAGTTCTTAGACTTAAAAAGTTAGCTCTCTATTGCACTGTAATTGTCTCATCCCTCTGAGAAACTTTAAAACCCTTATGCATAATCTGTCCCCTGAAACCCACGCAAAACATCGCTTATAAGGACGTCTATATTTGAAGCTCATTACCCCTGCAGTCATGGATTGTGCGTGGTAATTGGCATACTGGACAGATGAGCTGATAGTTTTGTACAGACAAATTTGTTTTCTAGCCTACAGCAAATTTTTGGGCGATACCATCAGTGGAGAAATGAGGGCAAATATTACGTAAATGGACAATGAGGACAGTGATGTTTCACACTGCAGTCAGATTTATGTATTTTCTGAAAGCTTTTATTGCGTTTGCGCGGTGTAATCACCTCGTCAGGCAAAGTTTATTTTAGCATGAGAATAAGACATGTTGACCACACATAGCATGAGTCACAGCATTTTGACAGTTGAGTAGAGACAAGTTAACATGGCCTGATGAAAACGGGCAGCAGTATCTACCCAGACTGTCTGCTTACCGTTTCTATAAATAGATACTGGAGCTGGAGGTGGTTTACTTATCTACACTTGACTATGCATCTACTAAGACAAGATATGCAGCAAATAATTTAAGACTTCATCTGGTTTTTAAAAGTAAAATTATTACTGGTAATATTGGTAGTTGTTTTATATTGTGCCTTTTCTTTATCTTCAAAATGTTTTTATGTTCGTAAGCATTAATATGTCAACTCGGTGACCAATTATGTGAACTAATGAAATCACTTCTGAATGCTGAATGTTTTAAATGGCTGTCTGTTCTACTCTTGGATTATTTTAGCTAACAATTGCTTGACCACTTGTGGGCAGTCATGGACTGAATTTAAAGCATTGAAGTCTCAACCCGAAATGGTCAAACGTGTGTTTAAGTATAAGGATCTAAGTATGTGCTGGGAGGAGTAATTTACTCTGCTATTGACGCTACATTTTAAACCCTACTTATAGTTTATTGCAATTTTTTTAATATAAAAAACTTTTTTTTTTAAATAATAAATTACGCAAGTATTCGCAAGTGATTTCTTGGTTTTTCTATTTTTCTATTTTTAATAAACACTCAGAAAATGTTCCCACATTGTCATAATAGGCAAATTTTGTATAGAATTGTGAGAAAAAGTGATTCATTTAATGCCATTTGGAGTAATGTGGTAACATAAAATAAGAAAGAAAAAAAAAGTGAAGTTCTGTGAATACTTTCCAGATGCGCTGTTCATATCCACCATATAAATTGTAAATGGACCGAACTTATGTAGCGCTACACTAGAGTCACATCTTGGACTTCAGGTTGAGTGCCTTGCCCAGGATAACATCGACATGCGACAGGATAAAGCTGAAATCAGACCAACAACCTTCTGATCACTAGACGACTACTCTACACGTACGTCTCAAATATAACATCTATTAAATATGTACTTTAATAAATGCGACAGACCCACAAAAGGCACTAAATTTCTTCATGTTAATATGCAAGCGACACACTTTAAGACACACCAACAAGCTGAGAAACAGTTTGGCAGCAACTTGAACACATTGATAGATTTAAAAAAATCACTCGACAGCCATTGTTCCCTCATTTTTAAAGTACCGAGAACATTTACACACCAAAGTACACATTATATCTGTCCTGGTATTTTACCATTCACAGGTTGTTACCCGGGAAACGTCACAATCCAACCTGTGAAATTAATTAAAGATGGACATTTGAATTAATTAACTGGACAGCAGAGTGGCATTATGCTGCTCCGGCCTTATGACATTAAGAATTCCCTCACACGTCCACATCCTCGTGAACTCTGGGGGGATACACACTTACACCAACGAGACCCACACGCACACACAGATTAGACTTAATTACCAATGTGCAGATCATTGGGACAATGTGGATCAAGCTTAATTACATATTTCACAGCTCCAATGGGTGCATTACGTGTGTGAGTGTATGTGCAAATGGTGGGAACAACTTCACGAAAATGCTGGCTCAGCTGGAATGACGTGGCGTCTTTATTGTTGCTTTTTATAATGAAACTGATTAATTCCCTACAGTAGACGTCAACAAGATGAATGGGGGTTAGACAGCATCCCTGGGAAATGTTGGGAAAATAGTTTTTGCTTGTGGCCTTAATTTGAGCTTTGTTCTGATTCTGGTATTCATGCTCAAACCTACTTTTGTTGTTTTGCAGGAGGCGTCTTCTAAAATATGCAAAACTCTATTTTTCAAACGTACAAAATAAGGCGCCAAAAACAGTTTATGTATAACACAAATTGTTTGACTTGTTTGATAAAAACTCTACAACTTTTATTTTTGTCAATATTCATGCATCATAATATTGATGAATAAGTTTCTACGTCTTCATATATGTGCCTCAAAATGAGCGAACAAAGGTTCTTAAGGGGTAGGAAAAGAATTTGAGGCTGTTTGGTTATCTTGAACATCAGAATTCAAGAAGTTCAAGCTCCCACATAAATCAAGTTCTCAAAGTACGACACAGGCCAAAAAATGTGACATCTCCGATCGGTCTGGGAATAATAAGAAGGATGGAAGTCTCATCACTCAGACTCTCTAGGAGAACTACTCATGCATATATATATATACGTATGTGTGTGTGGTCTTGTTTTTGCAGTATAAGGACCACCTAAAAGGGACCATCCCATAAGATGAAGAAGTGCTGATTTTGGGTTAGGTTTAGGACCAACGTATGAGTTGAGTTTAGGATAGGGTTAAGCTGTAGAACTTAATAAAAAATAAATGGAAATGAATGCAAAGTTCCTGTGAAGATAAAAATACATACAGTACAGACCAAAAATTTGGACACACTTTCTCATTGAATTCAATGAGAAAGTGTGTCCAAACTTTTGGTCTGTACTGTACATATGTGTGTGTCTATTTGATCACCACTTTCTAGAAAAATAACCAACCATCTATTGGTATAAAACGCAGTTTAGCTAATGAAGAAGAAAAAAAATATTTTTTGTCTCTTGCTAGGAAATGGGAGACATTAGTAAACCCTGCAAATGCGTGAAAGCTGAGAATTAGGTTTACTTTGACTACTTTTATCAATTGTAAGAAAGAATTGTTCTTTTCCAAAAGCAACACAACTCCTTTAAATTACTACTTTTTTTCTGGTGAATCAGATGGGTTGACCAGAAAAACTTTTAATTAGAGGAACTTTTAATCAGTAATCCTTATCCATGCTTCACAGTGGGTATGACAGAACACCATTATATCTGTAAAATTATAAATGTATTGAATAGGGATGTTCTGATCAGGTTTTTTGCTGCCGATTCCGATCACCAGTGAGGCCGATCTCTGCCGATCACCGTTCTTTGTCGATCGCCTGGATTGACTGTTTATTTTTTGTGTTAGTTATAAATTATACTATGTGATCTGGCAAATTAAAAAATTATCTGGTAATAAATTCACCTAATTAACGTGAACATGCAACATACTTGCAGGCACAATACAGCAGCCAAAAGAACAACTGAAAAGCCTGCAACCAGTTAAACAACATTAAACAGTAAGATTCTCTGTACCCTAAATTATACATGAGTCAAATACGTCTCCACACTGACTATATTAAATAATGTCTAGTAAAAGAGGGAAACATTCATTCAAAATCAAATGCAGGTTGCATCAAAATAAACAATCCTAAGTTACTGAATCAAAACTACTTAAGAGCACGGCTAGCTGATTAATGCTGGTTCTGGTTGGTTGTTTCTGACTGAGCTGAGTAATTCTGCAGAACACAGAAGGAGGTAGAGATCGATTATTTTTATTTTATTTTATTTCAGAAATTATCTCTCATATTTGGACACAGTCAAAAGTTTTAATATGTGAAATCTTTGTTGTTTACGTTACATGCTGCTGCTTTAAGCAGATGTTCCAGGTGGAGCAGAAACGGCGCTGTGAAATATTACTACCAGTAGCGCATAGCAACGGTCCAACAGCGAGAGCAGAACCAGCGTTTTTCACCACTACCTCGAATTATTTATCAGTTTATTTGTTTAGCTTTCTGACCGTGATGCTAATCCAGGTGAGTGTTGGTAGTTGTGTCCTGCTTTACCTGCTATCTAGCCGCTCCGGATGTCCTTTAGTTCCTGCACTGAGCCTCGATGTAGCCAAACTCCGTCAAGTTTTTGTTTTTTGTTCACACAACAGGATTTGTTGCCGCGCAGTGAGAAGGAAAGAGGAGATCAGCAGGCTGCGAAGGGAGATAAATGTGATCGATTTTCGTGATCGGCAACAAGAGATAGTGATCACCGAACATACACTTTTTCACCGAAATCGGCCGATTATGATCTGTGCCCGATCGAACGACACACCTCTAGTATTGAAACATTCAGGTGGAAATAATTTAACTCATTTGCCTAAATCCCCTGTGACCAGTTCAATATCAAATTTCTACATTTATAAGGACCATTTTTGACATGTCTGTGTTGTTATGATTAATATGAAACCTCAAACATTCTATGAAATCTTGGGGTAAAGGGGAAAACTATAAAAACTCGGCTACTAAGCCCTCTTTATGCAATTGAAGCCTGTACAGTGGAGACAGGGTCTGAAACTCATTGATATACCACTCCTTTATAGTGAGAAGACAGAAGAAAGGGCTTAACATCTCTAGACAATAGCAGAATACGCACACGGAGACGCAAAAATACATTATGGCAAAATAAGTTCAGAGAGTGAACATGATCCATACTTATGTACTCATAATCACTAATGTGCTAGATTCTTGAAAGAGCAACTATCACCTGCTTAGTTTTTTTGCCCTGTGTTACAATGTAAATGTCCTTGCTCAGATCTTGCAGATGTAGAACAGAGTGTAAATGTTTAAAACGAGTAATAGAGCAGAGGAAAGTCAGATTGAGAACCATGCACTGGATGAAGATCAAAGCAAGATACAGCAAGTGTGTAAATATGTGTGGACTTGTCAGTGTTTTTTTTTTTCTCTCTTTTCTTTTAAAGGACACTTAAAATAGAGATCAAGGAACAGCAAGGATAGAAAAAAATATACAGAAAGATGAAAGGAATGTGACTTTGTACTTTATATTCAGAGAATGCATTAACTCCTCCTGCAGAGACCCATCTTTCTGAGCTATCTTCATTGCATCTGTGGACAATGTTCTCTTGAAGAACTTTTCTAACTCAGCTAGGGGAAGTTAAACTTTAGGAATCTTTAAATAGTTTTCTGTTTGTCCTTTCTCTGCTTTAATCATTCATCTTTTTTTACAGCCTTTTATCCTCGTGCCATCATCGCAAAGTGATTCCATTCATCTCTTTGCTCAGCAACTCGCCCTGATTTATTAGTTGTTTTACTGTTCCTTCACTTTTAGCATTTTTCCCCTGCTATGTCTTTGGGAGTGTCATATCTTGGGTGAACTCTAATGCAGATAAATGACTTCTAAGAACAACCATAGGAATCTGGATAAGTTTGACTTTTTTTTTTTACTTAGAATTTTCTTTTTTCTTTTTTTTTTTTACATCAAAATTCTTGGTTCACTGAATCGCAAGTAATCATTTCACTGGTACAGTAGCTGCCATTTTGGCTCATTTCACAATGAAATCTAGACGTGTTTTTTTTTATGTTAATTTTCCTTTTTAAAATAGACCACAGTATTCACAGTAAATACAAAATAAATGCGTTATTAACCAAAATTTAGAAAACGGATTAAACTGAAAATTGTCCAAATGTGATTGTTGCCCAATATTCAGCAACCCACCTTCGTCCCAACACGTTATGAGATGGCAATGATTTAAGACGTACTAGCAGGCCAAATCCTATGGAGCTTCTCAACTGAAGTCTTAAAAATATAGCTTTAATATCGAACTTTCTGAAAAGCAGAAATTCTAATCTGCGAGATTCCTGTGGGGCCAGATTTACCGCTGCTCTAAGATCAGAGTTGGATTGCCACGGCAGCTCAGAGACTCATTTCTTTACCTGCTCAATGGGATTTAGGAGGTCTGATCGGGAGGCAGGAGCCTGCCTAGATGTTTACATATGAGCTCTTTCCCAGAACAGTCGCTAGTCCGTCACAGCGGTGACACTGAGACGTACAAGTCAGATAACGATACAATACACACAACCACAGTCACTGTCACTTTTTGCTGTCTTCCCATGTAAGCATCCATGTTGAATACTTACTTAGGTATCAACATGAGGAAATAAAAGGCGTTTTGTGGAACATCATTTGCTGTCATGTCTGAAATGCGTGTGTCCCTTGCATAATAGTATGTGTGCATTGCGATCAAGCGTGTGGAATTAAAGCACTCTGCAGTATTGACTGAGTACACTACGTATGTTAGGATGTCACCCTCTCCTATTTTTGTATTTAAGGATCAACTAAAAATCTTATCAACCTGTTTATACTACAAGGTCAAATCTGGAGTCTTGACATTCCAGAGGGTCGTTATGCTTTAGCATGATGTTTTCTATGCCTTTTGAAATGAAAGGCAGCGACACGGTAGTGTTACAGGAGAACTTTACGCTATGGCTGAATAAAATTCTGCATATTTTTATGCTACATTATATAGTTCTATAGTAACTGAAAAATCAGAAGTGGAAATGATGAATCATAGGCTCACCTGCAGTCATGGAGGTTTACGTTTGCACGTCACACGTCCTTGGTGTTGCTTTACCTGTAAGACATGCACATAGTTTTTGTAAGGTCACTACATATTTCAGTTTTTCCCCCTGAAATTATGATCATAATTTGCAGCTCTAGAAAGCATCTGAAAAGGCTCGGGTTAGTCCCTGCGAAAATCCTACGTAGGCAACTTACTTACCAAAATAGATTAGATGAAACTTTATTGTCCCCAAGGAACGATTTGCATTTCAGGCAGCAAGAATGATTGCAGATGAACATATTTAAAAATTTACAGTAGTTGTAGTACAACACAACATCCATTTAACACAAGGTCCAATCATATGCTACCACAGTTTGCATGGGCTCATCTCAAATTATTAATGAACATTTTTACTGTTTAGTGTTACATTTAATTGCCCTGTTTCCATGAGCAGAAGGCAGCGACACGTAATGGTGACGAAGAGGGTGATATGGGTCTGCAAGGATAGCTTTTACCTTGCTTGTGACTCTGGTTGCGTAGATCTGGGTGAGCTCTTCCAGGCTTATTCCCATCATTAGTAAGATTAACTTGTTCTTTTCTTTGCTGTATGTTTATTAAACTGTGCCGATGTTCAATTTGTCGAGCCTATCCTTATCTTACTCCTGTAACAGGTTACAGACCCCGTCTCTTTGCTCATTGTCGTGTAAATCACAGAAGTTACTATCTTTGTTTTTTCTGTTTGACTCTTTAATTTTTCTTTTTAGACTTTTGTTCGAAACCACTCTCATCACCTTGACATTATATACTGTATTTCTTTCTACTCTCATAGCTGTTGGCTAGCTTTTTACAAAACCATTTTCCACAAATGGATCATTTTTTAACCTTATCTACCAAACTTTATACCAATTCCCTCCTGTTTTGTTCACTCTTAGCCATTATCTTTGTGAGCAAGTCTCGCGTGTCATTTTACGCTATGTTTTGCTATCAGAAGAATCCACCACATACCTCTCATGCCCTGGCCATGTGAATCACTCTCGGTAATTACAATGGCAGTTACTCAACTGGGGATTTCATTACATGGTTAAACATTCAAGAAAGGACCCAAAATAGGGAAATCCCTGTCACGGTAATGAGACACTAACAACCCAAAAAGATATGCGGAACTGCCAGAAAATGACACAAAGAGGCCTGGAGGAGCTTTGATTAAGGCCTCTGTTCGGGTATCGCATTCAGACGCTAAAGTTTCCTCGCTGCTGCAGATTAGGCTAAAAGAAATAAAAAATGTTTTAATTCCTCAATTATGCTTGTTTAATCGTACATAAAATGTAATTAAAATGTCCAGATTAAACTAGATTAGTCATGTTGCCAATGGTGGTCCTTCCATGAACAGCACTCTGAGCGAGCCTGTACTTGTTCTGAATAATAATAAAAAAAAAACATGTCATACTTCCATACAGTTCCCCCCAAAAATATAAACATGGCAGATTTAAGTGTACCGTATGTGAAGGGAGCTAGATATGAGGGTGATGGTAATGAGACCTTCCAACCTCAAACATTTAGATCTGATCACCACAGATATAGTAATAAACTCTACCATAAATTTAATTTACTGGGAGCACAAATTATAGCGGTTGTGTTGACGCGTTCGCTCACCTGAGCCGAGGATCTCTACAGCTTGCTTTATATTTGTGAGACTCTTTAATTCTCTTTTTTCCGGGCTTATCAGCTCAGGTAGCTCAGGGTCTGTTTTGGGATATTTGCTGTTGTCATACGCTTTCATTTTTCAGATGCTGGACTAACCCAGTGTTTCTCAATTCTGGTCCTCGGGGACCACTGCCCTGTGTGTGTTATGCGTTTCCCTTCTGTGTCACACACCTGACTTGAAGTGGGTGATTGACAGACTTCTGCAGAACTTGATGGCATGCAGAGGAGGTCATGCAGTCATTTGAATCAGACGTCCTGGAAAAGAAACGCATCTAAAATATGCAGCGTGTATTTTAGTCCATGGAACACTGCGCTAACCTGTCTTCCATGAAATGCTGAAAGTTTTGTTTATTGTTTTATAATCTAACCCCACTGTGATTTCTTTTCCACTAGATAAGTGGGGGAAAACTGGATAAATAAGAGAAGATTTAAAAACTCTGAAACATATTGAGTCTTTCTAAATATTCATTGTCTCTGTTACATGAAAACAATATGTAAGACAATATTTCTTTTGGGTCAAAACTGCTGCTAAATGAAAAATCTAATGCCTTAAAGTTGCATTAGGTAACTTACAAATTTTTATTTTATTTTTTACATATTTGTTAAAAGTGTCACCATGTTGTGACAGTATGGTATGAGACAGATAATATGAGAAAAGACTGAGCCCCTCCACTTCCTCCCTGAGCTACTATTCCAGCCTAAAACAACAAAAACAATCACAGCTGGGAGGAGGGTCTTAGCACCGTCAATCATCCTTGTGTACATGATGGTAAATGTGCTAATGGCGCAGTGACAACCTACCATTACATCGTGATTGGTGGTCATGCTACTTAGCCTGAGGATTCAGGCCTCTGTTATGATGAACCACCTTTGGCATAGCAGAGCGCAAGTGGGAGGATGTTAGCAACACATACACAAGGTTGATTGACAGAGCTAAGGCCCTTCCCTTGGCTCTGATTGGTTGTTTCTAATGAAAGGGGGCAACATAGGGCAAAGGCAGAGGAGCTCTGTTTTTCACATATTAGCTTCCATATTATACTGTCAAGACATAATGACAATTTCAACAAATATGTAAAAGATTTTGTATAAGTTACATAGTGTAGCTTTAACAACTTCACATTTTCTCCAAAGTTAGTAGTTTAAAGAATAACCTTAAGTCGATCAATAAACTTGAAAACAACATTCTTGTTGTTGAGTGGTCAACAGCTTTGTGATGTTACTTATTTCCACCTTTTACTTAATCTGATTTGTATTCCTTGGAGGGAATGGACTGCCCTTAGCTTATAGGGGTGACAAGGTAATGAAAAAGTCTGTATAGGAAAAGAAGAATAAAGCTTTACAGCAGCCACATGACGGGATGCCATTTCAGCTGTAAATGAAAACATTTTGAGCTTTGCAAAAGAAATAAAAAGAGGGGAGGGGGGAAAGCCTAAAACATTTTGAATCATGTTAAAAAAAAACCCAAAAAACCCTGAAATTTGTCATCAGAATGGAAGACATCAGAGTGGCACACCATCTTCCAACATCCATCAACAGCTTGGACACAGACACCCTAAAACGTAAAAATATATATTCCAGAGGGCACGTTTATCTTTTCCCTGGTGTGTCTGCGATTTGTTATGGATTCTAAAAATATTCTAAACAGAAATGTGTGATTTGTTAAAGTGTATAGGGATAGCATGGGTAAGGTGTGTTCAAGTACATTAATATGCATGATTAAATCTGTCTTAAAATATGTCTGAATTATGATTTATTTACCTTCCCTTTGAATGATTGTTGACAGTTAAGTGCTGACATTATATTTAACATTAGAAAATACACTGATTGATTAAAGACACTAAGATAAATTGAGAATTAAACAGAAAAAAAAACCATTGAAAGACCTTTAGGAAAGAAAACAAAATTCTTTCAAATTACCATTTAAAATTAACTGGGGCTAAAGCAAAATTCATACATCAAGATGTTAAATACATGAATGAATAAATAAAGAGATGAATAAATAAATAGGCAACTTGCTGACCATAAGAATAAAAAATCGCGTTCCTGACACATCGTTCATTTTAACAACAAATGAACGATGCAGAGGGCCATTGTGGCAGCTTCTTTACATATATTTCTTCTTGTATGTCTTTGGTGTGTGTCTTCCTGCAAAACAAATCTTTGGCCTCGCCTCCATTTTTCTCATTCCATCAGTTTTCCTTTTTCCCTCCTGAAGATTTATCCCCCCACCGCTGTGGAGATGGGAGTCCCCTGCTTACCTCCACTACTCATTTCCACCTCGACTCCGAGTCTCTACCAAGTGCTTTTTATTTTTGTGCAGTGGTCATTCATTTCCCCAGTAAAATGGAACATTTTACTTGTACTTGACTTGTTTATTAGTTGCGACAGATTGGCGACCTGTCCAGGGTGAACCCCACCTCTCACCTGGAACGTTAGCTGGAGATAGGCACCAGCACCTCCCGACCCCATTAGGGACAAGGGTGTAAGAAAATGGATGGACGGATTGTTCATTAGTTTTAAAAGCATAACATTTGCCCCCATCCTGTTTTTTGCTGTGTATTTCTGATGTAGCGCATAGCTTGTTCTGCATCGTGCCTGAGCTCAGTGAAGTTGTTCTTTTGGACTGTTGAAAAATATCAGAATGTTTCGCAGAAATATTTGTTTTTTTAATTGTCGTTTAAGCAAGACTCTGAAAGCACAACTCCAGACTGCCAATAATAATTTGATAGGCATTGTGAAGAAACAATGGAGCTTAAGACTAACCTCAAGCAATATTTCTGAGCCCACCTATTTGATTAAAATCTATAAATATAGAACGTATCAACTGTAATGGTAATCTATAATTTTTTAGACCAAATGGCTATTCTGACTATTTTCCCTGCATGGTTATTACTGCAATAAAGAACACTTTTTTTATTGTTATTATTATTATTTTACTATTATAGGATATTATTATATTACTGGAATTAACATATTCACTTTTATGTATGAAATTACATGTTACATTCCTTTTCCAGAAATGTTGTAAATATCTGCAAGCCAACCAATCCACAGAGTATCCGCTTGGCCACAATTTTTTTTATTTTTTCCCAGCCTTTAGGATTTCAAGTGGCACTGCAGTAATTTCTGACAATGGCATTTAAAATTTTAGCAAATGAGAACATAAGTCATGTTCCTTCCCACGTTGCCGTATTTTGTGTATTTATTGTGCATTTATTGCACACAGACAATTACATTACACAAAACTTCCCCAACCCCTATCCTGGCTGCCACCTTTAGATTTTAACGCTATCAGTCAATCTCAAAATTGTTTACAACAAAAAAATTATAAAGCACGCTAATGTCTTGTTAAATCGATGTTCAAGGCTCCGACTGCACATTAAGAAGCTTAAACATATTAAATCCAACTACCCAGAGACGGCACTCCTGGGCATGGCGGTTTATTTTATATGGCTGTAGGGACCGAAAACAACAAATTAGCCCCATACACTAACAAACACATCACTTATTTAACAGTCCTCGCTAATTAGCTGAATCAAAGTTGAAAGTGAAATAGAGGAGCCCCCGAGGTTCTTTATCACACACTGTTTGATTGGTATTCTGTTCGAACTTGCACAGTAGTTGACAGGACCAATGAACTGAAACAAGTCTTTTTCAACCCCTTCACTTAATGAATCATTCATTTATCATCCATTTGACCTAATTTAAAGTAAATAAAGAAATAAAAAAAACATAAGAGAGGGACCAGACGTTCAGATGAACACGTAGGTATTTACTGCTCACCTGTTTGTAAACCTAGGTTTCCTTTTATTTTAAAGCATTTCTTCTTATGCTCGTCCTACATTTAAATTTTTATTAAATTAAACTTACGGCTTTAAAAAAAATAGCAAATCATAACATCATATTAATTGGGGCCAGGTAAAGGTAAGATCATTTTATTTATATAGCACATTTTCAGCAACACTGCAATTCAAAGTGCTTTACATGAGTTGGAGGAAATACAAAAAAAGCAAATTAAGAGAAAAATAAAAATGTAAGGAGCTTGCTAAAGGGTAAAAGTGTAAAACATATCTAGCGGTTCCCCATGTTTAGGAAGAATAAGAATTTATTAACTAGTCTGGGGTTTTCTGGATTCTTGATCTGATAAAACTAGATGTTTCTCCATGTTTGGTAAGATTAGTGGGGCATAAAACTAAAACTTGCTCCATGTTCAATACCATAAAATAGATGGTAAAGAAAATAAATTCAATTAAAGTGACAGAGGAAAGTGATCAAACCCTCATGCTCTGGCAAAAAACCCACTTAAAATAAAAAAAATACCGACATTACGTGTGAGCGTCAAGTCTAGACAAAAAAAATAATTTAAAAAAGAAAACTGTTGGCGTGGCGGGCGTCACACACGAGAAGGTAGAGCTCAGGTCTGTTTTTAGGGCCCATCTGCACGTCTGTCTGGAGGCTCTGATGATGAGCCATCAGTCCAGCTCATTATTACCTGACTAATTACAGCAGCTACCTCAGGCTGGCAGCCCTGTGCCTGTATTCATAATCAAAGTGAAATTAAACTATTAACTGAATTAATGGTGCACTGGTGCATGTTGTGTCAGCATACAAGAGACAGCATGATGTGTGTGTTTACGTGTGTGTGTGTGTGCGTGGTCTTGTATTTGATACAGTGTAAGGACCATTTTCGTAACACATGCTATGTAGAGGGGACCGACTGCTCCTTATGGGGCCCATGAGAGGAAGTGCTGCTTTTGGGGTTATGGGTTATGCTTAGGACTAAGTTTTGAATTGTGTTGTGGTTAGGTTAGGTTTAGGGTTAGGCATGAACTAGTAATGGTTAGGTGTAGGGTCAGGTTAAAGCTTTAGAAAGTAATGAAAGTCTATGTAAATTCCTTGTGACAATAAAAAGACACACTCTGCATAGTTTGCTTTTTTTGTTCTTTTATTAGTTCATATATTGAATCAAAATGATTTATTTATGGATAGAAATAGAAAATTAAACCAATAGGAACAATTGTGTTAGGACTATATCTCTGTATAATTTGCAGAATGTTTACATTTTTATCATTGTATAGTTGTGCAACAAAAAATGAGGCAAAAATTTTAATGCAGGCAGTAACTATAGTACAATAGTTACTATCCAATGTAAGGCACAGATGTTCACCAGTACTTTAATAATTCTGTCTCTCAAAACAATTTTACAATAATTCCCAATTAAGATATTCTAATCAGATTCTGTTTCCCACGGTTGAAACATTGTGCTGAAATGACTAAATTAGTAACGGTTACTATTTCATAACAGCTGCCCACGAATATAATATTAAAGGATTTGTTGAACGTTGAATAACTTAAAATTAATTGGGTTTTTGACAAACGTAAGCCTCATCAAGCCACATCAATTTCCGTTTGATTGTTTTCGGACCCCGGCTCCGTTTGCGCAACACTTCAAACCGGTCCATTTCTTTGTACGCTCAGATAAGGACCGGAGCAGCAAAGCAGTCATTCTGCTGCGATCGCTCTCGAGCTACCGCGGCGCAGCCAGTGTCGTGCCAGTTTACGCTTAACAAGAAATTGCTCTAAATGAATTTCACCCTCGTTAATTCCTTCTTGATTTCATTTCTCACAAACATCGTTTTATTGCGGCTGAATTCCCAGCGCAGCTGCTGTCACTCACATGCTTTAATGATTTTACCAGAAAGCACGAGGGAAGTTTTGACTGAAAAGTGGTCCATGTGGAACACTTTATGCACATTAATTACACACGGACTGATGTTCTCAAGCCTTTATCTCTGACAACATGATAGAAATTTAGCTTCCAGCTAATGGGGTGGGGGGAGATTACATCTACATGGAGACTTTATTGAAGTATGTTGGATATCGACTTAAAGATTGACATTTTCAAAAGATGCTTTTAATCTGACAAACAGGCCTCATTGGAAAGCATATTCTAACTGTATGCTTAATAGTCATGGTCACTTTTGAAGCTCTATAAGTTTGGTGTTCCTGTTTAATTAAACCATGATTGTTTCAGTACATCAGCCAACAAAATCTTCAGTTTTGTAAATCAAAGGCTTTATCGCTGTTATTTTGGCTTCTTTCCTGTACAAGGGAAAATGAGAGGGGGCAGATTGCATGAGGCTCCTACTTCAGTTCTTTTGTCTTATGTATTTTCCACCCAGTCACAACACAATTAGTATAACAAGAAATTTTTCCCACATAAGTGAAATAATCAGTCAGTGGAACAAGTTCTTTGTCATCAACATAAAGGAATTATTCACTTAAACTCCGATATCGTTCTGAAAAGTTACTTGTAAGTTGATTTTGTTTTATTGAAGTGTACTAAGATAACTGGACTAGAAACTAGATGAAAAACACTTACGGTTTTGTGTTTTTGCAGTGTAAAACATCTGTACAGTTTTATCATCCAATGAAAATTATTTGTATTCGGTAGATTTTTTTTTGTTATCTCCTACAAACTGTACAATCTATGTAACTTTTTTTAGTTGGAAACTCCAACCCACATGCTAGTTATCACTCAATAAAGCATGATTTGTCATCCACATGTTACACATTTGACACATGTCAAATTTGTGCTGGACACGTTTGATCAGATGTGGTCAGATGTGTCCACATTAGGTTGTGCTGGACAAGCGATTGGGTTCAGGTCTGTTCGTGCACACAGACCATTGAGCAGGAATCGAGTTGTTATCCTTTGCATTGTGGAGTCAATTTTAACAAACTGGAAAGACGACACACCACTACTGGAAACATGCAGTTTAAAAAAGACAATGGAGGTTTTACACTATTTTTTCATTTTTGTCAAGTGTGTGTGTACAAACACAAGGGCAGGACTTCTTTCACACCTTTAGATTTTTAGTGGTCGATGTTTATTTGCATTCAATACCAAATAGTTACACATACTCACGGTTTCTCTACACATCTTGTGTTTTTGTTGTATTTGTTTTTATGTCTCGTACTCGCATGTGCCCCCAACATACCTGCCCAGCAGTTCATTTTTGCGTTTTTGACACTTGTTGCAGAAGTTCCCCCACCACGACGCTCCAAAATAGAGTCCAGACAGGTTTGACATTTAAAACAGAAAGCATAAGCAGGCTGCAAAATAATAAATATTCATCCGTGGCAAAACAGCACCACTAAGTATGAGAAAAGGGAAAGTGAAGAGGATGGAAAAGGCGAGGGAAAATAAGGATTCCTCAATTTCAACGGATCAACGAGTTTTCAAATTGAACACTCTTCTCGTTTAAAATTCAGACGGGAATCCGGCGAGATGTTAGTAGGGGGAAATCGAGAGGGAAATTGGGTCACCTGTGAGCTGCTCATTTTATGCAGTCAAAACAAATAAGTAATTTAAAAAGGGAAAATGAGGAGGGGAGAGAAGAGAATTATAATAATAATAAAAAAAGAAAATTATGTCAGACACAATGAAACGGGAGAAGACAAAACAAAAGTCTTCAAGCAGATGGATCCACCGAGTAGGGTCAGTGAACCCGCACAACTTTTGTACTGTAGTTCATGAAAATAAAACGGGCTCAATCAGTGTGAAGAAGAGTGGAGGTTAAAGTCTTGGCTGCAGTTATCTCATTTAGGTTTAAAGCTATTGTTTTTTTTTACTGTGGACACACACTTTTTTTTTTTAAACAAGCAAACACTCCCAGATAGAATCCTGTTTTGAATAGACAATGCAGACTGGTTGCCAAGTTTGTAAGGTTTGCAGAACAGAGGGAATCAGGTGTGAACGGGGGGCAGTGGCTACAATTTCAAACGTCGTTTGTTTTGCAAACTAATTAGATATCGACTGAATTGATTGCAGTATCCAAAGAGAAGAAGAAATGGAGGAAATGCTTAACTATAGGAGAAAGTTTGCTTCCCCTTGGCTCAATTTAATGTCGAGCCTCATCTTCAGATGGCAGCGGTAAAATGTTTTTATACAGTATATTTTAAACAAATGTTCACCAAAATCTAATTTCATGGTTTTTTTTTATCTAACCAGGTCTGAATTTCAAGTTATTTTTGCCCCCATCTGGGCAAAATATTTTTGATTTTTTTTTTTTCTGGCCTATCTTAAAAAGTTAGATAGGCCATTATTTGCATTATTTGTTAGGGGATTTGGGTTAGAAATGGATTCATACAAAAGCCAAGGTTACATAAAGCTTGGAATAAGGCGACTCTTTTCAACTTTCAGCAGCAGTGATAGGCATTTTAAAAAGAAATTTCAAGGTAATTTATTTTGTACACAAATAAAGGCCTTACAGAACATTGAATCCTTTACCTTGGTAAAGTTCGGTCAATCGTTTGATCTTCCAATCTGCAACACAAACACGATTCAGCCTGATTTTTTTATGAGTAGCCCAAACATTCTCAGTAAAGATGAACTTTCTGTCAAAGTTTCTCTCTTGGAATCGGATGAAATAGAAATTTAATAATTTGATAAAGATTTTCAGGTACCTCTTAGCACTATTTACCAATGGTCATCAATCATTGGTGAATTATTCCACAAGTAATTTAAGGAATTAAGCACACAGTTGAAATAAAATTACACCAATCCAGATTCCCATTGAATATGTGGATGTCTTATCCATATTAAAAATGCAAATTTTAAATGGATTCTTTAGAGAGCAACTATCGAAAAGTCATTTCCTTTTAGTGATCCTCAAATCTTGCAGTTGGAGGCCACTGACCTTTAAGTAAAGACGGTGACTTGAGTTTGAAACAAAATGACTTCAGACCAGAGTAAGACTTGTAAGACTTAAAACTTGACTTGGACTTCTGGTCTGAGACTTGAGTGTTTGTAATAGTTTATATCTCATGTAATGAAGAGTGAAAGGAACCCATCAAGTGAGCAGAAAAAATGTGCTTGATAATTAGTCACGTTTATGGAGAGTTGATCGCTCATAGCGTTTTGTGCTTCCTTTTGGAAAACATTGACAGAGGTTTTTGTTTCCCCTCAAAATTTATGTCTTTGGCAATTTCTCTCTCTACATGTGGAATTAAGTGTTTAAAAATTCAAACATAACTGTACATGCAAATGAATAAGTTTAAACACAGTTATTAAATGTTCATGTGATAATTTAGGCCTAAGAACAAAGTATACAGGTTTGGAATCCTTTTGTATAATTTCATAGAGTTAGAGGAGTGCTAGTTGTAGTGGATTTGACGAAAAAACATTTATTTCAGGTGTTAAAATCGAGTCTCTACTTGGATTTAGGGGGTGAAACTGACTAGGACTCAGTGACTTGAGACTTGAGTTGTGAAAAATTAGTTTTGAACTTGTCTACAAGTTTTAGGTTGTCCTTCTCTGACATATGTATAATGGTTAAATTACTTTCATTACAAAGTCAGAAATGTCCACTGGTCCCTTTCAAAAAAATATTAGGACGATTGAAGGTTTGAAGCATCTAAAATATGCTGTACAGTGAAATCCATGTACCAAAGCTAGGCCAACATTCCTTAAATATGTTTAAATAAGGAGCAAGTAATTATCTCTAGTACAGAATCCTGTGGAACCCCCAAACTGACTCCTTATTTACTTGCAATTACAAGTTGCAATACATACAAAATGGGATATTACTACATGTTAAACTGTGAAACATGTCCAATGAGAAGCTTTTTAGCAGCTATTTATGTGTGCCATGCAGACGTCATGTTTCATTGTGCTTAATTAACTTTTCACCTACATTTTAATAAAAGCAGTACTTCCCCATTTCAGTAAAAGCAGTAAATATTTAGTGTTCCTCTCTCTTCTGCCCTCTACAGGACAGTCCGCTGATTCTCCAGTCAGACAGAAATGTGACGGTCAATGCTAGAAATGATCAGGGACAACTGACTGGTCAGCTCACCGTGGGTAAGACACACTCGTCACACACAGACACTTCACACATGCTATTTTCCCTTTACATAAGGTTCAGCCCGCCTGTTTTTTTTTGTTGTTGTTTAAACATAAAAATTTAAAGTATTCTTCTAGTTGAAACCTAAATGCTTTCCCCTCCATTTTGATTACCATAGTGAAGCTATCTATTTTTATTAGCTATCCAGCTCCCTTTTTTTTTCTTTATATAAAATCATGTTTTCAAGGCAAGCTTCACTAGTTTATGATATATCACACTTATTTTAGTGACCTTACTACATCTTTTTAATGTATCATATATTTTCACATTTGTTACCATATAGTTATGTGAAAATGTGTAGTTGTTGCACATTTTTGCATCAAAAATGCAAACTTGTATTGATGTAAGTATCTTTAACTGTGTACATTTTCCTTATCTGCATTTTCTGAACAAAAAGAAGTAAATCCAAGTATTTTTGAGCTTTAGATGTAACAAGAGGGCTAATGTGAATTGTGTAAAAAAAAAAAAAATTAGTAAATCCTGATCAATGACTGTTTTGCAATACGTCAGTGAACCTCTAGCACGGATTGCCATTTCTAGAAACAACACATGTATATTTAGCGCTCTTGGACATAATGTTCTCTGCTTCACTTCCATTTTTTAGATTTAAGGTTCAGATGTGACTTGCTGCACATTTTCAAAACTTGACTCACTGAACACGTTGGGGAAATCATTATAAACAAATTAATCCTGTCAAAAATGCCCTTGACCAAATTGGTTGTTTTGTTTGTTGTTTTTGTTTGTTTTTTTAGTAAAACATGTCTTTGCTCAAACCAGACTGTAGCTGTTGGCCACACATAAACATAAAATCTCACAGAAATGGATAGCTACAATAACAGTCTGACAGCCAGGTGACATGAATGGTGTTTTCTGTTTCCGGAACTGAAATTTTCATTTTGATGAAAGCATGAAAAACCATGAATAGCCGCTATATTACCATTGGCAGGCCAGACGTTGTATATATTATTTCTCTCTCTGAAGTTTTGAAATCTCTTATAGCTCACTTTTTGCTGCTAAACTCGCTAAAGCCTCTTCCCTCAGCAAGAAAAGTATTCCAGCTCTTATGCGCGCCTTAAGCATTATGTGCTTCCTCTGCAGACACTAGAGCTAGCCTGTTTTTCAAGTATTGGGCCTGGCAGTCGGCTTCAGTCGACCATGTTTCACTAGTTGTGGCTTATTGAGATTCTTTTTTAACTTTAACAGAATAGATTTGAATTCATATTTGCAAGGAAGCAAAACTTATGCAGTCGCATAACCGCACTTAAGCCTACATTTCAGTCAAAACCGTGCATGCAAGTAACTGTTTCATCAATAGCGAGCTGCAATATGCAAACATCGTCAAACCTAAGCGCTGTGGAAAATTTCAGTAACTGACTGACTATATAAAATAGGACAAGATGAATCCTCTTGTGGAGTTTCATCTTTCAGGCACAGAAATCCCCTTGGCTTCTTGATCTCATCCCGCTGCCCCCCCCCCCCAATCTTCCCCTGTTGCTCTTGTGCTGACTCAGCACCAGAATTAAAATGAACACAAACGCACTGAAAGACAGGAGCAACCGCACATGTTCTCCATTCGCCATCGACGCTCTCAAAGGGAGGTTCAAAAAAATCCTCAAAGAAAGATGGTGATTTCTCCTCCCCGGAAAACCTCACGCACTCGGGGGAGGGAGAAGTTCCACCTTATTAGCATTCATGACTTGAAATCCACCAGAGGACCAACTCTTTTTTAGCCTGTACAAGAGATACAGGACCATTTCAATTAGCAGCACGGGTAGATGAAATGCCCGCAAGTGCTTGCTTTTGTACATTCGCGGTGAATACCAAAGCAGAGGAGGCCCGATGTGACTGCTGCCCAATTCCCTCACCAGTCTTTTTTAAAAAAAAAAAAGAAAATGGCCAAACAGGGACATCCAGCTTACATAGCAATAATTTATTAGAATACTGATTGCGTTATCTCTAATTTCACTAATTCAGTCATATTTCATATCTAAATCATAACCTACCCAGATTAGGATTTTGTTCCCAAATACCAATCTGAGTCTTTTACTACTCTTAAAGATACAGTATGTTACTTTTTAATTTAATAATTATTAGTAGTTTATTTTTTTGAACAGATTTTTAAAGATTTGTCCATATGTTCTGACAGCATAATTTGAAACAGAAACAACCAATCAGAGCAATGAGGACAGTCTTGGCGCTTTCAGTCATGCCTGTGTACACGTTGCTCATACCCTACCCCTTGCTCTCTACTAGGTTAGTTTGCCACATCAAAGCCTGACATAAATGTTAAGGCTAGTTAGTAAGGCCACCGATGACGGTGGATAAATAGTTTTTTCTGTAAAGGTAAGTTGTTTCCTTGCCATTAGCACATTGAGGAGCGCATACACAAGCCCAATTGACAGCTCTTCCTCCTGGTTGTGATTGGTGAAGGAGATAAAATAGCTTGTTTTGTTCTTTTTTTCCAGATCATATGTCTCATGTTATACTGTCATGACATGGTCAGAGTTTTTCTTAATGAAAATGTCACAATCAGACAGCACGGATGTAGGGAGTTGTCCCGTCAGACCGTCAGTTCCCGAAACCACGAAAAAAAAAGGGAAAAATTGTAAAGGCGCACATGATGTCAGAGTAAAAAAACAAATGATCCCACAAGAGCGTTGAGCTAAAATAATTTTGTTCAGTCTATTGTAGTTCACATGCTGCAAAATAAAAACGGAGGTTCAAACCAGCAACCCATCAGTTACAGGACAAACTCCTACCTCATGAGCCACGTTATGCAAAATTCAATATAACACTGATTACATTTTCTTCTAAGGATGAAAAATATACTACAACATTTATTGTCCAAGCCAATTTCCTCCGAAGTTCAAAACCCTTTCTCCAAATATTAAGCTAGATTGTCATTAAACAAATTTGAGCGAAACAAAAAAGAGAACGTAATGCAACTAATAGGGACCGGACAAAACAACAAGCAACATTTGCGTACCACCATGTTTACTAAGGTGGGTGATGATGAAACAAACGCAGCTGTGGATATTAGACTCTTGAAAGCAAAGAGGCAAACACAAAGAGGCAGCCTTACAAAAGAGTGCAGCAGGCGCTTCTCGCAGAAACCAAAACTTAAAAAAAAAATCAACACAACCAAATAAAACCAAGACAAACCCAAGAATGATGCATAAAAACATTGCAGTGAAAGAAAAAAAACACAACTCATAAACACACAGGGCCTTCACACCTTGAGAAACAAAAAGAAGGCAAAAGAAATGTCTTTTCAAAGTGAACAACAGCCAGCATGTCAATGATGCAACAGCAGGAAACAAGAGGGTCACTGCATGATTTGAAGTGTTTTTACCTGCCAAAGAGCAGAGCAGGCCCTCTGCTGCACCAAACCAACCCTTCATGTCACCTTACGGTGTTTTTTAGACCTCTCAAAAAGAAAAAAGAAAAACCGAGGACAGAGGTTTGAAATGGTAGAGAAGAGAGATTCCGGAGACAATGGTGGAAACTGCACCACAAATCATGTCCCAGTTCAACTTATGCCACAGGTAGGAAAGCAAGATTCATGTTCCAAGCACAGAAATTATTTATTTGGGGTTGATTACAGCCATTAATAAAGTAAGGGAGGGGAAAATGAGACGGGGCGAAAGATGAATGAGCATCATTTTCTTTCCACATTAATCAGCAACATGCCTGTGATCTCGGGGCTCTGGGAGGCTTCGAAAGATGAAATGCTGATAAGACATGTAGTTTCTGTTATATGATCTGCATATCCACTCATGTCTTAAGCAACTAACTCCCACACAGCTATGGTGATATTCAAAATATTACAGCACAATTTAGATAGGCTTACTTCTACAACAAAATTCCCTCTTGTTTTATCAATTTTAGCTATTCAGATGAAGAGCCACTTCAAATGTTCCTCCATGTAAACATTACTGCAATATTTTTATTTAGAGCTACTCCTACATTTCCCTACATGAATGTCAATAAAACTATCTTTTTGTTTTGACTGTTTGCTAGTCAGTGAAGGTGTTTGACATCGCAGCAACACTGTTGATCAAATCAGCTTGTAGTGATTTTTGTTGTTTGTCCTGATCATGAGTGATTGGGTTTTGGTTTCATTTTGTGTTCTCTGATTCTGTTAGTTTATTATTTTATTTAATTTATTAATTATCATTTGGATCTATCTAGTGCAGTTCATTTCCCTGTATTCTATGATGTTGCTGAGTCATATTTCACTTCACCTCTTACTTATTCTTGGGTTTTGTGCATTTTAGTTTATTCTCTTGATTCAGGCTCATTTTGTGATTTCTGGGTTAAGTCTCCCTGTTCTCTCAGCTGACTAAACTCATTTGCTTCCAGTGTTACTCTCAACTCATGCCTTAGTACTGATATCTCGTCAAGCTGAATTGGAATCCAACAAAAACAATAAAGCAAAACTTTCATTACTTGTTCTTTCAGTTTTCTAAGGGCATTGATTTTGGTTCTGGTTATATATTTAATATCCTCTTTTGATACACAGTAGAAGCAAACTTTGAGAAGAAAAGCACACTGGATGAATCTAGTATATTTATTGTTACAAACTATGCTTAATTTTGTAAGCTTAAAATATAAACATGCACACAATTGTGCAAATTTTGCACACTCCAACCAATTAAAGTGTAGTTTATAGTTTCTCATTACTCAACAGCAACTAAGGGAAACTTACTCTACCACGCATGCATAAAAGTGGTAACAAACTTGCTCAGGGGACAACTGACAGATGATATGCATTTCATTTTTTAGTTCTCGGGTGCCCCAATGCTTTCTGATGCCGCCCTGGGCAACTGCCCATGTAGTGGCATGGTGCCACTGTACGCACGTTTTCAAAACATTACATTTTGTCTGTAGATTCTCAGTTCTTCAGGTTTTCACATTCAGGAGGGCTTAAAAGAAGTCATTTTGTTTTAAACGCTAATTTAGAAATGTCCCTCTCCATTCATTTCAGTGGAACTTGTCATCTGGATGAGGACCAGAGACGGCGGTCGATGGTCCTCATCTAGTTGAGCAACCGGCTCAGCTAAATGAGCCGGTTGCTCATTTTGTACTTTGTCAAAAATTCATGCATGTAAAATTTCAAGCTTATGCACATAAATGTGCACACACATTTACACACACAAAACGTTGAACATGTTTAACTTTTGTCTGCCGTCTGCTGTCACGGAAACCATTCGTCTTTCTGTCGTTTGTCACGCTTGTGTCGAGTCCATAATGTGATACCATGAGTGAGGTCAAATAGTAGTTCCATTAATCTGCATTATGTAACATTAATGTGTTAAAATTATCTGATTTTCACAACAAACACAACACCACCTCGTCATGCTTATTTGCTTGCTAATACGCTGATGTGAGACAGTATCCTGCACTTCAATCTGTATTTGTCGCAGCATGGCCAGTGTGCATGCATTAATCACTCTGGCATGAACAGCACACCCT
The DNA here is from genome assembly GCF_002775205.1 of Xiphophorus maculatus. NCBI lineage: Eukaryota > Metazoa > Chordata > Actinopteri > Cyprinodontiformes > Poeciliidae > Xiphophorus > Xiphophorus maculatus. The sequence continues at coordinate 24,431,690 of NC_036447.1, read as the reverse complement.
AGGTAATCTTTGTCTTTCCTTTAATGGATATAAAAAAGGATCATATTAATAATGCATTGGTAAACTACCGTATACAAAACCCAAAAAGCCTTTTTCTGGATAAAAATGCTAAGAGGTTAAAGATGGAGGGTAATAAACAAAAACTGCCCATACAAAATCAGAGCTGCTTCATCTTTCTCATTGGCAAAAAATTATATTTTCCAACCAGGCTTTTTGGTCTGCACCAGTTTTCAGATTCATATTTTTTTGTTCCTAGTACAGATGCCTGCTTCAGCAGAAGGCACGAATGTTTGACACTCAGTCATTACTGCCAACATATTCTAGTGTTTTCGCAGGAAAAATGGTAAAAAAAAAAATGGTAAAAAAAAAATGGTACACTGTTGTTCTAACCTTGGGGGATATTATTTAGTCATGTTGAAGAGAGTATTATTGAGGACTTCAGACAGAGCAGAAAAGAAAAAGATTATTTAATATTACTGTTTCCTTCACAAAAAATAACTTTTGTCAGTTTGTGGCACTGCTTAGAATGATTTAATTGGACGATCAATTGTAAGTCAGCCAACAGCATGGCTGGGATAGTTCCTTTATTCCTGTGCTGAAACAAGTACAGGTGCATCTCAGTACACTTGAACTTAACCTTAAGAATCATTTTGGTAACTTGAGTCCAAAAGTAAAACTCAGTAAGTCTGATTATACACACAGAGGTGTATTTCAATCATTCATACTGTTGCACCAAGAAGAAGGGCATTTTGTTTACAAATGTCAGACCATTGGACAGTACCTACTGTAAAGTTTGCGCTCTGTACTTTGTCAAATTCCTTCTTTGCATAATTAGCGTGAGTCGGGTTTTTTTTGTGTTGCACGTTTCAGCGATAAAGCAGTTCAAAGTGCTTTACACTGTAAAAACATCGTAGGGTCATCAATTATGAAACCAGCAATAAACATTACATTTTGTCAAATGCCATCATCAAAGTCATCAAGCAAAAGCACATCAAATAGGTGGATCAATGTTACACTTACTGCTAATCAGGGGCAACTCTAAGCAGGTGGGTTTTAAGACTTGATGTTTCAGCAGTTTTTCAGTTTTCTGGAAGTTTGTTCCAGATTTGTGGTGCATAGAAGCTGAATGCTCCCTAGGAAGTGCCAATTTCTAGAGGGAAATGATGTTACCATCTTCTTGGAGGTTATCAGCATGAAAGCTCTAAAATATCATTCTAGATGGCTCTTCCGACTTTAAATGTGATCGAACGCAGGTGACACCTGCAAGTGACAAGCCTTCCCTAATCCTCCCACTATGTTGGATTCCATACTTTATGGCTTTATATTTTCTTCCAAATTAAATGGTAAATTTGTTTTCATCTGACTTTGGCTGTGGTTTAGTTGCGTACTCTGACTTATGTCTACACATTGAGGATCTCCCTTAAACTCGTCTCTTTAACTTGCTTTGCCTCCCAGTCCTCCTCATGGCTGCAGTTATCCTTGTTGTCTCTGCAATTTCTGCCATCGTTTTCCTTCCACTTAATTTTCCACTAATATCCTTCGGAACAACATGGTGTGAACATCCACCTTGTTTTGTGGCTCACCCTCAACACTCTGACAGTCAGCTGGGCATTTCTGATTTTGATGGAAAGCAAATTCCAGTAATGTAATGAAGCACATTACTGTTTTCAGATGTCTCTGAAAAAAAAAAACAACCTCCAATTATGTACTAATTTGAAAATCCAGGTGTAGTTTTAGTGATGTTTAAATTAAAAATGTTTACATTTTTAAGCATTTTTCCTTTCTGAAAAGTTTTTTTTCTCCTTCTAAGTAATAATCAATATAATGATATATTACACAGCCAGATAACTTGGTGCATTTCAAGATTATTACTTCATTAAATCCACAAGTGCAAAATTATCCCCATTTAAATCTGTCACCAAGCAACATTTTATGATGCAGTCTGTTGGCAAATGCATAAAAATTAACAAGCCTAACAAAAATGGTTTCTAGCTATATCTCTATAGCTACAGTATATCTGCAATATAGCTTGGTTGATCTTATAAATAACAATTCATATGTTGCGGTTTTATGCCTAATTTCCTTTTAAAAATATGTTTTCTGACGAAACACGCTCTAATACACTTAATATCATGCAGCTGCAGACCATGGAAAATGACCACCAGACAGCATCCCTTTTAATAAAGTAACACCATAAACTGTAACAGAGACACTTTTTGTAAATATTGAAACAGAGCCACGCAGTCTGAAGTAGCAGCAAAAGCTTTTTGAAGTGTTTTCTGCTGTTTATTAAATATTCTATTGAGTATTATTAATCTGTGAACATCTATAAACAGAGGAAGGACATGTAACAAAGAGATTGGGATTATCTTTGTGGTATTACATGTGACAAACACGTAAGTGTTTACTTAATTACTGAGCAGTTTTACCAACAACAAACCATAACCCAACACTACCACGATGCAACCTGACAGCAAACAGACGACATGTTTTATTGATTGTCAGTATAACGCGGCGCCAAGGTAAGTGACCTTTAGTTCAGACTGATTTTATTCGTATCCAGTCAGCATCAAACACCAATAGATCACTGGCGGAGAATGAATTGAGTCATTTGATCTGCACCTGTGAACAAGTGGTGAAAACATATTTTGTATATGCCATATTAAGGGCAAATAACAGGCCTTAATGTATGGAAACAATTAGCCATGTGCAATTTGAGGGCCACAAAAAAGTATAGTAAGTTCATAAGTGTACGAGTAACTTCTGGATGTCTGTGTAAACTTATTTGTCGTAGTAATTAAAGTTTTAAAGCTGGAAGACAAGTTTTAACTTCGTTGCTTAGATAAACCAGAATAAAACCACTTTGTGTTTCTGTTTCTGTGGGTCTCAGACAGCAAAACGACAACAGGCTGAAATTATGATCACAGCTAACTACGACCGTTATGTACATCATCTGTTCCTCGGAGGGGTTGGGGGGGACTTGCAATGATGCGAATTTACAATTACACTGAGCATAATGGAGAAATAAATGAAATCTGACTTTGCAAGTTCTCACAATGTGCACTATAATCAGAAAACAATTTTAGCTGACATTCAACTGTTCAGCTGCCACAGCGATGCCATGTTAGTGGTTAGTGAGGACGAATGGTAGCTAAATTCAATTAAAGCTGTATTTAATTAAATGTATCCTCTAGTTGAAGCCTTGCAGCAACCGTAAGCGGTTTAAGAACAGCGGAAGATGGATTTTGACTTTACAGAGCCAGTCAGAAGTTTGCGTACAATAAGCTAATCAGCGGGGTGAATGTCGTACACAGTTTGGGATTTTGAATATAAAACCATTTGAATTAAATCTTAAAACAAGAATTAGTTATTGTGGCTTTTCTGTAATGCAAGCAGAGGCTTTCTGTATAAGTTTGCATATTGGTATCTATATTGCCTTTAGGAATAATGTTTGTTTGTTTCATGGTTGTTTCTCTGTCTTGTGCTTGACTGGGAACCATGGTGTGAAGCTTCCCTCTCTCCAAACGACTGAACATGAGCAACAATCTGCCTGTAAGAATATAGAAAATCGATGGATGTCAGTGTCAGACTTATATTTTTATTTATACTGCACACTTAAGAACAAACAAAAGTTGGCCAAAGAATATAAAAGCCAGGAAAAGTGAATACTCTAAAGCCAATTTAGTCTATCTTGCTTAATCAAAGTTCTTGGGAAAGTTGGGAAAGAGGTGTTTCCTATTACTTGCTTATTTTAAGTGTACTAAGATATTTGCTTTAGAAACTAGACAAAAAAATACATTTGGTAAAATTTTGTGTTCTTGCAGTGCATCACCTTTTTTGGTTTATGCATTAAAATAACATTGGTTGAAGGGATGAGTCCAGCTTCGACATTTTTCAAATCAGGTTTTATGTTTTCAAATGACTCAAATGCACCTTTTAAGAGCATGACCTTATTACAACATCCAGGGCTAGGATTAGCGTTTGCAAGCCACAACTACAAATTCAGGATTTGTAAATAAATGCTACTGAGCTCCTCATGCCTTTAGTTACCTCAATTTCACTTTGATTAGACGCTGTTGAGCTACATCAGTAACAAAACCTTCGAAATGACGTGTGTGATTTTACCAAGTTTAAAAGGCAGCTTAATTGGAGTGAGACGATAAAGACAATGAAGCGACGAAGGTAAGCCTGAATTTAAAAGAAGATAAAATGTCATTGGGTGATTCATTAATTTCAAATGGCATCAGGTTCCAGAGTTGTAAGGGGAGAGTGAAAGAAGGTAATTAAAAAAAAAATTTATAGGTTCATTGTAGAAAGAGAATGACTAAGCAAGAAAGAGTGTGTGAACATGCTAGATGAAAAAATAGAAAGTGAGAATTTAAGATGAAAGTCTCTACTAAAGTTTATTTTTACAATAAATAATCAAAACAAACACACAAATGTAATACAAATGAATTTTTTCAATTCCTACTTTGTCCCATTATCATCAAAAGCACAGTGTTCTTTTGTCTTCTCCGTTTTTTCTTCTTCAAAGTATCACAGAACCTCATATGTTGCCCGTTACTGTTGGAGAAATTGGGGGAGGGAAAAAAAGAAGAAGTAATGTTAGAAAATTACTCCTCCATTTATATGGCACAGGTTTAGATAACCAGTGTAATCTAGACACCAATTCACTGCCTCGAATCCCGGGACATCATCACCAAGGCGGGTGAAAGGGTATGGCTTCAAAACTCCCAAGTTCACTCATCATCTTTATGGTCGGCCATTCAGAAGACAAAGATGACAGGTTCTCACTCACTTTAACGAGCTGACAGCAACAGAGAGGAAGAGAGAGAACAGAGGGATGAAAGGAGGAGAGCAATAAAACTGAGATGAGAAGCCCAAGGCCAATCCATGCTCTTAGACCTTCTCTCTCGAAGATGAGCCCTCAGGAGGGAGCAGAGTAATGGCAGAGACAGTGGGTGGACTCTGCTGCCTCACTCATATCAGTGAAATTCACAATATGACCACAGCCGAAATTGGGACGTCAAATTATAGTCTCAATGAACAGTTTGGTCAGCCAAAGTTAACACTTTGTCCTGTTCGTTTTGATGTTTCAGTTGCACTTTGAGTTTTTATATCTGGACTACAATCTGTTTAGTCATATTGAAGAGATTATAGTAATTACAGTGAACCCTCGTTTTTCGCGGGGGTTAGGTTCCAAAAAGAACCATGAAAGGCGAAATCCGTGAAGTAGTTACCTTTATTTTTTATAATTGTTATACAGCATAATTAAATACTCTACATTGAAACCAAAGAACAAAACCTGTTTTCAGGCCTAAGCATTTTTGTTAACAAATAGAAAATTTTCTTACAAATAACTACAGTAAAATAATCATTGTAATCATCAATATGTAGTACAGTAGGACAAATTGTGACTCGCGTATTTCACTGTTCCTCTGACTGTGACGCTGCAGCCTCACTCTGCTCTCTAGTGGCTTTTTCTTCTGAAGCCTGTGGTGCAGGTGTGTTTTTTATTTCGAGAGAAGAACATACTTATTGGTAGTTGTTGATGCTCTTTTTTCTTCTAGACAAAAATAGTTGCCAAAATTTGCCAAGCTGCATTATCACAAGGGGACTGGCGTCTGTCTCCAGGGGTCATTGGGCAAGAAGCGAGGTTACTCGCTGGACAGGTCACATGGCAACACAGAGGCACACAGGAAAGACAGCCAAGCACACACTATTACCTATGGGCAATTTGGAGTAATGAATTGACTACGCAATCATGTTTTTGGACTGTGGGGGGAAGTTAGAGTATCTAGAGGGAGGACATGCAAACTGCACACAGAAAGAGCCCAGGCTGTCATTCGACTGCAGAACCTTCAGAACAAACAGCGCTACTAACAGCACCACCATGAAGCCCATTTAGTAAAAGTGATTGACTGTGCAAATATTTAGGATTTCATGTGCATTTGTGAGCTCACCGAGAAATAAACATTTGAGTGACATTTAATGCCTTAGTTTTACTTGTACAATTACAAATTTGTACACTTTTCCTCTCAGACCTGAGTTTTGTGCAAAACAGATTTGTTTGTGCATAAATTTATGTCTGCCCCTAATGGGGTAGCGTTTGCATATTAGATTCCCTAAATCAAATACATTTTAAACATACAGATGGGCTTTGCTTCAGAATTTACCCAATGGGGAATCTGTCTGCTGCAGAGTAGGAGCTGGTGTAGGATTTGCTTCAACTTGAATGTGCAATATGGAATTCCTCTTTTACTCTTTGACAACTCCTCAAGACATGGTTTTACTTGTATTATGAAAACGTTAATTGCACTTTAAATATTAGTTATATTGAAATCCTGTCTTTTTTGGGAAGGTTAGGTGCAGCAATTTCAACATTTTTGTAAGATCGTGTCATGGCAAGAATAAACCTTAAAAAATGTCAACTTTGCAACTTTTTGGAAGATGCCAAAAAATTCTGTCATTTTAGGACAGCAATCTAAAAAAAAAACAAACATTGCAACATCTATGAGGTTGTGATAGACATCTGATCTCTCGTTATTTTTGAAACGTTTAACACCTGGTTAAAAGTTTTGTAGTTGAATACTTACAAACAAGCGTGTTCTGTACGAGCGACACAACCAAAATGGTGAGCTTCAAGAAATGTATTGAAAGAGATCATGTCAGACGGAAACAAGGCCAAAATCCATTCTGTTATTAATGGACCAGAAAAGCAGATGTGTTCTATCATTTTTTTTTTGAAAGAGTCATAAAGTAAAAGAGAGATGCTGATCCACTTGTCAGCTTAAGAGCAGCAACATTCAATCAGAGAGGACCTAAGTTACAGAAAATGTCACCAAAGAAGGAGCTGCTGGATGGTTCATCAAGTGATCGATGGCGCATGAAATGAGTCCTGGAGGGAGGCGTGACTCAACAATTATTGCAAAAGATTTTTCAACAAGTGTGTTTTGAGTGTATTTAATGTGTTATTGTTTGGTTTGACCATTGCAGAAAGAAAACTGGTGCATTCAAGCTCTGTATTTCACAAACAGTAATTTGTATCTGAACTGGAAAGCTACAGTATGTTTAATAAAAGTTGTAAAAGTGTCAAAAATTGTTTTCAACAACAACCTTATGCATTAATAAAAACCAAACGTGGACACTGAAAAACTGCTAAATTGGCAAAAAAAAAAAACACATTGCAGTTAAGTGCAGGCTGATAATCACAAGACTATTAACCACGTTTCAAAACATAAACCTTATTTATTAAAATAATTTTAAAAAGCATATTTACAATCCAGGCTGCATAGTGGCGCAGTTGGTAGCACTGTTGCCTTGCAGCAAGAAGGTTCGATTCCCGGCCCGGGGTCTTTCTGCATGGAGTTTGCATGTTTTCCCTGTGCATGGTGAGTTCTCTCCGGGGACTCTGGCTTCCTCCCACAGTCCAAAAACATGACTGTCATGTTAATTGGTCTCTCCAAGTTCTCATTAGGTGTGAGTGTATGTGTGGTTGTGTCCTGTCTGTTTCTGTGTTGCCCTGCGACCGACTGGCGACCTGTCCAGGGTGAACCCCGCCTCTCCAACGTTAGCTGGAGATCGGCACCAGCACCTCCCGACCCCATTAGGGCAAAGTGTTAGAAAATGGATGGATGGATATTTACAATCCAGAATGTCACATGCCTGCAACCATCCTTCCTAACAGATCTAGAGTAATCAAACACATCCATCTCAAACTCAGCAAATAGTTTCCTCTCTTTTTGTGATTAAAGTCCCTCTTTCATTTGTCTATTTTTGAACAAAGATGACGGTGGTTACATATTTACCATCTAATCTTGAAACTCCCTTCAACCAAGCAAATTAGCGTTGTTCCAGCTTTCTTTAAATCTCTAAAGCACAGGTGTCAAACTCCAGTCCTCGAGGGCCGCTGTCCTGCAACTTTTAGATGTGCCTCTGCTGCACCACCTGAATAGAATAATTAGGTCAATAAGGCTCTGGAGAACTGATCTACACAAGGAGGAGGAAATTAAGCCATTTCATTCCAGTGTTTTGTACCTGTGACACATCTAAAAACTGCAGGACACCGGCCCTTTAGGACACTGGAGTTTGACACCCCTGCTCTAAAGCCTTCTGTGATCACTAGGGAAAACGGCGCACTCTAGTGGTGGGAAGATCTTAATTTGGCTACAATAGTTTCTGTAATAGTACTGTCCGTGGCTCATGAATTGGTGATATAGGCTGAATTTTTTTTCACTACATGTTGAACCATACCATGTCACACACCCCATACCAAACCATATGCACCATATCATATAATATCAGACTGAGATACCATTTCAGACCAAATCACACATATTTAGTTATAAATCACTATAGAAAACAACGTACAGCCTGACTAAAGAGTCATGTGAAGTGATTGTTCTTGGGCTTGTTACTTCCAAGAGGAATTATATTACAATAACCAATATACCATTTAGGAAAAGTAAGTATTACTTTTAACAGTCAAGTTTAAGACCTGAGTCGCTGTGGTGTTTTGTTTTGGATGTGGCCGTTGATTAAAAATCAACATATTAAGGCTTGTCCAAGTCCGTCTTCATAACATGAATTCAATATTGGTCCTACGTAAAGTCAGAAGACTTAGTGTAACGTCAATGTTCTTCAGTGGACGTTAAACCTGACAGTGATTTGCATACGAATAACAAAGTGTTGTTTCTTAAAAATAACAAAACAGATGAGTGGATGAAAAGAAGAGAAGCAGGAATGAATCCTTCATGTGTCCCCATGTTAGTCCAGCAGCAATTGAGTTACAATTCTTTAAAAAACAAGTCTTCTCTGTAATAGCCGAGACCTAAACAACTCCAGAGCTAAAACTTTGATGACCCTCCCCTGCTCCTAAAGATGACAAATCTCATGGTTCGCTCGAAGGCATCTTTTGATTATTTTCTTTTTTTTCTTTTTCAAATCTAACAGCATAAATAGTACACATACAAAAGACTCCATTGCTAAATTGATGTCCTTAAAGACCTACAACAGAATGCAATCAGTACTGTGGCAAGTGTTAAACCCTAACTGGGAGGACTCACAGGATTGCCTGGTCACGGAGGATGAAGTAAAGTTGGATGCAGACATTCTTTCCAGTACTTTGTTTAATTTTAGGCCGGCTTTTAGTCAACCTTTTCTCGGCCAGAGGAGTCGAGGAAGACGTCTTTTTTCTTCTTTTTTTCTTGAGTAGTTGTATAGCAACATTTTATAAAACTTTTTGGAAAAACACCTGAGGTCAATCTGCTATAAACGGCAGAGTAAATAAAAGCATCAAGATATGTGGATTAGTCTTTTAAGGTCTGGATGATTTCAGATCTACGTCATAGTTTTTGCCAGTTAGCCTATTGAAAAAGCTCATTGTCCTTGTCAATAGGTTGTTAGTAGTAGTAGCTACTAGTTGTAGTTGACTACTAAATGTTAGTAGTTAACATTTAGCTACTCTATATGTCTATAGCCTTGACATAAACAAATATATTCCAAATCATAGAGAGAATATAGTCATTTAGGCAATGACTAAATGCAGCTACGTATTAAAATTTGTCACAAACTAAATGTGTTTCTAAAATCCACATTAAAAATTTACAAGGAGACAACAGTTACACTTCCACAACCTTACTTTTTAGTCGAAAGCTTAATGCAACATTTAGCCTATATCCAGAATTTTACCCAGAGGAAACCTAAAAAGTGATTAAAAAGGAACAAAATAAGGTTAAGTTTCTCTCCACGGCCAAAGGACAAGACCAACCTAATTTTGGATTTGTTTCTTAGAGCAAAAACACATTAGTATTCACAGATGCAAATTTGCCTCTCCGTGCATGCAAGCCAAAGCTGCAGACACACATTAAGAGAAGAAATTTTTTACATGAATGTCACACACTGCTTAAATAGCTCCTCTCATTCCCCATCTACAGGAACGTGAGGGAGAACCAGACCAGTTTGAGAAAATCTACCATGAATAAAGTGTTTACTTGGCTTACCAACGCTGTTCTTTGTAGCAACCCCTCAGTCCTTTTATGGTGTCGTCTTGCGTCATATCCCTTCATTGCTGGAAGACCTAATTTAAAACCTTGAATTAAACTTCAGGAGAGCAATCCCATTTAACTTTTATTATGGCCTCAACACTTTAATGTACGCTAGTAAAACAGTTAGACTGGCACTACTTTAATGTGTTCCATCCATTAACTCTGAATGGAAATTAAGATAATAAGAATTTATTGAATTTTTGGGAAATATGTCACTTCTTTTTATTTATTTATTTATTTTTAGAAATATACAACCAGAAAAAAATGGTAAATAAATAAAAAAAACTTAAGATTAAAAACATCTAAAACAAACATACATTGCTCTTCTGGCAAGTTTTTACTACATTTTGAAATATATTTTCTTATTCTTTTTATTTATAAATTTATATGAAGTGTTTTATATATATATATGTATATATATATATATATATATATAGAGAGAGAGAGCGAGAATATATATACTGTATATGCAAAGAATATACAAAATTCCTTGCAACATAGTGAATATAATCGAAGAGTCATCTGTTGACACCACTAGCAACGATATGCAAATGGGCATTAATTCAATAATGTCCATTTGCATATCTTTGCCCATTTGCATTTAGTTATTAATTTCTTACTAAGTAAGTAATTTCTTACTTCCTACTGTGTTAGCATATTCTCAAGATGAGAAATTGTGGAGGCATTGAACAAACTATACCTCAAAGCCTCATGGATTCCACACCATTGCTCAAAGTGGGCATGAAATGCATTTCCACAGATTTATGGGCTCAAGAATGATGTAAAGAATTTTGCAGGCATTAATACTGAGGAGGTAAATCAGCAGCTTTTCCAAATTTTGCAGATTCTTGTTATTGTTTCTCTGTTAGCATGTTTATAAAATTGCAAGCTAAAGCAAGTCTGTTTGCACAGCACATTCCAGCAACAAGACAATTCAAAGTGCTTTACATGATGGAAGCATAAAACAATCAAAACATTACATTGCAGTGGCACAAAAACGAAATGCAATGACAAGTTCAAGCACATAATAATGTTCTAGTTTATATTGTTCAAAGGTAACTCTAAACAAATGGGTGTTTAGCCTTTGATTTAAAGGAACTTAGCATTTCAGCATTTTTGAAGTTTCTTCCAGATTAGTGGAAAACAAATGTTTTTTGGTGCTAAGCCATTAAGTGACTTCTAAGCTAATAAATATAATATAAAGTTTCTCAGTAATGGGGAGCCTTGAGGTGATGTGCTCCAGTCTCTGGCTTTAGTAGAAATGTGAGCAGCAGCGTTCCCTATCAGCATTAACTGTCTTTTTTTTCTTAAACCTGATCTGTGACTATATTGTTGTATTAATCAGGGCGACTAAAGATTAACGCATGGATGAGTTCTTCTAGATCTCACTGTGACATTAGTTCTTCAATCCTGGAAATGTTCTTCAGGTGGTAGAAGACCAACTTTTTAATTGCCTTTATGCGTCTCTGAAGGTTCAGGCCTGAGTGGATCACTTTGCCTGGATTTTGGACCTGATCAGTCATTTCGTAAGAACTGCAGCTGTGTGCTGATGCTCCCCCTTTGGTCCAAAAATCATTACTTGAATTTTGGCTTTATTCAGATAAAGAAAGTTATGGCACATCGATGCGTTGATTCGTTATATGCATTCTATGAGAGGGTTCATGAAAAAGACTGATGGGGGATATTTATCAAACCTGACAGTCACAAAATATCCCATGAATCAGGTCAGTGAAAATACACTATGAATGGATTTTTCATAATATCCAAATCCAGATTTAATACCTGCATGTTAAGGCAGCACAAAAAGCATGTGCTTTTGCATAGATGTAAGAAGTAACATAATATGTAGATAACATTCAGATATAGCTGCGTTATACCTGCATCTTGTATTGAGCTATTGCCTCTTTCACATGCTCTCTACTGAACTGTTTTCTTGTTTCACCCACTGCACTTTGTCCCATCAGCAAAGTACTCTGAAAGCATTTATTATTGCTGCTGAGGACGGCACTTGTAACTAAAGAGGACATCCTGTCAGGAAGTGATTAAATCAGTACATTTAAATGAGCGCATTAATTATTAAGGGTACCTAAGAAGAACTCCTGCTGGTTTTGGTGGTCACAAAATTACTTGGTCTGATCAGGAAGAGAGACATTTGCAGAAGACAATTAGTTGCCCCCCCCAAAAAACTGCTCAATTACACAGAATTAACATTTGCCACCCACAGGTCAGCGAGGAAAAGGAAACGGAAAATGGTGGCACGGCCATTAGGTTTTGGGAACGACGTGTTCTGTCATTTGGTGAGTGAAACCTGGGGTTGATTTAACCGCAGGGTTAATGCAGAGACACTCGAACCCTTTTAATCTTCCTCCGTAGGACAAACACAATAAAAAGTAAGCACACATGATTTCTTGTGGATAAAAACACAAAAATTCTAAATTTATCTCAAATCAGTTTCTATTTGGTTTATTTTCTTCTGAATATAGAAATAAATACTCAGAAGTTTTTGTTTTGTTTTTTCTGCTAGTTGTCACACAGCTCTCTGTCAATTCTCCAATCAATCATTTAAAACAAATAACCCGTGGCCACTTTTTCCAAATGTTGTGGCTGCTGGCACATTAGGTAGAGTTTTAAATGGCTTTGTGTTTACTACCTTTCCTTTCCTCAGGTTACCTTATTTAAGAATTAAATTCATAGACACGGCTCTTGCGTAATCTCCCAGTACAGTGTCAAATGAAGTCAGGGGAAAATAAATCGGAAGAAAGGGGTGCAAGTCATAAGCTATACATATTATGCATTGAAAATCATGCACAATATTTAATATTTGTGAGTCAATTTTATCCTCCATGCCTGTTTTTTCCCCCATTTGGTTTACCTCAGTGTATTTCCTCCTTTTCCTGCCTCAAGCTCAGCCTGTTTACACATTTAGACTTGGCTTTCACTCAAACCAGTCAGATAACTGTAAGCTTAAAGTTTGTGCAGTTGTCAAAAAAAAAAGATAAAGCTCCCTCCTCTCCTGCTCTCAGCCATCATTTCACTGCATGTCACGTCGCTCCAGTCATAAGTCACATAAGTTATGCGTCACATCTCATCTGTGGCTTTTTAAAGCGCTGCTCCTCAGTCGATCACCAACACGAGTACGACTGGCTACCGCAATACCGCCCTGAATACGATGACTCCTCACACACACCTTGATGTCTGAAAGTGTGTCTGCCACTGGCCTGTACATCCTGGCCTTTTTATACTTCCAGTAAACATTAAATTATTAACAGTTCAGCTAGTTGTGGGTTGTTTTTTTCTTCACATTTTGTTTATTTCAAGGGAAGAAATGGTGGACTGACTTCTTGAAGTTAAGTAGAACTTGTTTTAAAAGCTTTTCGCATTATTTCTGGTACATACATTCTATCTGATACAGGATGGATGGAGTTATTGCTGAGATATTTTTAAAATGTCAGATCAGAAACCGAGTCGTCCACACACATCAGTGCCATCATCACTGCACACTCTTAACAAATCGTACTGCATCTGGAGCCATTATGTTTCTCAGTCACATGAATAATAATAATTATTATTATTATTATTATTATGTCTGATTGGTGAAGGACTAGTTTAATGCATCTCTTTTTGAAAAGATGCTCCATAGACTAAAAGAGTGGAGATGCTCTTTAAGTGGTCTGATGTCGCGCCATCACTCTTCATCCTTGATATATTTGACATGAAAAGCCGGCCAGCTGTTAGGAACTCTGTTGGTTTAACAAAACAAGAATAGTAACGGCATACAGCTAATGGAACAGGACAAAACATTATATTGAGTTTAATAAAGCTAAATCAGATAAATTCTTTTTGAAGCGGTGAATGCCTAGTGTTGTAATACATAAATAAAGTTTTTTAAAAATGTAGCTATTCACCGACTGTTTTAAAGAGTTTGTTCTGTGCATGAAATATTCCTGTCCAGATTTGACATTCTAATAAAAATAAATGCTCCCTTTTCATGTTTTCACAATCTCAAAATTGAAAAGTTTGGTAAATTAAGTGAGAAATTAAGTTAGATTTTTTTTTTTTTTTTTTTTTTAGTTTATTAAATACCGTTATCATGTTTATGGGCATAAATTAAATTTCCAGAAAGTTTCCAACTAGTTTTACTTTTTTATCTTATTTTATACATTTGCTTACACTGGTTACGCTTTTTATCAACTTGAAATTTTAACAGGTACTCATACAGTTTTGAGATCCAATGTCTGTAAATGTGCAGGTGTAGCAGCTTCTCTTTTTTTTCTTAGTGTTTCAGTATCTTCCTCATCTAAGTCTGTCTTTTCAAACACCCCACAGCCATGGAGCAAGCAAAATACACCATTTCCTGAATCAGACAAGTATTTTTAAATATGCTGACCTGCATCCATGCAACGAAAACAATCTCCTCTATAAGCTGGATTTCAGGACAACAACTAACCAGCAAAACTGTGCCAGATACCTGAGACAGAATCCCTCATTTAAACATGCTTCACTTTTTGTCCCTCTTCACCCTAAATCCTTTTTCTCTCCTTTACTGATTTCTTCCATGCAACTCCAAATTCTGTTGCTCACTCAGACTCGCACATAAACACACAATAGGCTTTCAGTTAAGCAAGGCACAATTAAATTTTGTGTAGTCACGAGGAGTGAGAGTCGAAACAATGTAGTTGGACGTAAAAAAAGACAGTGCCCGAGAAAGATGGGGAGAAAAAAAGCTTAATTCCAGATATCAGCCAATAAAGTCTGATTGTGACTCAAAGGACGTTCCAGGCTTTTAAGGAAGACGTTTTGAGTCATAGCTTGAAAACCCAGATGGTAAAGGGGAATTAGTGCGACAGTCAGAAACGGGAGACGGGGGGCTTTTTTTTTATATAGGTTCATCTGTAATGCAGTAATAAAACGTTCTTGTCTAATTCAGAAAATATAAAATACAGATAAATTAAATTAAAAGCATGGTTTAGACATAATTTGTCAATTTGGAATTTGGTTAGCAAAGTTTCACACCAGCTTGCAAGTCAAAGTTTTAATGACACAAAACCTGCAACATGAAACACATTTTTGGGTAAACTAGACTTTTTTTTTCTTAAACTAAGAACCCTTCACCTTGTAGGAAGGTGCTGGGTTCAAATCCCAACCTGGAGTCTTTCTACATGGATGGATTCTCTCTGGCTACCATAATTTCTCTAATACTCTGAATATATGCATTTTAGGTTAGTTAACTACTCTAATCTGCTGTTCATAACAAGTTATTCATGAAGCAAGGTTTATTATTATTATTATTATTATTATTATTATTATTATTATTATTCTCTAACAACCCATCCTTTTGGCTGTTAGGCGTATTATCTCTTCAATCACAAGTTATTTGTTTTTATTTGCTTTGGAGATTTTTGAGACGCCAAAGGCGGTACAACCAATGGTGCTGGTGACACAGTTTGAGAAGCGTGGGTGTAGAAGAGTCTACCCCGGTCCAGTTTTTACAGAATTGTTTAATTAAAGGTGCTCAAACACCTCCAGTTTTGTGTTTTCACCATGCGTGTATACTAATCCAGTATCAGATCAAGTACTTTATATTTTGCAATGGAATTATGTGGGCTTAAAACTTGGACTCAAAATAAGCTAAAACCCTTGAGCTTAGCCTGGTATGAAGCGCTAAAACAGATGCTAACTTTAGCGTTGCTGGTTGGGGGGGGCTAGCTTGTAGAGGAGACGCTCCATATTCGTCACAGCTTTCTGAAGTTCGACTTACGACCTCAGGACCTTTACTGAGGGTCCTGAGAAGTTGTACCCTACTTCTGTTTCTGCTTATTTTAAGTATTAACTGTGAATAACAGCCCCTTGTGGTATAAAATCTTTAAAAAAAACACTTGGAGCTATTTAAGCTAACAGTTAGCAAGAGGCTATATGCTACCAGTGTTCTGGTAGCATATACCATATATACCATAATTGGTCATTTGTTTGACTGGTGTTTTTGCATAAGTAATACACAGTTTTAGGCATTTCCCTGCTGCCACACACCGAACTAAATGAATGGGTGATTAACTTTTGCAGCACAATTTGGCATGGAGAGGAGCTAATGAAATCATTTGAATCAGCTGTCCTGGAGCAGGGAGACTTTTAAAACACAAAGAACTGATGGAGAAACTCTGTGTTATGGTATCAATGTTTTGTTTTTTACAACCGGAATTATTACATAAAAGCTAATGCAAAAATTTTCATTTCTGTGGTGCAGTCGTGTCCAATCAGTCATTCATCCCAACACACCGACCCATCCCTGCCAAATGCACATTAACATGCATCACCAGATGCTCAACCGTGTTTGCTGATGCTGACTGAAATTTACGGTCCGCATGAGGTTAAACAAAATTAAACACTGCTGTTACACAGAGAAGGATTCTGATTGGTAAGCGGACAAAGTCCTTTATGTGAAGGAGAAAAAAAAGGCAATAATTAAAAACCTTCACTTATTTATTGAAAGAACAGTTTATTAATCTAATGTGTGTACTCATAAATCCTAAATTGATCAATTACTTTAGGTTGTTATTGTGAAAGCTTATTAAAGCATTTTCATATTTTGAGTTAGTCTAACAGTTAATTAAAACAATAAAATTTTTTGAGGTTGTAATAAAACTTAAAAATATTATTAATTCCAGACGATTTTCAACCTTAAAAATAATCAAAAAGAAAGCTCTTCCTTTGTGTAATATGTATTCAGCTTTGGATGAGGTCGGTAGAGGCAGCGCCGTTATACTTTACAGACTGAGTAAGTGGTAATATTTTTCACTGTGTTTAAGGGAATTTTTTATAAAAGTTTTTCTTGTTCTCTTTGGTAAAAAGTTGTGAGACAAGAACCAAATGTTTTCTCCTTAAGTGGGACATTTTGTTTTTAAAGATTTGTTTCTGACTGCATCTCATGGCAGCTTGCATTGCAAAAGCTGCTTAACTACATCCTTGACGAAAGAAAAAAATGTCCCAATATATTCTCCGTGATTTGTGTGGTGTCAAAGCATGAACAAAGTCAGAGATGCTCTGGTTTGGAGTTCAGTTTCCTCTGTAGTTTTTCAATTTGAAACAATCAAGACTTAATGATTCTGTGAAGCGAGCTGGGTAACAAAGTCATCCACTCATTTGTTAGTTGTTGTTTTTTTTATTAGTTGCACTTTATGCTCTTGCGGTATGTTTTAAATTTAACACAGTTTATTTTTCTGCTTTTATTTCAGGTTCGGAAATGGTTGAGGCCCAGTGTCAGAGGTTCGAAGTGAAGAGCGCTGATGGCGAGAGAGTTCTGTTTTCTGCAGACGAGGAAGAGATCAGCATCGGAACAGAGAAACTTAAAGTCACAGGTAAAGTGTATGCCACGTACTGTGTAGATTGCGACATAGTTTTTTACACTTTCACATCGTTTTCTTCTTGTAGAACGTAGCGATATTACTAACGCAGAATAATGTTGGTGGTGGGACTCCATTAAAGATTTTGATCGAGTCAATTTGCAGGGTCTAAACAAATTTAGATCAAAAGCAACATTTTGACAAAATAAGCAACATTCTCAACTCAAAACACCTCTTTTGGTGCAAAATTATTAAATATACTGTACAAATATGCGAGCTCAATAATAAATATACAGATTGTTTTTTAATCTGTTGTATAAGAAATGGTGCAAAGTACTGGTATAAACTTTCGATTTTCAAATATTTCAGGAACTCCTGATTGTTCATGTAACTTGCACACGCTTGTCTTCTCTAGCGTCCCATCAGATTTTTTTTCTTTTTCATTATTTTACCACAAACATGATGGTTTTCTGCTTTTCTGCACCAATTTATTGTCTTTCTGAAAGGAGCGCTCATGTACTCAAGGCAGCACTGACTGTCATTTGCTCTTGTTTTGTTTTTGGGGACTTAAGTCAGACCACTGACGCTGCCAAGAAAGTATTTATGTTCAACCTCTGCACCAAATTATAAAATCCACCAGTAGCTCAGTTTTGTTTGATCTTCAATGATTGAAACTGTTTCCAATCAAACACTTGAACACTTAAATTGTAGACGTTTTCCGTCTAAACACCTTGTAGTTCAGTTAAGATTTTTTTCTCACTTTTTCCCAATTTTCCAAGAGTTTGTTTTCGAATGTTTTCTGAAAAATAACTCATGCACACTGTGAGTCATACGAAGTCATGACGAAACTGACCATCTGTTCGAAAAAATACGCTAAGCTCCCAGGTTTGCACTTGTCATAAAGTGTGCCAAAAGTAAATGTTCATTGATAAGTGGAAAAATCTAGTGTTTCACAGTGAATAGCAAGTAGAAAAACCTTCAATAATCACTCTGAACTCATTTTGGTTATGATCTTGGTGACGGGTATTCAAAATAAGTCTTCGCACGAACCCCATGAATTGAAGTTTGAAGGTGAACTTATGCTAAATCCACTCCCACAGACTCGTATAGTGCTGAAGGCAATTTGGGAGATTTGTCCATTAGAGTCGCTCTGAAAGAATGAGGGCAAAGAGGTTTAGGGCTTTAGGTGATTGCTTTTGTCTTTTCCTGGGTGTCGGAATGAAGAGAATGACCAAGCGTCCAAAAGAGCCACGTAAACCTCTAAGCGCAGGCTCATCGTGTCACTGTTTGAGTATGCTGGTATTTTTAAAGTTTAAAAAGAGTGACATTGCTACACGGATTTGTCAGAGTGAAACCAGCTGGCTTGCCAGTTTCGGGTCACCGGCTGCGCTTTGAAAACACACCGTGGGTATTCTGAACGAGGAAAGGTGCCGCCAAGCCGACGGTGACGAGCTCATAAACATTTCATGCAAACAAGAGAGAGGCGACAAAATCCCCAAAGCAAGCTTGGAAACAAATGCCAAATTCCTGCTGGCAAGATAAGCTGCATTGTGCGGAGCTCAAACGATAGAAAGCCCACACTAATATTCATAGTTTGTAGAAAATCGAGTTTTGATTCTCAGAATTTCCTACAAAGGAACGCCGCCCGCTTCGGCTATGAACATCGACTTGGTCGTCTCATTATCGGCGGGCCCGCCGGTGACTTTGCCTCATGCAGTATTAAATTTGCTGCGGTGCTGAGCTTTCAATGTACCATCTATCGTCTCAGCAAGAGCTACTGCCAAACATCTGTTCACAGCTGCAGAGGTGGCTGCTGGACACAGGGGGCTAAGCACGTCATTTTATCAGAGCCAGCCTGTTTTTTTTTTTTTTCAATAGGAGGAGGAGCATGTTGGGAGGAGGATAATGAAATCTCAGCAAAATTAGTTGGGACATGTTTACCCCCTTACTTTTAGCATCTCGTTAAATATCCTGTCTGCATCAGCACCGACTTGGAGAACAAAAAATGTTTAACTAAAATAAACTTTCCAGGATCTAACCTCCATTTCTCCACACTGCTCCTGAAATTAACACAGGGCCAGGTTTTACTGGAAATGCAAAATGAGTAGAACTGACATTATTTCCGAAAATTGTGACCTCCAGGGAGCAAAGACTGTATGAAGAAGTTGGTGTCATTTGATGTCAAAATAAGTGTTTTTGGTTTTACTCATTTTACCCTTTTTTCCTCTCTACAGGGGATGAAGGAGTGGTTTTTAGCCATTCTGTCGAGACTTCGCATGTCAGGGCAGAGCCATTTCAGGACCTTAAGTAAGTACTTCAATTATTTGTGTCTGTGTCATGGAAAAGTTAATATAGTTCACTAATTTGACAAATAAAACTGAACCTCACAGACAATTGGACATATTTTTAAGTGTTTATTTCACCGATTACGATGGTTTACACCTAATGAAACTCCAGATAGAGTTTCTCAGAAAACTTGAATATCGCATTGCACTCATTAAAAATGAAATTGAATACAGAAATGTTATGTTCTGGCAATGATATGCACTGAGTGGAGTTGTCTGTTGATTTTGTATTTGCCCATCGGGGGGTCTCAAACCAGTTATGACCCAAAGTTCTGGAATCATATGCTCTTGTCTTCCATCACTTCACTATATTTATTCTGTATTCCCCACATGGTTCATAGACCCAATGAGTTTCTTACCTAAGAGTGAAACCCCCAGCCCAAATTTCTTGGACCTTTCCACTTCATTTCCACATTTATTTAGATGCCCTTTTAGGTATGAATCACGCACACAGTAACAGAGGTGTTAATGTTGTAGCTTTTGCCAGTGCATCAACTTTACATTGTGACAAGTTTAGATTTCAGTTTCAACCTTTAAGTCATGGGAAAAGAAAAACTGAGACTTTGAAATGCTAAGGTACATATTTGGATAATTATCAGTTGTATGTGAAGCAAGGTAACGGCTTGCTTATTAGCGCTGTCAATCACCCTCATGTATGTGCTGCTCACACCCTCCCCCGTGCACTCAAATAAATTGTACTAAATTTTCTCCCCTGTCAGTGGAGCCTGTGGCTAATTAGCTAGCTACCATGACCCTCGATGATGACATAGATAAACAGTGTTTCTGTAACGTTAAGTTGTTTCTCTGCCATTAACACTGCTGCAGCACGTACACGAGTGTGATTGACGAGTGTGATTGACGAGTGTCAATCACACCAATCATGGTTCCGATTGGTTGTTTTCTAACTGAGCAGGGAGGAGGCAGTGGAGCTCAATGTTTTCACAGGTTTTCTGTCTCGTGCTGTACTTCCACATCATATAGACAGTTTTAATAAATGTGTAAAAAAAAATTTTTTTTTAAAAATGTAATGTTAGTGGTGAGAGTTAAGGGGTTTTAAAGAAGAAAAGTTATCTAATAATATTGTGGTAATGACGGGGACCAATCGTTTTACTTTTATTATATGTAATTCAAACATTTTCATAAATGTGGTCAGTCAGGCTACATTTACAATCCCCATGGAAATCCCTGTAGGATATAGATGTGACTCAGCCAGAGCCTCCCTGAATTTATGATGTGACTAATCTTGGTTGAGAGAACATGGTATCAAAAGATTCTCCCAGTGAAAAAAAAAACTTTTACAGTAGGAATATAAAGACATGTAGATAGGAGAAACACTACAGAGGCTCTGCAAGAGTTAAAATGTGGGAGAGAAACCGAGGTACTTACAGTATATGTTCTCAGGTAGGTAGTGGAGAAAAAAAAAGGCTGGAGAGTGGAGACAAAAAGGAGTGACACTGAAATCTGACACTCAACAAGAGTGATAGCGGCAAAAGCAGGACTGGGGCAGGAGGTGATAAGGACTGTCAAAAGAGAAGGAAGTGAGAAGACAAGACACTGACAGAGAGAGGAGAGAGAACGAGAGAGACAGAGAGAGGAGAGAGAGACAGAGAACGAGAGAGACAGAGAGAGGAGAGAGAGAATGAGAGAGACAGAGAGAGGAGAGAGAGACAGAGAACGAGAGAGACAGAGAGAGGAGAGAGAGAATGAGAGAGACAGAGAGAGAGCGCGAGAGACAGAGAACGAGAGAGAGAGAGAGAGAGAGCGAGAGACAGAGAACGAGAGAGAGAGAGGCAGAGAGAGAGAGAGGCAGAGAGCGAGAGAGACAGAGAGCGAGAGAGACAGAGAGAGAGAGAGGCAGAGAGCGAGAGAGACAGAGAGCGAGAGAGAGAATGAGAGAGACAGAGAGAGAGAGAGGCAGAGAGCGAGAGGAGAGAGTTTCACCGTGGTGGAGAGAAATTAGAGCCAGAAAAAATAGTCAGTTGCTTCAGCGAAACTGAGGTGCAGCTGAAGCAAAAAACAAAACAACCAGAGCAGTTTTTTTTTTTTTTTTGATAAAGTATGAATATTAAAGTGAAGTGTGGGACCAGCTGTTGGCATAAAACCAGTGGGTGATATGTGTGTTTGTCTTTGAATGATGCTAAGGGAAAGCTGTGCATTGCGTATTATTCTGTGTGACCTATTCTGCTTATATTTTTACATATAATCACTTTTTTTTGGTTGACATGTTTTTGCATAATTTGTTTTTTCTCTATTTTTCATTGACTTGGATCGATGTAGTTAAATGTAATCCTATCAAAGATCAGAGGTCTTTTCATGGTTCAGTTACCCTACACTTGGTATTTCAGAAATCAAACGTAGGATTCCAGCTTTTATTTCCAGTGATTACAATTTTATTTCTCATTAATACGTTTTAATGAAAACACGGTGAATACAGAACCACATATGTGCTCAAAAGTCACAAGAAATCTAAAGGTTTAAAAAATGACAGCAGTAACAAAACCTTAGAACAGAAAGAACTATTCAGTCAGTATCTGTAATGTGCAGCACTGGAAAAAAATTAGAAACCACTTAATCAATTTCTCTGATTTTATTCTTTATAGGTCTATGTTTGAGTAAAATGAACATTGTTTTTTTATTCATGACAACATGTCTGAAAATCCAAGAAAAAATGTAGTATTTATTTTTCAGAAAATGAAAAATGGTCAAAATAACTAAAAAGATGCGGAGCTTTCAGACCTCAAATAATGCAAAGAAAACAAGTTGATATTCATTTAGAAACAACAATACTGAAGTTTTAACTCAAGGAGAGTTCAGAAATCAATATTTAGAGGAATAACCATGAGGCTTTCAATGGGGTGCAGTGCAGTGGTCTCTTAACTTTTTCCAGAGCTGGGTTATTTCAAAGACAATTAAATTCTATTATAATTGCAGGTCCTGGTATTTGATTCAGTCATTTGATTCAGGTGAGTTGGACCAGGGAAACATTTAGACGTAGCAGGACATCTGGCCCTCGATTATTGGGATTAAAGACCCCAGCTGCAGACGATCAGAAACCAGAGCAGCTGTGTTTGCAGACAACTAACAACTGTGGCATCAGTGTAGAGTTGGAGAATTGCATCAGGCCATTCAAATTATTCATGTGGATTGCAAGAAGTGGTGACTTTAAAAAAAACGGGAGCAGCAATGAGGGAGTTTTGCAACAAGAAAGATGATTTGAAAAGCCGCCAGTGGCTTTGTCAATGAGGCCGACATCAGAAACCCTGTGGCGTAACAGGTCACGATCCACAGAGTAAATTGGTTTGGACAAGTCTTTAAAAGCGATCATCAAATCAGACCTTGGCATTCAAAGCTTCCACCGAGCAATTTAAAACGTCTGTAGAAGCAGCGAAAGTGGTATGTTTACCTGAAACCAGACTGACTGAAGAATAAAAATGTTTCTCCTGCGGTTCATATGAAACAGGAAGTAAGGTTATTGAGGCCTGCTGATGCTTTCTCTAAGGCAGGGGTGGGCACTCCTGGTCCTCGAGGGCCGGTGTCCTGCAACTTTTAGATGCATCTCTACTTCAACACACCTGAGTCAAATAATGAGGTCGTTAACAGGACTCTGGAGAACTTGACTGCACTTAGGAGGAGATTCAGCTGTTGGATTCAGGTGTGTTGGACCAGGGAGACATCTAAGAGTTGCAGGACACCGGCCCTCGAGGACCAGGAGTGCCCACCCCTGCTCTAAGGCCTTTGAAATTTCACTGAGAGACTGTAGAGAGAGAGAGAGAGAGAACGGTCTTATTTCATAGTGGTCACACAGGAAGACAGCGAAATGATTACAATTT
Organism: Xiphophorus maculatus; assembly: GCF_002775205.1. Classification (NCBI taxonomy): domain Eukaryota; kingdom Metazoa; phylum Chordata; class Actinopteri; order Cyprinodontiformes; family Poeciliidae; genus Xiphophorus; species Xiphophorus maculatus. The sequence goes on along the minus strand of NC_036447.1, from coordinate 24,408,132 downwards.
AAATTTAGCGCTGGCTTTTAATGGTAATGCACTATTTAAACCAAAGCTCAAAAGTTTTACTCATTTTTATTAGTAAAAGAATTTTTGATGATATAATTGGACATAAATAATTTCCAATGACGAATTTGATTCCTCTTGCATTGGTAGTTTAATAAAACTTCACTGAAGTGTTAAGCTTCTGAATAAACTCAAGTGTTCACACATCACACCTTTACAGAGTTACACTCTTCTGCTTTTCTTCAACCCTGTTCCCTGTTTTTGGTCCCTAAATCAATGCTAAAATTAAAGGTAATGCAGAAATTGCAATCATGGCCCCTATGATCTGAAACCTTTTATTTTACTCAGAGCATAAAAGAACCGACTCTCAGGTGTTAAAATTGTCTTTGTTAAATTTTAACCCAAACAATAGAGCTGTAATTTCATTATTTCTTCATTGAGAATGAGAACACTAACAAAACTGTCAAAAAAAAAAAGTTTCAGCATCAGTTTAAAAATTTTCAGGTAAGATTTAAAGAACATGGGAAGTTTGATGCAAAGTGCAAATAATCTAATATGGTTTGTAGCTATGTTAACACAAAAGTCAATCTGATGCTGTGAGTTTAATCTTTGTGTTTGAATTTGATTTGTTCTCAAATGAACCTCAGCAAATTATAACCAATTCTCAGTGATTGCTTGTAAGGTCGGCCAATGAAACTCAGCTCTTCCTCCACCGAATCTGTACTGAAACGCTGTTAACGGTGGTGATGTTTTTAACAGGAAGTCATCTCCTAAATAATATTCTGCCTAAGGCCCCGATGAACCTTGGGTCAGCCCTGCTTCTACTCATATTCTGTGAGCCTAGTGGACTTGCTCAAAAAGCGCCTGAGGACTCATCTGCTGAGTCCTCATCTAAAAACAATAGCATAAGGCAAAAACACAATAATGAGGTTAAAAACATCATCAAAAACTAAAGAAATCTGCCCAAAAGTTATCTTCTCTTTCATCGCTGTGGAAGTATTTGTCAGATTCCCAAAGATTTCTCATAATTGCTTTGTTTTGTGTATTCTATTAAAATACAAAAGTGTCTTTTCAGAATTTTTAGTCGATATATAAATAAATAGTTTTGCATTTATTGAACACTGTAACAGTCAACTTTAGACACATAACTTTGTGTTATGCCTATTCGTGTACAGTGGTGTCTGTGTTGCCTGTTGTCGTTGTCTGTTTACACCTGCTTGATGTCCCTCACAGCTCTCCAACAGCTCCCGCTGCTCTCTTTTGTCCCTCTTATTAAGAAAAGTTGAGTGTTATGCAGTGAAGGTAAATGGGACATGTAATGAGTGGACTGAAACCCATTTAAAACTAATGAGCTGTCCAACAGGTTATCGGTGGCATACGGACGGGGGAAAAAAGCTGGAAGCATCGAAAGAAGAGGTGCACACGTAAATCAAAGGATGAGAAATTACTGGAAATTAAGATGGTGCACGTAAAGTTTAAATATCTTCAAACTGCCATTTTCACCGACCCACCTTCACTTTTGTTTGGTTCTTATAAACTGCTGAGTTTTTTTTTGTAGCCACATAATGAATGCATGAGACGTTTTACTTGCATGTTTGAAGGTGAAGAACCTCCTGGAGAGTGGAGTCTAGACTGAGCTGTTGAAGTTAAATTTGTATCTTGGACTTCATCTTGTCAATGTTTGCTTTCTGTTTGTCTTCCTTAAGGAAGGAAGGAAGACAAACAGAAACGTGGCTTGATAAAATGTTTTATCTCTATCCAGAACCTGCACAAGACTTTCCTCCTAAAGAGTTTCATTTATCAGCTTGAACAACTGAATCTTAACCTGTGAAACCGGGTCTTGTGCTAAATGCTTGTCAAGTTTACCATTTAATATGATAGATAGATAGATAGATAGATAGATAGATAGATAGATAGATAGATAGATAGATAGATAGATAGATAGATAGATAGATAGATAGATAGATAGATAGATAGATAGATAGATAGGCCTGTCATAACAAATGTAGCTGGCCAATTAATTGCCCCAGAAATTATTACAATAATATTGTTGTTTTCAGACCATTGTAAACTGATTGCATAAAATGGCATAATAATGCAAGTACACACTGTCCAAGACCAATAAACTAATCTCTAAAGAACATTTTACACTGGAACTGAGAGACATTTTAAGTATCCAAAACACATAAAACCAAAAACAAATCAAATGGATTATGAAGTCGTTGGAAACAAACATGCCCTTTAAGATATATTAATCATTGCACTCAGACAGGGAAAACAGGCGATATTGTGAATAAAAGTTTAAACTTCCTGCTGTTACTGGGTATCAAATGTGTGCAGCATTTTTCAAAAATACTGGCTTTTCAATGTGATTAGAGGGGCAACATCTCTTTAGCTATCAAGCAGTCTGCTTTAGTGTGCTCCATTTTGCATTTTGTTGATTAAACACCCCAGTGATTGTGGACTGTCAATGAAATGGAAACAGTTCACTGGTTGTATTTCTTTTTCTTTTCTTTTATTTTGAGCTAGGAAACATTTTAGGTGCAGATATATGTTTAATTGCCACTGTTATGCAACACAGTGGCTTCACAGGTTCAGTGGTTCATCCCGGTCATTCAGTTTGAGTCCCAAGCTGCATCTGTCATGATCGGCTTTTGAACCAGCGTTTTTCTGACTCGCTCTTCCTCATGTGGCGTTCATGCTACCCTCTGAGGAGACCAGGAGCATAGCAGGTAACTGATCGAAGAGTTCACTCCTCCTTATCGGCCCAGCAAACGGAGCGGGTAGCGTCGCTCTCTCTCATTCATTTCCTATGGAAGTTGTGCCATTAAGGCGACAATCGCTTCACTCTCCAGCCAAGCGACTAGCAAAGGTCGTGCATGCATATGCGAGCTAGCGATACAAAACAAGTTGAAAGATGTTCAACTTTTGATGCGGTCTTCGCTATCTCCTCATGTATTGGGCTTACCCCACGTGGCCCATTTTATCGTTTCCTGTATGTCCAGACCTATACACCAAGTAATCGAGAAGGGGAGGAGTCACTCAATCCACTGGAGTCAAGTTTTTATCATCCAGGCTGTTTTGTAGAAACGGACACGATGAAAACAATCACTCATGCAACTGGAAGTCATCGACCACATTTTAAGTGATCATGCGACTAATGAATTTATTGCTTATTGTGACAGGCCTGTTGGTTTATTCAAATGCTACTCAATTGTTGCAGCTATGACCCCAAAATAACCACAACAAACATGGAGTCTTTACGCACCTACAGTGTTTCTCTCCTTGCTTAGAAACATAACAATATAAACTGAAGGTCCATTCCCTAATATCTAAACTATTAAATTGAACTTCTATTATCTATGACCTTTGTTATTCTCAGTCTAAATGAGTAGAGGTTATGTATGAAGTCTAACCTTTATCTCAGGTCACTGTACAGATATGTTGCTGGCATAACACAGATGTCTTTCATTTACCAAACTGACAGGTTTGTCAGCTGATGTGATTAATCAAAACAATGACCTTTACATCAATCTTGTGGTGTTTTGAAGGTGAATTCAGTTACATATGTGCTAATGGAGCAAGAGTCAGTCAAGATTTCAGTTTTCACGTAAAGAGGAAAACGCACAATCGCCCACGTACACAGCCTGGCAGTAGATGGCCGCGACCTTGGGAATGTTTAAGCGGTGTTTATGCAGCGGTGTAGGAGCATGAATTCATTTTAACATGGGTTGAATAAATTTAGAACCAGCGCTTGTGAAATTGCACCACAGTGGTAACAACTTCAATTTCATGCCACAATATGTAGCCTCTCTGCATGGCAGTGGCGAGCAGGGACTCACTTCAGCTTGCTGAATGTTGGACATGGCTCTAGCAGGACGGGAGACCAAACAGAGAACACTGAGCTGGAAAAATATTCAGCGTAGAAAAGAAATTGAAACGAACGAAGCGCAGCTAAAGGACCGTACTCACTCCTGACCCGGCAAACTACATTTTACACCCTTCATCTTGATGCACAAACACTATATGAAACAGGGATGCATGTTAAAAATACGTTTTATAGTTCATTTTTTGCAAAATGAAAGTAATTTAATTCCCAAGGACAACAATGTGGGGCTGCACAGTGGCGCAGTTGGTAGCACTGTTGCCTTGCAGCAAGAAGGTCCTGGGTTTGATTCCCAGTCCGGGGTCTTTCTGCACAGAGTTTGCATGTTCTCCCTGTGCATGCGTGGGTTCTCTCCGAGGGTTCTCCGGCTTCCTTCTACAGTCCAAAAACATGGCTGTCAGGTTAATTGGTCTTTCTAAATTCTCCCTAGGTGTGAGTGTGTGTGCATGGTTGTTTGTCCTGTCTGTCTCTGTGTTGCTCTGTGACAGACTGGACGCCCGGAACGTCAGCTTGAGATAGACACCAGCACCTCCCGACCCCACTAGGGACAAGGGTGTAAGAAGATGGATGGATGGATGACGGACGGACAGACTGACGGACAACAATGCTTGGGGAAAAATATATTCTAGGAAATTTGGAAACTAAGAACAAACTCCAGTTCAACTCATCGTTTTTTTAAAGCAAAGAAAAAAAGTATGTAGATCAGACTGACCAGTAGGTAATTTTGTTTTTGTTTTTCATGGGACTGAAGCTATTAAATAAGACAATAACATAGAGATCCGTAATTAGGTTATCGTATCAGTAGACAAGGGAAAAACTGAGCAGCAAAGACCTAACAAAAGCTACGCTATGGATTGCCATGTCTGGTTTGAAACTATCCAGAAGCCATGTTAAGGCTCATATATTTTGTTTTCATATTGCTTTGAAGCATTTTAGCAGAGTGTAATTGCTTTAGAAAAAGTGCTGTACTTTGCATTTCTTTGACATCTCCCTTTAGCAAATGACTGACTAAATAATACTGAAATGAGAGGGTAATGTTGACTAGCTGCGTCTTTCTGTCAAGAAGAGCAAACGCAATGAAAACAGAGAATTATATGGATGGAAATGTTCTACCAACCTCAAGTGCTTTGGCTTTGTTGTTTTAAATATGCAAGATCTTCCAAACTTCTGCTGTTTTCTAATAGAAGCAGAAAGTCATAAAAACAAACCTGGCTTGTTGTCCAAGCAGGAAGCACTTCACTACAGAAGCAGAGTAAGAACAAAAAAACATCAAATGAATGCTGCCTTTGAAGAAAAATAATTACGGACGTACAATGCCGCTCAAACTAAATTGCTTTACAGAAATCACCTTTCAAAATTGTGGTGCTTCTAATCTTTCAGTGTTTTCTTTCTGCATCTGTCCCTAGAAATATAATATGATGCCTTGATTTGTAAGTCAGTGGGAATTTTTGTTGTGTTTTTTATGCACAATTTTTGGATATGACATATCGCATGCAAAAATTTTCAGTATTTTGTTTTATTATTATTTTTGAATAAGAAGTCAAACTTCATCAACATGAAGCAAAAAATGTCGGGTGTATGGGATGCAATAAGGGAACAAAACGGAGGTTAAAGTTTAAAGCAGTTCATTGTTCAATTTTGTTTCTTCTAATTTTTTATAAAAACATCCACTTCAAAAACATGAATAGACCCTGCATGTGGCAACAGGGCTTTTGTCGACCTGAACAAGAACTTAATCAAATCCAAATCAAGACTAAGCACAATTTAACAAATGAAGTTAAAGACAAAGCATTAAAATTTATTGCTATTCTTTATTGAGACACCAATGAATGATGCTCCCAGAATAGTGTGTTTTTATGTCCAGTGTGGATGACACTTCCTGATTTCTTCTTTCAGTCACTCACTATTGTCTGTTAAAGAGAAGAAGGATTAACACACATTTGTCTTTATATGAATTACTCCTCTTTTTTTGCAATTTTATTTTTGATAGCTACCTCCGTTCAAAATCTTCATTCATTTATTTATTCTTACTGATGTGCTGCCATTTTAGAAAAACAACCTTTAATCTGAATAAATTCTCCAACTTTAGTTTTTTAAAAATCTGCTAGTAGTTTTAAAAAATAAGCCCAAAGGCAAGAGGGCCCAAGGTTAGACAAAAAGTCTTTAATCTGTTTCTGATTATAAAATTTGCCAAATTTTTGTGACCCACCTTTAAATAACCCTGTTTGATTATGTTACTGCATTTTAAAGCAATCTCTCATCCATCCATGTAAAATCAACTTTTTTGAGCTTTACATCATGTTAGAATATTATGCCCTCATTAAAAACATACCCTGATTATTTCTGGCATATTTTTTTAGAAATTCTTTGATCTTCCATCGCATCCACTCGGCTGTGCTAAACGCCTGAGTGAACTGAGCACCGCCTTTGAGGCGAAGCTCCTCCTCGAGCTGTAGTTTCCAAGATTCCCAGCTTCCACCTCACAAAGCAATCTTCTCCCACGACTAACCCCAGTCAGCTCCTTCAGACTAGCAAGCAACAATTAGCAAACACCATGTGGAACTGCAAATCCCTGCCCATTATATAAGCTACTTCTCAGTACAACGCTGGTAAAAACGTTGAAGGGTTTATGGAGAAGTGTTGTGAAAACTTCCTGAAGGCGGAGTTTCAGAAAGAGCAGGAGTTTTTAAAGAGACAGAGGCCCATTTTCAAGGCATTAAATTGTGACTTATACTTTTATATTTGATATATGAAGCATTTTTATAACAACTGAAGGTAACATAGTTGCTTGATTGTGCTGTAAATTAGCACTATGTACCTGAAAAATGCATAATACAGTCCCTTTAAGCCGTAGTGTCATCTTATATTACATGTTTTTGTTTTTATTAGCGAGATTCAAGCTTTATGTACTCTTTCATGTATTTGCTTTTTAGACAGAGTGCTAGCTATGTAGAAATATCAGAACACCAATTTGACTAAGAGGGCAGAAAAATAAGCAGAAGAGTGAGAGAAGTTCCAATCAGCCAAATTGCTGTGCCGATGCTATAACTCTGGCTTGGTTTAGAGGTCTTCAACACCTCCTGAACAAGCCATACAGCAAAGATGAACTATATTCTTCAATCGATATCGCCTCCTCTTTCATCTTCTTATCCCTCCCTATGTGCCGCCTTCTCTCCATCAATACCTTGAGGTGAGGTCTCCTCAAAGAGGCTTAGCCTTCAGCCAGGGCAGCAGAGGAGAAATCGTATTCTTTGCCCCTTCCCACTCTCTATCACACTGCTTTAATGGAGCTACCTATGCTTGCATGTTAGAAAGCTAAAGTGAATGCAGAAGAAAGCAAAAGCCCTTTCAAACTAAGGGTCACAAGAAGGGGTTTTATTTGAATTGATTATTTTAGTTAGATCAGGTAGGGCAATTGGCTGTTTAAAATAGGGCTTTTGTAGCAGGAATAAGAGTACAAGTTATTACATTTACACAACATAGATAGGAGAGGGGAGGTTTATTTATAGAATAATTTAGTTAAAATGACACATTTTTCAGGTTTGGTAGATGTGGGTGGAATGTTGCCGGAATCTCCAGAAGGAAAATCAAGTTACATTTGGGAGAGTCCAAGGTTCAGATCGACAAATTACAATTATTCTCTTTAGTAATTGTTTTTCATAGCTACTTCTTTCATTTTAAATATTTTCCTCTTTCCGTTAGAGGTCAGGTGTCTAAAGAGATTAACAGTTCAAAATTGCCTAGGACAATGCTTGTACTTGTAGTGACAATGCGTGTGGTGTATTGCATATATGACAATATGCAATTCACTGGGTGATTTATGTCATATTGTAGAAGAAAATATGTCCCTTCATTAGTTGACTGTCAAATAGTTACAAATCAAAATGTGTTTTTCTGTCTGACATTCCTTTGCTAATGCTCTCCCAGCGCTCAGCGGACATTTGTGTTTTTGTTTTTACATTTCGTTGCAAGATTACTTCTACTGTCATACCATCTCTTGACTTGAGTTTGGATTTTCTAGAATTTCTTCAAAGGTCAACATGTAGCTGAGCTAAAACCTAAAACAGTAATTTAGAAAAAAAAAACCCGCTGCTGCCGTTCACTGAGTGCAACGGTTGACTGCGATGGAGACTCTGGATGCAAACTGGTGGAGAGACAATGCTGACCAAGTAGTCACAGTCGGTCAAGAAATGTAACAGATGCTGCTCTTCTGCCAAGCGTTATTGATCTCCTGAAATCAAAAGGAAGCATATATTTTGTTAAGTTGTACATTGTAGTGATGTCCTGGCCCAATCCAAGGTATTAAGTCCTGATGAAAAGATCTATTAATGACTGGCATTGCATTAGATGACTCCACTCAACTACAGATCTCTGTTGTTACATTACTGTGACTGAATTCAGCTTCGGCTAAGGCAGTTGCTGCAACATGTGGTGATGGAGCATGGCAACTGTTGTTGCCAAAATTTTTGCAGTTTTGAAATGTGGAAATACAGATAATAAATCTCACTTTCTTGCCACTTGCAACTTTTCAAATAGGGTGTTTCACACCGTTGTAGTAAAAGGAGTTATTGTCAATGCCACCAATTTAACTGAACAGTTAAAACAAATCTAAATATTTGGCAGAATACAATTAGTTCACTCAGCTAAAGTATGTAAAAAAGTCAATTTGGAGGAAACTCTAGACAGAGTTCCCAAGATGGAACAATAAGGACAGAAAGGTTTACAGCTGATATAACTCTGGGTGAACAACACATTACTGTGGTTCAGAATGTAGACTGTAAAGTTAAACTCCAAAAATGTAATTGAGTTGGTTATGCATGAAGTTGAACATAGATTTTCTACCTAGTTTCTTAAAATGGTCTTCAAAATATCTTCAACGTAATCTCCACCAACCTTCAAACGGAAAATTCTTTAAAATGATAAAACTGTAGGCAACAAAACTAAATTGGATAAAGTATGTAGTAAAGTTGCAATGTTTTTCTAATTACCTAGAACACAGACAAAGCAAAGTTCACTACTGTCTAAATATTTGGAAGTCATTAAAACCTAGCTTGAGGCAAAGTATCTTTAAAGTGTGGCACTAGAAGAGCAGCCTGCAGAGCTTTAAGGGTAATTTTTACTTGTTAGACACAACTTTAAAGTTCCTCTATTAATTTCTCTTGTCTAGCAGTTTTGCTCTTGATTATGTTCTAATATTCTACCATTATATTGGTGTTTATATATAGCAACTTTGTTTGATTGTGGGTCAAAATCCTTTTATTTTATGTCCTTGCTGACATACTAAAAACCCATCACTATTCACTTTAGAGATATTGACAACTTTCAAACAGTAGTTTTCCCCCAATCTAAAGTGTGTGAGCAAAACCCCATTAACCCCATTCAAAAAGCACATAATCTTAGTGTTTGCTGTCTTGTGATTGGATTTCCGATGCACTTCCCTTTTCCCTGGAACACAAAAAGGACAACTAGGACAATTAGCCCTGCCCCGTTTCATCTCTTATTGATTGGACACAAAGGCGAATCACTGAGAACAAGAGGAGAAAGGGAAAGCATGCCAACTAACAAGCAACCTTGGTTATGGGAACAATCTATAGCATATTTGAATTCACGTTTGTACTTTCCTGTGTTGCTTGGAAGCAGCATTTTTAACGACAGCGTACCACTGGAAATAAGTGCTACAAATTTCTGAGAGACAATCAGATGTGACGCTTATTAGGCTGGAGGAAATGTACCAATCAAAACTCTTGTTACTGTAAGAAAGTGGACATGGAGAGGTATTGCATTTGCTGGAACTGGAGCCAGCTTTAAACTTACACTTGCAAATGATCACACTTCCATCCTTTCAAAGCCACATTTGCTGCTTCTTACACCTTGAAAATGTGCAGACTTTTTTTTTGACTGGAGTTCACTCTAGCCTAATGGAAACAATGAAGAGTGGTTGGCTTTTTGGGGGGGATTTTTCTGCTAAGGGTACAGTGTTCCTTCATCACATTCAGGGGAAAGTGGATGTAACGCTGTGACCAACACATTGTTCCAGGGCAACTAAGGAGAAGCTAAAGAAAAACCACATGAAGACATAGAGGGATGTATCCCATTTTTAAACCTGAATTGTACAGACAAAAAAACAAAAACAAAAATAAGTTTCGAGTTGGAAGCACCAACACCTCTCAGATGTTTGCTTTATGTTCTGGATATTTCCATAAAAGTTATTTTACCATAAAATAATGTGTTTGTTGAAGAGAAAGCGCCACAAATATGCTTATATACCAAACTGTTAAATGAAATGCATTATACAAAAAAAATTGCCCAAGGTTTGGAAAAAGGAGTGGAAAAAAACCCCCAAAGCATTATGTTTGCAGAAAAATGATGGTGAATCATAAAATTAAAATTAGAATTTTCCTATTTAAGATTTTTTTCAATGCAGAGGGATGCAGCTGATGAGAACAAGAACAGGAAAAGTTGTGGTTCATGAAACCAAAACGCAAAAAAAAAAGAAGCCAGAGATGCAGCTGTGATGACAAATGGGGAAGAAGATTAAAAGGAACAACAATTAATGTCATCAACTGAAGTAAGAATGTGACAAGATCTGTAGTTAATCTCACAATTAGTACCAGTTCTTCCTGAATAGTTTTCCATGCTTATAATCTTTTTTTTTCTTTAAGCCCTGTGTTATGTGGAAGAGATAAAGCAGAGCAAACCCAACAGGTAAAAAGACAAAATGAGTCTCTTAAAGAGCTAAAATGGCAGCTAGCAAGTTAGAGAAGACTACAAATTAGAGCTGCTTGCCAAACAATATAAGGCCCATAATCAAGCTCATAAATAATACCCCTCTATCCTCCTGCCAGTCTAAAAAGTGAATTTCAGGCTCTGCTAGTACGTATTGTAAACATGTTTTACAATGAGGCCATGTTATGCTGCGCTTCTAAATGCGAAATAAAAAACATAAATAAGCCTCGTTCTATGCGAGACTAATTACAAACAAGTCATAAAACGAGTCCAACACTTTACTGATTCTAAACATTTAAGAAACTCAAGTGTTGCTGCTGTTATTGCTGGTTATGTAATGTAAAAAGTTCTTAACTGACAATTATCGTAGTTAATCATTATGAAGAACCGTTTTGTTTTTTTTCAGCTTTGACATTTATAGTTCATTGTAATATCAATGACTTGTAATTGATTATGTTTGCAATTCCCCCAAAAACTAAGGATATGGTCTCGTTTCATTGTGGATGATGACAATCTTAACCGAACAAGGTGTAACGTGGCGCCTTCCTGTAGTGTCACCTAATGAGGTGTTTCAAAGACATCTGCACTTTCTGGGTTCACCAGAATAACCCGGGCCACAGTGTCGGTGAATGGGCCCCACACCAGCAGTAATCAATGCGCTATTAGAGTGCCTAATGCTTTCTAGAAATAATTAGTGATCTACAACAGGGTGTTGTAGACGTGGCTTTTTGTTCGCCTTGCAGAAGCTCTGCATGCTCTGGTTAAGGCATTGTTTTTCTTTGCTGATTGTTGTTTATCTTTATTTATCACCTGCTGTTTATCATCACTTGCCATTGTGCACATCTTGAGCAGGGAATTCGGCTAAGCAACAACAAGTAAATATTCCACAGGCTTGCCATATTGCCACCCATCTGTTACTATTGTGGAAATAAGCATGAGTTATGAGTGAATGTGTGTTGACTGTTAAAAAAAAAAGCAGCTGTTAATATCAGATTGTGACTGGGCCAAATTGTTGTATGTGGATGAAGACGATTAGAAATGCTTTGAGGTTGCTAGGCAGAAAGGGGAGTTACAGCAGATTACAAAACACACACACACTTACAAAGAGTGTGACACAATATTGCATAAATATAAACATGTATGGACTGAGTTGCTACTCACCAAAGCAAAGAAGCAGTACCAGGGTTTCCCACGGTGTATTATAAGCCTGGCGGGCCACCAGGCTTTACTTGTGCTCCCAACAAGCTCGGCATTGTTTATTTATTTATTTTGTTTTGTTGGTGTTTTTATTTTAATTATTGCCTTTTTTTTAAAGATTTTAGTGTTGGTGTTCAGGTATTACTCTTCCAGTCATCCAATAACGCATAATGATCAGGTGATAGTTTCAAATTTTCTGTCAACTTTAAACATTTTTTAACTGAAAAACATGGCGGCCAGCTGGATGACTGCCCTAGCGCCCCGGGCATAGAAAGGTTTCTGGGGGAAACCCTTCAGCACTGTTTTGTTTACGTTCTTTTTCTTTTCAATAAATAAAAGAATATGGCTCATTGCCTACATACAAAGTAATCTTGGGCTTCCATAGTTATTGATATGTTATCAATTTGTAAAATGTTTCACTGGTAACACTGTGCTGTGCAATGCCCTCCAGTAATAATAAAGTAAAAACAGTTCTCCTTATTGAAACTTAAGATTTTGAATTAGTTTCATGGACAATAATGTGGGCCGTTTAGCACCTGTCCAAATCAAGACATTTATCAACAGACACTTTTCTTTGGCTTTGACTTAAATTTTTCAATATTCCAAATGTTGGTTTTGCCATTTTAAGACATTATTTCTACTGAAATAAAAGACTATTCTGAAAGAATAGTTTTAGCTATTAATTTAATAATAGAATTACATGGTGCTGGGATAGTAGAAAACTAAAAGAATTAAGTTTTTTTTTAAAAACTATGGGAAGGAGATCGAATTAATGAACTTCTAGTTCTAACATGGGAGCGTGTTATAATGTCTTAGGACTCTGAATTTTCAGATGTAATGAAGCCGCTCATGCAGGAAGAGTGCAGAATTTACACTGACTTTTATGAACACCATGAAAAACAGCTACGTATGAAGTCGATAAAGAATGTGGGAGGCTGTGGGATTTTTTTTTTTTTCCTCCGCTGTGTGTCTGTTTTTATGTTCCCTGCTCAGAGTGAGCACAGCGAGAATCCACCCAGGAGGTAGGGCACGATCAGGAGGGATGAGAGAAACACTGATAGGATGGCTGTAGGAGGGCAGGCAATGAGGCAGAGAAATGAAGGAAACAAAGTCGCTGATCGTACGTCTGCTGGCTCTGCAGAAGAATGTCTATCATACCTTTTCAATGGACTCTTTTGTTGTTTATAATGGCCTCAGTCTGCTAGCATTTCTTCCTTATGCATCTTCTTTCTGTCCACTAGAGGGAGAATATGAGCCACTGTCTGTGTACATTGTTTTTACCTTCTTTTTCTTTAAAAAATAATTACATTTACATAAATGTGCATTCTTTCAGGAAGCAGATCTTTTTTTTCTCGAATTTGAAAACGGTGTGAAAGCATAGTCTGCCTCTAACAGGTGCAACACATAAACCTGCAAATTAAAGTTGGGGCTAATTTGACTTTTTTCATAATGTAGGAAAAGGGATTGGAGGGGAAAAAAGAAAAAAGTGTTCTTAAAGAATTTTAACTAAGTATAAAATGACAGTAAAATGATTAAGCATATATCTACATGCTTAATCATTGTGTATCGATTACGTCAGTATTTTTGATCATCTTTGAAGATAAGAAATCAGAAAGTTGCTCAAATGTATTGTACATTCTGTATTTATCTCTGAGATTTTTTTAATTACATTCTTTTCCATCTGTGAGTGACTTCCTTCCTTCTCCTATTTATTCAAATAACATAGTGATTATATGCAGTTGTTTTTGAACAAAAATCTCTCAGAATGTGGCATCACACAATGGCATCATTGTCTGTGGCCGAATTGTGAAAAATAAACATGAGACTAAGCCAGAAAATGAATCTTTGTCAAAGTCTGAGATTCAATAGAACTCGTTACAATGTCCAGCACAACATTTTTTTGTTCATTTCAATATGACCCAAATGAACAGCTCATATGGACACAATGCCATTCATCATTGGGTAGCTGTTGTAATTAAATTCATCAAAACGTTTTTGTGCTTTGCTTATACTTTTCCAACTGTTCTGTTGTTTTTTTTTTTGTCTATTTGAATTTTTAGAATATATTTTTCTAAGTCAATTTTCTCTCTCAAAAAAAACAACAATTTAATGAACAATTGGTAAAATGGGGCTAAAGCTGTGGAGTAGTCAAGCTAGTCTTTTGCTACTGATTAAATTATCAGCCTTGCACTCCATTGGGGGCACAAAGGCATGAAATTGCTTCACTTTTTTCCCTCTGTGTGCGCTCCGCCATTATGCATTTCCTCAACTACATTTCATAGCGAGAAGAACCACAAGAGTCTTGGAATAAACATTCTGAAGCATAGTCTTAGAATTTGTCCAGTCAAAAGTTGTTGTCAAAAGGATGGATCCTGCGAAATTTAAATCAAATCGGCAACGTGATTTTATAAACACAAGATCGAACTGATGGAGACGTGGCAGGTGGAACGATCTGGGGGATTTCCAAAGGATCTTTAAATTGTCTCCTTATATATATATACATATATATATATATATATATATATATATTTATACAGTACAGACCAAAAGTTTGGACACACCTTTTAATTCAATGAGTTTCCTTTATTTTCATGACTATTGACATTGTAGATTCACACTGAAGGCATCAAAACTATGAATAACACATGTGGAAATATGCACTAAACAAAAAGGTGTAAAACAACTGAAAATAGCCCTTATATTCTAGTTTCTTCAAAGTAGCAACCTTTTGCTGTGATTACTGCTTTGCACACACTCTGCATTTTCTTGATGAGCTTCAAGAGGTCGTCACCTGAAATGGTTTTCACTTCATAGGTGTGCCCTGTCAGGTTAATAAGTGGGATTTCTTGCCTTATAAATAGTCATGAAAATAAAAAACCCCCATTGAAATAGAAGGTGTGTCTAAACTTTTGGTCTGTACTGTGTGTATATATATATATATATATATACACAGAAGTGAAAAGTGTATGTTGTCTTCTGAGACAACATAGTGCTAACTTGTGCTGCTGCAAAGTTGTAGAAGTTGAAGTTTGTATTGAACTCTGTATTGAAACAACTTTCAGCAGGAATATAAAGATATTCATGTTCAACTGTATGTCTAATCAAAAATCGTAGCATCAGTGTGCACTCTGAAATTCTGCTACCAGAAAACACTCCCTCAAAATTTATCTATGGGCGCTATCAAAGTTATTAAAGTGATGTAATCCTCAACAGCAGTCCCTGCAGAGACTCTTGGCTACAAGATGATGAAGGAAACAAATCCCACATAGCGGTTTTCCCACTGAAAGAAAAAGATCGTAAGGCAAGATTAATGCAATTCTGACAACAGTTAGCCTTCAATCAGAGCAGCTGCAAGATTCAGTGAAGAAGAACTTCACAGAAATACAGTAAACTAGCTATAATTAAGGCACTGGAGACAGCCAAGCTAAACCTGGAGCTCTGGATATCCACCTGAGGAGCAAGGGAGGGAATAGAGGCCACAGATATAAAGACATTAAAGCTTTCCTCAGTATATGGAGGGCTACACTGAGAGTTCAGAACTGGGAGACAGTATGATAAGCAGGAGTAGTGAGTGTCAGAATGCCAAAACAAAGAAGAAGCATCTTAAATATTATTCTCATGAAATGAAAGTCACTTGCAATGATCTAAAGTTTGTAATCGTTAAAAGTAAACATAGTCGTCATCATCTTTTTGACCTTTGAGAAAATTGGCCCACAGTTTTTACTCAAATCAGTAATGCATACATTTTTCCCAGCTCTGCTTTAGTAGGTTGCTTGTCGACTTTATTTATTTTTTCACATGAAAATGAGTTTTTACCTCATCATGTTATGACAAAGAAGTGGAATTATGTAACTTTGATAAATAATACCACTAGCAGGAGTTTACACAAGAGTTATTTTTGAAATGTTAGATTTTTGGAAAGCATGTTCATTTCTATGCACCCAATACTTGGTTAGGGCTCATTTCGCATAAGTTACTGCATCAATGCTCTGTGGCATAGAGGTGGTCATCCTGTGGCACTGTGTAGGTGTAACAGATTGCTCTGATAGCAGCAATTTGTTACACGCCTTGCAGGGTCTGGTGTCTCTCATCTTCCTCTCGACAATACTCCATAGATTGTCTTTGGGGTTTTTGTCGGGCCAGTTTGTTGGCCAATCACACACAGCAGCACCATGGTCACTGAACCAGATGTTATTGCCCTTGGCAGTGTGGGCAGGTGCCAAAAAAGTGTTCTAAAGTCTCCTGGTAGATGACGGCATTGACTCTGGACCCGCTAGGTTTAACATGGCACCCCAAATCATCACTGACTATGGAAATGTCAGGTTGGACTTTAGGCAATGTGGATTCTTTCCCTCTCCACTCTTCCTCTAGACTATGGGAACTTAATTTCCAAATGAAATGCAGAATCCTTTCATCTCGCATGACGACTTTGGACCAGCAGTCCTTTTCTCTTTAGCTCGTGTGTACAACACTCCTTGATCGCTCCGCTCCTTTTGTAGCTCCCCCAAAGTCTTGACTGGATTTTGCTTGGTAAGAAATTTTGAACTGTATATTTATCTCTATTATTTATCAAATATGTTGAACTACCACAATAAGTACAGGGATATGGAAAAGTTAAAAACACTGAAATAACAGTGGTTGTTTAGAGCTGATAACCAGAAAAGGAAAGATAAAAACAACAACATCTGGGAAATGGAGTACCAGCAGGTGAATGAGTGAACTGAAGTGGAGCCATTTTGATCAAAGTCTTTCACAAACATTGAGTGGAGGACTGGCGCCTTGCAACACTCTGGTTTGCTTGTATTTAGCAACAAACTTAACTTCACCCATTAACCAAGCTGACATCAGGTTAGTAGGTGTTTGTGCTGATATGATTTGTTTAATTTGTGCCATACACAGACCTGAACATTTCCATAGAGACATTGCTCTGGAAGCCTGGGGATGTGTTCAGATGTGCCTTTGTAAACCCAACGTTTGCTGCCATGTTCTGGAAGCAAACCCTTCGGATTCTGTGCTTTGGCTCATTTTCTTTCTCTTGTTTTGAATAGAAACTTTGCGTTATGATGTATTCACGATTTCAAGACCATGTATGGAGTTTTAGTTCCGTTGTTCCTCTATAAATTCACACATGTAAAACATCAGAATTCAAAGTGGAATGTGCTTATCTTTTATCTACTCCATATCTACATTTATAAACAAACTTTTTTTTCTTGCTTCACTTCTTCTTCACTTGCTTTCCTCAAAGAAATATGTACATTGACTTCCTCTTGCCCCACCTCAATAGCTTAGGAAGTTTTATAACTTCTTTTAAAAAGATGAAAAGTTTATTTTCTAAGATTTTCTTACCACACCTCAGGATTCATGCATCGATTTAAATACACAACATCACACTCACTTGGAAAGGTTTTTTTGTTTTGTTTTTTTTTTAGAAATGCCACCTTTTTGCAATCTGACTCAATTTAAGCCTCTAAAAGTCAAAAATGACACTTTTCCTGTCTTCAAACCTCACTCTGCGTATAAGTCAGCGGCACTTTTTAATATTTAAAAACTTATTTCAAGTTTTTCATGGAGGACGGCAACAGGGGCACTGAAGCAGATGATGGATCATTTAGCGTGAAAAGGTTAAAGGTTCGCATCCGAAATGGCAGGTTGGCGATAAGGTGGCTTGGCCTTCAACGGTTCTAAAGAAGAAAAGGGCAGGATGAATGTCAACCAAGTCATGTGGGGAAAAATAAGTCATGCTGAAATCCCTGAAACTCGAAATGTTTCCTTCAAACTTTCAGCTCAACTTTTGAAAAGTGGCCAATGCCTCTCCGTCCATGTAAATACCCAAATTATGACTACATGAATCAACTTTTTTTTACTTTTTTAAAAGATACTTGTTTATACATAGGACTTTATCTATTTTTCAAAGCTCTATGTTAAATAAGTCTTTGCAGCCCAGATTAAATAACAGTTGTTACAGCCTTGCATGAACACACTCAATTTAAATAATCTTTTAAAAAACATACATAAATTTAGATTTTGAGTAGCATATTAGACAAAAACATACTAAAAACAAGAACAGTGGCATTCATTGACATCGAAGGCCACTCTTTAGATTATGTTTCCTTTTTTCCTTTTCACAAAGTGTAAACCTACTTCTCTCCTGTCTGTTTCACTCTCCTATCTGTTCTAACCAGAAATGTATTAAGATAAAAACCATTTTGTGTTGATATATTCCTGTCCTGCTTATCTTGTCAGGGTGGACAAATATGGACGGCGCATGAAATGGCCTTGTCTCAACTGAAGGTCAAAATGGATCTATGAGCAAGAGGAGAGAACTGGGGATTATTGTCATGGTGGTGATGGGGATGCGAATGGGGAGGGAGGGAGGTGTAAGACCTTTTTTTTTCTTATAATAATGAATTGGAAAGATAAGAGCTTTGCTGCAGACTCCTGCTATCTGTACTGCGAAAGGAAAAACACAACCTTATGAGGGCCTGACCAGAAACTTGATGCCTGTGTGTGTGTGTGTGTAAAAGAGAGGGGGTGTTCCCGTGTGTGTGTTGGTGATTTACTCTCACTATGGGCTTTAGACTTCAAATAAAAGAAAGATGGAACGCTTAGAAATGTAGTGATCGTATATATTTATATGATCTAAATTAACCCTTTCTTCGCCGTAGCTCTTTCCTCTTTATATGTGTTTTGTGTTGTTAAAGTACAACATGCGTATAACCTGAATGTCGATAAGTATAGTTTATGCAGTGAAAAGACCGACTGGGCTGCAGTGTCAAAAATATTTTACGTTCATTCTGGCAAAGTTTTTAATTTCTTAGACATTTCATGTTTTAGTTGGTTGATTTTGGTGGTTGATTGATTTCCAAATGAACAGTTGTGGAACAAAGTCCTGCATGTCGTAGTAGCGTCATTCAAATGTGGGCAGATTTTCAACAGTTTGAAATTTAATGCTAATTTACACACAGTTTGAAAAGTTTGCTCATTTATCTTCATTGCTACTTGAAGAGTGCAGTTTGGAGCTTCATCTGTGAGACACTCTGTTTCCAAAGTAGTTAATGGAAAAGGCCAAATTAGTACAACAAATATAGGTGGCTATATATTTTACCTGACTAGATTTCCATGATATCATTCAGAATCCAAATGTTTCCAAAGCACTTTCAGATTTCAGACCATTTCCCCTAAATATTATTGTACATCCACTTAAATGACTTTGCATGCTCAGCTTTAGCGAGTCTGCTGAACATTGAGGTTAAACTACCTTGGCAGACGACAGTGTGCCAAGGTAGTTTACCTTGGCATACGTATGGTTGTATGGATCTTCTACAACCACACGTATGCACCTGACTCATAAAAAAAAATTCAATTCAGTTGTTGCTTTGTTAAATTTGATCCCAGAATACATTCATCAACTTTTGCATTACCGTGTCCAATGCCATGCAGCTGAATCAGTATCATGAAGATTAAGACAATAAATTGCATTTCACTCTCAAATCCACTGAACTTAATATGCTGCAACCAATTTATGTCCATAGACATGAGACTAAGTGGAGCCTCATCATTCTTCAAAGAGCACTGAACGACACTACAACCTCGCCAGACTTCACTAAACCTCGTCCATATAGAAATAGTATTTTGGTGTGCCACATTAAAATGTTAATTTCAGTGGTCTGTGTGAATTATTGTGTTCATATTGCTGAGATCTCGTGACCCTGAAAGGATGGACACTGTGGAGGCAACATTAGCATTTTAGCTTCTACTAAGCAGAGAGCACAATCTAATGCTAGCTAGCACCAACAGTCTAGCTAATGCTAGCTGAACTAAGAAATTGTTCATAAAGTCAAAAGGGAATATTTAACAGTGTGAAGACAAAATACTTGAAAGCCATGTAGGTTTCTTTTGTCCTGAAATTGAGGTCATTTTAATGTTCTATGTACAGAATATTTATTTTGCTCCATGTATCCTTCTGTTGGTCATTTTTTCCAGTAGAAAGCAAGTGGCCAAAATAAATACTCAGCCACACTGTGTATTAAGTAAAAAAAAAAAAGTCTTTATTTTAAATGACAAAATCAAAAAAAACACCTAATTGTCACAAATACACTTGGTCTACATCAAGATAGTTGCTGATTAAGAAAACTAATTTCACCAATCGGATAAGTCTCCAATCTTTTTTTATGTTTTTGATGTTTTTTGACAATGAAATTCAATCCAGCATGAACTGCTTCATATTTGATTCAGGAAAGGTTATATGTTCTTGTGTATCGTGGGTTCTTCTGGGTGTGCATCTCTGCTGGGGCCATCAAAGTTAATTCCTAATTTGGTATTAAGAAACATTGTGGGTGAAATGTTAGAAGTTAGTGAGCAAAAGCTTTGAGGGTGGCTGAGAGAGTGACGGGTATAAAGTATTAAGGTGTGTTTGTATGCTTGTTCACGAGCATACACACTGTTTTCCGAACACTCTGTGATTCTGACGTTTTTCTAATTAATGCTGGTAACCACAACATTAATTCACCCTCTTGTGATTTGTCTCTCATTCAAAACCAGCACTGCCTTTTGTTGTGTTTTTCTACTTTCCTTCCTTTTTGTTTTATTTCTTAACCTCTGACATGTCCAGTTTTTTTTTTACAGATCAGTAAGTCAGAGCCAGTGTGAAGTGTCTTCTTCGAAACACTTATTATATCACTTGGATGCTCAGCACTGCACAGTGGCAAACCGTCCATCACATTATGTCTGCCTCACTGCTCCTCCACTCCACAGTCTGAGTCTGACATTAACATGGACTCGTAATAAGTGGAAGATGCTGGTGTTGCATAGAGAAATCAGGAATTATTAAATAAATAATCTTTAATAAAAAACAAATATGCAGCTAAAGCAAAATAGCACGTGATACCTACCGTAATGATATTATTTAGCCAAGAGTGATAAGTATTTTATTAGCAAAATAAGATGTATTAGAAATATAATAAACTGAAAAGATTGGACCGAAGAAGATCCTATTTTCTCTTCGGGAAGACGAGCAAAAGCAGAGATGGAATGGCTTGGTTCCCTTGAAAGTGCTCTGCTTCGAGCAGTTTTCTAAATCAAGTGCCACTGTTAGCGGCTTGCTCCACTTTCAGTGTGTTGTCATCCAATCAGGGAAATGTCTATTGTCCACTGAGGTTGCATTTAAAGATAATAAAGTTAACTAAGATGTCTGCGCTAAAACATTTCAAGAAAAACATAAATTTCCTCCCCCAATAAGGCGTCTTTTTTTAATGTAAAACCATGACGGTGTGATGTCTGATAACAGATGGAGCAATTATGAGATACAGCTATAATATTAATGTTAATTGTATTTTATATATTTTTTTTACTTATAATTCCCTAGTTATTCAGGCTGAAATCCTGAGCTGAGCAATTACATTTAAAGCACCGGTTAGGAGCATGTAGTGAAGGACATTAGAAGAGGAAGTTGTCTGCTCATTTTGAGCCAAGTTGCCTTTGGTTCAAGCTACCAGTGTTTGTTTATGTAAGGTTTCCTTTTTCTTTTTTTTTTTTTTTGGGCAACATCCCAAATGCATGGCATAAGTTCAGCTGATAAATCCACTGGATTAAATGATTTGTCCCTTCTCAATAGGGACTGAGAAACCAACTTGCTAAAGTGCCCTTCATCAAGCTGTGCCTGGAAAAGTGCCCTCACGCATTGTATTATTTGATCATTGTTGTGAGTGTTTGGTTTAATCTGTTATAACTCCCACTTCATAAACCGTAATTCTTCCAGCTTTGCTAAAAGGGCTCTTTATTTAATTTCATTTCCTATCATGCCCTTGAGTGAAGCACAAGCGCTTATCTAACTCCACCAAGCTGTTTAATCAACTCATTTTGTTTTTCCCACTTTGAGTCGCAGACTGAGCGACTGACCCTTTTCGCTTCAAGGGCAATGATATCAGCCGTGACCAAAGCACTTTAAAGCTGTAAATTGTAACAATTCTTTTCATTTATGGATGCAAATTTTCCAAGAGAAAAATGATTTGTGGTTGCTAGAAAGAGAACAATAAAAAAAAAGACTCCAGCCAAAAATAGATGCGTCCATCTATCCAAAAATAATTAAAAGGTAAGGCAAGACTTCGACGTCTCCAATGGTTAATTTGATTTACAGACGGTAGTCTGGTCAGGTACTAAACATAAAAGATAAATTTCAGGCTAAAATGATTAATACCTTTGCGGGATTTGGGTTCAAAGCAATCTTTTGCTTTGATCAAAATGTTGGTAAAATTAATGTTGTGGATTGGTCACCACTTTTAAGTCTGATGCCCTCGCTTTAGTTGGAGCTAAAGGTCAGGATGATGGCAAGGAGGCGTTCCAACCTCAAAGACTTGCAGCTCATCAAAGATAAACTGTAAACAGAAACCTGTTGGAAACAGGCAAAAAAACTGCTTAGTCATTATAAGGAGGATTTCATTGCTGTCATGACAATAAATGTTTTGCACTGTTGATTGAGTGAGGTATAGATACAATTTGATGCAATGTTTTTGTCTTATTGAAATTTAAAGAAATGTTTTTTTTGTTTTTTTTTGTTTTTCTTTGCATTTTTCTAAATGATCTTTTGTGAAATATTAACTGTACCTGTTCTGTTTTGCATGTTGTGAGACAACTGTTTGTAAATCCAATTAAGGACATGGACATTTTACCTGATCTTTCCTCACCACATCACAAACTCATTTTGGGGAGCGACCAATTATTTGTTCTGAATGGTGCAGCCACACATACTTTTTGTTGTAAGAAAATAAAATCATAAGAGGAGAATGTGAAGTCAATGGTGGTGGAAATTACAAGTGTAATATGGGGAGTTCAATTTTCCAGCAGGACGTCTGTCATCTGCCCAAACTACCACAGCTACCGAAAGCTGTTTCAATGACTGTAGTGTTCCTGTTCGTGATTGGCCAGCAAACTGCTCTGACCTGAACCCCAAAGAAAAATCTATTGGCTGTTAAGAGGAAGATGAGAGACTCCAAATCCAACAAGGCAGATGACCTGAAGACGGCTACCAGAGCAACCTGGACTTCCAATAAAGCTTTGCAGGCTGATCTCACCACATTGATGCAATAGTTAATGCAAAAGGAGGTTCAACCAAATATTGAGTGTGCAGAAATGTAGTTTCCAGGTGCCTGATATTTGTGCGTACATCTGTTTTTGATTGATTTAATGTGATATTCTAACTTTGAGACACTGAATTTTGGGTTTACCTTAGTCTTTTAAGTTGTCACTGCAATTATGTGCGGCGTCAACGAAGGGTCTTTCTGCTTCTGGTGTGACTAAAATCTGTTTGTTGATTTTTACAGACTAGAGTCCCCAACTCGAACCTTGACGCTAGAAGCTCCCAGGGGGGTAGAGGTCAGTGCTGGAGTGGGCGACTTCACGGCTTCCTGTAGGAAAGACCTCCTCTTGCAATCCTCAGATGGAGAGGTCAGTTTGTGTTTACATTTGTTTTGGATGTATGCAGGGCGGATGAAGTCTTCTGCAATAAAACTATACAGCTCACAACAGCAGTGTCGGAAGTTGAAAATGTAGGAAAATATGAAAATGTTTGTGCTACCGTGTGTGTGGGCAATAGACTGTGTTGCACTCTATTGTAGCGGGCCAGCTTCATTAAAGTACCTTATTAAGCTAATGAGCATTATCAATCCAAGTGACCTTGTCCTCCTTTCCTCCCCTCCTCCTCTCATCACTGCTTTCTTGCTCTCTTCAATTTGGGAGAAGTGACTTCATTAAAGTTGGTTTGATGAGGTTCCCTGTCAGTTGCTGCTGCTGCTGCTGTGCGTGTGTGTTTGTGTGTGTGTCATTGTTAGCCTGTTATCTCACTGTCAAGCTCGTCGCATAGCAGCCTGCCACTTTTTGTGAGCGCCAAAGCAGACTTTGCCATTATCCCTATGCGTGCTCATAAGTGTGTGAGTGTATGTGTGTGTCAGCCTGCCATATTGCTTGTCCACTGGAGCATAGTGTGTCATTAACTTAGTAATTAACAGAAGAATGACCCCCCCTTGAGTTGCACGCACTGTCATTGTCAGTCACACACAAACGTTTCTCTTTTTTTTTTACAGCCAGCACACACGCAAATACTTATACACACACTGATGCAGTAGCGGAAAACACTCAAGTCTTCATCCATCCATCTGGGAGGCGTTTCAAAGCCAGTCGTCAGATATAATCTGAGTAGACTCAAGACTTCCACATGTTAAATGTCAAAGAAACCTGCCTTTACTGCAGAATTTACAAAGGGTTTCCTTCATATACTGTGCATTTGTAGAGTGTCTGACCGCATAAAGAGTATATACTCTGTACACACTATCGACATACAAGGTATGCAGTGACAGCTCTTTATTTTTCCTTTTTTTTTTAAAAAAAATATATATATTACAATTTCGCAATGAACTAAAAAAAAAGCAATTAAAAGCACACATGCATCATTTTGTACACATGATTAATCATAAAATTAAAAAAAACATTCCGTGCCATCATCTTCCTTCCTACCGTCTTTTCTCCCAATGGTAACATGCAATTGTTGGGGACATGACCCGTGTGATGTGAAAAAAGTGTTGTCGTTGTTTTTCTTATTACCTCACCTGTGTCATTTCCACAAACTGTGTAAAACATCTAATGCAAGTTCTTCCCCCTCCCCCATCAGCTGCTTTGTGTTGCCTTAAAAAGGTTTAGATTGACAAATGTAAACTTGAGTCCAAAGTTACATCTGACTAGAAATCATATAGTGCATTACTATCCAATCATCCATACCTGCTTGTATCTGGAAGGTTGCCCATCACCCTCACCTGCTGTTAGTTCTGCATCATATTTCTTCTGCTGCTGCGCTAGAAAACCCACCACTAATACTTAAAATGTGACAGTATATAATTGCCCTGGTGAGTTTTCTTTAGTCTTCTCCAATTTATTTCAGGATGGAAAAAGTTTTAAAGCATTCTTATCTACATTTATAGTTTTGCTACAACCCTGCTATTAAAAGAAACCCCGTGTAAAGATGGATTCAGACTACTTTATAGGCTACGGTGTCCCTGGGGTTTTAAACTTTTGTAGCATTTTGAAATGTGTACCGTAAAAACTACACAGGTTCTAAAGCAGAAAACATGTTCAAAAACTTATTTACCTCTGCACATTTCTCTCCCTGCTGAATTATCTTTGCTTTTGTCATCTCCAGCACCTTTTTTTCCCCTCCAACTTTCCAAATTCTCTAACCCGACTCATTTTTGTCTCTCTCTTCTCTTCTTGGAGTCTATAACATTCCTTTCTGCGTGATTTTGTCAACCTCTCTTTCTCATCCACTCCATCTGAGCCTCTCAGGCCTTCATCTTTCCAAGAGTTATCTAATTAACTTTCCATTGCCAGGGTTATACATCACTAGAGCTCTCACTTCACAAGGAAGAACGGAGGTTTATAATATAATTTTTTTCTTTTCTTTCTGCTTTGTCTCATTGGCATTTGTTCGACCGTCATCTCTTTCGATTTTTGATGTTTTTCCATGCCGTTTATGCATAAATCGCTGGCTCCCCACTGATGAGGAACAGTAGCATCAAGCACAGCGCAACAAGGGGTGGCGGTGTGGGCCTGCGACGAGGCTTGAGATCATGAAAGGCGTGAGAAAATTAAGCATTTATAGTGCTCTGCTTCTCAACCCCTGCTCCCTTTTCTACAGCGCTCTTCAGCCAGACACACATACAAAAAGAAGCCTGTGATCACCCCGGCACAGCTTCATAAATGCCAGGGAAGGCTTATCAGCATGGGTAAATGTATTCACAAAAGGCTCCTATTACCCCACATAAAGAGAGAAAAAAATGATCAAAATTTGAAAATATCCTGGCCATTGGTATGCAGCTTGTGTGTGCTTTTATAAGAAAAAATAAATCTAGAGTGTGGTAGAAAAACCATTTGCATTCACTTGATTTCATTATCTTGTTTTTCTGTTGTGTAATAAAAAAACAGGTACTGAAAATGTGCAGAGAAATCACCTGTTGCCCAGAACTGGGCAGCCTTACCCATGGCTAGCTTGTTAGCTAGCCGCCAATAGTCAGCTAGCCTTTTAGTGAACATTGCGTAATCAGGTTGGAGTAGACTACACTCATTTGAGCGGATGTTGCTGCTGAATGACAATTACACAAAATTGTCCATTTTCAGTACCAGTCATGTTTATCTGGAGTCAGAAAAATCACAGATGTAAAATTTGTAAAGGATTTGAAAGGTTTTGAGGGAGCAGGTGTAGGGTGACCAGACGTCCTCTTTTTCCCGGACATGTCCTACTTTTCAGACCTAAAAAGATGTCCGGGGGGAATTTAAAAATCGTCCGGGATTTTGGTCAACTGCCTCAAAACACATTACATAGCTTACAGTGCATTGTAAGGCACTGCGCACCGCGCTGCGTGTCACGTAATCCCTGAGCCACGTCAGTGCGGGCAGCCCTGTTCTCAATCAGAAGATGGCTGTCAGTACGCCAACAACATGCGAAGGCGCAAATGTATGTAGTTTTCCCGCTTTTAGACTTTGTGTCCAGCACCCCCCCTCCCCGCAGGTTGTCCGGGTTTTCCCAAAGTAAAATATGGTCACCCTAAGCAGGTGAGAACAAGACTTTCAATTGATAACAGAATTAAAAGTCGTTTTAATAAGATTTTTTTTATTCTTTTAAACTATCTGCTTGTCTTTTTGAACACATTAGGATGATGGACCTTTTGGAAATTTCAGACTTAAGGTTTACGTTCTCCGGAGAAAACAGGCTACAATTTTAGTAACGCTAGCTCTCCTATTCAGTTATATTCTGTTAGAGAACTGTCATATATGCCGCATGAAAAGAGATACTTATTGGTTTTTTCTCACCGTTTGAAGCTAAATCAGACCAAACGTTTGTTCTGAGTTAGTGTAGAATTATGGAAATTATTTCCATTTGCCAGAACAAGAAGATCTTTAGAATTTTTTGTAGCTTTCTTCAAAGATGCCTAATTTTCATTTTGGATCAAGCTATGCAACTTCATGAGCATTTTAAAATGCTCTTGAAGTTGCTGTTACTTTTTTTTTTCACTTTTTCACCTTACATATATTCCCAAGCTCATAACTGTAATATCACATTCTAGGCTAGAAGTTGTTTTATAATGTTTCAGTCTTTGCAATTTTCTGTTTATGGATCTTAATACAGCATCTATAAACAAATCTTCACCTAGTTCAGAATGCTCCAGTAATCATACCTATAACATTTGGTCAATTCTGCCACAGGCCTTGTTCTACCAGTCAGTTACATGATTCAGTATAAAGTTATGAAAATTAGCTATGGAGCCATGCTTGGTCTGGTGCTGGACGTGTGTCTCTGGCCTTGTCCCTGAGTTCAGCTGATCAGAGAACACCAGGATTCATTGGCACCTTGTGCTCTTTAAGGATAAAAACAGGCTCATACTGAGCAGATCTGATAGATGTGCCAAGGTCTAGAGACTCATTGAGGTTGTTACACTGCCGACAGAATGACCAGTTTGGCGGTGGGTCAGAAACTGTTTGGGGAAGCAATTTTTACTAGAAAGCCTCCCTGGGCGAAAGAAAGGGGTAACCTGACTGCTGTCATTACATACCTGGATGAGATCCTCAGACCCATTAGGCCTTTTTGCTCTGGGCCAGGGCCCTCCAGTGCCAAGGAGATGTGTTGCACTGCATGAGGCAAATGGTGCTCACCCCAGATACGGACTGGTTGGCCTTCTGTTATGGTCCCTCAGGCACACGTGTGTAATTACCATGCTGTCTAATCAGCTACCGTATTTTTCGGACTATAAGGTGCACCGGATTATAAGACGCAGTATCAGTGAACGGATCTATTTTTCATATATAAGACGCACCAGATTATAAGGGGCATGAAGAGAAACAAAATGCGGTAGTCGGATAGGTCAGGCCTTATTCAAATCATTAACAGTAATTGTCAACATTACACAAAAAAGTACACTCACTTTTTCAATCATTCATCTTCTACGAATCCATCAAATTCCTCGTCTTCGGTGTTGGAATTTAACAGTTGGGCGATAGCGGCATCAAGCAAGCCCGGATCCCTCTCGTCATCATCCAATTCAGTCTCATTGTCTTCATTGAGGGTTGAAGCACTGTACGTATCAGGAAAAGTGGTTCGCCACCCCAACACAAGTCTGTCTAGACAGCATAGAGAGCTGACTCCACGAGGTTTCTGACCAGCAGCGATTATGCTTCGACAATCAAGGGGAGTGGCTTCGTCGCTTACCAAAGTCGTAATGAAACATACGGTACACTGTTCATACAGGCGCACCGGAATATAAGGCACATTGCTGATTGTTTTGCAAATATAGGGATTTTATGTGCGCCTTATAGTCAGAAAAATACGGTACTCAATATGCAACACCTGCTCACTGACAGAATTAGACAGGTATTTATAGCAATAAAGCATATATATATATATATATATATATATATATATATATATATATATATATATATATATATATATAAATGTGTTTATAGAAAGAGTCCTGGATCTTTGAGTTCAGCTCATGACAAAACGGGAGGAAAAACAAAAGTGTTGCATTCTGTATTTTTGTTCATTGTATGTATTCTAGTGCAGGTCATCATCATCAGTTATTGGTCTCCGAGTCTGAAAATATACTGTGGTCATTTAAAAAGATGATTACACTGAGAAAAGCAATAATAAAGTAACAATATGAGAAAAACAATCATTAAAGAAAAGAAGAAGTAACTTTGATTGCAGGGCGTAGAGGCAGAAAAATACTGTCTACCATCTAATAGTGAAATATAGATGGGTCAATAGTATACCACTTTACATACAAGGGCAGAAATTAGATCTCTACACTTGAAATTTAGAGATTTATGACATCATCATTTAAGCTGTTGCCTGTTTAAAATGGCTCATTTAGGAAATAAGTGTTAATCTTTTGCTTAGAAACCCCCATCTGTTATGTAGGTGAAGCATTTAAATCTTTATAATTTTTTTTGGCATGAATGTGGTTTGTGACATATTTCTACATAGTTTAATTTGGGGGTTCTACTGCTTAAGGTAATAACTTATAGAAAATAGCTTTTCTCATACAATGTGCAAAATTTGGTCGTTTTCATGAAGCCACCTCTAGAAAATTAGTAACGTTTTCAGGAAGCAAACAGGTGACTAATCAGCTAACATCTCACTAACAGGAAAAGACTGAAGTCCACATGTAATACATGGCAGTGATACTTGGCATGATTCAAATTTTTCTCAAGTTGTGCCTTTCATTTCTTTTTAGCTTTGGTTTGAAGTTTGAAAATCTGTTCAAACGAAAACAACAAAACAAAAACATTAAGTCATAGGGGAACATCAAACACAGGAAAACCTCACAACTCCTAAAACTCACGCCTCATGCAGAATATTAAGCATTCCCTTTAGTTCATTTTTTTAAAATAATGGACAAGAGGTTCATACTAGGCTTTTTTTTGGTTGACTAGATGAAAGGCTTGGCATCATCAAATATAAAATGTTCACAAATGCACATGTACTCTAGTTCTCTTTTGTTAGTCTTCATTAAAGGTTTATATAGAAAAAAAAATTAGGACAGTGAAATCAAGGTTTTAGTTTATCACTGAATAGAAATTGAAAAAGATAAATGCTCCACTGACTTAAAATACACATACTGTACATCTTCCACGTTATGGTCTAAAGTGGACAGATTGATTATAAGCATGTTTGAGAATTCTGCATAGACTTAGTATGGTTGTTTATAATAAAAAAAATATTAAATACTCTTTCCACTTAAACCTTTTTCAAATATTTTCACTTCACAATCACAAGTTTTAATTCATAGGAGTCTTTGTGAGTGTATATATATATATATATATATATATATATATATATATATATATATATATATAAAAAAAACCTGCCCAAGCCGAGGAAAAGCTCCCCGCAGCATGATTCTGCAACCAAACACATTCTCTTAATCTCATTGATCATAGATGAATTTATTTGAAACGTAATCATTGTGTTTTGATATGTCCATTAATATGAGTCATATCTTTATAGATTTTTCATTTTTATTCATCCAACTTTCTTAAAATGAACTTTAAAAAGTACATTTTAGTGTTTTGAAGAGTGTTTGGGTGGGTTTATATTTTGTTGAAAAAAAACTAACGCTTCCACAAGTAACCTCTTGACATAACGAAAGGGCATAACGAAAAGCAAAAAAAAATCTGCCATGCTTGCAAAAGACAGATGTAAAAAGATGAATGACCAAAAAGGGCTGGGCATTCATCATATCAATTATAATTTACCGTGAGCCTTTTGCTTGTTTCATAAGAATTTGAAGATAAATTCATATCGATGTTTAAAATCTCCCAGAACTGTCCATATTGCTGGAATTTGAAAATATATTGAAATGTGGTTACTTTGTGAAGTCTAGTGATACAAATCACACTTCTTTGTGTTACTGGTGTCCTCAAGAAGCATATTACAAATGGTATGTTTTTCAAACGCCAACTTCTGCGTTTGTAGTAATGTGATTGTTGCACCATGCAGACACAGTCATACAGTTACCTAAAAAATAAGTAATATCATATCATAGCACCACAAAATATTATGATGAAACCTTAAGTCCGTATCGCTACGACCAATAACGTCCACAGATTTCTTTTTGAGCAATATAGTATTTGGATGCAGCACCAGATGCTGTATTGCTACATACACAAAGCAATAAACAAACACGTTTGTACAGACTGCAAAGGTTTATATTTCTGAGTTCAGACCACATCTGTTTAAAAGAAGAAGCAATAATAACACCCAGACCGTTTCCTCCCCGAAAAAAGGAAAAAGAAAAAAAAAATGCCACACACCTTATCGAAATAGCATTCTTTTCATCTATTCTCATACTCGACCGCTGACGCCGTCACATAAACGGAGGAGAGCGGATGAAGGCTGGATAGAAGGAGGATCAGATTAGTGGGAGGTGGAGAAGGATGGGAGAAAATAGATGTTTCTGTCGATTTTGCAGGAGAAAATAAAGGCACGCAGGACAGCAAAGCTTAAAGCCAAATCAATGTTGTCAGCAGCTGGCACTTAAGAAGGGACCATTAAAGTTTAAAAAGTTTGGAAAGCAGCAGTGGAATTAGGGCCAAATGGGTTAGAGGTAGGCTAGCGCTGGCTTCCATTAAAATCAAAGCCAACCAGAGCTGACAGATCCTCTCAGGCTTTCTTTTTTTCATTATTCTCTCTCTCTCTCCATTTCTCTTGCTCTCTCTGCGTCTCCAATCATATTTTTTTTTCTACAGTCACCTACTCTCTGGGTGCCCTCCATTCATGTAATTTTTGGCTTGTTCCCATCTCCTCCATGACCCAGAAATTGCTCTCACTTTAGCATCATGGAGGATGTTTCCATTCCTTAAATGTATTGCAGATGGCAGGAGTGGCGAGTAAGTGAGATCCTGGAGGAGTTTTGAGTAGAAAAACACAAAGTGTCACATAAGCCGAAGTTGTTTCTTAGTTGTTTTTTTTTTCTATTTCAATAACGTTTGGCGAGGAAAACAAAATAAATACTGATGCAAAACCGGGAGCGCTGATCAACAATAACAATAACTTTAATGAAACACACATGAAGTTGAAGTGTGCGAGAATGTTTTTCAGCTTGTTAAAAAAAATAATAAATTAAAGATTTTGACATTGATTGATTTCTTTATGCACTCCTAACTCAAC
The DNA here is from genome assembly GCF_002775205.1 of Xiphophorus maculatus. Classification (NCBI taxonomy): domain Eukaryota; kingdom Metazoa; phylum Chordata; class Actinopteri; order Cyprinodontiformes; family Poeciliidae; genus Xiphophorus; species Xiphophorus maculatus. The sequence continues at coordinate 24,376,615 of NC_036447.1, read as the reverse complement.
GGAGCAATCAGAAAAGCATCACCCCAGTGAAGGTAAATCATGATTTAATTTCTTGTTGGATGGACAATTACACTAAAAAGAAATTATAGTGGAAAAGGAGGGAATGACAGTAGGGTCCAGCTTTGGTATCCAATATTCATGTCATTTATGCTTATTTGAATTTTCCACCAATGAGTCCTTTAAGAGGTTTTATGTTGTGTTCGATGCACTATCATAAATGTTTCAAGTTCATCTATAAATCTTGAATACTATGTGACCTCGTTTGCTAGGCTGAGACATCATTTATTTTTAAAATCGAGTCCAAAGAAAACAGACCCTCTTGAAGCTGAAATGTGGAACCATTTTCTAAAATTAAACAATTCACACACATTATTATTATATTACATTGTCATTATTATAAGAGTATTTTAGAGTCACAAGCGAAATGTCAAGCATCAGAGAGTTCAACGACATGAGCTGCTTAATTTTTGCTAGTGGTGGGACTCAATTAAAATTTTTAATTGCGGGGTTTGTAATTCATTAATCGCAATTAATTGCATTTTAATCAAACTATACATTGACAAGATAAGTAATATTTTCAATTCAAAACCCCTTTTAAATGTTAAATTATAAAGCAAATACACTACGAGCTCTGATCATTCATTTGACTTTGGTGAAAATACAGTATACCACTTTAAAAATGTGGACTGTGGATGCTGACACAAGTGTTCGGGACGTCTGGGCGCGGTCCAAATGTTTCGTATTGAGATGGTATTTTGGGCTTTAATGGTTCCGGTGAAAAGCCAACTGCTTTTTGCACAGCTTGCACACGACAATAGTCTTTTCTAACGTTCCAATCAGATTGTTTTTTTGAAGCACAAATTAACACCCAGCGGTCCAAGTGAAGCGGCTTTATTGTTTGCAGATGTCACTTGTGCGTCCGAATTACGGCCGTACCAGAAACACGCAAATACAAAGATTCCAGCGAGAACGCTTCAATATTACAAAAATACATTTAATTGGGCTAAGAAATATTTTGAGTTAAAACAACTGTTTATAACTAATAATCAAAGTCCTGACCATAATCCCCATCTACTAAACCGTTAAAGACAATGAGCAAATATCTTGCATCTTGAATATTTGTTGAGCTCTCTTGGAAGTAAATTCCAATCCAATGTTTAAACATGTGTAGTATATTTTTGTTTACTAACAGTTTCGACTCGACAATAAAAGGTGTTTGTCCAGTGAAGCAAAAGTGACATGCATTTACTCTTTTTGTTTTTAAAATAAATATTTGGGGGGTTTTCTGTATAAAGAAGAGACCATTTGAAAATATGCGCCAACTCACCATCGGCTAGAAATGCGAAATATCCTAAGTAATCAAATAAAATACAGTCGGACTTCTGTTGTTTCATGAAGTTGTTTCACCTCACATTCAAAGGCTTCTTCAGATAAAACACAGATGGAATCAGGCTTATAGAATGTAATCAAAACACACACTAATAGGGCCATCAAGGTCACTAATAGGGCCATTAAGGTCACTAATAGGGCTATTAAAGACACAGTTCAGTTTTACGTTTGGGTTGTTGTCCTTTGATGATCCAAGCATTCCCTAGCGATGCCATGGCAGTTGTTTTGGTCACATGTTCCCAAATTGGGAATTGCTGTTAAAGTGCTGAGGTAGAGGAGAGAAGGCTGTGATGCTCCCTCATCTGTTCAGTGCTGAAGATGCCATTTGGATGACTTTGTTTTTAATAAAGCAAGACTTTCTTCCATTTTCCGAAAAAAGGGAGGGCCAATAATAGACATTCAAAATCACTTACATTCTCATTTGTATGAGAGATGTAATGTGTTTAAGGAACAAGAGAAGTATTTGAGATCATACGTTTTTTGAAGATGGACTAGCAGAAGTCTTTTGTGGTACCACAAAGGCTGTGTCACACAAGGCGATGAGCAATAGCACCATGTTCAAAAGCCAACAGTTCTTTTTTTGCAAATATTTCTAGAATCCAGCTGCCTTTTATTGAGCTTAAGGTGTTCTCAAATGATGTAAAACTGAAGTATGTTTCTCTCATGAATAATGCCTTAAATTTGTTTGAATGCCACTACATATTAAAGGTTGCAAATTTATTGCAAACGAATTATTAGTATTTCCCCACTTCATTTCGCTGTCAACCTCTATGAACGGAAATCGGATTAATTACAGGAAGTTTTCACAAAAGTTTGGCTACATTCAAGTTTTGTTGTTTGTTTACACAGTCCTGGGGTTCGTTAAAATGTCATAGCCTCGAGGCGTTACAGGGTGCTATACAGGGACCAGCTTTTTTCTCCTGCTTGTTTTCTTTACCTGCGGGTAAGGCAAGAATGATGAGTAAACAAAAATGTTGGCAGAATGTAACTCCCTGTCATAAGAGCCAATAAGCACACAGACACAATAATGCAGAACATACAAATTACACAAAGCACTCAAATTCAAGCCGAAGAATAATTACATACAATTTTGTGAGTACAAACCGCCCCTACTGCACACACTACAGAAATAACAAGCTTTATCCCCTGATATGAGTGGATATATGCACGGCCGTCACAAAAATATGAACCAGTGTGAACTCAAAGTGCACTTCAACAGCTGCCACTACTTTTTTCAATCTCCAGAGATTTTCTGTTTACTTCTAAGTCTTGTTTTCATCATTCAGCTCCACTTAAGAGACTGCATCTATGTGTACGTGTCTATGGGTGCGATAACAGATTAGCAGATACCTGCCAATGGCTAAGTGATGTGGAGGATTTTTTTTTTTTTTTTTAACGGTGCGATTCATGTCAGAAAAGTTATTAGCCTATACTTCACACTCCCTGCGGTGGGTTTGCCAGATAGGGGTGCATTTGTGATCCTGTCAATCTGATGCAACTCTGTCTCAGACTCTTATTTTTCTGGGTCTTATTTTCATTGCTTTTGAATAATATTTCAGTCTTAAACCATTACTGTTTAAAACCAACAACATCTTCTGCAATACAGTTCTCGTGTCCTTCGTTAAAATGACCTTCGGGCATCAAAATATATTTAGTTTGAATTTTAAGTACAAGTCGCAACTCAAACAGCTCAGCAGTGCAGTCTAAAGGAGAAACCAAAGGAAGTTGGAGACCTTACATATTTTCAACATTTTGTAGTCAAAGAGTTAATAAATGCTTGAGACGACATGGTGGAAACATGTTCTTCAGTATAATCCCATTCATTCATTTTTTAAGAAATCCTTGATTTACTTGTGGCATCCATTCAGGAGTGTCTTAATACCTGCTTCTGCACTGTGTTGCCTACTTATCCAGTGCTTTGTCAAACATGGAGAGTCGTAAGAAACTAAAGGAACAACTAATTACTCTTATGTTGGTAATGTAAAACAACAGTGCTAACAACTGGGCCACAGTGTTGCATTGAGGTGGCAGCAGCCTAAGCAGGGAGGCCTAGACTTCCCGCTCCCCAGGAATTCCCTAGGCGTTCCCAGGTGAGCTGAGAAACATCGTCCCTCCAAACACCCTGAGGAGAAAACTCATTTTGGCTACTTATATCTGCGATCTCGTTTTTTCAGTGACGACCCAAAGCTCATGACTATAGATGAGGGTAAGAACGTAGATCGACCAATAAATCAAGAGCTTTGCCTTTTGACTCAACTCTCTGTTGACCACAACAGACCAGCACAGCATCTGCATCACCAATCTGCCTATTTATCTCTGACTCCATATTTCCCGGGATACTCCTCCACCTGAGACAGGACCTCTTTCCTGACCTGAAGAAGGTTTTCAGGCTCAAGACCACGGTCTCAAATATAGAGGCACTGATTCACATCCTGGCCGCTTCACACTTGGCTGAGAACTGCTCCAGTGAAAGCTGTAGATCATGACCCGATACTCTCATCAGGTTGTGATCTGCAACGTGATGCGAAAAGCAGAGACGCAATCCTAAGGCCACCAAATGGATCCCCTCACCACAGGATCGGCTGATCTAAGGCAGCCTTGGCGGAGTCCAACTATCACCGCAAACGAGTTGGACTTATTGACCAGACTCTGACACCAGTTGTACAGAGACCTAACAGCCCGGCTCAAAGAGCCTGGTACCCTGTGCTCCCAGAGTACCCCACAACAGCATTCCCTGAGGGACACGGTCAAACCCCTTCTACAAGTCCACAGAAGACATGTAGACTGGTTGGACGAACTCCCATCACCCTCCAGGACCCTGCTGAGGGTCCAGTGTTTCACAACCAGGACGTAGACCACACTACTTTTCCTGAATCCGAGGTTCTTCTATCCAATGGATCCTCCTCTCCAGAACCCTGAGGCACTCCTGTGTTGTGTGTAAATACTTTGATCACGTGACATTGTGGTATTTTTTACCAAGGATTCTGATTACCAAGCTTGTACCTTTGTGAAATGTACTTTTTTTTGTCTGCTGTTGATGCATGTTTCCATGAATATGTTTGCATACAACCACTGTGCTTACCTGGTACAGTATTGTTGACAGTTTTCTTTCTTTTGGTGCCTCTTTGTTTGGGTTATAAACCTCTTTCAGTGTCTCTTCAGCCTCAGTCATTTCATTCATTGTCAGCTCCCATTCCTGCTTGTGTCCATTCAACCAGGCTAATGGTCTGTGTAATACACTCAGATTGCTTCACCACCACCCACCTTTCTGTGTGCATTCTATGTGGCAACAAGAAAAGAAAAGAACAAAAAAGGCAAAAACAGAGGGAAGGTTAGCCATGGGGAGACAGTCATGAACGGTGTGGACACAATTCAGGGAGTTTGTGTGTGCTGAGATACTTTTGCTATTGTCCTTTCGACCTCCATTATGCCTCTCTATACCTTTCTTTTTTTCACTCCCCGATTCTTTCAATGTCTCGGCTAAAGATTTTAAGCTCGAGCTTTTCTTGTCTGTTTTGGTTCCTGGCAGTCCTCTAAAAAGTAGTCGTCAAGTTTTTCTTCGTGAGAGCCTGATGTGAGGATCAGAAGCAGTCTGACATATGTCGACTAACAAACCTCAAAGTTTCAAGAGTTTGTTATGATTGCATAAAATCAGCCCCTTTGGGATTCTGTTAGGGTAAGCAACTTATATTTCAGCATCGTGGTGCTTTCACATTTTCTGATTTAATAGAGATATTCTGATAATGTAGATTTTTATATGTAATGAAACCTTTCATTGTTAATATTTTGCTCCCAAGAGGCCAGAATTTTTTCTCATATTTTGAATGAGGGCTTCATCAATAGTTCCTACAGATGTTTAAGGCCTTATAATGTTTTCTTCTATCATTTTTTTTGTGACTCTTAGATTTTTTTCTTCTTCTTCTATATCTAGTATTTGTACTTGACCAACTGAGGACACAAAGCAGAGTTTGCATCTGTAAGTAATATCTTTAAGAACTTGGAAAATTCTCACTGAATATCAGTCAGAAAACCTGAGAGATGCAGTTACTGTAAATAAAGTTTTCTTGTGTGTGAAACTGTTATATCTGCTACTCAAAATCATATTTAGAGTTAGACTTGCCTTATTGTCAGTGAACAAAGACATGGCAGTGAATTTGGAAGTGAAATGTTGTTGCTTGGCTTGGAGTACACAGAAAAAAATACTGAAAAACTATAAATACATATGCATATATACAAGTGTGACTGGTGCATGTGAATAATATTTATGTGAATAGTAATTGTGAAAGGTCAATGTTCATATACTCTATGAATAAGTTGGCATTGTAACAAATGGTAAACAATTTAAAAAGGCGTTGAGTAATTAGGATTAGATTTACAAATCATGTGAAGATGATACTTGGGGGACAAATCAATAAATCAACTATTTAATTGGGAAGGAATTACATATATGGAAGTTTCATTCTACCTGGTTACAAATTTAAAAATGGAGCAGGTTTCCTTGTTCACATTTTCAAGAACTAAACTTCTTCCCCTCTGCCCTTAAGTTCATAAATACCTGACTGCATAAAGGCTTGCTGCTTCCCCTAAGATCTGTCTTTCTGCACTCAGATTTTGGAGGTGCAAATGACCTGTGCTTTAACTCGACCTTTCCACCTGTCACTCAGCCACGTCTGTTTGCGAATTTTCACTTTTTGCTCTCAGATATTTGTAAAACAAAGAGAGTCCTTTCAAAAATCCCTGCCAATAAAGCGCCAAATATGACCCCGACCCCTCCATTCACCGCCACTGCCTTCTGTCAGACCTCGAACTAAACACAAAAAGCAGAATTCGTTATTCGTTTGTTTGTTTATTTGTTTTTTCTGAATCCAGAATGTGAGCTTAAATGGAAGTGTATCTGGGAATAAAAACGCCAGTCACATATTCACTGAGCATTTCAGCATGTGAGAGCAGCACTTTGAAATTGAGCTATCTGGGTTTGGAAACTCTTGGAGACTCAGCAGGAGTCTCAGTAAAAGTCTTAGAGGCTTTAGAGAGATCAACAAGCCTCCAAGCGATGAGGGGAAACTCATACTGCTTACAGGGCGTTTTTTACAGAAGAGATGCAAGTTACCTATCGTAATAAACAAGCCAACAGAAACCGGCTGCCAGCATGTACTTAAGATGATGGGAGATGCCGAGATGAAGGTCAAGTCGGGAGACTTTCCATTAGGCTATCACTACCAGCGTCTGTGGTTTTTCTCTGTCTGCCTGTCTGTTATTAGAGGCTGAAAAATAGTCAGCGCAGTGCAGGGGATTCATCATCATCATAGACTCTCACAAAATCAGTCTACGGGAATTAATTTATCTAAGTAACACACATTTTGACAGTTTTGTGTTCTCCGGCTCCTCCTTGGCAATGAAGGATAACGCCAGTGAATCGGCTACGGTAGATCAAAAGTGCAAAAATTAAAGATGCCGATCAGAGATTTTGTGACTCGACCACATGGCAACAGCTTTAGTTGATTCTTACATGTCTGTTAGTTATAATTAACAACAAAATGCTGTTTTCTATTATGTTGAAAGACTGAAGACTTCCTAATGAAGTCAAAACAAATGTATTGAAACATCTAAGAGTTACATGGCTGTCTAGTTTTGCTGTATTGTTAATCCCGTCTATCTCCAAATCTATACTACTGAAATCTTCATTAGAAAAAAAAAAATATATATATATATATATATATATATATATATATATATATATACTATAATGTGCACTAAAAATAATAATTTTTCTTCAGTTTCTTTATTTAAAAAAGCATCAGTGTCAAGCTTAATATTTGTGAGGAAAACATTGACTTACTGTTACGCATTAGATCCTGAAATTGTTCAGGAATTTATTGTAAATATACAGGAGCTTTCAGCACTGTCATTAAATATTGATACATTTGCCAGAGGCATTGTCACACCATGTACATGACATGTAACTGCATTCAGACTGGATTTCACAAACATTATAAAACAATGGAAATGTATTAGAATTACCATTTTAATCTGTTTTTCTGTATCTTTTCATGAGTTATTAGCATCATTCGGATAGGGAGCATGTTTAGCATGATCTTCTTCTTTTTTTTTTTTTACAAAGCAATTATTGACCTTAACTTTGGCATATCATATCTTAAAGGTTGCCAATGTTTCCTGAGCCAGCATGTTCTGTGACAAATACAACTCGAGTCATCAAAGAGATGAAACAAAGCAACTTTCCAGTTAAATGTTTTCTTTCCTGTTGCCTGCTAACATTTAACTCCTCATTATAGTGTCCAAAGGAAGAAAAGAAACATATTTCTTTGTAGAAGCTTCTAACGCCGCAGAGATGCTGAAAATAAATCACTGAGTCTTCATCCCTCACTGAAGAATGATCTCACTGCTAGTCAGCTAGTTGGGTTTGTGATCAGGCCGTTTCTGGTTATCATCCAAATATATGGCTGCATCTCTATCATTTTTGTTTGTTTGCTGAGAATAATGGCAACTATATCAGAGAGAACTCTGTGCAATAACTTAACAGAGAATCAACCACATGTATATCAGCATTTTCATTTTTGTGTGAACCAGTTAATTTGAAACTTTACCACCATCAACCAGTTAGCTAGAAGAATTCATGAAATCCTGTCCTGGCTACCTCCACCTACCTCCCTCCACTTTGTCATTTTTCATTTAGCTCCATTTATTTTGTAACAAGCAACTCAGGTCAAAACCACAAAGTTATGATTATTTTCATTCCTTAGAAATGCATATAGCCTGACCTTTTTCTGTTTAGTGCAATCCTGTTCTAAAGAAAAACCAAGACGATTCTTGGTTTTCATGCACAAAACAAAGAAAAAATCTAAACATTGGCACGAAAGAAGCCGAAGTGTAAAAGATTCAGTTTTGTGGCGAAAGCAACAGAATTTCCCCCACATGTATTTCGGCTGCGCAGCCGGGTGTTACCAACATAAATTAGACAACTTAAATGTACCAGGCATCTTTGCTACAAATGAGAGCAGAGCGGCGCTCTTACTTTCTCCCCTTCACATCCTTCGCTTACGTCCTACTTCCACTTCCTTTCTCCTTTCATACCAGAAAAGCACTATTTCTTTCTGAGCTGCCGCCCCTAGTTTCTGAGAAGTCACTCATCTCCCTCTTTTGCTGTTCATGGCTGTGCCAAAGGAAATCATCCATGAAAAATGCTTTGACCCTTCATAATTGTGGCTCTCTGCATGTTTTCCATTTCCTTGGTGCCAGAGGCACATGCTTGCTAAACTGGTGTTAGAGGAAGATGGGCTTAGACGTAAATTCACGGTTTATGCACATGTTCAGGCCCTCGTGTGGACTCCCACATTTGTATTTGCGCATGAGTGATACATACAATACAGCCGGATTCAGTGTGTAAGTAATTTGAAAAAGGCGATTTTCAAAAGTTGCCCGGCTAAAGCAAATGATTGCTTTGACTCTACTTTACCGATATGTAATGAATATTAAGTTTGGCCTCCTTAAGGCTTAAGTTCCAAAATGATTTCATGTTCACTGGGAATTCTGATGTTTTTATGTCTAGCAAGAGGAACATTTTTGCAGTGAGCCAAAAAGAAATAGCCAATGTCTTTTTGAAGAAGGGGCCAGCTGGGGTTTGAAAACCTTGGTCGTACTTGACGACCTTTTACTTTTGGTACATTATTTTCCTACTTAGTATCTTAGAACTAAGAATTAAGAGGCCCTACCAGACTTCATAAATCATCTATTTTAACAAGATATGTTCATTGCCTGACATGCTAAATTACTTATGACTTTCGTTTACTTGAAAAACCAACAAGTTCCAACGTCCAACTTAAGGTATTGTTGTGCCAGTTTAATCCTAACCACTTGTTCAGTTCACACAGGTTAACACTGAATTATCTGGTTGTGAATACTTGCATGACAGTCTTTTTTTTTTTTGCTATTCCATTTTTAATAAATTTGCAAAACATTCCAAATATTCCATGTTGTCATAATGGGGCAATTGCGTGGAAATTTTAAGGAGAGAGATTCATTTAAAACTATTTGAAATAAGGATGTAACATAACAAAATGTTGAAAGAGTAAAGTGCTGTGAAAGTGAATACTTTCCAGATAAACGTCTGAACTGTGCAAAGAGGCACATGCACAGAGTCATAACACTCTTTTCTTGGGAGTACATGTTAAGACAATTGTGAAAAAAAGAAGCTAAATTTTGTCCTACACATTTCTGAGACAGAACAAACCATAGATCCAAAGTACAAAATTCAAGTTAATGCTAAATGCTTATTAGCAGTATTTGAATTAAAACCAAAGTTCACCGATTTACAAAGTATGATGGTTAGCTTGATCTTAAACAGGCAAAATTCTTGGAATAAATCACCATTGCGATTGAAATAATTGAAAGACCTCATCTTAATCCGTGATCTATGATGAGTGAAATTACTCCTAAAGTCTGGTTTGGCTAAGAACTTCCTCACACTGTTGGGGAAGTTAACAGTTTAGCTGCACAACTGAGATATGCTTGCATTGACATTACTAATTTTAATATTGGACCTTATGATGGAAGAGTTGTTTACATCCTTCACTGAATTTTACAGCACAAAAGTTGATATTAAGTCAGTGTCTTTATGATATGAATGTAGGTTTGAGGGTTTTTATGTTGTTGTTTTGCTGCTAAAACATATTTTTATTTATACCAATACTACGTTTTATTTTTTTAAAGTAATTAAGCACTAAGCAGTTTGCTGAGAGTCTCTTAAATTCTTGTTTTTGTTCTGTCATATTATCCCACCTAAATGCTTGGAGGAAGATTTCTCAGTAACACTTTATCTGAGGGGGTATGCCTAAGACTGACATCACACTGTCAAAAACATAATATAACACCATGAACGTGAATATTTATGACTGTTGTCATGAAGTGTCACTCAGTAAATAATGACGCTTTCAATTCAGTTATTAAATGGACTTTTAATGCCAGTTTTAGTACAACTTTGCATTGAAATTGTCAATATTTACAGAATGCCACTTCAAAGCAGTCATAGACATTCATAAAGACTCCTTCATGTTTACAACTGGTGTTATATCATGTTTATGACAGTGTCATGTCAGTGTTATGCACACCCCGTCAATTAAAGTGTTACCGATTTCTCTTTTGGTTTTGATGCTGAACTGAGAGATGTTTCCTGACAAAGTTATAAATAAGATAATGTCTTTTAACTGCTGGCCAGCAGAGTCCCCGTTATTGTCTCCTCTAATCTGAACAACCCTCAGGTATCTGTCAGAGCTCCTTCTGTCACATCTAGTTTGTTCTGAGCTGAGAAGCGTGACCACTGAAATCTATTTTATTGAGTTACCTACTTGACTGGCTCAAAGTGAAAATTGAATGCAAATCACATGCTTTATCAGCTACATAACTCTTTTTTTTTTTTTTTTTCTATCACCAATGAGCAGTGGACTCATACCCAGTTTGAAATCCACTGTGTCATAATTTCATTGAAACTGACTGCACTGAATTATTAACAGTTCGAAAGGATTTGAGTTTATATAATTGGATTTGAATTTGAGTCCGTCTCTAATGAGATCATTTTACTTGTTTGGACTGATCTGAACTGTGTGTCTTTGGAGGTAGAGCGGAGCACTGAGGTTGCTTTTTTGTTGGGAATTGGGTAATTGATGACAATATGTCAACCTGGCAGTCAAAGGCACTTTTTATCTGGGATAAGCTCAGTCTGTCTGGATGGAAAGCATCTGTGAAGTTGAACTTTGAAGTGTTGCCAGAAGATTCTCAATTGGATTTCGGCCTGAGCTTTTACTGCCGTTCCGAGCATCGCATTGTAGTTCTGCCTGTACGTCCAGGGCTGTTGTCCTGCTGGATGGACGACCTTCAAAATAAGTGGACAATTAGTTCAGTTTAAGACATTTTGTGTGGTCTGTCCTGCATTTTAATATCTAAATGGCTAACCCTTTTATGGACAGGCACATAAAAGTACATTTGAAATAATTTCACTGCCTTATAACATTCTGATACCTCAGAAAAAGGCATTTAGCATTAATGTGGCACTTTATTTTATTTATTTTTTTTATTAAAGGACCTTAATTTTTCAATTTAAGGTTTGAACCCCCCAGGACACATTGGCTTCTACAGTTAAAACCATCAACAAGATAAAAAATAAAAAAATTTAATATTTGTGTAATGTCATACAATAGACATTCTAAGCTATGAATTAGCTGAATAAATTTATAGCTTAGAAATGTAAAACATTTTAAAACGTGTTAAATTTATAAAATGCCACAGAGTCGACTAATTTAATTCTGGAAAAGACATCCTGATTAAGGAATAAATTTCAGTTCAAATTATATAGCAGCAGAAAATTGGTTCAATCAAGTCCTGGTTATTATTCAGTCTGATAAAAAATCTTTCTTTCCAGGGAAGTCTGTCTATAGAAGCCCCTTTGTTAGCATAGCTTCATCTAAGCTAAACCGATCAGCTCTGACCAATTTTCATGAAGGAAAGGACATACGGTTACACGCCACAGACTAAGAGTTAAACATAGATTCAGAGAAGCCTTAGAGGAAAAAAAACTTAATGCAACACCTTGTATAGGAATCTCATTTCACCTGCATGCATCCACCGTCTTGTAATGTAAATCGATCGACAAATCGAGAGCTGCAACTTTTGCCTCAGCTCTCTCTTTGCTACTACGGTCTGACATGATGCTCGCTTCACTGCAGATCCATTTTTCTCTCATTCATGATTAAGACCTCAAGACACTTCGACAAATTACTTTTTTTCTAATAGTTGATGAATATTTCCGCAGACCACGTTTGAACCCGTTTTTATCGCAGTCCAATGCTCACGCAGTCCTAAATTAACTTTAAGCTTTTATTTCTTCAAAAAGAAGGTAGTTAAGGTAGGTAAATTTGAGTTCTGGTGCCGAATACAACTGAATCCTTTCACCTTTCAAAGCTGTGAGTGAGTCATAGCAGCTCTTATTAGGGAGATAAAGAGAAGATGACGAGAGAACACCAGGGACCTATTAAAAACATACCTTGACATTTTGGGATGTTTTGTGTTTTTTGTTTTTTTTATGTATTTTTCTTTTCTAGCCATGTGTGAAAAAGGTTTACTCTTTTTATGAGCAGAACTTTAAACAAAAAAGCCACCTAATTCTGATAGTCACTTGCTTGAAACAAGTGAAGAATGTGATCCGATGGAATCAAATACACACGGATTTGTGTAACCAACACACATGTTAGAATGAAATTTCTTACATGAACTGGTGAAAAGATCAGTTTTAAAGATGCAGACAAACATGAAGTTTGAATGAAGTCCATGAACAGATTCAGTACTCTGAAGTTGAGTCCTGATTGGGGCGGATTAGCATGTTCAAGATTCAACAAAGTCTAATTTATTGATGTTACCGAGTTCAGTCTCAGCACACCTCTGCAAATTCACAAAAGACAAACTGAACCTTTACAACTCGCTACAGTGTTTTTTGGGTTTTTTTCTGAACAGGTCCTTGAAGACACAAGACGGGGGGGAAAAAAAAACAGCTCTAAGCATTTGGGGCACGGCGAGGTACAAAGAAAACTCCCCGGAGCGAGAAGGACCCATTCTGATGTTTGGCACTTCTATCTTTAGTGTCGCTGCAGAGAGATTAGCACCCAAAACAGCAGGAAGGGGTTTCTGTGAACAATACAACTTTCAAGTATGGGCTCAGCGTGTGTGGAACATCGTTTTTCCACAAAGACGAAGGAAACCACCAAAAGGAAACTCTCTTCACTGCAAACTATTACGACTAATGAGTAGTTTGTGATTAACGTGCTCCGGAGCTCCAATGTGTTCACAGTGTAATAATAAATTGAGCCACAGGTGCCACAGACCACCTGAGATCCCCCTTCAAATATGGCGAGAGTTATTGGAGCTGAGTGCGCTCTTAATCTGTCTGGAGTGTGTTGTGTTCACACCTGTCCATTTGTGAACAGACCGCCATGGATTTTCGTTAATGCCAGGTCTGAGCAGGACTTCAGTCCCACGGGAAAAGAAAACATGGAGAAGCAACAAATTTGTGGTTTTTACAGTGAACACCTGTTGAAATAAATCAGCCAAGGAACTTTTTCTACAGACACACATAAGCCTTAGTACAGATCTAAGAACAGCTAAAGGTTTGTGTATTTAAATGAGACACTTTACATGACAAAGGCATCATGCTATTGCATATCTCTCCTCCTATTGTATGGTATCAATGTCCGTGGCTGCAAAAACTGGTTAAAACTTTGTATAATCTCCAGCAAACTCTAATACTAAAGTAATACTTTTATTGCTTCGGGATGCACTGAGATTTTGAACGCAGCATTGACCTTTCAGCCCGATTCGGTCACGTGATTATCGGTGGTGGACAAAGACAATGTTGGGATCGACCAATTTATTTAAGTTCTCCGTCTGCCGGGGCTCACGCCGACTGTGTTAGAGCTGCCGCAACATGTGTGAGACGTAAGCAGCAGCGTGGCAACGACATTCAGGAGACCTTTTCGGAGTCGGAGTGTTTCGCCTAATAAAGGCAGTGTTGCTCTTGTAGAATTCTGCAGGTTGCGTTGCTAGACTTCATTTGCCTTCATGCTGCTGTCAAACGAATGCCTTGCTTTTAGTCTACGTTCGTTGAAAGTAACATTAGTGTATGTGTGTTTTCCTTTTTTTCAACAAATACTATGTGGTGATGACCCACAGTACGGTCGTAGGGTTTGGGTTAGGCTATAAAAATGGATGAACAATAATCAGAAGACCACGCAAAGTCTTTGTGTGTGTATATGTGCCTTGTTTATACAGACTGATGTGTACTGTGTCAGCTATTGTGGCATCATTAGTTAAATTAGTTGCTTCCTATCTTTGGAAGTATCCGAACCCTTTAGGTATGGGACGTCTTTTGGGCGAGATTTAACTCATTTAACTTAATTTATGTCATCCTTTTTTTTTGTTGAGAAAACTGTTTGTGTTACCGTTTCCTCTCCATCGCCCCTCTCACATCTTTCCATCAGCTCTTTCTCTCCTCATTGTCTCTTTCTTTCTGCACTCAAAGCAATTTTTCCTCACCCATTTATACTTCCCCTGTCCTCGTTTTTAAATTGAAGTACATGAATAATGGGGATACAAATATCTGCTGAGGAAACTATCCAGCCATGGCGGTGGGGAAAAGAAAAAGAAAACCAAGTGTGTGAGGAAACGCCAGAAAAAGGAAAAATTAAGATCTGAACTTCCCTCAAACACAGGAGTAAATAAGTGAGGCAGTCAATAGAAATCGAGATTGAGTAATGATTCTCAACCGATCAGAGGGCAGAATTAAGGAGACGGGGGATTTACACCCAGCAGGGCATGAAGAAATTAAGGTTAAATTAACAGAAAGGAACTTTTTTTTTCCTGCAGATTTTAAATCCAAAAGCATTATTTTTTGGGTATATGATCCATTGAAATGTTTTTTTTTTTTTTTCCAAGACTGTCTTTATCTGAGATCTGAGTTTTGCCTACGTTTGCATATTCTGGTAAAAAAAATTTATTTGTCAATTTTGTATTTTGATTGGTCTCTCCTTGTTGCTTATGTTTAGACATTTTGTGTTAACTTTTTCCCTTCTGTTGAAAATGTTTTTTACAGTTCCCCACTTAGTGCTCTCTCTCTGTCTCTCTCTAAACTTCAGATTGTCTATTTAGGCAAATTACTATTTTGATAACTTTTCCATGTTTTTTGAGGGAGACGGGGGAAAGCATATATACTGTATATATATATATATATATATATTTACTAAGACCTACATTATGACTGTGTATCTACTGTGCATTTGCATGGTTTAGGAAAACGTAAGACTTTCATAATTTAACGCTAAAACATTACCTTCCTTTGTATCTAGCACTACAGCATGATATGCTAATTGAAAGTCAAGCCAGACCTTTCAATTCTGCTGCATTAGCATGGCCACTCTGAGCAGCTGAAAATGTTCCATCTATTCTTCCCTGAAATTAAATTTATGAAACTATTATCAAATTTAGCAGAAATCACCCAGTTATAGCAATGCTAAAATCTCATGCTAAGCTATGCAAACGTTTCATCTCCACCAACGAAGATCAAATGATCCATAAAAAGAACTGTTGAGCTGATGGCAGCATAACCCAGTTTCTGATTAATTCTGCAAGTAATCACTTAACCATATGGTGTCACTCATATAGTCTCAGATGGTCAGTTGATTTTTAAAATAGCAAAAGACATAATAAATAAACAAAGTGCTGTTCTCGCACGTTAGACAAACTGATTTTAAGTCAACACTGACATTCATACTTTAAAGATGTAACATACCTGAAGGTTCCACTGAACGTGCTTCATTTCTTCAGGATTAGACAGGTATAGCTCACATTTTCCAATACAACAACATTCATAACCTGTAACCAAACAATTTTACTGCCTCTACTTTCTTTGTATATCCTCCTGTCTCTCTTTGCCCACACTCTTCTTTATCTTTTATACATCTAACTTTCCCTTCACTTATGTTACTTACTTTTCCTTCCCCCATAAAAAGAAAAATATTCCTAAATAAACATTTCCTCCCGACCTCTATGGAGTTTTTATGACAATCTAACTCAGTGAGAGTATAGTCACTGCCTACAGCAACATCCTTCCTCTGCTGCACCAAGAACAATGTTTGTTTTTTTTATTCTCTGCTGTTTGTTTGCATGTTATTTTAGGAACACAGAACAGTCCATGTGAGCTCAACCCCCCTGCAGACCTTAAATCAGCATCGATATGTATGCGTACATGTCTTTGTTCGTATTGGATGGTTGTTGACTGAAAATATTCTGTCGTCTCTTTTGTGTTTCAACAGATCTTTCTAGATGCCAACACAATCAAGCTGGGCAACATCCCCCTCGGCAGTGCCGTAGACCCACTGGAAGGGGCCCCTCCAGGCACCACTTACACCAAACAGACTGTGTACGAGCTCTGTGCCTGCGCTAATGGCAAGCTCTACCTGTCCCCAGCTGAGGAGGGATCCACCTGCCAAACCACTAGTAACTTTTGTCTCTGGAGTTGAAAATTAGAGGCTCGTAAAGAGACAGGACATATGGACTAACAAGCTTGGAGCTGACGCTAGCCAACAGACCGCAGGATGAAGGAACGTGTGTGTTTGGATTGAAGCCATCGACAGCTAAGCTAAGGGTCGGAATCAACAAGGACCGACGCATGGCGAAAGGGTGACGCATGTTCGGCAATCGAGTGACACGGATTCGCAAATGGTAGGGAGGTGACGGTTGCTAAGGGATGGGATCAACAAGAAATGTGGGGCTCGGTATCAAGGAACAGCCCACTAAAGGACTGAATCAACATGGAAAAGAGCCTGTGTGAGGCCGGTGCCAGCAGCACACAAATCAAATTAATAAGGATTGGTCTGTGGCCAATGCGAGTAACAAGGATGAATGACTTGGCAAGACACAAAAGATGGTTTTTATACTAAGACCACTCATGGACATAAATGGGCAGTCTAAGGCTTGAGCCTTTGCTGGCCGTCTCTTCCTTTTGCATTTTGCAGCCTGGAGAGACCCTTCAAGTCCTGAGGATTATTCATGGGATTTGCATTGTTTGTTCTCTGTTTGACCAAACTATCAAGGAGAAAAAAAACAAGCTTTTGTTTTGTTTTGGGTTTTTTTTGTTGGGTAAACAGAATAATTGTAAACTGAAAATACCACCCGGGGGAGGTGGACATGTGCTCCTGGTTAACATATCAGTTGGCTACAGTGATAGACGTGAGTGAACACGTTGGCTCAGCCCAGTGGGTAGCTAATAAAATTTAATCAGACAATGGGTTTTGTCTTGTGGGAAGCTAAAGGCTGCCCAATGGACCAATCTATACCAGAAAGGCCTTCCCCCAATGCCCGTCCCTTTTAGTCTTTCAACCCAACATTGTTACGTGAACCTTTTGCATCGGTGTACAAATGATAGTAACAATGTTCTCCAACCCCACTTTCCCTACTGGATAACCAATGCAAATAATTGCGCTTTAACCCTTGCATTCACCAAATTTTTTTCTCATGGATTTTCAACTCTTTAATGTCTTTTATCTCCTTTCGTTGGTTTTTTTCCCCCCGAATCATGTCTTTTGCTGGTTAACCTCTTGACATCCCTTGTAAACTTATGTTCTCACCCATCTATCAATACATCTCCTCAGCTTTTTTCTCTGTCCACCTTGTTTTCTATTTATCCAACAGCGCTTGACTGCTAAAAAAGGCAGATCGTGAAAAATGACGGGGGCGGGGGAATAGGCGTCATCTCTTTACAGGTGAATCAGTTGTACTATAAATCCTTGACCTCAAAATTTTGAATCTTTTCCTCTTCCCTCTCTCTTTTTTTCTGCATATTTTAAATCCAAAAACATCATCTTTTTGTTACATGATCTATTTGAATTAACTGAAAATGATAGAGAAATGTGAATCTTAAGTTAAATTGAAGTTCTTATGGGTGCTATAGGGAAAAAAAGACAAGTTTTTGTAACTCACTGAAAATTCCAGTAAGAGATGTCAGTGGCAGATGACGTTTAGTCGTATTAATAAGAATGAAATATTTTCATCCTATTTTAGAAACCTTTTGCTGCTGTACTTCTTTTCAAACACTCATTGTTCAGTGAGCTCAGTTTTATGATCTTTACTAGGCTTGCCTTTGTCTGCAGAATATCTGCTTTCCGTCTCTACTTCTCGTCCATCAGTAAGGACTCATCTTGTCTTTTTATCACATCTTTTACTTATCAATCATTCAGTGACATATCTTCATATTGTTTCCTCCATCCTATTTCTTACATGCTCATTTGTTACTCTTTTCTTTTTTTTTTTTGACATTGCACACTTTGATGCCAGGAAATCTGACCCCTATTTTGAAACCCATTTTAAAAACTGCGGCTGTATCACAGGAGAGGTTGGGAAACCGAAACACATTTCTTCAACACTCTGAATGATTTCCAGCTGACTAATCTTTCACCCATCATTTGCGACAGTTCAAAATGATAATAAGCATTCACGTGTGGTAGAAACCTAAGGACAATAACTGTGGATGGAGGTTGGTTGTGTCTGTGCGTGCGTGTGTGGGCGTGTGTGGGTGTGCGTGTGTGTGTTGACTCAACTGGAACAAGGCCCTGAGGCATTCTTTCTTTTTTCCTTTCTTTTAACAAAGTTATACACTGGTGCCTTTGCTACTGTTGGTAAAAGCACATCACAGTTGGAAGATTCACACTACCCTCAGCGGCCCATCCGTGTCTCTGAACTATTATCAATCTGCCTACCTATCTATTTAATTTTCTGACTTTTTTCCTTCCCTTTTATCTTCATTTTGTAGAATTCTCAGTATATCCACCAGACAAAAAAAAAAAAAAGAAGAGGAAAACAATTCAATAATGGATAAAAGTTTGAATTTTAATTTCCTGATGTGTTCCCTTCTGGTTTATTCTTGATAGTAAAAAAAGCACAACTTATGCCATGTATATAACAATACCAATAATACAAAATAAAATATTGTTTTTAAAGATAATTCCTGGAAGGGGTGTTGTCATTAAATCTTTTTGACTTCAGTTGTTTCCTAACACTTTTTCCTGACAATATAGGTTATTCTAATCAAATTATTTTTGCGTGCATACCTTTGAATGCTTAATTTGACGGATATGGCATGTGGACACTGTTTGCTTGATAGTGTAATAGCCATTTAACATCCATGTTGTGCTAAATACAGAACAATGCCATTTTACACTCTAGTCTAAGTGGATCCTAAACATAGAAGGGTATTACATGTAAGAAACGGTGTTGTATTTTTATGATGGTGTAAATTACTACATTTATAGTGTGGTAATGTTTTTTTCTTCTTTAAGTTTTATGTTGAGGTACTAAAAACAGAAACATTTTGATCCCATAATAATAACACTGAGTAGCTCTTCTCTCCTTGATCTTTTTTGAGAGAACATTTAAAGTACTTTTCCACAACAGTCGTAGTGCACATAAAATTGTAAATGTATTGCACACTAAGTTCATGTGAGCATATTCTAGCATAGAACCACCAACACAGATGATGGTTTTTCGACTTGGGTAAATTCAATTACTTTTCTTGCTTTCTGTTAAAACCTCAAAAACTAAAGTTTTATTTCACCCATGAGTCATCTGACATGCACAAAAAACAATATGAAGGTGTTGAAAATATGTCATATTGATTATTGACATATTGTGAGTTGCTTTCCATGATGCTTATGATTGAATTTTAAAACTATGTTATTTAAAATGCTCCATCCCTATTGGAGATTATCTATAGACCATCATGAATCCATAAAACCTGGTCCATAAAAAGACAAGTTTTCAAGAAAGATTTACAAATTGTTTAGACATTTATTCAAGGCAAAATACACAAATTATGTTTTCATACGTTATTCTACATGTAATGTAGAGTAACACTGCTCCAAACTCTGCTCACTCCAGAACTTTGTCTAGTGTTTTATTAAAAGGACTTTATACTGTCAAGCCTTTCACCGTCCTGATCCTCATCTGAAATCTATTTTTTTCTTTTAGTACACTTCATAAACTGTCTTTAGGCTCTGTATTGTAGAGGAAACAATATTCACATGAAGGTTACTTGTCGTCAAAGCTGATATGATTGTAGTTCAGTTTACCATTTATAAAAAAGTATTTCTACGCTTTGGAAATCAACGTCTTGATGGAAAACCTTAAACCTGGACCCTAGGACTTCCCAAAAACATTTTCTATGTATGTCATAAAGAAGTTGTGTTTATAGTGAAATAGAGCGACATCAAAACACAGTTAAAGCACAAAAATTGGTGACTTTGAAAACAACGGTAGTGGATTTATTGACTGCAGCAATGTAACAGCATTGTTTCTAAATTGTAAAAGTATAGAAGAATATAATCTGGGGAGCCACATTAATGCACTCCCGGTTGTTACAATATGTTGCTGATACGTGTACCTTGACAATTTTGGTCTTTTTGACTTGTTCCGATCATGTTTCCACCCACAGCAGCACATCGAAGCAGCAGAGGTCACCTTGGAAGTGGAAATGCCCCCCAGTAGCCGTTGTTGTTGGGCTCTGAGAGCGAGAGCAGCTTGATGTTGTTATTGTTGTTAGTTTTGTGTTGTACAGCAGCCACTGGAGGGAACGTGAACTGCCCAAGGGTGTTCGATCTCTTTTCAATGAATGCCAATGACACTGAGGGCATCCAGGGAAAAAAAGCACCAGCAAGATTTATTTCTCTCGTTCAGCCGGATAAAACAAACTCACTCATTCATCCATGAATTAATTCTCAGAACGGAGAGTTATTACTCAGATGATGAGATTCGTTGAGCTGATTCGCACTTTTTAAAGTTCCTGGTAAACTACGCATAAAATTGTTGTGAACTGTTAAGATCATCTGACGCATTTGACATTTACTTTATGCTGAGCTAAAGACAAGTATCCACAAACCAACTTTTCAATGTACTATTTGTTGGGTACAGACAGAACATACATGCACATGAAACATGGAACCATGAAAATTAACAGGACAACAAAATTCTGAGAGACTAATTATAAAACTGTATCAAAAATAAAATTGTGTTGCTTGACCTATCTTGAAGGTTCAGTAGTACAGCATATTGACTTCTTGGAAACAAACCACGGTCAAACAAACAAACTAGAACTCTCACTAAGATCGATTTGAAACAGTGAATAAGATTTGGGATAATATGTTCCTGAATGAAGACTTTAAATGGTTTTATGGACTGATTAGCTAACTAATCAAATGAATGGCATTGATTGGTATTAAATCACTGTTATTTCAAAGAAGGTTGATATGGCTACTACATACAGTAGCTTTATTTCTTAGCTTCATCTATCAAGCTTCACCTTTTGTTTACCTTCAAGAAGTCAAACTATTTTGCATATTTGTAGTTGGAAATAAACATGGGTAAATCTGTCACCTCACAATATTTTCTGCATTTTAATTATCTAATTACTTCCACCAACACCTGCCTATTAGCTGTGGATAACTTTCTTTTCTTTTAACAATGTGTTTTTAGTATTATATAAATCGTATCTGATGATACATTTCTGTTTCCAAAATAAACCTCAACCAGTCTATCCATTCATCTGTCTATTGACCTCTGCTTGGTGATGTCATGAGGGTAAAATTCACATTTAGCATGTTTTTATGCTTCCATTTGGGTCTCTACTTCTAAAACCAGCTCAAACGCTTAAAAAAGCACTTTTTGGGGGGGATTAAGCTAATGTTTTTTGGTGTCAGGAAAATGAGCCCTTTCAAAAGCCTTCTGAATGTAACATTCAGAAGGCTTTCTGAATGACAGACTCCTGCTGTCTTATCCTTGATAAATGCACAAAGTCTTCCTTCCCCAGATGAGGGATTGCTGCAAAGTCAATGAGTTGGCACAATTGTGTGAGCTTCCTTTGATGAATAACCTCATTGTATTTATGTAGTTTTAGTCAAGATCCAATTGGAATGTATGTTGCAATTCAAAACTATCTGATTGCATTTTAATTGACTTAAATCATATATTTTTGAATATGAACACATGAATCTGTTCATCATGTAAAGTTGTTGCGATATGGCATAATATGACTTCATATGGATCTTATTGAGTTGATTTAAATTGAACTGCATTGAATGGAGGAAGTATTGCCAGACCAGTCAGTGTTTGCCTGTCCAAAGCTTCTTATGATTAAAATGTAGCAGGGGAGAACATTAGACATCCACATATTTATGAATTTAAACAGCCAATACTAAACTGGCAGGTAAATGAAAATGTTTAGCGTTTTTCTGAAATTTCTACACATTTTTGTTTAGCAGCCTCCAAACGTCATAAGACATAATATTATTTGATGTAAAGTGTTTGAAACATTATCATTCAACACTATTCCCCAGCTGGTATACACTGATAGCAGGACGTACCCCTGGGATTTTATTTTATTTTTTTACCATCTAACTTAATTTTTGTTACATTACTTCAATTTAGCTGGTTCAAACTATGGACCCCCGTGGTAAAAATGCCACGGAGGCACGGAGGCAAACTAAGTTACCCATCCGCCGTGTTGCTGAAGCCGCACTTTTATCTTTAAAAATGCAGAGACCCAGGGCTCGGCTTGCCCTATGACTCACCCCAGAGGTTGCAGGGTAAATCGTAATGCCAACCTTCACATCCACCGCATTAATCATTTGTCTCTCTGGGAGGTGACACGGAAGACAGCGGAGGGACAAAATATGGGATTTGTTGTGAGACGAAACTCTCCCTGGGTGACCGCTTCCTTCTCAGGAGTTTGTTCCTTTCACCGGGGAGTAAATGGCACAAAGTATTATTAAACAGCTTCTTCTCTATTCAGATCCCCACTTTGCATGGGGTTTGCTTGGTGCTCTGTTTATGGTTTTTAATGAAGTTATAATTGGCTCTGTGGCACTAGTAACTCAGTTGCTACCAATTACCACTGAATCCCAATCATCTGTGTTTGTGTATGGATTAGTAATGACTTCAAGGTGTATCCCATGGTGTTTGGATAAATTTTCCCGGCTATGTAAAAGTGATTGAGATTCGTTGCAGGCTACAGTAAGTGCTTCCTTGTGTCACTAAGCAGTGATTTGTGTTTTCATCTTTCGTTCATTACCAGCCAACAGTCTTTTGGTCAACGCCATTAAGCCACATCGCAACAACAGAATCCTCTTCTATGGAGATTAAAATGTTTGCATTTATTTGTGTGTAATGTAAAAAAAAATCAACTTGGTGACCAAGGTGCTTTTATTTATTTATTTTTTTCCAGGCAAAAGTTGAGTTTATTTAGTTTTTTGTCTCAATACAGCTAAGCTTCCAGCCGATTGTCTTACGAATTTTTAGCAAACTTTAGAAATGTTGCAAAAAAATCTAATTATCCATGTTTCTATCTACTGGTTTGAGGCCTTTGTGGATTGGTTTCCATGTCCTCCTTGTCCATGTGTGGGTTCACGTTGGGTACTTCCTCCCACAGTCCAAAACCATGACCAGTATGTTACTGGGCCTGTCGGGGTGTGTGTATGTGTGTTTTCAAAATACATGAGATCCCCGATCTTAATTAAAGGAAATGTGAAATTGTGGAAAACTGTGGAAGGTCCGACAGATCAGCGAGTGCAGAACCAAAAAAGACAAACTTCGGTTAGAGAGTTGTGCTTCAGGGCAGCTCGTCTCCTTGGCAACCAGGGTCTTGGAGAAGTTGGGCATTTCTGTCAGTCGAGGCTGTGGAGGAGAAGATACCATGTTGTATGATTAAATCCTTTTCTTACAATAAATAATCAGTAAGTTTGGCTCTTTTCACAGTTAGGCAGTCATTTTTAACAGTTTTTTTTTCTTTCTCTTATTTAGTTGACTACAGAGAAGAGAGGGGCTGTAAACCTCTAGTGCAGCATGAGAGGTAAGAGACAACATTAAGATGCAGCTACTCAGACTGAGGAGAACTGTAAGGAATAAGACAATGATTCTATTACAAGCCTTGTGTTGTATGGTTAATTTCTCTATGAAACAAAAATTGATCATTCCATCTATCCCATGCTAAAAGCTTAAGCTTAGGAGTAAGAGTGAAGTTTAAATTAGGGCCTGCATATTGTTAGTTATTCAAATTAGTCAGAGCATTTATGAGATGTAAAACTATGTTATACCTTAAAGAAACAGTTATCCTTGCTATTGGCCTTTAAAGTAACGAATGAATGAATTTATTTCGAACATGATAGAAGTATAAAATCACACGTGAACAAGGAATGCAAGTAGTGGATACTTTCAAAATCAGTCATTGTTGAGTGTTTAGACGTGACACAATAAATTAATAAACAAACAGATATCTAAAACCAGCAGTAGAAAGAGGCCAAGGTCTGTGAATCATCCTCGTGTACACGCTCAAGAATGCCAGATGCGGCAGCTGCAAATGGCAGAGAAACGACTTACTGTTTATCCACGACCATCGGTGGTCATGCCAACTAGCTTGCGTGTTCACGGCAGGCTCCGCTGTCAGTTTTAGTGTAGCAGAAAGCAAGGAGGAGGATGTGAGCTGCACATACATAAGCATGATTGACAGTGCTAAGACCCTCCTCTTGGCTTTGTTTAGTTGTTTCTAACCGGGTGCCAATGAGAGGAGGAGCTTGATTTTTATTTATTTTGTCACAGATCACCTGGCTGATATCGGACATCAGAACAGTTTTAACAAATATGTAAAATAAAATCAATATATTTTTAAATAAAAGTTACATACTGCAGCTTTAAGGGAGACATAAAACAAGAAGAGTTATTGATATAATGAATGAAATTTTCTTTCTCCTTCTTGCAAGCAGTAGAAATTGTAAATTTTTTGAGAATTTTGTTTTTGTCGTATGCCACTTTAACACGTAGATCTGTTTTTTCCTTTGGTATCCAAATATATTATTATTATTATTAGAAGGTAAAAATAATCTTTTGTGCTTTTTATCAGACGTTTCAAAAGCAGAAACGCAGCATGACAATGTCACAGCGCTCAAAACAAGTCCAAATAATCATCCGTTCCCCCGTCATATCTGCACCATTAGCTCCAACCTTGATCTGCCGAGTGAAGTCGTGTTTTCAAATCAAATTTCAAAATTTCAAAAAGCAGGTTAAATAAAAATGTGACAATGGCATGCAAAACATTTCCAGGCAATTCGCTTGATGCGGTCAGGACCTATTCAAGGTCAATGCATTTTTCTCATTTTAGACCAAATTCTGTTGAAAAAGTTGCACAAAAGTTATAGAAATACCTCGTCTAGTGAGTCATAGCAGCAAATGCACTACAAAAGCCCATTTGCGATATTATACAAAGTATTTCACGTCAATTCTCCACACGTCATAAGTCCTTTGGTGTGGTAAAACTTGTTCATCTTTAGGTCTGGAGCCAGACATTACACAAGCTTTGCTGCTCTAACGGCACATGAGGGGTTACAGTGTGGGTCGGCCTGCTTCGGTCATCTATTTTCATCGGTCTAAGTGAAACTGGTCAGCTGTGCTTGTCTCTAGGAGGCGCAGTGGAACCAATTCTAATAAATACATAGTCTTTGATGTGTGAAAAAAAATCTGGGTTTTTGACATCTATAGTTTGGTGAGTTTTTGGGCACATTCAGGCCCCTATAAATGTCCTGCTTTTGGCCAAAAACGACAAAACAATGCAGTTTCTAATAAATGTGATTTGCTTATAAATATTTACTCCACCATTAGGTTAAGTCCTTCAAAGACAAATATGCGTTTTTTTAATACATTAATCTGTTAGTTTCTGACTTTCAATTCTGACATTCCAAATTCACTAAAGATCGACAACAGATGAATTTTATTTTATCTTTGAATGTCTGACTTTTCTGTATGGAAAATATGACAAAAACATGTTTAAATTAAATCACTGCTATTTTGTAGACCTTGAGTTAGACAGAAGGCGTGAAGTGAACAATAATAAAAGCCAAAACTGGAAGATGAGTGAGGTTTAGGGAGACAAATAAACTGCGATAATAAAAAGTGATGCTATACCAAAGAACCCTCATTAGCCACTCCTTTTTTTTTTTATCCAGCTGTGAGCATTCAGCAATTTACCCCAAAATAAAGCAGTGGACTGAAGAAACGGAGAAGAAAAGAAAGCAAAGGCTCTTCATTTAGTTTTCCATCCAGACCTCATGAGGAGGAGAAATTGGAAACAGAGACATGTCTCTGGAGACCTGGAGGAAATTAAATACTGAATTCAATGGGCAGACGGACTCAATCACACCACTCTTTTGTAAAATTACTTGGGAATTGAATCCCTCGCCGCTTAACAGGGGATGTTATTGCTCTTGTAGCTATTTCTGTTTAACTAAGCCTGGGAAGAGGCCGGGTCACACAGTATACATCCAACACATCAGGCGTCAGCTGACTTCCTCACAAACAAATGATCTCAGACAGATTCATTTTATTGCTACAAGGACCTGTCGAATACTCTCCTATGTCATAAACATTCAAATCTGAATGTAAGGAGTTGTGTTCAGAAATGCAGACTCTCAGGATTACTGCATACACACACGGTCCCCACAAGGAACTTCTGGGCAATGTCTTGATTCAGTCAAATTTTCTATCTTGTATCTCCTGAACTCTGATATTTTGCTTGCTGGTCTTCATCGTGCTCTGAATGCAGTATCGGTTTCTCTTACTTTAACCCGCCCAACTTGCACCTGATTGGCATGTTAGCCTTTTGATTCCCTCCCAGTGAGGCGGTGCTTCACAAAGCAAACTGTTTGTCAAACTGTTGATCTGCCTGATGGCTGTTTTAGAAGATATGGTGACTGAGGTTTAGACAGTACTAGCCGGCTCATGCAGCTTGTTTTTACTAGATGGCTGTCCTAAAAGTACATATCTTTAAAATATGAATAAATACATACAATTCCATAATTATTCGATCCAACGGTTATAGAAGTTTTGTAATAATGCAATTCAGGTATTTTACATTTTCTGGACTAAAGGAGGATTTCAGTTCAACACCTGTGGTTTCTTAATGTAAGTGTTTCTGCTACTGGACAAGAAACAGGGTTGAAAGAGGATTTAGAAAGCAAAATACAAAGATGATAGTTGTTTTTACCGAGAGCAAGGCTGTGACTAGTTATCAGGACAGAATGAGACTTGTAAAACTGTTGGGCCCATATGACCAAGGAGGGAACCAGTCATCTGCTCCAATAATTTATTGGCCTTTAGGAAATATTTTTGGACACAGCCATCCGCAGGAGCAAGATGAAGCAAGAACATCACAACATCAGATGTATTTTTTCATCCTTATATCCGTGATTTAAAACTATTTTTAATTTTGTGTCATCTTAAAGATGGAAAGATTCAATTATGTTTTCACCCATGGAAAAGTGTAATGTGTTTATTATGAGTAGGATTAACCAAGCTGAAGGAAAATAAAGAAAAAGGATAAATAAATAGTCATTGATACAGAACCGAATCAGCAAATATGAACTTATGAAACTATTGAAACCTTCAAGAATTTTATGTTGTGTAAGATATTTAAGAAACTAATACTGAATCTGCGCTCATGAATTTCTTTATTTGATCGTTATCTCTAAAATACGTTTACCTTTTGTTTTGTTGAACACCAGACATCTCATCTTTTTCCCACAGTTTTTTTTCCACTTAGTTTCACTACTGCAGTGGATTTTATAGTCAATGTTTAAAGCCAGCACAGAGTCTGAAGCGATGGAGGAAATTTACGTCAATATGGAACCTGTTGGACAAACCGCATCTAATCACACAGGTAAGAACAAAGTTACAGAGAAATCTAGTATGTATTGAATTCAATTTTGCTAAGGTTGAGGTTTTTGTTAAGGTTGGAGCAGCTCCAAAGAGAGGCTCTGCCTCGGTGCAGCTGTCTGTTTGGGAATGTTTTACTTTTGGCTGAACTCATCGCCCTCAGTGTACACAGTGAGTCTTGTTCTAGTCATCTTAAAGATGTAAAAAGACTAGATTTTATGTTTCTGTTATATTAAAAAGTCATTGTTCCCCTTCTAAAATCAAATAGCAAGGGTTTAAATAACAGAATAAAGCTTAGTGACTCAAAGTTTTGCAGAGAGGTGAAACATTACACTAAGACAAAACATTACACATGAGTTTGATTCATTTCAGAGTAGAATTCAATTTTTAATGAGATCCAAATTTTTTTTAAGTTTTGACCAACCTTAAAGTGTCTTCAGCTCGTGGAGCCGTTTCAGTGAAGTTAGCGATCATGGAGGGAAACTTGCTGCTGCTGTTCTGCTCGGTCAGAATGTTGCTGATGTCAGAAAAATCTGCTGTCACTTAAGACTTATAAAATAGTTTCATGATTTTGGTTATGCCTGTAGAATTTAAACTGAGGTAACACTGAACAATAAATCGTTGGATAAATAGTTTGAAAAAAGAAAAGATATTAAAGACACGCTAACCTAATGGCTACAAATGTATCATGTGACCGGAAATCAAAATTATTTAACTAGGGTCATTAATCACTCATCCATCAAACTCCGATTAAAATTTGACAGAAGGTGGCCCATATAGTCTCTCTGCTGCACATGTGTTTGGGGTTTCTTCAAATCTTTGGGGGCAATTTGCAGTGACCAACTGACCTGACCGACATGTTTTAGGAGTTGTGGGGGGAACCGGAGCACCCGGAGAAAACCCACGCAAACACGGGGAGAACATGCAAACTCCACACAGATGGTGTCTGTGAAGATGCAGCGGTAACCGCTGCACCACCGTGCTGCCCACGTTTTTTCCAATTGGGTTGGGAAGGGATCTATTTTCTAGTTTGCCAATGGGGGGAAAACCTTTTTAAATTTGGTCTTGACGGAGCGTGGCATGGCGCCCCGTTCACAGAGGCTACAACCTCCATGCGTTTGATTCCAGTCCTCGGTTCGTCTCCTGCACGTCTTTCTCCTTCTCTAAATATCAAAATTAAGAACTTTAGACACGATCTTGATTGTCTTCACTTGTTTGTTTCTTTTTTGGCTTCTTCCATCCCAGAGTGTTTCGTACCTTCTTCCAAAATGAATTTTTAGACTTTTTCTTTGTACCATCTGGATTGTCCAAATCCTCCAGGATGGTTTCTCCAGCGACCTCGGTCTCTTCTGAGGATTCTGGATCCGTGGAAGAACCTGGTAAATGTTCTCCTGAGAGATCCTGCTCTGAAGAAACCTCTTGATTTAATACTTTATCTTGGTTCTGTGAGTTTTCTTCCTTCTCTTGGGAAACTGTGATGGGTTGTTGTTGGAAACCTTTTTCCTCGGCTCTCAGAGTGTCGGCCAGCAGTAGATCGTCTCTCGCTTTTTGTAAATCATTTTTCACACAAATGAGCTCCTCCTGGTATTTTTCTACTTGCTGTTTTAATGCAGTTACTTCGGTTTCAAACCGACTGTTTAGCTCCATGTACAAACTGTTAACATTCTCCAGCTCAGCCTTTGCACTACTTTCCTTGTCTTGCAGGATTTTCTTCTCTGTTGTTGTTATTTCTTGGAGGATGGCATATTCAGCTCTCAGCTTCTCTAGAAGCTTCTTGTCCTCCTCTGTTTGCTCCAGGTGAGCTTTTCTCTCCTGCTCTACCTGATGCTGGTATGTCTCGATTTCTCCTGACATTTTGTGGAGGAGCTCCTCCTTCTCAGCTCTCATATGGTCTAGAAGCTTCTTGTCCTCCTCTGTTTGCTCCAGGTGAGCTTTTCTCTCCTGCTCTACCTGCTGCTTGTATGTCTCAACCTCCTGCTGTAAATCTATATTGTCTCTTTCAAACCTACGTTTTATCTCCTCGTGCGAAATGTGAACCTGATCCAGTTTGTTCAGCATCTGCTTCTCTCTCTTTCTCAGTATTATAATCTCTCTAGCCATTTTTCGAAAGAGCTCCTCCTTCTCTGCTTTCAGCTTGTTGACTAGCTTCAGACTCTCTTTCTGTCTTTCTTTGTTTGCGTCTTTCTCACGTTTCACCTCCTGCCTTACCAGAGAAATGTCTGCATCATATTTACATCTCAGCTCCTTGTAGGAAGTCTTAAGTTGGTCCAGTTCTTCTTGGACAGCCTCAGTTTTCTTTCTCTCAGCCTGTATTCCAGCTACAAATGCTTCCTGGCTGAGGAGGTGGGCCACCTTTAAATCCTCAAACTCCTGCTGCAAGGTCTTCTTCTTCATGTTTTTCACACTGTCGTAAAATTTGGATGCAATGTTTGCAGCGTAAAGTTCTCCTGGATCACTGGACATCTCTCCTCTCTCTTCTCTCTCTAGTCTCTCCAGCTCCCTCTTTGCCTCTTCGGCCTCGTTGATAAGAGTTTCTCTGAGAGCTTCCTGCCTTTTTAGTCTCAGTTCCATCTCTTCCAGTTTGGCCTCCAGCTCGGTCGGGTTTTGGTCGTCTTCTAACCTCCCCTTGCAACAAGACTTCAAATCCTCAAAGTCTTGTTGCAAAGGCTTCTCCTTCATGTCTTTCACAGCGTTGTGAACCTTGGAAGGAGTGACATCAGAGTTAAGGTCTCCTGGATCACTGGACATCTCTTGATTCTCTTGTGTCTCTAGTCTCTCTAGTTCTCTCTTTGCCTCTTTGACCTCGTTGATAAATCTCTCTCTGAGGGCTTCCTGCTGTTTTAGCCGGAGTTCCATCTCTTCCAGCTCCGCCTCCAGGTCGCCATGTCTTGGTTGTCTTCTATCCTGGCGCTCTCCATTTCCAGACTGGAGTCCAGTCTGTGGGTTTCCTCATCTAAAATATCCAGATGTGCAGGAGCGAACCTGCCTTGGGGGTCTTGCTGGACTCCAGTCCAGCAACTCCAAAAGAGTTGGGTAACTCTCATGTGAGTGAGAAGAAGGCACACAAGGAGAAACTGCTTCGGCAACAACCTTCCACACCCAGCTCAGGCAAAAGGGCGAAGTGTCAGGTCAACCATCGATGCAGGATGCGTGTCCTGAGGCCGAAACATCATCAGTGGCCCCTCACACCCCCACCATGGACTGTTCTCCCTGCTGCCCTCTGGAAAGAGGTTCCACAGCATCCGGTGCAGGTCCACCTGGTTCCGAAACAGCTTTTTCCCACTTGCCATCAGACTGCTGAACTCTTAACTGGACTGCACTCAAAAACTGGTCTCCACTTCATACCTTGCACATGTACAGAGCTAAATAACTTCTATTTTACTGTCAGTCCTGCACTTTATATTTTATATTTAGATTTAGATTCACATTTTATACTGTATTTTATTTTATTCTGGAGTAACCTCACAACATTGGAACCTCAAACATTGTCCTGAGCCGTATGCAACGAAATTTCGTTCTGTATACACCCTGTGCATGCAAAATAACAATAAAGTCAGTCTAAGTCTAAGGAACAATTGTGCAACTGTGAGATGCGTAGAGGCCATTACCAGGGTTATTACCAGGGTAATTACCAGGGTAATTACCAGGGTAATGGCCTTATTTACAGAACAAAAGCGCCTGCTAGCTAAAATCCTTCAGGTCACTCGACCTGTCTCTGGACTCCAAAGGTAGAAATGTTAAATGACCTTTCTCTGGTATCGCGTGTGTTAAAGTGAAGTTTTTATTAACCTCTTCCTGCTAGCTGCCGCCCCTGGAGGAATGAACACAGACGTCTTTTATACGGTGCAGGTGGGTCTCATCAACGTCTGATTGGCTTTGCTGATCCAATGGGGTGGCTGCTCTTCTGCAGCCTCTAGGCAGCCAATCAGAAAGCTGTGCCCGCACAGCTGATTCTGCATAATAGAAAAAAAATAAAGAGCCTCCACAGCCTGAAGAGGCCAGGGGCCGTAACAATGTTTATGTAGCTTTGTTGTATTTTTACACCAGTAAATTAACTCAATTAAAGTCTGACAAAGGTACCAGACGGATTTGACAGCCCATCTGTCAGTACAGACACTTTCAGTTTATCATATGATAATATAAAGTTAAGTGAAAAGTTTGGTATTTTAAGGACCAAAATGACAATAATTCATATCAATAACAAAAAATAAAACAGGAAAAAGAAAAATTTTTTAAATCAGTTTTTTCCAGTAAACAACTTATGAAACTTTAACAAAAACTACAGGTCTGTGTCTGGTGAATTTCTGGTTAAAATATGTTTGTTTTTCATTCAGCAGGTAGAAAATCCAGAAATTTTACTCATGCAAGAGTAGAAATACTTCAAAATAAAATTACTCAAGTAAAAGTCAAAAGTACAAGTAAATTATTTCTGTATATTAATCAGCCTGAATTTGTAGTGAAGTTAAATAATTTGAAGTTGGATTTCCTTATTGTATTGTATTCATTATTGTAAGGGGGGGGGGAAGAATTAATAATAATGAACTACACTGCAAAAACACAAAACCTTACCAATCAGTTTGTCTAGTTTCTAGTGCAAATGTCTTAGTACATGTAGGGCAGTGGCTTAAATATCCTTTCTTTGTCTAGTTAGAATTTTGGGAGTGCGTTAAGATAATTTAATTATTTATTTATCTTTG
Organism: Xiphophorus maculatus; assembly: GCF_002775205.1. Classification (NCBI taxonomy): domain Eukaryota; kingdom Metazoa; phylum Chordata; class Actinopteri; order Cyprinodontiformes; family Poeciliidae; genus Xiphophorus; species Xiphophorus maculatus. Next base: position 24,344,228 of record NC_036447.1, on the reverse strand, counting down.
ATTCATATCGAAAAAAAAAGAGTAAATAATTACATTTTGTTTGAAATATTTATTATATTGTGATTCTGTTCTGATCATTTATATAAGTTTAACTGGAATTTTGGGGAGTGATTCAAAATAACTGTGCCACACAATTATGTATGTATTTATTTATTTATTTAATTATTTATTTATTCATAAACACTTAAAAAGGGGACGTACACATACAAACATACATTTTGGCAGTCTACATAAAAAAAAAAAAAAAAAAAAAAAAAAAAGATCCTTGAAAATAATGAATGACTATGCAGTTACCCCAATGAGGCAGATGCCCTCTGCAGTAACATCTAGCCACCTACTTACCCCTGAACCAGTACTGAGCACCAGAACCTTCTGACACAATGTATGTTCCTCCCAGTAGAGCAGGTAGAAGAGATAGTGGAGAACACAGAGGATATGACAAGACAAGCCTCTGGAGTGACCGTGCAGAGGATGGAGCACTTACAGCTTGAAAATTGGAGGAAATTGTGGAGGAGGTTGAAGGCGAGACAACAAATAAACAGGTTGAGCAGCCTGAAATGGAAGGAGTGAATATACCAGACAGAAAATTCAATGGATGGACGGAACATATAACAGATGGAGGTATCACTGCAGCCGCTGCACCCATTGCTCTTAGAAGGAACATGCAGAGGAATCGACAACCCCCAAAGAGATTTTCCTGTGAGTCACAAGTAGTGGAAAGTGAAGACACTCAACAGAAGATAATAAGAGGACGGAAGCTGTGGGAGAAAGCTAAAGCCAGAAAAGCAGTAAAACACTTAGGAAATTCCACTTAATGGAGTACATGCTGGCCATTACACTGACACAGCACACAGTCATGTTTTTTATTTTTTTATTTATATGTTCATTGTTGTTTTGGGTCTAGTCTGATGACTGGGACGCCATCAAAGAAACAACGGGTAGATGTAGGGCAGTGGCTTAAATATGTCAGCAGATGCCACCAAAATGTTAGATTTGTTCTTTGAGTTGTGGAAGTCGGTGAAGTGTGTCCGTTGGGGAGCGCCGTACTTGGCGTCTGTTACGGTGCGCTGGCAGTACAACGGTCAGTATTTGCTGTGAATTCTGAAGGTAAGCAAAGCTGACCGCCAGCTCCTCAATGTAGCCAAATGTTACTTTTAATGTCCAAGTAGTTAGTTTTGTATCGTTTTGTCTTTTTCTTCTTTTTTTTAATATATGCTGTATCTGTTAAACAAAAAAAAAGAAAAGAATGATAATAATAACTGCGTTAATGAGACTTATATTGACACGCAGTATTTGCTGTGAATTCTGAAGGTGAAGTCGCTGCGCTGTCGGTTGGTCCAAATAAACGGTCTGAACCACGATCTCAACCGCCATGTGGGTCCAATTTATGCCTCAAGTTTCCTTCCGACAACCACCATTAAAGAAAACACAACGCAGAGTCTAAGGAACAGCGAGGTGTCGTCTCACACGGACAGGGTTACATCTTTGGTGCCGTGACCTGGATCGTGGTGCTTCAAGATCACCCAGGCAACAACGCCAGCAGCCCGGTTACCCAACGGTTTCGTTCTGGTAGTTTGTTGAGTGTCTGGCAATCTGAGTTAGCGTGTGAAGCTGAAGCTGCAACATATTATTTTAGTGTCACTTTTATTGCACCGTTTAAGGTAGTCAAAAAAAAAAAAAAAAAAAAAATTGTTTGTGAACTACATTTTGTTTGAAATATTTATTCTATTGTGATCATATCCTTTCTTTGTCTAGTTAGAATTTTGGGATTTGTAAAATGTCTCCATCTTGTTCCAAAGCTGTTTTTGTTTGTTTCGGTGCAGATTTGCAGACCAAAGCAGCGCTGCTGCATTCCTTTCAGAGTGAGGAACCGTTTTCCTGACAGCCCTTCCCAACACGTCGTACCTGTTTAGTTTATTTTTGATTCTCCTGACGTGAACTTTAAACACCGCAGGCCTTTACGGTCTCTGATGGAGCTCCTGCACTGCAAAAACACAACATCTTATTCTAATAAGTAGTTTTTAGTGCAAATATCTTAATACACTTGAAATAAGAGAAAACTAACTTACACAGGTGCTGAGGGCAAAACATCCACGTACTGTTTTAAAAGAAGCCTTAACACATTTTTTTTTAGCAAAACTTTTGGTTCATTTTCTGAGATATTGGTTTTAATCTCATTTATTGATTTATTTTTCTCCGCTAAAATTGCTTGTTTTGTTTTGGGGTTTTTTCCCTTTGAGATTTAAAGATATAAAGGGCATTATAAATCAAATTTGTAATAATAATTGTCTGTTATTATTACAAGTTTCTTATCAGCGGATGTAGCAGCTAGTTCTAAGTCAATAATTCTGATATTGATGAAAAATTACTAGTTTCACTGGCAGATTATTTCACTAAAAACATGGGGAAAATGTGTTTAGTGAAATAATCTGCCAGTGAAACTAGAATTTGGTTGCTAGGTAACAGGCTGGGCTTGGCAGGTGTTGCTAGGTAACGGCAGTTGATTCCAGTGGAACTAATAATACGTTCTCATACAATAATGAATTATTTACTTAAAACAAGCTCCTATATTTTGCTGAAAAGTTATTTTTAAGTTACTAAGATATTTGCACCATAAACTAGGCAAAACTCCTTGGTAAAATTTTGTGTTTTTTCAATGCAATCTTGTTTAAAAGAACCAACAAGACACTGTTGTTTCTGAGTTTAACAGTGGAGATCAGAGTTTGATTCCAGGAAATGAAATCATGAAGCAGTTTGTTCAGAGAAGAAAACAAAGAAACATCAGCTGTTCATTGTTCCAGTTCTAAATAATCTAATAATCCTCCAGATTAGCCTTCCAACAGAAGAGAGATGAAACTTTCAACTGAAATCAGAAGTGAACATGTTTTCTAAACATCCGAGAGCAAAAACTAGCAGGAAAATTCCTAAAGTCAAAGTTCAAGAAGGAAAAAATCAAACTTAAAATTTGTTCAAATGATCCAAAGAGTCGATAAAGAGAATATGAACAACAAACTGAGACTCAACTGAACCACAGCAGAACCAGACTGGTACCACACCTGCACAGAGATGTGAGGGAACAGAACTGGACTTTTACCTGACTTGAATAACTCAAAGTCAAGGTGTGATAAATGTTGTATAACTGATTATGTGCTAAACATAATCAGTTATGTCTACCATCTGGTTTGTAGTTTCTTCTTTCAGAACAGCAGAACCAGGAAGTGGAAGGTCTGCAGTGAAACAACAATTGTTGCCACGCTTACATTCACTCTTCTTATGATCAAAAGATACTATTTTCTTTATATATCAGCAGTAAACACTTGAAAGAATATCTTTTCAAAATATTTTATTTATATTTGTTTATTTAAATATTTTACTGACTTCCTCTTGTACAGGATTATGACAAACATTTATGTCCAGCGTCACACACAGGAAGTAAAGAGGTCTGGTCATGTGACCTTTCACACTGGATACATGAAATTGATATTGTTTAGAGAAGACACACTATTATTTTATTTTAAAACATTAAGCAGCTGCCAAAAGTCAAAAATAATTCATTTAAAGCTTCTAGAAGTTAGAAAAAATGTCTGGCAACAATTTTTGCTGGTGGGATTAAAATTCAGTAATAATTTGATTTATTTAACTGTCATAAGAGACAGAAGCGATTTCAGAATGTCAAGTTATATTTTCACCATGTTATTCATCCATTTATGAATACCACAGTTTCAGAGAAAACATTTCAGTTGGAGACTAAATATTCATCTTCATTCTAAATGATTCCCAGCAGACTGGCTTCCAGTCTCCAGTGTGGATCCTTCAGTCCAGCCGACAGCAGCTTCACTCCTGAGTCTCCTGGATGATTGTAGCTCAGGTCCAACTCTTTCAGATGGGAGGGGTTGGAGGTCAGAGAAGCACAGCCTTCCTCTGAGACCAAACAGCCTGATAAGCTGCAGACACACAATTCATCACATGATGAGAACATTGAGGTAGAACCCAAGGTCTGAACTGATCATTTTCACGAGAGGAAAACACTCAAGAAACTGGAGATTCACCTGTTAATAACATAGAATAGTAATAAAGCTGTATTTCATTCTGTAGATAGTAGAAATCAACATTTATCATTTGTAAAATGGACGAGAAAGTCTAACAACTGGTTGGAGGAAGAATCTGCAATGATGCTTCTTTGTACACTGAGGATGCAGCAATCTGTCAAGTGTCCGGCGTTACACTAGCAGTTAAAGCCTGATCCCCACCTTTCTACATTCCTCTCTTCCTGGTTCTTTCAGCCTGGAGTAAATGAAAACCAGCTGAGTTTATGTGTCAAGACTTAGCATGATTAGCCTCATCACAGTCAGACATTTTTATTTTAATAATCTACTATTGAAATAACATTTGCATCATCTATTGCAGCAGTTAATGGACAGAAATATGGCTTCACTAGGATTCAAAACATTTTACCTGAGTTTCCAGGTTGCAGTTTGGACTCTTCAGTCCAGCAGAGAGAAGCTTCACTCCTGAATCCTGCAGGTTGTTGTTACTCAGGTCCAGTTCTCTGAGACTGGAGGACTGGGAGCTGAGAACTGAGGACAGAGCTTCACAGCTTCTCTCTGAGAGGTTACAGATACTCAGTCTGAGGAGAGAGCGAAAAAACTCTGTTACTAGGCAATTCTTCAAAAGTGTTTTCCAAACAACAAATATTTTTGTTTAGTAATCTATCAATTATTCTTAAAATTAATCGAGTAATTGGATTAAAAAATTATAAAATAAATGAATGCAGCAAGCGGCGTCGTGCAGCCCTCGCAGCTCAGCACCGCTCCGGCCTATTGGCCACCGCGGGGTGCCGGCACTGCCACCCGCCAGCCACTGTAGACCCTCTGGCACAGTTCCCGCACCCGTCCACCAGGCGATATGCACCTACGCATTCGGCAGTGCTCTCCGACGACGCACAAGAAATCTGGCAAATTGGGTGATGATATATAGCTGTTGCTATAAAAATTGAGCCCAGTGTTGCTGCGGCGCTAAAGCAGCGAAGGGAAAAGGGCTAACGTACGGCTAATTCAATTAATTTTAAAGTTTAGCAATAAAGCTGCACATATGTTTGGGGTTTCTTCAAATCTTTGGGGGCAATTTGCAGTGACCAACTGACCTGACCGACATGTTTTAGGAGTTGTGTGGGGAACCGGAGCACCCGGAGAAAACCCACGCAAACACGGGGAGAACATGCAAACTCCACACAGATGGTGTCTGTGAAGATGCAGCGGTAACCGCTGCACCACCGTGCTGCCCACGTTTTTTCCAATTGGGTTGGGAAGGGATCTATTTTCTAGTTTGCCAATGGGGGGAAAACCTTTTTAAATTTGGTCTTGACGGAGCGTGGCATGGCGCCCCGTTCACAGAGGCTACAACCTCCATGCGTTTGATTCCAGTCCTCGGTTCGTCTCCTGCACGTCTTTCTCCTTCTCTAAATATCAAAATTAAGAACTTTAGACACGATCTTGATTGTCTTCACTTGTTTGTTTCTTTTTTGGCTTCTTCCATCCCAGAGTGTTTCGTACCTTCTTCCAAAATGAATTTTTAGACTTTTTCTTTGTACCATCTGGATTGTCCAAATCCTCCAGGATGGTTTCTCCAGCGACCTCGGTCTCTTCTGAGGATTCTGGATCCGTGGAAGAACCTGGTAAATGTTCTCCTGAGAGATCCTCCTCTGAAGAAACCTCTTGATTTAATACTTTAACTTGGTTCTGTGAATTTTCTTCCTTCTCTTGGGAAACTGTGATGGGTTGTTGTTGGAAACCTTTTTCCTCGGCTCTCAGAGTGTCGGCCAGCAGTAGATCGTCTCTCGCTCTTTTTAAATCATTTTTCACACAAATGAGCTCTTCCTGGTATTTTTCTACTTGCTGTTTTAATGCACTTACTTCGGTTTCAAACCGACTGTTTAGCTCCATGTACAAACTGTTAACATTCTCCAGCTCAGCCTTTGCACTACTTTCCTTGTCTTGCAGGATTTTCTTCTCTGTTGTTGTTATTTCTTGGAGGATGGCATATTCAGCTCTCAGCTTCTCTAGAAGCTTCTTGTCCTCCTCTGTTTGCTCCAGGTGAGCTTTTCTCTCCTGCTCTACCTGATGCTGGTATGTCTCGATTTCTCCTGACATTTTGTGGAGGAGCTCCTCCTTCTCAGCTCTCATATGGTCTAGAAGCTTCTTGTCCTCCTCTGTTTGCTCCAGGTGAGCTTTTCTCTCCTGCTCTACCTGCTGCTTGTATGTCTCAACCTCCTGCTGTAAATCTATATTGTCTCTTTCAAACCTACGTTTTATCTCCTCGTGCGAAATGTGAACCTGATCCAGTTTGTTCAGCATCTGCTTCTCTCTCTTTCTCAGTATTATAATCTCTCTAGCCATTTTTCGAAAGAGCTCCTCCTTCTCTGCTTTCAGCTTGTTGACTAGCTTCAGACTCTCTTTCTGTCTTTCTTTGTTTGCGTCTTTCTCACGTTTCACCTCCTGCCTTACCAGAGAAATGTCTGCATCATATTTACATCTCAGCTCCTTGTAGGAAGTCTTAAGTTGGTCCAGTTCTTCTTGGACAGCCTCAGTTTTCTTTCTCTCAGCCTGTATTCCAGCTACAAATGCTTCCTGGCTGAGGAGGTGGGCCACCTTTAAATCCTCAAACTCCTGTTGCAAAGGCTTCTCCTTCATGTCTTCCACATCGTTGTGAACCTTGGAAGCAGTGACATCAGAGTTAAGGTCTCCTGGATCACTGGACATCTCTTCCCTCTCTTCTCTCTCTAGTCTCTCTAGTTCTCTCTTTGCCTCTTTGACCTCGTTGATAAATCTCTCTCTGAGGGCTTCCTGCTGTTTTAGCCGGAGTTCCATCTCTTCCAGCTCCGCCTCCAGGTCGGCCATGTTTTGGTTGTCTTCTATCCCGGCGCTTTCCATTTCCAGACTGGAGTCCAGTCTGTGGGTTTCCTCATCTAAAATATCCAGATGTGCAGGAGCGAACCTGCCTTGGGGGTCTTGCTGGACTCCCGTTCTCGCCTGGGGTCCCATCATTTTGTTGCAGTATTGCTGAAATAAGTGAAACATTTCTCCTCAATACAATCACTAAAGTTGTCGATTGGTAAACTACCTGAAAGAGCTTTGCACACGTCTGAACTGGTCAGTGATATTGCAAGCAATGAAAAATATGCAGAATTGTGTTGCATACAATTCTGCAGTTGATGACATCACAGACTGCATCGCCAGTGACATCACAGAGTCTTCCTTTGCTGGCGGTGTGACATCATTCCACCACCAAATATCTCACTATTTATTCTTGTTTACATTCAAAATAGTCCATGATTCACTCGTTTTTATCCAAACTCATTTCCGTTTTGGGCCAGATCAAAAACCTGAATGTTCATAAAGGGCCTGTTGTGCCAGAACATATTGATAAAAACCAATAAAATTGTTAAAATATCAATAAATAGGTGTTTCAGCATCAATAAGTGTTTCTTAAAATAACATAATATTGAACATTTTTTCACACTAATCAGTTCATCCAGGATTGTTTTTGTGCTTTTCTGCAATCAACATCACAGATTTTGTGGCGCTAATTTAGAAATATCTGTAAGGAATTTTTTACAATATTTGCGCTAACATATGATGTTAAATGTGATCTTTTATTAATCGCTTTATCGGTCATGGACTATAAATTGACATCAGGTCAGGCTGAGACAGCAGGCACTTGATCCCAAATGTTTATGGTCAATTTTGAGAAAAAAAATGTTGATAAACTCAGAAAACATGTTGATAAACTCAGAAAACATGTTGATAAACTCAGAAAAAATGTCGATAAACTCAGAAAAATGTTGATAAACTCAGAAAACATGTTGATAAACTCAGAAAATGTTGATAAACTCAGAAAACATGTTGATAAACTCAGAAAATGTTGATAAACTCAGAAAACATGTTGATAAACTCAGAAAAATGTCGATAAACTCAGAAAACATGTTGATAAACTCAGAAAAATGTCGATAAACTCAGAAAACATGTTGATAAACTCAGAAAACATGTCGATAAACTCAGAAAAATGTTGATAAACTCAGAAAATGTTGATAAACTCAGAAAACATGTTGATAAACTCAGAAAAAATGTCGATAAACTCAGAAAAATGTTGATAAACTCAGAAAATGTTCATAAACTCAGAAAATGTTCATAAACTCAGAAAACATGATAAACTCAGAAAACATGAGGGGATCTGTTGATTTTTGTGTAAATTTTGCGGTTATTTGTAAAAACTGGAGGGGCCCATTGCTATGATTTGGAGTCTAGAGGGCCACATAAAAAGCTATGGCGGGCCAGATTTGGCCCTCGGGCCTTGAGTTTGACACACGTGCCATATATGATAATCTATAGAACTTTTTTCAATATCTATACATTTTGAAGTTAATTTTGCTTGTTTAGTCAAACATTTATTTTCTTTTGTATTGTGGAAAAAGAGAGTGTGAAAGAAAATTTATAATAAATTGATGTAAACAACATGAAAAAGTAAAAGATAAAAACTAAAACTATTGATTTATAAATCTTGTTGAAAGTTGGTATTACTAGGGTTTCCGACCTCTCCCAAGACGTACTGAAACAGGGTCAAAAGACCCTGAGTCCAAACTGACGACTGATGGCTCAAATTAGCATCCCTTCTTCAATTGTACATGTGGCCGTTGACCGTCAGGCCAGAAGGTAGGAGTGTGAATAGTCCATTGTTGGGGGTGGGTGCGATCTATGATGGAGGCAACTCTACAGTAGACTCTCCTGTAGGTAATGCTCTTCAGTTTAGTTTTGAAGCATACATGAAGTGTTTTTGGAGAGATGTGACGTTTTGCAGCTGATCCATGATGTTGTGCTGCATTATCCAGGTCATTTTGCCAAATGTACATAGAGTTTGCAAAACATACAATCTGTTTCAAGAAATATGCAAAGGTTTTTCTAAAAGAAATTAGTAATGTTTTTCTTTTAAATAAAGCTAAGTGGGTTTAAAATGACAGTTTAGAAATAAACTAACCAAATTAATTGTGTTGATCCACCTCAAAAAAATCATGCAAAAAGTGTAAGCAAAAGAGATCTGGGAGACTTTGTACATGCAAATTTGCATGCAGCCTTTTGTGCTGTGGAGGATAAATAGGTGACTGCTTCACCTATTTAGTTCACAAGAACTAATGGCATTTATTTCAGTCATTATCTTGCGGGGGGTGACCAAGGTTCCATCACTATGTGACAGCTGGTCAGCAAACCTGGCAAACATGATTGACGTGGCAGCACTGAATGCACATGTGCTTTATCAGGCATGCATTGGGGTGCAGGAGAAACGGGTGGACTTCCTGGTTGAGCTTGCAAAAGAGTTGGGTAACTCTCATGTGAGTGAGAAGAAGGCACACAAGGAGAAACTGCTTCGGCAACAACCTTCCACACCCAGCTCAGGCAAAAGGGCGAAGTGTCAGGTCAACCATCGATGCAGGATGCGTGTCCTGAGGCCGAAACATCATCAGTGACCCCTCACACCCCCACCATGGACTGTTCTCCCTGCTGCCCTCTGGAAAGAGGTTCTGCAGCATCCGGTGCAGGTCCACCTGGTTCCGAAACAGCTTTTTCCCACTTGCCATCAGACTGCTGAACTCTTAACTGGACTGCACTCAAAAACTGGTCTCCACTTTATACCTTGCACATGTACAGAGCTAAATAACTTCTATTTTACTGTCAGTCCTGCACTTTATATTTTATATTTAGATTTAGATTCACATTTTATACTGTATTTTATTTTATTCTGGAGTAACCTCACAACATTGGAACCTCAAACATTGTCCTGAGCCGTATGCAACGAAATTTCGTTCTGTATACACCCTGTGCATGCAAAATAACAATAAAGTCAGTCTAAGTCTAAGTCTAAGGAACAATTGCGCAACTGTGAGATGCGTAGAGGCCATTACCAGAGTAATTACCAGGGTAATTACCAGGGTTATTACCAGGGTAATTACCAGGGTAATTACCAGGGTAATGGCCTTATTTACAGAACAAAAGCGCCTGCTAGCTAAAATCCTTCAGGTCAGTCGACCCGTCACTGGACTCCAAAGGTAGAAATGTTAAATGACCTTTCTCTGGTATTGCGTGTGTTAAAGTGAAGTTTTTATTAACCTCTTCCTGCTAGCTGCCCCCCCTGGAGGAATGAACACAGACGTCTTTTATACGGTGCAGGTGGGTCTCATCAACGTCTGATTGGCTTTGCTGATCCAATGGGGTGGCTGCTCTCCTGCAGCCTTTAGGCAGCCAATCAGAAAGCTGTGCCTGCACAGCTGATTCTGCATAATAGAAAAAAAACAAAGAGCCTCCACAGCCTTAAGAGGCCAGGGGCCGTAACAATGTTTATGTAGCTTTGTTGTGTTTTTACACCTTCTCGGCCTTTTGGCTCAGACAGCGGTCCCCTCCTTTGGGTGGTGATAGCGGTAGTCTTTGTGACTTGGCTGTTACCACTGATTTAGAGGTTCAGTAAATTTTGTCCCCGGTTGAGATATTGACCACTAAGTAGTGGAAAATATCTTTTACCTTTTATTTGTATTTATTGGTGTTTCTTAACTATTTATTGGTTTTAGTAAAGGTTTTAAACCTTTAACTGGTGGTGCCTCCACCATGGCGGCTAGGCATGCCGGCATGCGGAGGAACCACAGTGTTCGATTTTTATTTAAAGAAAAAGAAGAAGAAAATAGAATAACGAGATTGGACTTTTCCAGGAAGCTGATTCAACAGGTGCTGAAGTTTCGGCCAGATGACCTGAATTGTATCCTTACCCTGCCTTTCAATAAGGGATATGACGTACGTTTTTGCTCTGCCGCACTTCTTAATGATTTTTGGACATGGTTTGAAAATGCTAAGACCCAGTTTTCAGTATTTGACGTCGAGAAACTGACTGACAACTCCCTGAAAACGGTGATTGTCAGGATGTTCAATGAGACTGTCAGTGCTGAAGACATCTGTATGTGGCTGGGTAGATACTGCACTGTGAGAGGCCAGGCTATGAAGGTGCGGGATGTGGACGGCATCTGGAACTGTGCTTGGCGGGTCCCCATTAAACAATGGGAAGACCCCCAAGGCTTCCAGGGCCTGAAGCATCTCCCCTCAATGACAGTCCTGGGGGAGAACAGAGGCTACATTCACTATCAAGGCCAACCCAAACTGTGCCGGAAGTGCGGCGAGCATGGTCATCTGGCCGAAACTTTTGAAAAAGTATTCTGTGGTAAATGTTGAGAAGTGGGACACACTTTTGATGAATGTACGAACGGGCGGAAATGTAATTTGTGTGGTGGACAGGATCGTTTGTTCAGAGACTGTCCAAAATCGTTTGCAAATAAACTGAAAAAAGGAAAAGAGACGCCAACGGAAACGGTAAATGAGCAAGTGGACGCAGCTGGGTCGGAAAATTCAAATCTCCCGCCAGGTCCTCTGATTGGAGGAGAGGGCAGGAAGCGGGGAGGGGAAGGAAGCACCCCCCCAGACCGAAACATCCAGTGAGGGGGGGGAGATGCTAACCGAAGGCGGAGCTAGCTCGGACTCTGAGGAAGAACAGACTGACAGCAGCGATGATGCCTCCCTCCCCGACGCCCAGCTGGCTAAGAGGCCGGCATCTGAGTCACCTCCCGACCTTACCCCCAAGGTAGGGAAGAGAGGAAGGCTGGAGGAACTCTTCGGTTCTTTCGGAGAGGAATCCAGAGCCTTCCTCTCTGGCTCATCCAATGAGGTTTCATTCCTAGACTTTGCTCACCAATCAACCCCGGAGGACCCAAACAAGGTAACGGCTTTAGAAAGACGGCCGACACCGAGAGCCCGAAGGGGGAATGGAGCTCCAACCCGACCTGCACCACCATGTGGGAAGGAAGAGCTCTGTTCACAGGACAGTCTCTGAACCCGCCTTGTTTTAATGTTTTTTAACATGGGTTTAAATTAGTCTTATCTTGTTTTTAATCCTTTAAAATGTCGTACGTGATTTTAGCCATCATACTCATGACTCTCACCTTCTCAACCATAAATGTTAGAAGAGTGAAGTCGCGAGTTAGAGCCCAGAGTGTTTTATCCTTTTTAAGCTCCGTACAGTCAGATGTGTTTTTACTACAAGAATGTTCACTCCCGTTTTTAAAGACTTACACCCGGTGGCAGGACTTGTGGCCACGGCCGTCTATATGGAGCGGCTCCAATGAAAATAAAAATGACGTCGTGGCCATTTTAATAAACAACCCGCACATCTTGGTGAAGGGGAGCACCGTGGTGAGAGAGGGACGAGCACTTTTAGCAAATCTGACTTTTAACGGACAGGATTTTAACCTCTTAAATATTTATGGCTTTAATGATAAACACGACAGGTATGACTTTTTAGAGGAACTGCAGCCCCACATGCTGGGAACTAAACCTTTAATAATTGGGGGGGATTTTAATTGCATTTTATCTAGAAAATATAGGAAAAGAAATAGACAGGATTTTAAGGTAAACAAAACATCACTTTTATTACAGAGAATCGTTAGGGATTTTAAACTAGTGGACTGTTTTAGAACTATGCATCCTGGAGAGGAGGGCCACACCTGGTTCAGTGGTGATGGCTCTATGGCCTCTCGTATTGATTATTTCTTCATCAGGGATTGCGCCCTAACTGATGCTAGATTGTCACCGGCTTTCTTTTCTGATCACCTCCTTCTGTCCTGCACGCTTTCACTTCCTTCAGGTGCGACGACCGGGAGAGGTCTGTGGAAACTCAACCGCTCCCTGCTGGAGGACCAGGTTCTGGTTGGCCAGTACCGGGAGCGGTACCACGAGTGGCAGACCCTCCAAGACCTGTACGAAACACGAGCACAGTGGTGGGAGATGGTGAAAGGTAGGACCCAGACTTTCTTTAGACAAGCAGGGAAAAAGAAAAAGGAGAAAGAACAGAGATGCATGATGGGGCTGCAAAAAAGATTACAAAGATATTACTTTTTAAACCAAAAGGGAATGGATTTTAATAAAGAAATAAGTCTAACAACTGGTTGGAGGAAGAATCTGCAATAATGCTTCTTTGTACACTGAGGATGCAGCAATCTGTCAAGTGTCCGGCGTTACACTAGCAGTTAAAGCCTGATCCCCACCTTTCTACATTCCTCTCTTCCTGGTTCTTTCAGCCTGGAGTAAATGAAAACCAGCTGAGTTTATGTGTCAAGACTTAGCATGATTAGCCTCATCACAGTCAGACATTTTTATTTTAATAATCTACTATTGAAATAACATTTGCATCATCTATTGCAGCAGTTAATGGACAGAAATATGGCTTCACTAGGATTCAAAACATTTTACCTGAGTTTCCAGGTTGCAGTTTGGACTCTTCAGTCCAGCAGAGAGAAGCTTCACTCCTGAATCCTGCAGGTTGTTGTTACTCAGGTCCAGTTCTCTGAGACTGGAGGACTGGGAGCTGAGAACTGAGGACAGAGCTTCACAGCTTCTCTCTGAGAGGTTACAGATACTCAGTCTGAGGAGAGAGTGAAAAAACTCTGTTACTAGGCAATTCTTCAAAAGTGTTTTCCAAACAACAAATATTTTTGTTTAGTAATCTATCAATTATTCTTATGATTAATCGAGTAATTGGATAAAAAAATTATAAAATAAATGAATGCAGCAAGCGGCGTCGTGCAGCCCTCGCAGCTCAGCACCGCTCCGGCCTATTGGCCACCGCGGGGTGCCGGCACTGCCACCCGCCAGCCACTGTAGACCCTCTGGCACAGTTCCCGCACCCGTCCACCAGGCGATATGCACCCACGCATTCGGCAGTGCTCTCCGACGATGCACAAAAAATCTGGCAAATTGGGTGATGATATATAGCTGTTGCTATGAAAATTGAGCCCAGTGTTGCTGCGGCGCTAAAACAGCGAAGGGAAAAGGGCTAACGTACGGCTAATTCAATTAATTTTAAAGTTTAACAATAAAGCTGCAAGAGAGACTACATGGGCCACCTTCTGTCAAATTTTAATCGGAGTTTGATGGATGAGTGATTAATGACCCTAATTAAATGATTTTGATTTCTGGTCACATGATGCCCCTCCCCCACCTTTCCCACCCATCCCCCACACAGATCCATTATTCCCACGCCTTCAGACCTGTATGAGTTGTAAGAATAATACAAATAAAGTATGAAAAACAATAAGTGTTAGATAATTGAGAATAATATACAATATAGTATATTTAAATAGGATGTTGTAGTTACCTCTGGTTTTAAACAGAATATTTTTCCTGAGACACTGCGGGAAACGGGAAAGGGCTCTGCGAGGCAGGTTAAAAAAATCCTAGTTGGGTGATTCTCATGACCTTTGGGGTCAAAACACATGCTGTGCAAGGAAACTCTATGTCACCGACATCCTCTGGCAAAGAATCGATAACAATGATGGTCAATCTCTGGTTTTAAAACGGAATATCTTCCTGATCGGGTCTGCTATCAGCTCTTGGAATCTGCATATGTCCCCACCCAGACACCCTGCCATGGGTGCGTGTCTGCGTGTGTGTGTGTGCGTGTGTGGGCGTGTGTGTGTGTGTGCGTGTGCGTGTGTGTGTGGGGGGGTGTGCGTGTGTGTGTGTGTGTGTGCTACTTCCCCCCACATGGACACATGTATCCTCTTCCTGGAATTTGCTGCCCCACCTGTCTGGGGATTTTGATCAATGTGGACACCATATGGCGAGGCTAATGATTAATGTTTACCCAGGCCGGAGCACACCTACACAGCTTTCCAGACACACGGGTAGATATAATCTGAGCAGATACCGAAGCGTTTGCCCTGGGACAGAGACACTGATACATAAGATTCTCCAACACCCGCAGAACGGTGTAAACAACAAACACGTCTGAAATTTGATTTTCTTTTGTCTGCGTTGGCCGCTGAAACTCAAACCAAGCAGAAAACCAAACAGCGCCATCCTGAGCCGTCCTTTGTCAATACGTCTAGTGAGAAGAGAACTGCAGACGTAAAATAATTTGGATATTTCATCACATGTTAGAATGTGTTTGATTATATCAGTAGACGCTCCTGGAATTTGTTTATTTGGCTTGTTCTGTTTCGCTCCGTATAGGTAGTGAACTCGGCTTTATTCAAGTCCAAACAACTGTCTTTCTCTTTCTCTGAGTGCGTGTGTGTGTGTGTGTGTCTCAAACGGAAGAAATTGTAAAGAGAACAAGACTAATTAGGCCTCTCTGAATTCTTCTGCATTAGTCGAGTGTGATGACATCCAGGCCACGCTGCTCCATAATGAGCTTTTTTCTGGGAAAACCTTCAGATTTCTTGCCAAACAGGAGCACAGGAGTTCTCATATACCCCGGCTTCAGCTGTGATTTTAGGATTACATTTTTCGCACTTCATTTTTCTGCATCATAATCCTTGTCGGATTGAATTATAGATGACCTTATTAAGCAAACAACAGAGTAGAATACTTCAGCAATAACGCGAGACTCGAATTTTTAAAAAGCCAAATGTTTTTAAAAGTGATCAAGGCCCACCTTAGCTGCTTTAATATCTGTGTCTCTAAGGGTTTTAGGCATTTTAGATTTAAACAATTTTCGTTGTTGTTGGTCATTTATATTGATGATAATCTAAATTTTAACGTCAGAAGAATAAAGCGATTAAAAAAAGGAGGTAAGGACATCATAAGAAGAGAATCTCCATGGTAACCTGTCCAAGTAGTAGGAGGGAGTAAAGTTAAAAGCATTCTGTGTCAATCAATCAATCAATCAATCAATCAATCAATCAATCAATCAATCAATCAATCAATCAATCAATCAATCAATCAATCAATCAATCAATCAATCAATCAATCAATCAATCAATCAATCAATCAATCAAATTTTATTTGTATAGCACATTTCAGCAGCAAGGCATTTCAAAGTGCTTTACATCATTACAAACACAGAAACACAATGCAACATAGAATCAATCATTAAGTCAAGTTCCATCAATAAATTTGTAATTGATCACATTTCAAATACAATTCACGTCATACAAGTTCAGTTTACTTCTACTGAATAATATCTGAGAATATATCCAGTGTTCAGCTGTGTGGTCATTATACATTATATCAGCAAAACACAGCAGCAGTGAAAGGAAGCAGCTGAAAGTCCCTCCTTTCCAGACTTAGTTTGTGTTTTACTCATAAGGATTTATTATTATTATTATTATTATTTTATTTTGTTATAGTCCAGGACAGAATTTGGACAAACCTCATAGATGTCTATAAAATAACTTAAGAACATGATACACAGAAACAACAGAAAAACAAAACCAATTTGTGTGCAATTAGTTTTTTCCTAAATGAACTGCAAAGAAATCTTACATTGAGAATAAATCAAAACATATCTTTTGAGCTGGAGTGGAGAAACTGAAATTGTAAAATAATAAACGTTTCAAGAAGGAATGTAACTCACTATTAATAAGTGTCCTTATGATAAAAAATGTTATGCTTACTACCGGTTAACTTCGTGCTGACTAACATATGGCAGTTTGCTATGATAAACACTGTCAATATTGTGTTGTGTTATTGTGTTCATCTAGATAAGGAACGTTCACTTTCTGACAAATTGCGACAGCCGTTTGGTCAGTTGCTGACAAAAGCCCTGGAATGATTGGGGGAGGACTGCTCTACGTGTGCATGGGGGCGGAGCCGGCATCATGTCACGGAAGTGATAAAACGCATAGACAAAGTTCAAATCCTCTTACGTGATTTTTTTTTTTTTTACTTCACTATATAATAATTTGTTTCTATTTTGTGTCTTTTGATGAAAATGCTGCAACAACTACACATAAGTAATGTTAAATCAGAAAAAAACACGAAACAAATTAATATTTTCTGGGGGTGCTATGACCTTTCCAGGGGGAGCTATAGCAACCCCTACTGCCTCCCTGGCGCCGCCACTGCCTCCCACTGACAAAAACATGCAGGGTAAAAGTGGACTTTTCCCCCCCCTCTGTCAGCGCCCTCTACCGGAGACCGAGACGATGCAGAAGCCTCGCTTCATAACCTGCGGCAAGCAGTTTATTATTTAAAGGGTGACACGGCTTTTTGGTGGCTAAGGAGCGGTCCAGCCTCTCCATTTTTGGGGAATCGTAAATATTTTCCTGTGTGGCTGGATTTTTGGAAAGCATCGATTTTGAAGTTGTTGTGAGATAATTATCCATGAGTGGTGTCTGCTGTGATCTCTTCTGGGAACACTTTGATGATAAAGGAAATAAAATTAGTAACAAGAAGTAGCGCATGGATATAATTAGCTTGAGTTAGATGTAAGAGGGTTTTTTTCATAATAGAAATCTTTGAAAACCTGACAATTTATTTGCTAAAACCAAATAAAGTGGTATAATATAAATAGGAAAGCTTTAGCCTTTTGGTTGTGTGAGAGAAGATTTCACATTTTAGTTGGTAAAGCAACATGTTTGTTGTTGTGTTTAGAGACAGAAAAGCCTTTTTCTTTCTTTCTTTCTTTCTTTCTTTCTTTCTTTCTTTCTTTCTTTCTTTCTTTCTTTCTTTCTTTCTTTCTTTCTTTCTTTCTTTCTGTATATTCATGGAATTTTAATTCAACACACAAAAGCTTTTAGCTGATAAGTTCAATAATTTACATTTTTATATTCTATAGATCATTAGTGTTTCGATTCATGGAAACATTTCTCAGAGGACATAGTCACTCGCTTGAAATGTGGATAAAAATGTAGATAAAAAGAGCAACTAGTTAAATATATATATATAATAGTGCAACCTCATTAAATTCACTCATCGTCTGTCTTTGTCACACATGTTACTGTGTTGTATTGCTCATATAAGAACTCATATATTTGCATTCTTGTAGACTTCAGTAAACCTGAAAGGCTTCTTTGAACATGAACCTCCTGCTGTAGGCTGCAGGGGGCATCTGGAGAACACAGCAGCCATGATTTTCATAATTTTATGGTATTTCTATTTTATTTATTTTTTTTATTTTTATTTTTTTTACCTCTGTCCATATTGAATGAGTTCAAGCAGAGGGAAGCCAAAAGAATTATATCTCACTCAGAGCAGTTTTTTTTGTTGTTTTTTTTTTAAGTGTTGCTGAGCCCACGCAGAGCTATCCACAACAGTTTCGGTAGTGTGTGTGTGTGTGTGTTTCTTATGCACTGATGCCTGGGGATGCGAGCTTGGCTATTTAAATATTGGTTTACACCCTCATCCTTTGCTAAGAAATCTCCACCTTCCCAGATTGTTTTAATAATTTTTTTCAGGAGGTTTTCCTGCAACTTTACTGATGGAAATATTGCTCTGATTTCAGAGCATTTTTTTTTTTTTTTAAGTTTTACGACTTCTTCTCTAATGGCCTTCTTTAAATGTTTTGTTTTTCTTCTCCACTATCCCTCTGCATATATAGTCCATTTTTAAAAAAAATCTACTTGAGCACATCTTTCAATTTAATCAACAGTTTAACACATCTGCATATCAATTCTGGCAGAGCCACTCAAAATGTACATTCTTCCTGAACTTCTGCGGAGAAGACGGTACTCTCGCGGCATTGTAAAGCACATTTCCATACGCTCACACAGACTCGTATTGAGGGCACAGAGAGGTTGGCTTCCATTTGCATGTGTCTTCCGCTAAGCTGAAAATTGCATTTGTTGATGTTCCTGGATTAGCTTATTTAGGATTTACTGGAAAGCGGTGGGTTGTCTAAACAAGCCAGAGAGGATTTGGCTGTGAAGCGACGGGGTGTGTGTGCGAGTGTGTGTGCGTGTTTTTGCATTCGTGTGTGCTCCATGTAAGTGTGTGGGAGTTTTTTTTTTTTTTTTCTGAATGCATGTGCATTGATGTGCCTGTGTTAACTTTTCAAAGCTCGCTCTCTTTATACGCTGGATTATCCTATGCAAAGTTTGCCATTGTGTAACAACGTTGTGCCAAAGTTAGGAGTGATTTTGTGC
Source organism: Xiphophorus maculatus (assembly GCF_002775205.1). NCBI lineage: Eukaryota > Metazoa > Chordata > Actinopteri > Cyprinodontiformes > Poeciliidae > Xiphophorus > Xiphophorus maculatus. The sequence continues at coordinate 24,325,279 of NC_036447.1, read as the reverse complement.
GCGTATCGATACACAGTGCGAGAAAGCGAATGTAGATAAATGCTGGATGTAAATGGTTCTCTCTGTAGTACTATATCATCTTGCCTCACACGTTCAGCTGGAGCATTGATCATGTCACAGATCGTTTTAAGTGCTGTTATTCTTAAACAAACACCTGTGAGCCTCTGCTAACATCACCAGGAAGGATTTGTAGAGGCATTGTTTAAATCCATCAGACTATCATATCACTTATATTATTACAGCACTTTGCTAGATGACAAATGGTTTTACATTTTTAGACTAAAGTGAGAAGTGTGGCGTCCATTTTTAGTCAGACTCTCTGAGTTAATGCAGTACTTTCCAGAGCCACCTTTCACCGCAATCGCATCGTCTTGTTGAATATGTCTCTTTATATATATATATATATATATATATATATATATATATATATATATATATATATATACACATTTACAGCAGTCTGCCCTACGACAGACTGGCCACCTGTCCAGGGTGACCCCGCCTCTCGTCTCGCTGGAGATAGGCACCAGCACCCCTGCCAACCCCACAAGGGACAAGGGTGTAAAGAAGATGGATGGATGGATGTAAAGTCCTCACGCAAATCACTATCCCATAATGCACTGCATGAAGAATTTTTGCTGCTGAGGACGGAGGCGCAGGTGAAGGAGTCGGTATCAACAGAGAAACCTGTGGTGTATTCACCATTTCTAATAAATAACCAATTTTCTTTTGTGCAAATTTAGCTGATTTCTATGGAAGACCCACGTTTTTCCTCCTTTCGTCCCTCAGATGGTGGACTGATGCCGGTTTTCCCATCTTTCCCATTTTTGGTATTAAATCCCTTCGCGAACATCTGTTCTCAGTGATAAAGGTTCTTGATTTCCGATCAGATCAGAAATCCACACCAGTATGCTTAACATGTCATGAAGAACATGAATAATTAAATATGTGCTTGTTGGTGTTTTGGCTTCCTCTCTGATTGACGTTATCGCCTGTAATCCAACTTAATTTTGTCTGTTTTTATTTGCAAGATCTCTTAATGTCAGTCAGATGGAAAAAGAAAACGTTGCCTTTTCACATCAGTCTTTGAGTCTTACCACAAATTCTCCTCTACTATGAAATCTGGACTTTGAAACATAAATAAATAATTGTAGCTCTGGTTGTATGTTTAGGGTTGCTGTAATTTTGAGATTTTCTTTCTGTGAGGATTTCTTCCCATCAGTTCTGACAAACTTCCCTGTTCCTGCTAATAAAAAGAAGCTTCCACCTCAACTTTATATGTTGTGTTTAAGGTGATGTGTTAGTTTTCCAGCACTCAATTTTTCTACGTAGCCCAGAAAGTTGAATTTTTGGTCTGATTTTGGTTCTTTCTTCCATATATTTGCTGAATTGTGGCAAACAATGCATCTCATGACATGTTTTTTAGCGATGGTTCTCTTTTTGAGACTTTGGCACCACCATAATCTCCAGATTTGTTTAGTTTATAACAATTGGGTGATATAGTCTGAGCGGTGCATTTACAGCCACTTAAGCTTTATTATAAGCTCTTTGCCAAGAATCGCAATTCAGCTGGACCCTATCAAGGCTGCCACACATTTAAAAGTTTCATTTGTCAAAAAGAAAACTGCACACTTTTTCTACCACTTTACGACATATGCGGCTTTTTGACGGTCGACCACATAAAAGCCCAATAACATGCCCAGAAGTTTGGGTATGAATGCTTTTACAAGTCACAGTGTAAATGAATGTGTTATGAATCAAGGATAAATTTAATTATCAGTGTTTCATTCGGGTGAAATTCTTTAAATTGCAATAAATAAAAATGAATTTCTGTGACTGGAAGGTTTGTGTTTGATGCTGGTTGTGATGTTTTATTTATTCTGAAGTTTTTCTTGGAAATTTTTAGCATCTCGAGAGTCCGAAGTGTTACTTTAGAAAACACATCCAGCAAATATTGATCTTTCTAACTGTGGGCACACAAAGCGCAACTTGTTCCAAGCAATATCCTAGTGGACCATTTTTCGGAAATCCATCCGTCACATTGAGAGAGAGTCAGCAAGCGTTAAATAATGCAAGCCTGTGATCAGATCCATGCTTGTGGATTCTCATGTATGCATGTTTTATTTACACTCTTCTCTCCGTGTTGGAGGAGTTATCTGAGGTGAAAACCCGACTCTGGCTTTTCAGCCGAAGAGAGATTTGTTGTTTACGGTGCTCTTTTGATTTATCCTCCAGCTGTATGTGCATGCATGAGCCCATTTTTTGCTTTAAATGCATCTAAACGTTTCCTTGCTTAATATTTAGCTTATAAAAACATTGTAGCAGAAGTAGCACGACAATAAAGGCGTTGAAAAAACAAAGGCGCTGATTCATTAAGAGGAAAATTATGATTCTGATCATTCAAGTCGATAAAATAAGCAGTGCTTTGACATTGTTATTTTTTTCTTCTCCATTGGTAAATTAATAACACTTAACAACAACTGGAAAGTATAGTAAAGTCAGAGGTAACATTAAAGGCTGAGTGGGTTGCAGTTATTCATGAGTATTCACCCGTGGTTATGATAAGTGACATGTTGGAGTTACTGTTTACAAAAAAATGGCACTACTTGAGCAAGAAGTACATATTAAATGCTAAGCCATAATTACACAGTTTTAGTCTGTTAGCCTTCTTTGAGTCATATTTTGGGGGGAATGCTTTTTATTTTTGTTGGGGGGTTTTGTTCAGCGGAATAAATGCAAATAGAAATGAAAAACGGGTCAATTAGACCAGTGGTTCTCAAATGGGGGTACGCGGACCCCTGGGGGTACGTGGAGGTACTGCAGGGGGTACGTGAAGCTTTTCAAAATATCTTTAAAAAATCAGTAGGCTCCTCATAATAAGTCTTGGGAAAAATTATTTTGTAAAAAGTTCAATAAAATATAAATGTGTGTTCATGCACTGAATTTTATATTCAGTATTTACAGGATATTTACAGCACTGTACCTCTTTTTTATTCCAAAAATGTTTCGCCCGTGTCAGGGGGTACTTGACTAAAATTATATTTTTAAGGGGGTACATCACTGAAAAAAGTTTGAGAACCACTGAATTAGACAATACTTATGTACATATACAACAAGATCAAAACATCATCTACACTACATAGTTATTTCTTTTGTTGTTAGTCTTCCTTGAAAGACATTCTTAAAGATTACTCCCGTTTTTAGTAGACTGACCGCTAATGGAAACTGTATTTTGTCAGCAGCTGTAAAATGCTGTGACTGTTAATCTGCATCTGCAAGTTTATTAGCAGTTTTGTTTGTGAAAAAGTGCCATTTATTTGTACCCAAGTTCAATTTCTCTACCTTTATAAGTGTGGTTCAGAGAAGCCGCATTGGTGAGAAGGAGTGGAGCATAAAAAGCACAGCAGTTAGCATGGCTGCTTCAAACTTTGTTGAGATGAGCATTATTGACCAAGAAGTTTTCTAACTTGAGTCTTTAGTGCTGCTATTTCTTGTTTTCTTTGGAAATGCGACCCATTCAGAAGGAAATGTTTAGTGAAAATTACAATGCTAATTGCTAATATTGTTAGCAACTTACAAGCTAGCTTTTCACTTTTCAGTTTTTAACAACATACCGTTTTGGCATTCTCTTTGTTCACAAGAGCATAACCCATTCCCTTTAGTAGACTAATGCTTTTTTGGCATGCTAAAAGACTAGACCATTATATGAATTATATTCACTCTTTTAAAAGTTTGCGTTTGATGCACACAAGCCGAGCAAGTGGAGCGGCCATGGGCTTCGCAATACTTATGTGTGAAGGGGAAGTGTCACCGTCACGTGAAAAATTACTTCCCTCAGCACAGTTTTTTTTTTCAAGAAAGAATCCATTCCACTTGATTTACATGCAAATACTGATACCGCTAAAACTCTGCATGCTCCAAGCATAAACAATAAAGTGACTCGCTAGTGCAGGCTGGTGAAAGCTGGACAAGGCCATGTCACAATGTCTAGATGGATAGATTACCAACTAATAATATATGACTTATTCTCTAAAATAACAAAGATTATGGGTCTTTGTCCTGCCTGTAAAAGAATAATTTGTGTTTAATTTGTATAAATAATTCGTATTTTCCTCCTTTTCTAACCCAACCTGTCTTTCACTTTTCAGAATTAGACTTTAAGGCAAAATTTTGGCAAATATTTTCTACATTGTGTGTTTCCTATCAAAGCTCAATAGCAGCTTTACGTCAAATAAAGCACAAAGTAATAATTCAGAAAACAGAAGTGTCACAATCCTGACATTAAAAATCCCAATGTTGTTTCTTCTTGAATATGTCTTTGGAGGTTGAATAAATTGTCTGGGCCAGTGTTGAGAGTGAGTCCAACAAATATGAGGTAAGGTCTGACTTGAAGAATATGTCTCATGGGTCGCAATATTACCGACGACCAAGGCTGAACAGCAATGTGCGCTGGCAGCCGTAGCTCAGGTAAACAAAATACACAAGGATGCTGTCGTGAATAGTCAAAGCCCGGCTCGTCACTTCTAATTACAGTTTTAATTTGTGTCTGAGTCGCGGATGCATTGTGTTCAATTTATCGCAAAAAATGGATAAACATATCCGTCAAATTAAAAGGGATCAGAGGAGGAAGAAAAAGCTGCACCTTTGTAGAGATGAATCCCCCCTGAAAACCTCCTTCCTGTAATGTAATGGATTTGGCTTTAATTACAAACTTGTTCCCTCTCCCTCACTCACTCACACGCTCACACACACAAATGAGGTAACAGAACAAACGCATCTCCTGTTTGCATGAGCGCGAACAAAAAGGAGAGAGCAAATCTTGCCCCTGTTTGCAATGCAGCAGTGTTGAGGGCAGGAGGCATAAGCAAACATTTCAGCACAAGCATTCTGATCCAAAACCACAATTTGACGTGAATATTTAGAATTAAGAGAAATGTCAAACGTCTTTTCCCACACTAATATGGCGTATGGGGCCACAAAAGTGATTAAAAATATTTTCTCCTTTTTAATTAAGGAGTTGACGAGAAGTTCATCAGTCACATGGACCACTGCACTGAACCCCATTGAAAGCCTCCTGGTTATTCCACCACATATTGATTTCTGAACTCTTCCTGAGTTAAAATTTTAGTACTGTTGTTTCTAAATGGATATGAACTTGTTTTCTCTGCGTTATTTGAGGTGTGAAAGCACTGCATCTTTTTTGTTATTTTGACCATTTCTCATTATCTGCAAATAAATACAAAATTTTTGCTTGGAATTTCGGAGACATGTTGTCAGTAGTTCATAGAATAAATGAACAATGTTCATTTTACTCAAACATAAACCTATCGAGAGTAAAATCAGAGAAACTGATCATTTTAAGTGTTGATTAGGAATCGTCTTTTGTTTGCCCGTCTTTTATTTAAAATACGTTTAGAGGAATAAATATGTTTTATTGGCTATATTGTCATTGGACTAACTTCACAATAATATATTGCCTTTTATCTAAGCTTTTATGAGTGATTTTGTTATCTTTCAAAATCAAAACAAGGTCTGCAAGGTTTTATAAATGTATAACATATATTAACACTTTGTTTTTTTCCCACTCTGCCGCATATTTTGAAATGAGTGATGTGTGATAAAAAGCATCCTAATTACTGACCCTGATCCTCAACACTCTTTGACAGTGAGCGCTCATTACAAGTGGAGTAATTCTCTCCTGCAGCGTCTCCCCTGTCTGATAATAAACCATGAAACAGACATGATTTAATGTCACACTAATACAACCCTTTGCTCCCTGCGTCTCTCCTGGGAAGTCATTTTGTTGCACGTTTGCAAACTAAGTTGCAGATATTATGTTCACACGGCTGACTCAAACGGACTCCATCGGGACGACATTTTTAGCTAGAAACGGACGACTCGGGAATCAAGTTTTTTATTTGAATTTGTTTCTTGTTTTTACTTTTTGTCTGTTTGAAACAAAATACTTATTTAAATAAATAAAATACATTTATAAAGAAAAGGAGCAGCCAGTTGCTGCCATTCAAATGCAGTTGATGGCTTGAATGCAGCTTAGAAGTGTGTGTTAAAATGCCATAATGGAAATAAATCAGGCATTAATTAAAGAAGCATTTGTTGAAGTCATTCAATCTGCGAATGAGTCGGCAGTCATTTCCAATTAACATGAACTCGTCTTTCTCCACTGTGAGAAACAAAGGAAAACACGACTGTCGCCAATGATTCAGATTTATTTTGTCACCACATCGCTTGGGATGATTTACAGACATTTAGTCAAATAGGTTTTATTTCAGCACTTTTTTTTTTCTTTTTTTTTTTGTCCTGCAAGCACAATATTTCACAGCGAGGCTACAAATGTCGGCAGAGGCCCTGAAAGCTACCGTCTAGGAAGAGAGGCGATGCAAAGTTTGACAAGATCGATGAAACTCCCTCATGCAAACATAATATCTGTGATGAGCAGCAGGTAAAACGTAAACCCTTTGGCCGCATCGTGATCGCCTGAATGCTGAAAGACGTTTTCCTTCTGTGCTTCTGTCCAGCCTCATCGGAGCGAGTCGTGTCGGCTGTGAGCTTTATGTTTCTGTCTTAATATGGTGTAAAGAGGGATTTTATTAAATTTTCCTTTCAGCGCTCAGCAGCCGTATAATAGCGTCGTGAGAATGTTTAAATCAATACCGGAGACCTTTCTTCTGCTGTGGATTAAAGTTTTATGTTTTTCTTAAAACAGTGTTAAATTTTGTTCTTGGCTTCTGTTAAAGTTTAATTACACTTTCTCTACAATTTATTTACTTTACTGTAATAGCACGTCTCTATGCAGCAGCGTTTCTCATATGGAGGGGTAGATATTACTTGAAAGATTTGGAGTTGACTAGAATTTAACGTTCTGTCTATTTCAGTGGGATTTCAATGATTAATGGGAAATATCTGGGTTATTCACAGAGGATGTGTGTCTTTGTGTCACAAAGGTGCCAAGGATCCTGTAGGCAAACACAAAATTATATCAAATTTGTGCAAAATGTGAGTTCATCTATTTAAATTGACTGAGTTTTTGGTGTTAAACTGAATAAAAACCTTTAGCTGTTATTGTGACAAGTTAATTTTCTAAGCTAAGGAAGAGTAATTTTTAGAGATGCGCTGACATCCAATAATAATACTGACCAATATACTTACCAATATCATAAATATTATATGTTCCCTGCACTTTTGACACCATGTAAAAGAGAAGCGACCACCTGCACTGCTTCTGTTCTTCAGTTAAACATCCCATAATGCACTGCTGCATCACTATCAATTCCACGTGATCAAACAACCTCCCTCCTAAAATCAATACTCTGAAATGGCAGCAAGATGGAAATAAACCGTTTTTCATATCATATTTCAAACAATATGTTGGAAAATGACTAACATCGACAGATGCCAACATTGATAGCAATACATTATGCATCTTTTGTTAATTATTGGGATTATTATTTATTTCCACATATTTCAAAGTCATTTTTTAGGACTTACTGAATATTCAAGAATATTTAAGTATTCTTTCTAACCACAGAGAGGGAATATTTTAAGATAAAAAGTCTTCTTTAAGTAACCAAATATGATCAAAGTGTTTTTGGGTTGGGTGAAAGGTCTGTGTTTTATTTTATGATTATTATATATCCACCTTAGGGCCTGAACTTTAGCAAAAGTGACCAACTCTCCCTTGTAAATGCAGTGTAAAATCAGTCTTAGGAAAATTTATGGTAACAGAAATAATTACGCTACAAAAATGAAAAAAAGAAAAGAAAACTCATTAAAAGTTGGAGAAAAAAAAAGGTTCATAAATCCTTAGCAATTTATCTCTGGCTGTTTGAAATTTAAGTCAATAATATAATTAGCAGAACCCTTCTCCTATTAAAGACTGCACTACAATAGGGTCACAAGTTCCCTCCGTGGAACATAAAGTAATCCTAAAGTGTTTGAGCCGAGCTGAAAGCGAGCTGTGTGCTCCAGCAGCAGGTGAGCTGCAGAAACAGAGTCAGGGACCTATTTGCATATTTATAGGTTCCCCTAACTGAATTAGGCAGAGGTTTAGAGGAACATCTAAGCCGTTTTAAAGGCATGAAGGGACTGTTTCCATGGCAAAACTTCTAAATATGTAATTTTGATGAAATGAGATGAGTTTATATGGGTTAAATCAACGCCAGGACAGGGACTTTGGGTTTCATCTAATCTTGGATCTCACAGTGTTTCATTTAGCAGCTCTACAGGGAAGCTCGACATTGGCAAAGGCATGCATGGTAAAAACCAAGCACATTTTTTCGATAAAATGTCAGAGTCGAGGAGCAGCTGCAACAGTCTTTAGAGGTGGATGTTTTGTTAGAGTAAACATGGATCCGCTGGAAAGGAGAAGACAAGCAAAACAGTCGGTGTTTAACTTTATTTGTGGCATTCGTCTTCCTCTGTGTTTGGTAGGTGTATTTACCAGGAGCATCCAATCAGATTTTTATCCCTGATAGTAACATGCGTCATCCTGTAGCAGGGATTTGCCAACGCTGTAATTTTTGTTAAGTTAAAAATCCGACCCAACTATGTGACTGGAACATGGGTAACATTACAGAGCAAAGAAATAACACATAACAACCTTAATCACCAATGACATTGGAGACGCTGCAGGCTCTCCTATTTTACTTTTGCTTGACAGTGTCAAATATGTCGTTCCAACCAGAGTTTTTGCAGTTAGCCTCAATGCACTGCTTTGAAAACCAGCTAGCTCAGTTATGAAAGCTGCTGTAAAGTTATGACAACATGTCACCTAAAAATCACGTAGTGTTATCAAATGTCTCTGGTTGTATATCTGACACAATAATTATAATTATTGTGCTTTTCATCCCGTCAGTGTTTTATCCAGGGTGCTACTGCTAGGCTAACATTAGCATGTCTGTTCTCTGTATTAGTTTATCCCTTAATAATTCCTCGCGCAGCATGTTCTAGTGTTTTTCCCATTAATTGCGTTCTCACAAAGTAAACTTTTTATGTGACCTCTATATTTGACCTTAACTCTCATTCTCAAGAGAGACCTGGCTGTTCTGGTCCAGAGACGCCACGCCTCGCTCTGGACCTGTTAAATCCTCAGTCTCATCCACTTTCTGGACGGCTCCTTCTCTGACAGCTGTCCTTGTGTCTAACTGATTCCAATAGACAGAGCAGGTCAGACGACACACACAGAAGGTGGGCCTGTACATTTTCTGTTTTGTCCTTGGATACAGAGGACTAAACACAGATTTGATCAACAATGAGAGAAGGACAAAAATAAAGAAAGTTTTGCAATCCGTGCACAAGAAAATAACATGATTGCTGGGGGAGCAGCTTAAACTTTTACAGACGATATCAGACCAACAGTTGGTATGTGAAGTTGGGTTATGTCAACCATTTAAAAATGCCACAATCTGCATGTTGAGTCAATACCTGGGTTTGGACTGGACCATTTCCATGAGGCAGTGACCCAATATGGACTGTCAGAATGTCAAAGTTGATGTAAACTATTTTTATCTAAACTGTACCTATTTCATAAGTGTCGATCAGATTATAATGTATGTTGAAGAGAAGGCATTACATATAAAAAGATCTCAGCCAGAGTGTGAGCTTTAAACTAGTCAGTTCAGGACTTAGGTGAAATTCATCCATCCATAGATCTTAACAGGTGGAAGAGTGGAAAGACCCTGTTGTGGTCCCCCTTTTTAAATAGGGGGCCACCACCCCTATTTGGTGGCCCCCTATTTAAAAGGGGGCCCATCCTAACAATCTAGAGGATTTGACCGGACCACTTCTATGAGGCAGTGATTGGTAGACTGGTAGTCATGGTCTATCAGGATTGACAGACCAATCCTATCACTCCTGGTAGACCTGGTAGACCCTGACTATCCACATGTAGTCAGGGTCTACCTCTGGATTGGTACACCATGACTACCACGGTCTACCATGACTAAACCATGGTCTATCAATTCCTGCCTCATGGAAATTGCCCAATCAAATCCTCCGAATTGGTAGAAAATGCCTGAACCACTCCCAGTGATAAACCATGCCATCCTCAAACCCAACAACTTCCTCCCCCACCCAGTGCCTCAAAGCCAAAATGAAGACTCCTATCCCAAAACAACACAGGCTTACATTCACCTCACGCAAACTTTTGCCAACAACAGTTTTACATAAAAATACACGCACAAAATCCAGACCAGGAGAGCACAATGAATCAGCAACTGATTTATTTTTAATCACTGTTTTAGGTTGTACTGGAAATTTACTCTAGGAGTATTTGTGCTTCTAAACCAAAATACATAGTAGCATGACTTATAACATGACAAACTCTGAAAAGTAAATATTCATCTCTGTGAAATACAATATTTTAAGTTAGAGTAAAAAAGTCACACTTTGCGTATCTCATCCTTATATTTACTGCCTTCTTCGGGAAAAACAATATCACCCATAGTACTGAATTAACATGACTGTGCTCCTGGAATGTCATGATTTGTAGAGATCACTGAGCAACAACAAAAGAATACACAACGTGCAACAATTTAGAGTAATTGATTTTCAATTTTAGCCCAGTTTTTTGATTAACTTTTTGAAAAAAACAAAAGATAACCAAAAATCTCTACTTATCCTGTAAAAGAGACACTAAATAAAATTCATGCTAAAAGTATACTTCGGCATTTTAAAATTCGCCTGCGTGTGATTCATCATCCCTAAAATACTGCGTTTGCCCTTGAGGTTGTTCCACGGCTCCCCGACGTAAATGAAAAGGGCAAATCAAACATATCACCAACAGAGTTACCTTTTTAAAAGGAAAGAAAAAAAATAAAAATTGGGTTCTGTTTTTTTTAATTTTCTAACTTTTAAAGAAAGAAAGTAAAAACTCTGTCTGATGTGGGTATTCCCTCTGCAGTCAGGGTTGTTCTTTGTTTGAGCAAAATGCCTGCAGGTGAGACTGGAATGACAGCGGCTCAAAAGGAGGAATACCGCAGAGAGGCTTATATAACAGGCTCAGATGATATCCAAACAAATCAAGAAGGCAGAAGGAAGCCTTTATTATGGGGTGGGTAGTTGTGTGGAAGATGCTTTTAGGATCTGATGGTATGGGACTGCGCCCAAGCACTCCTCAAACACAAACAATTTTGCAGGTGTGCATGTAAATAAATAAACATATAGACGTTATTCATTCTTTTCTGCCTTCCCAACTGAGGATTGAGAAGAAAGGGGCAACAAATTGCTGGCTGCAATTTCAATGTTCGCTTCTATGATTGCATATGTATGTATACGTTATGCTAGACGTGTGTTTATGGAGAGAAAAAGGATTGCACCCCCTCCCCATCCCCTCCCATGTAACGTCTCACAAATGCATCCTGTTCCAAATCCGTCACAATAAAAATCCTTCTGATCTTTTATCATAATCTTTGAAGTGTCTGAGTGTGAATGGCTGAGAATGCTGTTTGCTGCCATCTGTCCTCTTTTAGAAAGAACGCGTGGGCCAGAGGAAAGAAGAGCAGCTAGTGGCCATCAAGGTGAAACCTAATTTCTGATAGAAAGTAATGAATATGTACAGTAATAATAATAAATTGCGCACACTAGATTTTTTTGTTTGTTTGTTTTATGAAAGAAACCAATGATGCCCAATTACCTGTAAAGTCTATTCCAAGAAATTCAGTCTTGGTATTTGTGTTTGTTGGTGCGATTACCATCGCTTCTTATTCAGTGATCAATCTATGCCACCATTTCACCAAATCTGATTGGTACAAAGGCTCGGGTGTTGATTACTTTGGACTGGGAGAGGGAGGTGCGCCACCCGGTGGCGAGTTCGTTATCGCACATTCAGCAGCTGCAGAGACATTGTAGCTCTGGAGACACGCAGCTTGCAGCTGCTGCTTGCGGTTGAGGTCGATGTGCGTTCTTGACTTACTGTGAGCAATTGCTGTTAAATGTACCAAGGCAGTTCATTTAGTAGTTCCGTCTGTATTACATGTTGATGTTGTATTCGTAAGAGTCGCCGGTTTAATGCGACCTTTTACTAACTCCACGGTTATCGGTTGTAGCATCCGATATAGGTATAGTCAGTTTGTGGCCAGCAGATGTCACTGCGGCAACTTGTAGTTGATAATGTGTAAGGTGATGGGCTCTTTGCACCTCAGCTTCCGCGTTCGGGGAAAAGCGGCTCAATTGTTTCCGATCTATTGAAAAAGGCTCTTTACACTGGGTGTCTGAAGGGCTTGTCCAAGGTACCAATTAATGATGTAATCAATCCGAAGCCCCGACAATAAGCTGGAGAAAGGTTTTAAGATGTTCGCCTCCTTATACACAGATACAAAGGTAAGTTTTACTTTCTTTAAACTTTGTGGCTAACATTAGCTTTAGCTTATGCTAGACATTTGTCTTGTAAAAATGTGCTATTTAAGTATCTAAACATTTTTCATCCATTCTAAAGGACAATGTTTTTACCTTGTTTTCAAGTATATTACGTGGTTTATTGTCATTAGTGTCAGAGACCAAGTAACGGGGATTTTACGGTTCAGGCTTTTTGCTCCTGAAGCCTGAGGAACAACAAGCCCATAGCTTAACAGTAGAGCAGCTCTGGTGTCGGGGTTCTAGTTCAGCTGACGGTTCAGGTTCAAAGTTGTTGCTTTTAGAAAAATATGGCCGTGTTCCTTAAGGTCTCCATGTTATTTCGCTTTATTAGTTTTGCATGCTTCTTGTGAAGCAGGACGGTGTTTACAGCAGTGTGTTCAGGCAGATCAGTAGCTCAGCTGTCTGGCTCTGGTCTGCTCTCTCGATCCCATAAACTCTCTTTCAGGCTGAATACAGAAGTGATTCCATGGAAATAACACAGGAGGCTCCTTTACCTTCTGCTTTAGGCTGCAGAAGCTGATCCAGAGTGAAGTGAAGGCTGTAAACGTTGCTGTGCGGCGTTAGCTTTAACTGATAGCGACGAATATTTACAAGCCACCGTCTTCTTAATTCAGGATCGTTTGGAAATCCATGAAAACTTAAAAGCCCATTATATTAGAAAGACACCAATGTTCAACAATGTATTGTTTTATTTGCGTCTGAAATAAGACTTTGTCTTTTCTAGCTGTCATGGTAACTCAAAGCGGAAAAAAGAGAGCCGCATTTGCGCATGCGGTTGTGACGTCAGTGCGGCAGGTGCAAAGAGCCCATTAACGTGGGCTTTATTTCTGTTATGATTTAGATCACATCACCTCCACATCCACACATCTCCAACTCCAAGCCTACCTTCTGCTGCACATCTGTACTACTGCTGTAACAACGAAATGAAGAGAGCTTCTTCTCAAACAGGAAATCCCCTCCTCAGTTTGTCCTGATCGACACACAGTAGCAAGTGTAAACATTCCAAGCGCCTCAAGTTTAAAACGTAGAGCCTTCGCTACACTGATTATAAAAACTACCATCAGACTTGGACTTAACTGGGATTTCAATGGTTAAAAAAATTTGCAAGCACATTTTTTTCTCTTCCTAGAAAGGCTCAGTCTACCAAAATTTTAACTGTACGCAACATAAATAATTTAACACTTGAAAGAAAATAAATTGGAAGTAGTGCAAGTAGCTTTGCTTTGCAAAGACATACCAATAACTGAGGTGAGACTGAATCTACCGAGAGTAAGATTTTTCCTTTGCACTCTTTGCCAAATAGCTGAAGCTCATTTAGATTACTGCTACTGCAGGCAGTCGTTAAGTATCTACATCCTCATCTTTATGTGGCATGTAGCAAAACGCTTTGAAAATGTATGAATTCGTTAAGAAGAATCTCCTGACTCTTTCTTGGCTTAAATATTTCTATTCGTGTACCTCCAAAGGTAACATATTCGGTTTTTACCTGCAGCTCCACTTCCCCTGCAGGAACTCAAGTTGGAGGTGCTGTAAAGTCAAGATCTTTATAACTTGTGTTGCATGAGTTTTTGGAATTTCACACGATTAACTTGTTTGTTTTTTTTTTCCTGTCTCGGATCATATTACCCCGCTGTTTCTCCTGAACCCAATCTACAAGTCTAAGCGCTAGAACATTTTCCCCACATGTAATCTGAGTGGTGGCATGTAATCTAGATTGACGTCTAAATCCATTGGATTGATATTGGACAACAATGTCAATTGTTGACATTGGACTGACATTGGACAACAATGTCAATCCAGATTACATGTCACTCAGATTACATGTGGGGGAAATGTTCTAGCGCTTAGACGTCTGAAAGGCATATTTTGGGAGTCAGTTGAGCAGCTAATACGGCATCTGCGAATATTTATGTAAAAAAACGTTCATTGAGTGACCTGATCCAGGCCGTTATTTACCCCAAATCATGTTGTTTATTTTTTGGGTGTTTTTTTTTTTACATTTGTGTGAGCTTCATCTTCATTGGACATTTCAGAAAAAAGTTACATTTTTGCAATATGAGAGAGGCAGAAGGAGCAAATCAATTAATAATGTGGAGCTCAGCCTTCTCTGCTGACTAAAGCGACAGGAACAGAAACTTTAAGCGCTGCTCTTTTTTTTTTTCATTTTAAACGAGTCTCTGAAGGAAACGCCGAAAACACTGCCTCACCGTAAACAGCGAGCTTTACTACTTGTAAAACCTCCATTAGCTCGGCACGCCTTGTAAAGCACAAACAACACTTTCTACCCTTGCCCCAACGCTCCACGTTGAGTTCTGTCGTGTTGCACCGAAACACAAGTTCTGAGGAGGAGAAGCGTGCGCCTCTCCGTGCTAAACAATCAGGGCAAACGCCCACAAACCGACATGACGGATTCAGAGCTTTGTGGCTGAGCTCACAGCTGCAGCGTTGTTCTTTGTTGGTGCAGGAACTGACGCAGGATTTCACTTAAGATCATTTGTTAATGATACAAGATGTGATGCTTTTAAACATTATGGAGGAGTAGCAAAACATAAGTGCACAGTGTGTGGAGTTACATCGTGTTAGTAATTTGTAAATCTTCATGAAATGTTTTTTTTTTTTTTTTTTTGGAGACTAATTTTCATTAACAAGTGCACTGAATGTGGCTTTACAGAACGGGTTTGGAATATAATTGGGTTTAATTGCACTGTATTCATTTGAAATGAATTAAATTAAACTAACTAGATTTTATGTAATTGGATGTGAATAGGAGGAGTTGCAAACCAATGAATAGGATTTAAACTGAGTGGGCACATTTACACAAATAATGCATTGACATTTGACATCATATACAGGAGCGGTCAGAAGTTAATGTACGCTCATTAAAAGCGCGACATTTTATTTGAGCTATTTGTTGTTTTTTTTTATCTTTTGGCAAAAAGTGGTAGCATTTTAGTCCACAAATCTCTGGTATAATTGAGATGTTTAATGCTGGCTTGCTTTATGTGTTTAGAATTAGTGTGCCTTTGAAACACCAGGTTGTGTACATTGTTAACCATTTGTCGCTTACTTCCCCTTTAAGAATTTCTGGAGAAACAACTCAAGGTCAGACGAGTTGATTCACAACTGAACTATTTGGCCAAAATGACTAGGAGTATGTTCAAGATGAATCAACACAGGGCTTTTAGGCCTGGATAAACTGCACCAGTTGCCAAGCAATGTGACGGCGGCGTCAAGCTGAGTGTCTGTTTCACTCCTAGTCTTACTGGTTCATTGCACATAGTGGGTGGAATAATAATGGGGGACAATTTTGTAAAATTATTCAAGGTCACTTCAAATCAGTAGCTAAATGATTAAAACCTGGACGAAATTGAATGTTTCAACATTACAAGGAGCCCCAAACACATATCTTAACTGTTTTTCTAATAGATTAAAAAAAAAAAAAATATATATATATATATATATATATAAGATATATAGATATATATTGTTCTGACACAAGATATATATATAAGATATATATATTCTTGTGTGTATTCTTGTATATATATACCGTGTGTCAGAACGGTATATATATATATATACACAGTATATATATGATACAAGGTTCATGACAGTCAATTTTACATAATACCACCACATTGATGTCCAATTGCAAAAGGACTCGTGTATGCATAAGGTTAAAAATGAACTTTTGTGCAATTTTTATGAAAATAAAACAAATTTTCTCCACACACAGGCACTTGAAAGAAAACTTCAAGTCCAAGCACATCTGATAAAACGAACCGTCCTTTCATAAGTGAGAAGTTGCGTAATGAGAAATAATTTCTAATTTTCTCTGTGCTTGCTCTTGTCGGTTATTTTCACATCTGTCTTTTGGACTTCTTAAAGCTGGGAAAGAAAAAAGGAAATCTTCCTCCTAATCCACTAAAATATCTGACACATTGGTCAAGCATGTCTCTAAGGCGCTTGTCAGATCCCTTTGTAAGTATTCTTAGTGTTTCTGTGCTCAGTTTTACTAATTACTCTAAAACCCAGACAAAAAAAACACACACACACAAAAAAACATGTGCTCTCACTTTCTAAAAGCAGCTGGAAGATGTGAAATGAGCTCAGTCGTGTTTGACTTCAGTTAGGCTAATAATGAGCTTAGTCATACTTCGACTCTCTGCCTAATAGATTGGGACAGGTCAGATTGAAAGAGAGGAGGAGAGGGAACGGATTTGAGCCAATGTGAAGAATAATGATTGTCTGCTCTTCCCCAGCTGTCCAGCAGAAATTACAGAAACTGTAAGTCACTAAAGTCCTTTATTCAGGCAGAAGTGAAACTAGGTCAGAAGTGTGTGGGTGGCTGTTTGTGAGCCTGGAAGAAAAAGGAAAATGCAAAGGTCTGTTTTTGTCCACGAGTATGGTTCACATGATATTTCGTCTGAAATTGCATGCAGTTTGTGCGCCGCCTGCGGCTGACGCAGTAATCCCCTCTGAGACACAGGGCTCAATGTTGGTAAAGTTACAGAGAAAATCACCACTGCGAGTATACAGTGTGTTGCAGTGCGGGAAACTGTGATTGCAAATTGCACGTGTGCCCTTCTTGTCTCTTTTCTCTTGCTGCGCTCGGCCTCTAAAACCCTCGATTGCTGTTTAATTTAGTTTATTGATCGCTGACAAAGAGGAGAGTGTGTGAGTCATGATGGCCCATCAGTTAGCCAGCGGCACAGGGCGCCCGTATGAGCCCTAGGTGTTTCTCCAAGCAGAATTGACGAAATGTAACAAAGCACTTGCATCATCTAAAATAAATTTTAAAAAAAAGAAAATTAATTGGTCAAACGGTGCATAACGCAGATGATAAGGAATAAGGAAACGGTTCCATCGCTTTATCGATGCACATTGATTTTTGTGCATCGGTGTGTTGTGAGGATGAAGCGCATGACAGCAAAACAGAAAAGAAAACAGGTTGTAACAGATTCAGGTACATTAAAAATCCTGCCTCATTCTTTTTTTATATCTAGTCACAAATCTCAAAGCAGACAGTTTAGCTTTCCGGAAAAGAAAAAGAAAACGGCACAATTTAATCATGGAGTTATTGAAATGGATCATTCGCAAACAAAGCTACAATGAGGCGGTGACAGAATTTCAGGAGATGTGTGGGAAAGGAGTTCTCGCCTCCAGTGGTTATTTTCTGACTCCTCTGCTCTGCTCCAGCAGGCTGAAAATGACAGCATCCTGATCCAAGCAGAGTATCAAATTACAGTCATATCATTTGAAGCAAAGCTCACTGTCTTGTATCCGTTTCGGCTGGGGTTTATCAGTGTACATCACAATGCTGTAGAATGAGAAAACAATTAAAGTTTTCACTTTAAAATGACAATGTTCTGCCATTGTATCAATCTATGACATTGCAATAGAGGTCATTACCAAACTGTGATTTATGTGCACAGCTGTAATGTAGCCTAATGTTTGTCTGCTTTAGACTTTGTGAAAACTTTACAATAAGCTGTTATATTTAATTCATTTGCATTTTTAATGGTCTTTTGTGCAAAAGAAAAAAATACATTTGTTTTGACAAACAAAAAAAATTATCTTTACACATCAACAATAAAAGGACAGGAGCAAATTGAATAAATTAACTAAACACCAGGTTTTTGTTTAAACATTGAGCACAATTTAATGATTATCTGAATTTTAGATGAAGAGAAGCCTGCGTTGTGTTTAATTGGAGCGCACACTGCATAGTACATGGAGTTTCTGAACAATTTTTTAGTCCATCATTTAAATTTTTATTTGCACCATCGAGATAAACCTTTAATTATCTCCTGGTTATTGGTTTCCATAATCTCTTCAAGCAACAGGTAAATGTGCTCCACAGATCATTACCGTCAGAACTGCCAAAGGTAAATGTTGGGTAAACAGAAGGTCATTTGAGAAAATGTCATTACTATGACAGAGGTCTCCTTAGAAAAAGAAAAATACACTTTTCCCCCTCAGACATCTGCACAGATAACAGAAAGTAGCAGTAATAACAATTTGAGGGATGAAGGGAATGTTTTATCCTTTCTGCATTTCGTGAAATAATTGCCTGCGAGAGTCTATTCCTGCCACAATAACCAGAACATGAGATCTAATTTACCAGGTGGGTTAAGAATGTGCTTTGGTTGCCACGCCGAAAACAGGAAAACACAACAAAGCAGATCTGAGGCGGCAGTATCGAATCCAACAGCATTCTCGAGTCATTTATTAATAGAAAATGTCCCGTGCATACTCACGGCAAGCAAAGCAGTCAAAAATAAAAATAAACATAAAATCAGCTTGTTAAAATGGGGCAGCGTAATAATCTGTAGAGTACCCAACAATCAGCAGAGGAGAAAAGGAAACCATTATCAAAACTCCTGACTCAGTTTGAGCGAACAGCGACGTTCATGAAGCACGTTCCTGGACCTAAAATCTTCTGAAATTAGTCAGGGTGTGTTGTTTAAAGGAATACATAAAGCCAGGGGAAAAATAATCTCATGAAAGCTTAAATAATGCTCAGTGAAGTACTGCTAACTACAACTTGTTGGTAAATACTCAACTCACTTTCCTCTGTTGTATTTGAGCTGCTTTTTATTAAAGGGGCAGTATTTTCCAGACACATGGTGTCATTTTATAGCACAATCGGGTAACTATTTTACATTTAGTTGCTCTAAAAATGCTGTACACATCAAACACGACTTAAAAGAAATTTGACTTTGCCATTTGACGTCTTGATATTGGGCCTCTGCCTCTTTAAGCCGCTCACACTCTTCCTTCAGCACGTCAACGCAACAATGCTTCTCATTATGGCGTTAACAGTCGTTCCTAAAAGACCGTACAGTAGTTTGTATGAAGAGCTCAGCAGTTGGTGTAGTTGCACCAGGTGTTTGCTAATTGTTGCTGCCGCTAGTCTGGGCATCCCTCCCCAGCTAAGTGGGGAGGGATGCCCTACGAGGTGGCAGTAGCTTTGTGGAAACAGTCGGTGCTTTGTGAGAGCAAGTGTTTAACGGTTGCCACGGGAGATTCAAGGAATCCTTAAAGATGTAAGAAAGAATCAAAGTAACAATCCAGATGTGTTTTAGATGAGGGAATAACAATATCACATGATATAAAGTTGATTTACATAATAACCTACTGCTAAGGAAAATGATTATTTAATGCTAAAATACACTTAATCTTACGACATCTGTAAAGGGATAGCCAACACTTTATTTGGAACAGTTTTCTGTGGAGCATGGGGGAAGCAGGGCCTTTTCTTCCCCATTGACACAACAGAGCAATAAATTTGCATTCCAATGGGAGTGGGGGCTACGCAGGTGTCTGTGAAATCTCATCTTAGGACGTTTGGCGCCAGGGATCTTCCGTATCAGGCAGAGATGACCACGGGGTAGTCCGCCCTCTGCTTAGATAAAAAACAGGCACCTTTGCTATAAATCAGGAAGTCCCAACTTTCTTTGGGGGCCTGAGGGAGTTCTAATTGGACGAAGAGCAGAACGCCTTTTTTGCATATATTAAATAGGGAAACACCCTTTTGGTTTATAGTTTCAGGTCATCACCGGAGAGGAAGAGTTTTTTTCATCTTTTCTCCACGTGGGCGCCTTTGTCTGTCTTATGTGTTTTCGTGTTGTCTGTTTCATGTTGTCTGTATAAAATGTATATCTCTGTACCTCTGCAGCTCTGTTAACGGATTCATGCGGTGCTTAGTATGAATTAAACTATGTGATCTGTGACGTCATTGTGCCTGCCGTTTCCTTGCCAGCTGTGACGAGATCCGCTCGACCCGGCTAACAGGAGGAAAAGGAGAGCCATGCTTTTCCAAAATTTAAGCTAACATAATAACTTTTCTCCTTAACACTACTTTTCAGAAAACATTTTTTCCCTGTGTTCGTAGTTCTAGAAGTTACTTCTCAACCTTTCAACCATGAGTGATGCATGAAGAAAGCCAAAGAAGACTGTCATTGCTGTAAGAAGCTATTTTAATTTTTAACGCAACATTTTTCACTGCACTAGACGGCTTGTAGTTGTCTTCCTCAGAGAAGACGCTTCCTTTGGACACTGTAGTCTTCTTTCCCGAGGTGTTGTCCACCCAGCATGAGTATGTGCGTTCTAAGATTTCAGATTTTGACTTTAAAGGCTTTGGAGGATGCCACTCAGGTGGGAGTAAGACATTTTGCCTCCCTCTTTAAGCCCTTGTTCTTGTATGAGCAGTTTGAATGCTTGATGCTTTAATTGGTGTGGCTGTAAAAGAAAAACTGTGTGCACTTCGTGTGGGATTCTGGTGGATTCTCCTTCCTAATCGGGCATGACGTGTTGAAGCCTCCAGGTGAGATTTTCAGATATCTGAACTCCTTGAAAACAGAGAGCCTCTCAACCTTCTCCCTGCAAAATGAACAGCTCACCGTCGTGTTCTTTATTGCATTTTCCTGAAGATTATAATTATTTTTGCTGGCTTTTCTTTGTAATGAGAGTGAGTCATTATTTTCCGCACGGTATCCAAACCTCGTAGGAGTTTACAGGTTATATAGACTTAAATGTGTTTAAATTTATGACTGGAGGTTTTTTTGAAATTAAAACGAAATTGCAATCTTCCCAACCAAAAAGCTGCAACTTTTTGCCCAGCATTTGTTTTAAAATTAATCAGACTCTCACCACTGTGTGTTCCCTATGAGTGAATACCACGACACATTTCTGTTGTTATTTAGTTGTAAATGAGTGTGCTCTAGAATAAAATCAATCAAAATCTGTGAACAGAGACATTACAGGAAACTGCTGTGTCGGTTTGTTTTGTTCTCTATTTTTAACGTGTATTATAAAAGACCTAAAGAAGTCATTTCAAACAGAATTGTTATAAAAACTGTGTATCCTGGCGTTCTTTTACAAAAGTTCAAGCAGAACAAAGATTTTTAATCCCCAACATTAAAAATGTAGCAAGTCTGCTTTGTCACAAAGTTACTCCCCGACATCGAACTTCTGATTGAAAACGATGGGAAAAGAATCAGGACCTCCTTTGGTCAGATGTATTTCTCTCTAGTATTCAGGAGCTGATATAGAAAAAGAAAAGAAAAAGTGTTTCTTTAAAAGTGCTAAACATGCAGCAGGGCCACATGACAACTCCAGCTGCCGAGAGAGAGATCAGCAGGCAGACAGACAATCACGAGGAAGAGAGATTTACTGAGTCCAATTCGACCAAGTTAGCCGTATCACGCTGGCACATACTGGCACATGCAGCACAGCGTAATCACCATCATTTCATTCAACAACAGATGGAAGAAGCAAAAAAATAAATAAACAAACTGCAGCGCTCTGCAGCCAGGAAGAGAGAGAGAATCAAACCAATCACAACTGGAACTCTTGCTCTGCCTGATCTTTATTGCGTTTTTCTTCATCCCAGTTGTACTCCTCGGGAAAAGTCAGATTTACTCCGTGAAAATACCTGAGAATCACAGTAAAAATCCGTGACAACTGTCTTGATGTTGAAAGTGCTCCTTAAACCTCGCAGATCACCGCAAAACCCTCATTTTGATGTGAATCCTCACTTTTTCTCTCTTTTTTTGACAGATTTTGCTCAGTGAATGGACACAGCAGCTGCATTTCCAGTACAAATGTGCTGAAAACTTTGTCATTGTTCCGCTAAGCTCGATAAAACGCACTGTGGTGTTTCCATTAAATAAGGGACGCGATTAAAACCGCACGTGAATAAGTTTGTGCACACAGTAAGTCACTAAAGAACATCAATCTCCTATGACATGGAAAAAGAAGAAAAAAAGGCTTTCATTGCAATTTAGAGCAATACACCTATTTTGGTGCAGCCGAAAAAACAACTCAACCGTGTACAAAACTTGTTATTGAAAAAAGCAACTCAATTTTGTGAATTGGCAAATTTCCAGAAGTCCAATTTATGTGGTGAATGGAAACGCAGACACTGCTGGTTCAGAATGATCTGTTCAAAAACATCATCATTAATTAAATCTACCAATAGAAACACTTTTTTTCCTTTTCTTTTCACCCCGCTGTGCTTCACAGTTTATGACAGGAAACAAATCTCTTAGCTTTCAAAGTGACCGAGTGAAAATAAAGAGGCCCTGAAGGAGTTACAACTTTTCCCGGCTAAGCAGACAAACGCAGCAACAAAGTTGAGGAAGTCTGGAAATTATGAATGCAGACGACGCTAGACGGTGACAGAGACAGACACTCTGAGATTCAACAAACATCATTAAAAGTTTGGAGAGGTGGAGGGAATGAAACGATCCATAAATGAGAATTTAATGAAGACATTTGGCACTCGTCATTTCTGTCTGTCAGCATCTTGGCCTCCCCGTCCCTATTCGTCTCACTTATCCCCGTTCACTCTGCTTATGCAGAAGTGTCACAACACACACACTGGGATGTGTTCACTAACAATACAGTCAGCAGCACGCTTCTATAATTCAACAGCACACGGCAAAATAAAAGCCAGCGAAACCGCATAACCCAGAGACGTGCACGCTGTTTGGACCAAGACCGTTTTCATTTATCAGTTTCCGTGTTTGTGGAGGGAAACTGTGTTTAAAATGAGAAACACCCCACAGAGACGCGGTAACAGAGTCATCCTTCACACACAGGGGTACATGAACGCACCCACATACCGGAGTGTTTACCCTCACTAAGCGAAGACTTTACTGCAAAAGTGGTCACAAAAGATATCGGGCACCTGCTGTGATTTGTAATGTAGACAACAGGATTGTACAAAAAAATAATAATAAAAAAAAAAACGTTCTCAGAGAGACGTGGGAGAAAAAAATGGCAAATAAATAAATAAATCTTGCAAATGAAAATGAGCTTTCACCTAAAATACACACTGCATTTATTTTTTTTCTGTGGTGACTCATTCTGCAGCAGTTTGTGAAATAAATCTCATCACCGCCTTTCAGAGGGGATACAAACAAGGCGAAGTATGCTTGAGTTAAAGACTGTGCACGTATTGTTGAAGTATGGTTTCAAACTGGGAATTTGACCTACTGTAAAAAAAAATCTATTTTGTATTACAACGAAATACAGAAATTGTTACTCCCCTAACAACAGATGCTAAACTCACTCATGGTTTTATTTCCTGTTAACTGCGCAAGTTGTCTAGAAGTGTTTTATATGTAGAGAATTGGCTAAATGTGCTACAGTTCAGATGCTCTTCCTCCATGTTGCCACCGTGGCAGAGCTTACTAAATATGAGCAGCAGGTAGATGTGATTGCATTGCATTGCTTATAGTGCGGAAAATACGGTAGTTTTTGGCATTTCCAGGAAATGACCAACCTTTCGATTTAAGACAACAAAACTAAAACACGTGATCACAAAAAAAAACAAGAAAAAATGTTGAGATTTGCTACTTTATCTAAAACTATGCCTTTGTTTATGATAAAAGACATCCCTTCGTGGAAGATGTCAGTGTTGAATAGATCTCTCGAAGGATTTTCTGCCATTTTGCATAGATTACCATTATTTAAGATGAAAAGAGTGTTTTAGTCCATGATCTCTTCAGAGCGAGCTGGATTCAGTACATGCCTGGTCACATCAGAATCTGTACTTCTGTAGCCAATGTTTTTGGCTTTATATGAAACAACTGACTGTTGCTTGGGGAAGTAAGATGCAGAGACATTCATGCAAAAAATAAGAAGACACAAAGCTGCAAAACAAAACGTACTCCGATTGGACAGACATAAAATGAGAAAACTCGACTGGAAGAACCGCATCCATCTAAAAGCGTGTGTGTGATTAAACTAGCAGGAAAGGTTAGCTCAAGACATGCTGTTAAAAATGTCCCGGGACCACAAACCAAACATCTCCGCTCCAAAAGTATGCATGTAAAAATGCAATTTGAAAGACGCTACGCAATGCATTTAGCATTTTCTTTAAATTCCAATCAGCCTGGATGCACGACCCTCTTCTAGAACAAGCGTACCAAAACCAGGAGAACATCTGGCAACACAAGATATGGTAACCTGAATTTGCGGGGCGTAAAGCCTATGTTTGGTGACAGGCATGTCACATTCCCTTTAACATTCACTTGAGGATGCGCGACCTTCTTCTCTGGAAGGTGGGTCACCAGCGAGCGTACAGAACCCACACCAGAGGAACAGGCTGCAAGACGCTGATGACTAATGATTGTAGAGAAGGGAATAGGTACTATCTGAAGACAGCGCGTGTGTTGAGAAGTTTGTGGCGTTTCATGTGAATTCGGGTCGGTTGGAGCTGTAACCGAGACGCGTCAAGAAGAGCTTAGCAAATCGTTAGCTGGCTAACAAGTACAGAGTTCTTGTAAAATATTTAGTTAAAACATTAAATCTTCATTGCGTGCACATGATTAGAGTATGTACTATGAAAGAAAACTAGACTTTACAAGAATGTACAGAAAGAAGCTTCCTCATAAACCAAGAAATGTCCATGAAAACAGTGGTTAGTCTTTTAAAAGAGATTTATTTTATTTTTTTTACTTTATCTGAGAAACTTACATTTAATATCATCTGCTTTACAAATGAGCTTGCTCCACTTTGCCCTAAATGACGTAAGTATTTCACAGAAGTTTTTTGTTGGGAATAGGTAGTTGTCGAACTAAATCACGCTTTTTATTCTGGATTAATCTTGTATGGCAATAATTTTAGTGCCTTTTTCTCAAGGCAAGCTATGCACAGCTTTTTTACAGTATCATGCATTTTTATTTTGGTTTAGATGACAAATGCAATATATTGAACTGGTGTGTTATTTCACAGTAGAGGTTTGTAAATTACATAATAAAGCAGTGTCAAACTGTGTTCAAGGATTCTGGGCTCCTTGAGGAAGAAGATGTTAGGTTTATTGTAATCCTTAAACTCCTGCCTTCTGCACAGTAATTCACTTTACCCAGAAGTCCAGGGCCAAACTGACAAAGTGCAAAAGAAAGGATCAAACAATGAGATTTTTAAGCTCCTTCTTTGGTTAAAATGATAAGACCTTGGAAAAAAAAATTAACTGACTTATTTTTCCAGTGATTTGTTTTTTCATTAAAACATGACTTTTTCATTATTTAAAATATATGGATCAGTCACAGTATTGTAAGGTGTAGTCTTTGAGCATTTTCAAAGCATTATCTGACATAAAGTAAAGAAAAGTGTAGTGCAGTTTTTTTTTTAGTTTTTTTATTGCAGTCCTGGTATCCTTAGCTTTGGACTTCAGGTGGAAATTAGCACCAGAGCTACAGCCTGATACAATACATCTTCCCTTTTATATTGCACTTTGTCCCTGTTTTAAATAAATAAATCGTAATGTATCTTGATTATTTTTTTTGTTTTTACTGAGATGGCTATGCTTCTCCAGGAAACAATGTTAGCTAGCAGCACTGCTAGCACGTGCAGCTGGATTCAGATGTTTTAATGGAGCCGGTCAAAAACAAAGCCACACAAATTTCTAACAAAATAAAATGAGTTTGTGTGTAAGCGGCTCTGAAAAAGGGCTAGGGTTAAGAAGGGAGGTGGCCAAAAAGGACCACATTAATCTTTAAAACTGCAAGAAATGACACTCAACATACCAATCTGGAGCTACCCCTTTGCATGTATCGGGTGCTCAGTAGGCGGGCCATCTTTATGTGTCTCCACCTTCCTCCTATGTTCTGACAAACCGTATTAACAATATCCTCATCACTGCCTGTCAAATTTCTATATAAATCCTTCACATTCTAAAATACTGCTGCAGCTGCAGTTGTTCTCGATGTCTCGACTACAGGAAGTCATTTGTGCCAGTTGCGTCATCAACACTATATTTCTGTATCAGGTAGGTTTTTTAAATTAAAAATAAAATTCTATCAACTCAGCAGGTGTCTACTCTGCACCTAAAAATACCATATACAAAGTAGTGCTTTGCTATGTTAATTGCCTTTACAGAAACAGTGGAACAAGACGTTGATCAAAACCATTCCTATTAGGTGCAAGTTGTTTACCACTTCTTGTTCTGGTATTTTTTGGTGTGCGTCTTGGCTCAGGAAATGGGTCAGGAAAATGTCAGCCCAGAATACTCTTTATTGAAGATGAAACCATTAAACATGAAAGTGGGAGCATGTTGAGGCGGCAGCTCCGCCTCCCGTCTCTCATCTCAACCCGCCCACTCCGGTTTTCTGGTGGCTGTTGGATATAGCAATTTGAAACAGAAACTTTCAAATAAAAAGAAAAGATAAAATAAAGCATAATGCATTCACTATCAGCAAAGATGACAAGCAAAATGGTGCTGACAGCAGAACTGTAACAGAGAACGACAAAAATAACAGTTTGAACCATTTACCAGGTTTACACACAAGCTAGCGTTACCCTGAGCGACAAAGACTTGCTGTTTTAATGGCATGTAAAAATGCCTTTCCAATACACCAACATATGAGGCAAATTAAAAGCTCACCAACTAGAAAATGGAGAGGGTACATTACAAGTTAGTTGGTTGTAACAGGGGCAAAACATGACTTTGTTTGTCAACTTGTACCTTTTTGAAAATCACTGTTTAACCCAAAAATATATGCTAAATTTTAATAAATTTTAGGTGGCATTATTTAATGGAGGCTGTGAATAGAGAGGAACAAGCAAACATGTTCATGTTAAATAAGGTTTAATATGAATAGTTTCTCTTATAATGATATTGTATAACCACATACATATTCACAAGCAGGGAATATATAAATCTGATATGTATTTCTCCCAAATTGCAATTGATATGTTTGTTGTTGGGGTTTTTTTCAGACTAAAAACACATATCAAGTTTGTTTTGCTATTGTCTGAAAAACACGTGTGGGAGGAGTAATTGTGCATAATTTGCTAAAGAGACACTGATCAAACCGCTTTCTTTTTTTCTGAATCTCCCAATAGAGAGTCAAAGCTGCTGGTGCTAAGCAGCAAACAGACCGTCAGCAATTTTTCTTGTGAGTTATATGTTTTCACTGGAGTTCTGGTAGGATAAGCACTTGTTGTCAATAGTATTTGTCAAATGTCTAATATGGGATGCTGACACTGCAGCTAACGGGAGTTACAGTGTCATCACCTTCCCCCCGATGCTCAATCGAGCTGGCAAAATATCTTAGCAACCCCCTGAACTCAAAGGACGACCGTGGAAAATTTGATCGGTCACATGAAGTCCGGTCAGATGGAGACTGAAGGAACATACTTTTTGTATATTTTGTTTTTGACTCATTTTGACTCGAGAGTTTCAAAGCCTGTACATGGCAAAAAACGAGTAAACGCATTAATTCATGCTCTATGTTTTACTTCAGCTCAATGTTATCATTTATCCCTGAACTTGACTTTGAGCTTTCCGGCTGTAATTCAATCATTGGCATGCGTTCTAGGGTTTATTCCACTGCACCAGTATTTATGATAGTATTGTTTTTCCACTGAGGATAATTGGATTTTGCTAAAACAAGAGTCAGTGGCCGCATGGAGACACAAATGAAGGACGAAAGACAGGGGACGGTGTGGAGAAATGGCCCTGATAAGACACCGCCAGCCGATATCTGGGTTCGCGTTGCCACCTCCTGGTCTCCGTCGGCAACGCAGCATGACAAGGCGAGTGCGTCACTTGGATTTTGAGCTGCCTGTGACTAAAAAGGGAGCCAGAAAATAATGGGCTCACAACACACAGTAACAGGCACTCTCGGCAAACAAATCACAGAGAAAACACAGAAGGACTGCTGCTGTTGTCGTTGGCTGAAACTCAAATGGCCAATCAGCACCCACAGGATTTCTGGCTGTAATGTCTGGTCCTAGACGCTTAGGGCTGAAACATGCTCTGAAAATCTTATAAATACTGTAAACTGCACATGTAGAAAGGACGCAACCTTTGCCGAAAACATTCCCATCAACCAATGTGAGTACTTGGAAAAAGGGTTACAAAAATCTGCACTGATTTGAAGTGTTATAATTGCTGTCACAATGTACAATAGAAGTAAAACAGGAAATGTCCCATGAATATTGTTCTAAAATTAGAGATTGCTGCTGACAGCCTCATCTGTTTGTGATCTCCAGTAGATATGGTTGGCTCTCCTGCTTCGACACCATTTGGTTCAGTTTTAGTAGAGCTGAGGGTCGACTTAGTGGGGCTTTGCTGCTTCCTGCTGTTGTCCTCAAAGGCAAAAAACCAGGACTGTCCAACAAAAAGACAATTAAAATTTTAAATCAAAATGCTCTAGATCTAAATTATATAAGCTCTTAAGAGTAACCGCTTTCAACTACAAACATATTGGATGAATTAGAAGATTACTGAAATGTTCGAGACCTGTATTTCTCTTAATCATGAGGATTTTCTGTTTACAGCGCATGAAAAGTCACTTAACATTTAAGATTAGAATGTCATATCAGACCAATAAAGCACTGTTTTTCAAAACAGACATGTGGGCTTATTGATTTTCAAAAGGTACTTTGAAACTGATAAACGAGACTCATCGGGACGTATTTTCAAGTTTAATGAATATGACTGTATGTTTTTTGCAGTTCCGAACATAAATATTTGTTATTAAAAGTTCACAGATCAAGACAGTTGTTTTAATCCAAACTGTTCCTACCAAGAATCTAATGACTCCAGCACGATAACCCTTAACTATTCCCACACAACACAAACTCAGTTGTAAAACCTGAAGGCATTTTTAGGAAACTCAAACAAGCAATCACCCAGCAACAAAATGTAATTTCTAAACAAATTAGTGTAAATATCGATAGACTTGTTGAAAGGTGGAGCGCCATTATCTTCCCAGATCCACAGCCTCTGCTTGAGGATCAATGGATTTACCAAATATCTGCTTAGATTTTCTTTCATCAGCTGGTACAATGAACTCTGTCTCAAAAATCAATCCCAGGCTTTTGTTAAAGTGAGAACCAAATTTGCCTGCACAGCTTTGAATGATCTACACAAGTTCAAAGCTTTAAAAGATCCAGTCACCTTTTGCTGACTCGACACCCTGCCTGAGCCCTCAGCCGTATACGCTCTGGAGAAAACACTCCCAAACTCTTCTCCTTAACTGAATTTATTGATTAAGTGCATCTTTTTGAGCATAGTTTTTACATTTGCTGAGTAGTAAATAGGAAAGTATCAACTTCCCATTGAGTGGGAGTGACAATAAGCAATAGAAAACACAATTAAGGTAAAGTCTTTTTTTACTATTATTTCCAAGCAGTCATGCCTTCCCCTGACAGAACGGCACCCTGGGTAGTGAGCCATGTCACCCATGTTAAAAATGCCACTGAGTGGACGTGTGTAGGTCTGTTTTTCTTCCTCCCAGTAACTTCATTTAGACCAAGGACTCTGGACTTTGTTGTTACCTGCTTTTATGTTCTGCATCCACCAATTCAACTGATTTTTATTTTCTCAAAGAAGGTGGCACCCCTGAAGAGGATCAGTACAGTCGTCATTAAGGTTGATCGGGCTGGAAGAAACTCTTTAAACTTGGATGAGGATACTTGATACAAACACGTCCAAGGCATTCTGAACAATTCATCTGAAATTTGAATCAATTTCAGATGTCTGGAGTCTCTCTTCTAAACTCCACTCCTTAGGCTTGCATATTTTTCATCACGCATAGCTTTCTAAATTCTGCTGAATGTGTCTCCTTCAGCCTGATTAATACTTGACATTTCTGTCTGCTCATCAAAAACGTGCCGGATGTATCTTGCGTCTCAAAAACATGACTTTACGGAGCCGTGAATCTAAATCATGATGAACACCTCCATTCATCTTCGGTTAAAATTGCTCCTTCTTCTTGCAAATGTAACAAATAAAGCAGCTCGGTTTTGCTTTCAATTTCTTAGACCTTGGCTGATATATTTATTTTTCAATGGATGGTTGCAGCTTTTAAATTTAGAGGTGGGACAAATAATGGCCCCAGCGGAGTCTTTTTTAAAATAGCACACACAAACTCGCTGGGAAAATTGGATGGATGGCCCATCAAGCAGGGGTTACACTCCCAGGTCGACCATGTCCTGTGAGCCCTTAATTATTGCATGAACCTGCAATTTGTTACCCTAAACGAGCAGCAGGCTTACAAAATCATTATCCTTGTGTATTTGAAGTACTGCAGCGTGTCTTTGACTTTTAAAACTGATGTAAATTTTGGCTTCTGCAGTTTCAGCATTTGTTGTGACAAAGTTCTGAAAAGACTTTAAGGACATATTGAGATACACCCTGGAATTCGGTTCACATGTCCGTTAAAGGCATTTCCGCCATTTTCTCATCGTCTTTGTGCACTGACACCACGAAAAGCAGAGCGCTGTAGCGCCACTTTCTGAAAAGTTCAGTAATAAAAACGTATGTCGTGCTTAGTGGTCTTTGAGTTTGGCCACAGCCTTCGACAGAAAACAACTGTGTGATTTCACACGGCGGGCGAAAAGAAAAACTGCTTTGGCTGTATCGAGCGGCGCTCTCGAGGGACGCGATGAAGGCGAAAACCTGCTTTTCATGTTCCAAGTTATAATCAAGGTTAAAGTCTTTGCTTTTTTGTCCCCGAGGGAGGCTGGGTTAATGTATTCAGTCTGCTAACTGATGTTCAGGAAAAAAAAAAAAAAAAAACTAAAGTACCTGTCTGTACAGACTGGCAGGCTGCCTTTTTTCCATATGTACATAGGCTGACAACTGACAGGTTCTTCATGTTGTTGCAACTATTTTGTGATTGGTGTGAGATAGATGTGATGTTTAAGTCCTTCTTATCCTCTTTCATTGTGATGTGATGAATTAGTAATATCCATATAAAGCTGGAATATTTAAAAACATCCTGAAATTGCTATAAAAGGCGCCGAGTGGCACTGTTTGCTCTTATCTGCAAGCAAACAGGTCTACCTCGGTTGCAGATCTAGGCAATCCATGGATCAATCCATCCATTTTCTGTTGCTGCCTAATCCACAGAGAGTTGCAAGTTTGAAGGAAGTGAGATTTTCAGCATCAAATAGGTAAGATGCATCGCCTCTACAGGTTGCTTATCATATGTAGAGGGGAGGACAGGAAATTGGGAGTGTGTGACTAGAATGGAACTGTAGCACTTATGACCAATGGTTGTTTTAGAAAGGTATGAATGTTCGACTTTCTTACGTTAATAGCAGGAAGCGGACCAAAGCCGAACAGTGAACACACAGTCAGATGGTTAGGCACCGTTCATATTCACACACACCTTTCATACAACGGTGCAGACCACCTGGTCACATCCCATCCTGCTTCACCATGCGTCCCACCCCGACTCACCCGGATTCCCACTTCCTCTTTCTGTCATCTGTTTTGCTTTTACGAAACGGTCACAGAACCATCGCAGCGCTTTCATGCAGGCAGCCTCCTCTGGATGGAAACATTTCGGTTTCCATACAGCAGTTGTTAACCTTTTGCCAATCTTATTAATATACCGGTTATTTAGTGAAGGACCTTAAAAATTTACGTAATTCCTCAACACGTCAATTAAAGGTTCCTCAAAAGTATTTATGTCTCCTGCAGTGGAAAACCGGAGCGTGGAAGGGAAATGGTTGAAGATAAATATCAACAATGCTGTGTGAGCGCATTTTTGCATAAGACATGGGAACAAACCTCTGACCAGTCACACAACACTTTGTACAGAACTTTGTTGAAATATTTCGCACATATTTCGTGTCCAGTTCAGCTGGCGGATGCCTCTCTGCGAACAAAATGACGCAATTTTTGTCAATCATTTGAGAGCCAATTTAGGCACCTTGCATACTGTCTGGGCCTTAACCAGTGACAAGAACAACTTGACTTAGCCAGGATGAAACCAACCATAAGAGGACGACTGAAGCCACTTCTTATGTTGTGTAACTTGGGGAATGTCTTTATGTAACAAGAAAGCTAAAAAGCTGCCCCTGAGACTGTTGTGGCTGATTTTGCTCAGAGGAATACTCAGATCTTAAAAGACAAAGCATTCTCCAGTGAATATTTTCCTTGTTTTCCCACGCTGTCCGTCACAGAACATTTACAGAAATACAGCCACACACATACTTACATCTCACGTTGGCCCCAGCTATTCTACTCCAGATATTTTTGTAAACAGATTTTGTTTTTCTTTCTCTGTCTTTAAAATAATCTCCTTCAAAGTTTACAATTAACACAATGCAGTCGGGGCAGGTGTGGTTTTCTTGGCAACTGCTAAACCCGATTCACACAGGGGCATGATATATCACTCCAGAGACAAGTCTCTGCTCTGGAGTGCAGTGGCACCATGTTTTACAACTCTGCATCTGATGCCTTGAATCACACTCTGTGATGTACGGCTTGGATGTAGCTGGTCAGTCAAGGAAAATCTATTTAATGATTCTCTTAGGTGCCCCCCCCCCCCCCCCCCCCCCCCGCTGTTTATGAGAAGAAAAGCCACCGCCGTTCTGCCAATCAAAACAAAGTTCATGAGCAGGGCGGAACCACTGAGAGTGAGAGCTGAGCAGCAAAAGTGGGAAAAAAAAAGTGGGTAATAATAAAAAAAATATTTTTTTTTTATTATGATCTCTGTTTTTTGGGGGGGGTTTACGTAACATAGACCTGAGATTATACCAAGGATGTGTTCATTTTTTAAAGCAGCCTAATGATTTTGAATTATTTAATGATCAGAACACTTGCTGCAGTTTAAGATGTTTTCAAAATTTTTGGAACATACACTGAAGTAGTAGAACAAAAGTAGACTAGAAGTAATCAGTACATGTACTGTTGGCACTCAGCTACAAAATATCAGTTCTTATTCATGTTTTTTAGCCAGACTAACAATTTTAAGAACCTAAGCATAAGTCATTAATTTCTACATTGCATGTATTGACGTTACTTCTCACATTATTTTATTACAATGCGCTACAGATTGTAATAAAGGTTGTTTGTTGGCCTCTAAAACTTGAAATCACAGATCAGAAGCTTTTTAAAATAATAGAGACATAACAATATGTTTTAAGGTTATGTTCAGTGGCTTATTGATTCACAACTATGAAGTGGAACTGGAGAAAAAGCCTCAAAGAAGTTTCTGAAAAGAGCCTGCATGAAACCTACAATTGTTTCTAATGTGCTCGATGCGAAGGCAAAGGAATAAGAGGACAAATGAGAGACGGGGATGTGAAGAGGAAAAAGATGGATGAGGAAGGGGAGTGGGGGAGGGAAAACACTGAGATGGAGTTCATTACTGGTGACTGCAGATGCCTGCACTCTTCAGCAATTATCTAGACATAGTGGGGAGGAGGGGAGTGTAAAGATCGCTGGGCCGCTCAAAGGACTGAGAGAAAACTTATGCTGTTCTGATCCACCCAACACTCAACCGTCAGCAGAAGTGTGTGTGAGTGCGTGCAGAAAACCAGGTGTTGTATTTGGCTGCTTTTGACACCACTGCAGTCAGGACTAATTGTGTAAAGTAGATCTAATGTTTGGAGAGCCGGGAGATTGATTGAAAGAAGAGAGAGTGTAGCGGAAAGGAAAAACAATTAAGACGGTGAGATTGATTGGGTGTTAGCTTGTCGGTGTGTGTGTAGGCGTGGGCGTGTGTGTGTGTGTAGACCTTCCTGTGGTAACTTTATAATCCCCAGATGGCTTCACAAGGTTAGATGGTGAGGTGAAGCACATCCTGGAGTGTTCGTCCTGTGAAGAGAAAAACAACTACACCTGCTCAGATTCACACTAACGTCTTCTTTAAAGCCACCAATTAGCCTAGCACACGTCTTTCTACTTTCTGACTGTGGTGGGAAGCTGGAACATGTTGGTGGAAGACAACACGGAAAACTTGCAGGTGGTGTCAATATACCTAGTTTTTCTTCCCTTGATACTAACGTCAACACTTCTGTTTGAGCCCTTCGTTGACTATTTTAAAGTTTGAATACACAGTTAGTTTGTTTGCTTCACATCCTGTAAAATATAATTCCATTACACTCCTGTTTATTCATTTCTAAGCCTACTAAAATCTTTCAATGAATTTTAAACCAAATGATATTGAAGATAAAATCTGTCTTGCCCACATCTAATTTTCATCCCTGACAATGAAAAAAAATCCTGGAGGAGCCATAGTGTGAACAGCCTGTACATGAGCATGATTGACAATTCTAAGACCTTCCTCCTCCTGTGTACTTTTGCAGATGGCAGTAGGACCTCAGGGAGACGACAGAGGAGCTTGATTTATTTATTTTTTCATACATTCGCTGTTTCATAGCGAATGTATGAGACAGCCTCATAACTGTGGCAGTTTAAACAAATAAATTGCCACAGCATAGTGGCAGTTTAAACAAATATGCAAAGACATATTTTTATGAAACTTACCTACTGCAGCTTTAAAAAGGGCAATTGTGTTACATAAATGCAGACAAGACTAAAAATGAAGACAAAGTTCAACTTTTTTGGTGTAAAGTGAAAAACTTTCAGCTATAATGAAGCCTCATTTTGATTAGCCAGAATCTTAAAAGACTCTTAAGTAGATAAATTGCCCCTTTCCTGGAGCGGAGTCTTGCATTTCTGTCAGCAAGAAAATAAGTCAGGAGTGGTGCTACAGGCCTAGTTTTTCCTCCAAAGATCCACTGTGACAGCTAAACCCAGAGGCAACCTTTGTCCCCACATGGCTGTCAGTCTCCCAATCAACTTTACATTCACGTCCTGTACAGTGAGGCAGGTCATCTTTTTTTTTTTTTTAGGTATTTCAGGATATTTTCTGCAAATGTGAATGTCAGCCAGTCAGAGCAATAATGTTTTAGAGCCATTTTTTTTTTTTTTTGCCCTGAAGACCTTTTTTTATAAGCTTTGTGCTATTTCCACACAGACAATCACGCTCACAAAGGACACACATGTTTATGCTTGGAGATCCAAAATGTATGTTTTTTAATTAATACAAAAGGAAAAGAAGACGATTCTGAAAAGCAAAGAACTTTAAACAAAGATACCTTCTTCATAAATGAGAAATAATCCCATTTGAGCATTCATTCGAGTCTTAAAAAATTGTCTTTTGATAAAGCTTATGGTTAAAGACACTTAAGTTTTCCAAGCTTTCTCCTTAGTTGTTCAGCTGTAGGTACGTTTTGTCACACTCTTTCTGCTCTTAACTTATGCATCATTTGCAGCCATTACTACCATTAACTATGTTCTTTAAAAAAAAAATTATATATTTCTATTTAGCTGTGACGTTTTTTCCCATCAGCTGAGCTACTGCTGTCAATAGCTTCATATTCTCAGACGATAACCTTGAGACTGCCTCGCTTTCTTGCTAACAGTCAGCTTTAGATATTTTTTCACCTCGCTCCCCAATTTGTGTGATGGGAAGAGGAACTTAGGTCCTCGTTCGACCATGTTTGCCACTGCTCCACTTTGCAAAGCACATTTTAGCCTTTTCTTCATTTATGAAGCAGGTGTTTGCCTTTAAACGCCTTATTCAATTTTCTCTCCAATTTTGAAAGCTAAGAGAAACAAGTGTTGCTGTTACATTTTTTTTTAAAGAAGTTGTTCATCTAAAAGGTGAAGTATATATTTTTAAAAATGCTTCAGTTGCATTAATTTTACAGTAATTATTAGGTGCTCCATTTAAATAATGGCATTGATTTAGCAAAAAACAAAAACCCTACCTTCCCCCTGCCCAAACCCACACACTAAAATAAAACTGTAGAAGAATATTCCCCGGGATAACTTGATTTCTTTCGTTTTCATGGAGACACTCTTATTTTCTGTAACATCACCCCACAGAGGGTGAAATACTTCACAGGCTTGAACGCACACATGCGCAGAACGGACGGCTAATGGGCTTATTCTACACATTAATAACGGATATATAACAACAAAAGCAGAGGCAGATAACATTGTGTTGTGTTGGACTACTTAACCTGCTCAGTTTAACACCATTTCTGATAAGGAATGTCTGTGTTAAACGAGCGCTTAGTTCTTAGAGAAGGAGACGGATTACTGTCAGCTGAGTGTCAACTAGTGATGTGTCGGTCGCGAACGATCCGGCTCTAAGAGCCGGCTCTTTGAAGTGAACGATTGGAACCGGCTCCACAATGGGAGCCGTTTTAGGATCCTATTTGGGAGCCGGGTTT
Source organism: Xiphophorus maculatus (assembly GCF_002775205.1). Taxonomy (NCBI): domain Eukaryota; kingdom Metazoa; phylum Chordata; class Actinopteri; order Cyprinodontiformes; family Poeciliidae; genus Xiphophorus; species Xiphophorus maculatus. The sequence continues at coordinate 24,288,901 of NC_036447.1, read as the reverse complement.
TTTCCTACAGTATATCGCTGTCTCTCCGCCTCCCTGTCGTTGTGCTTGTGCTCTGCAAGTGCCAGAGCCAATAGTTTTTCCCCACATCGTTTTTTTTTTTGTCCTGCGGTGCCTCGCTGTCTCTCTCCCCCCTTCTCCTTCTCCTTGCGCGTTTTGCTCTTCAGCCAGTGCCAAAGCGGAGAGTTTTTTTCCCTCGGTCGGTCCACTGCCCTCATGTCAAGCGTGTGCTTCACACATCTGACCAATCACACATAGTTTCAATTAATAATGTGGCGGGAAAACACTGAAAAAAAAGTTTATCTCCACTTTTTTTGTGGAAACGGCAGGCAGTTGGCCAAGCTGTATAGCGTTCGTCGGCAGGTGTTTATGTACAGACGCTCACTCAGCGGTCAAGAAGCACAGAAAGAAGGGGAGTCAGTGTGAGAACTGAATAGGTGAAAATAAATGAGTGACAGAAAACGGAGCAAGATTTGGACTCATTTTAATGCTACATCAAGCTCCAGGGCAGAGTGCAGACTGTGCAAAGTCAGCATTTCCTATCATGCAGGCTCAACAAACAACCTGCACATGCGGACATCACACGCATCGGTACTGCTATAGCATTGTTATGCGGCATTTTTACTCATCATAAGTGGTTAACAATGTCAATAATGAAACAAAATATTATAAAATTAGGTTTAAGCTATTAATTAATTAATAATGTCAAAAATATATATGGGGAGCCGTTTGGGAGCCGAAAGAGCCGGCTCTCCACAGTAAGAAGAGCCATTAGAGCCGCATCTCGAAAAGGAGCCGAAAATCCCATCACTAGTGTCAACAGCGCATGTGCGTTCGATGGCATGCTAAAATCACAGCGCCATATAGTGGCCTGGCATGACAACTACAGCTGACTAAGGCGGCTTGGTGGTGCCGTCTGAACAAGGAACTTTTTCCCAACCAACAACTGAACAGGCAGTTTCCAGGCAGTGGTCTAGTGTAAACGTTATCAAGCTTTTTACACATCTTTACCAGGGATATCAACAGACGTGGAGGTGGAAGTGTATGCTAAACAGTCGATGTACATTGTAAAGCTTTATAAAGACAAAACTCAGACAATATGAAACTGCACAAAACAAGCAAGAACAGAAATAAACAAAACCGGAGGTGATAAAGAAAGGCCATTTAGGAGAATGGAGAGCAAATCAAGAGCTAAAGAAAAAAAAGGAACAAACACAGAAAAATGATTCTGCTTTACAGAAAATAATACAAGAGAGCGCCTGAGTTAAACAGAAAAAAAAAGAGAAGTCCCAGCAGAGTTTGGCAATTAGGAGCACCTCGTTAAAGAAGCTTTAGTGACTAATGGACATAATACACAGCTGCATACACACACTCACCACAGGGAGTACGAGATGGCCAAATGCCTACATTTAACGAATTCAGCAGTGAGATCTTTTGACTTTCTTTCATTTTCTTCTTCTTCTCACCCTTGCATTATATCCGCTGAAATTTAAAATGCATTAAAGCTCTGCCTGTTGCACAGAAGGCTTTAAATGTTAAAGCTCTAAACATTTCCTCCTATTCACCTAAGTGGAGCGAAGTGGTGTGCTTGGGAGTCAAATAATAAATTAATGATCAACAACATGTTAACAGATGTGAATCACTAAAGCTTACCAAACAGCTCACCAACGTGCATGAAAAGAACATTTTCTGTACAAGGTCAGGCTCCAGTTTTAACTGCAAATAAATGATCTCTGATGTGCATCAGTTGTACTTTGGAGTACATCGAGTCTTGATTAGATTATTTGGTATGAACAAGTCCATGTAATGCATCTAGTATGAGTAAATATTGTTCCAAAGCAAGAAAAAAAAAGAATGTTCTCTGCTACTTTCTGAATCAAATCAGAGTTCCATCTTGGTCGTGTTTGATGCGTCTGCCGTCAAATTTTGTCCTTTTTATCTTTTTGAACACCGAGTCCACCGGGAGCGTGCCTTTTGTTGTTACAATCACTTCACTTGGCCACACAACGGGATGTCGCGTCCATATTTATCTGCACTTTTATTCCTCGAGTCACCGGGAGAGGGCTAAGCTCAGTTGTTTGGAGTCAAGCAATTGGAAAAATCACCTCGTGACTAACAGGTCATGACCCGCAGTTGGCGCATAGGTTGGACAGCTTGTATGTTTTATTACTTTTCCTTTTTTCTGCTTTGTGTTTGTTTGAACCGTAGAAATGAGAAACATAACGTACTGGAGATATACAGAGCGAAGGTGGATGTTTCTTTGTCTAGAGCACTGCTGAGGAAAATGTTCACATCATACAAAGGTGAAAGTAGTACGTTTCATTTAGGCTGGCAGAATTCAGCACTGTCATTGTTTACTTGTACTTTTTAAAGTAAACTATTATATGTTCCTTTATTTAACAACATGGTTTCATGTTTGAGTACATTTTAAATCACATGCACTGTGGGAATAAAAAAGGGAATGAAAGAAAAACCGCTCCACAATCATCATTCTGGCTGAATATTCAAATAATCTTCGTGGCAAATAAAAATGTGTTTCTCATGACTTTGGGTTTTTGCTGTACATTTTACCTACCATTTATGTTTTAGTTCACTCTAAGATTTATTCTTCTTGCTTATTTGTTATCATTAATTTCTTGTTCGAACTTTCTCATTTTTAAATTTTTTTTATTTTAGTCCCTCATAGTGTTTCTAGTCAACTTGTTACTCTAGGTTTAGTTATTTATTCTTTTATATCTGTGTTTACGTCTATCGTCCTTTAGTGATTCCAGTTAGGTTTTTTCTTTGTTAAGTCCCTCTAATTGTTCTAGAACTGTGTTCCTTAGTTCTTATTATTTTTAGATCAGCCTTGTTTCTGTTTGGTTCTTAGGTTCCCCTTCATGTCTTTGTCTCTTTCTAGTTTGTCATGTTTTCTTTAGTTTTAATGGTTTTGTGTTTTGTTTTTTTTGTATTAGGGTTACTTCCAGCTCCCTTGTGTTTCCTCTCTGACTCTTTCGTGTTCCCCTCTACATTTTCCCTGTGCCACCTTCTCCCCGCCCCTAAGTCTGACTTCTGCTCCAGCTACTCACCTACAACCAGTTACCTCATTTAGCCAGGTCCATTGTTTCCACTTTCTACCTCCCAGTATTTAAGCTCCTCTATTTCAGTCACAACTCCCCAGTCCGTCTCGTCACAGCCCTCGTCATTCACGTCACTTTCTCCTCGTCATTTTCTTCCTTTCTCCCTGGTTGCTGTGTCTCCAGTTAGAACTTGTTTTGGATTTTTTTCTGTTACCCTGGATTATGCATTTTTGTATTTGGGATTCCTTTTGTTATTAAAATCATTTACTGAACTTTACATTGTTTTGCCTGCTGCATTTGGGTCCGATTTTAACTAACCATGACAGAGTTGCTTTCTGAAATTGCTTGGTTTGCTGGTACAGACTCAACTTTTAAGCATTGCTCACAATTATTCTAGTAAAAAGTCTGGTTAGACGTTTACATACACCCATGTCAAATGTCACGTCAAACTAATTTTTTAACATTGAAGTGAACACATAATGCTTTTAAATCTTTCTTTTTCACATTTAAATAATTTGATGTATTATTTAAATACATGTGGCATGGCAAGTGGACTTGCCATGCCACAATGTCATGGAGCAATCCACTCCATGCAGTATTGACCCACCAGGGCAAAACCAGGAACAAATTGCTAGAGTAGAAAAGGAGAAAAAAGATGAAAAGCCACAAATATGTAAAAAAAAAAAAAAAAATCTAATAAATGTTACATGCTGTAGCTTTAAGTTACAATAAAATGAATCAAAACTAGTAGACTGCTGATCTCACCCTCAGATGGAACACATTTTTTTCCCACTACGTGTGTTGATTTTAATTCAGATGTTATGGCTAAACAAACTGCAAAAATTTTAACGAGCCTAAAGAAATACCAGAAACTGTATGGTGCAACTTTGGTTTCCTTTCTGACTGAAATATCTGCAAATTTGACCTAAAATGGCTCGCGAGGCTGACGATTCACACTCATGAAAATAAGTCCTCTGACGTAAATGTTCACAAAATTTGAGTGAAGGAACTACGCTGGGGCAGTGGGATTGGAATAATCTCAAGCAACGGTTCTTATTAAACGCCCGGAGCTCTTGTTGAGGACGTGCCATAATTTGTGTCACATCATTCTGCGTTTGATTTTGAAGTTTTGATTGAGTCCCTCTTTCATCTGCTGACGCAATTACAGCTTTAATAAGAGAGTAAATTGAGCCAACATTGTTCCTTGCATTTAAAAAGAAAACAACAACAAAAAACGGGAACTGCCTGTCACTTTGATTGAAGAAGAAAAACCCAATTTTCACTCATACTTTTTATCTTAACCTAGCAGTTTATATTCTTCCTTCTTTACCTCACGCACTAAAATGAATGCAAGTACTCACAATACCCCCAAGATAAATTCCTATATCCTAATTTTTCTGTAAAGATTTATGTTGTGTAAACTGTCAAATTTTTGTCCACCGTAATTAGCATATTGCTTTTACTTTATTGTGTTTTTAAAACATGCGCATGTAATGCAACAGTCACCTCGTACAGTGATGGATGACGATGATATAATGTAAGGAGACGAATCAATACACAAAAATTGGAATACATAATGAAAGCATTAGATAAAGAACATGTCTGGGGGGAGAATAGCATAAGAGGAATAATAAAAAAAAAAGTGTTTTGCACCAACTTGAACAGGTCACAAACATTTCCCCACGTGTTTGATATGACTTATTTTTGTTTCGGTTCATGATTGTTTCCCATGCTTCCTCATTTAGAAGGAGAGTAAATAGATTTTATGGCAACATAAGCCGCATCTGCGTCAGTGAACTCTTAGCTTCACACATTTTTCTTCATCTTGCCCCTCCGCTCGGGCTTTGCCGTGTTGTATTCTCAGAAATGTTTTTGCCCGCTGATTAAACGTGAAATTACTTTGGTTAATTAGTTCTACGATTAAAAATGATTTAAAATCTTGAATTGATCTCTCCGAGACTATCTGATAAGCAGAAATAAGACATCCTGGAAGTGTTAAAGGATTAATTAGAGTTAACGTGTGTTCGAGAGAGTTCCTCGAGAAATGAAGAGAGCAAGAGTGGTAATACCCTTGTGAGCCCTTCGTATTTACTGCACCGTTAAGCAGCGTTCATTTATCTTATGAAAAACTCACTACACACACCCACAGACACACATATATATAATGTACAAATGGCCCCGTGAGGTATTTCTCCCCAGACAGCTCCTCTAATTAGCTGCTTCTGAATGAATAGGGTTAAGCCAGCCACTTTTCATAGTATGTGCAAGTCTCACTAATGAAACGCATTTAATTGTGGACCACCACACACAGAAACTTTAACAAAATGAAAACATTTATATGTTTAAAGCAAAGGCGAATTTATCTCTTATAAAGGCCGTTTTGTCTGGACAAAACCTCCAGTCGTCTGAAGGTTTATTATGTGAGAAAACATGCTAACACTGCCTGGGCACGTAACTCGGCTGCTCCACCAGCTACTCCGTCGGCCTTCAGGAATCTTTCCACTGATATACATTCATATGGATGCAAATGAGACATCAACATAACACAGAGAGCCAATTCTTCATGGCAGAGATGTGGCATTACTCAGGTACTCCAGATTCCTCAGCTGTATAGCCATGATGAAAATCTCCCGTTCCACCGCATCCTGCAGCTAAGTTTATTGCTCACACATTGAAACCCTGGCGCCTGGTCGTCCACCTCTGGGTCTTTGTAAGTCGCCGTGGATCGCAAGCATGACGTTTCATCCAAAACTGGATGATTTGGAAGGTGTCTTTGCAGAGCAGGAAATGCATTGGTATTTATTTGTCTTCAATGCAAACTTTCAAAAGTTCACATTTAAACTTTTGAAAGGCAAATGCAAAGGTTCTTCATTGGATTGTGATCTAGTGACTGTGGAAGCCAATGGAGTGCGGTGAACTCCTTGTCATGCAAAGAAAAAAACAAACAGTTTGGGATGATGTGATGTTTGTAGCATGATGCAGTTGCCATCAAAAGATACAATAGGTACACTGGGATCATGAAAGGATGAACGTGGTCAACATCACTCATACTCTGCTGTGTTTAAATAATTCCCAATCGGTACTAAGGTCCCTGAACTGTGCCAGGAAAATATTCCGCGCACTACTATTTTTATATAATCTCAAACTATTTTCTTCTGACATCAACAAGGCTTTGTATCCACAAAAATACTACTTACTAGATCTTTTCACTTTGTCGGTTTGTTCCCATCATAAAATGGAGAATTTGGACCCAGTGAGGATTTTTCTTAGAACTGGATCTCCCCCTGAAATTGATGAAAAGAAAACTGGTCGAGGATGCTGCCAAGAGAATCTGTTCCAGAAATACGTCACCGTAACTCATTTGGGATTCGAAGCCTGCTTCTGAACTTTACTAGCTTCAATTTCCTATAGATTGAGGAAATTAAAACAGTTCAATTCTTTTTTCAAACTGTGTGTGATGCTAATAAAATACATATTGCCATATTGTTTGTATTAAAAATCTGTCTTCCTCACAAGTCAATTATTTTTAAAGAGTAAAGACAGATCCCCAGTGATCTTGGGTGCTATTTTTTATTTATTTATTGGTTTGTAGTTAATTAAAGAGAGACCCTAATTAATTTTTCAAACATATAAACAAACCTTAACGAGCACACAATTACAAATCTTTCCCTCCTAATGAGCACAAATCATTATCATTTCCTTTCGTCGTTCTTCACTCGAACTCCCCGTAGCATGAATAAGTCATGAAAATCCTTTTTGGCCATGCATGCTCCAATCCAGGTGGCTTTGTGGCAGAATATGTGAACCTCTTAAAATATTCAATAGTCTGGTGCTCAACAGCTGTTAACCTCGGTGGGGTTTTTGTGTGTGTGTGTGTGTGTGTGTGTGCAGAGCTCAACCTGATTTGAACTCTGATTACCTGTTGGGATGCAACACATATTTTAGATTCTCCCTGATAGAGTCTGACAGTTCATAGTGATGACAACGTTGATGCGATGATAGAATTGAAAAGAATGATGGAATGAGTTAATCTAGCTCGCTCTTCATTTTTTCCCGGCCAAAACGATGAACTAAAAACAATGCAACAAATTTGTCTTTACTCAAATCTCTCAATAGAAATCGACCCTGACCTTAATTTCATTGATAAAAGAATATTCCCTCAAAATTCTCAGATTTTGCTGAGCTTCAACAGAATGTGTGCATTTACTTTGGTAAATGCAAAGTTTATATATTAACGTGTTTTCTCTTAAATGTGTTGAGTTTTTTGGCTCTTGGTAATTAGTTTGTGTTTGTGTTGCAAAAGCAAAAATATGTGAAAAATGTTTAAAGCCGAAGAGAGATGACGTTCCATTTTTAGCACAACACTTGAATTAATCTACTTACATGCACTTATTTTATTTATATCTAAGAATAATAGTTTAATATGTTTATTTATAACATTTTGATATTAAGTTGGGTAATTTTCTTGCAAACAAAAAGCATTAATACAAACAAAGTGCAATAAGTTTGGATGAACAGAAAAAGGGCCATCCACCATGAACATCCAGATAAATCCAGGAGCATGAAACGGAGTAAGTTATTCACTTCCTAATTTTTGATTCTTAATAATTTATACTCAGTGGGAGAAAAGCGCACTGGCTATCTGGTGGGTATTTTATTCATGTGCCTTCACAAAAGTTAGCCGAAATAAGTTTTGTCCCAGCTTCAAATGAAAATCAAAACTTTCTCCTTGTTGAAGTCTGTTGAGCAGTGAACTCCTTTCCCAAGCTGAAATTGCATGAAAATCTCATTTGTTCCAAAGTTAAGCTCTAAAAGCAGGACAGACAGCTAGAGAGTGGCAACAAGCTTGCAGAAAAAGATGGCAAGAACAAGAGGGAAGAATTAATTCAAAGAATTGTTGCAGAAAGAGGGACAGCAGAATTGAACTGGGCTGCAGGAACACGTTTGTGTTTTGGACTTTCCGAGTCCTACGCAAAGTCAAAAAAATAGTTTTGTCCCCAAGATTTGTAGAGGCTGGCCCAGATTGTGCCATCTTAGTATCATAAACAAAGAATGAGTGGTGTGTGTTCACTTCTCCCTGCAGCAAAATCCCCATTTATAGAAAACAGCATTAACAAGTAGAATGATTTAAAGCAATAATAAAATAATAAAATCCATCATTTTTTAAAAAGCAATCATTCTTTCAGTCTGATTGGTGAGAAAAATCCAATTGCATGTGGTAAAATATGATTGTTTCTACAGCTTAAAGTTTCAGAATGGCCATAATTGTGATTTCAGAAAATAACTTTTCTTCTTTGCTTCGTTCTGTATTTCTACCAAACAGATTTAAAAAGATGGTTGTATCTACAGTATGTGACAGTACAGATTTGCTCAACAAAAAAGATTTCTTAAAGGGGTAGAATATGGTAAAATCAACCTTTTTTATAATGCTATTCACTCATCGAAAACATACCTGGAGTGTTGCCTTGATTCTTTCATGCATGTTTGAGAAATCCTATAATCTCCCATAGCAACCATTCAACTGTGCAAAACGCCTGGGTGGACCTAGCCCCGCCTTCGAGGTGCAACTCCACCTCGGAGTTGCAATTTTTAAGCTCACAGAGCATCCCTCTAGTCTGGCTACTCCTTCAGACTAGCCAGCAGCAATTAGCAAACATCTATCAGAGCTGCACATCTGCTTAGCTCGTTATTCGAGCTACTTCTCAGTGCAACCCTGGTAAAAATGTTGTTGACGGGTTAATAGAGGAGCAAAGTTGTGATGACTTCCTGAAGGTGGACTTTCAGAAAGAGCAGGAGTTTCTTAAAGGGACAGAGATCCAATTTCCAGTTTCTTTTGAAGTAACTGTTATTTAAGGTAACAGTTACTTGATTGTGCTACAAAATGGCACTACGTGGCTGGAAAATTCATAATAATGCCCCTTTAAGATTGTGTCCTCAATTCAGTGATTGATTTCATTAAATCAAGACAAAGTAGGGAGACCACATTCACGTAATTGTAACCTGTGTTTGAGTAAGTTTGTTACCTGGAGGTGCACAGTTGTTAGAATGGCGAGCAGAGTAAAAGGTCTGCAACACACAGCACCCAATAAGAGCAGCAAAGAACAGGTGGGCCCAGCTTTGGAAGGTCTCAGCAGCCCCACATAGAGAGGTCATCAGTGAAGTCACAAATCTGATTTTTTTTTTAGGGCGGGGTGAAAAGATTGGAAATGGGTCATTCATGAAAAAGTCGGATATTGTTCTCATTTGTCTGCTGTGTGAACGTAGACTTTCACAGGTCAGAAAATGGCTGCAGCCCTTTCCATCAGTAGCAGTCAAAGCAAAAATTAAAAAGCTAAAAGCGAAGTCTTAACCGTGACAGACTTGTTGAGGATCCAGGTTTATGATGCTACCATACTAAGGGAAGGAGTACGTAAGTGAATAAGCAAAGGTAGAAAATAAAAAAATAAAAAATCTCTAAAGTTTAGTGTTGGAGAACTCCAGGAAATATTTCTCTGTGAGATTTTGCTTCTGCTGTAAAACATCGATTTATTGTAGGGCTTTTCACCTACCTTCAGAAGACATGCCAATAAAAATGGATGGAGCTGTGTGTGCTGGCCTGTTGGAGGCTTTGAACGGCAGCTTGTCTGACTCATGAAGCCCGAACTGTTTTGTAAGGTTCACTAAAGTCAGGTACTTTATTAGCAAGAAGTTTCTGCAAAGTTTCAGTCTCCCCCACACATGACCTTCCTCAGCCTTCCTTGGTCAAGAGGAAAGATACACCCTGAGAAAGTCACCAGTCGATCACAGGGCAAACACAAAGACGCACAAACAATGTATACACAACTATGCATTAATAGGCGTCTTTTATAAAGTCCATGCAGAAATAACATGCGAGATTCACCCAAAAAGGACTGCACACCTGAAATTCAAACCTAAGACTTTCCTACTGCTGTGTAGCTGCATAAATATAGTTAAAATTGGGTTATTTATCCTAAATTATTTTTTACCTCTGGAATTGTCATCAGGTTTTTTTTCCTTTTTTGTTTTTTTTTTTAATTTTCACACACCCTTCGAGCCAAGATAATTTAATTTTTATGCCTGATATGAAAAATTTTTTGCCGAACAAATACAGCGGGGCTATGTAACCACATTAGTTGGGGGGTTTTTTAATGTAATTTTATGGTAATCACCTTTATTCACTGAGCATCTCATGTGTGGAGCCCTCTAGGTGAGGTTTCCAAATTTGCTGTAATTCAGTGATGACATTTTCTAACTTTCGCCAAAACACACAGACTAGTTTTATGTCTTGTAAACTCACACACACGGTGTGTTTTAGTGTTGCATGTGTTTGATTTTATTTAAGTTAAATGCTGGAGAATGCTGTCTCTTTTGCCCCGATACACAGCTGCTATGCATTTTCATACCGAAGTTCCATTATTTTTTCGCACTTAGAGCTTTTTAAAGTCGGCTTTGAAGCTGAAATACAAAAGCAGACTCTTAATGTAATGCTTCTATTTTTAAAGTGTTAACACTGAATGGATGGATAATAAGTCATAATTCAAAAATCATAATAACACATTATACAACGAAAAAAATGCATGTTGCAAGTCTTGTGATCTTTCACATACTTAAACATCCATGTCTGATACGCGGCTTCTGATATGGATAAAGTGGGCATATGCCCAGGGCGGCTGTTCATGTAGGGCGTCACGTGCTGCTCCACTAGTAAACAGTTCTTCTGTTAAATCTGCTGCCTATTTTTTGATCAAAAAGTAATTATTTTTACAAAGACTAAGACTGTTTTTAGCACTTGTGAAAATTAATTTGTGTTTCTTAAAGAGCATGAGAATAAACTTACCTATTTTCTAAAGGTAGATGTTATTTGACAGTTCTGCAGTGAAATTTAAATCTTGATCAAAATGCAACGGTAGTACACATAATTTCATAAATGCTTGATTAACGGGGCAATGTATTTTAACTGAATTTGTTCCCCACAGTATTTATTTTTGGTATTTTTATTGTATATTTTTATGGTGTGCATGGTATATGGTGTGTTTGTGCCTTGTATGTGTTTAAAGCATTGTGGTTACACCACTTCTTTTTCCTTTTTTTTTTTTTTTCAAATAAAATATCAAAGTACATTTTGAGTGTGTCTATGAAGCCAAATGACGTCATGGCGGAACATGTTGCCCCAGGGCTCCAAGCAGGCAGGGGCCGCCCCTGCTGGTATGCCGTATTCTTAGAATTTCCATGTCCCAAATCACATCTGTGTCTTCTTGACCGAGCAGAGCGCGGCAGCATGTTGGGTTCCTCAACATCACCGCATTATTAGTCCAGCGGGACGGCGCAGAAAGAGAGCCTGACATAATCTGCTTTGTATAATTGGACCCTGAGGCGGCATCAGCACAGGCGAGGCTCTCTCTTCCCGTTTCCCGGAGGAGTGTTGCTCCTGCTGCACACACCAAAAGTACAACTGTAATAAAAATAGAGTTGACCAAAAACATTGTTCGTCGTGGCTTACGGACATCCACGGCGTTTTCCTGTTTCACCTTTTTTTTTATTGTATTTTATTTTTTCTTGCTCAGCATTTAAAAAAAAAACTAAAGTCTGCGTACTGGGAAAGTATGCTAAACATCAGTGAGACAATGTTTCATTTTTATAAGCTTCGCCTCGGAGGAGTGACTGTTATGGTCAGTCTCGTTTGCAGTCTGTTGGGACTCTAATACTTATTTATTCTTTAGGTTTTTTCGTTCTTGTTCATTCTAATAAATATGCCTGACTTTTTATTGTAAATTTGCCTTTGTGTTGTTTAGGTAAGGCGTCCGTAGGCTTGAATCATCAAGCTTGACTGCAAAGAGCAGCAGTGATAACACATCACTGACCAACGATGTCACTCAAATCAACTCCAGAGTTCAACTTGCAGCTCTGCTCTGGCTTCAGATGCACGGTAATTGGAACAAAAATCCTGACTTACTCCTCGAAAAGAAGAAAGAGTAAAAAAAAAAAAACATTGCAGTTATTTATTTTTTGTTGACACTCGTAAAAACCTCAAATTAACCCAGTAGTAGTTTATTTATTCATAATTTTTTATCTAATTGTTGACGTGCAATATAAAGAAGTAAAAAAAAAAAAGAAAAGCAGCCCTGCTGTTACGGATTTATTCCACAAGAGGGCACTGTGACCTTCCCACCTGTTTCAAGTATCGCCAAATTCTGTCAGTGTGGCTGAGCTTGCATGAGTGAACCGACTTTTATTAGCTTCTTCTACCGATGATGCGTTCACATTCCTGTTATCACCTGATAAAATTTGTGGGGTTTTATAAAGTTTTTTAAGGGAATATTTTTAAGAAAGATGAATAATATTATTTGCATTTCTTAGAGTCGCTTCATTTTTTATGCTGAACTTTTTGCAGAGGCCTCATGTTTTATTTAAGTGCTCTTCATAAATTAATGTGAAAGAATAAATGTTAGATTTTCCCTGTATTTGATGTTACAGGCCTCCTTTCATCTCACTTTCATTTATGGTAAGCAGGTCTTTCATAAATCATCAAAAATGATTTTGCACTGAGGTGAATTTCTTCGAGACAGATGACTGAGTTTAAAGCGCTGCTCTTTTCTTATGTATAGCTTTAACTTACCAGTGTTTTCCACGAGGGGGGAATCTATTAACCATTCAGTCCGGTTATGTACTGCAGAATATGAGTTGGATTTTGTTTTATTCACTTTGAGATTACTGAATTAGATACAAAAAGGTTGAGGTAAATTCACTGGTCAAAGTACCTCCCTTCAGATTTGTTAAACGCCAGAGGCTGAGGAGGACCTCTGCTGTGAGAAAAGTGATACTGCATAAAATGATCGGAGCTAGAAAGCTGCTGTAATGCGATAATGTCTCTTTAGTTTGGAAGAATTCACACAGACGGAAGAGCTCTAGTTTTGACACCACTAAGCTATATTTGCAGACCGACAAATGCTCGATTTTAATAGCATATACAAAAACAAAGTATGTTCAATCAAATTCAGTTCAGTTTATTTATAAAAATTCAAAACAAATGTAACGCCAAGGCACTTTGCGAGATTAAATTGTATCCAAAAATATGCAATCAATTTAAACTGGTCTGGTCGCGAGCGTCGTAATTCACAGTCATGAAACAATGCATGCAAGTTTAGTTTGTCATGCCTGTTGATGAAAACAAAAAAATATACACCATACATCCCAGGAAACCCACCTGATTTCACAGAGTCGTGGAGAAACCATGACTCCCTTTTAACCTGAAGTCTAACGCAGAACAGATACACAACAGCCTCACAATGGTGACGTACCAATGGAAAACTTCTAGTAGAGTTTTCCATTAGAACTAGAAGGAAAAACTGAGTGGGCAATCTTAACAGAAGCTAATTAACTCCATCAGTGAGTGGCTTCATCTAAAACACGCGAACAAATGAGCTCATCGAGGGTAATGGTGTGCATGGGAGGAAAAATAGAGTAAAAATTAGTTTGTGGACAAGGTTGACAGTGGCAGTAATTGCACTGTTGCATACAGGTGCAACAAAAATATAATGTGTTCACTATCTTTGTCATACTGTGTGTAGATTAAATTTACACCAAGTGAGAGATTTTAGGCCTAGACAAAACCTTTTATGGACACCTAAACATAGATGACCTCAGTAAAATAAACAAAGAAAATAACTGTATTATTGCACCTACATTACATTTTTGAAGCAACATACACTAACAATTACCTGCAGGGAAAATGTTTTTTGTTTGCTGTTCTAAAACAGCATAAAAATAATCTGGTTTTCTGCACACAAATTGTGTGTCGTCACTTAAAGTAAATATATATTTTTTTTTATAAAATCAGTTTCTTATATAGCAGATGTTAAAAGTCATATTTTTCCTAAGTTGGTCTCTTCGCATATCTTTTCTATTTACTTATTTACTTGTTCTCTTTAAATTGGCTAGTCATTTTATTGCTCTACTCCACTGTACTTTTGTTTTGAATTTTTTATTTTTTTTTAATCAGCTAATAAGAATAAAAAAAATCTTTTTTGGTTTTCCTTTAGAAGCTTTGTAAAACTGACATAATACAATCATTCTTGCTGTGACAGACAAACCTGAAAATACGTTTGTTTGTTTTTTTACTATCTCACGTGTTAAAGAAATCAAAAATACGAAAAATATATATCAAGCTGTGTTTCTGGTGGTGGTACACTAGATGGAGCCAGAGAGCAGCAGTAGAAAAGTTGCTTCCAGAGGATGAGTCACTTCAAAAGAGTCAGACCTTCACGGTCACTTTTTGGTACAACATGATCACATAATGGACGTGCATTGTCTTGCACATCCATTAGCGAATCAAAACCCTCCACATCCAGAACTTTGCACACAAGACATGCTCTGTTATAAACACGATGAACTGTGTGTCCTTCACAGAGCCAATGTGTAAGAGCCCTGTGGGACTGAAACGGCTTAAACAGACCCCATGAAGGCACAGTGGCCTTCATACAAAAGCAACACTTCTGGGAAATGCTGCAAGCGTAACAACAACGGGAAGAAGACGCATTTGTGAAGGGCAGAGAACAAAAAATGAGACACCAGAGAAACAGCACACAGTTGTGGAATGTCTTGCGTGAAACCATGTAAGATGTTACTTGTTGGTGCGTTTATCAGAGCTTACATACTGTGCATATATAAGCTTTGATAAACGAATTTGATATAAGAATTATAATATTTTTGCATGATTAAAAACATATATTGAATGTAACGCTTGCCTCTAAAGATTAATCAGATCAATCAAGATAACCACTGATGAATTAGAAATTAATAAACAACTTAAATACTTGCTATTAAACATCTGATTAAGAGCTTATTTTTGTATTATAATGTAATTGATAACCATATTTTAATTTTGAATTTAAGAAATAGAATAATATGTGTGTTGGTTTTTTTCAGTTCATTGTTTTACGTCTAAAGGCTCGGGTATTGTTACAGCCACTGTTAAGCTAATAAATGTGCTGCATGGCAACACAACAACTTAAAGAAATCTAATTTACACAAAAGTTCAACTTGTCATTTTTACAAAGTGAGCTGTGATCGCAATCAAAAGAAATTTTAGATGATTTGCCAGTGTGCCATAGGCATTTTATGTAACCAAATCATCAGTACACTGTCGTCCAAGCAGATTTCCATTATAATTTCAAAAAGGTAAAACCTGAATGTGAAGCTATGTGAAGAAACTATTTAAAAGAACAATAGCAACACAGCAGGAAAACTAGCAAAGCCTTGACACATATCAATGCCACAGAGAGAGCTAAATGCACACTGCTCATTTTTTCTCTTTTTCCATTTTATTCAGTTTGTTTCTGCTCAGTTTACTTGTGGCCATAGTAAAAAGGAACAACTTTAGGGATCTCCAGCCCAGCATGAGCGGCCATCTATCATGTCCAACTAGGGACCTGAAGAGAAGGCAAACACCCCCCCAAAAAAACACAAACACTAATCATTGAACATATGTATGTAGAAAATAGAGTTACTGGCCAAGATAGCTGCGTATGGAGTACCCAAACTGCCAAAAGTAAGCATACATACAGAAATAAAGAGATGGCTTGATGAAATATTTCTTAACCAAAGTGCCAACCAAAAATTAAAAAGAAGTAGTTTATTCTGAAATACCATGTGGTGTGAATTAAAATCTGTTTAAAAATTAACTAATTAATTAAAAAGTACAAAATAAGGTTTAATTAATTGAAAACATAAAATTAAATGTTAATATGGAAAAATGTATCAATAAATAATATGTGAAAAACCTAGAGTAATGAAATAGACAAAAAAGAAATAAACATGTAAAAAAAAAAAACAAGAATAAAAATGAAACGATAAATTAAATAGACCATGATTATGACCAATGCAGTTAAAAATAAAATACAACTACACATTTTTACATTATCCTTTATGATAAGTCTAAAATTTCTCTATTTTTCTTTTTTGGTACATTTGTTTGCTGAACAATGTGTTTATTTCTGGATTCTTTCAGGAATGTGTATCCATACACACTGATCCATGAGTGGCAGATACGCTTTCTCTGTATGGAATCTGTTATGACAATAATCTATGTGCTTATTTATTTTTTATTATTCAAAAAAAATAATCATAAAATCACAGGTGCAACAAACACACCATAAAATCAGGACATTTCTTTGATTGCCTTTCTTTGCTGAATCAAATGATCGTCATATTTGTGAGTAAAAAGCTGAACCTAAAAGCTGGATGAAAAATTCAAGACTGATAAAGACCTAAATTTCCACGTGTTAGGACCTCAGAGGAATGACAAAAACCTTTTGAGCATTTCTTTGAACCCTAATGCTTCCCCACCAATAAAACTGCTAGCATGACTGTTTTACGCAATGAGTCACATTGCAAAACTGCTGCTCACTACACAAACCGTCTTCCGAGTGATAAAAAGATCCCGGCGTTGGCA